>NC_086157.1:108482443-109854943 GCF_035149785.1 Candoia aspera | reverse complement strand
CGCCTCCCTATTCCAGGCTGCAGCTAGGGCCTCCGCTGGACCGTGCAGCAGATCACCAGGTATAACCCCCAGCTCCCTCTGAAACCCTACTGGGTCCATCAGTCGCCGGGGGTGGACCAATCGAATGGGTCCTACTATCCCTTGTGCAGCTGTAGATTCCATGTCTGAGATGTGTGAATGTGGATTGAAACTAAGACATATTTGTCCTTAAACATGGGCTGGGAACTTGTTTGCCCATTTACTATGTCAGTAGTATGGTACTACTATTTATTTATATGATTCATAGCCAGTTTCATCATAAAAGTTACCAACCTGCTTTGCAAAACAGAACAAGCATATTTATGCTGCCTTTTGAAACAGAATCGCAAAATACATAATATATGTCAAATATTCTAGTGGAAAATTTGCTGAAGCCACAGAATGAGAAAGTATTTCATTCAAATTTACATCCTGCCATGTAAAAACAGAAGAAAACAGAATGCATCAGCTCTTCAATCACTTTAATTGAACCCAAAGCATCCTATTCTCAAAGGGGAAAATAGTGTCCAGAAGGAAGAGCTTAATACAGCCTTTCTCAACCTTTTGACCCTGGAGGAACCTGTAAAATATTTTTCAGGCCTCGGGGAACCCCTGCACATTCAGGCTCAAATGTAGGCCAGAAGTTACAAAATTATTATATTTGTTTCATGTGTAGGCCTGTCTACACACAAGAACAGTGTTGTCAATGAAGATTCTAAGTCATCCAGGTTGAATTGTCTGTAGGTTGAGTCATGGCAACTGGATTTCTTTCTTTTTGGTAGAAGCATTTTGCTGCTTGTCCAAGCAGCTTCTTCAAAAGCTGCTTGGACAAGCAGCAAAATGTTTCTACCAAAAAGAAAGAAATCCAGTTGCCATGACTCAACCTACAGACAATGAACAGTGTTCTTAAAATAAAAATAAAGAATGAAACTTAACTCATTAATGGGAAGTTGCCCGAATTTGAAATACTTTTTTAAATAAATCATGATCCCCCAGGGAACCCCTAGTGTCCTTTCATGGAACCCGAGGGTGCCACAGAACCCTGGTGGAGAAACCCTGACTTAATGGGTGAAAATAGCTGATCTGAGAAAGGTATTTTTCTAGGAATAAAGCATAAAAGCAACCACCATACTGGCTTTACGCAATCAGTCATATTGGCTTTACAAAGTCAGAAGTTAGTGCTTTCAAATGATAACATGTGCCTTTTTAAGTCAAAGGCTGCTGGAAAAAGGGGAAGTCTTTTTCTTTGGCCTGCTCGTACTTCAAGCAGTTTCCTTCAGCACACTTTCCCTCTTCCTTCAACTGGTTTTATCAGCAGGGTCCTGGAAAGCTTGAATAGAAACACTGACACAATCTGCACTTCAACACTTCAACAAAAAGGAACAGACTTTGAGGGACCTGCCTTTCTTAGGCCCATGTAGCAAACCTTGACAGTTTTCGACTTTCAAAAAATAATGAGTGCTTTACTGTCATCCAGAAGAGGATTTAGCTTGGTCCTCTCATGTCTTGAGGGGTGTCAAATGTTTCTTGATCACATACTGAAACCCCAAGGCTGTCCAGCATTGTTTCTGCTTTGATTTCCCCTCCCCCCCCTTTTTTTTAAGCTCATCACTTGAATCCCCACTTAGTGGGTGGCATAGTACCTAGCACCCATCATAGGACAATGCTAAAATCACCCCCATCTTGGTTTGACAATTTCCCTTCAATTTGATGCAGATGAAAATGTTTCTGACATTATTTTTCCAAAACGAAAATTGTAAAATTCTCCTGGCTAAGACTTTTGTCCTAGTTAGGTGACAAGGAACATGGGTGAATGTCCTATCATTTATTACTAATGGTTTATCTTATGGGTTTGCAGGTTTATTAGCATTCTAGATTTAAAACCCCACAGAAGACACCCCAAGGGTCCTCTTCTAGGCTTTTCTAGGCTGAAGATGTTGCCTAGTCTGGCAATGAAACAACAAGGCTCAGAGAGTGCCAAGGATGCCACAGTTCAACCCTGAGCTATAAATATTCACTTCGATTAGGCTTTTTAGATTCAGAAATCATAGAATGAGAGGATTGGAGAATATCTTGAAAGTCTTTATTCCAACCAGGGCCTCAGACTAATGGTTATCCAACCTTTGCTTGAAGACCTCCAGCGATAGAGTCCCCATTACCAGCTGTTCTACTGCTTAATAGTTCTCATGGTCAGGAAATTCCCTCTTATTTCAAGCTTGGATTTCTTTCTGTAATGCTTTCACACATTGGTACTTGTCTTATCCTCAGGAGCTATGGAAAATAAATCCACTCCTTCTTCCCAGTGACAGTAGTTTCGGAGGAATTCTACCAGGTCTCCCCTTAGCCTTCTCTTCTTTAAGCTAAATATACTCAAATCCTTTAACTGTTTTTCATGCGATTTAGCATCCTAACCACCCATCATCTTTATCACTCTTTGCATTATTTCCAGTTCTTCTGTGTCTTTCTTACATCGTGGCAACCAGAACTGGACACAATATTCTAGGGGCAATCTAACAAGTTACCTAAAGCAGAACCATCAGTGCTGTGATCTCAACAATATGCCTCTGCTGATGTAGCCCAAGATTGCATTGGCTCTTCTGGCAGCCGCAGCACATGGACAGCAATGGAAGTTATAGAGGAATAGAGAGTCTATAATGTCTCTATCAGAAGTAGCTATCTAATTATGATAAGAGAAACATAAAAATATCACCCAGAGAAACTATGAATCACCTGATAATGACATTAGAAGCCAAAAGGGCTTTCACAGGGGAAATACATTCTGGGAAAATTGGAGAATAGATTTTATATGCAGCTCCAATGCCATGAAACCTGGAGATCACAAGAACTGGTCCACAGAGCCTTCCAGAAAGTGATTTGCAGAGCCTTCCCCATGAAATACTACCTCAATAACTATAATCTCAAGTTTCCCAAATGGACAAGGAGTAATTTATTAATGGTCACCCAGGGATGGGAATTGAACCCAGTTATTCAAAAACATTGAATACTTAGACTATATTTCCTCACTACACTCCCCCCCCCATTTTTGATATGTATCTGTATGTGTGGGAGAACTGACTCAACAAACAAACCAACAAATGCCTATAATTGAAGATTAAATTGAAATTAATGAATTACAACATCTGCCCTTGAAAAGCAGTTTCACTCAAGAATAACATCCAGTATTTTAAAACTACAGTATACTAAAGAAAAAAAAATTCACTCTTATTTTACAAGATTCATCTTCCTCCCTTCCATCCTTCCTTCATTTTTATAAGCTAGATTACACTGAAAGCATTAATTCATCACAAGGTAGTATCTGTATCTAAGATAGTGCTGCCATCTCCTGATCTCTGCAAATCCAGGACTATTCAGAGGTTTCTGAAGTCAGAAATCAGCACCAAAGCAGGGCTGAAATCTCTGTTGACTGAACACAGTCAGAAACAGCAACGGACACTTGAGGTTTAATCTCATCTGCATTCCACTGATAATGACAGCTTCCCTTTCTAGCAGCTTTATATCACCTAGGGCTGGCCTCGAGTTTAAGGAACTCCTCAGCCCAAGAAACAGGTTGATACAGGAGAATGCCCAAGGGACATACCTCGTGGTGGAAGCAATGGGCAGTAGCAACAGCACTTGAATTTCACTCAGTGCCACCTGACTGAGTATATCATGTTACCTAATTGTGTTAAGCAGAGTTATTGAAGACTGAAGGCAAACTACTTGTTACACTTACTACCCATCCAATTCTGCTTGCAGCAAACACAAGTACCTAGGAAGAATGATTCTTACCAGAAACTTGATGTGAAGGGAAGAGAGAAGAGAGGCTTATTTCTTTCCTACCAGCACAGCCCATCACTAATACTGCATGCAGCTAGAACACTTAGAGAACAAGCTTTTCCTAAGCAGTTCTAAGTATTTCTAGTAATGTTGGAGATGGGTTATTTCAGATATGATCCCATTCAGAAGTGAAGTGCTAAGCTCTGCTCCCAATATACTGTATACCTACTAAAGATGGTCTTGGGGGGAGGGGAGAGGGAAGAGGAAGAAAGCAGTGTTCAATCCCTTCTATACTGCTGCAAGATAACTACTGTTATGGCCAAATCCTGGCTCACCTAAAGCAACCAAATCACTTTGAGATGCAACATAAATTTATTAAGCATGCAAACAACAGACAGTGTACATCAAGCTCCCACCAAAGCATTAGCAGCTTGTTGAGCATCCCTGAGCAAAAACAGAACCACAGTTTATATACCCTTAGCCTAGTACATTTCAAAAACAAGATAAAGACACAGTGTAAATTACAGCATGATGTTGGAACGTTTTAGGTAAAGCCATCTGGGTGACATTATTTATCTCTTCCTACTAGTCAGGATGCTAGCTATACTATCTTCAAGATATGTTCAGTGAATATAAACAATTTGGTTTACTAGACCACTGGTCTGATTCCACCCCCTGTTACCACTCAGGGTCAATTCAGCTTGCAGTGAATGTTTTATTACAAGGGCACTTTAAGAAGTTCACATGTTAGTGCAGGGGCAGGGAGGAAATCTCTTAAGATTGGTAATGAATGCAACCCACATGCACATGGAGGAGCACCTTTTACCACCACACTACATAGATGTATCTGTGAAGTCACCAAAAATCAAGCTCTACTTGGCAGAAACTAATGGCCAGCTGTGACTAGCTAAACTCAAAAAGCTAAGCAGGGTTGGACAGGATTATTAACTGGATAGGAGAGCATCAGGAAATTCCAGACTTGATGGCTAGATTGGGAAGTCAGAAGAATATCCTAGAAGGCAATGGTAAAGCACTGTTGTACAACTTGGTTGTAAGAAAACAACCTAGACATTTCCATGATCAAACTTAGCTCAGGAGTCAAGTTCAGCTCAAAACTTTACCTTTTCCTTAATCAAGGCAACAAAAAATGAATAAAAAGTCAATTGCACTTGTTGGAGATCAGCATGCATATATTAAATAATCACAAACTGAAAATAAAAAGAAGTGGAATATCTGAAGGAAAGGAAAGGAAAAAAATCCACTGGGTCTATACCACCTTTCTACAATCTGGTGACCATTCTACAATCTGATGATAGATATATATACAACAGCCAGTCTGGTGTAGTGGTTAAGGTACCAGGCTAGAAACCAGGAGACCGTGAGTTCTAGTCCTGCCTTAGGCACAAAGCCAGCTGGTTGGGCCAGTCACTTTCTCTCAGCCCTAGGAAGGAGGCAATGGCAAACCAATTCTGAAAAAATCTTGCCAAGAAAACTGCAGGGACTTGTCCAGGCAGTTGCCAGGAGTCAACACTGACTCAAAGGCACAATATAGGTAGATAGATATCAACACAAAAAGACTTAGTGTTTTCAACTTTAACAGAATAATTTAAACATCTGATTTGGGGAAAGTGCCCAACATATTGAAACAAACATTCTAATGCTCTGCCAAAATCTGTTAGGTATAACAACATCAGTAAGATAAATCACTCCATTTCCTTTGGTGTGATATGTAGTTAACTATTGCATTTTGACAAATTTGTGCTGTTTCTTTGCTCCCCATTAAATTACATGGTGCATTAAATTACACAAACAAGATGCATTTGCGAGCACCATGTTTGCTGGTAATGTATTTTTTTCCCAGCCTAATGTCAGTGACAGCATCTACACCAGTCATTTAAAAGCTGGCATGCATTATCATTTAGATATAATTCCTGACCCTGTCTCTGGTATAAATAACATTGTGGGAAATGATTGTAGCCATGTTTACCTGGAATTGAATCTAATTGCTTCGGGAGCATTTTCCCCCAAGATCCAGACTTGACAATTCTAAAGAAAGACCTGTCCCACATTCAGAATCTCCCATCATGCTTGTATCCTTCATGTATTCTCACAACCTTTCATTATAATCAATCAAATCAATCATATCTTTAGGCTGATATTTTTTCCTTTGCCATGTGTACATGTGAATACACTTAAAATGTAAAGGTTCACAATAAGTTAATTGTGAATTAAGATTCACAAGAAACAGGCCTTTTGGTAAATAGATACTTCCTAGTCGTCATGCTCAATTATTCTAGGTCTCCAAATGGCCTGATTATTTTTTCTATATTCTTTCATCTTGTTCCAACCTATGAATTCATGTCATCCAGCAGAATAATTTTTCACCTACTGTATGTCACATTCCTTCATAATGTTGCATCATTTTCACCACACACACTCTGGCTCTTTCCTTATCACCATCCACTGGAGTGTAATCTGCAACTATCATCCATCTATGGATTCCTACTTTCATTGGACCCACCACAATATTGTCGATCAGCCTTTCTCAACCTTTTGACCCTGGAGGAACCCTTGAAATATTTTTCAGGCCTCGGGGAACCCCCGCACATTCAGGCTCAAATATAGGCCAGAAGTCACAGAAGTTATATTTGTTTCATATGTAGGCACAACGGAAACCCTGTTTTACCACTACCATGCTCATGCTATTCTATGCAAGCTGGAATCTCTAATCTAGACCCCACCTTACAAGCTAATATACCATTGCCTGCATCGCACCACGTAGGAGGCACATGCATGATACTCATTAAGAAAAATGTTACTCTTGCCCAGTGATGTCATAATTTCACAGGTCAACAACCCCACAACCAAGCAAATAAAAAATGCAGCTACTGAGCCTCAGAAACAGGACTCTAATCTCCCCTCCCCAAAAAAAATCAGAGACAGGAAATACCTTGGAAATATTTAGCTACTCAGATGAGAAAGCACACCACTTCAGAATCTTTCTCCAAGGTCAATTACTTACCCCATGGTGACTTACTGTTTAAAAGCTTTCTTGATCTTGTGGCTAATCTCCCTGCCAACCTTTCTATTGTTGGCTTGGTCCATTTGGCTTCCATTTTATTCCTGTATTAAAACACAAGCACAACAATGTTGTTTTGTGTTTTCCCTCCTATGGCTTTTCTTCCTCTGGCTACTTTTCAAAGCAGTAGAACAAATAAACAAGATTCCCTTCTGAAGCAAATCACAGCATGTTTTATTTATCTCTTTTATTTCTTTGTGCGGGATACCAAAGGCTAAAGGAAGGCTGACCTTTCCTTTCCTTTGCTGACATTACTCCAGGGGAGAGTCAATAGCATCTGCTTGAGGAGGAAAAACAGAATGGAATAGAAGCAAATGGAATACATTTTTAAGGGTTTTGATTAAATTGCCAGTTGTAGCATTTTGGTGCACCCAGAATATTGAGCTTCTATCAAGGAAAAAAAGAAGGAAGAGTCAGGAATTGGCATGAATTGTTAAAAGCTCTCTAGAGAGAGACCAGTTGATTTTTCCCAAAGGTTATGCAAAGTGTTCCATTCTAGAATCTTCCATTTTCTTTGGATCACGTCAATCCCATCATTTGGTTTTCTGGAAGTAAAATGAAGAAACAATTTGTGGTGTTCAATTGTGATCTGGCCCTGAAATGAAATGGAATGTTTTACACAACCATATTTTCTTTTCAAGATAGAACATTTAAAACTGAGTCTCCTCAGAGTCAGTTCTTCCAAGCAGGCTGGACAGGAATCAGTTACTTAAAAAACAAGTCTTTCAGAGCCCCAATTAATAATATTTATTAGAAGGAAAATTAACACAAGATTCCAACAAGAACTTTATTTTCAAATGAGGGTGTTGAAGATCTCACAATATATTCAGGTCAATGTGGAGTTATCTGTTCTTCTAGGCTCCTGGACTGCAGTTGCAGAGAGTTTTCAAAACAAAATTGCAGTTTAGTTTGAGCCCCTGAATGAATTTAATGGAAAGGAAATGGTATAGCAATCCTTTGAATAAGAATAGGTGGAGAAGAAGGAGGAGGAGGAGGAGGAGAAGAAGAAAGAGGAACATTACCTAAATGGTTCTTCCTCTTTATTTTGCCTAGTTGGATTATTTATTGGGAAAGACAGTCTCTAGATGAACTTTGTTTGATTCTAATTTCATCTTGCCTTGGGGATCTGGCAGAAGAAAGTTAAAATTATTTTCCCTATGGTGAATATTTTGTACACAGTTCAAATTGGGATATAATTCCAAGATCTGAGATAAAGATATCATAGATCAGTGCAATGGCAATTATGTATGAAGAGGGTCATCCAGAACTTTGTCCATCTAAAGTCAAATGGCTCATTACCCTAACTAAAAGCTCATTTCACATCCTTGGAGTCTGTGTCAATGATCAGGCTACCACAAGACCAATGGACAATGGACTAACCTTATCATTGGGAAATTATTCCTGTTCTAAATAAAATAGTAAGAGTTAGCTCACTTTCTAGTCCCGATGAGGTTCTTGGTGGTACCTAAAATACTGACTCGTTCAGAAATCCTGTGGTGATTTATCACTGAAAAAGCAACATATCTTTGCTTAAGGAAACAGGTGCTTCCATTTGATGGAGGAGGAGTGGAGACTTTATAGATTCTTCATTAAATTTATGCATATGAGGCAGATATATTGGACACAGGTGTGTGGCTGTCAGTTTTGTGACCCTAATTTTTCCATCTTTGGTAGATTTTCCTTTCATTCTCATTTCAGCAAAAGGTCTTGACTTCCTAGAAGTTCTCTACTTAGAAAGCCCTCTAATTCACATGGTACACTCCATCTGTGATTTTTATGCTTTAAATTAATACCAAAGTGTAGACTGAATTCTAAAAACCTCCCAGCCTGATTTCAAAATAACTCCTGGGAGTTTCATTAAATCTTTTTAATGGTCTCTGTCAAGTGAACCCTCTGTTCTTGGTACAATTGTTATATTTCTTTCTCAACTCAGCTGCTTCTTTAGGAAGGGAGCAATCGTTTTAAAGCAATAAAGAAAAAAATAACACTGAAGTAAAACAGACTGTTTGGGGTTTTTTTAAATCTGTTTATTACACAATTTTCCTTCCTGTGTGTCAAGGTCCCATTTCAGAAAAGATTTTTTTCAACCCAATTGAAAAATTCATTCCTTTAATCTATTCAGGATTAAATTTAAAAAACAGAGAGAGAAATTTTTAATGGAACAACAAGGGTTGCTTTGAAAATACTGTCACATTTGTTATGAGGTAGAATTAAATTTCTTCCACCTCATAAACTTTATTCTACCTCATAATAATTGTTGCAGTACTACCAGGTCCTTATTAAAAGGCATTGAATACTTATTTTTCAGTTACACAAAAATCAAAACCATTTGTGAAGCTGAGAGAAAAACAAAACAACATTCAGATGAAGGGAATATATTTATTCAGCCAACTGGAAGTCAAAAACTAGAGTGTGAGCTTTTGAGGTTTCAGAAACTCTTCACCAGGAATGTTTTTTAAAAAACAAAACTATGTTTTTGTTTATAAATAAGAACAGAATGCAGGTATTAAATAGTGTTTAAGCTATCCCTGAGTGCAACTAGAATCACACAGTCAAATTCCAAATTATTAAAATAGACCAAATTCAGTTGAATTGAGAATAGGCCCAGAAATTGTTTCAAGTTCCCACTGGATTCAATATCTTGGAGAGTATTTAGGATTAGTAAATTTGAACGTTTTGCCAGCTAACTGTGATGCCACCCTACTCTGACTGGGATCTAAAGGGATTGTAACTTCACTCCTCCTTTCATTTTTAGATCCTTTGGAAAAGAGAATAATCAGACAAAAAGAGATTTACCAGGCATTTTTTATGTTAACAAAAGTGGAGTTCATTTTAAACACTATATAAGGTTAAAAGAGCCATTAGAAACCCAACTGGATAGAATTAGCTGCTGAGTGAGAATATGCAATCTCAGAGCAAGCTGATAAAAAAAATCAGATTATTCCAAATCCATATTGCTGTTCCCCATACTGAAATCATATTCCATTCTGTTAGATTTTGTGAGATGTCCTTTTTCAAAAAGCACATTGTTTCTAAATATTTACTTTCTTTATGGATGCATCTTTCCAAAATGGGTTTGTCTGGAACATCGAACAGCATGGCAGATATTAGTGTGGAATCTATGCATGTATGTGCAAACAGCTTGTGCT
Organism: Candoia aspera; assembly: GCF_035149785.1. Classification (NCBI taxonomy): domain Eukaryota; kingdom Metazoa; phylum Chordata; class Lepidosauria; order Squamata; family Candoiidae; genus Candoia; species Candoia aspera. The sequence goes on along the minus strand of NC_086157.1, from coordinate 109,844,920 downwards.
TTTCAGTTTTCAAGAAAACCATGAGGGATTTCTTCTACAATGGTGCTTTCAGGGTAAGACTCTTGAGAGGCTAACTCTTGTGTTTTCTAAGTAAGCTAAAGTTAATAGTAATTGTGATGAGCCAGTCCTTAGCCATGGTGTCTTGCTTGCTCTTCATGTAGTCCAGCATCCTTGCCAATACCCAAATGAAACAGTTATTATCTGCTTTGCTGATATGGAGATGAGAGTAGGTGTTTGTTTAGATTCTCATAGGAAATTATTCTCACAGGACAGAAGGATCTGCAGATGAGCTGCTCTGAGCATTTGTCGGCCTCATGGGGTGAACCAGATACGAATCACAACCAAATGAGATAATTCTACTTTATTGTAAAGCTACATTGACAGAATCATGAAAGTCTGAAAGTACAATTCCACTCCCCCACACCCCCGTCTCCTTTACAGCCTAAGAAACTAGGGAGGGTCCCTTCTGAGCCTTTTGCCCCACCCACTATCCCGCTGCAGGCTATGCTGTTTCTTATCTGACCATTCCCTTGGCAGAATCTCTTTTCCCAGTCTCCCAAGGTCCTTCCCACATACCATTGCAACATCAGATACTGAGCTGCCATTTAAGAACCTTCAAAGAGAACTTTGGGAAGGAAAGGTTTGGGATTGGAGGTAATGGCCAGCAACTAAGATGGATATAGACTGCAAATGGCTATAGAAGATGGGTTGTTGGTTTTAATAAAGAATAATAGGTGGGATGCAAACATGAATTGGGTAGGGCAATGTTTGCCTTACTGAGGAGAATTATTTGACACTATCCAAAGAAGCATGCTGAAGCCCAGGAGAGGATGCAAATTATTAGAGGGTGTGATTGGGGAGCCAGAAGAGGAGAAAAGATCAAAAGATAAGGTAATAAAAAGTTTACCTACCAGAAGGAAACCAGCAGACAATGGACTGACAGCCAGAATTGAGAGGCAGAGAACAGCCACTCATCTTTGTAAGCCCTTCCTTAACTCCAGAATTATGACATCAGTAGGGTCAAAAATAGCATAATGCATATATGCATTAAGTTTGTATCATAATCTATGTGTGTGCATGTGTGTATACAAACATACAAACATACACACAAAGAGAGCCAGTTTGGTGTAGTGGTTAAGGCTAGAAACTGGGAGACTGTGAGTTCTAGTCATGCCTTGTTCTTTTATTTAATTGGTTTAATTGAAGACTCTTTGCCTTTTTTATTGTATACTTCTTTGGGCAACTTTTGGGGAAAGGCAAGAAGGAGAAGAGATGGGAGGGAGAAGGGTCATCCTAAATCACAAGATTCATAGAATCTGTTTCACTGTGGCCAACCAGGTTCTTGGGAGTCCATTTGGTGTAGTGATTAAGGCACACGCTAGAAACCAGGAGACCGTGAATTCTAGTCTGGCTTTAGGCATGAAGCTTGATGGGTGACCTCTATCTCAGCCCTAGGAAGCAGGCAATGGCAAACCACTTCCAAGATCTTACCAAGAAAACTGCAAGGACTTATCCAGACAGTTGCCAGGAGTCAACACTGACTTGAAGGCACCCAAAAAAAGGACAGGTTCTCAGGAGCATCTGCAAGTGGGGTTAATGGCATCAAAATGGTGGGTAATCAAAGCCCAACTACCTTTTACATGCATACAATGGATATAATACATGTCAAAAAGAGAACACACACCCCATCTCCCACAAACACACCTGCAGATTCAAAATTTACAATGGATTTCATAGTCTTCAAATTATTATATGGCTCTCAGGGCTAGGAGCCCTTTGTTTGTGTGTTTGTTCATTTGCCTTCTCCTCTCCTCCTGTGTCTTCACTCTCTGCACCAAAAGACAAATTGGTATGAATATACCAAAGAAAAATCTATTTTCTTATAATGCTGAACCATATGTTGAACTCAACATGGCTCAGCAGCAGACTCCCCACCACAAGCCTTCTGAATTGTAAATGACAGAAATTATGCATAGCAAAAAATAATTGCCAGAATAAGAGGGCGAAAAGTGTAAAGCCTGGAATACTCTCATGATTTATTGATATTGTTCCCTATCATCTCTGCATATAATCTGGAAATGCAGTCTTGTTGCCACTCACTCAAACAGCAAAATATTTATTCCAATACATTCCAGTAGCAGATTGAATTAATCATGATCTGCCAGTCTGTACCCTAGGAAATGCTAACCACAGCGAGGTTGCCCAGAAGCTGTAAAGTAGCTCTTACATACAAATGTGCTTCATGTAAATCCATGCAGTTTTGCTTCTACACTCTTGCAAAAATTAATTTGCCATCTTCTCACTAGCAAATGAAATGATCACTTGCCGTCTTCCCTTGATCCTCCTCTTTTTGATTATTGAGTGATATTCACTGTAGTTTATAGCTGCCTCCTATAGCAGGCAGGTACCACCTATATTCTTTTGAGAGGGTTTTGAGTGGCATGCTAGAGATCACCCTCAAAGATTTAGAACAGGGCCAGGCAAAAACTAAAGTTGATTTCCTTTCAAAATAAGAGAAAATGCCATTTGTTCAAAAGAATGACGTGCTGGTTCCTTATGTATTTAAGTTTTATTCTTCAGTTGCATTAAAAATCACATTTCCTTTGGAGTCTGTATGAAGGAACTGAGGTTTTATCCCTCAGTCTTAGAGTAGTTCTAAATTCCCTTCCTGTACAACTTACCTGAGATGAGGTCCTATTGAACTTGATGGAATTTACTTCTGAGATGACACATGTAATATTGTAAGTTAATCACTAGCCTGTACAAATTTCTTCGTAAACCTTGTTGAAGATATAGATATAAATGATATGGATATAGATAATATACTGTAGGTATACTCTACTGCATTTATCACATTTGTATAGCTGCCCATCTCACGTAGTGACTCTGGCCAGCATACATAATAAAGTAGTCCAAAGACATAAAAACCTATTAAAAACAACCAATTTGAATTAAAAAGGTTAAAGAGCCAGTTGGGTCTAGTGGTTAAGGTGCTGGGCCAGGAAACAGTGAGTTCTAGTCCCACCTGAGGCATGAAAGCCAGCGGGATGTCCTTGGGCCAGTCCCTCTCTCTCAGCCCAAAAGCCAATCAGGCGTGGTATGAGAGTTCTAGTCCCGCCTTAGGCATGAAAGCCAGCTGGGTGACCTTGGGCCAGGCCCTCTCTCTCAGCCCAAGAGCCAATCAGGCATGGTAGGAGAGTTCTAGTCTCGCCTCAGGCGTGAAAGGCGGCTGGGTGACCTTGGGCCAGTCCCTCTCTCAGCCCAAGAGCCAATCAGGCATGGTAGGAGAGCTCTAGTCCCACCTCAGGTGTAAAAGGCAGCTGGGTGACCTTGGGCCAGTCCCTCCCTCTCAGCCCAACTCACCTCACAGGGTTGTTGTTGTGGGGAAAATAGGAGGAGGAAGGACCATTAGGTATATTCCCTGCCTTGAGTTATTTATAAAAATAATAAAAGCGGGATAAAAAGAAGTAAAAAAATAAAAAACAAGATAAAAAACAAAATGGTGGAAAAGCATGTAGAAGAGTTCATTCGATTAACTATCCCAGCCGACAGGACAAGCAACATGCCTCTCCTGCCAGACCTGGTGGGATGGGTAGATATAACTGGGGAGAAGCTGTCCCTCAAATAACCTGGCCCCAAAACCAAAAAATAATCAAACAAACGTTAAAACATTAAACCATACCATACAATTGACAAGAGAGCCCTGTAATGATTGCCTATTCCAATAAAAGGAGTCTCATCAGTAATTACTAGAGAAAACTAATTTATTGAATGAATAGCATGCAAAGTACGAAGAAAGCTGAGAATGAGCAAAAGCGCGCCAATTACAAACTTAAAAAGCCTTGCTCCCGTTGCGAACCCTCCCCTCAGGCTAGCATAGCAACCACCCACCCCAGATGCTAGCAACCGTTAGAATCGGCCTGAGAAAGTAACCTTGAACAGCAGAGATAACCCAAACATACATTCCAGAAGATCACAAGTCAGCACAAAGGAAATTTACCAGCGTGGCCAGGCAGGCACGCAACTGCAGATATGACATGTGAAACGTTACGAGGAACCATAAACATCGGAACGGGAACATGACAAGCCCAGTCAATTCAGGAACAGTATCATCATTTTATAAGCTCTGCCCCAACGCCACCTGATCCCCAGGCCAGATGGCAGAGCCAAGTCTTTGTGCCTTTCCAGAAGGCCAGCCAGGTCAGGGCCAATCTGACCTCGGGAGGAATGATGTTCCATAGGGCAGGCACCGCAGCAGAAAAGGCCCTCCTCCTGGGTCCCGTCAGGCAGCTCTCTCTCGTAGACGGAACCCACAATGTGCCCCTCCTGCTGGAACTGATGGGATAGGTAGAAGGAATTGGGGAGAGGCGGTCCCTCAAATAACCTGGCCCCTTGCCATGTAGGGCTTTATAGGGCATCACCAGCACCTTGAATTGGACCCAGAAGCAAACCAGCAATCAGTGCAGCTCCCAAAGCAGAGGTATTACTTGGGCATACCAAGGCATACCCATCACTGCCAGTGCCGCTGCATTTTGTACCAGCTGAAGCTTCCAGATACTCTTCAAGGGCAGCCCCATGTAGAGCAACTTCAGTAGTCCATTTGGGACTAGGGCATGAGTGACTAAGCGTAGAGCCTTCTGATCCAGGAATGTATATGTAGACGATATAGATATATTTCCAACTCAGCCATATTGGACCAGTTCTCCTGGAAATGTTGGGCTTATTTTTCTTAATTTTTCCTTTTAAAGGAAGACATAAGGCATTGTCTATTCCATTTTTTCTTGGGATTTTGCTTTTACATCATTGACTTGAGCTTCGGAGGAGAAAAACAAATTTAAATATATAATATAATAAGCTCCGCTACCTCTTGTGTTATTGCCTCATGATGGAGAGGCTCTTTTTTGGGCGTAAATGATCCTGGTACTAAATGGAGCCCCATTCTAATCTGGAGTGGCCTGTTCTATTTTCCTTATTTCAGATAGCAGACTATTTTAAAACATGTTCTGCTTCCTTTCATTCTATGTCAAATTGCTCTTTCTTTAATTGGAAGAAAGCTTCACCGGCCCCACAATGGTGGCTATAAAAGAGGTTTCAGACTGCTGACAAGCAATTTTATATTTTCAGCTTCAAATAAAATATTATAAAAGTGTAGCTAATAATACTTTCTAAGCCAAAAGGACTCCCCAATCCTTTTAAAAGATCCATTAGAAAGAAAAAGGAATCTACTTTGAATGCCACTTTTGGGCCAAGAATCCCAAAAGTAGGTATGAATCCTTCTTACATCTTTTCAGACAAACACATTTTATTAAAAGCATAAGCCTTGGTGAACTGTACCTCACTTCATCAGATGCATGTGAGCTACAGTTCTGAAAAACTTCTGCCTTTTAATAAAATGTGCTACTCTGAAAAGGTGCTATCAGACTCATCCTGATTTTTGGCTTCCTTAGACTTTGACAGGTATCTTCCTACATTATTTATACCTGTATCGATGTACCAAAGCAACACATTTTCATAGCAACATTGCAATAAAAGGACAGATTCTGGTACGAAGCTTGTTTTAATAGAGATAGTATTCATTTCCTCTCTTTCAGTGTCAAATTAGGGATATCATTTTCTTCTTTTTGTGCTGCAATAATATAGTTATATTGCTTGAGTTTCTCCAGAAACATCAAAATGTGACAGTTAAGACAAATAAATACAAAATGTTCTTCATTACCTAGGCTCTTTATTTTGAATGAAATAGGCTCAGGACTGCATTTCTACCTCAGTCTGCTATGCATATTACTTGTTTGTCTAGAAAGTAGAGAAACTTAACACGCATGTTATACAATTTAGAAGGGCTCCCCTCAGTTGGAGGGAGATGACCGAGCCTGTTTTTCATGTGGTGTCCATTCTATCAAGATCACTGCTTTGATTTAAAAATTCCCCTGCTTTTCAACCATCCTGGTATGCTGGGCAAGGAGAATCTGTCTACTACAGTGTTTCTCAACCAGGGTGCTGCAGCACCCTGGGGTTCCACGAGAGGTCACTAGGGGTTCCCTGGGAGATCATGATTTATTTTTAAAATTATTTTGAATTTGGGCAACAAACCCAAAGTATGTGAGTTTCTGCTTGTTGATTATCACCTTAAGGAAATGGTGAGCTTGGACTTGGTCCAGGACTGGTTGGTTATTCTTGCCGACTACAAACTGCAAGGTTTAAGGCACATATTTGAAAACAAATCACTACCATCTATGCAAAAACGTATCATTTTCACAACTGCAATAATATCCTAGGGTCACTGGCCATCATTTCTGTCCTCCAAAAATGGTACATAGGACTCTTTGCTCACCTAAAGTTTGCTCATTCCTTAGTAAGATGTGTGAAACTAGCCATGTGTTATTCAACCAGCTATGATGAAAACAAGCCATGTCTTTACACTGTGTGTGAACCTAGCAACTTCACATTAAAGAGGTACATTTCCTTCTTTATTTTTAGTTTAAGAACACTGTTCATGCAGATCTACAGGCCTACCCATGAAATGAATATAATTTTGTAACTTCTGGCCTATATTTGAGCCTGAATGTGCAGGGGTTCCCAGAGGCCTGAAAAATATTTCAAGGGTTCCTCCAGGGTCAAAAGTTGAGAAAAGCTGGTCTACTACTTGACCTATCAACTCGTACATCTAGAAAAATTACCAAAGTTACCAAATTCTACTTGCTGTTAGCAGCTTTATGGTTTAGCTGTAACATATCATAAAAAATGGGGGAAAGACTTTATATTATCTCACCATGTTTGATTAACTCTACCTTTTAATTAGTAATTTGTATTGGTTGTTTTATTTCATCATCAAGTGAATTGTATCTGGACTTTCCTTTTTTGGTCTCTAACTATAAATCAATTTTATTCCTCTTAATCTAAAATGCAATAAAATGGATAAAGTAAGAAAAAAACTTATTAACATATAGATACACTATAAACTAGCAATCATGAGTAACTGAGCATTTTTTCAAGGCATTTATTTTTTCCTCTATTACTATTTGTTTTTATTCATTTACAGTACAAAAAACAAACAAAAAACATCACCATCTTTGGTGTTCTTTTGAAAACTGAGTTCCAGCCACAAAGCTAGGAATTATCCAGGTAACATCCTAAGGGATAGTATGTGTCCAGCAAGATGGGGTTTTTTTCTGTTTTTTGTTTTGTAAATCCACAGTTGATGTAGCCAAAACATTTAGTTCTTGTAAAAATCTGATTAATCTGTTGGTTATTCCTCCTGACGTACCAATGATTTCGCTAAATGTTTTCCATAGACTACCAATTTCAATCATTAAATTTCTATAATTTTTTTGAGCCAGTTTGGTCTAGTGGTTAAGGCACCAGACTAAAAACTGGGAGACTGTGAGTTCTAGTCCTGCCTTAGGCATGAAGCCAACTGGGTGACCTTGGACCAGTTCCTCTTTCTCAGTTCTAGGAAGCAGGCAATGGCAAAAGACTTCTGAAGTCTTTGCAAGAAACTGCAGGGACTAGGCAGGCAGTCACCAAGACTCAACACTGACTCAAAGGCAAAAGGAAAAATAAAATCCAATCCCTTTGCTTTGATTCTGCTGTCCCCAGATATTGCCCCATCTTCTTTTGAATTATTGTCAATAACTGTGTTCAATTCTGTAATCTCAAATTTTGATGCTGGCCAAATGTCTATTTGTGCTGATCAAGTGGTTTTCAACCATGCGTTGAAGTTTTTTAGACATTTATCAGAAGTTCCCCCGTTAAAAGGATACTAACCCCGGAGAAGTTTTTCTTAAAGACAATCTGGTCATCCATATGCAAAAACAGAAGAGTTCTGGATATGCTTTAAGACACACTCACAGTTCACTGGGAGAATGGAACACAGTAGTAGTAACTGTCCACCAGGCTGTCCACAGGAAGAGTCAATACCATCAAGACGACAGGCGCAACTGAGCAATCAAACCCCACCTCTTCTTCACACAGGTTGCATGCATTGCATGCCCATAAAAAGGGATGTTCACCCTTGCCCCTTTTCTGGGCAAGATCTGTTTAACTTTTACAGTTTAACTTTTATATCTTATATTTTAAATTCTATGTTTCACAGTATGCCTTATTTTAATTGTGATGCTTCTGACACAAATAAATAAAAATAACCCTTGCCCCTGCTGGCTACTGAACTGAACACGTGTCATGATGCCCTACTTTCTAATCTACAAAAGGTTCCTAGACAGATCTGCAGGAATTTCTTAGAAGAATGCCGATGAAAAGTTTCTTAAGGAAACTTAAGAGTTAGGACAATAATGGAATGTTGTGATATCACAGGCAATACCTTTCGTGAAATAATATTGTTCTAGGCATTCCTTGTTCTGTTTTGATATTTGTGCTATCTTGATGTCATTCTACAATTACAACTGGGTTTTCATGAATATAAATGTTATTGCAGCTGAGTTTTCATATATCAAATAATATAGTCTATTTATGAAAGCTCTGAGACCAAATGAAAAAAATATTATTTGTATTATTAATATTACTTTGCAGCAGCCAGAATGACAGGGGTGAGGGGAAACACCAGGTCAGGTTCCATCTCTTTTGGAAGGTCTCCTGACATCCAGTGGAGGCACAAAAGAACTAAAAGGAGAAGGGTGGCATGCAAACTGCATGTTTCTTTCTTAACATTCTCCTCCCTCTCCAACCCCACCACACATAGATCACAGAAAAGACAAAATGTCATAAGGATGGGTCAGTTTTAATTAAACTTAATTTGGTCACTTTTGCCTCAGTAAAATTCAGGGTAAGTAGGAAAACTGCAGCAATTTCTTTCTTTCTTTCTTTCTTTCTTTCTTTCTTTCTTTCTCCCTCTCCCTCCCTTCTTCCTCCTTCCTTCCTTCCTTCCTCCTCCTTTCTCCTTCCTCACTCCCCTTTCCTTCCGTCCCTCCCTCCCTCCCTCCTCCTCCTTCTTTCCTCCTCCCTCCCTCCCTCTTTCTTCTTCCAAAGTTGCATATGCCACCCATCACAGAGGGATTCAAGGGGGGAATTTACATAAAACAAGGGATGCATGTAATAAAAACAGGAGCAAATAACCATCAATCTGAAAGGCATCCCTCACACCGTTGGGTCCAAATTCCAAATGCTTGGCAGAACAGTCAAGAAATTTGCAAAAGGGCCCTTGTGTCATCAAGCCCCCACTCCTTCAACTTCACATGGGGTTGAGGCTCTCAGTAATCCTTCCGTACAAGAAGACATGAGATAAGTGCAGTCTTGATGGGAGAGATGGCCCTGTAAGGATCCAGGGGCCAAGGTAGAGCTTTAAAGGTGACCACCACTACTTTGAACTGGAGCAGGAACCAAATTAGTAAACAATGCAGTTTTTATAGCATACTATTATGTGGCTGAGCGAAGGAAGATCGATGCTTTTGAACTGTGGTGTTGGAGGAAAATTCTGAGAGTGCCTTGGACTGCAAGAAGATCAAACCAGTCCATCCTCCAGGAAATAAAGCCAGACTGCTCACTTGAAGGAATGGTATTAAAGGCAAAACTGAAATACTTTGGCCACATAATGAGAAGACAGGACCCCCTGGAGAAGATGCTGATGCTAGGGAGAGTGGAGGGCAAAAGGAAGAGGGGCCGACCAAGGGCAAGATGGATGGATGATATTCTAGAGGTGACGGACTCGTCCCTGGGGGAGCTGGGGGTGTTGACGACCAACAGGAAGCTCTGGCGTGGGCTGGTCCATGAAGTCACGAAGAGTCGGAAGCGACTAAACGAATAAACAACAACAACATTATGTGGCTACATTTGTTACTTGTGGTTAGCAGATGGGGGGCTGCACTTTGGACTAATTGTAGCTTTCCAGTCATCTTCAAAGGCAGCCCCTTGTGGGGTGTGTTGCAATAATCTTAACTGATCCAGGCAACCTTGGTGTGCCATCTGGACCTCAGCAAAGGCTTCTCTGGTCACAGCTTCTAGCAAGAACCATGAGTCCAGGAAGTCCTGCAAAATGTAGACTTGCTTCTTAAGGGGAATATGACCTTGTCAGACACTAAAACTAGAGCCAGGATAGAGTCATATCTATTACCAACTATGAGCATCTCCATTATACAGGGATTTAATCTGAGCTTGCCTGGGTCCATCCAAACCCTCAGAGCCTCCAAGCACTGATCAGGATTTCGGCAGCATCCCTGGCCTGGCCTGAATTAATGATGTTTAGTCAAGTATCATCAGCACACTGATGATCTCTCACCCCAAACTCACCCCATCTCTCTCCGCAGCTTGATATAGTTATTGAATAGCATGTGGAGAGGACTGAGACCTTTGACACTGCAGCAGTCACCAGCTTGGCTGATCTTTTCCTCCACGCACCAAACCTCACACAACTAAAGCCACTAGCTAAGGAAGGAACAGAATGTCTAAAATGGTGCCTCCAGTCTCTAGCCCTCACAGGCACTTCAGAAGAATTCTTATGATTGGTGGTATCAAATGCCACTGAGAGGACAAAAAGGACCAGGAGGGTTCACTCCTTCCATCCAGGTCCTGACACAGGACATCCACCAGGACAACCAGTGATATCCACCCCATAATCCAGGCCTCATTTAATTTCATGTGACTTATTGACTTATTTCACAGCATTCTGTTGCTGAAGTAATTTATGAGGCAGCTTATAAGTAGGATTCAAGTCCACAACAAAATAATACATTAAAAAAGCATCAGAGGCCCAGCTGTTTCATTTAAAGCTTGAAGAAATAAGACCTAAGGACAAAAATATAGGCCCATTGGAACTGGCAAGGTCCAATATTCCAATATTTTAAATTAAGAACTTCTCAACATCTGTGACTTGGAATATATTTTTATTTAAGAATATTGTTTTTATTGTATCTTAACTACTATTTATTTCTTCTTGTTTTATTGTAAACCACCCAGAGTTGCACTTGAGTGAGACAGGTGGTGACTAAATTTGAAATATAAATAAATAAATAGAAATAAATTTTGTTTCCTACAGTAGCCAACCAGATACTTCTGGATGCTCACAAATTGGAGATGAAGACATACCTCTCTGCTGGGTGCCACTGGTACTTGGAGGCATACTGCTTTCAACCTGGAAGGTAACACTGACACCTCAAGACCAATAGTCCTTGATAGGCCTGTCTTCCATACTTCATCCAATCCCCTTTTTAAAGCCAGATAACTCTTTTTAGAGAGATCCAAAGTTAGTGCTCCACTACCAAAAAAACCAAAAAACAAATACCCTCTCTTTCTTTAATAGACTCCCGGCATCAAATTGTAGCTGTACTCAAAGAAGGATCTCCATCACTAATTTCTGTTGTCTGAGGCAAGTTCACATGCTTTTGCTGCTGTGGTCCTATGCTAATGACAACAGAAGTCATATCTAGGCCATGGCTCTACCTCTGTCTGTAGGTCTTCTCTTAGGAAAATATTAACTCTACCCAGGATTGTCAAAGCCTACTCTGTATTACAGCGAAGCCTTCTGCTTTTGATCAGCCACGCAGAACATGGTCAGCTATCAACAGAGTGCGCACTAGTCGTGGCAGGTGTGCAGGTTCCCTATATAAATGGGGTAAGAGACCATCTCCAAGGTGTGACTGTGGGGCTGGCAGGCAAACTGTTAAACACGTAATACAAGAATGTACGACTAGAGCCTACGACGGGAACTTTGCTGATTTCCCGATGGCAACTGATGCTGCAAAAGGCTATAGTTGTAATCCTAATGTTTTTTTTTAGTTATACATTTTTATATACCTTTTTATATTCCCATTTTTAATACACTATATTTGTAATATGTATGATGTGCTGCCATGCCATAAATAAGTAAATAAACTACCCCTCTGATAAACTGCACAGCACTAGGTATCTGACCTTTGACACCAAGCAAAGGAGTCTCTCTATCCTGTCTTGCTTCATCCAAAGTCTATTGCTTTCTGAACAAAAAAAAAAAGTGTCAACTGCCCTCCAAATTTTGTTCACAGCCAAAACTTTACACGGGCAGCCACTGTCCCTTCAGACAGCCACGTCTCCAGGAATATTCTTTGAAAGCTGTAGCTGAATGGCATCCTATGCAGTGTGCCAAAATATTGTCATTGGCATCGTGTAGATCATTGCTTCTCCCTACTGCTGAGAGGAGGGTTGTGCTTCCCAGCTGTTGATTTCTGGAAGAGTTCCAGTTCTCTAAATCACACACAAACATGCACACACACACACACACACACACACCATTTTGCCATATGTGCTGGCAAATACGCAAGAGGCAATTTCAGCTCAGCCCTAATTTTATCTAATTTATTGCTGCTTTCAGTATTATTTGAGTAGCTTTACAATGACTCTTCATGTTTATTGGCATGTTCTGTAAACTGCTTAAAGTGAGTTTTATATAGGCAGGACCAAAAAAATAAAAATTAGAAATTGGATAGAGAATATGAGGAACAGACAAGGAAAAAGAGGGAGAAAGATCGCCAGCTATACCAACTAATTCAGAGAACGGTTAAGTTCTGAGTCCTAATATGTCAAGTTTTCTCTACCATGACAAACCAGCCCCTTAATGCTACTGGGATCTTGGGCACTTCTCACCCAAAATAAGGAGAAGTGTGCTTTTATGCTGTTCACTTTTCTTAAAGTTTGTTAGAACCAGATGGAATAATAAAGATACACGCTCATTCCATTAAGTGCCACCAAAGTCGTGAATAGTATGCTAATGGACAGATGGGAAGGGATACATGATATAAAATGTGTCAGAAGAATAAATAGCCCCATATTTGGGAGGTAGAGTGTGAGTGGGGTGATGCAAGAAATGGACAGATGTATTATGGAAGCTCCAAGCTTTAGGTAGGTGGCAACTCTCAGCTGCTACCTTGGTGGGCTTCATGGTCCTCAAAAGAGAATGAGTTGAATTATGCAAGATTTAGAGTCTGAAAGTCATTTTGGGGGAAAAAAAATACTGGCCTGGCTATAATGTTAATATTAAGGGGGGAAAGGTGTAAGATCAAACCAGCTGTGACATATTGCTTAAAGACAGAGAAGGCAGCTTCTGCTGGTGGTCACCTATGATGGTCGGCAGAGGCATCTGCAGGATCCAATGATTTTATCAAAATGGCAAAACATGTAACAGCATGACACAACCCCTTTTGTATGTGTGATGTCATGATTCACATACAAAAAGGAGGGGTTTGCATAGTGTGATATTCATCTCACCGTTTGTCCCCCAATGCCTCTGAAGTTTAAGGTTATATTGACCTCTCGTAAGAAGAGCCATTTGATCTTTCTTTACATATTATCTTAACATCATAATGCTTAAGGTTTGATTCAGTGGCGTACTTTAAGCCAGACTATGCTTTGTGTGAGACATCACACTGACAACAAAGGCCTGAATAGTTAAAGCAATGGTGTTCCCTGTAGTAACATAGGGCTGGTCCATGAAGTCATGAAGAGTCAGAAGTGACTGAATGAATAAACAAAAAATGCTTTGTTTGCACTAGACTAGACTAAGCTAAAATGGCTTTGGGTGGTTTGCAGTTCAGTGTATTGCGAAAACCCAGCCATCTCTTAGCATGTTCTGTGAACTAAGCCATCAGGTGAAGCTATGATATGGTTTATTTGCTTGGGCCTCGCTTGTCATGCAAATGCATCAGTGGAGTTTTTAACTTAGGTTTGGAATTAAACATGTTGTGTGAACTCAGCCTAGGGTGTCTTATTCAACTCCATGTTTGATTACAGGACCAGTCCTCTAGGGAAGCAAAGTGAATTCGCCTTCTAGGGTGGCAGAGTGGAAGAGTTAGTGGATTGGGGCTGATGTCAACCCCCACTTACAAGCCTCCTGTCCCACAAAGCCCAACTTAATATATTGAAGGATTAGTCAGAACAAAGGATTGTGGTGACTGGCACTTGGGAGACCTGGGCCATATGAATGCGCTTGTCTCTGGGATGGCCAGGGATTTCAAAGGGCTGGGACTATCCAGTCATCCTGATGCATAGCTTTCTTGGGCTCTTCAATACAAACCCAGCTTCTTTGGATAATAAATGGGCAAAATCAGATCCTATTGAATTAATTAAGATTCTGGGTTTGCACAATATGGGGTGTGGGGCTTTTGAGTGGAGACTCAGCAGAGACTAAGGCCAACATTCCTGCTGCAAGCAGTGGGACATCTTGAATTTGTTGAAGGTCCCAGCAAATCAGCATGCCTCATTAGCATGTGGATGAGTTCACTCTAGGATGCAAATTCTCTATGTGCTTCTGGAGGAAGCTGTTTGTTGTCCCTCCCACATTTCTAACTCACTTCCTCCTTCTTCACCATCAGGGAATGAAGCACCATGTGGCTGTGTGCTCCTTCCATCTTGGGCCATGTGTGGGGCCTTGAATCAGGAGTTTCCCCCTTTCTCCATGCAACCTTCAGCAGCAATGAGGGCTGAGCGTCAATTCAGTTTAGGGAAAAGAAAGAACAAGAATCATCATTCTTCTGAATGTAACTGGACCAAATAAATCAGTAAGACTTTTTTTGCTTACTTTTGAACCTACTTTGTCTAAGTGTGTAATTCTTTATGCTTGGGTGGGCTAAGTGTGTAAGATCAATAACCTATATTTCTCTAACGTGCTCATTAATGCTATTTTAGATAATATTCTTTTTCTGTGCACATCTTTCTCTGTGTTGAGCTCTGCTCCATTCAGTGGTCCCAGCTGTCCACTAATGGCTTCAGACTTGCCCCTACTTGACACACTGCAGTTCCTGTGGTATTTGTGGTCATTCTAACAAGAGCTAGTGGGAATCTCTAGTTAACATGGAAGCTCTGCAGAACTGTGATCCAAGCAAACATTTCAAGCCAAAGCTAGACAAGTTCAATTAATAATGTCCAAACATAAGGCCCAATAACTCATGAATTCAGCAAACCTGAGTTAAAATCTTTCTGCGTTCCAGTGTCCTACTGCAAAGAAGGAAAACTATGATGACCTCCTTAGACATAATATCCTTCAGAAGAAGGAATTGGTAGAGGAATGAAAATCTACCGCAGTAATGAATGACCCTAACCCTTTTATGGCCAGCGTGCTATGTTATTGGCCAAGACAGTCCCATTCATTTTGAAGTCATGGGCTATGAAAATTACTTTTGGCAGAGTAATGAGACTATAAATCTGCAAGCTGTTTGCTTAGCTTTCGAGGCAGTGAGGACAGGAAAAAGTTGCTGTTTAGGTTATGATGAAAAAGAAGTAAAACCCTGGCTTTAAAAAAGCAAAACAACATAGCATAATATATCCCCCAAATACTTATAATAGGGTTTCTCCCGACTATTGTAATTACATGGTAGTGGTTCAATATAACTAATGTGAGATTAAATCAGAAGAGCTCACATGCCCCATATGCTGTAATGATATCTATTTAATAAGCACAGTTTTTAATTTATCAATGTATCTATCATATCATTTATATGCTGCCAGGCGGTTCACAATAGAAGCATACGATGAAGTAAGATGCATATGCTTAAAACCATAAGAAACTATGCTGTAAAATTTAAAAATCAGTGAAAATTAAAATGAAGAGAAATAAAACTAAAACCATCTCCAGCATCTCAGCCATAATGATGGCAGCAAATCAATGATTTAATCCCCAAAGGACCAGCTGTCATGTTCACTGTTTCAATGTGCACTGTGCATCGTAACGTTTCACATGCCATGGGGCTGACGCGTGTTTCTGTTGGGAGGGAGCTGCTGCAGAACCTTGTGCCTAGCTCTGTATCTATGTTCATTTCAATGGAATGTGTTTGGGTTGTGTGCTCTGCTCGAGGACTTTTCCCGCGGACCATCAGAAGCTGTTAGGAGCACCTGGGATTGTGAGCCTGGGAAGATTCTACGGTGGGAGGGATCTCGTTTGCACCGAGGGTTTTTTAGTTTGCATTTGGTGCGCTTTTTCCATTCTCAGCTTTCTTTGTGATCCTGCATACTATTCTTTAATAAACCAGATATCTTTATGAACTTGTTAATGAGTCTGATGGTGTTTTAGGATAGGCAATCGTTACACCAGCAGAACAGTGCCATTTGTACTGCCTTTCTAAAAGACAACAGCATAAGGGCAACCTGGTTGAGATGTCCTGCTCCAGCACATGTCCTGCTTCCACCACACCACTTCTCAATGGCAGGATTTGGAGTGTTTCTTCTCAGGTCAATCAAACAGGATGGGCAGATCAACTTTTAAGGAAATGGTTTTGAAGATAACCAAGCACCAAGCCATGGAGAGATTTATGGGTTAAAACCCAGACTCTGAATAGTACCAGGAAACCTATTGGCAGCCAATGTGTTGCCTGCAGAACCTGCATCATGTGGCTGAGGTGGGTCTTACCCACCAGCAAATGGGCTGCCAGATTCTGCATCAATTGCAGTCTTCAAAGGCAGTCCCATATAATGTGCATTGCAGTAGTCCAACCTCAAAGGCACGAGAGCATGAATCATTGTCAACAGGGCTTGTACTTGATGCATTTTTCTCCTTGCCTATTTACTTCTGTTGTCTCCATTCAGACTTTTCTGGATTAAAGCTCTAAGATGCCTGAGGCATGGACTAGGGCATTTTTCTTAGGCATTTTTGCATGGGCAATGACTTAGGGCATTTTTCTATGGCATTTTTGAGCCTAGTTCAAATATTGATTTGCAAGGCCCTAACAGGCAGTAAGTTGTTGTTCTACCTGTTGAAATATGTGGAAAGAGATTACATTATTGATTCAGAAGGCTAACTTCTAGAAATATGCGAAGATTTGATTGGTCATTTTGCTTTGCTGTATCGAGCTGACCTTAGTTGTCCTTGAAAAATTACAATGGTTGTTCCTGGTTAGTCCTGAGATGAGAGGCTATCAGGGAATCCCGGGGTTATAAACTAGAACATCCAGGAAGAAGGAAATGTGAAATCACTTCCCTTTTGTGCCATGAAATCACCATGAATTTTACCTTTCACTCAAAGCACTTTCATAGTGAATCCTTCCTTTAGAGCTTTATATAGAACTATTATCAATACTAATATTGAATATAGAATAATATAGAATGTAAATTAATAAATAATACATAAATAATTATTTATAAGCATTAAGCATGCTTTCAAAATGTTCAGGGAGCTGCATCTTTTTTCAGACCTTAACAACACAAGACTCCTTAAAGCAACCATGTCTGTTTTCAGCCTCACACAGAAGTCTAAAAGGAAAGGATGGGGCTGTTTTAAAAAGGTGTTGTGATTCCATTTCTCTGTTTTCTGGAGCACCTCTTTTGAATCACTTTTGAAGATGTACAGCCTGGGAAATGGGTATGGCTAGTTTCTTGAGTTGACTCATTAAAGTAGCTCCATCTTTTTTTCAGTCCCACATGGAAGCCTGGGAAAGATGCAGCTGCTTTAATAAAGCACTTCCCTCATACTCATATGGATTCCAAAAGACTTCTTCTGAATAATTCTCAAAGCAAGCACTTACCCATGATTTATGCTAAAGAATTCTGTAACATTGTTCAATGATCCATTTGTTTTCTTGGCTATCCATGGCTTACACCAGAAAATCCATGGTATTCTCAGGAGTTTTCTCCAACACCAGTGTTCAAAAGCTCTTTCTATCCTGCTTCTTCAAAGTCCAACTTTGACTTCCATAGAGGACCACAGGGAAAACCATTGCCTTCATGATTCTGGTCTTTATACATAAAAATACATAGATACCAAAATAATATTTTGTTGATGTTCATGGACATTCCAGTTCTTTATTCCAAGACTTTTATTACTCTTGAATTTGGCTGTATAGATCCTTTGGTGAGGCAAGCCCTCTTCTGGATTCTATAGGGCTAAGATGCCAAATAAGTTGGAAAAGCAAGGCTATTTTGAATGACATTTTCTGACTTGTATATACACAATTATGGTTACTGGAAGGCCACAAAGCAGGTGTGCTCAGTTGGCACTTCTTTGCAGCTCTTCAAAGAGGATCTTGAGAGACATTTCAGTCATAGGTGAAGGCTTTCATTGAAGGAGTTCCACAGCACTCTACTCTCAAATATTCAATTTAGTGTATTCCAACAAAAGCATTTGAAAAAAAGTATTACAAACACTTATTGTTTTGTAAGAACATTAATTCTTCTTGTGCTAGAGGGGGTTTGGAAACTGTGTGTTGCTGGCTTACATAGAGATGTATGCAGATGTCAAAGTGCTTTAACTGAAGTTGTTGACACTCTACCTTTTTCAGCAAATGGTATTTACATGGCAGCTTCTCAGATTACAAAAGAATTGTCTTCTTTTCTTATTAACTGATCTAAGGATATACCCCTCACTTCTCCCACATTCTCCAGCAAAAGCATTACCTTGTTAATTTCAAGTTTGGATTCTTCTGTCATGTTAATTTAGCAAAATACAAATTTAAATTTTGTATGCTTATCCCTGTCAGTATTTCTTTCTGCTTTCACTGCTAACGTGCATATCTCAGAATGGCATTAGACAGATCTGATGGTCCACAAAACTCTATTCAAAAGGGCATTTTGAAGTCTTTAATAAGGAGAATTTCAACTGATCTGAACATTTTGTTAATGTTCATTTTTAAGCTAAGCAACTACATTTTCATGTGCTGATTGGGAGATAATTATCCTGTGGGTGCTTCTCTGAGTTATGTAGTAGAGGGCTTTTCTTGCAGACATGAATGTTCATCTTTGTGTGCACACATGCACATATGCCACCCACATTCACACACATGGTGTGGGGATGAAGTTTAGGCTGTTTGACTTCTAATTAAGGTTTTCTGATTATGTAATTGGGCTTAACTTTACTGTGGACATTGCCCATTTTTGTTTCTCCTGTCTTTGCTGCTGCAAAGAGTCTCGTGGTGGTGGTGGTAGAAACTCAATAAATAAATAAACGCACACACACACCACACACACACACACACAGAAACACAAACACATTATCAGAGACTGCAGGAAAAAAAACTGGGATTCAGACTGATCTATTTTTCCTTATTATTTTTTTCACATTGCTGGGCATTGCTGCTAGATGATCCTGATTTTCAGCTAGAATTTGGGACTTGAAAAACAAGCAAACAGATGTGATTAAGCCCTCCAATGTTCAAAATAATTGCAAATGACTTGGCCTCAGTATGTCCAGCTAAATCAAATCTATATGATTGAATCCCCATCCTATCAAATATACCGAATAGTCTTCAACATGGGGCACCATGTTTTCAGCATTTCTTTTGCAGGTCTGAAATGTACTGAAACCCAGTGTATTTTGAAACAGAAATAGAGGCATGCACAGAATATAAGTTCTAGGGAGAAAGCTCCCAAATTTAAAACTGGGTGAAATCAAGGTGCAATGTTATTTAGCTGTCAAAGTCAAACTGTGCAGAAATACAATCAATGTCAACGTTAATTGCAGAAATTAATTCTACCATTTGCATTTTTACACAAACATGCACGGGCTTAATTCTTACAGAGAGCTCAACGTTTAATCTTTGTCTGGGCTAATCTAATTCTAGCCTGATAAGAGAAGGCATTCCATCATACACAAAAAATAAAATCTCAGCATACCAGAAAGCAAATGCCAAGGTTATGACTCATACACATTCAAATAAATAAATCCAATGCATAGACAAGGAAAGTTACTTTCCTCAGCCCCTTTTCATGGGAAAAGTTGTATGTTCCCATACGTACGTGGTTTGGCAAAATTATAATATTCTTGTTTCAGCCAGGAACATCAAAAGCACAAACAGCATCAAAGGTTGCCATTTTCCAGTAGACGGCAACAGTAAAAAAAGAAGAAAAGTTACCAGGTTCAAAGAACAATCCAGGCACTCGTTCACCGTCTTTGTGAAAGCTAAACTATAAATGAACATCCAGTTTGACTCTTTTCTTTCTATTTAGTACTAATGAAAACTAGTGCTGTCTGGCTGAAATCAGGAAGGGATCCAGAAGAACGGAATTTCCTTAGCTTGCTTCTGGCTGTTCGTTAACTCAGTCCATCATCAAGTTCCTTTTCCTGTTGCCTGGGAAAAAGCACATGGAAATTCTCCTCAAGATGCTCTTGAATTTTTCATCACTATTGCTGCACTGGGCCCCAGCTGAGTTGTGTGATCATACAGATGTCAACAGTTCCTTCTACTGTTTTAGAATCACAACATGCATAGACCTGATGATCTCACCCTTGATTACCTGCCTTAATTGTAGAATAAGAAAGACGGCCTTGATGGAAATATGCCAGAACTGTTGCCTAGGCAAAAGGGGCTAAAACGTTTTTAAGTCACACAGACACCTCCCTAATTCGGAGGAGGAGGAGGAAGAGGAGGAGTCTGGCCTATCTAGTTGGGCTGACATTAATGTACGCACTGCTAAAAACAAGGCTGAAATCCACACACATCTAGCTTCCAAGATAGTGTACCCTAACTCCTTTTCCTTGCGTTAACCCTGGTTAATGAGTCATTGTGAGAACCTAGCTATCTTGGTTACTGTTAGAGAGCCTGAGAGTTCTCTTTAGGTAAAAATTCAGCTAGAGCTGGAAGTCCATGGTCTCTGAAGAGTTACGCCAAAGATTATGGATGCTCCAGGTTTCCATTGTGAGGATACCAGCACTATACTAAATCAGGCAGGTGGCTATTCACAGGTTCGGATTAAATGGATCCAGCAAAGGAGAATTGGAGCCTTTGCTTCAGCTGGTAAGTGAGGCACATTACAAATGCTGAAATGGCTTGATCTAGATAAAATGGAAGAGTGGGACACTAATCCTCTTTTCAAACCTATCCCCAGTAAGGATCATGGAGTGTCATGATCTGTAGGAATAATCTTAGGAGACAGAAGGAGAAGCCACAAAGTGGACAACCATCCTATAAAAGATATCTCAGTCCACAGAAGGAGAGGGGGCATGGGATGTGTTTCAGAAGGACCCTCGCCAGTTTCTGGAAAGTAAAGGAAAGGAGGGGAGAAATGCTTTTGGACCTGCAAGATTCTGTTAATGTAACCTTATAATAAAGAAAAGGTTAGTACTCATGGTAACACTTCTTACCTGGACAATCTCAAAGGGCTAATTCTATGGACCCATAGAATTGAAAGGGTCAATTTAGGCCATCCAGTCTAACCCCCTGCTTAGGACAGGCATCCACATTAAAGCATTCCCAACAGAGGGCTGTCAAGATATCCAGTGAAGATATCTTCTGAAGCTATCCAGTGACAGAGAGCCCATGGATCAAGAAATATTTTGCATTCCTGTAAATTCTGTCCATTATTCCATGTCATGCACTCTGGAATGAGGGAGATCATTTCTTTTATGGGACATCCATTCAAGTATTTAAAGAGTCCTTCATATCCCATTCTCAAATTTCTCTTCTCCAGCCCAAATGTTCCAGCTTCTTCCACCTCACTTTATAGGATTTACTTTTAATTATTTATTTATGTTTCATATTTCATCACCACCTATCTCACTAAGAGCGGCTCTGGGCGGTTTACCATAAAATTAAAATAAGTACAGATTAAAATACAATAAAAGCAAAAATTCTTCATAAAAAATATAAATATAAAATATAGAATCCAAGATGGTGAATACGAAGATCTTAATTTAATACATATAAATCCCTGGGGCCTCTTCAAGGCACTAGCCACCTGTAACGATTGCCCTACTCAAATAAAATGCTCAGACTCCAAATCTAAGTTTAAGGTCTGGTTTATTTAGAATAAGGTGCAAACAGAGAGAAAGCTGAGAATGAGAAAAGCGTGCCTAAACTCAAACTAAATAGCTCCGTTTCCCACAACGACCCCCCTTCCGTGCATACAGAACAATCCCACATTCCCAGGTGCTCCTAACGAGCTCTGCTGATCAACGGGCAAAAAGACCTTGACATTTAAGAGATAACCCAAACACATTCCTTCCTGCACAGCCCCACACATCTCCCCATACAAGGTTTATCAGCAGCACCCTCCCAGCCAGGAACACGCATCAACACTCTGGCATGCGAACCATTACGATGGAGCGAACATTGCAACGGTGATCATGACACCACCCCCACAATTGATTGCCCCTCCTCCAGCCCCAGGCAAGATGGCAGAGCCAGGTCTTCACTCCCTTTCGGAAGGCTGGGAGAGTGTGGGCTTGCCTCACCTCTTGGGGCAGCGTATTCCACAGGGCGGGGGCCACAATGGAGAATTTAGCTCCTGATCTGCAGATCATTGTCAGGAGATGCCTTTTTCTGAACTTCTTCCACTTTATCTGAATTCCTTTTATAAAGTAGTGACCAGAACTGGGTAGAGTATTCAAAGTGGGGTTTCATCAAAACAGAATAGCATGAAAAACTTCCCGTGACTTGGAAATAACACTTCTGATATGATCTAAAATTGTATTTTCCTGTGTTGCAGCCGCACCACTATGCTGGCTCACATTCAGTTATCAATCAACTATAATCTCAAATTTCTGTTCACAAGGACCATTATAAGACCACGTATCTCCCATGCTATTCCTGTGTGTTTGATTTTTGTTTCCTAAAAATCCCTAAAAACCTTCTCTCTATTCGGTGTCTTTCTGTTACTTTCAGCCCATTTTGGTTCTACAATTTGAAGACTGTTTTCAGTTTCATTTCTCTCCTTTAGGATATTTGCTTTCCCATCCAATTCTGTGTTGTGTGAGCAAGATTTTGTGCAGCCCATGTGGGTTTTCTGAATAGATCTAGAAGGATTTCTAATCCAAGTCTGTTCCTTAGCGAAGATGATTGATAGATGATAGATAATAGACAGTAGGAGAGAGAGAATTTTTTCTTTTGTTTAATTAAACAAAACAAAGATAAGATAAAACAATAGAAAAAGAAAAAAGAGAGCAAAACTGGTTTCTCATACATGTATATAGGTATATAAAGCTTTATGCAACAATTTCAATTAAGGATGAATACGTTTCATTGTTGTTACCCATACATAATGTATTTATGCATTTATTTATTTGTTGAATGGCCGTGAACCAAAAGAACAGCCATAGACCAATATAATGCTCTTATATCCGTAAGCATTTGTTTTCTAAGTCACAAGTCACATCCATTCTTCAAACCACTAGGTAATTGGAGTTACGAATTTATCTCTGCAATGCCAAAGGATCAGTTCTGTAGCCATAAGAAGAGCACCTTTCCAAGGGCCAGCTCTCAATTTCTGTATAGTTCAAAAGAATATACATGTCCAGACATATTAAACCCTGTTCCCAGGTCAAAGTGATACATTGTCATGTTCACCATTTCAATGTGTTGTTCACATCGTAACGTTTCACATGTCAAACCGTTCTTCCGTGTCTTACATGCTTGAACGTTTGCTGGTATTCTCCATTATTGCTGTGTTCTTTATTTTGCTACTTTGGAATGTATGTTTGGGTTTGCAACTCTATTCAAGGTTACTTTCCCAGGCAGATGTAACGGTTGCTAGCACCTGGGAGGGGGTGCGTGCTGACGGGTGCTTAGGGCGGGACTGGATTGAAGGCAAGGCTTTTAAGTTTGTATTTGGCGCGCTTTTGCTCATTCTCAGCTTTCTCTGTATTTGCATACTATTCCTTTAATAAATCAGTTATCTTTAAGCCCGGGCTTGTGAGACTGAGTATTTGGGATTAGGCAACCATTACATACATGTAATTACATCTTCTCAGAACCTATCAATGCTAGGACATTGTAAAAAACACATACTTTGATGAAGCATTATATTCACTGCATCTCCAACAACATGACAAGATACTCATTCGATTATATATAAATGCAGAGGGGTGCAATAAATCCAAAATATTTGTGTTGTTGACTAGGCCATAGTTTCAAATTGTCTGTCTGCTCTGTTCATCTGTCTCTGTGTTCGTCTATCTACACAGCTATTGAAACAAAGCTTCAGAAGGAATAAGGACCAGCTCAATTTTGATATTGAAAAGATACTCGTGAGCAAGCAGTTCCCGCAGGGGTATCCTTGTCTCTTGTCCTTAAAGCTGGTCTTGAGGCTGCTGAGAGCCCTCGGTTGTACTGGTGTGTTTCTGTTTCCGATCTGCAGGGAGGGATGCTAGCTGTGGATTATGGGAGTTGCAGTCTAACACAGCAGGAAGTCCCCAGTTTAGGGAAAGGTGACCTTGTCAGCAAAGATAGGAGGTTCTGTTGCCAAAAGATTAAAACGACATCTATAAACAAGAGAATGTTATTTCCTGGGTGTCACTGAATCGTATTCACATGGGCACAGCCTATGAGTTAATTGAAATAATGGCTTGGAAATGAGAGAGGAAATGTAAAACACTTGCAGGACTTCAGTCCTCTTCAGGCTGTTGTACAGAAGGAAAATTTGCAGCAGCATTTTGCTTTTCCCCGTTCCATGGCTCTATTCATCCACCTTTCATCTGATTAGCTGAAACAACCCTTGCTATTCATTCTGAAGCCAGACAGAGAAAATGGCAGCATCAGACAGAGGGCCAACACTCCTTTCCACGGCTAGTCAGATCACTCCCCAGTCGAGAAAAGCAATTTGAAGGGATATAATGACTGGAAGAAGGGACAAAAACAGCAGCAGCATTTAAAAGCAGCAGATGGGCGGGGAAGCCTCAGACAGCTTCAAAACAAAGCAATTACTCCTGCAACAGAGGTCAGAAAGAAAGATGCTTATCTCAACAGTCACACCAAGCAAACAGGGCACAGCTTCATCTCACCGGTGACCCACGTCCATCACAACTAAATTTAGCCCTGATCACGCAGACTGGGTAACATGCACAGCATTTCCAGTGGGCATCAATCCTCAGCAATTGGCCATCATGGTGTTTCATCCACCATGGTCTACTTAAGGAGGAATCTTGAACAACCCTCCATTTATTTGGATCAATCACAGTCCTGAACTGGATCTTTGAAAAGAAGGCTTTTGCCTTGCAATCTAGATGAACACCCCTTCCACTTTGCGCAGAGCTTGGCCACTTCACACGGCCATCTCAGCGATCCTCCCACCCTATAATTTGTTTTCAGTCATAACCCAACCTATGATTGTTCCAAGCAAACACCAAAGAGGGAAGAATAAAGTTCATAGGCTGACATTTGTAAGTACTGAGAATGGGGGAAGGCTTAGTATCACTCATCCGGATATTTAGTTTGCCATTGTTTCTATAAAATCACCTTCTACTTTTGTTGAAAGATGGCTGAGAAATAATCGTTTTTTTAAAAAAAAAAATCAAAATAAATATTGATACCGCTGCTCCACAAATCTGGCTTAAGATGAGGAGATAAGACAACAACACCAGCAGTTGATTCCTGATACCACTTTTTAAATTGTTTTGGGAAGTCTCTTGGCTGAGCAAAATATCCTTCCTTCCTTAATCTAATGTTCTCCAGTGCTTCTAGAATTACAACAGAATTCCCAATCAGCATTCTTGCAAGTGTATGCCCTTCATATCAAATGGACATCAGGTAACAAAGGATGTGTTAGAGCAGGTTTCCTCGACCTTAACTACTTTAAGATGTGTGAACTTCGACACCCAGAATTCCACACATCTTAAAGTATTAAGAGGAATTGATTTTAATTAATTAGTTAATGAATTAAAGGAACACTTTCAGACTTGCAAGATTGATGTTAGCCCTTCAAGGCAGTCCAGACAAGAAGCACGACAATGAAGCCCAGCTCTATCTTTATTGGAAGGTTACCTTAACAGAATCTTGCAAGTCTGAAAGTGTTCCTCCCCTCCTTTCTTTTCAGTCTCTGGAAAACTGGGGAGGGTCCCCTCTGCTTCTGTGGACTGAGATCCCTTTTGCATAACAGTTCTCTAGTCTACAGCTCTTCCTCCTGTCTCCCAAGTCATTCCCACATACCACTGCAATAATAAAGAAAAGTTAGTAGACTTTTTTAATGCAAGTTTTCCTGGTGGATCTTCTGGGGCATTGCGGTGACCTTCCCATTTCTCCAACCCACAGACTTGACTATGCACTTTATTGTCTTAACTGCTGATCAGAGGATATCCAGCAGTAGACAACCAGGTGCTTTCTAGGTATTGCTGTATTACAACTCCCACCACCCCTATACAGCACGGGCACATAGTAAGAGGTGCTGGGTGTTGTAGTTCAGCAATGTTAGGAGGACCACATATTGGCTACCCTGTTTGGAGCCAAGAAATGATTAGACAATTGTTTCTTTATACCAACAGTTTCAGGCTTGCCTGAAGCCTAGTAGGCCCACCATATGGTCTGCAAAACTGGCATGAGCTCCAGATGGCACCAAAGTTTTCTCTATCTCTTCACTGAGTTCTAGTAGTCATCCAGATTTTTGCAACCCAGCTATGGAAGGCTTACCAGAAGCTAACCTCTTTATGAAACTATTTCACTACAGGTAGTCCTCACATAACAACCATCCATTTAGTAACAGTTCAGACTTATGACAGTGCTGAAAACAATGACTTATGACCGGTTCTCACACTTACAACCATTGCAACATTCCCATGGTCACATGATCACAATTTGGGCACTTGGCACCCAGTTCACATTTATGACTGCCACAGCATCCCGTGATCATGTGATTGCCATTTTTTACCTTCCTGGCCAGCTTCTGGCAAGCAAAATCAATGGGAACCACATGATGACCCACAAATGACCATGTGGTTTGCGTAACACCCACATTGATTCATTTAACAACCGCCACAAAAAAGGTCATAAAATCGGGTCAGATTTGCTTAATGATTGCTTCACTTAGCAACCAAAATTCTGGTCCCAGTTGTGGTCATTAAGCAAGGACTACCTGCACTTTCAGTTTCTATCCTGTTGCATTTTCTATGAGTCCCTTTTAGATGTAACAGCAGCCAGCTTATACGTAGGTATTAAAACTGCAAATTCTATCTGCAGATCTCTCCGCATATGTAAACATGCTTAAGGCCATCAGATTCTAAATCAAAGCATATTAAAATCATGAGGATGCCTCCCCAAAGATTTGAAAATTGGCCAAAATCACCTTATCAGGAGGCAGCCTCTGAAACATGACAACTGTATATTTCTCTTCTGTTTCCTTTGATTTCTGATGACATCGTAATGTGATCTTATAATAATGACAGATCCCTTAGATTGCTACACTCATCACAGGAGATTTTTATTGGTGATACTACATTTGAATGGAATGGTGTGCTTCTGATAGCATTCAAAGACTTTTTATCCTTGCCTTTATTCTCTGATGTTGTTATGGATACTCATTGTATGGCTGATTTTATGGAGTTTTATGCAATCATTTTTACTGTATTTTCTATTCTTCCCATCCTTGCGTTGTCGTCATCATCATCATCAGTAAATAATACCAATAGCAGTAATAATACAGCATAAAAGGATCTCTAGCATAAATAAAAATAATCAGGATGATTTTGTCTCTCCTGCTCACCTGGGCAAGAATTATTTCCATACAACCTTCTCTCCTTTGAGATAAATAAGTCAAGCAGCATCTCACTTTGGGTCGATCACTTAAGCTCTTTGGGAATGTGGAACTCAACCCAATGATCTCATTTTATAGCAATTTAATCAGAAGATGGAAAAAAACCACCAGTAAGCTGGCATGGGGGTGGGGAGGGGCAGTAGGCGACCATGTGTGTGTGTGTGATTGGCTTCTCTTTGTTCAATTTCTGCTCCAGCAACAACCATGAAGTCTGGACAATTGGCATCCAGCTGTTTCTCCCCACTGAAAATCAATAGGATTTCCATTACATTTCAATTGTCTTGCAACAGAGAAAGTCACAGGGCTTTGATAGCTGATGCTTGTACATTTTTAAATATTACCTCCTGGGCAGGGAAGCATAGATTGTATTTTAATGTCTCCTTCCCCTCCCCATCACTCCCCCAGTAACCAATGAGGAAGAGCTGAAGCTAATCAAATCCCATTATCATAACTCCTTGGGAGTAATCGCATCCCCAAGGAGAAGGGCTCCTGAGATATGCAAAATTTCCACCATTGCCTGCCCTCATCACTAGCAGGCACTCAAACTTTTAGGATGCGGTCATCGCTTCTGGACCGGTCTAGCTACTTTTTCCCAGTCAAACATACTTTTGTCACTGGGAGTACTCAGAGTGACCGACATCTGAAATTCAAGTGAAAAGGGAAGACAAGAATAAATTGGATGTAAAGTTTAGGACAATACCATCACCGTATCAGGGTTAACACGGAGCCAATGTGTTGTTCAGCTTCTCATTTTGTTATAATCTCTCAGCTTTAAAAAAATATCAGACAGGGATGTGCAGGAAGATCTCTACTTATATCCCTATGCTTGGAAAACGAATGGTGTCACCTGTTGGCTTTGTGCAGAAGCCTGGAAAAAAAGGGGGGCACTGATTAATGACAACAGGTAGTCCTTGCTTAACAACCATTCATTTAATGATGTTCAGTCTTACGACAATGCTGAAAAAAAGACTTACAACTGGTCCTCACACTTACGGCTGTCACAGCATCCCCACAGTCACATGATCACAATTTGGGCACTTTGGCAACCAGTTCACATTTCTGACCGTTGCAGCATCCTGTGGTCAGATGATCACCTTTTTCAACCTTCCTGGCCAGCTTCTGGCAGGCAAAATCAAAGGGGAACCACATGATTCGCTTAATGACCATGTGGTTTGCTTAATGTCATGGTGATTCACTTAACAACTGCCACAAAAAGGTCACAAAATCGGATCAGATTTACTTAACGACCACTTCACTTAGCAACCAAAATTCCAGTCCCAGTTGTGATCGTTAGGTAAGGACTACCTGTAGCTGAGAAGTGCAAAAGCCAAAACACCTCTTCCAAATAAATCTATCATCTATCTATCTATCTATCTATCTATCTATCTATCTATCTCAGGATTGTACATTGGATTTATTTCCCATAAATAAACTTTCTTTCTGTTATAGTTATAAACGTGCTTCACTAACCATTGCTCAGGTCAGATTCCCATTCTCAAGAACATTCACCTGCACTCACCAAACACTTCAACCCCCAACACACAAGCCCAACATTAATCCTTCTCTTTCATTACACAAATCCACACTTACGTTTCTAAATGCATAGATTGATTTCACAGCCACATTCCAGTGTGCTCAGGATTTAGAACTTGCCTATCCCAGATTGATCTGCCAGGTGCTGTCAATTGCAAGGTGCACACTGGTGTGCCAAGAGCTATGATTTATTTATTTATTTATCTATCTATCTATCTATTTAATTTATCCCCGTCCATCTCCTCCCGTCGGAGGCCTCTGGTCGGTTGATAGATAGATATAAGGAAGAGAGATTTATAACATGAAATTCATTGGGGATGGTCTTTCTCTCAAAATGCAAAGTTTAAAATCATGGCTTCTGCCAACTGCCAAAAATGCAATGCTCCATTAGTATCTTCCATCAGCCGGTTCTGATTTTCCAAATATAACTTGTAAAGTGGGGAGGGGTAATGGTGCTAATGGATGCCACATTAATATAATCATAAAAGCAACATTACATTAATTAGAACTTTGTAAATGCTGTAATTAAGATATTTGGGGACAGCTGTCTTGTCTGTCCCCAAACATCGCAAAGAAATCTCCCAACACTACTTACTTGAAAGTCATCATCTGCCCAGTTTCACAGAGAACCATCTGTTTGCATATTTTCAATGCTGACTGGCAAGGAGGCTGAAAAGAATAGCATCTAAACTATTTTCAAAGAACAAGAGCAACACAATCTATAAAAACCTGGGCAACAACTATTTTTGATATTGTAAGCTTGTTCTAACTGAATCAGCCATAATGAAACCATCAGCACCAGAATAGTTGATGGACAGCTATTGAGATACAGTATAGACATCTCCTTTCAATGTTAATTATTTGCAGGCAACTCTCAACTAAATCAGTGGCTGTCTGAGTTGGAGTAGGAAGATTTTCATCAGACATTCCTATAACCCCATTTAGCAGGAGCATGATTGGTGTTAGGTAAAGGTGGGCTTATGTGCCTTTAGATGGAAGTCTAGTTGGTCAACTAAGGCATAGCTAGTAAGTGTTGATATCAGGGTATAACTAGTCATTGCAATGCAGATCTGCCCTAGAGCACTTAGTGTATGCATAAAAGTCATTGAATATGGTTTTTCAGGTTAAAATGAGATTGGGAAATATGAATTTTCTGCCTGCTTTAATTGATTTTAGATTTCAACATACCAGCCATCACTTGATGCTAGCAGGGAGCGTCCTTGAACCTTTATACAAAAAAAAAAGTGAGATGGAGAGGTGATTCCTTTCAGGATAAAGCATCCTTAGCATCTACAGGAAAGGGCTGAATTGGCCTAATTGATTTTGCAATGCAATACCATTTTTGTCATTATTACATTGTTTGATTCCCCGACTCCACAGAATGCCCAAGGTGACTTCCAAGAACTTAAAGTCATACAATATTTTGGGTTTTTGAGACAGCAGTCTTTGGGCATGGTACATACAAAATAGGCTGTCTCTATCTCTATCATCACTATTATCATCATCTCTATCTCTGTCTATGTCTCTAGCTTTATCCATAGCTTGAGCTGTATTGATGAGATTGAGAGAGAGAGAGTTATAGCTATTGGTATCTATTGGTATCTATATATATTATGCAGCCACCAGTTTTAGTTTTATGAATGGGTGATATTTGTCTAAACCCATCAAAAGTTACAAGTCAAGATGACTAGATATGACTTCCACATGAGTCCTTCTTATTGGAGAACATGCATCAGATGGTGCATGCATACTTGTGTTCTATTTGAGAGTTTTTGAGGGGGATCGGTTTGACCATTGAGTTTATCCTGATCCTGCAGGTTCTTATGTCCTTCCTTATAGTACTCCAAGCCCTATATGGCTGGGCCCCAAGGTAACCTCAGGACTCTCTGCTTCAAGTAGAACCTACCCATTTGTTCTTCACAGCCTCAGTAAGGATGCTTACAGGTCCCTCTTGGTGACTTTCAGGCTGAGAAGAAGCCAATGCTTTTCAATTATGGCCCCATCCCTCTGGAGCAGCCCCCACCCTCAATATCAATATGGACCCATCTCCTAATAATGGGAAAAGCAATGAACTCCAGGCTCCACTGCTTTTCATTCATTGCCTTTCATTCACAAAGCTTTTAACTGTTAAGACTGTTGCTAGAAAGGGACACCAAGTAATTTTTTACACTGTACAACACTTTATTGTACCTGTGGTTCTTGTGATTTTTAATGCGTATTGTAAGCCACCCGGAATCATGTAGGAATATGATAGTCTGTCCTTGAAGCAAATAAATAAATATTAAATAAAATGCCCATTTAGGATTAACAAGTTGTGGAAAGGTAAAAAGAGATGGGAGCTAATTTGACACTACTAACTTTATTTCACCCATTCAGTTACATTTTCTTCTGCCTTAACTACCTTCACTTTCTGTGGTGTAGTTGTTGTTTGCCAGGTTCAAATCCACACTCAACTATGACTCTCAGCAGGTGTCTCAGGGACAATTGCTACAAGATTGTTTTTAGGATTATCACTATCTTGTCAAGAGTCAATGACCTCTCCTGATTCCTTGGGGAAAGATGAGATAGATGTGTGGAATAAATAAAGACATAAAATGACAACTATTCCCAGATCAGGGACGCGGTGGCTCTGCAGGTTAAACCACTGAGCTGTTGAGCTTGCCGATCGGAAGGTCGGCGGTTCGAATCCGCGTGACGGGGTGAGCTCCCGTTGCTAGTCCCAGCTCCTGCCAACCTAGCAGTTCGAAAACATGCAAATGTGAGTAGATTAATAGGTACCGCTTCGGCGGGAAGGTAACGGTGTTTTGTGACTGTCATGCTGGCCACATGACCACGGAGGGGTCTACGGACAACGCCGGCTCTAACAGCTTAGAAACGGAGATGAGCACCGCCCCCTAGAGTCGGACTCGACTGGACTTTACGTCAAGGGAAACCTTTACCTTTACTTTATTCCCAGATCTTCTAGCCAAGTTGAAAAGTGCTGATTAGTAGATTCCTGAAATCTAAAAGATATATTATGCCCAATACACCCTTTAGCCATTAAGACCCTTCAAAATGCTTCATAAGCCACCCCTGACACTCGTCAGAAGACCTCTGTTCCTTGCTGAGACAACAGCTTTGTTTCTGCATGTGAGAATTCGCTGATTAGAACCATCCACAGTAACCAGGATCTCACAACCTTCATAAGCACCGTAGTCAGCTTCCCCAATTATACTCAAGTCATGCTGGAACAAGGAATTTATGTCATTTACGCTGTATTCTGGGACTGGAGAGGACTGTGCCTTTTATTGATCCAGGAAATATTGATCTCACTCTCAGTTGTCTTAGTTTGATCTCATAGATGACATCACATCACAAAACCTACCATCTCAGCATAATTTCACGGACAATTTCCTCAAGTCCTTTTTAAAGAAATTAAAACACCTGGAACATACTCAAAAAATAATGCAGCAAAGAAGGGAAGGGAAGGGAAGGGAAGAAGACAAACTAGACATTGGAATAATATTCCTGTATTTACTAGGTATGAGGTGATTGGGAATCCTAATTATTTGTTTTCCCTGGAAATATTTTAAATTCTACATCTTTCCCAAGGATCACTATTTTCAGGCAGAGGACAGAAATGCTATTGGAGCCTCAATGAAACCAAAAATTCTAATTCTGTATTTGTCTATTCTGTGTCCTTCCTCCTCAAATGATCGCTACAGGCTGCCAGGTCTCCAGGGAATGGTCCAAAACAGATATTTCACTGGCAATTTTCAAGCAACTACAGTGCATATCTCTTGCTGATGGAGTTTTCAATGCCAAGTTTGTGCCATTCAGTATGAAATGAAAGCTAATTATAAGACGCTTCTCTTCCTTGGTGGCAAAATCAGCAGAACGTCTCCACAGGATTAACCGTGGCAGCCCTGGTTACTGTTGGTCTTTCAATAATAGATTCCTTGGACTCTCTATAAAGTCAATTTGAACCTACATGTCTTGTCAAAAGCCTTGACTTCTTTGTGCATGAGAAATGAACGGAGTTTAGCAGAGGCTATTAAAAAATGAAGAGGTTCTTTTCAGAAGTGTACAAAAAAGTTGGGTTAGAAACCCCAAGTCCAGGGGGTTTGATTTATGATTCACTTTCCAATTAACATGACTCTGATCATTTGCTTGCCTCAGCTTTGGCCTTTCCTGGTGAATCTAGACCTGCCCAATTTTCCCCTTGATGCTGTTGTGGATCAAATGTCTCTGCCTGACATCTGGCTGCTATTTCCAGCTGATTGGCCTGCCATTTCTGTTAGGTAACTCTTAGCTTCTGCTTCATGGACTTCAGTTCTTCTCTGCCCTTTCCTTTCCTGCTAAAGCTAGTATCCTTTGTTCTATGTGGTGTTACCAATTTCCCTTAAGGTAATTTGATTTAGATATAGGGATATGTAATATTTTCTTGCTTTTGATTCATGATTGGTAGCCTATAGGGCTGACTGAGAATACACTGGCCTCATCAAAAACATCCACATAATTTTTTGATGAAATCTCTCATCTTGAGCATATCATGATTGTGCTTGGAGGACCAACTTTAACATACAATTCCTTCCAGTCTCCAAATTCTTATCAGCTGATCTTGCATCATAATTTTATATGGAATTTATAAAAACATGCAAGCTGGGCTATATTTAATCCAGCTAAAGAGTAGTTATGGAGTCCTTGGTGCCCTCTGAGCCTTGTTGTTTTCTTGCAGACATTTCATTGCCAGACTAGGCAACATCTTCAGTGTGAGGAGGGAGTGGGCCTTGCTCTCAGTTTATATACCGTGGCTTGCCCTGCTTGTGTTGGGGGGGGGTGTTGTTCTCTCCTTGGGAGTTCTTTGATTGGGCTGTGGTTTGCTGCTTGGTTGATTGCCTGAGTTAATAGTTCCTTGATTAGGGTGTATTGTGCTGTTTGATGGTTCATCTGGTGTTAATTGTGGTGTTGATTTTTGCATCTCTGGGTGTTGCTTGCTGGCAAGGGGGTGTACTGGTCTTTTGGCTTTTCTATTGTCTCTTTTGAATGGTATATAGATGTTGTTTACCTCTATGTGTCTGCTGATGGCTGCTTTGTCTGAGTGCCAGGCTTCCAGGAATTCTCTGGCATTTTTGGATTTGGCTTGGTTTAGGATGCTCACCATTTCCCAGTTGAAACTATGGTTGAGTCTGTCCATGTGAGATTAAGGAGTTCTTATTGTGTCTTCTGACTGCTAGTTGGTGTTCATGGAAACGCTCTGCTGTCTTCTGCCTGTCTGTCCTACATAGTGGCTGTTACAGTCTTTGCACTGTATGTTGTAAATAACTCCTGTTTTTTCTTCTTGGGCTATTGGGTCTTCTGGGTTGCTTACTGTTTTGAAGAGTTTTAGTTGGTTTATGTGCTACGGTTATGCCATGTGGTTGTAACAGTGGTTTCTGAGATGTTTCTGATGTATGGCAGTGTTATCCTTTTCATAGTTTCCACTGGTTGGGTTGTAGTGGGTTGGGTGGTGAGGCACTTTTTGATAAAGTTGAGTGGGTATCCATTTTGTTGGAAGATGCTGTACAGGTGATCTGTTTCCTTTTTCTCGTGTTCTGGGTTGCTGTGGTGTGTAAGTGCTCATCTGAATAATGTTCTTACACAGCTTCTCTTGTGGGAGGTTGGATTGTTACTTTGGTAATGGAGCACTTGGTTGGTATGGGTAGCTTTCCTGTAGAGTTGTGTTTCTAACTTATCATCATTTCCTCTACTGATGAGGATGTCCAGGAATTGTAGTGTGTTGTTGTTTTCTTCCTCCCTTGTGAATTTTATTCCATTAAAGATGTTGTTGAGGGTTTTGTGGGTTCCTTCCAGTTGTTTCTTTTGTATTATGACAAAAGTGTCATCTACATTCCAGATCCATACTTTGGGTTGTATGTGTGGGAGTGCTGTCCTTTCCAGACGCTGCATTACGATCTCTGCTGTAAGTCCTGAAATTGGTGATCCCATGGGTGTTCCTTTGATCGGTTGGTATGTTTCTCCATCAAACTGAAAGTAGGTTGTAAGGCAGAGGTTGATGAGGTCGATTATCCTGGGTATTTCCATTTTGGTGTATTTGGCTAGGTCAGGTGTGTTGCGCAGAACTGCAGCCATAGATTCTTTCGCTAGCACTGGGTCTATGGATGTGAAGAGAGCTGTAACGTTGAATGATACCATGATCTCATCTTCTTCTATTTTTCTGTTTTTGATTTTCTGGAGGCACTGTAGTGGGGAGTTGATTGAATGTTCGCTCTCCTCTGTGAGGTGTTTGAGGTTCTTTGTAAGCTCTTTAACTATGTTCTATGTGGGAGTCTCTGGTATCATTACAGTGGGCCAAAGTGGTATGCCCGGCTTGTGTATCTTGGGGCATCCGTAGAAACGTGGGAGGACGGGTCCACTGCTTTTCATCCACCTCTGTTCTTCTTGTGTAATTTGACCTTTCTTGGTGAGGTTGTTGGGAATTCTTTTTACCTGGTTGTCCAGTTTCCATACAGAAAATTTTCCATACAGAAAATTTTCCATACAGAAAATTTCCATGCAGTTTCCATGCAGGTCCCATAACATGACATAGGTTCACAGAAGGGACCTTGAGCATGCCCATGCAGCTGAATCTGGTAGGACAGGCAGAAACCACCAGACACATCCCAGCCCCAGGCTGGCTGGCTGGCTGGGTAGGAAGTAGATAGATGATGATAGATAGGTGATAGATGATAGATGATTGATAGATGATGGATGGATGGAGAGTTGGAAGGATGGAGGGATGGAGGGATAGATATAGATGACAGACAGACAGACAGACAGACAGACAGACAGACAGACAGACATAGATAGATAGATAGATAGATAGATAGATAGATAGATAGATAGATAGATAGATATCTTGGACCATCAGAAAACCAATCTATATTAACTTTAAAAAAACATGAGAAACAACAGAAAAGATTACAATATGCAAAAAAGGCATAAAATAAGTATATCCCTGCAGCAAAACTATGTAACAGACATTCACATTGAATATGAAGTACATTTTCACATTTGCAAGGCAAAATTTCCCCCAATTGCCTTTTAACTCTTGATAATGGTCTTTGGAGAACTGAGTCCGATCAATAGGATGCATGTATAATTCAGGTAACTTGGATACAAACTGTATTTGCCCTTGCATCAAGCAATGTTTGCTCAATTTTTAACAACTGATTGGACTTTGATCAATCCTAGGTCACTCCTTTTGAATAATGAGGGGATGAAGGTAGCAGATCACTGAATTTCTTTCTCTTCCACTGGTGGGGTGAGTGCAGATAGTCAAGACAACCCTACCATGGAAAGCAAAATGCCTGTTAAGTATTGAATGACTTGAAACAAATCTGTTTTAATGGGAACCATCACAAAAGCTTAGAATATCACAAAAAGACGGGGGTGGAAGGTACCTTTAGCCCAGTGTTTCTCAACCTCGCCAACTTTAAGATGGGTGGACTTCAACTCCCAGAATCCCCCAGCCAGCTGTTTTCATCTGGCTTCTTCAACTCAATTCCTTTTTTTTTTTAATTCCTTTTTTTTCCAGCTGCCATGCCTCCAGTTCATTGGTAAGGACTGCAGAACATGGTAAGCTGAATGATGCCCATGGACACAACCCTCTCCTGGCACCCTGTCCCGGCTGATTTTAATTTTTTAGATCACTTTGGTTTTCAATAGACATGCTAAAAAGCAAAACCAGTCCTTAGCTTCCATTTTATTTACAACTACACCGTGGAATCCAATGGTGGTGTTTTCTTTGCAAATTACTCACCGCCTCAAAGATTAGATGGCATGATGAACAGCATGAGGGGATGGGTGAACTAACATCCCTTTGTGTGTTATTTCATTTTCTCTGTCTCAGTTCTGTTTTTATAGTTTTTCATGCCTTTTAATAATTGTTATATAATGGTTTTCGCTAATGCTTGTTTATATATCTACTGTTTTATTGGATTGTTGTATGCCGCCCAAAGTCACTTTTCACGAGAGGGGCGGTCATATAAATTAGATCAATCAATCAATCAATGAGATGGGGTTAAGTGGGGGTAAACCCCACTAGTTTGCATTCTAACAAAAGGAAGTTTTATGACTCATTATGGTAGGCATTCTGGGAACTGGAAAGCCCCCCTGTTTATTTATTCATTCATTTAGCAAATTTATATTGCCTCCCATCTTAACCAGGTAACTCTGGGTGGCTTACAAAACGCATAAATAAAAGTGCCACATAAAAACCACAAGATTAACCAGAATAAAAATTATTTGGGGAGAGCACCCACAATAATGCTTTTAGAATGCTGTATGTGCACATCAGCTCATTCCCCCCCCCCTCTTTGGCATTTCTTGGGAATTTGGTCTTTGTGAATTCCAGAGCCAAGAAACCCCATCTCTGGGTCTCAGAAGAATTTCTACACTTTAGAATTTAGTATACAACAGCTCGGCAGAAGCATCAGACTGTATTGGAATACACATTTGGAGAGGAAATATTTTTGGTAACATTCCCTGAGTGCATTTAAATGGGCATTTAAATGCAAAGTCATGTGTGCTAAAAAAAAAGAAAGAAACACTTAGATTAATGTGGAACTGAGCCAGAACAGACTTATAAACTAATGGATTTAAAAGTAACACAACTCAAAACTGTTTGAATCATCCTTCTCACGTCATGTAGATTTTGATTCATTTGGTGGATTTGAAGAAAGCAAAATGTTTACATGGTTCTTTTTTTTTTTCCTAGAAGCATAGCCCTCTGGTTTTTTAAACCCAAATGTCTATGCATCTGTCTTTCAGCATATGCATTATACATCAAAGGCAGAGACTTGTTAAATTAATGCACTGTCATGATGCCCAAAAATTGCATTGCCCATTAATTAGGTGAACTGACAAATTAAAATACTGCAGCTAAAAAGCCCACTGTGCAGTTTGTTGTTGTTTATTCGTTTAGTCACTTCCGACTCTTTGTGACTTCATGGACCAGCCCACGCCAGAGCTTCCTGTCAGTCATCAACACCCCCAGCTCCCCCAGGGACGAGTCCGTCACCTCTAGAATATCATCCACCCACCTTGCCCTTGGTCGGCCCCTCTTCCTTTTGCCTTCCACTCTCCCTAGCATCAGCATCTTCTCCAGGGTGTCCTGTCTTCTCACTATGTGGCCAAAGTACTTCAGTTTTGCCTTTAATATCATTCCCTCAAGTGAGCAGTCTGGCTTTATTTCCTGGAGGATGGACTGGTTGGATCTTCTTGCAGTCCAAGGCACTCTCAGAATTTTCCTCCAACACCACAGTTCAAAAGCATCGATCTTCCTTCGCTCAGCCTTCCTTATGGTCCAGCTCTTGCAGCCATATGTTACTACAGGGAACACCATTGCTTTAACTATGCGGGCCTTTGTTGTCAGTGTGATGTCTCTGCTCTTAACTATTTTATCGAGATTTGTCATTGCTCTTCTTCCAAGGATTAAGCGTCTTCTGATTTCCTGACTGCAGTCAGCATCTGCAGTAATCTTTGCACCTAGGAATACAAAGTCTTTCACTGCTTCTACATTTTCTCCCTCTATTTGCCAGTTATCAATCAAGCTGATTGCCATAATCTTGGTTTTTTTGAGGTTTAGCTGCAAACCAGCTTTTGCACTTTCTTCTTTCACCTTCATCATAAGGCTCCTCAGTTCCTCTTCACTTTCAGCCATCAAAGTGGTATCATCTGCATATCTGAGATTGTTAATGTTTCTTCCAGAGATTTTAACTCCAGCCTTGGATTCCTCAAGGCCAGCTTGTCGCATGATGTGTTCTGCATACAAGTTGAATAGGTAGGGTGAGAGTATACAGCCCTGCCGTACTCCTTTCCCAATCTTAAACCAGTCTGTTGTTCCGTGGTCTGTTCTTACTGTTGCTACTTGGTCGTTATACAGATTCTTCAGGAGGCAGACAAGATGACTTGGTATCCCCATACCACTAAGAACTTGCCACAATTTGTTATGGTCCACACAGTCAAAGGCTTTAGAATAGTCAATAAAACAGAAATAGATGTTTTTCTGAAACTCCCTGGCTTTTTCCATTATCCAGCGGATATTGGCAATTTGGTCCCTAGTTCCTCTGCCTTTTCTAAACCCAGCTTGTCCATCTGGCAATTCTCGCTCCATGAACTGCTGAAGTCTACCTTGCAGGATCTTGAGCATTACCTTACTGGCATGTGAAATGAGTGCCACTGTTCGATAGTTTGAACATTCTTTAGTGTTTCCCTTTTTTAGTATGGGGATATAAGTTGATTTTTTCCAGTCTGATGGCCATTCTTGTGTTTTCCAAATTTGCTGGCATATAGCATGCATTACCTTGACAGCATCATCTTGCAAGATTTTGAACAGTTCAGCTGGGATGCCGTCATCTCCTGCTGCCTTGTTATTAGCAATGCTTCTTAAGGCCCATTCAACTTCACTCTTCAGGATGTCTGGCTCTAGCTCACTGACCACATCGTCAAAGCTATCCCCAATATTATTATCCTTCCTATACAGGTCTTCTGTATATTCATGCCACCTTGTCTTGATCTCTTCTTCTTCTGTTAGGTCCTTGCCATCTTTGTTTTTGATCATACCCATTTTGGCCTGGAATTTACCTCCAATGTTTCTAATTTTCTGGAAGAGGTCTCTTGTCCTTCCTATTCTATTGTCTTCTTCCACTTCCGTGCACTGCTTGTTTAAAAATAATTCCTTATCTCTTCTGGCTAACCTCTGGAATTTTGCATTTAATTGGGCATATCTCTCCCTATCACTGTTGCCTTTTGCTTTCCTTCTTTCTTGGGCTACTTCTAGTGTCTCAGCAGACAGCCATTTTGCCTTCTTGGTTTTCTTTCTTTGGGATGTATTTTGTTGCCCCCTCCTGGAGCATGTTGCGAACTTCTGTCCATAGTTCTTCCGGGACCCTATCTACTAAGTCCAGTCCCTTAAATCGATTCTTCACCTCCACTGCATATTCCTTAGGAATATTAGTGAGCTCAGATCTAGCTGATCTGTGGGTCTTCCCTAATCTCTTTAGTCTGATCCTAAATTGTGCAAGAAGAAGTTCG
Organism: Candoia aspera; assembly: GCF_035149785.1. Taxonomy (NCBI): domain Eukaryota; kingdom Metazoa; phylum Chordata; class Lepidosauria; order Squamata; family Candoiidae; genus Candoia; species Candoia aspera. Next base: position 109,804,975 of record NC_086157.1, on the reverse strand, counting down.
TGATCTAAACTACAGTCAGCTCCAGGTCTTGTTTTTACCGACTGTACAGATGTCCGCCACCTTTGGCTGCAAAGGATGTAGACAATCTGATTTTGGTGTTGTCCATCTGGGGAAGTCCATGTATAAAGCCATCACTTAGGTTGTTGGAAGAGAGTGTTTGTTATGCAGAGTGAGTTGTCTTGGCAAAATTCTATCAGCCTATGTCCTGCTTCGTTTTGTTCTCCCAGGCCATGCTTACCTGTAATTCCAGGTGTCATTTGACTGCCCACCTTAGCATTCCAGTCTCCTGTGATGAAAATAACATCTCTTTTAGGCATGTTGTCCAGTAGGTGCTGCAGATCCTCATAGAACTGCTCTACTTCAGCTTCTTCAGCATTTGTGGTTGGGGCGTATATTTGGATCACTGTGATGTTAGATGGCTTGCCCTGAATTCGAATTGAGATCATTCTGTCGTTTTTTGGGTTGTATCCAAGCACTGCTTTAGCCACTTTACTATTAATTATGAAGGCTACTCCATTTCTTCTGTGGTCCTCTTGTCTGCAGTAGTAGATCTGGTGGTCATTTGATGTGAAGTGGCCCATTCCAGTCCATTTCAGTTCACTGACGCCCAGAATGTCTATCTTTAATCTTGACATCTCACCAATAACCACATCCAATTTGCCCTGGCTCATAGATCTTACATTCCAGGTTCCGATGGTGTGTTGATCCTTAGAACATCGGATTCGCCGTTCACCACCAGCACCGTCGGCCGCTAGCCATCCTTTCGGCTTTGAGCTAGCGGCGTCATCATGTCTGGGGCTAGTTGGACTCATCCTCTGTTCCTCCCCAGTAGCATTTTGACCAGTAAATAAATAAAAGGTTTTCTCTCCACCCCTCCCCTCCAGAACTGATTAATTGTCATCTCGATTCAAAAGTGCTGCTGTCCCAACGTTTATAATATCTTCTTACTAAGTTGTGCCAAACCAAATGAAGAAATTATTTCCCTATTTCAGACTGAAGATGTAGAGGTGATTTTGGGGACCACTTTTACTCATGGTCTCTTCTATGCCAGCAATCAGAATAATTCAAGGGTATATCTCCCTGTTATTATATCCAGCCCTGCTTTCAACCTTTAAAACAGAGTGTGCAATTTCTACTGTTCAGAGGGCCATTCTTGGCCTTTAAAGAGCATGCCAGTAGCTCCAAAGACTAATGTGTGGAATCAGTGCAAAAAACTAAGTTGTACTCCATTCCATTTACATTTAATTACAGTGAAATAGAGCTAATGTGATTGCTCAGGGGTCAAGTATTGAGATATGGAAAAGGGGAAATCTGGCATGGCAACAAAACTTATAAGAAAGATTTTGGAATAGTTGATCACAAACTGAGTATGTCAGCAGTGTGATGTGACTGCAAATAAAACAAAGGTAAATGCAATTTTAAGAGTGCCAGTTTGGTGTAGTGGTTAAGGCATCAGGCTAGAAACCAGGAGACTGTGAGTTCTAGTCCCATCTTAGGCACAAAGCCAGCTGAGTGACCTGGGCCAGTCACTTTCTCTCAGCCCTAGGAAGGAGGCAATGGCAAACCACTTCTGAAATTTTGCCAGGTAAACTGCAGGGACTTGTCCACACAGTCTCTGACAATAGGATACAATTGAACAGATTAGAAAAAAAAAGCAATTTTAGGCTGCCTCAACAGAAACACGGTGTCCAAGTCATAAGAAGAAAATGCTCAGCTTTACTTTGTATTGGCCAGAACCCATCTCAAAGACTGTGTCCAGTTCGAAGCCCTACGTTTTAAAAAGAATTCTTATGAACTTAACCTAGTTAAGAGTAAAGCAATGAAGATGAATAAAGGTTTGGTGACTGAGTCTGATGGAGGGAGATTGAAGAAACTGAAAATGTTGGAGTGGATAAATATAGTTAAGAACCTGAAAGGAAGTCACATGGAAAAAGCCCAAGGCAAGACACAAAATAATGAAGTTAAATTACCAAAAGGGAGATCCATTGAATAGAAGGTCTGTGCAGCAATCTAGATTCAAATGGCAAGTATTTATTTATTTATTAAACAGATTTATAAGGCCACCCAACTCACACACAGTGACTCCGGGTGGCTTACAGAATTAAAAACCATAAAAACACAATATCATATGGGTGACATTCATATACACCTGCTGGGAACCTCTTATGAAGCTGTGTCTTTTCCTGGGCTGCAAAAGGGACATTTTGGTTTAAGGTGTTCCCAGCATGTGCTATATACACTCAGAATCACATCTTGCTCTTTAGATTTGGATCACTGCACAGCCCTATCAGGAGTGAGCTCAAGATGGATATTTTGTCTGAAAGTTAACCAGTTAGCTCACAGATAAGTTGAGTTATAAGTTGGACATTTCCTGGGGGGGAAAAAGTCTTTATTTTTATCCCCAAACACACATCAGGAAAATTCAAGTCCCCTTATAATTTCATTCCTCTTGAAAGATTTGCAAGTGATTTTGGAAGGCAACTTCCATATCTCCTTGGTAGGGTGGACGATAGTAGACATCAAAATCTATTGCTTTGATTTATTCCTCCTTTTATTTTAACCAAAATGAATTTCTTGAATTTCTGTGCAGGAGCAGTTTTTATACACAGTGTAACTCATCTCCCCTTTCTATTGCTTCTCTCCCTTTGAATAAATGGTACCTTTCTGCTGCTGTGTTTCAGTCATAGGACTCATCCCTCCCAGTCTCCAGCCTTGAGCCTAGTGCTTTGCCTGACCATTGGAGAGGAAGTAGATTTGTCCTGGATGCCATATATTGTCTGATGTTTCTGCACTTGCTTACTGCAATTTTTCATAGTAAATAAAACAGTGACTTTTTCTAACCCATAACCAATCATTCATGTCTTCTCTTGGATAAGGTTGGAAAAGGAATGGACAAGATTGCCCTAAATGGCTCCTTCTAACTCTATTGTAATAAATAAGTAATAAATAATGGTTGCAAATTACTGATAGAATATATCTCATTTATATTTTATTTTTTCCATTCTTTTTTCTAAATCTTATTATTTTGATGAATGCTTTTGCAACAAAATTCTCTAAATGCCATGCATGATCTCCTATATTCCCCTCAGAGATTCATGATGAATCAGTATTAGGATGCTAATATTCTATTTCCATTGATTATTTAATCTATTCTGGAGTTATACATTTAGTAAATTAATTACCATGGCCAGTGCATGCCTGATCAGCTATATTCAGCCAATATGATCAATTGCAAAATGGATGTTGTGATTAAATGTGCAGGCTAGCACAATAGTAATATGATGAAGCTAATTAAGAACAGTGTGGAGCGATCTCGTTGCTGCAGCCTTTGGAAGCCATAATTAGTATGGTTCTCTGTCTCAGTTCCATAATCATATCACTTTTTTCTTATAACTAATGAAACAGTATCAGTTTCAACTTTTGTTGATTACCTGGTTGGTTTTAAATATGAGGATGGACCTTGGAGCAAGCGTGCTTATTTTTGAAGGAGGAAAAAAACGGAGTCCATTGGCCCCACTTTTTTGGCATTACAGTTCCCATGAAACCAGTGTGGTGTTCCTCATAGCAAGTGAGATACACAGTTCTGTAGGATCTAAAATCTCTAAGTCATTTTCTAGAGCAGCTTCAAGCAATGCAAATTATAATAATCTGAACAGAAAGTTACCAGTGGATGAACCATTCCATGGCAGGGGGTTTTGTTGCTGTCCAAGAACAATCAGAGCTAACAGGCCAGTTGGAGCTGACCAAAAGCACTTGGGACCACCAAGGCTACTTGAGCTTAACAACAAAGATGAGCCTAGCAGTATTCCTAGACTACATTCTTGCTTTTTCTGTGGAATTGCCATACCACCCAGGAAACTGATGTTTTCTCTTTTTGTGCACTGCCTAAAGTAACGTTTGTGAGATGGGCAGCTTTATAAATTTGATAAATGAATAAAAGAATCAAATTTCTGGATTTGTAAACTTGTTCCACAGGACCTTCATCTTTTAAGGACTGAGTCTGAGTTAAGTGCCCCTCACTATTATCATCCCTAGGAGGCAGTCTAGCATTTGCATAGCATCTATATTTAATGAAAAGAAGAATTAATGATGTGTGTTAACAGTACTATATGTTGATTCCACCTTACATCAAACACTCTTAATCTGTTGGGTTCTTGATATCCTTTGAGCTTGGGTGTTTTGCTAAATGTAGGATCAGATGTTGTATTGCTATGATCATCAGTGCAATTGATCATCAGTGCACCAATAATCAATGCAAGTAATGTTACCGAGCCTGGGCTAGGTTTCTAGACTTGCATCATCAGTGCAACTTAGCAGCCAAGCTCAGAAAGCATCAATAACCCAACAATTCAACCCTCATATAGATCCTCTTGATCCTCTTGTTGAGCTGAACAATTATTTGACCTGGTTTGGTCAGTCTTCAGTTGAAAAACCAGCTGATGATGTGATGGAAGATGAGCTACCTAAAGGCAGAGTTTATACCCATAGATCATTTAAAGACCTAGCTTCTACACATGCAATAAGGCTAGGCTTGGTTGCATGACAGGCTATGCTCAGTTGATACTCTCCAGTTTTGGAGGGCTTTGTGTTTTGTATAAACCCAACCCATTGGGGCAATTTATGGTCCACAGTACTGAGACAACACCAAAAACAAGTCCATTCAGTCTCCTGTTAGATGTCCTGTGTTAAGACGCCAAAGAGTAGGAGATGAATTGAAAAATGGAAGAAAATCAAAGAATGCAAGACGTGAAGAACTGGAGAGGGGAAGACAAAAATATAAACTCCCCTAATTCTTAATTATTGTGTTTTCTTCTTTATTTTTCCTTTTTGAAGGTAAACATTGCTGCAGAATTTTATTCATTTATCTGAGGTCACTTGCTTCCTCAGATATGTGGCTCCCTGCAGCACTGTATCTTTAATCTCCATTGGCTGCTGTACAACAACATCCAAAAATGCAACAACAAAAAGAAAGTAAACACTACTCAGGAAGAAAGGAACCCATAAATAAAAGAACTGTGAAACAGGGTGGGAAATACATGGGAAAGCTCATTAAAAATACAGTTATATTAAGAGAAGAGAGAATTCCTCAGCAAAACAATCAGTTGAAGTTTAAGCAATGCAGATATGACATTCAGACTATTGATCCAAGGGCTTATTTTGTCAGGGAAGTGTGTGATAAATGTTATTTTTACATAAAATCTGCCCCTTATAGGACCTTGGCTCTTTCTTAGACTTCTACAGGGAATTGTTTGAGATACTCAGTAAAATAAGACAGAAACAAAAGACATTCAGGAGGACAGAAGATTAAGGGGAGCCAGATTTTCAGATGGTGATGGCCATGCTTCCCATTGCCATTGATGCACTGGTCCTACAGGAAGCCCATAGTTATTTTTGCATATGTTCAATTGTGGATCTGTTTTGTCCTGTTTCCAAAGCACTCTGTAACTCCAAAAGAAAAAAAGAAAAGCATCAGCAGTTATTATCCTTCCATAGACAGTTTTAAGCGGAGAATATAGTATCCTGTTTATCTGCTTTACTTAAAAGATCTTTTAGTTATTTGACGGGGGAAACTTGTTTATCAAACTTGGGGGTCAAGCAGAATATCAACATAAGGAAGGAGAGAAAGAGCGAGAGAGCAAAAGTCTCTATGTTCATAGATGTTTGATTAAATTATTCAGTTAATCCGGTTTATGCGTTTTCACAATACTGTACATTGAGTCGTAACTACCCAAAAGGGCTGGCCTTGCTGAAATGCTAAGTTATGCTATATATACTGTATGTATGTATGTATGTATGTATGTATGTACATATATATGTATGTATGTATGCAGAGAGAGAGAGATACACACATACATATATACTGCACATACGTATATACATGCTACCCAAGCATTACTACTAACAAAGCATTTTATTAAATGCAATGACTAGCTGAAATCGTAACTGATCTGGTAAAGTATGTCAACACAGCTAGCAATTCAAACCATAATTCCATATAGACTCTGTTCAGTCATCAGGCTAAGCCATGCTTGCTTCATCACAATTTTTCAAATAAACCACAATTGGTTGGGTTCACTGATCACACTATCACTTAGCTCTATGTGCAAATCAGACTATCATCTACAATGGCAGAATATGGGTATTGCACTAAGCCATTTTAACTCTGTTATGTTGAATAAGCCACAAGATTTCTGTGGAACAGAACATTGTGGCTTGTTCAGCATAACAGAGTTAAAATGACTAAGTAACAATATTCACATTATGGATTAGCACAATGGATCCAAAGGATATTGATTCTCAGCAGCTTTCTGGAATGTATGGATTGACTGGCTGACTGACTGACTGATGATTGATTGATTGATTGATTGACTCATACCCTGCCCCATCCAAACACTGGGCAATTTACATTTAGCCACATCCCATCAGGATTTCATTCAGGATTCTTCCTGCCTTAAGTGATAATGCCAGTGGGAGAATTGTGGACTTCGTGCGTCCAAAGTGTGATCTTTACTTCTGAGACCAAACCCTTTTTCTGATAAAGCAGTAGTTGGTATTACCTAATGTCATGGGACATCACACACCCAATTTTATCCTGCCTCCAGGACCCCCAGTGTGGATTTCAACTTAACATTTATAGTATGTTTTAAAATCTATGGAAATTATACATTTGCACCGACATTCCTAAAGCAGATGGGAAATGTTTCCCTACCACTTGATTGGGATGTGGTGGGATCTTTGTTTCTTATCTTTGAAACAGTACAGTTATTGTCCATTTTCTTTGTTAAATGTGATGGGGTTTGCCTAAAAAAGCAGAAAAATAACCAAACTGCTTACAGCAAGTTGGTGATATCTTGCAAAGATGTTCTTACTGCATTTAATTAACAATGATGCTGGAGCCATTCTATGGTTCGGTCAAGACCCCACTTTCTTCCCTGGAGAAGCAGCTGTTGATGAAAGCTTTTGATAAGTGGAGACAGAAGAGGCTCATTGTGGATAAAAATCAATGGTATAAATATTTACCTAGGCTTAAGGTGTGTAAATCATAGAGCTTTTCTGTCAGACACTCTTCTTATTGATTACAGTTTGGTCATTAATGCATTCTTCTCTTCCTAGTGATGATGATAACAGTGCCTAAAAGTGAAGAACAGGTGCTCTGAAAAGAAAATCCAGCAATAACAAAAAATAACCTCTGCCTAGATTTGTTTGGTTTTTTTAGATGAAGTGAAAGGTTTTAATATTTTCATCAAGTTTGTTTTCTAGAACTGTGCAGCACAGCCAAAAAGTGTGTTGGAGCACACAGAGACACAGAGGTAACACCAATCAGCAACTCCTTAAGCCAAATGTTGCTTTGTCCCAGGATCATACTGTGGCTAGGACCACATGATCCCAGAAAAAGAGGTTTTCGGTGGTTGCAAGCAAGGGCTCCATGAGGGTCCCCACATGTCCTAAAGATGGTTTTGCCTTTAGATCTGAAGTCCTGCACAGTTTTATTTTTTTTCTCCAAGAAGATAAGCATAAACCTTCATCAGGAACTCCTCTTCAGGCCCCTGAATCCACATCAGATCCTCAAGAAGCTTTTTTTTTTACCAATAAGAACAGGCTTAGAATGGAACCAGTTACCCAGAGAGCTGGTGGGCTCCACTTTATTGGATGGGTTCACAGCCATCTGTTGAGGATGCCTCAATGTATATTCCCCCATTGGACAGGGAATATGGGCCTAGTGGTCTAAACTGCCCTTTCCAACTTTACGTTTCATAACTCTAGTTACAGCATAGTTAAAAGCATGGGAAGAACTGTATAATCTCATCCCTCTTCAGAATTCCAAAAAGAAAAAAGCACTTTGTGGGAGATGCTATTTTACAAATACTGTTAATTAACAGCAAGGACCATGTTTATTGCTTACCTTGTTAAACATGCTACTGACTGAATGGAAACCGAAAAGGCAACATTGAACCCTTTTACAGAAGCTAGTCACTTACAGCAAAGCTCTTTTTACAACTTCTTGACTCACTAATCCACAGTCAATAAGATGATTCTGGCTACAGTAACCGGCACCCATAGGGATTGGTTGATGCCGGATAAATGTAGTTTCCGTTGGCTTGAGAGTTACTATTAAACCCTAATACCCACTAGATGGCAGCAGAGAGATACAGATTATATTTTTTTTGCCAGTTGCTTGAGAGTGCAGGGTTCAATTTTTATTTTATTTTATTTTATTTATTTTTCCCATTTCTATCGCCACCCATCTCTCCCAAAAAAGGGACTCTGGGCAGTTCCTTGAGAGTGCTGGTTGCCTGAGTTCCAGTTAACTGAGAGTCTACTGTATATCACAAGCTATATTCTAGCGATGTGCCACTGTCCATCCTCTGCTTTCTCAGATGTTTTCTACCAATTCTCAACATACTTTAGGATTCATTTTGGCTGTGCGTCCAGTTTATCTTATTAGCAAGCAAATAAATCTGTGATCTATACAACGTTCTGCACCTCTAGTTCCCTGCCATTCTTCACCTCTCAAAGCCCATTGGCCTTATATCTACCCTAAGGATGTATAATAATTTTGTCATGAATTAGTTGGTTTCTAACTGGTTTCTGGCCTTTTCCCAAAATGAGCTTGAAAGAAGCTGGAAGATTGTGCTTATGGTTCCATAAGAGGTCTCTTCAAGCTTGCTTTAACTATTGAAGAAGGAGCTGTTTGTAAGGCGTTTTCTTCAATGTTCTTCAGAATTTCTTGGTATGACTGACATCTAATTTTATTTAATTACATGGTCATTCCAGGAAACACCAGAGAAAAGTAAGCAGAGTAAATATCATTAATATATTATTTCAAAGAAGAGTTTTCAAATACAGCCATACTGGCTATATTCAGTCAACCAAAACCTGATTTATTATACATTGTTCTTGCCTCAGGAACAGAGAGGAACTTCTTTCTTATATTTATATGCCACCTCTGTCCAAGGAATCAAGTGGTTTCCTGCCAAGAGGTTCATCCCTCATTCAGACATTGTCTAGGGTGCTTTCTTTATCTAGTGAGAAATAAGAAATGATCTCTTCATTTCAGCAAGATTGTCACATCATATTTCTACAAACCTTGCCCTACACTCAAGGTGGATAGAACATGGATCCATTCTTAACACAATGATGCCAAAATGATGAAACAGGCGTCACAATATCAAGACCCAAGGGCCTCCCTTTCATACATGCGTTGCATTGTCACATGCGTATATGAAGAGTGGAGTTTGCATGGTGAGGTTACAACACATATTTTATAACAAACCCACCCCCTTGTGTATGACTTGTATATGGGCAACCCTCCTGGGCCTTTTGTATGGCCATTCATGGATGTCCAGTTTCCCACAGCTTGATCCCTTGTCAGTCCTCCAAGGTAGACCAAATTTGGAAACCAAAGATATGCATGCTAATACTACTTTTATTATAGGGTTATAGTAACAGAATCTGTTGCTCCTTCTCCCTTTATCTTCATGAGAACTAGGGACAGTCATGTCTGAGACACTTCCTCAAATTACATTTCTACCCTGGACTCAGATCTCTTTTATCTGACCATTGCCTTGGTTGCTGCTCTTCCTCATGTTCCCATTACATCTTCCTGATTCTGAAGCTGCTACCAAATTCTGGAATGGCTCTGCCCCTGAAAGGTCCAGTGGCCATGGGATCTTCTCAGTGCAGAAGGCAGAATGTCAGGACTCAAGCTTCTGCCCTGGAAGAACTCCTCGATCACTGGGACCTTGCAGGACATGTGTTTTGAAAGAAATTAACCTTTTTTGGAAAAACCCAGCAAGCATAAAATATGGGGATTATAACACCAGATGTATTGGCTGCTGGAGCTTCAGAATGTGATGACCACTGTACCTTGCACTAACAAGGTCTTTCAGAAAACCAATAGTACAGGCAATGTTGGTCAGCTAGAGGGGGACATAGAATTGTGGAAGGGGTGAGTAGGTTAACATTGTGGAGTCCTTGGTGCTCTCTGAGCCTTGTTGTTTTCCTGCAGATGTTTCATTGCCAGATTAGGCAACATCTTCAGTGAGAAGAGGGAGTGGGCCTTGCTCTCAGTTTATATACCGTGGTTTGTCCAGCTTGTGTTGGTAGGGGTGTTGTTCTCTCCTTGGGAGTTCCTTGATTGGGCTGTTATTTGCTGCTGGGTTGACTGACTGAGTTAATAGTTCTTTGACTGAGATATAATGTAGTGTTTGATTGTTCTTCTGGTGTTAATCCTAGTGTTAACCTTTGCATATCTGGGTTTTGATTGCTGGCAAGGAGGTGTTCTGGTCTTTTGGCTTTTCCATTGCCTCTTTTGAATGGTATGTAAATGTTGTTTTCCTCTATGTGTCTGTTGATGGCTGCTTTGTCTGAGTGCCAGGCTTCCAGGAATTCTATATACTATGGTATAAAAACTGAGAGCAAGGCCCACTCCCTCCTTGCACTGAAAATGTTGCCTAGTCTGGCAATGAAACATCTGCAAGAAAACAACCAGGCTCAGAGAGCACCAAGGACTCCACAGTTCAACCCTGAGCTACAAATATTCTCTTCAATGGGTTAACATTCCCCACACAACAAGGATTGGGGCGCCCCCCAAGACCACTACCTTGACCTTTATACAGCCTTCATTACTCAGACAGTTGCCCACACTTAACCTAGTCATAGCTTCCCAAGTAGTTCATAGGGACAATCTTCCTTAGTTTCAGGAATAGGCATGGACCGTGTGCCTTCAAACCATTCCCTTGTGATTAAACTGTTGAAGTATTACTATGATCTATTGACTTTTCAAAAACAGAAAAGTATTATTCTAGTCTTGCTTTATTGGACTTCTTCCAGATTCTTATTTGTACCCTTACAGATGAAAGGACAAAGCTATCTTGAAATCTTTCACAGAGGCAAAGAAATTAAAATCATACTCCCTGGATATGGCACTGAATGATCCTTTGGGGTTGCCAGCGTGTAAAAACAGCTGAGCTGTTAATGGTTTTTCCCAAATGAAAATTGAGAACGTTTCCATTTACCCTTGATGAAATGCCTTTACACTTTACTTTATGGTATTTACATTTGAAGTGTAACATTCAAGCTGATATGACTAGGGTAGACATTGAATTGCCTGGTAAATATCAAACAGCCCCAGGAAATATCAGAGTTTTGATGACAAATGCATGTAACTTCAAAAGAAGATTAGCAATCGGTAGGTACTAACTGTCCTAAACTTCAGCCAGGTTATGAGCCATAAGATCTAAGCTTACAGAACCTGTATGTTATAGGTTGAATTGACTTACAAGTTAGGAAGCTAACCTCTTTATGACCCATTACTTTCCTGCTGCTGTTTATCGCTAATATCATGTTTCTTTGGTGCTTGAAGCTTGCAGGAGCCACAGTGGAGATGAAGTCAGGAATTCATATTTATTTACCAGTTATATTTCTATCCCACCTTTCTTCCATGAGCTCAAGGCAGCTTATATGGCAAACCTTTTCATTTTGCTCAGACCGTAGCAACTCTGTAGGGTAGGTTAGGCTGAGAGAGAGAGTGATTGGCCCCAAAGGCACCCACTGAGTTTCCAAGGCTGAGGCTGGGTTTGAACTTGGTCCCTGTCAGCCCTGCGTAGTAAACCAAATCAGGAGAATAGGCTCCACAGGAAGGCTTGGCCTATACTTGATTGAGAGAGGCTATAGCCCAGTGTTTGCCAACCTTGGCCACTTTAATATACGTGGACTTCAACTCTCAGAATTCCCCAGCTGTAGTTGCCAAGGTTGGCAAACACTGGGCTATAGTACCATAATCTTGCAAGTTGTCTGAGTTTTCCTTTCCCTCCCTCTTATACCCTAGGGAGTCAGGAGATGTCAGCCCTTCAAGGTAGGTCAGACTAGGAAACCAATGTCATGTAGGTCTGTACTACTTTTATTGTAAAGCTATAGTAACACGATCTTGTGAGTCTGAATATGCTGATATCCCTCCTTTTATCTTCATGAGAACTAGGGAGGGGCTTGTCTAAGACATTTACTCAGGTTACAGTTCTGCCCTGGACTCAGTCCTCTTTTATCTGCCTGTTGTCTTGGTAGCAGCTCTTCCTCTTGTTCCTCAAGGCCGTTCTCTCTTCCCTCTACATGAGGAGAATCGGAGTCTCCTTGGGTTTCATGCATGCTTCTGCTCCTATTGTTGTCTTAACAGCTTCTGGATGATTCCTCCAATGTCATCTCCATGACTCCTGACATCCACCCACCCCCATCCAATCCAAAGCCATCGCTACATAGGAAAATCAGATGCAGATCAAGGCAGACACTCTAGGCCACAGTGCACAACTTTGGTGCCAAGCTTCAAATGGCTTCTTGATGGCCACACTCCAAAAAGAGGTGAGTTCAGGGCCAATTTTTGGAGGGGTTTCAGGAATTGTGAGAGGTAAAACAATTACTTTAACCATCTGCAAGGCTTGCCTAACTATCTAACTATCTACCTATTTTATTTTATTTATTATTTTAATTTATATAGCTGCCCATCTCTCATACATCATTCCGGGCATCTCATAGCAATTGAAACTATATAAAAGACAAAAAATAAGACAAGAAACATATGACCAGCTAATGGTCATCTTTCACCATCACTGCTCTTACAGTGGCAAAAATGTTAAAGAAACACTATTTTTCTTCTTTACTTATCCTTCATTCTGATTCCTAACTTGAGAACTTCTGGTTCTGCACTGTTTGAGATGGACACACATATATGACCTCCAGATGGATTGTGGTGGCAAGTCACGAAATCCCAAACCGTGCTTGCTAAGAATTCTCAGAATTATCCAGTATGCATGGAGGGCACCACGTTGAAGGAGGGTGCCCTCATATCTCCAGGTCATGGTTAATTTATTATCAGCAGAAGTGCAGATGGTAATGTCTTTCTTTTGCATGTTCGTCTGGAGATTTGCCACATGAAGTATTTTTAAGTACAAATCCCTTAACATCTGCCTTAATTTAGTAGATATGATCATTAGCGGCCATTATATCTAATCAACATCTAATCTTGGTAGAAGTGATTCATAAACAGGCTGGTAAGGGAACACAAATGCGCTGATGATAAACGTTTATTTTGCTGGTATAAATTTCCCCACTTCACAAAGAGAAAGGAAAAAGAATTTTGGCAAGTGATTTTGTGAAATTAAAACTTGGATTGTCATATTCACCTTTAGGGAGGCATGCAATCAGACTCTATCCCTTTCTTTACAATACCCTGGGAGACATCACTATATTCCCCAGGACAGAACTTGGATAAATGAAAACATTACAAGATCATAAAACACATGTACAGCTGCAATTGCTCCCATCTCTTACAATAGTCTCCGCTTTTTTGCCCCCCCCCCGCCCCCCCCGCCCCCGCTTCTGTTCTATATTGGACAATCAAAAACCGACATGGGCAATTAATCAGGGCTGCAGTCCTCCCTTTTATGCTATTTTAAATAGTGCTATAAACAACTGTTGATGCAGTTGCTCAGTCTAGTTTACAGAATTTCTCAATGGTAGATTGACCAAAGGCATGGGGATGATGGCAGTTGGAAGTTGAGATCCAAAAGTACCGCACTAGAAAATGTGCCTAAAACTTACATCGATATCATCTATATCTACCTATACCATTACCTATCTCTCTATCTATATCTATATCCTCCCTCCTGGGATAAGGATGGCCCCGACCCTACTGGGTTTTCAGAAGGCCTCGAAGACCTGGCTCTGTGCCTGGGCCTGGGATCCTGAGTGTGTGAAGGGCACTATTTCCTGGTTGTGCTGACACTGACAGATTTTAATATCTCTTGGCTACTATTTGTATTTAATTTCTTTTGTACTGTTTTAATTGTTTAATTGTTTTTATGACTGCTAGCCACCCAGAGTCACTGGTTTGAGATGGGCAGCTATATAAACTGAATAAATTATATCTATGTTGTTGTTTATTTGTTCAGTCACTTCCGACTCTTCGTGACTTCATGGACCAGCCAGAGCCCCCTGTCGGTCGTCAACACCCCCAGCTCCCCCAGGGACGAGTCTGTCACCTCTAGAATATCATCCATCCACCTTGCCCTTGGTTGGCCCCTCTTCCTTTTGCCCTCCACTCTCCCCAGCATCAGCATCTTCTCCAGGGTGTCCTGTCTTCTCATTATGTGGCCAAAGTATTTCCGTTTTGCCTTTAATATCATTCCCTCAAGTGAGCAGTCTGGCTTTATTTCCTGCAGGATGGACTGGTTTGATCTTCTTGCAGTCCAAGGCACTCTCAGAATTTTCCTCCAACACCACAGTTCCAAAGCATCGATCTTCCTTCTCTCAGCCTTCCTTATGGTCCAGCTCTCGCAGCCATATGTTACTACGGGGAACACCATTGCTTTAACTATGCGGACCTTTGTTGTCAGTGTGATGTCTCTGCTCTTAACTATTTTATTGTAACGATTGCCTAAACCCAAATACTCAGTCTCACAAGCTCGGGCTTAAAGATAACTGATTTATTAAAGGAATAGTATGCAAATACAGAGAAAGCTGAGAATGAGCAAAAGCGCGCCAAATACAAACTAAATACCCTCGCTTCAAACCCAATCCCGCCCCTCGCCCCACCATAGCAACCACCCCCTCCCAGGTGTTGGCAACCGTCACACATCGGCCTGGGAAAGTAACCTTGAAGACATGTCATAACCCAAACATACATTCCTGCAGAACAGCAAGGAGATTACAGCCTGGCACGGCTGAAATTCCCCTCCCCGCAAATGACAGACACGGAACAGGAGAGTGACATGTGAAACGTTACGATGTATTCAAACCATTGGAACGATGAACATGACATATCGCCCCCCTTAAAGAAACTAAACTAAGCAGCAAGTTCATGCGGCTAGGCAGAATAAAGACGGGCAAAGTGATTTTACAGTGTGGGACACGCATCAGCACCTATACATAGGAAGACACGCATCAAAGAATCCACATGTGAAACGCTCCCATTCATCTCTACACAAAATCTAAGCATTGGCATGAAAATTTTCACGATGCAGATATTAGCATTGAACATTGCGATCATGACAAAACGCAAGGAACAGGTTACAGTGGTTAAACAGCATATAAATGCAAAAGGCTAAACAGCATGAGAATGCTAAAGCAAACCACAGAGCCCCGCCCCTCCACTCAGTCCGGAGGGACATGCTTCCAGCAAACAAAGCCCTGAAACCCACCCCTATCTCGCCCGAAATCCAGGATTTCTCGCTGATCGCCAGCCTCGCTCGGTGGGTCCACCTCCTCCGCCCTCAGTGCGATGAATGCGTCGCCTTCTTCCTCGGGCCCCAAGGCGGGCTGTCTCACCTCGGCCTCTCCGCTGCATCCCACCCGACCGCCGCCGCTCTCCACGCAGCCCAGGCCCCTCGAGGCCGCACCCTTCTTGGCGCTGACACAGGCAGGAACGATGGCTCTCTCCTGCCGCGCTTGCAACCCGTGGAGCAGCGCCATCTCCAGCCACAGGAAGTTCCTCATCCAGTCCCGCTGCGCCTCCGAGCGCTCGCACCGCAGCTCGGCTTCGGTCAGCAGGAACACCCACCACTCCAACGAAAATGCCGATGTGCCGCCCTCCTTCGCCGGAACCATGCAGCCACGCCGCGTCCCAGCCTGGGCCATCAAGGATGCCAGCCACTCCGGGGACCACACCGGGGCGCCGCTCTCCACCTCCAAACCCATCCCCGACTCCGGAACATCGCTACCGGCCACCGCGCTGAGGTCGCTCCCCCGCGACTCTGCCCGTTGCGGCCTGACCCGCCGATCAGCGAATTCCACCTCCGGAAACGTGGGGTATTGGGGTCTCCAGGTGGCATGAGCTAGCCCCGACCGAGCTTCCGCCACGCCGTCCCCGCTGGAGCGCTGTTGCGCCCCGATTCGTCCTTCCATTGTTAAAGTCATCGCTAGCTCTCCCCTTCACCAAAGGCTTGGATGGGGGCTAGCGGAAAATTTCATTATGATTCTCAGCTTTATGTAACGATTGCCTAAACCCAAATACTCAGTCTCACAAGCTCGGGCTTAAAGATAACTGATTTATTAAAGGAATAGTATGCAAATACAGAGAAAGCTGAGAATGAGCAAAAGCGCGCCAAATACAAACTAAATACCCTCGCTTCAAACCCAATCCCGCCCCTCGCCCCACCATAGCAACCACCCCCTCCCAGGTGTTGGCAACCGTCACACATCGGCCTGGGAAAGTAACCTTGAAGACATGTCATAACCCAAACATACATTCCTGCAGAACAGCAAGGAGATTACAGCCTGGCACGGCTGAAATTCCCCTCCCCGCAAATGACAGACACGGAACAGGAGAGTGACATGTGAAACGTTACGATGTATTCAAACCATTGGAACGATGAACATGACATTTATCGAGATTGGTCATTGCTCTTCTCCCAAGGATTAAGCGTCTTCTGATTTCCTGACTGCAGTCAGTCTGACCTCTCTGTCATGACCTTCCCGTCTTGGGTGGCCCTTCACAGTTTAGATCATGGCATCATTGAGGTGCTCAAGCTCCAGCACCACGACAAGGTAACGATCCTTTGCTGAAGAAATTATATCTATATCTGTATCTATATCATCTATATCTATTTATTTATTATTTATTTATTAAACTTGTATCACCGCCCATCACCCCTAAAGAGGAGATATCTATCTATACACAGAGACACACATTCACATTAATATAATGTTGTATAAGTAGGTTATTAACCAATGAGTCAATTCTCTTAACAATAAAAAGGGAATGAAACTAAAATATGAAGTCAATAGTCTCTCAACTACTGTTGAGAAGACAGGGCACCCTGGAGAAGTTGCTGATGCTAGGGAGAGAGGAAGGCAAAAGGAAGAGGGGCCGACCAAGGGCAAGGTGGATGGATGATATTCTAGAGGAGACGGACTCGTCCCTGGGGGAGCTGGAGGTGTTGACGACCGACAGGAAGCTCTGGCGTGGGCTGGTCCATGAAGTCACGAAGAGTCGGAAGCGACTAAACGAATAAACAACAAGTCTCTCAACAAGATTTTCAAAAAATTATTGGGAAACTACTCCAAGCTATTTTCAAAAGGCTTTGGGCCAATTCATCCACCAAAGGCATCTTACCAAATATAGCACTTATGGAATAAAGAGGGTGGGGTGCTCTTTTGGTTTGATAACTCATTGAAGAATCAGAAGCAAAGAACAGGAGTAAATCCTGTCCTCACAACTGGATATAAATGGTGATCAAGTATGTGTATTGGAAGTAGTGCTTTTTAAGTTGTCCATAAATGATCTGGAATTATTTAGGTTAGTGAAGAAAGGAGATCTTTGCTGAATACTATGGAAGCAGAGGGCTGGGCTAGATAGATCCTTGTTCTAAAGCAATGTGGTTCCTCAAGGCAGAGGAAATCCAAGACCGAGGATCTGGTCTTAACATTTAGGGCTGAGGAAATGCTCTTATGGAACTACTGAAGAGTATAACAGTTCCAGGATTTGATTGTTAGAATTGGAAGGTATGAACCCTGAATCTAACCATGTTGTAAGCTGTATCCTTCCTGATAGCCTCAGCCTATGCAAAGAGAAATTTTAAAATGGGGGAAGAGAGGGAGAGATTTCATTCCAGGCTGCAATCTTTTCACCCTTCCAATCTTTTCCAGCAAGTGACCAAAGTCAAACAGGACAGTACTCCTTCCACCTAAGCTTCAGTTGATGGGATTACAACAGCCCATTTTTGACAGAGGCTAAGAGTTTTCATGCTAACCGGTTTCAATATGCATTATAAATGTGATGACAATCAGTTGTTTCACCTTGGACAAGCAAGAATGGGTTATAAGCTCAGTTCTGAGGAACATGGATAGAAATTAAGGATGTAGGTAAAGGTAAAGGTTTCCCTTGACATAAAGTCCAGTCGAATCCGACTCTAGGGGGCGGTGCTCATCTCCGTTTCTAAGCCTTGGAGCCGGCATTGTCATAGACACTTCCGGGTCATGTGGCCAGCATGACTCACGGAACGCCGTTACCTTCCCGCCGAAGCGGTACCTATTGATCTACTCACATTTGCATGTTTTCAAACTGCTAGGTGAGCAGGAGCTGGGACTAGCAACGGGAGCTCACCCCGCCGCGCGGTTTCGAACCGCCGACCTTCCGATCGACAGCTCAGCAGTTTAACATATTCATTTATATATTTATTTTGTGCCCGGCCCTGGGGCCCTGAGTGTGTTAAGAGCTCCGTTTTTTGGCTATACTCACATCTATGGCATTTGTTTACTCGGTGACCATATATATTTATTTTGTGTTGTTTTAACTGTTTTTAATTGTTTTACGGTTTTTTTGATTGTACATTGCCCAGCAGAGTCTCTTGCTGAGATGGGCAACTATAGAAATTAAATAAATGAATAAATGTGCAGCCCTTTGCATCTAAAGCCAAGAAAGTCTTGAAGCAAGCGTGGGCTTCCGCACCACACCCACTGGCTCCTCCTTAAAGAAGCCAAGCTGGTGTCTTTGCCCAAGCTGGTTCTTACCTGATTTCAGTTCTTTGCCTTTGAAGATAGCCGCTTTAGCCTTGAACGTCTGAACCTAGCAGGTGTAGCCTCCAACTTTTAGGACTCTCAACCTCCTTTGCAGGAAAATACTTATTGGTTCTCCCTTTTAGTTCATTCCTGGTATGTGTGATGCGTAGCTTCTCCCCAATAAGGCGCAGACTCGAACTTAGACTGGCTAAGGAAAGCTGGTTTATTGGGAAGGATACGGTCACTAGAGAAAGACGGGAATGAGCCCGTGTTGGGCTCCTTCCCTTTATATACACGTGTGTCGGCCTTGCCCCTTTCCGCCCCCCCCTGTCCGTGTGTCCGTTCCCGGCCTTCTTGATGGGTGATCCTGGTGGGATAATCGCCTTGATGGGTGATTCGGGCGGTGCCGTCCGACTGCCATTCTCCTCCTTCTGTGTGCGTCCCAGGTGAATGCCCTGGGGCCCTTTGGAGTGGCCGGCGATTATGTTGATGGCCACCCGGCCTTGGGCGAGCCCCCCGTGCAATCTGTTCTTGAGGGGATAAGCCTCTGCATGCTTCCTGTCCCTCCCTTCCAACAGGAAGGCATGATCACGTTGTGAGGCATGCATGCCTTAGAACGGGGCATGACAGTATGGTTGTCATTCTTCTGTTGTTCAGTGAGAACATTCTGGGAGTTCACCTGGACTAGAAGTTCTAAGATATTGATAGAAACAAAAATAGCTGCAGGGAGATCTGTATCGAAGAGAGGAGCATACAAAAGGCAACCACACCCATTCAGCGATGCTGTAGAACAACAGGCTTAGGGATTGCCTTCTCTTTAGATTTGATATTCTTTTTCTCCAGGAAACTTGGGCCACATCAGAGGTGGAGTTAGATGGCTACTGGGTTAATTCAATTCTGGCTACCGCAAGCAAGGCAAGAGGGAGACCTAAGGTGGTATTGTGACTTTAGTTAGTACAGCTCTGCAATTTAAATGTGTATCGTTGCCTTTGCTGAAGCCATGGGTAGTGGCCTCTATGCTTTCATTCAATGAAGCTGAAATTTTGCTTCTTAATATGTATATTCCCCCTTTTAAAACATATGCTCAGATTAATACCACCTGGGAGAGTATAGAAAACTTTATCCTTATCTTTAGATGGTAAAGTACAGTACATGACAACACTTATGTCAAAGTGAGATAGAGCCTGCTGGATATACTTTGTTGCACAAATGTCTTTCAGAATGGTCCTTTCTGGTTGTCCTTCCTCACCATCTTTATTTTATTCGTTCCCTTCCCCACTGTTTATGCATGTTTATCCCCTCTGATTCAGCCCTGTATAAAACAAAATCTCCACACCATAATAGCACATGAGTAGTAAGATGGATGGAGGCACAGTCTTTCCCCCATCCACCCAGTTGATGACTTCTACCGTAGCAAACAGGATTGAACATCTGGTCAAAGCAATGTCAAGATGGGATGAAAGACTAAAATCTTGCAAAATTAAATTGACAGCAAGAAGCTTCCATAAAACCTGAACATAGAGGTGGCTACTGTGCATTTTCTAGAAGCTCAGTAGTGGCCACTATTAGAAAACAGGCAGTCTATGAGTGGTGTACATCTTCCTTTGAGTTCTCAAACTAGAGCAGCCTTTTTCAACTTGTTGACCCTGGAGGAACCCTTGAAATATTGTTCAGGCCTTGGGGAACCCCTGCACTTTCAGGCTCAAATACCAACCAGAAGTTACAAAATTATTATATTTGTTTCATGTGTAGGCCTGCATCAACAGTGTTCTTAAACTGAAAATAAAGAATGAAACTTACCTCTTTAATGTGTAGTTGCCCAACTTTGAAATAATTTTTTAAATAAATCATGATCTCCCAGGGAACCGCTAGTGACCTCTTGCGGAACCCTAGGGTGCCACAGCACCCTGGTTGAAAAACCCTGGACTAGAGAAATCTTAGGTCTTGCTGCCATGGTAGAGGTTGTAAACACAGCATCTACCACTGCAGCATCTTTTGAAGTGTGGACTGATCATAAGAATATGGAAGCTTTAAAAACAAGACAGCAGCTAACTGCCAAGCAAATACAGTGGGTGCAGTTTTTCAGGAGATTCAATTTCACTTTGAAGTATGTCCCTGGGGGAAAAGTTTTTTGGCAGATGCTCTGTCACGCCTTCCTCAACATAATAGCCAAAAGGAGGAAGTGGCAAAGAACACAATCAAACGATTTAACAATTCTTTGATTGTGGGTTCTGACAGAGGTTCCATTACTCTACCACCCCAGAGGAAGGACTATTTCAGTATGCATACTGGTGGTTTTACAGATTAAAATGGCTGGGTGTACCTGATGAGTCCCTATCAGGTCATATACTGCCTGCTGGTGATTGAATAATGTTAGAAAATAAATGGCTTGGTAGCCAGACCTAGCAAGGCCACTGTTCTATTCTTAAATCATTTTAACTATCTTACAGCTACACTCTTTCAGTTATATTTGCAAACATCATGTACATAGTCAAAGAGATATTTGGGTAACTTCTACATGCCTAGGAAGTTGGAAGTGGCTGCAATTCCACATTGTATACAAATGTGATGTAAGCCAACATCACATTTACCCCCATGTAAGGTTGATCACGTGTAGTCATGCTGGCCACATGACCACAGAGGAAGTGTCTACGGACAAACGCCGGCTCTTCGGCTTTGAAACGGAGATGAGCACCGCCCCCTAGAGTCGGACACGACTGGACTTAATGTCAAGGGAAACCTTTACCTTTACCTAAGGTTGATCAAGAAACATCAGTGGAGGAAGAGATAATTGATTGTCCACAATATGGGAATGACATCTCTGTTTGTACCAAGTTAGAAATTCAAAACAATCCATAAAGGGGAGGAAGATTTGCCTGGGATCTATCTGCTAAAAGGACCAAGGACAGAATTAGCTGAATCAAGAGCATTTCTAGTATACATCAAAACGTATCAGAGAACTGAATGCTGCTTTCTCTTTTGCTAAAACTTGATTTCTGAATGCTTAAAAATAGATTAATCGCTCTCTTTTTGGGGGGAGGCAAATAAATTGCCTGATACATACAGAGCTGTTTTATTTCACTCAGTTCCAAGGGTAATGGGTTAATCCACTGAGTGGTTATTTCACTGGCTCTGTTATTACACCAAATCAATTTCGGCTGTTTCAATTCTTGAGCTTCTAGATACTTACTTAACATAGCTCTGCATATATTGTTATTTGGAAGACAGATTTTTTTTTTAATGTCATTTATAAAAGCATTCACAAATTCCATTCTTAGGGGAAGTCAAGTACTCTGGCACTCTCAAAGTTTTAATCCACTAGTTAGTCACTTTATCTCTTGGGTTTAAAATCTTTAAAATCAGTCAAGAACCCAGACTAGGATTTTAAAATAGTTAAACCTTGGATCATTAAGGAGCAAATTTCACCCCCATCAGATCCATGGTGGGATAAAATAATAATAATAAATTTATTTTACAGCCAAGAGGCCTGAATGGTGGGATAAAAGCCAACAGGGAAAAAGTGTGACTAATATTTTTTCTTCCCGTGGAAGGAAAAATTGTTGGGGAAAGCAGAATAGGTTGAATGTGCTCACTCAAGTGTATGAGGGATCTCCTCCTTTTTTTCAATTTTTGAACTTCTAAAAGGCCTGGTCTACTTACTCTTCGCAATATAAAGCCTTCTTTGGAGGCACTTCCTGAACTGACCATGGGATCATATGTTCAGGTGAGCTCTTCTCAGATGTTATGATACCTGAAATGCTGAATTCATATGTGCACTGGGTAACTCTACTGCCATCCTTACTCTGATGATGTCTACAGAACAAAGATTTTAACCATATTGAAGTACACTCATTTTTCTTCTCTCAAGCATTATCATATTTTTGTAGGCAGTTTGATTTTAAATTCTCACATTATACTTTGATTTACTCTTTTTCAAGTTCTGTTCCAGGATATTTCAAAACCTATTCCAGTATATTAATGCATGGCTCATGTTCATTGCATGTCATTGTTTTTTCTTGATTAATTGTTGTTTGTAATTTTTTTAGATCTATTTTTTAGGTTCATTCATTGAATGTATCAGAAATAACACCAACTCCGCCTGTGGAATTCACTCCAGGAAGATGAATTAACAGCTACCAACTGTAATGATTGCCTATTCTAAAACACTCTCAGACTCATAAGCAGGATCACAAAGATATCTGATTTATTAAAGAATAGTATGCAGGATCACAAAGAAAGCTGAGAATGGAAAAAGTGCGCCAAATGCAAACTAAAAACCCTCGGTGCAAACAAGATCCCTCCCCCCGTAGAATCCTCCCAGGCTCACAATCCCAGGTGCTCCTAACGGCTTCTGATGGTCCGTGGGAAAAGTCCTCGAGCAGAGCACATAACCCAAACACATCCCATTGAAATGAACACAGATACAGAGCTTGGCGCAAGGATTCACAGCAGCTCCCTCCCAAACAGAAACGCGTGTCAGCACCATGGCATGTGAAACGTTACGATGTACAGTGCACATTGAAACAGTGAACATGACACCAACTTGGATCAGTTAAAACAAGATCAGGCAGATTCATAAAGTATATGAATAATTACTAGACTAGATGGTATTAGTAGTATTGGTAGAAATAGTAGTGGCATTTCCATAACTGAAAGTACTACTAGTTGCTATCATAGCTGAGTGAGAGAATTTTACTGAGTGACTGGAATAGAATGCTGAAGTTAATCAGCATTTTGATTTGTTCTTCCATAGTTGTTCATATATTACCTTGCTGCAGAGTTTAGGATCATGTTCCTTCCTTCCCCCAACAGCTCATAATATTGTTTTATTGAAAGTCTTTTTCCCCAATATTGCTGCCCAAATAACCAGAGGTGATTTTTGTCATTCACGATTTTTTGAAAAGATTAATCCAATTAATTGCAGGTTCTATTCTTTCTCCATAAAAGAAATCATTTCAGGGTTATTTGGAATGAAAAGCAGTATAAAAAAGTGTTTTAAAATTGATATAATATAATATAATATAATACTATACAGTAGACTCTTAGTTAACCAGCGCCCATGGGGATTGGTAGATGCCAGATAAACATTTCTGGTTGCTTGAGAGTTACTATTAAATTTTATTTAAAGTATTATTTATTCTTTTCTTTTCTTTTTTTTGCCGGTTGCTTGAGAGTGATTCCAGTTAACTGAGAGTCTACTGTATTTATTTATTCAATTTTTTTAGCCAGTTGTTTGAGAGTGCCAGTTGCTTGAGTTCCGGTTAACTGAGAGTCTACTGTAATATATAATATAATAAAATAAAATAAAATGTAATAATATAATATGAGACCCAGTTTAGGGTAGTGATTAAGGCATCAGGCTAGAAACCAGGAGACTGTGAGTTCTAGTCCTACCTTAGGCACAAAGCCAGCTGGGTAACCTTGGGCCAGTCACTCACGCTCAGCCCTAGGAAGGAGGCAATGGCAAACCACTTCTGAAAAACCTGCCAAGAAAACTGCAGGGACTTGCCCAAGCCATCCCTGAGAACTGGACTCAATTGAATGGATATAATAACAACAACAACAACAGCAACAACTTTTTATTGCTTTTACTGGCTTCATTCCAACTCCAGACCATTGCTCCTTGGACCGGGGATGGTTTGCCAGCCATCAGTGCCATTAATACCAAGCACTCATATTCTTACCATCAATATTTTTAAAGGAGCAGTATTCCCCAACCAAAAATCCTGAAAAAGAGAATTCCCTTAATTTGCTCCTGTAAAAAACAAAAAGAAAATCAGTGATTGTGGGGGGGAAAAAACCATCTCCCCAAATCTAACTATACATTTCCTGAGGTTGAACCCCTATTGCATAAGTACTTGGCTGTAAATCACCATGTAAGTGTGGTGTATCTCAGAAAGACAAGCCCTAATAAAAATGCAATCATCATTAGATGTTTAGATGTTAGAGATTAAGGCAAGAATAAATAATCAGATTCAGGACTAGATGCTGTGCACACAATTGTCTCATTCACCTCCCTTCCTTGTACAAGGCTGATATTTTAAAACCCAAATATATTCGGGTTTTTTCCCCCAGATGTTAGCATTTTAGCCAGTAGCCTCTGATCCCTATGAAAAGTTGATGTGCATTAGGGAAGGCTGGCACGTAATAAATTTCCACCCTGAGTGGACAAAGGTACTGTCAGATCTTATCATCTTTAGAATGAAAGCAAGAGACCTTGGCGAGATTCACTTCTAATTAAATTTTACTCTCCATTGAACACTGTGTTCGCTTTCATTGCTTCTGGCAGTGGAGGGGGGGGTGGAGGCTAGCCTAGAGTTAAATTCCCACCTCTAATAGCTCCGATGGTTGTCAGCATTTCAGTAAACATCCTCTCAACTTATCACCCTGTCGAAGCATCCAGTTCTACTCCCTGCCCCTTAAGACCTCCCCCCACACCCAGAACCCTCCAGTTTGGTCTATGCTGCTATTGGTGAACCATCTTGATGGGCAGCTCAAGGAAGAATTGTTCCATATCAATCATGCCTTTGCTACAGGTGACCAGCATGTGCAAAGGCCTCAAGCATGAGAACAGGGGATTATGGATATACAGGTGTCTACTGCTACTACTGCTGCTGCTACTACTACTCCCAGACCTCTGCTATGTTAGGCCTCTTCACCACCTGCCAGGTCCAGCACGAGAACTTCAGAGCATTAATCCAGCCAATCTTCACTTCTTCATTTGCTCACATTGTATAGACAGAATCCTGCCAGACTCAAGCTACTCTACCTAATCTAAGGGGAAATAACTTGGGAAGGCTCTGGGGCAGGGCTATTCTGAACCTCTTGGTCTTCCCCACAATCACTTCCTGGACTGTGTTTTCTCTTATCTTGTCCTCCTCCTTAGAATGTGCTCCCTCCTTCCTGAGAACCAGCAGCATTACTGAAATCCACCACACCACCAAGCACAGCCAAAGAATCAAGATTCGCACAGGGTTTCTTGAAAGAGTTTTCATGCGAAGAATTAGGGGTTGGAAAGCAGATTCTTGATAACCCAGATAATAACACTCTGGCCCTCCATTGGGCTGGGTCTCTTTGAAGTGTTTACATCTCATTTCCTTGGAAAGTTTGCATGATGGACCATGAGTCCATTTATTAGACAATGCTGTAATGGGATCCCACATCTGCTGATAGTTTGTGTTTAGAGGTATTCTTATGTCTTTCTCGGCAGAATCTTTCACAGCTATGGGCTAATGCTCCACTCAGCAAAGGCAACAACCCTGTTTCTCTTGTTGTTTTGTTCTCAACAATCATAAACCTTAGCAGTTCTACTGCCACTGCTAAACATGAAGATCACAGAGTCAGAGAATGTCAAGGGTGGAAGGGACCTTGGAGGTGACCTGCTCCAACCCTCTGCCCACAATAACAGTGATAATGATGGTGATGATGATGAGGGTAATGCTGATCACTGTAATGCTAATGGCACTTGGCTGACAGTAATGCTATGCTTCTAATGGTGCAACTTGAAGAAATTCAGCTGTTTCCCCATTTTTTTCTGCTCATAAATTGAGCGGGAAACTTCTACTTGTATACAGCTCTAGTTGGGGCAGGAGACAACAGTATACTAAGGGGATCTGGCAAATGAGTCAGGAATGTGATGCGGCTGTTTGTTTGTTTGTTTGTTTATGCCATTCCGACTTTAATTTGAAGCTGCATCAGTCAATGTGTAGTTTCCAAGTCAAAGAATGACACTGCTCCTTTCTTGTTTTGCCTGAGGTGACCCCAGGTTTTAAGAAGGATTCCAACAAATTGGAAGAGAGGCAAGATATAGAAATGAGGAGGATCAGGAAGGTGGACACCAAGTCCTTGAGAAGAGAAGACTCAGCAGGGATATGGCAGTATTCTTTAACTACTTGGAAGAATCTTACAGAGAAGAAAGCCCAAACCTGTTTTCTATCATCCCAGAGTGCAGGACGCAGAATAACCATCTTAAGTTATAGGAAGGCAGATTCCAGTTGAATGTAAGGGGGGGAAAGTGTTCTGCATTTGACAGGGAAACCAGTTACCCAGAATGGTGATGCACCTAGGAATGTCTGTCACCATTCTGGGTAACTGGTTTCCCTGTCAAACACAGAACATTTTTTTCCATTTAAATGGAAGTTTGACAGCTATCTTCTGAGGATGCTTTCATCTGGATTCCTGCACTGAATGGAATGGGCTAGAAACCAGGAGACTGTGAGTTCTAGTCCCGCCTTAGGCATGAAAGCCGGCTGGGTGACCTTGGGCCAGTCGCTCTCTCTCAGCCCAACTCACCTCACAGGGTTGTTGTTGGGGGGAAAATAGGAGCAGGAAGGAGTAATAGGAAGGAATGTCTGCCGCCTTGAGTTACTTATAAAAATACTAAAGGCGGGATAAAAAATAAAATAAAATAAATCTTCCAGGGCCTTTTCCAGTTCTATGATTCCTTGCTTTCCACATGATGAAGCTGGAACTAACAGAGGAAAGACATTAAGCTATCCAGGTTTTTGAGAGCACTTCCATGAAAGTCAGAAAAAATCCCTCACGTACAGTTTTTCAGGTATTCAAAGGGGACGTGGGGAAAAAAAAAACTCGAAGCCACAAAGTTACAGCTTCATCAGTTCTTTGGTTTCATTTTAGGTAGGAAGTAGCAGCTTCACTGGGTGTCATCTCCTTCTGTCCAAAAATATGAGGCAACATTTGCCCTTTTCCATCTCATTTGATTCAGCTACCAGATTGCAGCTTGCTTCCCGGATGCGTGTCATGGATGTTCCCAGCCAGTCAAGGATCATAGAGTGAACAGCGTCACGCGAGTGCACCACAAAATCAATCAGGTTTCATGTCACTGAGGGCAATTGAAACTGAGCACAATATATGTGCTTTAACCTTTCGTTCCACGGATGTGCCTGAAACGAAGATTCGGTTCACGCAGCCGCCTCTGTTTACCTTCACCCTTCATTACCATGCTATTTCACTCTACTAGTTCATCTTTTCCTATCCCTCCCCCATCTTCTCCACCACTCCATCTACATTTTTTACACACACGCTACAGGCCCGGTATTTGTGCTTATAGTGCTGAGTAAATCCGCTAGGATAGTGATAGCATCATTGGCTTTACGATTCATTGGTTCTGTATTTGAATGTTTTTTTTCTGGATATGTGCATGAGAAAGAGAAGCTAAACCATATTGTTCTTCCTCCTGACTGAAGAACAATATTAAAATATTAGCAGTATTACTATTCCGGTAATAAACAAAGAATTGAACTCCCCTTTTCTCTTTCCTTTCTGTTATTCCTGGAAACTGCTCCAGAATGGAGCCATCTTTCCTAAGTGTATAAAATCATGCACAAAACTAATTGAAAGGAGATTTAGAATGTACACAAAGAAGTAATTCTTCACACTGAGCATAATTGTGATGAAGCCGCCCAGAGTAAAAAATTGAATAAATTTATAAATAAATAAATAAAATAAAAATAATTATCCTATGGAATTCATTACCATGAGACACAGTGATGGCCACTTGGATGGCTTTGAAAAGGAGATTGGATAAATTCATGGAGGACAGGTCTATGAATAGCTATAAGTCTCAAAGATGCAAAATTATCCAATCTGGAGGCAGCATGGCTCCATATACCAGTTGCCAAGAGGACGATGGTGACACAGGGTCATGTCGCCATCACACACTTTTGAGGCATCTGTTTGACCTGTGTGAGAAATAAAATGCTGGATGAAGCTGCAGAACTGTTCTTAAGTTCTGAAAATGCACTGACAGCCATTAATTTGTATGGTTTTCAAAGGGAACTGGATACATTCATGAGGACAGGTTTATCCAGAGCTATTAATTTTGAATACTTCATGTTTCCTGCTGAGGAAGTCTGTCTCCAAATACCAGTTACTGAGGATCAATGGCAGTATATAGTAGAGCTATAGTATGTCTCTATCATGCTTTTAAGCACCCCAGAGGCATCTGGCTAGCCACTGTGGAAAGAAAAGTGGTGTATGAAGCTGGGTCTTGGTCTGATCCAGCTTATACTTATGTCCTATGGTGAAACCCTCAAGGTTCTAAGGGGGTACTTCAGGTCCATAGTGTATGGTGGACCTTCCTTTCCATTTGTAAGCAGAAACCTTGGGCAGAAACCTTCTCTGGAGGGCTGCATAATCTCTACCACTATTGGTGATCTAGTAGAGTAACCATAAAAATCAGAGCGGGCCAGAGTAACTCTAGTAGAGTAACCATAAAAATCAGAGTGGGCTATTGAAGCCATTGGAGGAAGCCACAATGGATTGGAGGAGGCTGTAGATCCCATTTTCTCAATGCTGCCTCCTATTTTCTCATTGATGCCTCCAAAGTGTAGAAACATGTGCCAAGTTGGGATTTGCACTTGTTTCACTCAATCTCTCCTGGATATTTTGTAGTGTCCCTCCATCATGGGTTTTTTTCTGCTCCAATCTCATGAGACTGCATTGATTGATTGATTGATTGATTGATTGATTGATATGGCAATTTTGGTGTGTGTGTGTGTGTCTTTGGTAACTGCCACCACCACTCTTAAGAGAACAAAATTCTCTCTCTGTTTTTCCTGGGAACAAGCAAGTAGGAACACCTCCCTGCTCCCAGTTTTCTTAAACTAAGAGAGTGGCCAAGGTGCATGATAGGCTAAATTCTCAATCAGAGTGAAATAGAAGAGAAGAAATGAATTGTCTTATTGTGTAGATTAAGATTAAAGAGCAAATGGAGTATTAAGGACAATGTGATAACGGAACAAGAAAATTGCCCAGACTTATTGAGGTTCACTCAGTAATATTTCAGGCAATATTACACATAGAGACACACACACTATACAGGTAGAACAAAATAGTTCTAGGGATACAAAGATATGATTCCAACCAGTCCACAATACGAATTTTAAATAATCCTAATTTAAATGTACATTCACATTTCCTTTTTTTTTTTAATTTACTAGTCCTCATTCCAGACTTGGGTTAGTTGGTCTTCACTAGTAGAATCCACTGGAGAGAGATGCCTTCCTTCCTGATATACCAAGGGCAAATGAAGCTGGTCCCTCTTATCTTCATTTAATTCATACAAAGCACTGTTTATTTCCTATAACAGAACAAGGAGTTACAGGAATGTCAAGCAAACTTTGAAAGCAAAGATGGGGATTAAATATAGCAGCCAGACTTCAAAGCAGAAAACAAGTGCTCCAAATAATCAGGATGAGCTATTCTATTCCACCCACCTCAAAAAAAAATTGACCATAGGAAGATAAATTGCAAAGAGTTGGTTATCTTAAAAGGGAATACTGCTATTTCAATTGAAGCAGCAGTTCTCATAAGCTAAAGGGAAAGACCTCTTTATGCAACACATTGACAGGCACCACCATCATCAAAGATGAGATTTTGTCCAGACTAGAAAAATTAAGGCTTATTTTTCATCCCTGGATGGCCAACATGGATAGATTGCATGAGGCTGGGGTTGATTCAAAGCCAGTTAGCAGGTGATATCATTCTAAGTTGCTTTTAGGATTGGATGATCCTGCAGTAACTGCTGAGCCATGGCTGACCTTGTTCAAAGCTGCAGTAACCTTTTACCTGCGCATATGGTGAAGAAATAGGTGTTTCAGAAGATAATGTGACCCATACTTCCTTCTGATATTTTCAATATCACCAAAAGGCTGTATTGGAATTCAGCAGCATTGATCAAAACTGCTGAAACCATATGAGTTGCTATCCAGAACTTAAATCATCCAAAGTTTAATAGGTAGCAGAGAGTTTGATTTTTCATTCTGATGCTATTTTTTTGAACAACCTATTACCGCCTGCTGGCAGTTGAGAAAGGAATTGCACTTTCACCAACCATTTGATAGTTGTTAGGACATTTCATTTCTTTGAATCCTTGGGTGATCACCTTAGAGCAGTGTTCCTCAACCTTGGGAACTTTAAGATGGGTGGACTTCAACTCCCAGCATAGCTGGCTGGGGAATGCTGGGAGTTGAAGTCCACCCATCTTAAGTTTCCCAAGGTTGAGGAACACTGCCTTAGAGAACACATTTCCCAACACTGTTTAACTAGCTGTATAAATATAGACGGTTCAGAAAAGTCATCTGGTTTTTGACAAGTATCTGAAAAGTAGGGTGCAGTGGGAGGGGAAGTGAAGGTTCTAATCTCTTTTGCCTTGGACTAAGTAATTATCTTCCCATTTCTCAGTACCTACGGTTTACATCCCAGGATCCTTGTAGATTTTTCCCAAGTATGGATGTTCCTCTTTTCTGCTTAGTTATGTGCACTTGATATTTTCTAATTTAAAAAAAAAATAGCCTAGTTGGTATTTCATTTTTTGCAACATCCTAGACTCAGTGCATCACAGGGAGAGGAGAGCATTTTTAAAAAGAGGACAGTGCAATGCCTTCCCCAAAACTTCAAATATTCATTGTGATATTGGTGAAACGACGTGGTGGCTCTGCAGGTTAAACCGCTGAGCTGCTGAGCTTGCCAATTGGAAGGTCGGTGGTTCGAATCCACGTGACGGGGTGAGCTCCCATTGTTAGTCCCAGCTCCAGCCAACCTAGCAGTTCAAAAACATGCAAATGTGAGTAGATTAATAGGTATCGCTTTGGCGGGCAGGTAACGGTGTTCTGTGTGGTCATGCCGGCTACACAACCATGGAAGTGTCTACGGACAAATGCCGGCTCTTCGGCTTTGAAATGGAGATGAGCACTGCCCCCTAGAGTCAGACACGACTGGACTTAATGTCAAGGGAAACCTTTACCTTTACTCTACACCAATGTAGCAAGAAATTCCTGTGAAAAACTTCCTGTGAAGAAGACTGTGCATTACAAGAGAATGTCTACAGAATCGTGGATCAGATCAAAATCAAATCAAATTGATTTTGATCCGATTTGTGGTGTTTTCTAAACTCTGAACCTGAAAATAAGCATGCTGACCCTGTGGGAAGGAAGCTGGCAGAAAAGCGGGTGAAATTTCAACACTGTATTGGCCCAATTTCTGAATTTCCCCAAACAAATAAAAAGAAAAAAACTGCTCCCATCCACCCACCCTCTCTACAATTTATTCCTATAAGCTCTAAAAGAAAGCTTTCCCCTTCTTTCTTTATCCCCATGAGGTCACAACTCAGCAATGTTATTTGGTGGGAAAGTGAAATGGGGTTACCTTTCTTGGGCAAGCCAAGCCAAGACCTACAGAAAGATCAACAATTGGTCCTGGCAAATGTTGCTCAAGGGCTGTTTCATACATCTGGGGCCACTGCATCAGTTTGCTTTCCACCAAGGCCAGTTTTCAAGAGCTCCCATTTAAATATTTGAAAATATCTCAGTGTTTCATTCCTAGGCAAGTAAAAGACGTTTGATGCGGATTCTTCCAAGCAAGTGAATTGGGTGCTTTTCAGGATGAATGCCATTAGGAGGGGAAGACCCCTTGGGAAAATAATCTAGATTACTTTATTATAAGATTTATAAGATTGCAACGAAGAGTTATTTATTCAAAGGTGGCTTCTCTCACACTGCTTCTTGGAATGATTGTGTAACTACATCGAGCTAGTTAGTCCCATGATCAGTCCAAGAAATGCTATGACAGAATCATGGTGTGACTGAGAAGTTTCACAGTGCTGGACATCCCTGTGGCATTTCGACCTTGAAAGAGAATTTACAGATTCCTGGCTATTTCTTAGGTCTCAAAAAACGTAAACCCTACTTCCTTCTGCCTCTAAATGGTCTGGCAAATTTTTCATCTGGGAAGAAAGCTAACCCAGCCCCATATTTCCCTTCTAATTGAGCAGATATGCTGAGTGAATGTGCTATAGCCTATTCATCCAGAGCACTGTGGAAAATTAAAGTATCGCCTTTGAGCACAAGATGCCATTCTGCATAATTCAGATCAGAGTAGAGTTTTGGAATTGTTCCAGAGAGAGGAAAAATCAGTGCTTGATGTATCTTTCCTTCATTGTTTTGCGCACCAACTTCTTAAGTTTGCAGAATGAAGGCACATGTCTTCATTTAATTCATTTGCTGGACCCTATACCTGACTAGCTCCTTTATTAGCCATGGAGCAAAGATGCCAACTGATCACTAGGTTAATTACAACACAGGGTTTATGTTTGCCAGTTGCCACCATTTATTCTGTGTTCATTTTCAAAGGAAAGGGGGGGGGGGAAATCTTCCAGAGACCTGAGAAAGACATGGGTGATGGTAGCTGTTTTCAACACTGACAGCTTCCCACCTGCCTGCTTGTAAATCAGGACTCAGATCTGGAATCTGTCCATATGAAATTTAATGCAAATGGTTCTTCCTCTCGTGTTCCATTCTGATCCCCCTACCTTAAGAATTATAGTTCTATATTAAATTTTATAGAACCAGAAAAGGTGCAAAAAAGGGCAACCAGAATGATTAGTGGGCTGGAGCAGCTCCCCCAAGAAGAAAAACTGCAGGAGGGGGGCCCTTTAGTTCAGAGGGAAGGAGGGTAAGGGGAGATGTGACAGAAGGATATAAAATGATGCACAGCATAAATCATGCAGATGGAGAAGAATTTTTCCTCCCTCTCTCCCAATGATTGAACTCAAGGTCATCCATCAGAATGCAGCTTGAGAAAAGGAAATGCTGTTTTACACAGTGCATAGTTAAACTGTGAAATCTGCTGCCAGCGTTTGTAGTGGGGCAGCCAATTTGGATGCTTTGAAAAAAGGACTATGTGGATTTGTGGAGGATCAAGTTCTCAGCAGTTATTAATTCCGATGGAAGTTTACTACCTCCAGAATCCATGGCAGTGGTTCTTAACTACTGGTTGTGCAGAAGCGATGTGGAAGAAGGCACATCTTCCACTCTCCAGACCTTCACAAATGCATCTTGTTGGCTGCTGCATGACACAGAAGGCTGGACTCAGTGGCTAGATCAAGGCAGGGGCTTGATCTGGCAATTATGATGTTGTTTAGTTTCTACTGAGCACCTGGTTCCACGTTCCAGCCCACATTGCTGGACAAGCAGCAAACAGCTGGAACAGAAAGACCAAGAGTCATGTAGGCAAGGAGGAGTATAGAAGACCAACTCAGACACATGTCCATATCTACTACTTGTCCAAATTTCAACAACTTTTTCAGCATAGTACTCTTTAGTGAGTTCCCTCCTTCACACTTGTCCTTTTCATGAGCCATCTCCAATGTCTGTGGTTGTAACTGTGGTGTTCACATGGCAGCATTATGCACCCAGTTTCAGTTTTTCATAAAGCCTGATAAATGGGGCTACAGGGGTGAGTTATTCAGCCAGATTTAGACTTCTGATATCTAGGAGGACCTCTACCCAATGATCCTGGAGACAAACCACCCTGAAAGAAGGGCTTGCTGGCCAGCTGTTGGCCAGAGTGCCCCAACAACTGAATGGGGGCATTGAGGACTACAAACAGGGTGTCACCATATCATATGTGTAGGTAAGGGGTTTCCTTCCTAAAAATGTGCTTAAAGCCCAGTTTCCATGTGTTTTCCATCTCCGAATGATAAAATGGGCTGTCGGTTTTCAACATACGTGGCCAGTAAGAGTCTTAAGGCGATGAAGAACCATAGCTTGCCCAGCCAAAGGTTTAACCAGTGTTACCAAACCTGTTTGGCTTCTACCTCCAGATAACATTGGGCACCTGCATGATGCTATGTCAATTTTTTAATTTTTTATTTTTTAGCCATTAGGATTGTACATGCCTCTGAAATAATTTACGGGAGGAATCTACTTCTCAAAGCAAATATGAGTCTGAAACAATGACATCTTTTTTGGGCTTGTGCAGAAGACTAGAAAAGGTTGGGCTCCTTTAATGGAGCACACACAAATCTAAATCATTTTTAAAGTCTGCACAATAGTAGCTAATATCCTTAAAAGCTGGACTACCATGTTTTTTGTTTATTCGTTGAGTCGCTTCCGACACTTCGTGACTTCATGAACCAACCCACACCAGAGCTTCCTGTCGGTTGTCAACACCCACAGCTCCCCCAGGGACGAGTCCATCACCTCTAGAATATCACCCATCCATCTTGCCCTTGGTCGGCCCCTCTTCCTTTTGCCTTCCACTCTCCCTAGCATCAGCATCTTCTCCAGGGTGTCCTGTCTTCTCATTATGTGGCCAAGGTATTTCAGTTTTGCCTTTAATATCATTCCCTCAAGTGAGCAGTCTGGCTTTATTTCCTGGAGGATGGACTGGTTTGATCTTCTGGCAGTCCAAGGCACTCTCAGAATTTTCCTCCAACACCACAGTTCCAAAGCATCCATCTTCCTTCACTCAGCCTTCCTTATGGTCCAGCTCTCGCAGCCATATGTTACTATGGGGAACACCATTGCTTTAACTATGCGGACCTTTGTTGTCAGTGTGATGTCTCTGCTCTTAACTATGTTATCGAGATTTGTCATTGCTCTTCTCCCAAGGATTAAGCGTCTTCTGATTTCCTGACTGCAGTCAGCATCTGCAGTAATCTTTGCACCTAGAAATACAAAGTCTTTCACTGCTTCTACATTTTCTCCCTCTATTTGCCAGTTATCAATCAAGCTGGTTGCCATCATCTTGGTTTTTTTGAGGTTTAGCTGCAAGCCAGATTTTGCACTTTCTTCTTTCACCTTCATCATAAGGCTCCTCAGTTCCTCTTCGCTTTCAGCCATCAAAGTGGTATCATCTGCATATCTGAGATTGTTAATGTTTCTTCCAGCGATTTTAACTCCAGCCTTGGATTCCTCAAGCCCAGCATGTCGCATGAAGTGTTCTGCGTACAAGTTGAATAGGTAGGGTGAGAGTATACAGCCCTGCCGTACTCCTTTCCCAATCTTAAACCAGTCTGTTGTTCCATGGACTGTTCTTACTGTTTCTACTTGGTCGTTATACAGATTCTTCAGGAGGCATACAAGATGACTTGGTATCCCCATACCACTAAGAACTTGCCACAATTTGTTATGGTCCACACAGTCAAAGGCTTTAGAATAGTCAATAAAACAGAAATAGATGTTTTTCTGAAACTCCCTGGCTTTTTCCATTATCCAGCGGATATTGGCAATTTGGTCCCTAGTTCCTCTGCCTTTTCTAAACCCAGCTTGTACATCTGGCAATTCTCGCTCCATGAACTGCTGAAGTCTACCTTGCAGGATCTTGAGCATTACCTTACTGGCATGTGAAATGAGTGCCACTGTTCGATAGTTTGAACATTCTTTAGTGTTTCCCTTTTTTAGTATGGGGATATAAGTTGATTTTTTCCAGTCTGGTGGCCATTCTTGTGTTTTCCAAATTTGCTGGCATATAGCATGCATTACCTTGACAGCATCATCTCGCAAGATTTTGAACAGTTCAGCTGGGATGCCGTCGCCTCCTGCTGCTTTGTTATTAGCAATGCTTCTTAAGGCCCACTCAACCTCACTCTTCAGGATGTCTGGCTCTAGCTCGCTGACCACACCGTCAAAGCTATCCCCGATATTATTATCCTTCCTATACAGGTCTTCTGTATATTCTTGCCACCTTTTCTTGATCTCTTCTTCTTCTGTTAGGTCCTTGCCATCTTTGTTTTTGATCATACCCATTTTTGCCTGGAATTTACCTCCGACGTTTCTAATTTTCTGGAAGAGATCTCTTGTCCTTCCTATTCCATTGTCTTCTTCCACTTCCACGCATTGCTTGTTTAAAAATAATTCCTTATCTCTTCTGGCTAAGCTCTAGAATTTTGCATTTAAAGAATTGGGCATATCTCCCCCTATCACTGTTGCCTTTTGCTTTCCTTCTTTCTTGGGCTACTTCTAGTGTCTCAGCAGACAGCCATTTTGCCTTCTTGGTTTTCTCTTTCTTTGGGATGTATTTTGTTGCCGCCTCCTGAACAATGCTGCCAACTTCTGTCCAGAGTTCTTCCGGGACCCTATCTACTAAGTCCAGTCCCTTAAATCGATTCTTCACCTCCACTGCATATTCCTTAGGAATATTAGTGAGCTCATATCTAGCTGATCTTTGGGTCTTCCCTAATCTCTTTAGTCTGATCCTAAATTGTGCAAGAAGAAGTTCGTGATCTGAACTACAGTCAGCTCCAGGTCTTGTTTTTACCGACTGTACAGATGTCCGCCACCTTTGGCTGCAAAGGATGTAGTCAATCTGATTTCGGTGTTGTCCATCTGGGGAAGTCCATGTATAAAGCCCTCTCTTAGGTTGTTGGAAGAGAGTGTTTGTTATGCAGAGTGAGTTGTCTTGACAAAATTCTATCAGCCTATGTCCTGCTTCGTTTTGTTCTCCCAGGCCATGCTTACCTGTAATTCCAGGTGTCATTTGACTGCCCACCTTAGCATTCCAGTCTCCTGTCATGAAAATAACATCTCTTTTAGGCGTGTTGTCCAGTAGGTGCTGCAGATCCTCATAGAACTGCTCTAATTCAGCTTCTTCAGCATCTGTGGTTGGGGCGTATATTTGGATCACTGTGATGCTAGATGGCTTGCCCTGAATTCAAATTGAGATCATTCTATTGTTTTTTGGATTGTATCCAAGCACTGCTTTAGCCACTTGACTATTAATTATGAAGGCTACTCCATTTCTTCTGTGGTCCTCTTGTCCACAGTAGTAGATCTGGTGGTCATTTGATGTGAAGTGGCCCATTCCAGTCCATTTCAGTTCACTGACGCCCAAAATGTCTATCTTTAATCTTGACATCTCACCAATAACCACATCCAATTTGCCCTGGCTCATAGATCTTACATTCCAGGTTCCAATGGCGTGTTGATCCTTAGAACATCGAATTCGCCGTTCACCACCAGCACCGTCGGCCGCTAGCCGTCCTTTTGGCTTTGAGCTAGCTGCGTCATCACGTCTGGGGCTAGTTGAACTCATCCTCTGTTCCTCCCCAGTAGCATTTTGACCATCTTCCGACCTGGGGGTCTCATCTTCCGATGGTATACCGACATATCTCTGGTTGTAGTGATCCATTTAGTTTTCAGGGCAAGAATACTGGGGTGGGTTGCCATTACCTTCCCCAGGGATCGCATTTAGTCTGACCTCTCGGTCATGACCTTCCTGTCTTGGGTGGCCCTTCACGGTTTAGCTCATGGCATCATTGAGGTGCTCAAGCTCCAGCACCACGACAAGGTAACGATCCTTTGCTGAAGTGCACTACCATACCTGGGCTATAAAGATGGCCACTAGATGGCAGCAAAGAGTTAGGGTTTCCTGTAATGCTGTGCTGCCATCTTGTGGTCATCCAAATGTTGGCAGCCCAACTGGGCAGAACTAAAGACAATATATGGCAAGAGACAAGAATCCTAAATCCACACTTCCCAGCACTGGCCTAACATCTATCTTCTTGTTCGTATGCCAAGAACCCTTTTGATCGTTCCCTCAGGCCCATGAGATGGAGCCGTAATTCTGCCACAAATGGTGCAACCTATTCACTTTGCAGCATGTTTTGAGTCCAAAGGAAGAAGAGATTTGCCCCCATGCTGCTATCACTTTGCAAAGACACAACTGGAAAATTTGCAGCAGTGAGAACAAAAGGTACAATTTTGAGTCTCGTGGATGCAGTTCTGGGTACTTAGCCCACACAGGTCCCACTGGTACTTCTTGAATCTGGCTACAACTGTCAGCGGTTTTGCACTGCCAATCAAGGCCATATGTAATCTACTGCCACTTGGCATCGTCTTCTCGAGATGTAAATGCATAAGCATTTGCTCTGTTTGTAACTCTGGGGATGCTTGCTAACACTGAGGCATCAAGAAAGACGGTGCTTGGTGATGCAATTAACAGTTAGCAGAAGGCCCCTATTTGCAAAAAGGACAAAAATATGTCTCACGCAGCAGATGTTGCTGCAGCTAAAACAGTCTTCATTTTCAAGGAAGGGAGGGAGGGAGGGAGGGACAGAGGGAGGGAGGGGAGGAGGGAATGTCCTACAATTGCTGAATATTCTAAAGGTTCCCATGGCATTTTATGAATAACAATGCCCTTCTCTTAGTGAATAGTACAATTATGTATTTTGCACAAGTTAGAAGTCTCCAGTGCCAGTGTGGTGTAGTGGTTAAGGCGCCAGGCTAGAAAACGGGAGACCGTGAGTTCTAGTCCCACCGTAGGCACGAAGCCAGCTGGATGACCTTGGGCCAGTCACTCTCCCTCAGCCCTAGGAAGCAGGCAACGGCAAACCACTTCTGAAAAACCTTGCCAAGAAAACTGCAGGGACTTGTCCAGGCAGTTGCCAGGAGTTGACATTGACTTGAAAGCACAAAAAAAATAAAAGACTCCAGCACAGAAGAAGAAATTTGAACTAGGAAGATTGAAAACTCACAGTGCAACCTTGCACAGATCTACCCAGAAGGAAGCTCTGCTAGTTTCCATGGGTCCAAATCCTAAGTAAACATGTACAGGATTGTATTTGAAATCAACTGTTTTCTTTCCATTCAAGTACAATTAGTCCTCGTTTAGCGATTGACTCATTTAGTGACTGTCCGTTGTTACAACAATGATGAAAAAATAACTTTGTGACCAATCCTCACGTTTATGACCTTTGTAGGTCTCTAAAGCAAAGGAAAACTGAAGTAAGATTGTAAACACAGTCGCGGTTACCTAAGCAATCCCTTCATTTAACAATCCAGTTGCCAGTCCCAGTTGTGGTCACTAAACAAGGACTACCTATGTAAGCCCACTTTAACTGTGAGACTTATTTCTAAGTAAGCAGATATACATTTATGCTCACAGGTATCCAGTACAAATGGCAATGATGCAAAAACAACAAGATATGCATCAATCATGTGGCTTATATCAGAACATTGTAACCCATATTCTGTTATTTGTCCCTCCCCACCCCACCTGCACCCCCACAGACACCTATGTCTGTGCTCCAAGTCCCTGACGTGAAGGAAAATTTTCATCTTTGCCCACAGACAGAAAGTTAATTGGGCAGACCTTTTGCAAAATTTCATGGATTGGAAGACTTTCCTGACTCTCTTTTTCTCTCCGTTTGGTGGCATTTCATGTCAATTAAATTTATGACTTAATTAACCCGGAGAACAGTATCAGAAGTCTTTCCTTCATCTCACAGTTTTATTTCCTGCTGCCTCTCTGTTCTAGTCTCTGGAGCCAATACTTTTTACATGAGTTCCAGTTTTCCTGGCAAAATAACAGCCTTCGCCGTAGAAGCCAAACAGAGCATTAAGCCTCAAGACACAGGAGAGTTTGATGCCCTGAGATCTTCTGTGCCTGACCAACCCTAAGAGGCTTTGCTACTTGAAGCAAAGAAAACAGTCTCTCCATAACTTATATATCATGTATAGTACTTGGACTGTATCATCTCCCATCCCTGAAACCAACAGGTCTAGCAAAGAGGGTAAGAGGGTAGGCTTCAAAACCTCCAACACCTTGTCCCTCTTCCTGCTTCCCCCATCCAAGCATTTGGCAAGGCCAGTCATCCGTCTTACAGTAGGGTCAGTCCTTCAGTAATAGGATCCATATATAAACCATCCAACCTACTTCAGATGTTCTGAAGGCATCTGATGCTGCGTTCTAGGACTGTACAAAGCTCTGAAGGGGTTCTCTACTATTTGTGCCACCTGTTCTTTCAAAGCTGCCCTCTCCCCTACTTCTCAAAGCAAAGGGACTGTCTTGTTTCCGTTTGTGTTGCTTCGGATGTCTCCACTTCCCCAGAAATTTGGCAAAAGTGACTGCTGATGAAGAAGCGTTCAGAGATGTCTCGTGTCCTGCTTTCCCAGCTGCCTTGGGAAATGATTTTTTTCCAGTGCTTCTTGGTGTTCAGAAAGCTGCAGAGAGAGACAGATAGACAGGAGGAAGCAGAGGGGAAGGGGGGCAGAAGAAAAAGAAAAGGTCGCCAATAATCCACACCCAGCGCTTGAAGCTGTTGCAGAAAAGAAGCTACAGAGACCTCCCACCACTGAGAAACTGTAGTCATCTCTTGGGAAAATGCTGGTACTTATTAGAGAATTCTTGCATGTGGAAGGAGTGGGTTCATTCCCAATCATGCTTTATCTTTTTCATTATGCCAACCCTCGACTTAACTCGAACTGCTGCAGGAGCTTGTCCATCATTATTTCCCACCCACGGAGAAATATCTCAAAGCATTTATCACTAAGGATAAGTGAACTTGTAAATGTCCTTTTCTTAAAAAAAAATATCTCCATTCTTTGTGGTGGTTTTTCTTCTCCCGGGAGTTTTAAGAAACGAATTAGATAAAAAATGAGCTGGCTTGCTTAGGAGGGAGGAGGAGGTTGGAATGAATGAATATATAAATATAAATATAAATAAAAAGATATAGGAGTTGCTCAAAATCTTATGTATTTATTGTTGAAATACCCCAGGTGTTTTCAGCCATCTGGAGTTGTTCATTCAGTGATTGCTTCTCCTGGTGTTCTTCCTGGTATATGCAGTTTTTTAGAGTTAAAGGCAAGACTTATGCAAGATCTCTGACTACCTCACGTACCTAAAGAAGTAAGATGTATCTTTTTCACCTTCCCTCCTTGATTCTCTCCCCTCTCCTGGAGAAACAAAAGCTTTTTCTCAGCCTTCAATCATAACTTCCTGGCATTCATCTTGCCAGGGATCCATTGGCAATGAAACACATTCATGTAATGGTGGATTTTTTATATACAGGCAGGCCCCCCCAGAGTCCCTAAGCCCTGATTTAGATACATCTAATTTTAGAGATGAGCTTCAAAAAACATGGCCACCACTGTTGCACATCCTCCCCCACCCCACCCCACCCCATCCCCAAATTGGCTGCAATGTTGCACATGAATGTACAGCATGAGTTCTGATGCCTGGAAAAATCAGCATACATAAGATTCCTAGAATAGGGATCCCTTCTACATATCAGACAAATCCGTGGATCCCATCTCACTGTAAGTATCCATGCCTCCCCGTCCCATTTTTGATGGCACCCTTACGGTTATTCAAGAAATATTTACCAGGAAGGATATACAGATAGTCCTCGCTTAACGATCACAACTGGGACTGGATTTTCAGTTGCTAAGCAACTGAAGCGGTCATTAAGCAAATCCGACCTGATTTTATGACTTTTTTTGCAGCAGTCGTTAAGCGAATCATGGTAGGCATTAAGCAAACCACATGGTTAAGCCAACCACATGGTTCTCCATTAATTTTGCTTGCCAGAAGACAGCCAGGAAGGTCAACAATGGTGATCATGTGACCACAGGACACTGCAATGGTCATAAATGCGAACTGGTTGCCAAGCACCCAAATTGTGATCACATGACTGCAGGGATGCTGCGAGGGTAAGTGTGAGGACTGGCCATAAGTCAGTTTTTTCAGTACCATCGTAAGTCTGAACCATCACTAAACGAATTGTTCTTAAGTGAGGACTACCTGTATTAAGTGTTTCTGCATGTTACAGTCCAGGTAGAAGGATCTGTAATTAAATATGTGATAGTGATTTAGGTTGGATGGTTATTCCCATGTCATTAAGTCATCGTATGCTTATATGTCTTGTGTCCTTCTTCAATTATACTAATAGAATTTGATCGATTGCATCTGAAGAAGATTTTGGTCAATGTTACATTTCTTTGAAGGCCATGCAGAAACATCAACCGCTGCTTTTTATCTCTAGTAGAGAGTAGCAAACCTGACCACCGTTTGGCCTTGACTCACTGGTTTAGCAGTTGCAAAAGCAGATGGTGCCGATAGATGCTCCAACAACAGGCAAGCAGGGCCACAACTGGGGGGGGGGGCAAGTGGGGCATGTGCCCGGGCGCCGCGCTGGGGGGGTGCCAAATGGGCGTGGAATCCATGTTTGCCCAGGGTGACACAGACCCTAGTTGCAGCCCTGCAGGCAATGAACCAGTGTAAAATCCATCACGGCCCGGAAAGCTGAAAAATATGCCAACTGTGTGTTGGGACTTGGCAACAAAATGGAGACTGGCAGAAAATGCACCGAATGTAGTTCTGCAGAATGGAGTGACCTAAGAGCCATCATATTTGGGCTGCAAAAATGTGGACCACCATTAGATGGGAATAAACAGTTTCCTGTATCTCTTTGCTGCCATCTAGTGGGTGATCCAGATTGGTGAGCCCAGACACAGTAACACCTGATGATATATTATCTTTAAGCTGAGCTTTTCAGGATCATACTAGCTCTTATCCATGTATGGAGATTAATGTGATAACCATAGTTGAATCCTTCCACTCATCCACCAGAATCCATATTTAGCAGAGCAAGTAAGTATGAGTAGAATCAAGGATTCTTAAGTGTACCTAGAAACAGATGCTTATGTTTGTCAGAAGGACAAAAAAAATGTATAAAAGGAATTGCATGCACTAACAGAAAACCAATATCTCTAAGCTTTGTACTGTCATCGTGGGGGGAAAGAAGGAAGTCTTGTATGAAGCAGGTTGAAGGGGAGACCGTAAAAATATCTACAGTATCTTTCAGTTGGAGAAAGCAGAGTAAGGACAAAGAGAGGAACAAAAAGGGAGGCGGTCTAGAGCAGTGTTTCTCAACCTTAGCAACTTTAAGAATTCTGGGAGTTGAAGTCCCCACATTTTAAAGTTGCTTAGGTTGAGAAACAGTAGTCTAGGGGTTAATAGGATGAGACATACTAGAAGGAAAGACTTCTGGAGCTACATTTTCAGCAAGGCTGGGAGATCGTAGTTCTGTGGAGTCCTTGGTGCTCTCTGAGCCTTGTTGTTTTCTTGCAGACGTTTCATTGCCAGACTAGGCGACATCTTCGCACTGACTCTACAGTTCAACCCAGAGCTACAGATATTCTCTTCGATTGAGATCA
Organism: Candoia aspera; assembly: GCF_035149785.1. Taxonomy (NCBI): domain Eukaryota; kingdom Metazoa; phylum Chordata; class Lepidosauria; order Squamata; family Candoiidae; genus Candoia; species Candoia aspera. The sequence goes on along the minus strand of NC_086157.1, from coordinate 109,761,749 downwards.
TAGCTCTCCAGAAGTTATTGAACGGTAACTCCCAGCATCCCTCACCACTAACTATACAATATAGGGCTGCTGGGAATGGTAGTTCAGCAAAGGATCCCACTCGGTTCTACTTTCCAGAGGTCGGTCCTTTCTTCAAAAGCACAAGCAGAGATTAAACTTGGAAGGAATCACATCATAAATCTGTGCAGCCAATCAAATTCAAGAGCAGTGAAGGTGAATGACTGTGATGGCCATTTTAGGGTTTTTCTTTTTCCCCAGGAACAGACCCTCGACCCCCAAAATTGGAGGGACTTTTCTGCAGTGTAAAAACGAAATATCTGCAGAAAGAGTGAATACTTTCAGGTTAGGTATATTTAAAGTTTTTTTTTAATTGCTTCATTCTTCATGGTTGCACAAAGAACCCTGTGAAATAAACCTTTTAACTCTTACATAGTTTTTGTCTTCAGGGTAACGAACCATATGTGAAGACATCTGTACTGCCTGCAATGCATGATCATTAATTAGAAGGAAGACAGGATTCTTTATGACTTCTGGGACGGAAGGAAAAAAAAACACATCAAAAGGAACTATGAATAACAAGAAGGGCCGTATGTATCCTTTCCGTAGTAAATTTTTAATAGGGAGTGAGTTTGGTCATTTGTCAGTTTTTGCAAAGAGGAATGTCTAGGAAAATATAAGGGGAGCAATGTTTTGCTGAATTTGGAGATTGGCAATTTTTCAGAATGCCAATGTGTTGGCACTTCTCTCTCTGGAGTCCTTGGTGCTCTCTGAGCCTGGTTGTTTTCTTGCAGACGTTTCATTGCCAGACTAGGCAACGTCTTCAGTGCGAAGAGGGAGTGGGCCTTGCTCTCAGTTTATATACCATGGCTTGCCCTGCTTGTGTTGGTGGGGGTGTTGCTCTCTCCTTGGGAGTTATTTGATTGGGCTGTTGTTTGCTGCTTGGTTGATTGCCTGAGTTAATAGTTCCTTGATTAGGGTGTATTGTGCTGTTTGATGGTTCCTCTGGTGTTAATCCTAGTGTTGATTTTTGCATCTCTGGGTGTTGCTTGCTGGCAAGGGGGTGTCCTGGTCTTTTGGCTTTTCTATTGTCTCTTTTGAATGGTATGTAGATGTTGTTTACCTCTGTGTGTCTGTTGATGGCAATGCAACATCTGCAAGAAAACAACCAGGCTCAGAGAGCACCAAGGACTCCACAGTTCAATCCTGAGCTACAAATATTCGCTTCAATTGGTACTTCTCTCTCTCTCTTCCCAGCTAAGCAGGACTTTCCATCCCAGACAGAGGACACCAGTCAACACAAGGACCAGGAAGTAAATACACAGTAAGAGAATATGCTTACCACAATAATGTATCTTGAGTTGGGTTTGGATTGAAGGCACTTCCACAGAAGACTTTTTCTGCAATTCAGATTTAAATGAGGTCTGGCCTACTCTCACCACCTCATTGAGTTGAGTTGATCTATTCTGGCTTCACTGGGAGGTTTATGAAATTGTAGCAATGCTATTTTTTTTTTTTAAGTGAATTCTTGCAGCTCTGCAAAAATTGTCAATGACACATTCCCCCACTTTGGGGAACTTTCTTCTTAAGCTATCTCATTTCCCCCATTGGGAGGAATCCTTGCTTCACACCACTTCCCTTTCCCCATTGGTGAGAACCCTCATTTCAACCCACCTCCCAGGTTTGTTTGTTTTTGCATAACATTGCTCCCTGCATTTCTAAATTGCAGGCCAAGAACACATTTGCAATCTTTTGAGGGATTGTGGAAACAGCCATGGAAACATAGTCATCCATGGGAGGGCCAATGAAAGTTTGTCACAGTGTCACTACAAAAACACCACCCCTTTTGTAGCATCACATGCACATATCTAAGGGGTGGAGCTGGTGTCACGACATCATGACATATATACAAGACCTTCAGATTCTAGGCATGGCTCTGCATGGAAACTGTGGAGTCAAAGGTGCCCTGGTCATTGCTTAATTTTTTTTTTTATCTGTTCAATCATGTCCAATTCTTCGAGACTGCCTTCCAGTTGGAGAAAGCAGAGTAAGGACAAAGAGAGGAACAAAAAGGGAGGCGGTCTACAGCAGTGTTTCTCAACCTTAGCAACTTTAAGAATTCTGGGAGTTGAAGTCCCCACATTTTAAAGTTGCTTAGGTTGAGAAACAGTAATCTAGGGGTTAATAGGATGAGACATACTAGAAGGAAAGACTGCAGTTTTTTTGGCAAGATTTCGGAAGTGGTTTGCCATTGCTTGCTTCCTAGGACTGAGAGAGAGTGACTTTGGCTGGCTTTGTGCCTAAGGCGGGACTAGAACTCACAGTCTCCCTATTTCTAGCCCGGTGCCTTAACCACTACACCAAACTGGCTCTCCAACATAGCTTAAACTATGCCTAATGTTTTGGCATTACCTTTGTTTTGGTTGATGCAACATTCCAAATGGCATTTGGCACTTTGTAGCTATGGAAGACCTACCCACACTACTACTGATTTTGCCCAGTTCTTTTAGCTTTCCAATTTAATAAACTCTCAAATTCTCAGGTGACTTTTCAATCAAAAGAAAAGAAAAGAGGGATTAGAAAAAAGGTGGAGTGTTGGTACAACACTCCGTTTCTATTAACACTACAAACAGATCTCTGCAAATGAATCATTCAAAATTCAAACCAAGCACTAAGAATTTTCTCCCCCATCATGTTTTTCACACACACCATTTCCACGGCAAATATTGGGGATCTAGGGACAAAAGTAAATAGACTCAAAATCCAGGAAGTTTTGTGGTTAGAACGTACCTGGAAATATAAAAGTTCATTGTTGCAGTGAAAAGTATACAGCAGATTTGCATTCATAGTGAAACAGAGATGTCTCAAGACTCATGTTTACAGTACTTTTGAATCACACAGCTAAAAATTTGTTCTGCACTACCAGTCTTCATCTGGAATAAGAGATCCAATCCTTGGTACCACATTTTTCATAGAAGGCAGTTAAAACGAAGAGTGTTCAGAGAAGGGCGACAGCGATGATCAAGGTTATGGTAAAATAAATTATGTGGAGAAAGACCAAAGTAAAGAGTGGTTTGGATTTGGATGGGATGGGGGTTTTTAGGTATATTTAAATTGGATCTGGGCACAAATGACCTTCTGAAATTCTTGACCAACTTCATGGGCAGAGATGTTGGGTTGATCCCTTCTCTGAATTTCTCAAAGGGAAGGAGAAATTTGTCTTTAGTTGCCCAGAATAGCAGCTTAAAGCCATTAAATAGACCACTGCATGGTATATGAGAAACCTGTTCTTCTGGGATCAAAGTGTTCTAGAGAATTCGCAAATATTTCATTTTTCTTATGGACCACATGACGCACCCATTCTGAGGGTGGTCCAGCAGCTTTTCAGAAGTTTATCTTCCAAACCAGAACTGTTTTGCGGTATTGAAGAAACGGTGTTCCAGAAGACACAGGGATGGGTTGTATCTGAAACTCCATCAACCATTTCTGATTCAGAAGCTTAACTTCTGAAAACTGCAAGATCACCCCAGGATATTAGGCTTGGTATGGTCAAGAGGACAAATGGAATCGTTCAGTCTTCCTTAAAACGTTTCGTTCCTAGAACAGTAAGTTTTGCACATCCATACACAGCACACCCTTGCTGGAAATTTTCAAGCAAAGGATAGACAGCCATGTCTTCCATATGTTATAGATATGAATTCCTTGCCTTAAATAGGAAGATGAATTAAACTGCCCACGAGATTTTCCCTCCATATACTCTTAAGATTCTATGCTTCACCCCCCATAGAGAAATTTAACATCTAGTCAGACAGAAGTCATCTAGGCAGTCATTAGAAGTCACCTAGGCAGTCATCTACAGGGACGCGGTGGCACTGCGGGTTAAACCGCTGAGCTGTCGATCGGAAGGTCGGCGGTTCGAAACCGCGCGGCGGGGTGAGCTCCCGTTGTTAATCCCAGCTCCTGCACACCAAGCAGTTCGAAAACATGCAAATGTGAGTAGATTAATTGGTACCGCTTCGGCGGGAAGGTAACGGCGTTCCGTGAGTCATGCTGGCCACATGACCCGGAAGTGTCCTATGGACAACGCCGGCTCCAAGGCTTAGAAACGGAGATGAGCACCGCCCCCTAGAGTCGGACTCGACTGGACTTTATGTCAAGGGAAACCTTTACCTTTACCCTTTAGGCAGTCATCTAGGCAGTCAGAAGACACAATAAGAACTCCTTAATCTCACAACACATGGACAGACTCAACCATACTTTCAATTGGGAAATTGCGAGCATCTTAAACCAAGCCAAATCCAAAAACACCAGAGAATTCCTGGAAGCCTGGCACTCAGACAAAGCAGCCATCAGCAGACACGTAGAGGTAAACAACATTTACATACCATTCAAAAGAGACAATAGAAAAGCCAAAAGACCAGAACACCTCCCCACCAGCAATCAACACCCAGAGATGCAAAAATCAACACTAGGATTAACTCCAGATGAACAATCAAGCAGCACAATACACCTTAATCAAGGAACTATTAACTCAGTCAATCAACCAAGCAGCAAACAACAGCCCAATCAAAGAACTCCCAAGGAGAGAACAACACCCCTACCAACACAAGCAGGGCAAGTCACAGTATATAACCAGAGAGCAAGGCCCACTCCCTCTTCACACTGAAGATGTTGCCTAGTCTGGCTATGAAACATCTGCAAGAAAACAACCAGGCTCAGAGAGCACCAAGGACTCCACAGTTCAACCCTGAGCTACAAATTTATTTTTTATTTTATTTATTTTATATCCTGCCTTTATTTTTATAAATGACTCAAGGTGGAGAACATACCTAATACTCCTTCCTCCTCCTATTTTCCCCACAACAGCAACCCTGTGGGGTGAGTTGGGCTGAGGGAGTCCAAGGTCACCCAGCCAGCTTTCATGCCTGAGGCAGGACTAGAACTCACAGCCTCCTGGTTTCTAGCCCCGTGCCTTAACCACTAGACCAAACTGGCTCTCAGATCAAATCAAATATTTGCTCTGATTGATTTAACATCTAGAGACTGAAGTAAAGGGCTGAAATGTGATGAATGACAATTCGAGCAATAAACTTTTGCTTCAGCCCATCAAAATCTGGCCAAAATTATTATTTGACTCTGAACAGAAAGCCGCTGATAAGTACAAATGGTTGGAGAAGACGTTTATAATAAAAGCATATCACAATAATACATTGTAAGGCCTTTTTCACCCTGAGGTTGCCAACTGTTTAACTGGTTCCTGTTCCTATGCATTTAACAAAGGCACAGTCTGTGGACCCTAGAAGAGTAGTAACCTCATGCCATGGAAGTCTTCACCGGCTCAGCTCAGGTGAAAGGCATAAAGATCGGCTAGACTAGTCTGAGTGGGTCATCCTAGTTACCACCTTGATAGTGGGTAAATTTAATTATTGCTTTGTCCCTTGCTTATACAGCCACAGTCTGAATACATGGAGTAGCTAGACTCAGCAGCTGAACAGAATATTTTGTCCTTAGTTGCTTAAGAACACGCACACCGTTGAGTTTCAGGGGAGTGATTTTGGAATTCTTCAGGGGGCCACAAAAACAGGAGCCACAGGAGGGTAACTCCAACCAGAAAAGCAGAATATATGAGAAAACACCTCCATTCTCTTAACGATCATTTTATTGGATTGTAGAAGTCAAAGCCGGTGTGCGCCTGCCTGGGTGTGTATCTACAGACCACAAGCTTTATACCAAAGTTCCCCAGATAAAATCAGGGCACGTTTCTGAAAGCTGCAATCAATTCAGTGCACTTAATTTGATCACTCAAACCTTTTTAATATATGTAGAATAAATTCAATAAACAGTCAATTTCCAGCAGCAGGAAAGCTTAAAAGAGATATGTTAGACACATGTTCCTCTTTTGCCTTCTTGTAGTCAGACACTTCATATTAGGAGAGATCTGACTCACTTTGCCAGTGATTATGGGAACTTGTTGCTGTAAAACTGCACAGCATCATTAACTGGTCACCCTCACAAATTGGTCTGACTTTCTTGAACAAAACTGCAGTGCATAAATTTATGCTGATAATGTACTAAGCTGGCTGTGTTAGGGCTAATGAATTGATCAGAATGCAGATAAAATAGAAAAGCAGCAGGCAGCCAGAATTTTCAATGCAGGCTCCAATACTAGCAAGTGCAAAACAATATGCATTGTGGGTTTCTTCTGGATGAAAAGGTGCAAAATCCTTCAAAATAATTCTACGAGATCAACGCTATAATCTTGTAGATATTTATGCAGAAAGAAGTTTGATTGAGTTCAGTAGGGATTATACCATGTTAAATATATAGAATTATTGCTGACTTTTTAGTAACAAGTAGCAGTGTGCTTTCTTTTCTGTTAGAAGGATTTCTAACGCTGAATTTAGTTTTATTTAACTATGGCATTTTCATTATATTTTATTTGGGATGATCTCATCTGCAAACTGAACATTTTTGTTGATGGGCAGCCTTACATATTTAATAAATCAATGAGTCACAAAAGAGTGAGCACAAGGCTCATAAGCATGCAATAAATATTCTGTTGGGGAATTTATTTATAGGAAAGAAGTTTTCTTAACAGAATTTGGGTTTACAGGAAGGATGGCAAAATTGATCATGTTCAGTTGCTTTTATTTCCCATTATTTCTAGTGTTAAACTGTGTTCATTCTTGATCAGTATCACTTTCTTAACGTTTGTATAAAAATCCTATTATTTTTTCTTACGCCTCTATTGTACTAGCTAACAGTTGAAAACTGTCTCAAGTTCAGCTCAACTCCTATGATTTCATGACCATACCCATGTATTGTTGTTTGCAACAGTGTGGAAGTATATTGTCATTGCCTCTTTTTTATTTTCTAATAAAAATTTTATTGAAGAAATTTTTAACAAGATAAAAACAATGCAAATATTAGAAAACAAAATGTCCCCTTAAGGTGTGCAGATTGCATCACAATATTCAGAAAAGTATAAACATTGAAGGATCAGGAAACTTTGGTTTGCCTATTGCAGGGTTCCTTAATCCTCCAGATGTGTTTGATTTTAATTTCCAGAATCTCTAGCCAGCGTGTGGCATCATCCCTCCCTGATTCATCTGCACAAGGATATCTTCTCCATGGAAGGATCTGAAAGGTATAACTATGTCTTCTGATCCAATGATGACCAGGGGGTACAAGCCTAGATTTGGTATGCTCAACATACTGACTATGTGCCATCACGTTGTTGTCGACTCTTAGCAACCATATAGCTAGATGTTTTCCATAACAATCTTCCCTAACCTGGTCTTTCAGGTCTTCCAACAGTGCGCCCGCCACCACCATTGTAACTGAGTCCCTCCACCTTGCCACTGGTCACCCTCTTCTTCTCTTTCCTTCCACCTTTCCCAGCATTACAGCCTTCTCCAGAGAGCTGGGTCTTCACGAATGTGTCCTAAGTAGGATAATTTGAGACTGGTCATTTTTTGCCTTGAGTGAGAACTCTGGATTGATTGGTCAATGATTTATTTGTGTGTTTTCTTGGCTGTCCATGGTATGCTCAGGAGTCTTCTCCAACAGTAAACTTCAAAAATGTCAATACTTTTCCTCTCCTGCGCTCAACATACCAGACTGGCCTAAAATAGTGTTCTTTGTGGTTTGGCATTGTCTTAGCAAGTTGTATGAACCCAACCATCATGATAAGCCATAGGATGGTTTCATTTATTTTGGCATCACACGTTATGTAAACACAGCAGTTGCATTTTATTCATGTGAGTTTATTTTATTGATTTGAATCTAATCCCAGAGTGCCTTACACAAGCAGTGGGGACTCTCTGTTCTTCTAGAGTTTGTGGGACTCCAGTCCCTTCAATCTTGCCACAGATGTAACCCAATATTGGAGATTCTGTTTCCCATCTTATTGTACCTGCTATGACTATGTAGAAGCTAGGGTGGAGAATTTTAGAAGGTATGAACTTCATAGGTTAAAGTACCATTCTGTACAACACAGCTTTCCCTTTTTCACACCAATCATTTCTGTAATACTGGGTGTGAGAACTAAGCTAGAAGACAGGGAAACTTGTTAAGGGGGAAGGGAACTGCTAAAGAAATATACAGGTTGGACGAAAGTTGCAAATTAATCCCCGTTCATTATAATGTCCATCCACCACTATGGAGCTGTCCAATAGAACAGCTTCTCCCCCTTGAGATCCAGAGGACTCTTATCCAGCTGGCCTTCTGGAAGGTGGTGAAGACCTGGCTTTTCCTCCTGGTGCTGGGGTGGAATGTCTAAAAGGGTTGTGGGAATGGGCTGTGATGTAAGTTTGCTATATGGTGTCTCAGCTATTTTAATTCTGGATTTTTATTTTGGGGATGGAGGTTTTATCATATTCTGTCAGCCCTTCAAGGTAGATCAGACTAGGAAACCAATATCATGTAGGCCAATACTACTTTTATTATAAATAACAGAATCTTGCAAGTCTGAATACGCCTCCCCACTTCCTCCCTTTATCTTTGTGTGAACTAGGGAGGGGCTTGTCTGAGATGTTTACATACATTACATTCCTCCCAAGACTCAGTTTCCTTTTCTCTGACCATTGTTTTGATAATGACTCTTCCTCCCAAAGGCCATTCCCTCTTCCTGCGACATATCATTTCTGTGAATTATACAGAGTTATGTCTGTAAGATGGACAGCCATATACACTTCCTGAATAAATAATCTGTCCTCGCCCAGGATGGAAAGGTAGAAAGATTCTGAAGAAAGATATTTGATAACTAAAATTGGTGGCTGATGGAAGACAAAAAAAAAAAGAAAAGCATATTTACCTGTATGATCAATTTCCCTAAATGCTACATAAAGCAAAGGTCACCATTCCTTATCAATTAAAGTGATGTTTGTGAATTGTGAGCACTGAAGTATTCAGTAAGGACTAGTATCTTGAGCACCACACACTGGCAAGGCCCAGCTATCAGGCAGCCCATCTGCCAAGTATTCAAATTATGCACACTTTGCTAAGAAGTTCAGATCCCTTCTTTTCCCACATTAAATATATTATTGGGGTAGACACAGATTTTTTTTTTTAAAAAGGTTTTTTTACTGCCCTGGACTCCCTGACTTTCAAACTATAGTTGAAAGCAACGCTCTCCAGTATTTTTTTAAAAATAAACCAATGTTTATTGCTAATTTATTCAACAGTGATGGCAAGAAAGCCATGTTTCACTATTTTTCCAGCACCCTCTCTTACAAAGTGGACAGAATATAATTAAAACATGATAGTGAAAGAGTATTAGTGATTACAAACTAAGATATTTCCATGGTAGTTAAAGACAGGGGAATTAGAGAGTGGCAGTATTTCCATTTCCCTCTCCTCTCTCGCTCTCTCACCTTGACTGACCACGAAAATCAAAAACCAGAACCTAAAAGCTAAAAGATTTTGAACTTGAACTTAAAGGAATTCTGCTCAAAATTCATCTTCCTACCTATGGAGACCAGAAGCAAATGTGATTATTCAAGGTCAAGATACCTGCACTTTTTCAGGTGAAAGTTAGAAGTAAAAGAGCACAACTTAGAGGAAACTGCATTTCTCAAAGGAATCTTTGTTCATATATTATCCTTCTTACAGGGGAATGCAAATATTGGCATTTCACCATGTGTGGATCGCCTATAGTGGCCACTAACAGAATTCCGATCTGAACACCCTCCTTCCATTCAGTTCTGTGTTGTCCCCAAGAAAGTCCGTTTTGTTTGGCAGAAGGAAGACAGAGATAGGATGGGAGGTTTTAGTTGGTGACCAACAGTGGAGCAAGCTCTTGAATGTTTGGTAGCAGCAATTATATCAAACAGAAGTCCCGTGATTAGGAATGTTGGGATTAAAGTAGCACATTTCAGGGTTCCTGTCGTTTTTTTCAAGTCATTCCATCCAATGCCCACCTTGTTTTGCAGACTGTACCTATCGGAAGAAAAATGATTTCTGTTTTGTCTGCAATTTCCCTTCAGTTACACATTTTTGCATGCAACTTCCCTAAAGGGCACAATTCTATACACATGTTTTCCCCCAAGACTTGCTTCTTTGTACATAAATTGTGAGCCAAGAACAGCCTTGGAAAAGTGGAATTAGGGCAGAATTCAATGACTGCATTGTAATCCAAACAGTATGAAATGTTTGCTTAGAAATGTGAAGCACAGTGTCAGGGAAAAGACCCAATTATGCAGGTCAGCCTAAAACAATTAAGGTAAGTCCTAGAGAATTACTTTATATGGATGGAAAGAAATTCATTCTCCTGATATTAAGGAATGGATTCAAGTATGTATTCACTATCCATTTTTTAAATGCCTTTATATTCTAAAATAAGAAGATGGAACAATATGTTTCTATGTAGTCTACATTTAAGAATAAGTTTAAGGACTGAATTAATCTTAAATGGAGTATACTTTAAGAGCTGTGATGTATGTAGAGAGAGCCAGTTTGGTGTAGTGATGAAGGCCCCCGGCTAGAAACTGGGAGACTGTGAGTTCTAGTCCTGCCTTAGGCACAAAGCCAGCTGGAGGACCTTGGGCTGGTCTCTCTCTCTCTCAGCCCTAGGAAGAAGGCAATGGCAAACCACTTCCAAAGAACCTTGCCAAGAAGACTGCAGGGACTAGTCCTAGGCAATTGCCAACACTGACTCAAAGGCACAAAAATAAGTATGTAGGCCTTTTTTTTTACAATCACTGATGTTTATGTATGTGTGTAGGTATGTGTATGTCTCTGTGTTTCTGTCTGTCTGTCTATCTATCATCTATCTATCTCCCCCAGAGTTTGGAATTGTGCCATTTCAACCATTTCTCCTGCCTTTTCACTTTTTTGTTCTCATTAACTCTGCTGAAAGACAATCTGCTTTCAAACTATCTTTCAAGGGAGAAGAGAATTTTGGTGAAATTCTCAGTTGAAGAGTCTTGTTCCTATGCTTAGACTTATTTAGTGATTAAGTAGCTCTGTGTGTGTGGCAGTGAGAGAGAGAGGAGATAGAGACTGTCACTCATGTCTCAGGAGTCTACAACCCCTGCCCCCCACCTTGGCTTCCATTAAATCCCAAGAGGACAAATCAGGAGGAAACATCTCACACAGTTCGGGTTGAGAAGTATGATCAGCCAGGGAGGCTTCTGAGGGATGGAGAACTGCATCATAAAGTACACCTCACTAGTAGTCCTCTCTACCACTTCCAACAAAAAAGTAAGCTCAAAAGCACAATCAAGAGAAATTCAGAATAAACTTTCCAATACATCTTTCCATTCTTCTGAAGCCGTCCTGGCTGACCACATTTCCCAATCTGAAAGGACCTAGGGAAGCAGCTCCTGCCAGATGCCTCCCCTTCATAGAATCATAAGTTTGGAAGACCTTGGCTGTCTTCTAATCCAACCCCCTGCCCAGGGCAGGAGTCCTCAGACAATCCTAGAGAAAATCCAAAATTGGATTTATCGAAAACATGAGAAGCCAGCGAAGTTGTAGATTGTTGGAGTGCTAGTTGTACAATGAAAGGCAGAACATTCACACACATACACACATTCAGCCACCCACCCACCCATCCACACACATTGGTCATCTCCTAATTAAGGAAGCTCAAGAACACTACACTTTCCATGAGAACATTCTTCTGTCTTGACTTGAACATCCAATGTTTATACTCCAAGATTTTCATTCTCCAAATTTCATGTGAATTGGCAGAAATGAATAACAGGATTTTTTCCCCCTGGATGGCACTAAATCAAATCCCCCCAATCCAATGAATTTTGAGGTTGCAATCCGGCCATCAGAAGCTTTACTAAAGGTTATATATAAAAATGAATTTCAAGGAACTCAGAAAGAGTCCCTTCGCAGAAGGGAGGAATGCAGCTCTTGCTGCAGAGATCAGCAAGGAAGAAAGAGTATGGGTTATTTGCAGGTAGAAACGATAACTTTTCAAATTTGTGCATTTTGTAAAACAAATGCAGAAATTAAGGTGATAGGCAATCTGGAACAATGCATGAAACACTCCTTTCAGCCACCCCGATACATCACTGTTTCCCTGAGAGCTGATTCAAGGCTCTTGAATTTAATCAACAGTCTCTCCTATATTTATCTCAATTAAGAAGAAAAATATCTTTTGCAGCCCAATAAGAAATGTGGAAATGTTAAAATGCATTATGGAGAATATTCTCTCTTTTTTTTTTCAATTCTTAAGGAAAGAGGTTGTTATTAATAAATGCCTTTGTGTGCCTTCAATAATATATCAAAAGCAAATTAGGATCCAAATTAATGGTGTGTGGCGGAAGCTAAAAATCACCCTGATTTTATTACATTCTATAGTAAAAAGTCTCTTAACTGTTGGAGCAGAATGATTTCATTACTTTTGGTCCTCTGTTCATGAAATCTTATCAGACAGAAGCAGACTGAACATAAAGGCAAAATGAGTAATATTATGGAGAAAGTACCTCAGACATTCATAGGAGCACAAGATGAAAGCTGTTCATAATTGCACTGATGGGGGACATTGCAGCATACAGATAGTCCTCATTTAACAACCATTTGTTTAGTGATGGTTCAGATTTACGATGGTGCTGAAAAAACTGACTTACAGCCGGTTCTTACACTTATGACCTTTGCAGCATCCCCACAGTCACATGATCAAGATTTGGGTGCTGGGCAACCAGTTCTCATTTATGACCATCGCAGCATCCCATGGTCACATGATCGCCATTTTCGACCTTCCCAGCTGGCTTCTGGCAAGCAAAATCAATGGGGAACTGTGTGATTCATTTAACGACCACATGGTTCGCTTAACATCCACAGTGATTCACTTAACAACCGCTGCAAAGAAGGTCATAAAATCAGGTCAGATTCACTTAATAACCGCTTTGCTTAGCAACCAAAATTCTGGTCTCAGTTGTGGTTGTTAAGCGAGGACTACCTGTATTCCTTCCCACCATTAGTTTTCTAGCCCAGTGTTTCTCAACCTTGGCAACTTTAAGATGTGTGGACTTCAACTCCCTTGCTGGCTGGAGAATTTTGGGAGTTGAAGTGCATACATCTTAAAGTTGCCGAGGTCGAAAAATACTGTTCTAACCACTTTCTATTCTCATCCTTCTTTCTTTACAGACTATCCCACAGCACAAGACTGACTGGGGCTCTATACTCTTTCTGCTTTCACAGCGGGGGATAACCATTTTTGCACCCCTTAATCGTGTCTAATCCGATATTAATGACACATAATTCAACAGTGACTCTGACTTCATCCAAAGCAAGGATCTTAACCTTTTTGCACCTTAGACCTCAATGAGAGTCTGGTGCAGCCTAAGGACCCCTTTTCAGAAGCATGGATTTCAAATACATGTAAAACAAAAAACATGAATATAAATTGTACTGCATTGACTAAGAAAGCTTATAGGCTTTTGGACAAAAAGGTACTTCACGTAACCCAATGTATACTCTGGTTTTGCTTTATTTTAGGGTATAATAATTTTAGATAGTGAGTTTTATTGAAGTTAACAAACATTTTTGCAGTCTAAGGCCATAAATTAGTTTGTTGCCTATGTTCATTATTGAATGAAAAGCTAAAGTTCAGGTAGAGGTTCATGAAAATAAAGTTATATTTTTATTGCCATCCAAGTTCACAGACCTCCTGAAATCTACCCATAGACTCCTAGGAAGTCCATGGACTCCAGGGTAAGACCCTCTGATCCACAGTCACCATCTTGGAACTACAGTAACTATAGATTGCAGATGACATGGTTTAAACAGTGTCCTAATTTTTGGGAAAAAAAGTAAAAATCTTTCAGCTTTCCTGTTGTGTGGCACAATCTAAGTGACCTTGGCTAACCTTGCAAAAGTTAAGTAGGGTCAAACCTGGTTTGTACTGGGGTGGGCTAGCCTAGATTGAGTTGTATGCTGGGGGGGTGGGGTTCTGAGCTACAGATGGGTTCCTGGAGGACTTCATGGGTTGGGGATTACCCAGCCCAGCGATATCTTCTTTTCAACCGCTGCCAGCGACAGATCCAATAACTGACCAATACTAACTGTTGGAAGAAATAGGAAAGATCCAAGGGTCAAATCTGTTCCTTTGAGACTAGGGCTGCTGGGACCTGTAGTTCAAAATCTTGAAGGATGCACAAACATTGGGTAATTATGACTTACAATGGTGTTTCCCAATCTGGGCAACTTCCAGATGTGCAGAATTGAATTCCCAGAGTTCTCAACAATGGCCATGCTGGCTGAGGAACACTGGGAGTTGCAGTCCGACATCTGGAAGTTGTCCAAGAGAAAACCACTGCCTTAAAAGCATGTTTGACAAAGTGACCTCCTTTTTCAGATCACAGCAAGTGCATTTACTCAGATTTGCTCAGAATAGTCTCTTCTCAGAAATTTCTGTCTTGTTTCCTAGGACTTAAGGAAGGTTTCAACCCTCTTTGCCTAGGTAACACTTCTTGCATATTTCTCTCAAGGTCACATCCCCGACTCTTCACATCTAGCATGTCAGGAAGAACAAAGCCTTCCCACTCAGCTGGTAGGTGAGGGTGTTTTTGTCCACACACTGAGTGCCTCTGAACCAACCCTCTGCCCATTCACTCTCAAAACTCAACCACCTCTGCTTTCATCAGAGATAGAGGACAACAAGCACAGGACTACACCAAGCTATTGTCCCCAGGGGGGAATAAATGACTCAAGCAATGCACTTTACATGTGCAGTTTGGCATTTTATACTCATTAAAATCACTTCACTATCATGCCTCAGAAAATAAAAGGTATCTGGTGGTGGTTGGTTTTTGTTGTTTATTCGTTCAGTCATTTCCGACTCTTCATGACTTCACAGACCAGCCCACGCCAGAGCTTCCTGTCGGTTGTCAACACCCCCAGCTCCCCCAGGGACGAGTCCGTCACCTCTAGAACCCAGGGATCGCATTTAGTCTGACCGCTCTGTCATGACCTTCCCATCTTGGGTGGCCCTTCACGGTTTAGCTCATGGCATCATAGAGGTGCTCAAGCTCCAGCACCATGACAAGGTAACAATCCTTTGCTGAAGGGTGGTTGGTTTGCCCCGATGCTAAAGCCAGATTCTCAGACAAAGGTATCATTTCTTACAGAGGAAGTGAATATATTTTAAAGCAGGGTTTCTCTACCAGGGTTCCATGGCACCCTTGGGTTCTGCAAGAGGTCACTAGGGATTCCCTGGGGGATCACAATTAATTTAAACAATTATTTCAAATTTGGGCAACTTCACATTAAAGAGGTAAGTTTCATTCTTCATTTTTGGTTTAAGAACACAATTAAGACATATAGACAGGCCTACCCATGAAACGAATATAATTTTGTAACTTCTGGCCCATATTTGAGCTTGAATGTACAGGGGTTCCCCAAGGCCTGAAAAATATTTCAAGGGCTCATTCAGGGTCAGAAGGTTGGAAAAGGCTGTTTTAAAGTAAAATTTAAAAGATTAACATTTGCCATCATGCGCACCACCGCCAAATCCATCTTCTGAATGTAAAATTGTATGTAAAAAAAGAAAGAGAAATGATGGGGTGAAGCTAATGTTCACACACCTGAGCAGGTATTTTCTGCCTGCTTCTCTTACATCCAACTCTGTGTGTGGTCATTTGGGCCCCCCTGAATTGTGAATCTCGGGACTTTGGCCCTAAAGTGTAACCTTAGTGGTATTGTGTGTTAGAAGACACCTTTCCTTGTGGGTAATGATCCTCTGAATGAATTTCAAGTTTTTGGAATGTTCCTTTTGGAACATTTCAAATGTACAAAATCTTCCGGTTCTCCATCTCTTTTCAGCTCTTGCATTAGACGCTCCATTTGTCTTCATCTGTTTGTCATTAAGAGTTTTGCAGCAAAGCTGAGAAATTATACAAAACTCTTCAAGGCTTGGAGCTGAAGATAATTCTTTTTTGGCAGAGAGGAAGACGGAATTAGCACTTAAGTTAAAGTGTTCTTAATAATACTCAATGGCACATTTAATTTACAGTAAACTTCCGTGAGTAATTATTGTGTTTTAAAGCCATGAAGCTAATTAAAGTATACACATTAGAAACTGATGACAGTGAACAAAGGTAGGGAGGTATTAATTTCCTCACCAATTTAGCATACATTTTCCATTCCACCACCACAAAATAACCCCCCCGCCCCCAAATCCTCAGAAAATAATCTCATAATGTTCCTTAAAAGCATCTACCAGCACTGGGGGAAAGGGTTAGCTGACATGGTGATATATTTCCCAATGGATGACAGTGTTCTCCCTAGGTTTATTTTAGACCCTAACTAGGAATTAACAGAATTTTGGAGGTGATCTGAAATTGTTCTGGATGAGGGATTGATTCTGTTCAAAGTTATCTGAGACTGGATATGCACCAATGGCAACAGGACCAAGGATATCATCTGCTTATCTGGGCAACCAGCCTCAGCCTGGAGTAGGGCAGGAGATGACAACTGGATTCCAAAACTGAAGACCTGTCGATTTGGACAGGTAGGAATATAAAGGATTCCCTGTTGCAGCTGAGCCTTGCTTGAGAAAATGAATCTCTTTTGCAGCTGGCTTTCCTTGGGCTTCTAGTCATGCTAAATCTCTAAATAAATGAGGAATTGAAATACAAGATCACAAACAAAGCTTTGTTAACCAAGTAGGCTCGGATACTCAAGCAAGGATCAGATGCAGTGTATCCTTCCTGCCCTAAATGTTGTTGTTGTTGTTAGTTGCCGTTTAGTCATTTAAGACTCATGGCAACCCTATGTATAACAGAACGAAATGCTGTTCGGTCTTGCGCCATGTGCCTAACTGTTCCAATGTTTGCATCCATTGTTGCGGTAATTGTATAAATCCATCGCATTGAAGGTCCTCCTCTTTTCCTCTGGCCCTCGACTTTACCAAACATGATGTCCTTTTCAAGCGACTGGTCTTTCCTGACAATGTGCCCAAAGTATGAGAATCTAAGCCTAGTTATCTTCACCTCTAGGGAACATTTTGGTTGTATTTCTTCTAAAACTGATTTGTTTGTTCTTCTGGCAGTCCATGGTATTTTCAATAATCTTCGCCAGCCCCACAATTAGAATGCATCAAGTCTTCTTCTATCTTCCTTTTTTAATGTCCAACTTTCACAGTTGAGGTAAATGAGCAGATCTGGGTAGGATGAATCATCAGGAGTTTGAAGATCCTCACAAAGCTTTTTTTTCCAAACTGTCATGCAAGCTGGACACTATTTCATTTTCCCAGGCACATTAAACATTTTAGCTTTCAGATAATTTTACTTTCTATGGCACTGTTTGCAACTGAGTGGTGTATTTATCTTGTTCATTGGGCTGTTTTCTATACATTATAGCATTTTTAGAATTTCACTGTTTGGCAATTATTGTGACCAGGTGCTGTGTTTGTCTTGTTCATTGGGCTGTTTTGTGTGTTATTTTTAATATTTTTTACCTGTTAATATACAATATTTTAATTAACTCAGGGAACCCCAGTTACAGGGCAACTGGCCCTAATCTGGCCAGTGTATCAATTTCCAGAATTCTCAACAATATTCTTTCTATAGGGCTGTCAGATCTGGCCTGCAAAACTCTGGTGGTCCCATTATAAGAGTTTACCAGGGTAAAAATTGTACTCCCCAATGCAAAAACAAAAATCTCCCCTCAATGTTTCTATCATCATATCTCAAATCCTTTTATATACAGACAAGCTAAATGATGTTTAAGGCTACAGGGGGCGGGGGGCGGGACAGGGGTTAAAAAGGCAGAACATTTTATTTTTATTTAATTATACAATTAATCTATCACCTCACTCCTCATGGGCTCCAGATATTAAAATAGTGGTAAAATAACCTTACACTTTAAAATTTCAGTGGCAAAATTATGACAACTAATATCAATGGAAATATGCACACATATGTAAATATCTATATTCAAATATGCCTCTCAGTGGATTCTGGGTAGAAAAGAGGAAATCCAGATGATCTGCATTTGTTCATAATGAAGGAGTCAAAGCATAGTGGTCTTACAGTATGTTTCTCTTTTTTTTTTTCATTTAGATCTTATTATCTAGGGACATCAACTTTGGCCCTCTTCCTACAACACACTTAACACATCACCCATTAATGGAGCAAATATCTGGGGGCGGGGAGCTGTTTGGCAATAATCACATTAACTGGGTCAACAGTTGCTATTTGGAGGGCACACAAAATCTCTACCCCTCCCCAGTCCTCTAAATGCTTATTATCCGATAAACTCTTGCACTAGGAAAGGATTGGCAACTCTTTAAGATATATTTGGACTCGTCCCCATTAGCCAGGTAGGAAGTTGTAGGTGTGGTTTGGTCAGTGCAGCCAATCAGTGCACTGTTACCCTTTGACACTGAGTTCCTCCAATGGAGAAATTGGCTTGTCAAACCATTTTTCTTCTCTCCCTCCTTCTGTCAGCCCTACAAGTAGACCAGACTAAGAACCCAATGCCATGAAGGTCAGGACTAATGTTATTGGAACAGCTAGAGGAACGTAGTCTTGCATGTCTGAATGTGCTTCCCCTTCCCTCCCTTTATCTTCATATGAACTAGGGAGGGGCTTGTCTGAGGTGTTTTCTCAGACTACTTTCTTGGCCCAGGCTCAAGCCCCTCTTATCTGACTGTTGACTTGATAGAGGTTCTTCCTCCTGTCTTTCGAGGCCTCTACACTCTCTAGCTCTTTTTCTTAGAAGCTAGGCTTGCAAATGGGCTAGTTATAGGTGTTCCCTCATATGACTCCCTGGTGGGCTAAATTTAACCCTCTAGAATTTAGTTGACCTCCTTAGTGTCAAAAGGTCACCCCTTTTTGGTGGTTTCACAACACATTAACCCTTCACTCATCCAACATTGTGTGACTAGGGCCTCCTGTTATATTTCCCTTTTTAGATAGATGGTGTAGCCTGATTTTATTGTGGTATATATATTTTAAATTGCAACTATTTGCAATTTGTACGGAGGAATGGTTTGAATAAACAAAGCTCTTTTGATGATCTGCAAGGTACAAGAGGCCATCTAAGGCAGTCTTTCTCAACCTTTTGACCCTGGAGGAACCCTTGAAATTTTTTCAGACCTTGGGGAACCCCTGCACATTCAGGCTCAGTTATAGGCCAGAAGTTACAAAATTATTATATTTGTTTCATGTGTAGGCCTGTCTGTATGCATTAACAGTGTTCTTAAACTAAAGAATGAAACTTACCTCTTTAATATGAAGTTGCCCAGATTTGAAATACTTTTTAAAATAAATTGTGATCTCCCAGGGAACCCCTAGTGACCTCTCGTAGACCCCTAAGGTGCCACAGAACCCTGGTTGAGAAACCCTGTTCTAAGGAATATGAGGACCAATTTGTAGCTCTTGATGATGAAACCAACTGAAAATAATTACAAATATTTGCATAATAATGAATCTCTATATGTTCCCAGGGGGCATTTGTTTTGCATTTGCAATGGCACACTCGCTTCAATATTTTCACAGCATAAGGAGGATTTTTTTTTTAATTTTTAATGTTCCGTTTCTTATGCCAAGAATTAACTGCCTAGGTAATGCTTCTCTCATTCTCTCAGACATTGTTGAAAGCTCTTATGGCCCCTGCCCATTGACTCAGCAGGAGCCTATTTCTCATGAGCTTCCAAAACTAAATGGGGCAAATCCCTTGTAGACACAGAGGTGGGAAGCTGACTTGTGAGTAACAGCAAACAAACAAGATGTAAAAAACCTGCTGTAGTTTATTCTTCCACTCCCTTGAGGGTCAGGGGCTGAAAACAAAAACAGGCTCTTTGGAGAGTCAGCAGTCCAAACCAAGAACTCAAAAGTAATTTCTCAAAATAAAATATCAAGCCAAGGAAGAAAATGGTCAGGTTACAGCAGTTTGAGGCTTGTTATCCTCCTTACACACCAACAGACACAATGAGTGTTCCAGCCTCAACATGAAGGCTCAACGTGAATTCTCTTCTTCAGAAGTCTCTGGCCCCTTCCTTTCTTCTAAGTGAGGCTTCCCAATATGAGGGTAATTCTAGCTGGTGCTTCTTCCACAGGTTTCACATTGTCATCGTGGTGGTGGTCCTCTGAACTGCCAACTCCATCCACCTTCTCTACCAACCCCCATACCTGCCTTTTCGACAGGGTACCCTTTAATCTTAGCCAGCCCTGAGTCTGCAGGCACTTAGAGTAGAAGTTGTGGCTTCCTTACGAGGAGGCTGGTGTTTTCCCTCCACCACATTAAATATGTCATGATTTAACATGATTGAAGAGCTACTTTGCTTTTTTAATGTGGCTCCCAGCCATGCTAAAGGAGGGGTGCATCATAGGAGGTTTGGGGATGCCTGGGAGCCACATGCTTGAGAGGGATGAATGGTGCAGCACCTGAGGCCATGATGAAAAGTAGGTGGTCTGTATCCCAAATTTGGATGTGGATTTTCTATTGTCCAACCGGTTACTTTTTTGCTTTTTTTTTAATGTATGCTAAGACTAGTTTGAGAGCCAGGCTGGTGTGGTCGTTAAGGCATCAGGCTGGAAACTGGGAGACCATGAGTTCTAGTCCCACCTTGGGCACAAAGCTAACTGGATGATCTTGGGCCAGTCCCTCTCTCTCAGCCCTAGGAAGGAGGCAATGGCAAACCACTTCTGAAATCTTGCCAAGAAAACTTCAGGGACTTCTCCAGGCAGTCACCAGGAGTCAACAATGACTCAAAGACTCAAACACAAAAAGACTAGTTTAGGGCTTATTATACTTTTTGTCTCTTTTCCGTCAAATATAAGCCCTCAAATAGAACTCCCTGTAACTGCACCACTGAATTTATGTGGAACGTTTGCTGAAACTCAACCTAAATTCAATGGTGCAACAGGGAATTCTGCTGGACTCAAAAAATGAAGTTCTAGTCCTCATGTACTCTACACACTGAGGACCACACATCGCCCAACCCTGCCTTACAAGTGTGTAAAGCTATTGTCTCTGTTAATATGTTTTCTACTACAGATTAAGGTTACTATGGTAACTAATCATTTTGGCCGGGTGAAGAGGTGGAATTTAATTGTCCCCTTTTCAGTTAATTTTTGCACCTGGGGGGAAGAACTTGCCTGGACTTGTTTTAGTTTCAGTTTCCCTTCTGTGTAGGCTTGCAGAGAGTATGCAGCTGAGAGAAATCTCTCCTCTCAGCAAACAGCCTTTAAATATGTTTGTTTTCTGTAAATAAAATTATTTTTATAGAAATGCCTGGTGTGTGACTTTTCTGATCTCTCCTGGGCCAAAGGCTTTCCTAGCAATCTGCTAAAAGTCTCTGTCTAGGAAAACTAGAAAAAATTATTATGAGGACAAAAGGCAGCCAAGATGTGATATAGCACTGATTTTGGAAGGGAGATGGTGGGAACTGAAAAAAAAAAGTCAAGGTGACTTTATTATTTATTAATCCAATTTATATGGCCATCCATCTACCGAACAAACTGTGGGCAGCAAGCAAAAACATAATTACATTAAAACAAAAAACAACTAAAACTTTCTTGTCAGGAGTCATGCTTTTCTGTATCTTGGAAAGTGACATCATATTGACTCAGCAGAAAGGAATCTTGGATAAAATTTGCTAGCTGACATATCTGAATGTATGTGCATGGGATTTGATCCACAGCTACTCCTCTGATCCCATTACAGGCAAGACAGGGATATTGAGTGGATGAGTAGAAAATATTTTATTCTTCACTTTCATTACATTGTAGACAGAGATGTGCAAATTTGTAAAAATCTTGCCTCATTTAGAGCCATTTATATTGGAGCATATGTGCGTTTTGTATAAAACTTCCCCTAATTTACATAAAGCTTAATGTAAATTGGCAATACCTTTTTAATGCAAATCAGTCTACTTTCATCATTTGATATATGTTATTTATCTGATACGGGCTTTTTTTTCCAGAATGCAATTTCCCTGACGTAAGCTCCTTCATGAAATGTAACTACCACTATTTATAAACAATTTTGGGTAGTGTACTTTTTGCTTTGGGTTTGTATGTTTGTGTATGAATTTTTGATGGAGAAATGATCAATTCTACCTGGAATGATCAATTCTACCTGGAATCTACCTGGCATTCCTATCACCAGGCTGGTGGAATGAAACACCCAAATGTATTTCCAACTTGAATCCTTGGTGAGATTGTTTTATACCCTTGATGCCACAACCTTTTTCTGAAATGGTGTACGATCAGACAACATCTTGTACAGATATCCCCTATTTATGCTCTCCCCTTCTGAAATTCTTAAAGCTTTATCCACTTTTTTTGTTGGGGGGAAGCAAGTTTAAAACTGAGAAGTTGCTTCTGACTGCTGCCCAATTTTCTCTGCCCAAGTACTGGGCAATCTATTTGCAAAGTCATTAAGAACTTGATGTAATTGCATGTAATTCATAGAAGATTATGGTAGACAGCTTCTCCAGGAACAGAAATGTTTTCCAGTGGCAGTGAGAGCTATTAGCCATTTTTGATCAGGAAATCATGGAGGTGTGATCTGACAATGTAATACCTACAGCGCACCATTTAAATCCTATCTGAAAGCCAGTGTGATGCTTGTGAGTCATTTGGAAAATGCACACATTACTTAAGGAACAATGATCACAGCTTGATATTTATGAATGCATAATCAAGGTTCAGGGAAGGGGGTGATTTTGTTGTTGCTTGTTATTAACTGTTGATTATGACCTGCCTCCCTTACAGGAGCAGTAAACAAGAGTCTATTGTTTTCATTACTCCATGGGGCTCCAGTTATATTTGGACAAGCCATATGGGAGAAGGTGATCACAGGAGATGTCTCCACGACCCCCTTCACCACTCCTCCCACCAGGGAAATGAAAAATTGATGAGATGGTATCTCATGTGATCCTTTTCAGCATATTTTAATGAATGGGCATTTAATGATTGCCTAGTTTACTTCCTTAAAAATCCACTCCCCATATTGGTCAAAAGCAGATATGAAAAAAAGTTCCAGTATCCCCTCTGGGGACATCACGATATCAGTGCATACTCTGGCTGCAGTCATACATCCCAGTTATCCAGTACAGATAAAGACTTGGCCACTGCATTCACATGCCATGCTAAACTTGGTTACAGCTTACCTTCACAATCAATGAAGTTTGTTAACTTAGGGTTGGGTGTATTATGCAAATCCAGAGGAAGAATTACTTTCATAAACAGTTTGTGTTGTGAAAACTTGGCTTCTGTGTTCCTTGAAAGCTGGAGAAAATAATTTCTCCAAAGGTGTACCTGCTAGCTACAAAATACTTCTCCATTCAGTCTAAAGGAGAATTCTGAGATCTAGGACCCCTCACCTAAAGTAGGGCCCTTGCGTCCTTGTCCAACTAGCTCAGGCAACTGATTTCATCTTTCTTGTCTCTTCCCCACCCGCAAGGCTCTAGTCTCCTCTTACTTCCCAGCTGGAGAGTTATTACTCTTCAATTAGACTCTGGTGCTGCCAACCAGAAAGTATCTCCTGAGCAGCTACACATGCATCTAAGATAAATCACATGCACATTAAAGAACACTGTGCATTAGAGACTTTCTGATATCCTATCAACCATTTCCCTCTTCCCCCTCTACAGCAACCCCGCTTTCCCCATGAATGGTTTTATAATGACACCAGATGTCCCCATCTTAATACCTGTCCTCTTTAATAAGTTAGGAAGTATGTTTTGGATTCCTCACCGCTGTGCAACATACCCTGATCAAATTGTCAGTACATATTATACTCACCTTAAGGACCAATCAGTGACTGATAATCTTCAGGAAGTACCTCCCTGTTTGTTTCTTCACTGTTCAACATCATTTCAATGTATTTAAAAAAAATACAACCTATTGTTCTCTGCCTATGAACACACCCACATGCCTTAATAAAATGAGATCTGATGTTCACTGCATCATTTTCATACATTCAAGATCTAGCACAATCACAGGAGGAGTGGGGAGATAGCAACTCACTCTTTCATGCCTTGGCCCAGCCTCTACATTCATTTATAGGACAGACATTCTGGCTCCTGCTGTTTGCCTGAAGATTCTTTTGGGGAGCCCACCAACTTTTTAGATCATTCCCACAAGTCATGGAAGAAACATGATGATGAAATGGGGATGAAAGAAAATGCAGGGGAACCATTCTCCCATTCATGCAGAAAGGAGGATTTCCCAAATAGGACCAGTACAACAGTAGATAAGCTTCTGGGTACACTGGAAATCTTGAAAACATGGGATATGAGTGGTCCTGTGGCCTGTGTTATACTATCATAATGGGCCACCTTTAAGATGCGACAATACCCTTTGTAATTTGTGCCCTAGAAAAAGGATTTATAAACTGCCTTTCAGGACCATTGTACTCACAGGTCTTGGTACCAAATAATTACACAGTGAATTATTTTGTGCCAAGAATTATAATTACACAGTGAACATCATATAAAACCCACACTGTGCCCTTTAAAATGAGCAGTAAAACCTCTTCGGGGCACATAATTAGTATAAATTGCATTGAAATGAATGCAGCTTAAGAATTCTTTTTAGATTTGGGGCTCAGTCTTCACCGTCTATGGGGATATCCCATAGATTCAGAGCTGCTCCTGTGAGACCCTGTGCTAAGTCTCCTTCAGTGTTAATATATCTTATGAAACTTTGAGGATGATCTTAAATTTTTTTAGTAGGAGCTAGTCCATCAACACTTCGTTTTGAAGAAGGCTGGCTGGAAGAAAATAAGGCTCCAAAGAGCAAAACCAAATTAAAAATACATTTCCTATCAGGCTACATCAGACGTACCAAGCCAACCTTGGCTAATCTCAAACAATTAAGTAGGGTTTGTACTTGAATGGGAGAACACCAGAAAGCATCGTGGTTTTGTCTAGGCAGAAGGAAGCTGGTGAGGTGGGAACCAACCATTCCCAAGCTAGAAAGATCTTATGTCAACATAGATCTGGGGCCTCCCAAGGTTAATGAGAGACCAGACATGATCCATGGACTCAGAAAGGTAGGGGGAAAAGACTAGAACTGAAACCATGGAGCATCATCCTTATTATAGGATTTGACTTCTGTGTCCTGCAGTTGGTGGGGATTCTATGTTTATATGACTTCATTCTTGCCTGCAAGAAAGAAACAAACTGAGCCAAGCCTGGTCTTTGAACCTTGTGCCAGGTAAAGTAAATCTTGAATACAAAGGGTCTGAAGTTACAATTGTGCTTGATGTGAAACCTGACAGTTGGGAAATTCAAACAAACAAACAAACAAACCACCCAAGAAGGTGGCAGCAATGGCAAACCACTTCCGTACTGTTGCTAAGAAAACTACACAGATATCTCAGTGTCGCCATCAGGAATAAATCTTGATTCAAGGGTGCAGCTTGTTTCCTACTTTGAATAAAATGAGCAAGAAGATCACATATAGCAAGCAGCAACGGTCAGCTGTACTTGGCTGATCTCAGCGCTAGGCAGGGTCAGTTCTTTGTGGGGTGGGGGACCATCTGGAAAGCTACGGAGATTTGGTTTGGATTGCAGCAGGATAGAAATGTAATAGATCAATAATAAATCAATAAACCAATCCTAGGTCTGTATGCGAGACTGGGATTTTAAAAAAACAAAATCCAGAAGTAAGCAGCAGCAAAGCATCTCCATAACATTGCCCAGAAATCTGTAAAGCTCTGTTCAGGTAATTAGGAGTCAAACTGATCTCAAGGGTATTTATTTATTTATTCATTCATTCATTCATTCATTCATTCATTCATTCATTCATTTATTTTCTATCCTGCCTTTATTATTCTTATAAATAACTCAAGGCGCTGAACATACCAAATATTCCTTCCTCCTCCACTTTTCCCCACAACAACCCTGTGAGGTGGGTTGGGCTGAAAGAGAGGGACTGGCCCAAGGTCACCCAGCCAGCTTTCAGGCCTAAGGCGGGACTAGAACTCTCCTACCACGCCTGATTGGCTCTTGGGCTGAAAGAGAGGGACTGGCTCAAGGTCACCCAGCCAGCTTTCAGGCCTAAGGCAGGACTAGAACTCTCCTACCATGCCTGATTGGCTCTTGGGCTGAGAGAGAGGGACTGGCCCAAGGTCACCCAGCCGGCTTTCATGCCTAAGGCGGGACTAGAACTCTCAGTCTCCTGGTTTCTAGCCTGTTGCCTTAACCACTAGACCAAACTGGTCAGAAGTATCGCATGCTCAGAAGATGGTAGCACCTACCTGATCTTGAAAAAAATAAGGGTTAAACCTGGTTTGGATCATAAAGCCTTAGAATGTAAGACTTGAAAGGGACTTTGAAGACCATCTTGTCCAATTCCCAGCCCAGGGCAAGAATCCACTATTACAACATCCCCAACAGATGACCATTCAACCTCTCCAGCAAAGGAAAGTCCATCATCTCCAAGAAGTATGTTCCATTGATGAATAGTTCACCAACAGGAAATTTTTCATGAAATCTACTTCCTTGTAATTTAAACCCTTTGTTTCTGTCCTGTTTTATATAACAAATCTAACTCTATCCTGCCTTCTAGATGACAGCACTTTAGATAAGTGAAAAATGCTGCCATGTCTCCCCACAGAATCCCCACAGTAAAGTGGGCACAATTTATTTGGGAAATGAGATATCTTAGATACCCAGGCCCTGAGCCATATGTCGATACTGTTCTTAACATTATGTGCCCCAAGCCGGACACAATATCCTCAGTGCAGAATTGAGAGGAACAATGACTTCCTGTAGAACCTGGATGAGAGTTGACCGTCAAAGGGCTGTAAGCTAACCATCTGAGAAGAAGGCAGCGGCAATGGCCATATTGTTTATTTTGTTTTGCTTTGTAGCCTACCACAATCAGTTAGGGACACGGTGGCGCTGCGGGTTAAACCGCTGAGCTGCCGATCGGAAGGTCGGCGGTTCGAAACCGCGCAGCGGGGTGAGCTCCCGTTGCTAGTCCCAGCTCCTGCTCACCTAGCAGTTTGAAAACATGCAAATGTGAGTAGATCAATAGGTACCGATTCAGCGGGAAGGTAACGGCGTTCCGTTTAGTCATGCCAGCCACATGACTACAGAGGAAGTGTCTTTGGACAAACGCCGGCTCTTCGGCTTTGAAACGGAGATGAGCACCGCCCCCGAGAGTCGGACACGACTGGACTTTACGTCAAGGGAAACCTTTACCTTTACTTACAATCAGTTAACCCTTGGCAGGTTACAATCAATAACCGGTAACAAAACATCCACAATATAATCAAAGTAAATGTCAAAGGTAAAGTCAAATCAAAAATGTAAGTTCTAACAGAAATGACCAGCCCCCAACCCCATAACTAGATAGTTGCTTTCTGATGTCAAAAGTCCTCTTGAACAATTCTGCTTTTAATAATTTCATAGGGGAGAGTGTTCCAAAGTATCGATGCCATAACAGAGAAACAATATCAGTGAGTCTCCATCCCCCTCACTTCCCCAAAGAAGGGAATTATTAACAGGTTCTCATGAGAACTTTTCTACAGGCAGGTCAAAACCAAGTGGGGGAGATAGTCCTGGAGATAGTTCAGTGGCTGGCCATTTTTGGCAAGAAAACCCCTTGGACATGTTCATGAAGAAACTCCACCATTTCTTCAATCAGCCTGAGATCTTCATTTACAATTTAGTCCCTTTTCTTCTGGTCATTGTGCTTTTTCTCCTACTGGTGGTAGAGAGGTCATATGGCACCCCTCCCCCAAATACCATGGCAACCTTCTGATATTCAGATTGATTTGGTAAGTAAAATGTGCCAGTTGCCATGTTAAAGCAGCTAATGGTCTTCCAATCTATATACAGAAGAGTCCTTTCCCCATCTCTTCCTTGGAGTGTTTCTATTTTTATCAGCAGATAAGGACCGTACGGCCGTACCCCCAAACTGCTATGCGGGACGGCATCACAGGCTGTGCAGGTGGGACATTTCATTGTTAACCGTGAGGCTTTCAAGTCCATACTGAGGTCTTTTTATGAAGGAGACAACAAGGCAGTTCCTGTGGGACAAAGAGGTGGGTGGCAGGCAGGATGAAAAGCAATTATAAGGAACTGGCTTTTATGGAAATAGATAGGGGGGGAGGTTTTTTTCTTTTGCTTTTTTCCTGACATCAAAAACACTCTGCTCTGCAAAAGGTCCTCTGACAAAAAGCTTGGAAACTAACTTGGCCAGCTTTGCATTTCAAAAGCTTCCCTGGCTGGCAAACGTAGGAGAGGCAGAGCTAATGTCATATACAGAGAGAAGGTATATACGGTCGGAATCACACTTCCTAGCTAATCTCTGCTGATCTTCTGTCACTGTTGGGCTACACAGCCAGCTGAGATGAGCCATTCCATGAGGCAGGACTCTGGAAGGTAAAATCCGAAGGGCAGAGGAGGAACCAGCGTGAACTGGAGGGAAAATTAAGAGCAAAGCAGAAATTGTCATAAAAAACAGCAAAGGAACGCACCAACGTTCAAGGAGATCTCGCTGGTCAAGCAAGGTCCACTCTGTTGGAAAAGAAAACAGTTTCCTGCTCACAGCAAAAAGGATCAGCCTAAGGAGGCTCTTCCTTGATTTTTTGGACTATTAATCTCTTGCTGTGACTTTCAATTCCTTTTTTTTTTTTAATTAATGTTATTAAAAGTTTTAAAGACAACTTAAAAACTAACACCAACTAATAGAAAATAGAGAGAAGAAAAGAAAGAAAGAAAGAAAGAAAGAAAGAAAGAAAGAAAGAAAGAAGATAAATAATAGAAAGAAATAGAAAGAAGCTTCCAATTTTCTCTGCAGCAAATATACGTATAATTACAAAATTATCTCTTATTCTATGATTACAAAAAAAAACCTCACATTTTTTAATTAACCTTTTTTTTCCTAATCATCAAAACCACAAGTCACAAGTGCATTTTTTTTTCTGTTTCATGCAAAAAGTCTATAAGGTGTTTCCAGTCAGCCATAAATATATTTATTATCTTTTCTCTAATCAAGGAAGTTAACTTAGCCATCTCTGCAAGTTCCATCATCTTCACTGACCCTTCCTCCATTGTGGGTAATGCTGAATCTTTCCACCTAAATTTGTATTTATTCCATACTCTAAGGATGGCCCACCTGACATAACGATTTTTGAAATCTACATTAACCTTAGCTTTGTCATACCATAGATATTCATGCCACCCAAATCTCAAATCATGTCCTTCTAACTCCACTAGCCTTCTATTTCTTAATAACACCCATTCTTTCCTCCAAACTAAACAACAGGCAGCAAGGTATAATCTCAAATCAGGTCAGCCCAATCCTCCTCTTTCCTTTGCATCTTGTAACACCTTATATTTAACTCATGGTTTTTACCCTTGCCATACCAATTTAGAGATATCCTTCTGCCACTGTTCAAATGGTCCATCAGTTGTCAAAACAGCTATTCTCTGAAACAAAACTAACATTCTAAATAAAACATTCATCTCAATCAGAGAAATTCTACCCAACAGTGACAATTGTGGTTTGTCCCATCTTGACATATAACATACAAAGTATTTTACCTTCTCAATCTTTGGTCTAATGGTTAAGGCAACAGGCTAGAAACCAGGAGGCGGTGAGTTCTATTCCCGCCTCAGGCATGAAAGCCGGTTGGGTGACCTTGGGCCAGTCCCTCCCTCTCAGCCCAGGAGCCAATCAGGTGTAGTATGAGAGTTCTAGTCCCGCCTTACGCCTGAAAGCCGGCTGGGTGACCTTGGGCCAGTCCCTCTCTCTCAGCCCAAGAGCCAATCAGGCGTAGTATGAGAGTTCTAGTCCCGCCTTAGGCCTGAAAGCCGGCTGGGTGACCTTGGGCCAGTCCCTCTCTCTCAGCCCAAGAGCCAATCAGGCGTAGTATGAGAGTTCTATTCCCGCCTCAGGCATGAAAGCCAGTTGGGTGACCTTGGGCCAGTCCCTCCCTCTCAGCCCAGGAGCCAATCAGGCGTAGTATGAGAGTTCTAGTCCCGCCTTAGGCCTGAAAGCCGGCTGGGTGACCTTGGGCCAGTCCCTCTCTCTCAGCCCAACTCACCTCGCAAGGTTGTTGTTGTGGAGAAAAGAGGAAGAGGAAGGAGTATTAGGTATGTTCGTTGCCTTGAGTTATTTATAAAAATAATAAAGGCGGGATAATAAATAAATAAATCCCATTTTATTCATCAATTCTGTTTGATCTTGTATTTTCACATTTTTGTTAGCATCTTTGTCTTCTGTCTATTAATCTTGAAACCTGATAAGGCCCCAAATTCTTTTAATTTACTCATTAAAAATTCAATTCCCTTGAAGGGGTCTGCCAAAACCAAGTCATCTGCAAAGGCTCTTAATTTATATGACTCTTTTTTCATCTTTATGCCCATGATCCTCTCATCTTGTCGTATATCTTGATTCAATATTTCAAGAACTCAAATAAAAGAGGAGATGGTAAGCAACCTTGTCTTGTACTTTTTCGTATCTCACATGGTTTAGTTAAATCGCCATTAACTTTATGCTGTCTGTGAAGTATAAATCGATTTCATCCATTTTGTAAATTTCTCTCCAAAATTCGTATCTTGCAAAACCTGAAACAAGGAAGTCCAGTTCAAATTGTCAAAAGCCTTCTCTGCGTCTAAAAAGATAAACGTGGCTTGTTTTTCATTATTTCACTAAATATAGATCAAATATTTTATATCTTTTTTCCTGGTATGAGTCTCTTGCAGGCAAATAATATCTTGCTTTAATTTTTTCAAATAATGAAATGTTTTCTCCTCTTCTAAGGAGCATTTGCTCCATTTATATTCCATGTTAAACCTTTGTAATCCATACTCAGGCCAAAAATTTAGAAAAGTCATCTTTTGGTACCTGTTGCATATGTGTGATTCTTATGTAGGTCCCTCTGAAACCTCCATTTCCATCTCATCCAATTCTTTATATTTTTCTAAAAAGTCTCTTGTCTTCTGAACAGAATTCAGTCTAAATCTTTGCTGTTTAAAAGTAAAAATCATACCTTCCAGTTTCTCCCATCGAAATGGGATCCTTTTCTGTTTTAATTTTTCAGCCAAGAAGGAATCTTCTTATCTCTCCTGTAAAATTCTAATAGGAATCTCTTTCAAAGCCATTATGTCTGTATTATCCATTTTCAGTCTTGTATTAAAATGTTGCTGCAGGACTTGATCCCTTGCCTTCTTGCTAACAAAATACACCAAAATACCTCTAGGGACATTCTTCTCTCTGGCAAATCTGGAATTTATTCTACAAATCTTATCAATTTCTGTCTCCATAACGTCCTCTTCCAAATCCAAAAAAATTGCCAAAACATTAATAAACTGCTCTGTAATATTTTCATCTGGAATCTCTGGGACAGCTCTAAATCTCAAACAAAATTATTTCTCCCTCAATTCCAGTAAAGCCAGGTTATCCAATTCTCTTTCCAGCTCTCTGTCTTGAACCTCTGACTTACTTTCTAAAATTTTCACTCTATCATTCATTTGCTTTACCTCCTCAGATATTTGTTTTATAGAATTTTCCATCTTATTCCATCTTCTCTCCTCTTTTAGATTTACAAATCTTTCATTAATTCTTTTTTCAAAAGCATCCAATTTATTTCCCATTTGCTCAAAAGTTTTCTGAAGCACATCCGGTGTAATTATTTTTTCCATAGGTTGTTCTAGCGAGCCTCTTCTCCCCTCTTGTGAGGTTTGAGCCTGCTTCTGACTCCGAAAATGAAACTTACCTGGAATCAGAAGGGGAAAACGAAACTTTACAGGAAGGACTTGAAGAATCAAAACTGAGAAGTGACTCAGCAGAGCAGGAGAAATTGCAGATGCTGATTGGACAAACTCCGGAGGGAGATTTGAAGCCTCCAATCAGTGCTAGAGAGAGGAGAGGAGAGAAGCACACAAAAGAGAAGGAAGCCCGATTGGCTGTTAAAGGAAAACGGTGTGAAAAGGAACAAATAAAAAGGCAGGCATGCCAAGAGCAAGCTGCCAGAGACAACCAATCCTTCAAGCTCACAACACCTGCGGAAGAGTCCTTACCAATGTCAGAAGCCTTGCCTGTAGTCAGCGTGGAACCAGTGCCAGTGCCTTTGGTAATCACAGACCTGCTTCCTGCACCAGCCGCTCCAGTTGAGCCTCTCCTTGCCATCCCTGCTGTCATGAGTAAGGATGGCGAGCAGGGGGCTCCCATCCAGACTGTCAAGCGCATGCGTAGCACTGAGGAATTGTTCAGCCATTCAAAGAGACTCAGATCGGGACCGCCTTAACCCTTGGGGGTTATTTGTCTGGGTTTTTCTCACGCTTCTTCAGTTTGTTAGGATTCCTGTTAAGTACTAGCAATAAATATTAGAGACCAGTTCATTGTCTCAGTGTGTTTCCTGGTTGTTAGGACATCTGCTGAGCACAGCTTCATGTCCAGCAACAAGCCTTGCCACATCGCTCCACCACAATCCGGGTGTGCCTTCAGATCTCAGCCTTTCCTAAATGCTCCAGTCCAGTCCAGCCTTGTCTCCAGATTCAAGCCTTGCTTAGACACTCCAGTCCAGTCCAGCCTTGTCTCCAGATCCAAGCCTTGCCTGGATACTTCAGCCCAGCCTTGTCTAGCCTCCGTGTACCAGCCTGATCCAGCCTGCATGCCATGGTGCAAATCCGAGTGTTCAGCGTCTCCTCTGCCACACACCCTAGCTCCTTCCAGTCTTGCAGCTTCAGTCAGAGGATTGGCCGAGTTCTGCCTCTCTGTCTTGCCACGGTCTGACCCTGCAGCGTTGCCTGAGTGTCCCTTGCCACCTGGGTGGACTTGAATGATTTATACAGTCTAATCTATTGCAAGAACTTTTGCTATTGTAAATGGTTAATTCAATAAAGCCTTTTATTAGTAAATCTGCCTGGCTGCCTCATAGTCTGAACAGGACACCTCTTTTGCCAATTTTCCAGTAGTCATTTTTAATCCAAAAGCAAAGGAAAAAAAAGTCACAAGCCAGCAGAATAAAAAGACAAGCCTCTGCCATTTTTCCTTATTATCTTCTTGTTTCAAACACTTTCACTTTAGTAGCTCTCAATAACTTTCATCCCAACAAAGCTCACATTTCCATGGCAACTTAAACATCACAGTCTGTCTGTGCCTTATCGCTTGTTAGGCAGATTCCACCAATCACATAGACTCTTTAAGGACAGCTAGCAACATTCCCATGCCAAGCTAATCTCTCTAGCTGGCTTAATAAAAAATCATAGCAAAGCACTTTCATCAAAAGTAATAGAAATAGAAAAATAGGAAGAAAAAAAGACTGTCTCCTCGTCCATTTTAAAAACTTTCTTATATCTTCTCTTAATTAAGCTTTTTGCAAATAGTTCTGGAATCTTTAAATCAAAGTCTCTCTTGTTTTTTTATTGTTTTGTTTTGTTTTGTAATATCAAAAGGCTTAACTCACCCTAGAAAGTCTTATCTTTGCTGCAGAGGAAATCTCTCTTCATCTGTAATTAATTACTTCCCAAGGTGATTAAGGAGTGGGAAGAAACAAAGCTGTAATGTCCATTTGGCTCCACCACAGTTAGGAGCATAGATGGAATTCCAGGTCTCCTGGCAGCTCAACTCCTGAGCCGGCTGCAAAAACTTTTCACTTTCTGCAGTTAACTCAGAAGGAACTGCCATCCAGAACACATGTGGTTTATCTCTCAATCTTTCTTTGATAAAGGAAGATTGCACTGGCCAGAATCCACCTCCCAGACAGCATTTCTCAGCTGCAGTGCCTGTCCATGCTTTGGAGAGCATCAGTCTGCCATTGTTCCCCACCAGAAGCTTGTTGTGGCTTTCAGTTCCGAACGTCTGGAGGATACCAGATTGTTCTACCCCTAAGGGTACTGAGAAGGTATCTCTGATATCTGTTTATCTGTCTAGAACATTTCCACCATGGTAGACTCTAGGTGATCGACATTTTACATGGTAGTATTAATACATAATAATACAATGTTACCTCAATCAATCAATTTTATTTATGGCCAAAAGGCCCCAGAGCAAGTTACAAACATAATCTGAATTTGGCATTAGATAAAACAGTTTAACAAATACATTTGATGGGGTGAGGATTGTACTTTCAGACTTGCAAGATTCTGTCAATGTAGCATTACAATAAAGAAGAATAAGCTCACCTGGTTGTGATTCCTTCCTGGTTTACCCCACGAGACAGACATCAATCTTGCAAGTCTGAAAGTACAATTCTTCCCTGTGCTCCATCTCCTTTCCAACCCAAAAAACTATGGAGAGTCCCTTCTGAGCCTCTTGTCCTTCCCACTATCCAGCTGCGGGCTCCTCCCTCTCTTATCTGACTGTTCCCTAGGCAGCATCTCTTTGCCCCATCTCCCAAGGTCTTTCCCACATACTATTACACCTGGTATTATCCATCACACAGAATCTTGGAAGTCTGAAAGCACAATTCTAACCCCCCATATCCTTTATAGCCCGAGAAGCTAGGGAGGGTCCCTTCTGAGCCTTTTGCCCTGCCCACTATCCAGCTGTGGGCTATGCAGTCTCTTATCTGACCATTTCCTTGGCAGTGTCTCTTTGCCCCATCTCCCAAGGTCTTTCCCACTTACTATTACAGATTGTCCTGCTACTGCTTGTTCCCAGTTTTTGGCATAACTCCATATATTACCACAGCCTGTCCTTGACAGAAACAGTGAGTATGCTGATGAAAGATGGATAAATTATTTTTCTTAAGTCCCTAAGGCCACTTGCACTCTGCCAAAAACCTTGGGTGTGGGCCCTACAGAGCTACTCCAAAAGTTGCCACCAATTGTAATGTTCAACAAGATAGAAAGGGAAATCATTAAATGAATGGGGGAATCATCATGTTAATTTTTTAATTAGTTACAAATCATTTTCATTCATTAAACACCACTCAGAGGCCAAGAAAAGACTAGACACCTAAATGCTTTCATCCTGTCCTTAATTTAATTTCATATGGATTAATTATAAAAGTAGGGTCCAAGACTGATAAAGATTCAGAAAGTCCTTGCAAGCTACTCTGTTATCAGTGAAAAGACCCAACACCTTTCCAGAAGGCTGTTTTCTGACATGTCAAAGTGGGAAATACTCAAAAACAGTAGTGGTGAGAGGTTTAGCATAGTTTTAAATAACAAAGAAACTCTTCAAACTCCAAAGTAATCACATTTAAAAATACTGGTCCAGCCCCTTGGCATTTTTATCCCAAATATTGTGGCCCTTGAAAAAATGGGAGGTGTGATCAATAGGTTGCCCATTCTTGTGCTAAACATGTATCTGTAGGGAGTGTAGTACCTCTCAGTTACCTCTATTAATTGGGAGTTTCAATTTCATGGTTTATACCACTGTTTCACAACCAGTAGACAGGAACAGAGGAGAGTGCAAAAGATGGCTTGAAACGCAACATTAAAAAAACTAAGATCATGGCACCTGGTCCCATCACTTCCTGGCAAATAGAAGAGGAAGAAATAGAAGCAGTGACAGCCCCTCTTCCTAGCTGAGCTTCAACAAAACCACTTTGTGGCCTTTGACCTCTCTGCTGTGTCTTCATCAAAATATGGTCCATCTCTCGATTCCTCCTTTAATTTTTCAAGTACCATCCTCTTCTTAATGTTTCCATTCTGAACGAATATACCTATATATATATCTATATCTGGGAGCATCTCATGGCCTCATCTTTTACTTTTCACCTTTATTAGTATAGAATAGGGAATGAATATAGGAAGTCTTCTTAAATGTTTAAATATGGAGATGACCTTCTCTAGGTCTTGGTGAAAAATGAAGTGTCCTGCTTCACTAAATCCTTTTTCTCTCCAGTGGAAAATGGGATCATCTGACTTAATGATCCCTCTTTCTTTACAAAGGAAATTTATGAATTCTTTCCCTCCTTCCTTAAGTTGGCCTTCCCGTCCTTTCCATTGCTTAAAAACTTCTGATAACTACAATTCTAACTGCAGAGGGCAAGATATAGTTCCCACTAAGTTGGAATACCTATCTTTGGTCTGGAGTATATTACTTTTCACCAAATATGCCTCCATATTTTTTTTAAAAAACCATTCACATTAAAAAGTGAAAACTTTATTCCAGATTTCTCCCTAGTCCTACTTTCCTAAGCATAGGGAATTTTTTGTATGGACTCACTTTCTGTTCTTAATATGGAACAGAGCAGGAACAGGATTTATGACCACAGTGAGAACTTCTACGCTTTTCATTGCCAAGCCATACCATGATTGATCTAATCCCAGGATTCATCTGCCTAATAAAAATGAAATTACCACCATGTACAAAGTTGCAGAAAAGTATTCAAGATTTCAAAATGCAAAATACAGATTGTTGTTTTACAGCTTGAACCATAAGATGGCCAATGATTCTTTCCTATATAGAAAATCTGTGACTTCCAGTGCTTGGACTATGGGATCTGGAGATGACCAATTTATTTCAGAAGTCAAATTCCTCGTCCCCGTTACTGAGAATTCCTTACAGCTTCATCCGATATTTTCCACCTTTTTTGTGGTGCTACTATTAGATAGTGGTAGTACTAATATATAATAGTTCCAGGCAGACAAAAAAAATCCTGCATTTTTTCAACAATATTTAATTCAATCTGACAAAAGAGAATGAGTGTTAGAATTTTTTTAAAGGAGCATTTCTCATGTGGTGTTGCGATGTTCCTGCACTTACTTGATTACAAGTGTGGGAATGCTGAATTTCAGGAGGAATCATTTTGTAATAAGATGCCATCCTGTTCCAACAGTTCCAACTGGGTAACTATGTATAACTAAGCAACTTGTTGTATAAAGTTTAAGCAGTCTCCTATGCTACAGGTTAAAGATTGTCCAACCATCTTATCTTAGCAAAAACTGAGAATCACCAAGTTCAGTATAGTTTTGCATGATTATTTAAGAACAAAGAAGAATGTTTACAGATCAGAGCACTGACTGAGGGAATACAGTTTTAAGGATGACTAGTTTAGAACCAAAATAGATTTTTACTATATAGTTTAAATACAAGTTGAACACTCCTCTTGGTGCATCCTCTTAAGCAAAACACCTTGACATATGTCATTAACCTGGAGTAAGCCTTATATGCCCTGTTGTCCTGATTCTTTTTCTAGTTTTCTTCTAACTCCCACATAAGATGGGCAAAGGATGTGTGTGAATGCTGTATCCTCCACCGTACAATTCTGTATCCAAAATCTGCAACTTCTTGGTTTTCGACATTTCTATCCCATTCCAAGACAAGATCTCAAGAAGTAAGTTCTCCTGGCAGCTTTTTCAACTATGATACTCTTCCCTCAGGAGGATTCCTGCTGTTGAGAGACTGCTGGGGAATTTTTCCTTGCCCTGGAGAAATTTGGAGAAATTATCCACCCAATTTCTCTACCTACAAATGAGGTGAAGGATTTCAAAAAACTGTGGGTCTCCAATTCTGGCAGCCAACAGAAGGGACTGTGGGGAAAGCATACCACTTCTACCATATGTTGAGTTCATCGGACTCCAAATCTGATTGATTGATTGATTGATTGATTGATTGATTGATTGATTGATTGATTGATTACATGCCATCAAGTCACAACTCTTGTCTTGGTCAACTCTTAGCAACCACACAGACAGATTTTTTCCATGATGAGCTGTTCCTAACCTGGTCCTTCAGCAATTCCAGTGCAGCACTCATAGCTGCTGTAACTGAGCCCATCCACCTTGCACTGACTCCTTTGCTAGTACAGACCCTGCATTCCTCCTGTTTCTGGGGAGAGTAGCACTGGGATCCAAAACAGGGTTTTCGAGAAGACAAATACTGTGACCTCCCAGACATACAAACTGGACTTGTGGGTGACAGCCTGAGCTTGGAAGCAGAACCGGATAAGGGATTGATATGTGGTGGTCAGGGCTTGAAATGGGCTAAGAAGATGGCAGGAGGAAGCTGGAGAAGAGTCAAAGTTGGTAAAAAGTAGAAGGAAAATTGGAGAAAGAGAGAGGAAGGAGGAAGATGATAAGTAAGCAAAGGTGGAATTATGCCATATTGGACTGCAACAGAGATGCCAAGTTCCAAGGTGACTCAAGACCACCAAAGATGATTGCTGTACAAGGAGGATAATGCAGCATGGGATTCATCTACCCTCTGCAGATAACTAGAGGGAGAAAAAGATATGAAGACACAAGAAAGAAGATTGAGGTTTTCCAGGTATAAGAGGTGACTGACTAAATTAACCAGGAGCCCTTGATTAACTCTTTGGGATATTTACTAGCAGATACGTTTTAGGATAGGGCCACTGTCATTTTAGCAAAAGCAGAGCTGTTGCCGGTAGAGATATAATTAATCTTTGAATTGTAGAGCAGTTAGATCATAAAATAATTTACTACAGTCCAATCTCCTTTGAAGGCAAACACAGGAGGGTGGGAGGGATACAGGTGAATTCTGCTTGCTTAGTTTGTGACTGGAAAAGTCAACTTTCTATCAAAGAAACTGATCTGTTTCTACCCCTGTTATGCTAAGAAAAGAAAAAAGAAAAACTGGAGCAGTTAACAAGAAGGACCTTATATGTTGTATTTTGTCATTCCTGAGAACTCACAATGGTTCCAAATAGCTGAACTCCCATATGAGTTCCCAGAAACATAGAAATGGAGCACCATCCCAATTTTCTATTTGGACAAATTGCTGTATTGTACGTTCTGCATGAACAATGCCTTCCATATGCTCTCTTCATCTGTTCTGCCATTTGCTGCAGACTTCTTCCTTAAAGTGTCTATAAAGCATAATTTGTAGGTTCATGACTGGTTATGACAAGGGAGCAGTTGTTTTTTGAATGGAGAGAAAGAAGATTCTTCCCTGTCCAGCTCAGGACTTTTTTTAAAATTGGCTTTATGTTATCTGTATGTCCCTGTATTCTGTGCATCCACAAAGGGGAGTTTGTTTTGTTTGGCCATTTTGTTTTGCAATTGTTTTGCAATCTTTTGTTTTTGCAATTAGCGAAAGGATCAAACCCTGTTGATAATTATCAGCACTGTAGCTCTTATTACATTCATGTTTTGAAAATATTTGACTTTCTTTGATATTTTGCCAAAGGAAGCTGACAAAATCTATTGGTTAATCAAAGGACCACACCTAACCCTTTGTAAATCAAGATAACATTTGCCTCCTCTCCAGTGTAAAGAAACAATGGAGTTAATTGGAGTTTATAGTCCATGACTTTATTAAATGCATGAATCTCTAAGGGGGAAGACTTTCTGAAGCAACATGGGGCACCTTCAGACTATCAGAAGCAATGAGGGAGAAATTGCTTTGCTATCTATTAATTGCGTTCTCATAACAAACTAGGCTAGTTTAATATGGGGTTTGGGGCTGGATGGTTTGTGATTCATCATGTTGTGGGGAAGAACACTATTATCTTAGCATGTTCTGTGAACCAAGCCATCCCATTCAACCGCGGTATGGTTGATTTGTCAGGGCAGAACTTGCCATGGAGAGGAGACAAAGTTGACACAAGTGTGTTGACAAGTGTATTGACATGAGTGTGTTGAACTTCTGGATTGAGGAGTTACTTTGCTATGCGAATTAAGAAGCTGGATTGATTTACTAATCAGTTGCATGAGCCCAGTTTTCATTAGGGGTAGGCTCTTTTGATGATTCTTCTCCCATTTAAATCAAACACTAGTTGCCTGAGAGCTAGCAGGATCACAGTTTTGCTGGGAAATGGGTGGGTAGGGATTACAGGTGATTAGGAACTTGGTAAGAGTGGACAAAAAACCCCACACAATAAGACATCCCCAAGCAGCCAGTATCCATTACGATTGTGGTAGCAACATTGAGGAGTGACGCCGTACGTGATGTAGGAGGCCCCTCAGAATCGCAAGACTAGATGTAGACTAAAATCTGCAGAGAGCAAAGGTTGTCCTCTCTTCCCAAATGCTTGAACAGCAATGGCAGTTTTTGGGGAATCACCAGAGTCCCCAGTTTTATTTCCCCTCCTGATTATTCATAATGACCATGAGAAAGACTCATCAGGCACCTTAGGACTATGTCACATCCAGCAAGATCTGGCAGAATGAATAAGCAAAATAATAAATTCATACTCAGTCCTGAAAACAACTGGCTGAACCATTGTATTGAGCATAAATAAAAGAGAAAGTAGGGGTCACAGAAAGCCTCACCCTTCCTCTGACTGACCAAGTTTGTTAGGCACATCAGGATGCTGGTATGCCAACACACCTGTTCTCTATTCCCAATTAAATAACAAAGAATGATAAAACAGTCCCTCCCTCTCCCTTCCCTTTGGTTCCTTCAGTTAGTTTCCCACTGCTGCTATGCAACAGCCCTTTAGGAAGCATGATGAAGACTTCAGCCTGGATGCAAACATGTGTAACAAACAGACAGCAGCAAGCTGAAGGCAGTGCTGAAGAGATTGCTTGGTTACAGCTCGTTGCTTCCAAAACATGCAGAGATGTTCCCTTATGAATAAATAAAATAAGAAAATCTGTTCCCTGTCCCTCACTGCCTCAGTGCAGGGAAATCCAGGCAGTGATGGCAGAAGAGCTAGCTAGCAGTCAAGCAGAAGGCAGCACCAAACTCATGAAAGCACAACAGGTTGAATGAAACCTGGAGCTGAACCAGGAGGACTAGCTAACCATAATTTCTAGAACTAGAGGCCACCACTAGAAAAGCAAAGAAGAGCTCAGGTGGAGGCAAATTTGGGTTGCAACTTGACTTCTGATGAGAAAGAGTTTTCTGTTCTATCTTATTCTCAGACTGCTTAAGAATATCTAATTTATCTTGGTGGCCTTTTTGAGCTTCCTTTTTCATAGAAAGTAATAGAGGGTACCACCATCACTGGTGGCATTTTCTGTTGTACAACTTTCCATTCCCTGAATGCTCCCTGGCTGCCAGCATATCTCTACTTGAAAAGGCCCCATGGGAGAATTTCCCACTCAGGACTTCCCTTGGATTTTGTGGGAGTACAGAAACTCAGGAGAGCAGCAGACCAATAAAGATAGGATAGTGTGATGCAAGTCCACGCTCCTTCGGTACCACATCACTAAATAAATGCACAGCACCACATATTCCATACGTTTCACTGCTGACTCCCACGTGGAGCATCAACAGCAGAAGAGCAAAGCAAAGCAAAGTCAGCCTTTCTACTGTATATGTGTCCCCGTATACCCATGTAGACAATTTGTTTATTAACTTATCCCAACTTTTCTCCAGGGACTCACAGGGGCTTACATGGGTTAGAATAGTGTTTCTCAACCTTGACAGCTTTCAAATGTGTGGACTCCAACTCCCAGAATTCCCCAGCCAGCCCCCTGCTGGCTGGGGAATTCTGGGAGTTGGAGTCCACACATCTGAAACTTGCCAAGGTTGAGAAACGCTGGGTTGGACTAAGAAGTAACTTAGTCACCCACACAGCAATTCTGCATGTCTGACTAATCATGGACCAGAAATATTTCAGCAAACACATTTAGAGAACATGTACAGATTACATCATGTCTAACTCACCTCTGACCTGACAAGGCAGCCTTAAGCTGTCTGTTCCTGTTCAAATTCTAAAATGCTGTTTTCCAGCTTCTTCTGTCACAAGTGGTAATTTCTTGTCCATCTGAAGCACATCACAACAAGGTAAGGTTGGGATGGAGATCTGTAATGGTTTGTGGGAATGACCTTGGGAGACAGAGGAAAGAGCCACAGCTAGGGGGACAGTCAGATAAGAGGCAGCTTAGCCCATGAAAGGAATGTGGGCATGGCAAACATCTCAGAAGGGACCCTCCCTAGTTTCTTGGGCTGTAAAGGCAAGGGGGGAGAAACGCACTTTCAGACTTGCAAGATTCCGTTAATGTCACCTTACAATAAAGTAGAAATAGTTTACCTGGGTGGGCTTCTTGTCTGGACTACCACACAAGGCTGACAAGATCTGCCCTGCTCCTATTAGTCACTTGAGACTGTTGTGGGTCCACACATCCTCTGGCCCCCAACACTGAATCAGTGCTCTTTTGACAGAAGGAGAATCAAAGTTCTTCCACACTGCCAAAAAACCATCTCACCAACTTCTCTGGCCAACCCATGGATAGCAGGAGAAGTGAGGGGATAAGGAGGAAAAGACAACCTTCTGATCGCCATTTCTCCCAGCACCACAAGTTCTTCTCTCCATGGAGTGGTGACTGAAGAGCCCCATTTCCATTCACACAGGGAAAGGAAACTAGGTGAAGAAATTCTACATCAAAACTGCCCATGAAAGTATTGTCTGAAAAGCCATTTCTACCCCACACCCTCTTCCCTTAGAAAAGGAAGCTGGGGCAAGCTTTTCAGCCAGATACCTGGTTCCCCTTCTTCTCCCACCACCAATGGAGAAGAGTGGAAGAGAGGAGCAGGGGAGAACATCTCCGTTGCTGCCAGTCCTCCAATCCCATGGAGTAATCACTTTATGGCATCAGAGAACTGACAGCATGTCCTGTGATTTACCTGCATTTTTTAGTTAATACCTGGAAGACAGACTGCTTAGAAAACTTAGCTCTTTCTATTTAGTCTCACGTGTTGCAAGAAAACAAACTTTCCAGTCTAACCCCAATTAGATCATTATTTCCCTCTTTTGTCTTAGCTAGGTGCCCAATACCTGCTAGACACTTAATCCTCATTAATGTGTAATCGATCCTTGCTGAGGCCTAAACTAAACAACTATTGGTGGTGGGGTGAGGGGGAGAGAGGTTGAAGGGCTATAAAACTTGCCTAACAAAAGCAACCCCTTTGTGAATCACATCCATGGACTACCCATCTTGCTGCAATCCAGACTCACTGGACTGTGCTAAGGGGGTAAATTGCCAATATTGTAAGTTTTAATAAATCTTTATTAATGGTAAGTGTTGGTATTTCAGGTTGTTTCTGCTTGGAGTAAGACTCAAAGATGCCCTGGTTACCATGGTAACAAATCACTTGGCAGGGTGAGAAGGTCAGACTTAATTGTCCTCAGGCTGGGGTGTGGAAAAGGATGACCAAATAAGAAAAAGTTGCTGATTGCCTGGGGGGACTTGCCTGGACTTGCTACCAGAAGTTTCTGTTTCTTTTTTGCAGCCTCTCTTCCAGCCCAGCTCAGCAGCCCTCTTGTTTTGCTCAGCACCTGTGCATGTGTATGAGTTTTTTAAAATGATTCTCTGTATTTAAGGACTTGCCTATCCAGGGCTCTGGATAAGGAAACTGTTTATGTTTTATGCTTTCCTTAAATATACTTACTTTTATAGAAATGCCTGGTGTGTTTTTTCTGATCTCTTGGGCCAAACGCTTTCCAGCACTCTGCAACAGTAAGCAACCTGGCATCTTTCCTAGTGTTCACTTTTTTTTGACATCTGACCCACAACTGTACATGCCAGCAACTCAATAAAAAAACCAAAGTCTTCTGCTGCCACTTACTGGCATGAAATATGTTCCTCACCCTATCTCTCTTCCTCTCACTCCAGTTTGGACAAAACCCCCATTCTGCTTTGTAGTGCTGTCATCCAGAAGAACAACTCCATAGAACATGTCCCATTAAGACACATGTCTAAGTTGGATCCCTCATTCCACTGTCACGTATGTTCATGCTGTGCCAATGCTTGTGATCAATCTAACAGGAACAACTATGAACTCTGAATGTATACAAGAAAACTTCTTTCTGATAAACAAAACCTGTTGACCAAAAAAAGATACTGGAAGTGTCTGCTTCT
This sequence comes from Candoia aspera, assembly GCF_035149785.1. Taxonomy (NCBI): domain Eukaryota; kingdom Metazoa; phylum Chordata; class Lepidosauria; order Squamata; family Candoiidae; genus Candoia; species Candoia aspera. The sequence continues at coordinate 109,718,152 of NC_086157.1, read as the reverse complement.
CTGCCTACTGCAGGTAATGGCCAAGAGTTTACAGGAAAGGAACACAAACACAGAGATGTCTTTTAAACATGCCAATTAGTAGAAAGATTTTTTTTTTAATGAAAAGAAATTCTGAATAAAAAAATAAACATTATCTTTAACTAGATAAAATATAGCTCAGCTTGCATGTTTTGACAAGATACATATAAAATTAAAATCCCAACCTCCATAGACAGGAAGTTGGAGATTGGAAGAGGATTGGAAGGAATTAGATATTCAAGATAGTATCCCAAGATTAATTAGGATATAATCTGGATGTGAGCCTTCATCACAGAATCATGTGGACATTGATCATGGGACCTGTGTACTTAACCATCAAGTCTGTGGACTGCCAACTATGAAGCACATGCAAAAAGAAACTTCTGCAGATCCTTCTGACAGGAAAGAAAAAGGCAGAGAATAAGACCACAAATTAAAAAAAGGGATCAGAAGCTCAGAGCTACCTAACAGAAATAGAAGGGCATTCAGCTGGAAATAGCAGCCAGATATAAAACAGAATCATAGAATAGTATCCATCTGACCCCAAAAGGGTCATCGGGAGATTGGACAGGAAGATCCATTAAGAGAGGCCAAAATCAAGACAAGCAAATGAACGTGGTCATATTCATCAGAAAATGAATCACAAATTAGGCTCCTAAGGCCTGACATTTCTAACACTTCACCCTCAGTTTTGATGGCATCTGTTTCTTCTACATAAGAAGAAGACCCTGAGGTCTCCCTGTCTTCTCCAACACGGACAAAGTCAGAGCTGTCCATCAATAGAGGAAAATAAGCACAGGGCTCTAGGCGAGTAAACGTGGAAATGGCAACATTGGTAACTGAACAATACTTGCCCAAAGATAGGGCCGGTCCAGTGTGAGTACTTGCAGAGAGAGATGGAGATGTTGCTTTCGTCCTATTCATCACAGCTGGACTTGCTTTCTCAGATCCTTGACTTCCCTGTCTTGAACCGCAAGGTAGACATGGGTTCCTTTACATAGATTTCCCCTTGGGGCTGTGCAATGAATATGCTTATGATATGTGCAACACAATTTTAAAATAATCCAACATAACAACTTCTCCTCTCCCCTTTGGGGTTTAGGTTTTACAAACACCAAAGGTGTCTATTTTAGCCTTCAGGCTGATTCAGGTGACAACTGCCATGTCTATTACGCTCAGCACAGGATAAGAAGGAAAGTACACAGAAGATATAAATGGCTCTTATCTGTACAGCCACTTGTGGGAGAAAAACACTTTTAAGATTCCGCTTAATTGCAACATAATGAAAGATGAATAACGGGCCTCCAGCTCCCATGCAAATGAATCGTAAGGCAGAGAATTTACAAAGATAAAACGATCCCTCCCTAATCAAGGTATAAATGTAGGGCTGCTAGCCTGGTGTCGCTTTTGTTCACGCATTATATTTTTAACCTGCTGTTTCCACAAGGAGCTCTGGTTGGTTTAAAAAGATTTCTCTATCTTCCTTCTACCCATTTTACTCTCAAAATATTCCTATGAATTAAGTCAGGCTGAGAGAGACAGTGACAAGCTCCATTCAACTTCATGGATAGAGATTTGAACCTGGTTCCTCCTAGCCTTTTTTACCACTTCAACCACTATGCCACACTTCCTCTTGCATTGCATGTTTAATGAGAATGTGATAAACTGGACAGTCCTGTGATATGCACAGGAAAGGCATATACTGTAGGAGATGTACCTGACTTTTTGTCTCCTGATACAGCGAAACTGTACACAGGTAGTCCTCGACTTATGACCACAATTGAGAATGGAACTTCCATCACTAAGCAAGGTGGTAATTAAGTGAGTCATTCTGCTGCAGTTATTAAGTGAATCACTGCAGTCGTTAAGTGAAACACAAGGTCATTAAGCGAATCCAGCTTCCCCATTGACTTTGCTTGTCGGAGCCAGCTGGGAAGGTCACAAATGGCAATCACATGACCCCAGGATGCTGCAACTATAAATATATGCCAGTTGCCAAGTGCCTGAATTTTGACCATATGACCGCAGGGATGATGTGACAGTCGTAAGTGTGAGGACCAGTCATAAGTCACTTTTTTCAGTGTCATCATAACTTTGAACAGTTGCTAAACGAATGATCATAAGTCAAGGACTACCTACTATTACAGCAAGGTCCTTTTTGTGTGATGTTTTACCAATGCACAGACTGCATATGAGAACCAAAAAAGCATTATGCACAAACACACAAGCACTAATTATGAATGGCGTTATCTACAATAAACTCGCTAGAAGTTTCTTCCTCTTATTTATTTACTTTTATTTATTAAATTTATTATGGCTGCCCTCTCCAGAAGACTCTGGTGGCTTACAGTACCCAAATATACAATTAAAAATAGATTTTAAAAAATAGGAGAGCCAGTCTGGTGTAGTGGTTAAGGCACCAGGCTAGAAACTGGGAGACCGTGAGTTCTAGTCCTGCCTTAGGCACAAAGCCAGCTTGGTGACCTTGGGCCAGTCCCTCTCTCTCAGCCCTCGGAAGGAGGCAATGGCAAGCCACTTCTGAAATCTTGCCAAGAAAACTGCAGGGACTAGTCCAGGTAGTTGCCAGGAGTCAACAATAACTTGAAGGCGCAACCCCCTCCCAAAAACATGAAACAGACATAGAAGCCAAGACTACATACAACCACACCAATAAAAACACAACCCTATTCTGAAGTCACCATCTGTAATGGTATCACAGCTTATAATTATATTCTTTTTTTCAAAACTCTTTAACATGTGACATTTCCATACAGGAGCTTTCTCAGCATATTCCAGGTATCTTGGACTAGAAATCCCTGCATCCTAAGCCAAGACAGAGCCAAGAAGGAGCTCTTTAGACTGTTGTGAGTCCAGCATCCCAGACAGATGGCTTCCTATCCTCTACTTGAAGACATCCAATGAAGGCGAGGCCACCCTCTCTCTGGGTCTTGGTTGCTCTGTTGAAGTGGTCTTAACTGTTTTCTAACATGCAACTGGAAACTGTCTTCCTGTAGTGTAAATCCATTATTCTCTATTCCAGGAGAGAAAACAGGTCTTATTCTTGTATGTAATGTTCAAACTTGCTTCTGTAACAGGAAGGAAGGAAGGAAGGAAGGAAGGAAGGAAGGAAGGAAGGAAGGAAGGAAGGAAGGAAGGAAGGAAGGAAGGAAGGAAGGAAGGAAGGAAGGAAGGATTATATATAATATAATATGACATTGTGCAATGTATTGTATAGTGTATATTATCAAAATTCTGAGATAAAATTCTGAGAAGGCCAGCAAAATATGTATGAGAGATCTGGCTTGCTACCCTCCAAAGTAACTGTGTTGGTAGATTATGGGTTTTCCCCCAAAAAAATATTTATTTCTGATCTCACACCACATACAAACTGTCTACTGCAAGTGTCATCTAAAGTAAGTTTGGAAGACTTGGCTGCAATTTAATATTTCAGGTATCGTTATGCTATCTATCAAGTTAAAGCCTTCTCTGTACGTTCCTAGCAGGAAGATATGAATTATAAAACAGAAATGGAAAGCACAGGTTAAAAATTAACATTAAAAACTCTAGATTTTTGTTTGTTTGAGCCTGAATTTTGTGAGAGTTGTTTACACTTTTATAAATTCTTTATTTCTGCACTCTATTTACAGCCCAACTTCCTGTATAAAAGGAACATTCATCACCCATTCAACATTTTGCAAGGCTTTTGATGATGATTGTAGTAACAAGTGCTTCTTGCATATAATCATAACTTCAAGATATTGCTAGCTTTGGAGAAGGATGTAACATTAAAAATGCTTGTTTTAAGTCAGACTCTTAGTCCATCTAATTGTTCACACTAACTGCTAGGGGCTTTCCAAGGTTCCGGCCAATGTTTTTTCAGCCTTTCCTAAAGGATGTCCAAAGGGGGAGATCAAAAAAGTCAAAAGGGTAGCTATGATTGTGCAAAGTCCCATCCATTTTGTACAACTTGACTTTCATGACCTCCCTGCAGACACCCCAGCCTTGCTCCAGTGAATGGGACTGAACTTGGGTCTGTCTGCATAAAGGTAAAGGTAAAGGTTTCCCTTGACGTAAAGTCCAGTCGTGTCCGACTCTAGGGGGCGGTGCTCATCTCCGTTTCTAAGCCTTAGAGCCAGCGTTGTCCGTAGACATTTTTCCGGGTCATGTGGCTAGCATGACGACACGGAACACCGTTACCTTCCCGCCGAAGCGGTACCTATTGATCTACTCACATTTGCATGTTTTCGAACTGCTAGGTGAGCAGGAGCTGGGACTAGCAACGGGAGCTCACCCCGCTGCGCGGTTTCGAACCGCCGACCTTCCAATCGACAGCTCAGCGGTTTAACCCGCAGCGCCACCGCGTCCCCGGGGTCTGTCTGCATAGAACACCAATATTTCAGCCACTCAGCAGTTAAGGTACATGCAGTACAGTACCCTGGCCGGGAAGCCTTAGCAAATGAGATCAATATCAGGGACACATCAGTTCTTTAGTAATAAAACCACAGAGCTGGAAAGAGCCATTTTGCCCATCCAATCCAACTCCTTGCTTTGTGAAAGAATTCAAAATAAAACATCTCCAGTGGATAGTTGTCTAACCTTTGCTTGAATGCAATAGAGCTTACCAGGTCTCTGGGGAACTGATTCCACCATCAGATTGCTGATCCTCTAGGAAGTAATTTCCTAAAATGCAACCGGAATCTGGCTTCTTGTTCCTTAAATTCAATATCTCATGTCTTGCCCTCTGGAACAGAGAAGGGGTCTTCCTCTTCCACCTGACGCCCCTTCAGATACTTGAAAAGTGCTATCATATCCCTTCTCCCCTCAAGGCTAAACCTACACAGTTCTTCAGTTTTCCTTAAAAAAATACTTTTCTGTCCTTGATCATCCTCACCTCATCAGAAATGGTGCCCTCATCTCAGTACGGTATTTGAGATTAAGTCCGACCACTGCAAAGCAAAGTGGAATAATTACTTCCAGTCTCACCCCAGATAAAACTTGCATGAATGTCTAATGATAAATGTAATCTCCAATCTTGGCTACCGGTCATCTTTCCTGAAGTAAACTTGTATAAAGAAGCCCTCCTCTGATCAGGAGTCACAAAGGCTTATAGAAGAGGTGCTACCAGACTCCTAATTTTTTGCCACCCTGGGCTAACTCTGCTTTCCTCCTACCAAAGCTCTCTTCTGGAAAGGCTAAGCCAGCAAATGTTTCCTGCTGGCACAGACAGCTTCAGTTCCTCGACCTGCCAATTACTTACCCTAGAAATCAATTTCTTACCCAGTGTGGCCATTAGTATGCTAATTATTTTGACAGGCTCTTTGAACGCTCTATGGAGAATTCGTGATTATTCAAGAGCAGATGTGCACTCGCCTTTAGCGCTGTACATTTTCCGATGTAAATATTTCCCATATTTCTTGGGGGACTTTGCCGTTTGTCTTTCCCCCACGCCTCACCCACCTGAGCCAAAGGAAAGATTCCACTCCATGTAGAATCTTGGTTTGCTAAATTATTCTGCAGCTAAACCACAATATGAAAAGAAACATCTGCTTCCAAGCATACTGGGCAGTGGGGAATTAAATGCATAAGACACTTGTGTCAAAGCTAAGGGAAAGCTTCTTTTTTTTTTAAAGCAGATTTCCCAAGTCTGGCATGGATAGCGAACATATTTCTTCAGGGGATACAGCTGTGGACTACTTGAACTTGCCAATCAAATACTAGTGGTCCTCTTATCACCCACTATACTCTTATTCCGTGATAATCCTGAATTTCTTTGAACAAGTCACTGGAATGAAGCTACTTCAGCCTATTCATGCTGGTTACAAGCTCCAAATATATGAGATTAAACCTAGAATTGAGAATGGGAATGAACATCATCTTTATTCCCAGGTGAACAAATAGCTCAGTGGCTTGCAGGAGGTAGCAGGAAGTAAAATTGGAAGGAAATAGGAAGTAAAAAAAGGCTTGAATCGTGGGTTGGCTGGAAGGCGGTGTCTTCAGCCCACTAATGCAAATGCAAAGCCAGGTATTGAGTCTGAGAGCCTTTAGGGCTGGGTTGTAAACCATTTGCCCTTGATAACACAAGGAGAGAGAGGAGAGAGAGAGAGCATTTAAGGCTTGGTGGATTCAAGGGGTTTTATCTACCTTGTACCTTGAGCAGTTAACAAGCTGCTAGCAGGAGGTAGTCAGAGGCAAAGACACAAGAGCAGTACCAAGCAGCCTAGAGCCAGAGAGTTCCACCAACCAGACCAAGAGTTGAGTCAGGACTCCAAACTCAGATTAAGAAGCAAGCCAAGATTGGGGGTGGAGGCCACAGGAACACAGATCTGAAGCAGGAGAGAGGAGAGTGTGGAGGTCGCTTCTGGGCCAAATTCTTGGTGTGGCCTAATTAAGAGAGTTGCTGCTCTCTCTTCTTGAGGACCCATGCCAGCCACCACTGCTCTACCCTCCTTAGCTGCTGGCATGTTCTTGGGCTCCAGCCCCTGACTGTCTGGGTCATCCCGCATCTGCCCCCATTCATTGTCTCTGAGGGCTGCTCCCACTACATCTGACCATCCATCTGCTCTACCTTCTGAACCAGAAGACCCCATAACCAGCAGCATTTTAAGACTTGAAGGGAGCCAAAAGGAAAGAGCAGGAAGGGATCAGTCCTAGAAACAAGGAAGAGAGCCTGTCTGGAATGTTTCCTCTACTCTTCCTTTCCCCTTTTTTCCCTCTCTGCCTCTTTTTCATTCTCCCTTCCCAGCAGGCTGACAAGCAAGGATGGCTCGGTCTTGCCAGGAGTCTAAACAGATTGCTTATAGGAAAGATGTTGGAGATTAAGATGAAAGCTAGACAAAAATAGGTGTTGAGGCACTGATCAGCATTTCAATGTACCTTTACTCATTTTGCACCTCTTAAAGGCCTTTCCATACACATATCCAAAGCAAACCTGCATAAGTTTCATTCAGTTGAGGACCGCATCAACCGATAAGCAGCAGATAGGCATGTAAAGTTTTAAAATTAAGGTGGCATAAAACCATGGCCACGTTCAAAACTCTATTCAGAACTGCACTGCACCTTTGATTTTGTCATCTTAAAGCTATACAAACATTCTGCTTTTCTCTTTCAATTTTGCTCTTAGTTGCATTTAATACGTAGTCACTGATATTACATCATCAATGGTTTTTTAAAGCATGCTTAAATTAGCCATCTTTATTTTGAAGAGCAAAAAGTGCTTCTTCTATTCTTTATCTTTATGGCTTTTTAATGCTTCTATCAATTTTGAAAGTGGATGGGTTTCAGCATGAAATGTTCAGGATTGAAAGCACATTTTGTACAAAAGCCTGTAGCTAACTTTTGCATTGAATAGAGGTGGACCATTTGAGTTCATTTTTCAAAAATGGTGGGTAAATTAATACATAGTTTGATTTTAAGAGTATAGGAAATCAATAATCTCCTGTGTCCAGAAAAATTGCATTTCAGTAGAACACCATTCACTGCTCTATAGAACAGTGGTTAAACCAAGTATTGGCCAAGTCAGCAGTGATTAAATAGACAAACTTAGTTCAAACTTGGAAAGGAAGGGAAAAAAGGGAATGATCAATTTTGATACTAATGGTCAAGCTCTATTAACTTTTTGAAGCATAGTTTGCAGATGGGTTAGACTAAATGTTTTGTAAACAACTGAGATATTATGTCCCGGAGTAATTATGTGCCTGCCTGCCTGCCTGCCTGCCTGCCTGCCTGCCTTCCCACCTTCCCTCTCTCCCTCCCTCCCTCCCATATGCATTACATGTCTAAAGACATATTTTAAGATCAGAAGAGAAAATTGCTATAGTCTGATTACCAGTGTATTCCAGCCACTGCATTTTGTGCTTTCTAATAGCAAAATGTATTATGTAGCTCCAGACAATATATCACATTTATTTTTATTTCTCCCAGGATTTCTGGGGCAGTTTTCAGGCCAAGGCCCTTTCCTAGGTTTAGACAGACCCAGGCATCCCTTCCTTGCTTGATAGATTTGTTGGAACTGAGCAGCATATAAACTGCGGTAATAAAATCAACCCACAGTCCTACTGAAGGCACAAATGACCAGGCTCAAATCATCCTACTTTGGCCATGTTACACAAAGACCCAGCTCTCTGGAGAAGGCTCTGATGCTGGGAAAGGTGGAAGGGAAGAGAAGAGGAGGACGACCAGCAGCAAGAGGGGTGGACTCAGTTATAGCGGTGATGGGGGCACCATTGAAAGACTTGGAGGACCAGGTTAGGGACAGATGGTCATGGAGAAAATCTATCTATGTGGTTACTAAGAGTCAACACCAACTTTGTGGCATGTGATCGATCAATCAATCAATCAATCAAATAAACAGTAAAGAAATATTCATTTAAAGTAAAAACATACACAGCATGTCAAGGTGGAAGTGGACACAAATCACACCCCATGTTGATTTTCCTATGACTCAGCCTACGTCATAGTAGCATATGTAAAATAATACAAATCAAGGCTTAAATGTACACAGTAATGATCTAGCTGGACACACAAATGATTCAAAATAGCAGCAGTTAAAATAATATCTCTACTCCCCTTTAAAACCAGGTCTAATCAGCATAGAAGTCTGAAATGTATTTCTTAAATTGGATGCTACAATTAGAACAGGTTCATTTCACTGACATTGGGAACATTACATCAATTACATTCAGTGCAAGTGACCTGAGAATGGGGATAAATTTATTGGAGGAAGGAGGCCAACTACAAATATCATTAATGCAGGTAGTCCTCACTTAACAACCATCCATTTAGTGACGGCTCAGACTTATGACAGTACTGAAAAAACTGACTTACAGCCTGTTCTCACACATACAAACATTGCAGCGTCCCCACAGTCACGTGATCATGATTTGGGCACTTGGCGACTGGTTTGCTTTTATGACCATCGCAGCTTCGTGTGGTTACGTGATTGTCATTTTTGACCTTCTCGGCTGGCTTCTGGGAAGCAAAATCAATGGGGAACTGCTTGATTTGCTTAAGAACCACGCGGTTCACTTAATGCCCACAGTGATTCACTTAACACCTGCTGCAAAAAAGGTCGTAAAATCAGGTCAGATTTGCTTAATGACCACTTTGCTTAGCAAACAAAATTCTGGTCTCAATTGTGGTCATTAAGTGAGGACTACCTGTGCTTGCTTATACCCCTGACCTGGTTTCTGGTAACCAGAAGTAAACTATCTGAATGAATAAGTGTTGGTTGGTTGTTTATAAGATTTATACGGCCACCCATCTTAAGAAAAACAACTCTAGGTGGCTCACAACAGTTGAATAAAATCAAACATTATAAACCCAACAGCAATAAAAAGCAATAAAAATGAGAACCTAGTGACACAACCAATCTCCTTTGAGACACCCAAATATCACATTTTTCATGCTCCAACTTCAGCCTATCCCAGCACTTTTAAATACATGGCATATTAGAATGAAGCTGTGTGGATATTGCCTGGGGGAGGGAGCTGTGGGGGCAAATGACCACACATGTATTCCAGTGTCACAAAGCAAACTCCACTCCTTTTGCACTTGTGTTGCCACATCACACACAAGCACAAAAAGAGCAGATCTTACGTTGTGATGTCATGAAGCTCATTTTGTCATGGTTGAATCTTGGCTTATTGCAGACATCCTTGATGAGAAAGCCAGTACTGAAGTATGTATATTCTGGAATGTCTCTCCGGTTGCTAATGTATGACTCTTGAGCAACTTTCAGCAGATGGTGGCTCTTTGCTCCAAGCTTTGCTGGATGAGAGAATATATAGTAAAGGTAAAGGTTTTCCTTGACATTAAGTCCAGTCGTGTCCGACTCTAGGGCGGTGCTCATCTCCGTTTCAAGCCAAAGAGCCGGCATTTGTCCTTCCGTGGTCATGTGGCTGGCATGACTAAACGGAATGCCGTTACCTGCCCGCCGAAGCGGTACCTATTAATCTACTCACATTTGCATGTTTTCGAACTGCTAGGTTGGCAGGAGCTGGGACTAGCAACGGGCGCTCACCCCGTCACGCGGATTTGAACCGCCGACCTTCTGATCAGCAAGCTCAGCGGTTTAACCCGCATTATAATCCAACTTTAGGACTAAAGTTTGGGAAGTCATATTTGTTGGCTATGCTGGACCACTCAAAAATTTCAGTACCATTAATTATGATATTTTTCTTGATATGTTCACAGGCATGGACTACACAACTGCAGTGGCTCAAGTCTTTTATGGAACAACAGTCTTACAAAAATGATACTGGGAGTTGCCTGTTAAATGTTTCAGTTTTGTCCTATGAGTTTCTACGGGCCTCAGTTTGCACACTCACATCTTTTCACTGAGTTGCAAGGATAGGGCAATGAAGTCTTAGGTCTTGGGGCAGAGGGGCATCCCACTGCACTGCAAAACCCAGATAGCATCACTCTGTTCTTAAGTGGATCTATGACTAAGGGAACCAGACAGGAAAATTCAGTTACCCAATTTAATGGCACATAAAAGAAATAATCAGGATAACATTAAAGCAGATTAAATAAGTCACAGTGCATTAAATTAGTTTTATCCAGTATTGCATATTTTTCAGGTACCACCCAGCTGATGAGAAGCAGGATGGGCTTATTGTGTGTGATGTCACGATGTTTCACTTTTCCCCCCTCCCTCTTTTGCAGATGAATTAACTCATTTTTGCCATTGCGGCTCTAAAACACCCATGGGGATTATTCCTCCGTCTTCATTAGAGCTTCATGCCCAGTCCCATAACCTTGAAACATAAAATGACATTGAAAATAACCTTCTATAAGGAATGATTGAATACATCTGTGGGAGGGGAGGTAAAATTGACAAGATGGTGGATGGAGGACAAAGCCATAAGACCTTCTGCTTTGTACATGCAGCAACATCACATGCACATTCAAAATGGGTGGGGCTTGCATTGCAATGCTCCATCCACTATCTTGCTGATTTTGACACAAGCCCTGCAGAGGCCACTGGCTAAATACGTGCTCCATTGTAAGGATTGGTTCAAACTAGCCCTTATGAGATTCAGAGAGATGCAAGATTGCTCTGTTCCAGATCTCCTTCACAACACCTGATGAAAGAAGTGTGTGCCACTTCACCAGACTCAGGACTCTTCATACCTATCAATGCCCTGCAAAATGAAACCAAGGAGGGGAACATGGATGGGAGAATACTAGAGCAACATCTTTCTTGGCATCACAGAATCATAGCATCATAGAGTGGCCATGTAGGATCTCTAGTTCAATCCTCTGTCCAGCGCAGGGATCCAATTTAAAGCAACCCAGAGTTAGATGGCTATCTAATCTCCCCTAGAATATATCCAGTGAAGTGGAACCCACCATTTCTCTGGATAATTGATTCCATTGTCCCAACTGCTCTTATTGTTCAGAATATTTTTCTAAAATTCAGTTGGAATCTGCCTTCCTGCATGTTAAATCCATTATTAGTATCCTGCTCTCTGGAATGAAAGAGAACGGGTCTTGACCTTCTTCTGTAGGTAGGTAGGTAGGTAGGTAGATATATAGAAGATAGAGATAGATGATAGATAGAGATGTTGGAGATAGAAATAGATAGATACATAGATAGATGATAGATAGATAGATAGATAGATAGATAGATAGATAGATAGATAGACAGACAGACAGACAGACAGACAGACAGACAGACAGACAGAGACAGAGACAGAGACAGAGACAGAGACAGAGAGATAATAGAGAGAGATGATAGAAATAAAGAGTCAGGGTTGGTCCAACCCTGAAATATATGGAGAATTTGATGTTCCCAGGAACTGTATTACCATATCTGAAAATTATCAGGATCCACATTCCAGAATTAGATATGAGCAGAGCCAGATCTGGGGAACAGCAAATATTTGGAGAAGCCAAAGTGGTGGGTGGGCCTTTAACTTGGGTGGAGTTTCAAAATGGGAAAGACTGCCAACAGTTGGAAGTAGATTTCAGACAGCAATTCTTCCCCCATCCCCTGACCTTTGCTTGGCAAAGGGGGGTGGGGGCTCCTGAAATGCTGCAAACATTACTGCGCAGAGGTGTCCAGGAGAGGATCAAGAGAGATCAGACTAATAAAACCAATGTGGTGGCATTGGAACACAAGTCCCCACCCTTTATTTATTTATTTATCTAATTTATATGGCTGCCCATCTCACAATAAGTGACTCTGGGCAGTGTACAGCCTTTTCTACATGGGCCACAATGTTGCATACACATCCAAAAGGGGCAGAGCTTGTGGCATGATGCTACGATGCTGTAAGACTGCCAGAATGGCAAAAGCAGTGAGAACCTGCAGACACCATTGTGTGCAGCATTTTGAAGGCACCAAATATCTAGGGTTCTGCACATACCACCTGTCTCCAACTCCTTAACTAAAATGGATCTTTTTCCCAGGTTTGTGCTGCAGCTGAGGAAAACCAGGCAATCCTTCAAAAGGATGCAGCTGCTTTAAGGAGCTGTGGACAAGTCTTCTGCAACTCCTCTCCGATCTCAAGGGCATCAAAGTGATGCCTCCCTGAATCATACGCTATTATCACATTCTGAAGCATGAACAAGGAAGCCCTCAACAACATGTTGCCCAGTTCAGCATTCCATCCTTTTCAAAATATTTCATTCCTCCTGTTCTATTTTTCCATCTCCCTCCTTCAGAAAAATGGAATGCACAGGGCAATGGGGAAAACGACTGCCCCCAGCACCACCGCCAATATTTTGACAGCAGAACTAGCCCACCAGTGTTTTCAAATATTTTCCCTCTCTGGACCCAAAATCCCAAGATTCCCCAAGATCTAAAAGGACTGGCCTTTTGTTTCTGAAGCTTTGCTGTGGCATTTCAGACGGAGACTCTTTCCCAGTTCTGAGCATTGTGCATCTTAGTATATAGCTGGAGATGAGCTATTTATCTCAAGCATGTTTGCAAAAAAGCTGCCTCTGATCTTCTGATATCCTTGCGAGCATATTTTACAGTTATATGATCCCCCTGAGAAGTGGAGGGGAAGGCAAAGTTGGGAGAAGAAGCTTTTACTCAGAGAAAAGTCCCCTCAAGCTTTTCACTTTTCCTTTTCATGCCACACTAGACATCCTTTGATCCCTTAAGTTAGCATGCTAACAAAAATGCTAATGACCACTTGCACTGAACTCAGACAACGCTCATACCTTCAAGGAGCGGGAGGTCTTAGCGGTGGAAAAGCCCTTCATATTTCATGAAACGCCACATTCCCTTTGATGCTCAAGCTCCATTTCTTGACTGTGTATGTTTCCATACAGGCAAGTTAAGCAATTAACTTGTATTCTCAGTGTCCATATATGCTGTATCCTCCCCATTATCCCAAAGGAAAGGCAACAGAAATAAAATTAGAAATACAGATAAAACTCCTCCTTGACAGCTGGAGTAGCAACACCGATGGAAATCAGTCCTGAAGATTTCCAGTTTCCCAATAAATGTGTCCATGTGTCTCGTCTGTATGTGTATTTCTTTATTCCAGTTTTCTCACGTTTTGTTCAGGAGCTCAAGGTGATGTACCTAGTATTTGTGTCTCCCATTTTCCCCCAACAACAACCCTGAGATGCAGACTGGGCATCCAGCAAAATATGTATATGCAAATAGGTCTATCTACCACACATCCACAAAAGGATAGGTCCAGCACAAATCACCATCACTATCCATCATCATCAACATCATCATTTTCTTTGATTAGAGAAAAGACACTATCTACGTTTATTGGTGAATGGAAGCCTCTTATGGAGTTTTCACACAAAAATGAAAAAAAAATGAACTTGTGATTTATGATTTTGATGATTAGACAGGACAGGTTATAGAAAGAAGAGTAATATGATGTATTGTTAGAGAGATTAAAATGTATTGTACTTACAACTGCTGTGAAGAAAATCGGAAGCTACTTCCTTACGTATTTCTTTTCTTTCTTTTCTATTTTTCTCTAACCGTTTTTCATTTCTTTTCTTTCTTTTCTATTTTTCTCTAACCGTTTTTCATTTCTTTTCTTTCTTTTCTATTTTTCTCTAACCGTTTTTCATTTCTTTTCTTTCTTTTCTATTTTTCTCTAACCGTTTTTCATTTCTTTTCTTTCTTTTCTATTTTTCTCTAACCGTTTTTCATTTCTTTTCTTTCTTTTCTATTTTTCTCTAACCGTTTTTCATTTCTTTTCTTTCTTTTCTATTTTTCTCTAACCGTTTTTCATTTCTTTTCTTTCTTTTCTATTTTTCTCTAACCGTTTTTCATTTCTTTTCTTTCTTTTCTATTTTTCTCTAACCGTTTTTCATTTCTTTTCTTTCTTTTCTATTTTTCTCTAACCATTTTTCATTTCTTTTCTTGCACTTTCTGCTTTTTCTTTAATTTCCCCCTGTTCCCCTTTTCTTTCTTACTTTCTTACTTTCTATTAGTTTGTGTTAGTTTTTAATCTTCTTAAAAACTTCAATAAAATTATGTTAAAAACCTATTATCATCATTATCATCGTCAATATCCTGATAATTACTAATTAAGATGAATTATCTGTAAAATACAATTCATTACTCCCATTTATAAACATATCTGATCCCCTCTCTGCATATACCAACCATTCTTTCACACGCAAACTATTCTCACACGTAGAACCATACACGTGTATACATATATCCATATATACACACATTCCCTTCTCTGCTTCTAGCAGAAACTGCAACATGAAGGTTAAAAAATAGCCAGATGGCAGTGGGGTGTGATGGGCTTCAGCAATGCTGCTGGTTCTCAGGAAGGAGGGAGCACTTTCCAAGGAGGGGATAAGATAAGAGAAAACAGAGTCCAGAGATGGAACGTGGGAAGACTAAGAGGTTCAGAGTAGCCCTGCCCCAGAGCCTTCCCAGGTTATTCCCCCTGAGGTTAGGTAGAGTAGCTTGAGTCTGGCAAGAGCCTGTCTATACTGCATGAGCAAATGAAGAAGTGAAGATTGGCTGGACTGATTCTTGGTCATTCTTGGGCTGGGCCTGACAGGTTCAATTCAAATATGTTTCTCCCTGGACTTCTTAAAGCAGTCCAGGGAGGTGAACCTGTAGCAGGGGTGGCTCACCTAGGAATAATGAGTAACGTTTGAACTGAGGACTTCCTGGTTCCTACACTAACTTAACAAAGAACTCAGCGTGCCATATATCTCGAGATACTCATATAGTATATTTGTGCCAATAGATCATTAACAAGGCCTGTGCAAATCTGCTCCGACTATCAGTTTGGATTGCCAAGTTAATTTGATCCAAGCTGCTGATTATTTTTTTTAAAATATTGATTAAAAATCAGAGACTTATGACTGGAGGAGCATATGAATGCTGTAAAAGGCATAAATAAATAATCAGTCTGGTTCTGTGATGGACTTCAGCAACGCTGCTGGTTCTCAGGAAGGAGGGAGCACTTTCCAAGGAGGGGAGCAAGATAAGAGAAAACAGAGTCCAGAGATGGAACGTGGGAAGACTAAGAGGTTCAGAGTAGCCCCGCCCCAGAGCCTTCCCAGGTTATTCCCCCTGAGGTTAGGTAGAGTAGCTTGAGTCTGGCAAGAGCCTGTCTATACTGCATGAGCAAATGAAGAAGTGAAGTTTGGCTGGACTGATTCTTGGTCATTCTTGGGCTGGGCCTGACATGGGGTGAAGGGAAGGAGCAGCTGCAATGGGAAGTGAAGGAAGACAAACTTGAGGAACAAAACTGGATGGAAATGAGGCAAGGAAAAGAGGTAATTTGGTAAGGAAAGAAGGAAAAGAGGGAAGTTTGGTTTAGACAGTACAGAAAGGGTTAAATTCACCAGGCAAAGCAACAGGCTGATCTTCAAAGTTCTCTATACTTTTATGATGTCTGCTGTTGTTTGTGCCCCTGACTTATGCCTATGTCTTCCACAGCCTCTTCAGTTCTTTTCCATGAATATAAGATAAAACCCTCAATGTGGGGGTAATTATCTGGAGCAGGAAAAAAACTCATCTTCCTGCCAGTAAATACAAGTAGTCTTCACTTAACAATCACAGTTGGGACCGGAATTTCAGTTGGTAGATGAAGCAGTCATTAAGTGAATCTGACCCAATTTCACAACCTTTTTTTGAGGCAGTTGTTAAGTGAATCACTGCAGGCGTTAAATTAGACCACATGGTTGTTAAGGGAAACATGTGGTCCCCCATTGATTTTGCTTGCCAGAAGCTGGCTGGGAAGGTTGAAAAGGGCGATCATGTGACCATGGGATGTGGCAACAGTCATAAATGCGAACAGGTTGCCAAGCACCCAAATTGTGAACATATGACGGCAGTGATGCTGCAACAGTCGTAAGTGTGAGGATCAGTCATAAGTCAGTTTTTTCAGCACCATCGTAGATCCAGATCATCACTAAAAGAATTGTTGTTAAGTGAGGACTACCTGTATTGTTTGTGAGATGTTGTATGTACATTTTCTTCAGCCATTCCTCTTTTCTCCTTCCACTCCCTAATTTCTCCCGCTTTGGAAGCTATCGGAAGAATTAACACCTTAGTTAAAGATGGAGTATATAAATATATGACTAACAAGAATTAGGGCATTTCCTTCTAGCCAAAAATACGTGTGAAGAACTGAAACGCATTCAAAATCCATTTCTTCTGAATATGTTCAAAGATGGGCCTCTAAATTAATTCCACATCGATCGGCTCTTCAGTCTTTTATATTTCATCATGACTTTTATGATGAAGATAAAATTAAACAGTAATGGGGCTGGGAAATGAGAGGACTTTATTATTTAAGATTTCTATGATGGGGATATTCCTAAAACAGGAGAACAATTTAAAATAATTTTAGGGAATTTGGCTCATTTCTAATTTCAAATACATCAAATTTTGCACTTCATTGCAATCCAACAGCCATGACTAAATTTGAAGTAAAGCTAAATTTCTCATTTAACAGGGAGAAAGGAAGAACATCAGACATTTACAACATTCTTAGAAGACAAGCTTCTTGAATGGGTTGAAAGCAATATGGAAATCAGATATAAAATCCTCTTTACCTATGACCTGGTTATCCAATTGGCACAGAAAACCAGTGAAACTGGTTTTGGCCAGAATTAGGGAAAACAAAATTAGGATTCAGAAAATTGTTTTGCATATACAATTCAACTCCAGCAAATATCTTGGTTTAGGTCCAACAGTTGAAATAAATATATATGCTTTGGGGCAAAGTCTGCTAAGATCTTAGATGATGGGATCAAATTTGCAATGGGTCAGCAATCAGGACTTCTACCTTAATCCTATCCTACTCACCCTCTGGATTTCTGGTCTACTCCCCAAACAAATTCATGAAATGTGATTGCATGTAGGTTTAAGTACACATCAATCGTTATTAGCCATGATGTCTGCTTAAAGCTTTCTTTAACCTGCTACCCATCAATTGTGGTAGAGAGGCAGCTTAGTGTACGGTTAAGATGTAAGACTACAGACAGGAAGACTTCAGTTCAAGTCAGTCCACAGCCATGAATACTCACTCTGGGCAAGTCACTGCAGATGGAATTGCAATCTTTTTTCTGAATGGTTATTACTCACAATCAATAGCAGCCACAAATTACTACCTTCAGATCCAACTTGGAAGCAACTGAGTGAACCAAAAGAACCTTTGATCTGCACCTGTAAAATTTTTCTTATACTCAGTACAACCCTGGCTTTGATTTCTTTTTGAATGAGACATCGTTGGAGATGAATTGGTTTTATTTATAAATGGGCATGTTGCGTGTTTACCCTCAATGTTCTATTCCTCCACACCATATTCCTCCAGAGAGTTCCCCTCTCTTCTTCACCTCCACCAATGCTCTCCAGAGCATTAATTCCTAATAATAAATTAAAACAAATCCAATAAGTTGGTCTATTGAAGTGCAGCATCCATCAGTATCTTTATTACAGCAGTGGCTCTGAGCGGCAGACTTAGAAAATAAAAATGTTGGATGGCTGCAGCCCAGATTTTTCTTTGGAAATACTGTATGATCAGCTGCCCCCAAAGAAGTCAAAAAGTACTGGGGAAATTGAGAGAAACCTGGAGGGCTAATATATAACCCGAAGATCTCCTGGTAGCCTTCCATCCTTCTACTGCTCAGGTTTGGCACTGCTTAGCTTTTTGAGACCAGCCATGTAGATGCTGCTACATGAATCTCCTATATATTACAATTGTTAAGAGTTTCACTTGCGGGAAAAAAATAATTTTTGCATTTCCGCTTTGTAGCCTAGTAAATTGCAATCAGTGCAAAATATATATTTTAGGGGCATTTTTATGAGCCTTATTTTATGCTATCTGTTGCTCCATTTCATGTGAGCATGAAATAAAACACCAACAAAGAAATATTGTAAGATATGTACTGTTTCCTTTTCTTTTCTCTTTTCTTTTCCTTCTCTTTTTTCTTCCTTTTTTACAAATATGTCTTATCAGTCATTTTATCCTCCAAAAAGAAAATGTATTGAAATCCTGTGGGCATTTCCTGTGCCCAGTTTCAAGCTGGCCTTTAAAGAGGCAACAGTGATTTACTCTAATTATACCACTCAACATGTATTTGAAATAAATTGGCACTCCAGCTAGAGATGTGGTAATAAGGAACTGTTACCGCTCAGTCAATTAATTTCTAAAGTGGTGGGAACAATCATGGTCTTTCCACCAGATCTATGGTACTACAAAGCCACTGTGCCAAGACAAGCTGGGGTATGTAAAATCCAGAGGATTTCTAGGGCAGCAAGATAGAAGGTCCTCGCTTTTCCCCCTGTAGGCCCAACCTGGACCATGGTAGATTCCCAGAATTAGAGTTAAAACAACATTTTAATCTATCAATATCTCTTTTGCACAAGGGTGGATTTGGCTGATGGAATGACAACATTCACATCAGTTGCAGCTGGAACTCAGGAGGGAAGTTCTGCAAGACATTCTGTAGCACCAACAGGGACTCTTGTGCATTAATCTGTTGGACTCTGCCTTGTTGGTCCTGTGATTTTAGAATTAATCGAGGAGGTTGACTACATTTGCTAAAAATAATTCTTAAAATTTTTGCATCGCTCTTTCAGTTGTCATGACTCCAGTGGCTGGAACAATCAACAGCCCATCGTGTATCTTTCAATCGAACACGTGCACTGAGCTTCAGATAGAAAGCTATGCAATGCTTTCCAGCTTTTATACAGAAACCTCCACTTTTCCAACATCAGTTTTACATTTTAATGGCTATCCAGGTTCCGCCATTGTTCATGGCTCTCCATTCAACAGAATGACTGTTTCATGTTCTGCCAAGCTGTTGCCTGTTAGTTATTTATGGCTATTTTCCATATGTTGCCAAGACCATTTTTGCATTCAAAGGACAGACCTGCCTGCCTTTATGGCTTGTTTCAGACTATTTCCCACCACTTCCTTGTTTGAAAATCAGATCTAGTTTTGGGGTTTGAATTGCTGCTACATCCTTCAATCCAAACGATAAAGAACATACTGCAGAAACTCTTTTCTTTATTCTTTTTTTTCCCTCCTTTTAATGTCTTTTATTTGAAACAAAGATACAATTTCAAAAGAAATAATATTGGTAAGTGGACACAGAAAATTACTGAAGTTACACAATGAGATGAATAAAAGATTGACCATTAGCAGACAAGGTACATTTTTATGGCGACTTTCTCTGCCCCCCCCCCTCCAAAATTGCAGACAGAACACAGAGATGCTTGCACAAGCAATAGAACACCAAAACGAGTGCAACCCTAGGCATGGAATGATTTGGTATACACATCACAGCTATCCAGGAAAGATGTGTTCTGTCTATGAGATTACATTGCTTTGATTTAGTGAAAGCAGTTGCTCCCTTGAGATGTGTGAGTGATGGATTAGAAAACATAGTGTGAATATTACATTGCACTAAACAGAAAGCAGAAAAAGTACTGAAAGGGCAGCAAAACAATTCTGTGATCTCTAATAGAGTGGCTGGTCTTGATCACCAATTTGGACTGTTCTTTTTTCACCCCTGCTGCCCCTCATGCATATTTGCTCAATTATTCATGGGTTCGTCTGTTGCACATTTCATTTAGCAGGCAGTGCAGTTCCAAAAGGATGTAGGAATGGTTGCAAATGATGTTGGCTGCCTCTCCACTGCCAAGCTTAGCCTGACATTTTCTTGTGTTGTCTTCCTACAGTGGAAGCTGTAGGAGCAGCAGTCCTAAATGAGGAGTGTTGTTGTTCAGGAGACTTTGCAAAGGGCCAGCTCAGCCCTTAAAGTTCTCCCCATTATCTCAGCTGGGTAGAGGCTATGAAGAGCTTGATCCTCCAAGAGGGCACATCTACACTTTCCCTTTCACCCACCTGTATCTGCCCAGAAAATACAAGATGGAAGAGGAGGTGGTAGTGTATATTTGGGGAAAGAGGAATTGGGGGAAAGGTTGGGAAGAAGCTCACCTGCTTGCTTCCTTGGGCATGGGTGTTTGGTGATTGGTCTTCCCCACCATTTTGTCTTACCATGCTTCCAATTCCTTGCTCAAAAACACTGGGGAGCTGTGTATAGAGTTACCCAATCATAGAAGGAGAGGGATCATCATCATCGTCTTCATCTTCATTGTCTTATTTCATAATGCTTTGATTGAGATTGTCCTTAATTGTCTCCATCATTTGGCCATGTGGAAAGAGGGCAAGATCTCAGCTGTGTTCACCAGTGTCCTTGAGCTGGTGATGGAAGTTATCCATTTTCTGGGGTCTCACAATACATCAAAGCATATACTAACCCAATGGGCTGGGTCTCCACAACCTGCTGAGCCACAAAAACAACAACCAAGGTTAAACCAACAATACTTAACATATTGTGCACATGTGTGTGCAGTGTGCAGGAAAGCCAATTAAACCATCATGAGAGGTGGTTGCCCATCTCTTCCCGCATGGAGCATCAGTGTGTTGTTCAGTGTGCCATTTGAATATAGCTTGTGTTTCAGCAGTTGGATCTTTTATGGATTGCTAGGAAAGTAGTACTGCAAGGGACTGCATGCAGCTCCATATCTCTCCCTCCTGTTCTCCCCAGTTCATAATTGCATTTTATTGATAGTATTGATTTTATTAATTGCATTATATTTCTTGTTTCTTTGGGGTCTCTGGTATAGCTTAATATGTTTTTTGCTCTGAGTTGTTTAAATGTTGTTTTGCTTTTGGTACTATTGCGGGTTTCTTTTAATTCTTTGAACTGATTACCAACTGATTCTTTTTATTTATTTATTTAATCAGATTTCTATCCTGTTGCAATCATGAACAGACTCTTGGCAGCTCACGGTAACAAAAAATATAAGAATGAATACACATACAACCGCACTAAAAGCACAACAGTATAATATGGCATCATGCCCCCCAAGTATTTATTACTTGGATTTATTTATTTTTTTGGAAAGGTGAAATATAGTTTTCCAAAAATATAAAGAAATCACAGAGCCTTTTCTATTTCCTTCCTCCCTTCTTAGAGAAATGTGAAACCCGATCACTGGAGACAATATCTTTGAAATGAACTCTTCCCCCTCCCCCCCAAAAAGATTAAGAGGACATCATTTTAATAATGATTCCTTGACCTCTGACCATTTTCTAACAGAGACCCAAAACCCTAGCACAGGAAATTTTTTAGATTGGATTCTCACTTCTGTCACCAAAGGGGTGGTCACCAAATTACCAACTTTTCAAGCTATGCAGTTCAATCTTAATTAAAGCCTTGATGAAATGCCCTCAGTAAAATGAACTCAGTTTAAGCACTGGATAATTTAAAACCATCTACAAAGGACTACTTTGGCAAGGCCAGACATAAAAATTTTATTTGATTTCCTAATATAAATTTAATTAGATAAGAAGATGAGAAAGGTTCTATCCTCTCACACTTCCCCTCCTTTTTATGGATAGTTAAATTCATATATGCTTTTTTAATCTGGCCATAAAGTTGCCCAGATCTGTAGGCTATCAGCTTGAGGATGACTAATCAACTGGCTTCTTATACACACAGAAACTTAGCACACAGACAGACAGACAGACAGACAGACAGACGTGCCTGGAAGAGAACCCTGACTCAATGAATAACCATATGCTTTGCATCTCCCATTAAACAACCAGGAAGCACACTAATTGCAAAAGCAATTTATCTGGAATCTGGATCCTGCTAGTAAGGTGGAAAAAGATATCAGATACAACTTCAGCCTTGCTCTGTGCTAGGAATGGAAAAGGACTCAACCATGGACCGAGTTTTGGTCTCCTTCTCCCCCAGCCCCTAAATGTACAGCAACAAAGTCTGGCTAGTCTTCATCATTCCATTCAGTCATTCATTCATTTGCAATAATGGTAGTGTAGATCACCCAGTTGTAGTCTACAACAAAGGCTGAAGCACAGAAAATAACAAAAGTAAACACAGATAATACCTACAAAGATACAGTCGATCAGTTAAGGCCAAAGTTTCGTTGGAATAAGAATGTTTTCACCAGCTTGCAGAAGGTAAAGGGTGTTGGAAAATTCTTGCCAGTAATTTCCTGTTTTGTCTGCCTGCAGCACACAGTCAATCCATATATGGTCTTGTGAAAAAGTAAGTACACCCCATGTAAAGTTTTTTTTTTAATATATATGGATAAAATATCAATATTTTATCTTCATTCGTACAGTATGTAAAGATAAAGGCGATGAAACTGAACAAAAAAACTTAGGAAAAATTGACTTTGCAATCATTTATTCAACAAAAAAATAAGCACACCCTTGGCTGTAGTACTGGTATTACCCCCTTTGGCAGAAACAACCTCAAATAGTTGTTTCTTATAACTGTCCATCAATCTCTGACATTGACTGGGAGGAATTTTCTTTCCACTCCCCCCTGCAGAATTTTTTCAGCTGTGTGATGTCTGAGGGGTTTCTTGCATGCACAGCTCATTTCCAATCATCCCACAGCATCTCAATGGGATCTAGGTCCAAGCTTTGACTTGGCCATTCCAGAACCCTCCAGTTCATTTTTTTTTCCCCAGCCATTTCTTGGTGGATTTACTGGAATGTTTAGGGTCATTGTTATGTTGCAAGGTCCATTTTTGGTTGAGCTTCAATCTTCTGACAGATGGTCTCACATTATCCTCACGCACCCTCTGGCACAATGAAGGGTTCATACTGGATTTTATGATGGTGAGCTGCTCAGGTTATGATGCAGCAAAGTAGCCCCAAGCCATAACATTTCCACCACTGTGCTTTGCAGTTCCTATCAGGTTCTTCTGTGAAAAGCTGTCTTTAGTTTTCGCCAAATGTGTCTTCTGGCACTCTATCTTCTGCTCGTCTGTCCAGAGCACATTGTTCCAGAAGTCCTGGTCTTTGCCTAGATGTTCTAGAGCAAACTTTATTCTTGCCCTGATGTTCTTTCTGGACAGCAAAGGTTTTCTCCTGGCACACCTCCCATGTAGATCTACTTTGTGCAGCTTCTTTCTAATGTTAGACTCATGCATTTGACACCAATCGTGGCAAGAGCTACTTGTAGGTTACGTGATGAAATTCTGGAGGTCATCAGGACTTCTTTCAGCATCTTTCGTTCTGCTCTACAGCTGAACTTGCTGAGAAGGCCTGACCTGGGCAAGCTGTCAGTTGTTTGAAATCTTCTCCACTTGTAGATGATCTTCCAGACAGTGAAATGAATGAAGTCCAATTGTTTGGCAATCTTTTAAAATCCCTTCCCAGACTCATAGGCATCTAGAACCTTCTTTCTGAAGGCCTCAGAGAGCTCTTCAATCTAGGCATGGTGATATCACACACTTCAACATCAAAGAGCAAATCAAACTAAATGTCTGTGGTTTAAATTAGACAAGTTCCTCTCAGATCCTCTCTAACAATATTTGAATCATTTGCACCTGATCTGGTGCACCTGATTCTAATTTTAGGTATATGAGGTGGCGATAAATGTAGATATAAATAAACATAAATAGATTTGCATTTATGCTTATTTAAATTACCCAATGGGCTACAAAATGTAAATGCTGCATATTTCTTATAATCTATCCCCTTTAACTATCAATATTGTTGAAACGAAGATCAAATCAAATCAAATCTTTATTACGGTCAAAGACCAGCATAAGGAGGATGGAGTATAGTCAATTAAAAAGCGTAACTATAAAAAGCTAAAGGATATAAAACAGAAAGTATATGTCAGATCCCCCCGATCAAAGGATTCACAGAACCCCTTATTGGAGCATCTGCCATCATTTCCTGGTCAAAGGGTGTAGACGCTGTGTTGCCAGATGGGAGGGGGTGTGAGGTTGGAGTGTGAAGTGTATTATTATGGCTATGGAAGACATCAAGGACAATTGCTTGAGATACCCCAGGAACACCATCTGGATGGGAGGGGGGGTGACATGCTTTCGTGGGAAAGGGAACCAGTTAGGGGAATGTAGTTTTAAATCTAGGTTTGAGCGGGAACTCTCCATTCGCAGCTTTACTTCTGTACCATTCATTTCACTTCATTAAAGCAGTTAAAGGATCCCAGCCTCCTGACTGTGATTGTGTGAATGCTCGAATGAACAGGTGCTGACAGTATATATAAAAACAAAGGTCTAAAGCAGGGTTTCTCAACCAGGATTCCATGGATCCCTAGGGTTCCACAAGAGCTCATTGGGGTTCCCTGGGAGATCACAATTTATTTAAAAAATTATATCAAATTCGGGCAACTTCACATTAAAGAGGTATGTTTCATTCTTTGTTTTTGGTTTAAGAACACTGTTAGTGCATATATAGAGGCCTACCCATGAAACAAATATGATAATTTTATAACTTCTGGCCTCTCTTTGAGCCTGAATGTGTTCCCTCAGTTCCCTGAGGCCTTAAGAAGCATCGCTAATAACAAGGCAGCAGGAGACGACAGCATCCCAGCTGAACTGTTCAAAACCTTGCGAGATGATGCTGTCAAGGTGATGCATGCTATATGCCAGAAAATTTGGAAAGCACAAGAGTGGTCAACAGATTGGAAAAAATCAACTTATATCCCCATACCAAAAAAGGGAAACACTAAAGAATGTTCAAACTATTGAACAGTGGCACTCATTTCACATGCCAGTAAGGTAATGATCAAGAATCTCTGGAAGAAACATTAACAATCTCAGATATGCAGATGATACCACTTTGATGGCTGAAAGCGAAGAGGAACTGAGGAGCCTTATGATGAAGGTGAAAGAAGAAAGTGCAAAAGCTGGCTTGCAGCTAAACCTCAAAAAAACCAAGATGATGGCAACCAGCTTGATTGATAACTGGCAAATAGAGGGAGAAAACATAGAGGCAGTGACAGACTTTGTATTTCTAGATGCGAAGATTACTGCAGATGCTGACTGCAGTCAGGAAATCAGAAGACGTTTAATCCTTGGGAGAAGAGCAATGACAAATCTCGATAAAATAGTTAAGAGCAGAGACATCACACTGACAACAAAGGCCCGCATAGTTAAAGCAATGGTGTTCCCCGGAGTAACATATGGCTGCGAGAGCTGGACCATAAGGAAGGCTGAGAGAAGGAAGATCGATGCTTTTGAACTGTGGTGTTGGAGGAAAATCCTAAGAGTGCCTTGGACTGCAAGAAGATCAAACCAGTCCATACTCCAGGAAATAAAGCCAGACTGCTCACTTGAGGGAATGGTATTAAAGGCAAAACTGAAATACTTTGGCCACATAATGAGAAGACAGGACACCCTGGAGAAGATGCTGATGCTGGGGAGAGTGGAAGGCAAACGGAAGAGGGGCCGACCAAGGGCAAGGTGGATGGATGATATGCTAGAGGTGACAGACTTATCCTTGGGGGAGCTGGGGGTGGCGACGACTGACAGGAAGCTCTGGCATGGGCTGGTCCATGAAGTCACAAAGAGTTGGAAGCGACTGGACGAATAAACAACAAATATTTGAGCCTGAAAGTGTTCCCTCAGTTCCCTGAGGCCTGAAAAATGTTTTAAGGGTTCCTCCAGGGTCAACAGGTTGCAAAAGGCTGGTCTAAAGGGAATCTAAAAGGAATCTAAAAGGAGGGGTAGGTTAATTAGATGGGTTTAGGGGAACATAATGGTTAGTATGAAGATCAATGGGCTGTTCTTACTTCTTTCACATTACTGTATCTAGATCAGAGCAAGTGCACACGGAACTCAGATCAGCTAGCAAAAATACAGCTCGATGTTTATTTATTAAACATCAGCAAACATCAAAAACAAGTAACAGGCAAAAAACAGGATAAACAGCTGGCAAAGCATGGAGAGAAAGCCACATGAACAACAGGAAAGAATTTACATTATTTATATAGCTGTATCTGTTTATCAAAAGGCACAGGATGTTCCAGAGCCACCGGAAACAATATTGTAGATCATTAACATGGACGTTTCCAGATAGAATGGCTTTTGGTTATTCCAGATTTAATCCTTTTATGTACACGGCAAGAGCAGGAAAAAAACAGAAAGTGGGACACCAGGTGATCCCTCCTCTATTTTGCACCATTAATGGATGGGGGGTGATCTATCCAGCAAGTGTAATGGTATGTGGGAAAGGCCTTGGGAGACAGGGCAAAGAGATCCTGCCTAGGGAATGGTCAGGTAAGAGACAGAGTAGCCCACAGCTGCATAATGGAAGGAGAAAGAGGCTCAGAAGGGACCCTCCCTAGTTTCTTGGGCTGCAAAGGAGATGGGAGATTTGTACTTCCAGACTTGCAAGATTCTAGCTTTGCAATAAAGTAGAATTAGCTTGTCTGTTCATATTTCCTGTCTGGTCTACCTTGGTAAGGTTGACAACAACGGAGCAGGGTGCTACAGGTATCTTTCGGGAAAGCATACTCCAGACAAGGTGTCCCATCCAAGCCAAGTCACTGGTAATTCCCCCAGGGGACAGGACTCTCAGCAGGATTTCTCAAGAGGTTCTGACCAGATGAGCAGAATAAATTGTGCCTAAAACAATGCAATCTCATGTTTTAATTGCAAGAAGAAGCTGTTCCTCTTTTCTTCTTTCTCGCAATTTTTAAAACAAATTCCCACATACAGAAGGAGCTTCTCCTACAGCATTTCCTAAAATAAGCAAGTAACCACACATTTGCATGTGGTGTGTGCCTTTGTTTGCTTTTCTGGTATCATCTAAGTGTGGATTCCGTGCATGCATTCGTTGGATGTTGGTTTGGTTTGCACAACATTTTAAATTAGACTAAGTGGGGTTGGATAGTTTGTGGCTCAGAATGTAGTGAGAACCAGGCCATCACATTAAGCCGTAGAATGATTTCCTTGTTGGGTACAGCATGTTACACAAACATAGCAAGTGTGTTTTGTTAGCCTGAGTTTAGAATTTAGTGTCTTGTGTGAGCCTAGTCACTATGTAATTATAATGCAATTCTTAGCAATTTTGCAAGGGAGAAATTAGCTTCAGTTATCACAGTTCCCAAACTCTACCTGCAAGTACCCCGTGGCTACTGTTAATAGCCCTTCCCTCCACTCCATCATCACTAATGGACGTCAGGGTTAGCCTCTTGGTAGCCAACCCAATGAAAGGAAGACTGCCACCGAGTCTTCTTTAGCAAGAATTATTGAAAGGGTAAGAGATAAGGTTAAAGAAATTTCAGGGAACGGATTGTTTTCACTGTAGCGACTTTTTTTTAAACAGCTTGTTAGGGCAGAAACTTTTTCAGTTTCTTGATCTCAACTTCACTGTGAACCAGAAGCTGCTTTGTTTGTTTGTTTTTTTCCCAGATAACTGAGCAACATGCAGGTGGCTGATGTTGTACCAAATCATTTCTTGAAACTTTCTCAGGCTTTGAACAGGACATTACAGTCAGTCTTCACTAGAGAATACGAAGGCTTCTTAGACCAATTCTTAGCAGACAGAAAGGGGTAAACAATATCAAGGTCTCTTTCTCCACAACTGTTGTTGTGTTTTATGTAACTGGCAGAATTTTAACACAGAGGCAGGAATCAGCAGCCTGCTGCCCTAATTCAGCCTACCGGTGTATTTGTGAGCCCTTCAAGGTAGTCCAGACAAGAAGCCCAAACCGGGAATACTAACACTATCTTTACTGTAAGGTTACAGTAACAGAACCTTGCAAGTCTGAAGGTATCTCTCCCCTCCTTTACTTTTACTTTCTCAAAAACTAGGGAGGGTCCCTTCTGAGATGCTTCCCACGCCCCTTCTGTGAGCCGAGATACCTTTTGCAATGCAGCTGTCTAGGCTGCAGCTCTTCCTCTGGTCTCCCAAGGTCACCCCCACAGACCATTACAGTATTCAGCTGGGCCATAGGATGTAAAGTAAGGACCCCCTCTCCACCTCTTCCCTCCATCCAAAGAGAAAAAACAGGAGGTGACACTTCCCTCCATCATGCCCTCATTTCCTGCTTTCTCTCACACAGAGAAAAATGCTGCTGGTAAGACCAGTTGGGGAGTGATCAAATGGATCATCAACAAATCAGCCCAGAGTTGTCCCTTGAAGCATACATTATACTACTTTGGACATATTATGTAAAGACCTAGCTGTCTGGAGAAGGCTGTAATGCTGGGAAAAGTGGAAGGAAAGAGAGGAAGAGGATGACCAGCAGCAAGGGGATGGAAAATGGGTACAGCTTTGGAAGACCTTGAAGACCAGGTTAGGGACAGACCATCACAGAACAAGTCTTTGGGGTTGCAAAGAGTCAACACTGACTTGATGGCACATAATCCATCAACCAAACCCTCCTAATCATTTTCCCAGCAGGCATTCAAGTTAATTTAAGAAATTAAATTAGAGTCAAACCTGGGTTTTGTCTCTGCCTGTTTTTTGCTTCTGGCATATCAGCTGCAATCTGTGGCCCAAAAGACACTTCGCAGCCTGCTCTACCAACTGGTCCCCACAGGCGTGCAGCATCATTATTTGGTTCCAAAAACCAAGGGAACACATTTCTGGCTACACAATCCATCCGCTCCTGCCCACACAATGAACGAAACACAGATTTGCTCTTGTCCAAATTTCTTCTCGTCTCAAAGTTTCTACTAGAAGGGATGAAGCAAGTTATGCTCGCTCACTCACTCCCCCTGCACCATTTCTTGCCCTTGCATATTTTTCAGGTATATTTTAATAGACCTGCTGGAGAGGGGAGACTTGATTTGGTTGAAGCCATAAAATCCCCACCCTGGGCCATCTTTGGTAAATATCTGTGTGAAAAATCCCAGCTGTCATAAAAATAATCAAGCTGTTGGCTTCCAAAGTCAGAGCGAAGCACAGAGGTTAACCAAAATGAGACCCACCATGAAGGATTTCCTTGTCACCACGTCTGGGGAGGCATCTGCCACAAAAGACTGGCTCTCGAGTCAACAGGCACTTTGATCGTGCAATGATTTATGTCAGCCGTCAACCATCCAGCACACATCTGTCACCCGGACAATGTGATATAAAAGAGAATGTAATTGCTTTTGGATTATAAATAAAAACGAACATTTTGGGAATGAATGACATAATCACTGTTCATTTGTACACTCTGTTAGCAAGGGTAAGAAAAACCAGTGGGCATAAACGGCTGTGTTTTTTTCTTCTTCTCCACTCTAACAGGGGGCACCACTGGGGATATTTTAATAACAAATAGCAACCGTCACATTTCCAAGCAGAAGAGAAGATGCATTCGGGAAAAAAGGGTGGATTGATGTTTCAGGCAAACGTCTTCAATCAGTTGCCATTGTTTGCTAATGGAGGAAGGAATCTGGAAGGGAAGGACTTGTGAATGTCATGCACTGAAGAAACCCGCATCCTGGTAAATCTTTTATTTCCAACTGCTTTGGGGGTGCCGTCTGGACCAAATGAAGAAGGGGGTCAGAAGGGAGGGGTCAAAAAAGTCAGTGTGGCAACCACAATCATGAACTGAAGCAACTCAGCTGATTCTGGATGGAGGGAACGCCATCTTGGATTGCTTCCTTGGTGTGGCAACTGATTTTTTTATTCCAGTCCCACAACGTATGGTCTCAATCACAACACTGAATCCATATATTTGGCCCAAGTCATTTTGGCGGTTTTGAGAATGGGGCAAATATTCCAATGGAACATCAGATGGATCATTGGGAGGAGAATGTTTAGGAATATTTCACACCCTTTTCTAATTTGGTATATATGCCCTAATGAGAATAAGCATCATGATATAGCATAGATGATGATGATGATGATGATGATGATGATGATGATGATGATGATGATTAAACTGCCCAATAGCCAAAGATCTCTGGGAGATTTAAATAAAACACACCCAAAAAGAATATATGTACAATTAAAATTAAAGCATACAGAATACAATAACATCAAACAAACTACAGAGTAAGGATACCATCACTAAAGAATGTTCAAACTATCGAACAGTGGCACTCATTTCACATGCCAGTAAGGTAATGCTCAAGGTCCTGCAAGGTAGACTTCAGCAGTTCATGGAGCGAGAATTGCCGGATGTTCAAGCTGGGTTTAGAAAAGGCAGAGGAACTAGGGACCAAATTGCCAATATCCGCTGGATAATGGAAAAGGCCAGGGAGTTTCAGAAAAACTTCTATTTCTGTTTTATTGACTATTCTAAAGCCTTTGACTGTGTGGCCCATAACAAATTGTGGCAAGTTCTTAGTGGTATGGGGATACCAAGTCATCTTGTCTGCCTCCTGAAGAATCTGTATAACGACCAAGTAGCAACAGTAAGAACAGACCACAGAACAATGAACTGGTTTAAGATTGGGAAAGGAGTACGGCAGGGCTGTATACTCTCACCCTACCTATTCAACTTGTACGCAGAACACATCATGCAACGTGCTGGGCTTGAGGAATCCAAGGCTGGAGTTAAAATCGCTGGAAGAAACATTAACAATCTCAGATATGCAGATGATACCACTTTGATGGCTGAAAGCGAAGAGGAACTGAGGAGCCTTATGATGAAGGTGAAAGAAGAAAGTGCAAAAGCTGGCTTGCAGCTAAACCTCAAAAAAACCAAGATGATGGCAACCAGCTTGATCGATAACTGGCAAATAGAGGGAGAAAATGTAGAAGCAGTGAAAGACTTTGTATTCCTAGGTGCAAAGATTACTGCAGATGCTGACTGAAGTCAGGAAATCAGAAGACGCTTAATCCTTGGGAGAAGAGCAATGACAAATCTCGATAAAATAGTTAAGAGCCAAGACATCACACTGACAACAAAGGTCCGCATTGTTAAAGCAATGGTGTTCCCCATAGTAACATATGGCTGCGAGGGCTGGACCATAAGGAAGGCTGAGAGAAGAAAGATTGATGCTTTTGAACTGTGGTGTTGGAGGAAAATTCTGAGAGTGCCTTGGACTGCCAGAAGACCAAACCAGTCCATCCTCCAGGAAATAAAGCCAGACTGCTCACTTGAGGGAATGATATTCAAGGCCAAACTGAAATACTTTGGCCACACAATGAGAAGACAGGACACCCTGGAGAAGATGATGATGCTAGGGAGAGTGGAGGGCAAAAGGAAGAGGGGCCGACCAAGGGCAAGGTGGATGGATGATATTCTAAAGGTGACGGACTCGTCCCTGGGGGAGCTGGGGGTGTTGACGACCGACAGGAAGCTCTGGCGTGGGCTGGTCCATGAAGTCACGAAGAGTCAGAAGCAACTGAATGAATAAACAACAAAAAAAGGATACCATGCAAACTAGACAGCAGCAAGCTGCTCGTCAAATGTAAAACAATGCAAGTTAAAATACAACTAAATAATCGCTAAAAATATAGTTTAAAAGTCTGGGAAAATAGAAAGTCTTCACCTGGTGCTGAAATGAGGCTTGTGTGAGTACCAGTCAAGCCTCTCTGAGGAGGCCATTCAGTAAAAGGGGTGCTACCCCAGAAAAGGCTCTCTACCTGGGGATATGAGAGACTGTAGGGAGTGTCAGCCTTACCAGTAGACCAGATAGGAAACACGACCAGATAAGCTAATTCTACTTCATTGTAAAGCTACATTAACAGAATCTTGCAAGTCTGAAAGTACAGTTTTCCTGCCATCTCCTTTACAGCCCAAAAAACTAGGGAGGGTCCCTTCTGAGCTTCT
The DNA here is from genome assembly GCF_035149785.1 of Candoia aspera. NCBI lineage: Eukaryota > Metazoa > Chordata > Lepidosauria > Squamata > Candoiidae > Candoia > Candoia aspera. The sequence continues at coordinate 109,686,151 of NC_086157.1, read as the reverse complement.
TGATCCTCCTACTATCCAGCTATGGGCTATGCTGCCTCTTATCTGACCGTTCCCTTGGCAGCATCTCTTCTCCCAGTCTCCCAAGGTCTGTCCTACATACCATTACAGGGAGGCTGGGAAAGGAATGGACAAAAACACAAGACTTAAACCAGGCGTTCCTAAACTTTTTGCCATCACACCTCCTTTTAGTGTAATCTAAATGTACATACCTGTCCTAACAGTCAGGAATCACGCTGAGACGAGGAGTAGGTCTCTAGTGTTTATTACTGCTACATAAGACAGAAAATCCTAACAAACTGAAGAAGCGTGGGAAAAACCCAGACAGATAAACCCCAAAAGTTAAGGCAGGTCTGATCTGTGTCTCTTTGAATGGCTGCTTAATTCCTCAGTACTACGCATGAGTTTTCCCCCCTGGATAGGGGCCCCCTCCTGCTCGCCATCAGTACTCATGACAATACCTTCCTTAAAAATCGAAAAACCAAAATAAATACAAATGAACAATGAAAGCAATATAATGAAACTTTGGGAAAGGGGGATTCATTTATAACTAAAAGGTCCTTCCATGCCTCCCCCGGACTCCATCTGCACCTCCCCAAGGGAGGTACACCTCACAATTTGGGAAACCCTGACTTAAACCATCAAGAGATTGCAAGACCAGGCAAGTCAGTTGAGAGCTGATCACATAAACAACAACTTAGGCCACATGGAGAGAATTCTGGGAAGGAGCATTTCAGATCATTCAGAGACACCACTTAAATTCCTATTCCATTTTCCAAGATTCTGTAATTTTCCAGAAAAAGATCCGTGGGTTTTTGCTTGGGGGCATTGTTTTCCTAAAGAAGGGGGGAAGGGGGCAGGCATCCACCTACAATCTAATACAGGTACTCCTCGTTCAGTGACCACACTTGGGACCAGCAATTTTGTCGTTAAGCAAAGTGGTCGCTAAGTGAAACCATAACTGTGCTTATGATCTTACTTCAACTTTCCTTTGCTTTACAAACCTGCTAAGGTCATAACTGAGAGGACTGTTCATCAAACTACTTTTTCATCACTAATGTAACTGCGAATGGTCGCTAAATAAGTCAGTTGCTGAACAAGGACTAACTGCACCAAGTCACCACTGCAAAACACAATTCAGATTCACCTGTACCATCTGAAGTCATCCAGGCGTCCCAGGGATGTTTTCTACTGCTTACCCACCACAATCTGATTACAAAAGTTTTATTTAAGTAAATGATTTAACATTCACTTAAAGGGAGGGAGCAGATGCCAACTGAGGCTGACATGACTGCCACACCGCTGGTCCCACGATGAAAACGTTCCTTTTTTATGAAAGTTGGGACTCATCCAGAGCATCAGATGTTCTCTAATTCTGAAATTGGTTTGAGGTGGTTCAGTTTCCATTGTTGGTCCTAATGAGCGATAATGATTTGATGCATGATTACCTGGGTTGATAGCCAGTACTTAACAAGACTGATATCCCCTGCCATTCAAACAGGACATTTGTGAAAATTCTGCCATCTTCTGTTTTAAAATGACAAGGAAGAAAGATCACTGATGTTTTCAGCATGGGCAAACAAAGGAGAAAAAGAACAAGGCCACAACAGTTGCAGCCAAGATGGTACCTGAAATTTGAAAATGTTCATGTTTCGCTTGAGTGATAATAATGTAAAACAGTAGTTTGATTATTCTATTTTTTTTTAATACAATCCAGCCATGGGAAGCTCCCATTCTAGGATGGGGCAACATGGGGCTAAGTCAAAAAGAACAACATTTCAGAATTTTTTAACATCTATGCCTGGGACTATATTATTTATTTAAGAATGGTTTTATTGTATTTTTAACTAGTATTTATTCTTGCTTTCATTGTAAGCTGTCCAGAGTCGCTCTGTGAGTGAGATGGGCAGTGGCGGAATTTGAAATATAAATAAATAAACTGGTTATTTTCATCTTTTAAAATTAAACAAATTTAGTACCTAGTACATATTGTATCTAGTATCTTCCTTCATTATGAAAATTACTGTTCACAAAGTACCAGCAAATTCTTTCTTTAAAAAAGACATATTTTATACCCTTCTTGCTCCCTTTTCTAAGGATGTCTTCAAACTACGCAAAAGTTGTTCAGTGCAAGTTCAGTGCAAAAGCTGACAGTTTGGAGCGACGACGAGTAGGCTGAGGAAAAACAAGTAATGGAGATTTATTTCATTTTGATTTGGTTTATTTTCATTTTGATTAGTGAGTTCTGAAACAGTTCTATAAGTTGTGGTAGAAAACTAACCAAACTTCTATCATCTATCTATTATCATTATATTTTTCAGGATAAAAATGAAGCACAAATCCTTTCCAAGAATGCTATCATCTCCAGATGTACTTTGCTTGCAAGTACAGGTAGTCCTCATTTAGCAACTACCTCATTTAGTGACTGTTTGCAGTTATGACAGTGATGAAAAAGTATCTTTATGACCAATCCTTGCATTTATGACTTCCATGGGCCTGTACAGCAAAAAAAAGCTGAAGTAAGATCATAAGCACAGTCATGGTTTCACTTGGTGGCTGCTTTGCTTAACGACCAAGTTGCTGGTCCCAATCGTGGTCGCTAAATGAGGACTACCTGTACTCTAGCTAGGACTTTCAAAATCTGCAACAGAGATGGGCCTGAAGCTCTTGAGAGCGTTAAACAAGTTTAATGAACTTACTGTAGCTAGCCCATGTAATTCTCCAGCTGATTTCATATACAGCAGGGATGGTCTGGTTGTTGCTTAAGTCCCATTCTCAAGGTCAGCTTCTTTCCAGGTTGAGCCGAATTCTCCTCCTACCCTTGTTGTGCTTTCTACATTTGTTCCCGTTTCTAGAAAATGACAGACGTTTTCTTCAAATGCCAAGAAAATGCGGTCACACAAAGCCCAATCCATACTCATAAGGACCCGCTCTTGCAGATGCCACCTTCCGCACTAATTGATGTGTCATTAAACTTTGAGAAGAAAAGGTTCCGGTCTCAGGACAGCTGTTCTGGCAAGCAGTGGGCTGAGAAAGAACACCATTAAGCCTAATTAAGGAAAGAGGCTGAAACATAAGGAAAAGAACCTTTATCTCCTCAAGATGAAAAGTCTTCTGCGTATACAGAAAAATGATGATTGCTCATCACTGACCCCCATCGAAGCATCAGGGAGGAGGCAGATGTTCCACCGACTGCCGACCGGAATAAATGCCAACTTGTCATCATATCCCAGGCACAGCCTCCAAGCTGTTGTTCTGCCCCTCCTCACCCATTGCATGTTTGCCATCTGCTCAGATTGCTTCTCCTTGGCTCTCCTTCCTTGTTTCCTACCCTCAACGATCAGGAGATAGCCTTACAATCAAGGCTATCCTGGATTACTCTTTTTCCAGGACTTCCTGCACACTTGGAAAGACTTCATGGACTCTCTTGGGAGCAAAAACCAGAAGAAAACCAAGCGTTCTATTTCCTTAAATGGTCAACTAGCTGCATCAAGGTAGCCCACGGGTGAAATAGAAGGGCATTGATTCTCTCCTCTTATTATTTTCGTCCAAGTACTATTTGGAGAAAAGCTTCTTGCTCCAGTGATAAAATCATGCCTAAGAACCATTAACTGCTTTACTTCCATAAATTGTTCCAATCCTCCTTTAAGTAATCCATTATGCTTCTACTGTATTTCCCTTGTTTATTTCTCCCCTTAAACTAAAATCAATGGGTTCTTTGTGAATTTAGTTTAATAGCAACTAGTTCCTAAGAGAAGAAGGATGCTAAATAGCAGACCAAAAGGAGACATGGAAGCAGAAGAGAACCAGGAAACAAAACTTAGGCTGCATTTATATAGTTCGTGTAGGTTTGACCCAATGTGCAAGTTTGATTTGGACAGAGTCCACCAGGGGAAGTCTAGGGCATAACTGAAACAGGGTAGAACCCTCAAACACCAGAAATCTTCTAACTGCTATTGCTACTGGGTTTATGTCCCACTTTTCTGCCCCAGAAAAATAAGACAGCTAACAATGGAAACCAGCTGCAGAACAAATGAAAATTTAAAATGGCTTGTTATATGATAATGACACATTGGACACTTAAAGGAAAACAGGTAGGCAATAAACAACTCTTATTTTGCAGTTTCATGGGCTTGGTTGAAAGTATGTGTCTTGACATCTTTCAGTGCACATTCATAACGGCTTTGTCTCTGCTCTCACTTTCTCCAGGAGAGTGCCAACAGTGCAAGAATAGAGCTCAGTTCCTGGTTCATAGATTGCAAGCCAGAACTTCTATAACCTTGGCATTTTCAGTTATCTCAATGTAACATAGTCTCTTCCAGTAGGAAGTGGTTTTGTAGTCCCCAGTTCTGAACATCCATACTTCAAAAAAAAAAAAGCAGACATATAAGAGCAGGTTCAAAGGAAGGCTGGAAGGATGATCAAAGGCCTAGCAGGTAAATCCTACAAGAAGAGATTGGGAAAAATCTAGGCTTGTGAAGAAAGAGGGTACTGGATACCTGAAAGGGTGTCACACAGAAGCAAGCCAAAACCTGTTTGCTATCATCCAGGTGAACAGACATGAAATAATTTCTCAGACTGGGCTGCCTTTGGGATGCATTCAAGCAGAGACTGAACAGCCATCTGTTAGGGATGCTGAATCTGGATGGCTGCTCAGGGTAGGGGATTGAATTTGGTTACCTCTATAGTCCTTTTCCAATTCTGGCATTCTAGGATTCTACAACAGAGCATGGACTAAAGAACCTTCTTGCATTTTTACACACACACATACACACCACAGATATATACAGTCTTTCATAAGGATATATATTCCATAATAACCATTAATAGTTGGGTTTTACAATCTCTACCGTATATTCACCTGTAGCTATTTCCATGCCAATTTTCTTAAGACAGGTCTTCATATTCTGCTGAGGTTTCACCTTGAAGGACTGAAAACATCACCTTTGATAGTTGGATGTGGCAAGGCACCCTCCCCATCTCTCCCCTAATGACATCATTTCCCATAGGAACAGCTTTCAATTTAACCAGGTTTATTAACACATCTTGCTTCTTCCCATTTGCCTCTTTCTGTGCACTTTTCAATCAAAGCCAAGTAACATTTATCTGTGAATGTCAGTGAAAGCTATGGAAGAGAGAGGCCATTGTGTCTTACCCAATCATTAATTCATGGGTGGGGAAAAAAGAGCAAGAAAGAAAGAAAGAGAGAAATTTGAATTCCTCTTCCTGTAAGGCTGGCTGCAGATTGAATTAAAGAGGTGGCAGATATTATCTTTCCATCTTCATCTGATTATTTCCAATTTGAAAATGACCTGTCAGAATGCCGCAGAAATTCCTTAATGTTAAAGAGCAACTTTCATGTTCTGCTCTTCAAGACTTTTCAAAAAAACACTGAGAATAGACATGTCAGTTTTTCCGCTAACAAGCCATTTCGAGGCACAAGGAATGAATAGCTGAAGGCTCACATGCAAAAGACAGAAAGGCAGAAAGAAAGGCAGAAAAAGAAGGGAGGGAGGGAGGAAAGCTGGTGCCTTGTTTATAGAGCTTGGCAATTGACAAGTTAATACTAAAGGACACAAGAAGAAGATGGACTCTATGTCCTGAGGCAAGACTCATGTTTGCCATAATCCAGAATGGTGACTGCCTTAGCTACTTAAGGGGCAACTAAACTCTCTTCTCTTGCTTGTTTGTATAGCAAATGGCATGGATTCTTTTAGACAAAGAAGATAACATAAAACTAGGAGGCTAGCAGGTTTAGGTTTTGAGCTAGTGTTATTTGCAAACTAGTTTCACTGGAGAACCTTGAGGGTTTTTTGGGAATTACCTGCCAACATGATTCAGTCTTCTAGAAGCACCATTGTTGCCTGGTTCATACATTAGGTTAAGCCAGAATGTAGTTTTTCCAGGCATGAGAATGTAGTTGCTACGGTTGATTATGAGGAGGACCATCCATGACCCACAACTTACATGTAGGTACCTATTGCCTTATGCCACTCCTAAACCCCCATAGGCCTCTAGGAGACAATGGGATTGACATTTTTTACTCTTTGGGTTATGGGGGTGTTAAGGGACACTCCTTTAAAATACTGAAATCCTACAAAATGGGAGTTTGGGTGTTATGGAGATCGCCGGCAAGGAAGGAAGGGGCCCCTTCCTGGGGGAAAAATGCATGCACAGTGTAGAAAGCCTTGGGCATCCGACCAGGAGGATCAGACAGGACCTGCCTTAGCATTTCTGGAGTTTTTCCCTTAGAGCCTGCTAGTTCTGTTTGGTTTTGGCAAAATTCTGTTATGGGGTAAAAACAATAAAGACTAGAGCTTCATTCCTGACTCAGCGTTGATTCTTCGCCTCATTCCTGTCATCGGGGCATAGTTAACTAGTAGGTGCTGTTGATTTAGGTTTAGATTCTGCTGCCTGCATGGACAGATGCTTGCCATTCTGATCTCTCTTATCCATCTTCTGCTTCAACCATGACCATTTTTATAGTCCATCCTCTACTCATATGACAAGCCCAAAGTATGTGAGTTTCTGCTTGTTGATTATCAACTTCAGGAAACAGTGAGCTTGGACTTGGTCCAGGACTGGTTGGTTATTCTTGCAGACTACAAACTACAAGGTTGAAGGCACATATTTTAAAACAAATCACTACCAGCTGTGCAAAAAAGTATCATTGGTGCTCTCTGAGCCTTGTTGTTTTCTTGCAGACGTTTCATTGCCAGACTAGGCAACATCTTCAGCACAAAGAGGGAGTGGACCTTGCTCTCTGTTTATATATCATGGCTTGCCCTGCTTGCCACAGTATATAAACTGAGAGCAAGGCCCACTTCCTCTTTGCACTGAAGATGTTGCCTAGTCTGGCAATGAAACATCTACAAGAAAACAACAAGGCTCAGAGAGCACCAAGGACTCCACAGTTCAACCCTGAGCTACAAATATTCACTTCGATTGGGAAAAACATATCAGTTTCACAACTGCAATAATATCATGGGGTCGCTGGCCATCATTTCTGTCCTCCAAAAATGGTACATAGGGCTCTTTGTTCACCTAAAGTTTGCTCATTCCTTAGTAAGATGTGTGAAACCAGCCATGTGTTATTCAACCAACTATGATTAAAACAAGCCATGTCTTTACACTGTGTATGAACCTAGCAACTTCACATTAAAGAAGTAAGTTTCATTCTTTATTTTCAGCTTAAGAACACTGTTAGTGCATTTAGACAGGCCTACACATGAAACGAATATAATTATTTTGTAACTTCTGGCCTACATTTTAAGCCTGAATGTGCAGGGGTTCCCAAGGCCTGAAACATATTTCAAGGGTTCCTCCAGGGTCAAAAAGTTGAGAAAGGCTGTGGGTTATCCCATAGCCGAGTTTAACAACATATTGCATCCTCAATACTCTACCCTATTTCCACTTATCTTGAGTGAATGCAGCTGTAGGATTCCTTAGAGCATGTACAGATCATTGACAACCCTCCAGATATTTGATCTGGGACACCAGTAATCCCTAGTCAGTATGGTCAGTGGTCCTTAATGGGAGCCCCCATAACCTTACAGCACCAGGTTGCTTATGCTAACTTATCTATTCTTGGAATCCATCAATGTTAGTTGACCCAAACCTCACAGAAGGTTGTTCCATAGATCGGTGTTCCTACTTCTAAGAGGAGCTCATAAAAACAGTCTTCCTGCAGTATTAGGAGAGGAACTTCTTTTTTATATGTAAGAATTTTATTAAGTTTCATACAGAGATAAAAGCTAGAGAAAAACAAAAAAACTACAAAGAAAAAACTAAAAAAGTTTAAATCAAACAGCCCAATTGCCCCCCTCAAAAACTCCAACTTCTCTTCAGGAAACCTCCCATACATGGTAACCCTTCTTTTCCAAGGCACTCCATCAGAAGATCAATTTCACTTATGGTTTGCAACTCAATCTGTCCCTTTAATTTCTTCAAGTCCACATCCAATCTTCCTCTAGCATCTCAGCAGAAGTCGAAGAGACATTCCAGATGCTGTTAAATTCCTCAGTCTCATCCATGACATCCCCAACCATTTTAAAGCTCATATTTTCCACAACATCCTGAATGCCTTGCATAAAAACTTGGTAAGAATCAGAAAAAAATCTGCTTGAAATCTCAATGAAAGTCTGAGAAAGTCTGTTCGAGGTCCTCCATGTCTCACATAGTCGATTATGGCGCCTCCTAAGATTTTAACCAGTGAAAGTCGAAGATCTGAAGGAATGTGTTTACATAAGTCAGAGTGAGATTGCAGACAATTCCCCAAGGAAAGTAGAAGCAGAAAAGTGAAAGTTCAAAACAGCCAATTCAATGTGTAGGAAAATACTAATTTCTTCAAATTTAGTACAAAAATAATAAAAGGGAGACAATTATTTACTCTCAATCTTCCTTAATATTTTGATAGAAAACAAGCCAAAACTAAAAAAGAGTCCCTGTTTTGGGGGAGATGGGCAATAATTAAATTTGAATAATAAATAAATAAATAAAAAGAATTTTTAAAATTATTCCCAAAAATAATGATAAGCACCAAGAGAGCCTACTTCTTCCTGTTGGAGAAAGCCTCTCTTAGGGTACATACACTTTAATATATATATTAAGGATCGTTACCTTGTCGTGGTGCTGGAGCTTGAGCACCTCAATGATGCTATGAGCTAAACCGTGAAGGGCCACCCAAGACGGGAAGGTCATGACAGAGAGGTCAGACTAAATGTGATCCCTGGGGAAGGTAATGGCAACCCACCCCAGTATTCTTGCCGTGAAAACTAAATGGATCAGTACAACCAGAGATATGTTGGTATACCATCGGAAGATGAGACTCCCAGGTCGGAAGATGGTCAAAATGCTACTGGGGAGGAACAGAGGATGAGCTCAACTAGCCCCAGACGTGATGACGCAGCTAGCTCAAAGCCGAAAGGACAGCTAGCGGCCAACGGTGCTGGTGGTGAACGGCGAATCCAATGTTCTAAGGATCAACACACCATTGGAACCTGGAATGTAAGATCTATGAGCCAGGGCAAATTGGATGTGGTTATTGGTGAGATGTCAAGATTAAAGATAGACATTTTGGGCGTCAGTGAACTGAAATGGACTGGAATGGGCCACTTCACATCAAATGACCACCAGATCTACTACTGTGGACAAGAGGACCACAGAAGAAATGGAGTAGCCTTCATAATTAATAGTCAAGTGCCTAAAGCAGTGCTTGGATACAATCCAAAAAACGATAGAATGATCTCAATTCGAATTCAGGGCAAGCCATCTAGCATCACAGTGATCGAAATATACGCCCCAACCACAGATGCTGAAGAAGCTGAAGTAGAGCATTTCTATGAGGATCTGCAGCACCTACTGGACAACACGCCTAAAAGAGATGTTATTTTCATCACAGGAGACTGGAATGCAAAGGTGGGGAGTCAAATGACACCTGGAATTACAGGTAAGCATGGCCTGGGAGAACAAAACAAAGCAGGACATAGGCTGATAGAATTTTGCCAAGACAACTCACTCTGCATAACAAACACTCTCTTCCAACAACTAAGAGACGGCTTTATGCATGGACTTCACCAGATGGACAACACCGAAATCAGATTGACTACATCCTTTGCAGCCAAACGTGGCGGACATCTGTACAGTCGGTAAAAACAAGACCTGGAGCTGACTGTAGTTCAGATCACGAACTTCTTCTTGCACAATTTAGGATCAGACTAAAGAGATTAGGGAAGACCCACAGATCAGCTAGATATGAGCTCACTAATATTCCTAAGGAATATGCAGTGGAGGTGAAGAATAGTTTTAAGGGACTGGACTTAGTAGATAGGGTCCCGGAAGAACTCTGGACAGAAGTTGGCAGCATTGTTCAGGAGGCGGCAACAAAATACATCCCAAAGAAAGAGAAAACCAAGAAGGCAAAATGGCTGTCTGCTGAGACACTAGAAGTAGCCCAAGAAAGAAGGAAAGCAAAAGGCAACAGTGATAGGGGGAGATATGCCCAATTAGATGCAAAATTCCAGAGGTTAGCCAGAAGAGATAAGGAATTATTTTTAAACCAGCAATGCGTGGAAGTGGAAGAAGACAATAGAATAGGAAGGACAAGAGACCTCTTCCAGAAAATTAGAAACATCGGATGTAAATTCCAGGCAAAAATGGGTATGATCAAAAACAAAGATGGCAAGGACCTAACAGAAGAAGAAGAGATCAAGAAAAGGTGGCAAGAATATACAGAAGACCTGTATAGGAAGGATAACAATATCGGGGATAGCTTTGACGGTGTGGTCAGTGAGCTAGAGCCAGACATCCTGAAGAGTGAGGTTGAATGGGCCTTAAGAAGCATTGCTAATAACAAGGCAGCAGGAGACGACGGCATCCCAGCTGAACTGTTCAAAATCTTGCGAGATGATGCTGTCAAGGTAATGCATGCTATATGCCAGCAAATTTGGAAAACACAAGAATGGCCATCCGATTGGAAAAAATCAACTTATTTCCCCATACCAAAAAAGGGGAACACTAAAGAATGTTCAAACTATCGAACAGTGGCACTCATTTCACATGCCAGTAAGGCAATGCTCAAGATCCTGCAAGGTAGACTTCAGCAGTTCATGGAGCGAGAATTGCCAGATGTACAAGCTGGGTTTAGAAAAGGCAGAGGAACTAGGGACCAAATTGCCAATATCCGCTGGATAATAGAAGAAGCCAGGGAGTTTCAGAAAAACATCTATTTCTGTTTTATTGACTATTCTAAAGCCTTTGACTGTGTGGACCATAACAAATTGTGGCAAGTTCTTAGTGGTATGGGGATACCAAGTCATCTTGTCTGCCTCCTGAGGAATCTGTATAACGACCAAGTAGCAACAGTAAGAACAGACCACGGAACAATGGACTGGTTTAAGATTGGGAAAGGAATATGGCAGGGCTGTATCCTCTCACCCTACCTATTCAACTTGTACGCAGAACACATCATGCGACAAGCTGGGCTTGAGGAATCCAAGGCTGGGGTTAAAATCACTGGCTTGCAGCTAAACCTCAAAAAAAAAACCAAGATGATGGCAACCAGCTTGATTGATAACTGGCAAATAGAGGGAGAAAATGTAGAAGCAGTGAAAGTCTTTGTATTTCTAGGTGCAAAGATTAGTGCAGATGCTGACTGCAGTCAGGAAATCAGAAGACGCTTAATCCTTGGGAGAAGAGCAATGACCAATTTCAATAAAATAGTTCAGAGCAGAGACATCACACTGACAACAAAGGTCCGCATAGTTAAAGCAATGGTGTTCCCCATAGTGACATATGGGTGCGAGAGCTGGACCATAAGGAAGGCTGAGAGAAGGAAGATCGATGCTTTGGAACTGTGGTGTTGGAGGAAAATTCTGAGAGTGCCTTGGACTGCAAGAAGATCAAACCAGTCCATCTTCCAGGAAATAAAGCCAGACTGCTCACTTGAGGGAATGATATTAAAGGCAAAACTGAAATACTTTGGCCACATAATGAGAAGACAGGGCACCCTGGAGAAGATGCTGATGCTAGGGAGAGTGGAGGGCAAAAGGAAGAGGGGCCGACCAAGGGCAAGGTGGATAGATGATATTCTAGAGGTGACGGACTCGTCCCTGGGGGAGCTGGGGGTGTTGATGACCGACAGGAAGCTCTGGCATGGGCTGGTCCATGAAGTCACGAAGAGTCGGAAGAGACTAAACGAATAAACAACAACAACATATATATATATATATGTGTGTGTATATATATATATATATATATATATATATATATATATATAGTGGGTGATTTAGAAATGGGGTGGCCGGTCTTAATGTCCCTTTAAGGCTACAGAGCAGCTTGCGAAATGGTGACGTCCCAGCCTCCCAGCAGCTCTTACCAGTCAAGTGTAAACGCTGTTTACAATCTCCTAGCTGCAAGCCCACATCCTGGAAGACAAATGGGGTGATTCCGAGCATTTTCTTTTCCTGGTAAAATGCTCCTGGGCTTCAGGAAAAACCTGCCTGAGCCAAAAAAAACCCTGCCGCATTGGCAGTTCTGCCTGCAGAGCCCGCAAGCCCAGCTGTTCAGTCCGCCATGTCCCCACCGGAAGTCAACACTTAGCAACTTCTTGTTGCAAGTCTCATTAATCATTTCAACAGCAGCAACATATTTGTGTCTTTATGATTCAAGGCTGCAATCCTGAAAGCAGAAAGAACTTCCCAACTTCAGTTCTTCCCCAGCATCATCAATAGGGTTGGAAAAATTCCAACCAGAAACCCCAGAGGATTGCTGTTACTCATTGTCAATGTTACTTGCCTAGATGGCTCCATGGCCTTTGCACAAAGCAGCTTCTCATCTTCCTAATTAGACTTCTTGCAAGCTCAAGATGATTTATTCACCCAGCAAGCTTCTTCTCTCCATTTGCATCACATCTGCTCTTTCCTTTCCCCCAGTATTCATGACTCTGCTAGTCTACCTCCATGGATTGAAATAGAAATCCACATCAAAAGACCCATGCAATGTAAACAATTTAGTGGAATTTGGATTAAAAAGGAACATAGATCTGTGGATACTCCATCAGGTTTCATAGAATGTCCCCTTTAGGTGCATATATAGGATTGCACCTTTAGTCAGACTGAAGCATTCAGGACAATGGGTTCTTTCTATACTGCAGAATTTGGGTTTCCAGAGAGTGGCTGCATTAGACTGATCAAGGGGAAAAAATAAATAAAAGTCTTCTGAACCATTAAAGACTAACAAAATTATTCTCATCTCACCCTGGGTGGACTACGCTTTATTTCCGCAGGAGATGTGAAATGCTCTTGATGCTTCATTATTGCTGCTTCATTGCATCGGTTCTCTTTAAAATCAGGCACTTTCCAATAAAAACTGGGAACAGAGGTGAGCCTTTTCAGTTTTAAAATTGCTTCCACATTTATTTATTTGTTTAACCCTCTTTGTATACCTCCATCCTCCCCAAAGATTCCCAGTGTTCTACAATAGATCTCAGAGAATCCAGTTCATTGACTCCTTCACAGAATAAATGTTCACATATCTTTCCAAGCAGAAAAGGGCATACTGAAGCAGGAACATTTCTGAGCTTCTCTGCCAAAAAAGTAGAGGGACAAAGAAAGAGAAAGAGAGAGAATGATGGGTATCTCCTTGGATCTGGAGCATCCCTGTTAATCAAGCTTCAGAATTAATGTATGAGATATGATGAAGGCTTATAAAACATTGCAGAAATACTGAATATGGTTTATGCACAAAGGGTTATTTGTTCTCTGGCTTGTAAAGCAACTTTTTTCTCCAGGGTTTTACAACCATGGGATATCACAGATGTGAAGACTGTTCCTTTGTTCGCTTTTGCTTTGAATGCAAGCCCCATTTCTAAGCAGAACTTGCAACAAAAAGATCAAGTGGAGCTTGGATTGCATCATCGTGGCTGCCACCTTAAGTTTTTGACCCCAACTTGCACATCCCTGCAAGACACTCCCATTTTACATATGTGTTGTGACATCTCACACCCCCCCACAAAGGGGTAGAACTTGTGGAGTGATGCCATAATGCTTCCTTTGTCCTTCTGAGGAAAGTATTGGAGCTACAGGCCCCCATTTCTCTAAGCTTAACACCCACCTGTATTTCTCTTCGTTTTTGCATGTTTTAGTAAACTTCTACTCTTAAAAAGACATGTTTGGGTGCCAGTATGTAGAGCACACAGGGAATGGCCTTGAAGGACAGGAGGAAGAACCGCTACCAAGAAAACAGTCAGATAAGAGGGGCTTGAGCCCGGGCCAAGCAAGTAATGTGAAAAAACATCTGAGACAAACCCTTCCTTAGTTCACATGAAGATAAAGGGAGGGAGGGGGAAGACAGATTCTGTTGCTATAGCTGTTCTAATAAAAGGAGCTTCAGACCTACAGTATATGGCATTGGTTTCGTAGTCTGGTCTAACCTATAGGGCTGACACAATATGTGTCTTGTGGAGTTGTAATCTGATAATATAACTTGGAAGGTAGGCCTTTGTAGATTGACTACCAATTATAGGGCTCTAACTGCCTTTGTATTTTTCAGTTAACAGAAAGGGGAAGGTATTTTCCTTCTCTTGGTATTGCTCCTTAACCCCTGATGGAAGAAGCAAAACAATCATGACAGCATCATCCAGGGCTGTCCTGGTAGGGCAGGCTGGATGCTAAGAAAAGAACCCAAATAGCCATGCCAGCATTCCTCAACACAATAGCCAGGACCGTTAGGATGAAAGTAGGATATTCAAGATTGTCAAGAGGAAATATGCCCAGAAGAGAGAAGCAGAGCTATAGAAATTAGATGAAGAAAGGCAAATCTCAATTTAACAGACCACCCCTTTAGTGGGCTTCTGATACAATGGACAAAATTTCCATCTGGAATCCCTTCAAAGTAATAAACAATTCCATTCCATCCTATATAGTCTGGACAAAGCAGTTAAAGTCATGTTACATTTATCTTAAATTTACGTTTGTGGTGATGTATGAAATGAGGTCATTGCATATATTATGTAAATTATCATATAATTTACAACTCAATGGATGTCCTGCCAGCCCTCTGAGGTAGGCCAGATCAAGAAGCAGACACCACAAGGAAAACGAACTCTACTCTATTGTTGCAGGTATAATAACATAATCCTGGAAGCCTGACAGAGTTTCTCTTTCTCTCTCTTATACAAAGAAAATCAAGGAAGAACAATCTTGAGTTTCTTTCTCACTTCCCTCTTTGAGGGCTAAGCTAGTGTTTACATAACAGCTGTTGAATATCTTCATGAAGGCTGACTTCCAGGAGAGGCATGACGAACTAAGCATGTCTCCCTAAAAGCAGAGATGATGACCATGGCAAAGACTAAAGAACCAGTTAGTAGACCAGTCCTTTAGAACCTCTCCAGACAAGGAAAGGACAGAAAATTACCCATGTGTGCTCTGGACAGCTGCTTCTTGTGAGGAGACTGAAGGACCATGGTTTCCCACAGGTTTGAGCACCAGAAGACGAAGGAATCATCATGCTCACAACCATGGCGAAGTCTTCTAAAGGATTCTGGGTTTGCTAAGCTCACTTTCTAATCACTTCCAGAAATTGTCATGAGCAATTTGATGGTGAGCAAGAGGGGGCCCCTATCCAGGGGTTAAAACGCATGCATAGTAGCAAGGATTTGAGCAGTCATTCAAAGAGACACAGAACAGACCTGCCTTGATTTTGGGGTTTATCTATATGGGTTTTCTCACGCTTCTTCAGTTTGGTAGGATTTTCTGTCTAATGTAGCAGTAATAAAACACTAGAGACTGATTCTTCGTCTCAGCATGGTTCCTGCTTGTTAGGACAATCTTAAGCTATTAGAGACCTTCGGAATGACAAGTTTGAAAAGCCACCTGGTGAGTTTACCTTCATTCTTGAATAAAAGAAAAATTAACCATAAGTTGAAGAATCTAAAGAATTGGAAATAAATGGCAAAAAGCTAAATAAGACTTTGATCTAAGAAAGTTATTAAGGGTCCAGACAGATTTGGAATATTGAGACTTTCACTATAAGATTTTGAAAATACTGTAATTATATAAAATAAACAGCTTTTCATGGGAACCAAATTGTTTTGTCTATCAAGTCATAACAGAGATTTGAGACTTTATGATTTCAGAAATTGGACCCTAGGGGGAACTAAAGACTCCAGGCAGAAAAGGAAAAGGAAAAAAAATGTGAAACCAACTTGCCTTTGGTTTTTGGTGGACAGGGATTTACAAAATGACACAAAACATTATAACATTTGAAATACTCCAGGAGATTTTTGAAGAATGGAGCCAGAAATTAGTAGCTACCATATCAGTATTGTCAGCAATGATGTCTGCTTTTATGGATATATGTTCAAAAGATGTTAATGAAGGAATGACAGATGTGAAACAAATTTTGCCTGAAATTTGCAGAAATGTTAGAACCAGAAATATTGGATAATAAAAAAAAAATGTGTGGATTATAAAACAGAGAAGGCAGCTAAAGTGGAAACACAAATGACAAGTCAAGAGAATGACCTGGATAAGGACTTTCTACTGGATATACAAAAGAAGTTGGTTAAAGCTTTGAAAATCGAAGTGGAAATACAAATGACAAACCAAGATAACGACTTTACAAAAATAGTTTGTAATCCTTGGGAAAAGAGCAATGACAAATCTCAATAAAATAGTCAAGAGCAGAGACATCACACTGACAACAAAGGTCCACATAGTTAAAGCAATGGTATTCCCTGTAGTAACATATGGCTGCAAGAGCTGGACCATAAGGAAGGCTGAGAGAAGGAAGATCGATGCTTTTGAACTGTGGTGTTGGAGGAAAATTCTGAGAGTGCCTTGGACTGCCAGAAGATCAAACCAGTCCATCCTCCAGGAAATAAAGCCAGACTGCTCACTTGAGGGAACGATATTAAAGGCAAAACTGAAATAGTTTGGCCACATAATGAGAAGACAGGACACCCTGGAGAAGATGCTGATGCTAGGGAGAGTGGAAGGCAAAAGGAAGAGGGGCCAACCAAGGGCAAGATGGATGGATGATATTCTAGAGGAGACAGACTCGTCCCTGGGGGAGCTGGGGTGTTGACGATCAACAGAAAGCTCTGGCGTGGGCTGGTCCATGAAGTCACAAAGAGTCAGAAGTGACTGGACAAATAAACAACAACAACAAAAGCCTCAAAGAAGCCTTTGGGATGAGAAAAAGAAAAATTGAAATGAGACCAAATCCTACAATAACTTCTGAATGAATTAAAGATCGAGATTGTCAGAAGTAAAAGGAAGGAATATAAAGTTGGTTTGTTTGACCAAGGTTAAAATAAGAGGTGGTTTTATAAAGTTCTGGGAACACTTTATGTACTTTTTGCTGACACCAGGAATGAGGAGTTGATGATTTATGGATTTGCATATAAATAAGGGACGGGTTATGGGAAGAAGAAATTTTTGTTTGTAACCTTATAGGGGATGAAGAATTATTAAGTTTGTTTACGCTTGTGATGATCAGAAATCACTTCTTTATATACAGGTAGTCCTCACTTTAACAACCATTCATTTAGTGACTGTTCAGACTTACAACAGTGCTGGAAAAAAGGAATTACAACCAGTCCTCACATTTATGACCACTGCAGCATCCCCACAGTCACATTGTCATGATTTGGGCACTTGGCAACTGGTTCGCATTTATGACCATCACAGTGTCGCATGGTCATGAGATCGCCATTTTCTACCTTCCTGGCTGGCTTTTGTCAAGCAAAATCAATCGGAACCGTGTAATTCGCTTAACGACCACATGGTTCACTGAACACCCCCAGTGATTTGCTTGACAACCATTGCAAAAAGGTCATAAAATTGGGTCAGATTTGCTTAATGACCGCTTCCCTTAGCAACCAAAATTCCAGGCTCAGTTGTGGTTGTTAAGCAAGGACCACTTGTATTTCTTTTCTTTTTCCTTCTTTGAACTTTTTATACTTCCTTTCTATTTCTTCTTCTCTGAGCTTAGTCTGTATTTGCTTTTACTATTGTAATTAAAATCTTCAATAAAAATTAGATACAAAAAACGAATACCTTCATGAGGGCCACCTCCATATTTCTCTCTATCCTCCTTCTCTCATTGTTCCGTTAAATTGGTCTTTCACTTGTATAAGATAATTTTTTGTTTATATTTGTTAGATGTGTAGCCCACTTTTTGGACAGGAACTCAAGGTGGCAAACATGGGGCTCCCTCCTCCTACTGTTCCTCACAACAATCCTATGAGGTAGACTGGACTGAGACAGAGGGATTGGCCCAGAGTCCCCCAGGGAGCTTCCATGGCTGCGGGGGGGTGGGGGCAAGGAGTACTAGAATTTGGCTTAAGATGTAGGACTAGCAATACCCGACTGCTAGTCCTACATTCTAACCCTGGCTTTCTGTTTTGATACCTAAAGACATATGGTAAAAAATAAAAAATAAAGACATCTTCCTGGTGCCTGCTAAAAATAATACCATAATAAATTTATTGCTTACACTTATTTATATGTGTATGTGTTTTATTTACAATCTAAAAATTGAAATATAAATAAATCAATAAAGCTCTTTTTTGTGTTAGCCAGGTAGCCCATAGCTATGATCTTAGGTGATTAGTCTGTTCATTTTGGACAAGTTCACAGTATCAATTTTAAAATGCCCTGGGGGTTCAAGACTAGCTCGAATCAAAATAAAAATAAGTGTCCCACTCTCCTTTTAAGTGTGTTCTGAAAAATACCTGGAAACTCTATCCATCTTCTTCCTTCTCCCTGCTCCCATACAACCCAATCATTAATCACACAAACCCAAAATAAGAGTGACAACTGTACCATCAATAACCGCATGAAACAAGGTAATGGAAGAAGTAATGATGTGCTGATGTGCACTTCCTTTATGTTTCTTCTGCATTTTTTTCAACCCATTTCTCTCCATTTGAAGGCAGAGAATTTGCTGTCAAAATTATTTTCAAGGGAGGAGAAAGCATGACCAAAATTCTCATGGATGCAAGGCAGGATTCTAGATCTTACTTTGGTTACAAGGGGGCCATGGGGAATGTGCAAGCGTTCTTTGTTCTTTCTTCTCTCCTGTCACCTGCAGCTTCCCATACTTACATCTTGGGGAGGTTGAGGACCGGAAACTCTCATGTTGATTGGGACAACTGTGAGTGGTTGTGAGGGGACAGCTGGGGAGATAGAAGCACCCACATCCTTCCTTCTCATGTCCTTTCCTTTGGAGGGCCCCACCCATGAGAACCAGTTCTTGTCGGGCTGCTGCCTGACCACAAAGACTCACTCGAGCTGTTGCAGAAGGAAACTTGTTGGGATTGCATGGGAAAGAATTGTTGAAAAGAAGAATGCACCCTTCCTTGCAGCAATCCTTCTAGTATCAGCTGGTGGAGAAACCTGGAAGGAGGCCACCAGAGATGTCAATGTTCCCAGGCTGATCCATCGGTAGGGAAACATTCCAAGAGAAATACCCAGTTCTTGCTTCTTTGCAAGCTTGGGAATCAACCAGTCATGTTGTTCTGGATCAATAAAATGCCGAGTTACTCTTCTGCAGACAACTCTAGCCCCAACCAACACATTATCACCAATTGTCAATGGACAAATGGCAGCTTGAAAGTCTCCTCCCATCTGTAATAATGCAGATTTCCCCAGCCACAAGGACATAGCCAGATTCCTCATCCTTTTACAATTCCACCTTAAGTTCTCTTGATCTTACACAAAAATATTATTCCAGTTTCCAGCATTTTTCCCCTCTAAGCTTTCCCCTAAATGATAACCACCAAGATCTGCCAATTTCCAATGAAACCATGGATGATGCCATGGACAATCTCTTATCTTGAGATCAACCCTTGATTTGCCAAAGGCCCTAAGGCAAGATTGGTGAGCTTGCTAGGACCACCTCAGGCTATTTCTCAAATGAGCCCAGAGCTTACCAAAATGCTCCAGAAATGCTTTCGCCCCAGTAAGACGTCAATTGAGGTAGAGCTGCGCTTAATCCCATTTGGTGAAATGTCCCCCTGTCACCCTCAATATCAGCAGCAATTTGGTTCACAAGCTAGGCTAGCTCCAAACTCACAATGCCACCTAAAACGAAAAGGAAAGAATTGCTATGCCAGCCAGCTGAAAGCCTTCAAGGAACAGCACATTTATTAACAAACTAGTTGTTTTCTGTCTGTCTGGAAGTTGTGTTTATTGCTCTTCTTGCTAGAGGCAAACGCCAAGACTGCTTTGTTTTCATAAAGACTGCACTGAACAAGACTCAGGGGTTGATTGTTTCTCTCTTCACAGGATTTGGGTTCCTTGGAATGTTAATGCCATCTGCTGGGCTGTGGTCTTGACACTAAGCATTTGCATATCGGAATTTCCTGCACAATCTATAGATCTTCACAGCCCTATTTCCTACAGAATCGAATCAGGCTGAATCAATGCTCTCCATTGTCTGGGTATACACACATACACCCACACCATTTGCTTAACGGTTTTTTAAGTCATGGCCCTAGGTTGGTCAACTAACTTGGGCAGAGGAATGGGCGCCAAAACTTTAAAAAAGTTTTCTTCCCCTGCAAAAGAGGCTTCATTTGTTGTTGTTTTTACTTTTTCTCCTTGAGAATTTCTTGGTGAGGGTGCTTTTGAGCTTTCTTTGTCACAGAGAGCAGCAGAGGGTGACACAGATGGCGTTGTTACAAAGTTGTCATCATTCAAGCCACCCCAGCTGGCTATACTTCTCAACCAGGAAAAAATTAAAAGAAAAGCAAAACAAAAAACAAGACAAAACTAGGAGATATTCTCTCCTGTAATCTTTCCCTGGGGTTTAATTAATTACAGTAACCTCAGTTTAATAGACCAGCTAGGGGGAAGGGGTAACTGTTAAAGCCAAATACTAAATTTGAATTTTTTGTAATGTACATGCTTTAGGGCAATTGATGTTAATTACATATATTTTCAAAATCAGGTTTTGTCTTGCATCCAAAGTCTGTTGAACAGGAATCCATTTAAAAATCCCACTGTGTAGGAATCCCACTGTGTAGGGTATACCACCAACACAAATGAAAGGAAGGATATTTGTTCACTCTGTTTAAGGAAATGGCTGCTTTCACACAACAAGTGTGGCCAGGTCAGTTACAGACCTAGTAGCTGTGTTTTCACAATCTAAGCTTGGTTATTTTTTAAACCTTGGTGTGTCTGTGTGTCTGTGTTAGTGATTTACATGAACGCAGGCCATATGGTTAATTTATGGTTTAATCTATTGTGCAAACCCACACAGTAAGTTGTTCAGTAATTATGTTGAGCAAGTTGTGAATATGCATAGGTGTCCAGTGGAAGTCATAAGTGTCCTTGGTGCCACTTTCTCCTTTTTCCATGTTTCGTTTAACCAAAAATTGCAAGAGCACCACACCACACTGCACCTGTGAGAATTAGAATCCTCTTCCCCATGAAAGTAATTTCAAAAGCAAATTCTCTTGCATAATATTAGACGAGAACTGGTAGAAAATTGCAAATTTTCCCTGCATAGCTGTAATGTATTCAGGGCTCAAAGAAGTTGGAAGAAAGCTCACAGCCCTTGATTTAGAAAATGCAGTTCATCACCCACCAGGAAATATCTGTGAAAATTTCTAGTGAGCTGATCTGCATCTGTCATTGGTGCACACAAGCACAGTATGAAAAAAAATCTAGCATTCATCTTTCCCAAGTAAAAAAAAATCCTCCACCACCCCAATTCCATATTTGTTTGTGCAAGATGAATCTTAAAAGGAATATTTGTTTATGAGAGACGCATTCAAGAATAGTTGCATTCCTTTTTTAAAAAAAAGCTTATAGAGAAATATAGAGAAATTAACATTTTAAAAGCTTGCAGTGGGAAAATTTACATAAGAAAGAACAAGTTCAGGGAAATGTGCCTTTTAGAAATGCTTCTTGGGGAACTGATATTAAAAAACTGGGCCCATTAGTGGAAATTACATACAAAACTCTCTGTGTTAGGGATCTACCTATAACATGACAAACTGGCGTTTTTGTTCTACTAACACAGACAGTTGAAGGGACTAAAATTCTCCTAATCTGCACGTTTTTAATCAGCATATCTTTCATACAGTGATTTTGTGTTGACCAGGATGTGTAATTTAGGTTTGTAATCAGAGCCAAAATCCCTCAGAAATTTATCTGAAATAATTTTTGCATTGCTTCCTTTTTCTCAGCTTCCCACTTGAACCCCACAGCAAGAAGATCGCCCATCGTTTTCTAAGTAAATTCTCCACCATTTTCTCAGTGTAGGCATTTGCACAGGGAGATGTCCACCATCTTCCCACACACGTACATACTTTTTGGAATTACACAAAGCCAGGAGTGTCCAGACAGATCCAAACAGAAGCCAGAGGGAAGAAAAGCTTTGGGTGGAAGGCAAACAGCATCTCCACCACTGCTAATAGCGAGACTCAACTTGACAAAAATCTTCAGTAATTTCTCCTATCCTTATGAAACCTTAAGAAGAGTTGCCAGCCTAGTGTAGTGGTTATGAGTTGGATTAGGACCAGGTGTGGTGGAAAACTCACCCAAGAAATGCCAACAACTGGAGAGGATCTATCAATTATTTAATTCTTTCAAAACTAGCAGGTTATGGCGAGTCACTGGTCTTTCGTACACAGAGGCTACAAGGTTACATAGATTTAATATGGCATATTAATCGTAGAATCATAGAATCATAGAGTTGGAAGGGATCGAAAAGGTTATCAAGCCAACCTCCAGCACAGTGCAGGATTCACTGCACGATCCTCTGTAGATGATTATCCACCTCCATTTGAAAACCTCCAGTGAAAGGGAAGAAACCACTCAATGCAGTAGCCCATTCCACTGACTGATCACTCCTCCTGTCAAGTTGTTCTTCCTAATGTCTAATCTGTATCTACATTCTTGAAGTTTCACCCCATTAGTTCTAGTCTTACCCTCCAGGGCAAGTGAGAATAAGTCCAAGCCTTCTACAAGATGAAAGCCCTTCAGGTATTTGAAAACAGCCGTGGTGTCCCTTCTCAACCCTCTCTTCTTCTTTTAATCAAAGTCAGCTTGAGCAGTTGTGTACAATTAACATACCCCAACTAGAAGGAAGAAATTGTTTTTCAACTGGTAAGGAAGCCAGTAGGAAGGAAACAGGGGTACCATTGAAAGGAAGAGAAGACACAATAGCTTGTCCTTTGAAATGCGGAGTTGTTACTTTGATATACAAGGGCACCAGATCTCTAACCATGATTCTAACAAACTGAACCTCTACTTCTTTCCAGAAAGTAGGAACTAATCAACATCTCTGAGCATGTAACGGTTCTATGAGAGGCACGAATTCCACAGAAATTTGTCACTCGAAATACATTGGCTAAGCTATATAATAAAACTTAATAGGTAGAATATGAACCTGGGAATAGAATACAACACCGTAAGGTGTGAATCAATTTTTTCTCCACATCAGGGAAGATGCAAGCTCAATGATTTCATCCAGTGAAGCTCACCAGATATGACCTTTAGGCCCTTTTCTCAAGCCACCCTACTCCTCCAGGTTGTCATGGGCGAAAATGAAGTGGGAATGTTAGGCGTGCTGCCTTGACTTCCTGGAAGAAAAGTGAACTATTTAAAAAACTAAACAATATATGACTATTCCTTTACAACTGATTCGTAGGGGTTGATTGATGGTCTCGGTGAAAGCAGTTAAATCATCTTGATCCAGATTTCAATAAATAAAGAAATAAAACTGATTCGGTTTTCATGCTCAGTTGCTAAAGTCAACTTCACATTCATTGATTGATTGATTGATTGTGTACCATCAAGTCGTTTTTGGCTCCTAGCAACCACATAGATAGATTTTCTCTATGGTGATCTATCACTTTAGTCAACTTCCCTTTAGAATGACCGTATTTTGAAACAGTCTGGAATTTCTTTCTCTGCACAACAGTTCAGTCCCGGTATTAACTGACATTGAGAATAGGTTTTTATTTTATTTTGCTTCTGTTTAAAATCTTTAGTCCCTTCTAGTGTCCAGTTTCTAAAACCATCACTTGTTTTTGTTGTCACTTGCAATAGACAGGGTACACAAAATAAGTCTGTTTCCCATGAGAAGTTGTTTATTTTTTAATAGTTAATTCCAAAATCTTTTAGTAAAAGTCAATATTCCAAATTTATCTGGACCCTTCATCCATTTATAACTTTCTTAGACCAAAATCTTATTTAGCTTTTTGCTGTTTATTTCAAATTCTTTAAGCTTGTAATTAATTTTCCTTTTGTTCAGAGTTGAAGCTAAACTCACCCAATGAAGATTTTTCAAACTTGTTGTTATGAAAGTCTCTAATAGCTTTGTGATGGTTAATAGGCAATTTTTGGAAATGATTAGAAGTGAGGTTAGCAAACTTAGTCTTTAAAAGGCTCTGCTATGGTTGCAAGCAAGTGGCTAATCCCTTCATCTCCCAGTGCTCAAACCCATGGAAGACTGCACTCCTGCAGTCTCCTCATGAGGAGCAGCCATCCAGAGCACACGTGGGTGATCTCCTGTCCTCTCCTTATGTGGAGAGGTTCCAAGGAACTAGTCTACTCACCAGTTCCTTGGTCTTTGCCGTGGTCATTGGCTCCGCTTTCACAGAGCCATCTTCAGTTCTCCATACCTCCCCCAGAAGTCAGTTCACCATACCTCCCCCAGTGATCCTGTAACTCTGCATCTTAACTCAGTGGCAAGCGATTAATCCATGTTGATGTTTCAACAGGCTGAGAGGGTGGGAGAGGAAGTTTCCTTTTAATGTAATCGTAATTAATTCAGAATACAAGGGTTTGGGCCGGTGAATGCTACATTAGCCCCAACAGTCTAAAACCTCAACTGAGCTTTCAATCTTTTGCATTATCGTTTTCCATCTCCTAGCTCAGCTGTGCACTGCTTCCTTCAAGCTCTGCCAAACTCTTTTACTCAGCACTGATCATATTTGCCTGCTGTTCAATTATTTGCTTGGTACATCTGTACATGCCTGCTACGATAGATGATCATATTAGGAGAATGTGATGGACATTCATATACAAACAGGGAAGTAGCACAGTTAAGAATAAGGCACAGAAGTTATTTATTTCCTTATTTCTTAGGATCTGCCTCTACCCTTTGCCTCTAAAGAATAGGTGGCTGTGTTCACACAGACTGCTGAATTAGCCTCCTTTTTGAGCTTGCACAATTGATCAACCAAACCCAAGGTCAGTCGGTTTGTAGAACACACTAAGCCACCCAAAAACCCTAACCAAGAATAACATTAAGCAAGCTTAGTAGGTTGTGAGAATGCAACTGCTAAGTCCTTGGCTCTCAGCAGAGCTACATCAATGGTCTCATTTGCAGCATCAGCACGTGTGAGCATAGATATCCAAACCCAGAGAACCAACATACATATCAGCAGCTATTATAAATGTGATCGTGAGCCATATGTGGCACAGACTAAATTGACTTGCTAAGCTATATAGAGATTTTCCAGCAACGAAGAGAACTTACTTGGCCAAGAATGAGAGGAGGAGACAACTAGGTTCTCCAGATGTCCGGTCCCCTGCACTCCAACTTTTCCGTCAAACAGCTGAAGTTGAAAGAAGACCTTCCAAAAGATGGCTTCAAGGTTTTCTTGAATTTCTCCTTCTGCCAAGTGTTCTGTTTTTAATCCAACTCCTTAGAAGCCTACAAAGACTTCCTATTTTGTATAAACATTCCATATATTCATATTCAGCCCACCCACCCCCATCCCTCCTCTGCTAAGCAGGTTTTGTTACGGAGATTAGAAATAGAAGTCTTAATGTGGTTTGGTTGCTTATAACGTTACTTTATAAGGAATGCCTTCTATAAGAGAATTTATGTGAAAAGGTGAAAAGGTCCCCTGTGCCAGCACCGAGTCATGTCTGACCCTTTGGGGGGATGCCGCTTTCGTGACATTTTCTTGGCAGACTATAGCGGGGTGGTTTCCCAGTGCCTTCCCCAGTTGTCTCCAGAGAATTTACAGGAGGACTGATTTTGTTTTAATCCTCATAGTCCACTATCTCTCTCTTAATCTCCCCAGCCACTCCAGCCCACCCGTCCACCCAGCCGCACTGCACCTCACTGGTTTGTAAGAATAAATTGTGAAAAAAAGAAAAATTAGACCCAGGAGGTCTGCCATGTGAATATGTTTAGTGCCAAGGAAAAATCCAGATGAGGAATTCTTAATGTCTATCTAGCTGTAATTAAGTGCATACATCCATAAAATATTAATGCACTAGTTGTCAGTATTTTGTTTTAATTCTGCTTGTACTGTGATTAAACTGGCCTTCAGACATAATTAGGGAACATTTGAAAACATTTGATGTGTTTTACGAGATGAATCAAAAAAATCTTCTTGCATTTTTAAGCAAGTTTTAGTCTATCAGCTTAGAGATTTATTTGTGACAAGTGTTAGCCTGGGTGAGGAAAAAAAATTAATGGCACTTTGTTTGTTTAAAGCACTTGTATAGCCACCCATCTTAAACCAAACTCTGGATGTCTTACAATCAAGAAAAAAAAACACAAATACACAATAAATGCTGTCTCTAGGCTTTAGACCAGCCTTTCTCAACCTTTTGACCCTGGAGGAACCCGTGAAATATTTCCCAGGCCTCGGGGAACCCCTGCACATTCAGGCTCAAATAGAGGCCAGAAGTTACAAAATGATTCTATTTGTTTCATGGGTGGGCCTGTCTGTATGCATTAAGAGTGTTCTTAAACTAAAAATAAAGAATGAAACTTAGCTCTTTAATGTGAAGTTGCCTGAAATTGAAATATTTTTTTAAATAAATTGTGATCTCCCAGGGAATCCCTAGTGACCTCTCACGGTACCCTAGGGTGCCACGGAACCCTGGTTGGGAAACCCTGCTTTAGACAAAAACTCAGCTCTAGCCATTTGGTAAAAGAATACATGTAGGCAGAGTCTGCCCTGGAAACAGTTTGACAAAATTCAAATTTATTTCTGAAATTCAGTAAAAATCTAGGTCAACTCCAGAGTTTTGTCTGGGATTTGAATTAGAAAATGGAATTGCCACCTAAACGAGCTACAGTATTGTCATGGAGGTGAAGATGGGCAAACCATTTTGGTCCCTTGATCCCTGTGGGATCTTGAGAGTGAGTTTTAGGTACTCACATAAAATGGTGTACCAAGATGGTGGAGTCTACCCATTTGCAAAATGACTGGTACATTGAGCATGGACAATCACATACAGAAGGCCAACTTTATAGCTATTCTCTAGCACCGTAATATAAAGTGACTTTGCATACACCTCTTGATTGTGATGAAATATTTGAAAGCGGGTGGACATTAGTTTTCAGGTACACAGGCTGGGGAACTGTAAACATTCTTCTCAAATGAACAAATTTCTAATCCATCCCAGCTTTCAGATATTCTTCTCTAATTCATGAGAAGAATTCATGAAGTCTGACACAAGCATAAACGAAACTTTTATTTCTAACAAGCCACCACTGGGGTGGGGCCCAACCACAATCAACTTAGCAAGTAAAAACTAACAACAGTCCTGGGAGCATTCACAGGAGCATCAAAAGGATGGGGTGGCACTGCCCCAGACAGACCCGGTGCGTAACTTGGGGGTCCTCCTGGATTCACGGCTCCTGCCCGAAGAGCAGGTGGCAGCCGTGGCTAGGAGGGCCTTTGTGCAACTTCGTGTTGTGCGCCAGTTACGCCCCTTCCTGGAGCGAGAGGCCCTTCGAACAGTCACTCGTGCCCTGGTTATCTCCCATATAGGCTACTGCAATGCACTCTACATGGGGCTACCCTTGAAGAGTATCCAGAAGCCACAGCTGGTGCAAAATGCAGCTGCACAGGCGATCTTGGGTTTCCCAAGATCAGCACACATCACTCCTTTGCTCCATGAGCTGCATTGGTTGCCAGTATGCTTCCAGGTCCAATTCAAGGTGTTGGTTATCACCTTTAAAGCCCTATATGGCACAGGTCCAGGTTACATAAGGGACCGTCTCCTCCCCATCACATCAACCCGTCCCACCCGGTCGTGCAGAGAGGGCATGCTACGGACCCCGTCTGCAAGAGAATTCCATCTGGCGGGGTCCGGGAGGCGGGCCTTCTCTGCAACAGCCCCTGCCCTTTGGAACATCCTTCCCCCGGAAGTGAGGTTGGCTCCCTCCCTCCTCGACTTTCGGAAACAGATAAAGACCTGGTTCTGTAATTATGCCTGGGGCGGGAGAGAGAGTAGCCATTCTTGGGGATGGTTAGTTTCTTAGAAGGACCCAGCTCTGCCTGCAAATCATAAAGAACTTCCAGCCATCGAGGTTTTTATTATATTTATTGTATTATGTATTATAGTGCTTTATAGTTTTATATTTTTATTTATGTTTTATTGTAAACCTCCTTTTGGGAGATGGGCGGTGATAAATTTGATAAATAAATAAAATAATAAATAAAAGAGATGGGATGGTTGAAGTGGAGTTGCAATACAAGCTGCATCCCTGTTTGAATGTGTTACATGCTAGGACTTGCATCTTTTTTTTTATAAGAACTTTATTAGAGTTTCAAAGTGCAGTTAAAATACAAAGCTTGAGGAAAGAACTAAAGGAAAAAAGAGAAATTAAAAAGTGCAAGAATAGCTAAGAAAAGATACAAAGAAAGTGACTTCTGACCTTCTTCAGTACAGTTATAAATGCCTATTATGATACTTTAATCTCTTACTCTTACCTAAACCTTAATAAGCATTATTTCTATAAAAAATAACAATTTAATCATCAAAACCTGAAATCAGAACTTCATTTTTTTTCAGTTACAAGCAAATAGTCCAGAAGCGGTTTCCACATCGAAACAAATCCAGCCACAGTATTTTCTCTTATCAATGCGGTCAATTTTGCCATCTACGCCAACTCCAATAATTTCACCATCTTCACCATTCTTCCATTTTAGGAATTTGTGCACCTTTCCATCTCTGTGCATACAAAAGTCTTACTGCTGTTGTCATATATAGGAACAAAGTCCCAAATTTTCTTTCAAGTTGTTGGTCCATCAAGCCCAGGAGAAAAAGTTCTGGTTTCAATTGTATATTCCCTTTGAGGATCTTTTGAATTAGGATACATATTTGCTCCCAATATTTCTTAGCCTTCCCACATGCAGGACTTAGATCATGATGCCACTTCCTTCATCTTGCCTACTTAGGCTCACCCACAAATGCCGCTGAAGAATTAAAGTCACACAAAAGCAATAAAATCAATAGGTACCATGCTATATTTACAGTCATAATAAAAATAACACAGTATACAACTATCCTAAACTTGAAGACATGGTACCCTTCCCAGCTGGTATCTGCAGTGCATCAAAAAAGTCAAGATGGTGTTCATGGCAGCACAATCAAAGCCCTGCCCCTTGTTGTACATATCCTCGTTAATTTACGTACCAAAGAGGTAGGGATTCAATCACGCTGCCAATGCCACCACCTTGACTTTGTTTACTTCCCCTGCTGACACCCACAGACTCCTGCTGTCTAACTTTGCTAATAACATTTACAACATACCAACCCTACCATATAATTTTACTAACCAATCATTCTCAACACTGACTGGGGCCTGGAAATGGATTCAGGGCAATTCAGATTCTGCCCAGTATTAATTCATCATAGTTATTCATTTAATTTACTCTTTTCTATACTGCCCAATAACTAGGACAGTCTTGTCAGATCAAAAAAGAGAGATAAAGCCATAATATAGAATCCCACTATAAGATCTAAAACGAATTCCAACCATCACAGAATGGTATTAAAGTCTAACGATTAGTAGGACCTGGTTGGTCTTTAAAAAGCTAAGCAGGGGTGGACCCTATGGGGTAGATCATTAGGAAATCCTAGGGATGGAAGCTAGATCAAGAAGTGGAAAAAACATCAAGAAGTGGCAGAAAATGGCAAATGACTTCTACATTCTTGCTGAGAAAAGAAAATAGATGTGACCATGATGTCACCAGCTGAGCTCGAGGAGCAGTAGATAGCTGATCTTGAAGAAGCACAGTCAGGCTTGATTGGCACTTGATGGGAGAGTACCAGGGAATCCCAAGGTTTAGGTTAGACTGGGAAGATGAAAAACATCTCAGAAGTTATTTGGTTTATTTTCAGCCTGTTCTTTCTTCATAGTAGGCTTTGTGGAGAAAAAATGATATAAGCACCACTTACTTTTCCTAACTTCACACTGGGAGACACATTGAAAACCTCAAAAAACTTTGCCAGTTTGTCTCTACAAAACAAATTACTGTAGATGGTTTGCTCATTATCTCTCAAGTAATGGCTGAATTATTTGCTTTTATGGATCCCTGCTAGGGTGTTGTTTTGAAGAACATGCACCAAATAATATGAAATGGAAGTTACTTATAAAGATAGGAAGAGAATGAAGTGAGAACAAACAAAGGATCCTTGCATTATTCTGCACACAACTTTTTAATTTAGGCAGCCAAACTATTTCTGTGACAGATTTTTCCTCAGGAATATTCAGATGTAATGTCCATTGTACGTGATTATCACCTCCAATGGTGCACATCTTTTCATGCTTTTTGATCTTTTGGAGAAGTTGAAAATTAGGAAGCACATCACTAACTTGGTCCTAAACCCTGCATCTAAAATAATTTTACTTCATTCAGTGCTATCGCAATTCACAATACTTCCTGATTTACCTTTTAGGTCTGTCATTAATAATTAAACCTATACCTTGGAAAACACAAGAATGGCCATCAGATTGGAAAAAATCAACTTATATCCCCATACCAAAAAAGGGAAACACTAAAGAATGTTCAAACTATCGAACAGTGGCACTCATTTCACATGCCAGTAAGGTAATGCTCAAGATCCTGCAAGGTAGACTTCAGCAGTTCATGGAGCGAGAATTGCCAGATGTACAAGCTGGGTTTAGAAAAGGCAGAGGAACTAGAGACCAAATTGCCAATATCCGCTGGATAATGGAAAAAGCCAGGGAGTTTCAAAAAAACATCTATTTCTGTTTTATTGACTATTCTAAAGCCTTTGACTGTGTGGACCATAACAAATTGTGGCAAGTTCTTAGTGGTATGGGGATACCAAGTCATCTTGTCTGCCTCCTGAAGAATCTGTATAACGACCAAGTAGCAACAGTAAGAACAGACCACGGAACAACAGACTGGTTTAAGATTGGGAAAGGAGTACAGCAGGGCTGTATCCTCTCACCCTACCTATTCAACTTGTATGCAGAACACATCATGCGACAAGCTGGGCTTGAGGAATCCAAGGCTGGAGTTAAAATCTCTGGAAGAAACATTAACAATCTCAGTTATGCAGATGATACCACTTTGATGGCTGAAAGTGAAGAGGAACTGAGGAGCCTTATGATGAAGGTGAAAGAAGAAAGTGCAAAAGCTGGTTTGCAGCTAAACCTAAAAAAAACCAAGATTATGGCAACCAGCTTGATTGATAACTGGCAAATAGAGGGAGAAAACATAGAGGCAGTGACAGACTTTGTATTCCCAGGTGCAAAGATTACTGCAGATGCTGACTGCAGTCAGGAAATCAGAAGACGCTTAATCCTTGGAAGAAGAGCAATGACCAATCTCGATAAAATAGTTAAGAGCAGAGACCTCACACTGACAACAAAGGCCCGCATAGTTAAAGCAATGGTGTTCCCTGTAGTAACATATGGCTGCAAGAGCTGGACCATAAGGAAGGCTGAGAGAAGGAAGATCGATGCTTTTGAACTGTGGTGTTGGAGGAAAATTCTGAGAGTGCCTTGGACTGCAAGAAGATCAAACCAGTCCATCCTCCAGGAAATAAAGCCAGACTACTCACTTGAGGGAATGATATTAAAGGCAAAACTGAAATACTTTGGCCACATAATGAGAAGACAGGACACCCTGGAGAAGATGCTGATGCTAGGGAGAGTGAAAGGCAAAAGGAAGAGGGGCCGACCAAGGGCAAGGTGGATGGATGATATTCTAGAGGTGACAGACTCGTCCCTGGGGGAGCTGGGGGTGTTGACGACCGACAGGAAGCTCTGGCGTGGGCTGGTCCATGAAGTCACGAAGAGTCGGAAGCGACTAAACGAATAAACAACAACAACACCTTCACTTTCCTGCATGTATTCATCAACTCTATTCCACCAGATCTTCTACTATCTTTATTTTTATCTCAACTGGAGATGATGAGTTACCCAAGAGACCAAATAGTCATTCAGTCTACTACATCCTTCATCACGGTCATCATTAGATGGCCTATAGATATTGACCTCGGCCACCCATTAGGTCCTTAGTAAATCAAGACTTTTAGATAATACTTTTAGTAAGAGAGCACAGGGGTAGACAACGTTGCCAGCCTTAATCATACTCTGCCATATGTAGCATTCCCTGCTCACGTTAAGGGCAGGACAATTTTGTTTTGGTAGAGTTTGGCCAGCCTGCCAAAATTGCAACCAAGATCAGCATGTTCGTGCTTTCTGTGTGAACTAAGATCTCTAATTTAGAAACAAGAAACATTATAGCCCTCAACCCTCCAATCTGGAGGTACAAGCCGTGACTGAAAGATTGAAGGCCTGCCCCTTTTTGATGTGTAAAAAGGGGTGGGGCTTTAATCATGCAGTCACACCCACTATCTTTACTTTTTTGAGTCCCCTGGGTGCACACAGTTTCCTAACACATTCAGAATGTGTTGCAGGTAGTCCTACTTAACAACCACAATTGAGACTGGACTTTTGGTCGCTAAGTGAAGCAGTCATTAAGAGAATCCAACCCAATTTTATGACTTTTGCAGCAATCATTAAGTGAATCACCACAATTGTTATGTGAACCATGTGGTCATTAATTGAATCATGCAGTTCCCCATTGATTTTGCTTGCGAGAAACCAGTCAGGAAGGTTGAAAATGGCTGTCACATGACCACAGGATGCTGTGGTCATAAATGCAAACTGGTTGCCAAGCACCCAAATCATGATCACATGACCGCAGGGACACTGAGACAGTCATAAGCGTGAGCACTTGTTGTAAGTTGGGTTTTTTAGCACCGTCGTAAGTCTGAACTGTCACTAAACAAAAAATTAAGTGCGGACTACCTGTACTTCAGATTAAGTCACAATAAGAAAGTGAAAGACTTACTTTGTAATTGTTTCAGCAGGGAAATTGGGGGTAAGAACAAAAGTACATCTGTTCAGCGTAAAGCCAAACTGACTTCCTGATATTTATAGACTTTCTGCGATCTTCATTTTTGTCTCATCTGGAGATGATGGATTAACCAAGAGAACTTTTAATAACCACTAAGATCATATGAAAAAGTCAGTATTTCACCCACCACTGCAGATATTAGCCAGGAGGCACAAAACAGGTAAATGTAAATAAATGTAAAGCCTACTGTAATGTTGCTTGCTCCCTCTCAAGTCAGACAATGATAGTTTTATATAGATTTGATTTGTTTGTTAAGCCTAAATACCCCCTGATGGCTAGAATTCTTTGGCTAGAGTTGCGGGGAACTTGACAAGACATTCTTCCACCCATCAAGCAATCTCTTGTTTTACTCTGCAGTTTTACTGAGTGGACTTGCATTCTGCCATTTTTCAATCATCGCATTAACCCCAATGAAGCCATTTTGCCTCTCTCTTTGCTCCTTCTAGAGCCAGAATTTCCAAGAGCGTTGGCCTCCCCAGCCTATCCCTTTGGATTTCCAAAAAAGGAGAGCTTTGCCACAGTCACAATAAATTCCCATTGATGTTCATTGAGGCATACACCAAGCGCTGATTTAGAATGCCTATGCCTCCTTTTCTTTATTAAATAAATTCAAAATTCATCAAAGAGGGAAAAAACCCCATAAATTGCAAAACAGTATAACAACTATAATAACTGGGGAAAATAGGAGGAGGAAGGAGTATTAGGTATGTTCGCCGCCTTGAGTTATTTATGAAGATAATAAAGGCGGGATAAAAATTAAATAAATAATGTTGTGATGTTCTTGTCGTTGTTGTTTTAAAAAAAGAGACAGGCAGAACTTCCAACCCACACTAAAACCTTGGGAAGGAGCTGATGCCTGTCGTCTAAAACAGAAACAATGCCTCTCAAGAGTCCACAGACTGTACACTGAAATAAAAAAGGTTCTAATGCGCACAGTTTTCTGTGGTTGTCATCAAAATGCCCACCATGGTGTGCAAGATCAAAGCTGCTATGGGCACCACCGTTTTCTCTCTCTCCTTTTACTGACATTTTGTGGCCAACTGGGAGTTTGTTGCCTATGAATGGCCCATTACAAAATACCCCTTTACCGATGAATAAATGGCTAAGGTTGGCCCTCGTCGCTCCTTCAACAAACCCTGATAGAAACAAACCTTGGCATGATGTATGAAACTAATCTCAACTTAATATTATTCAGTAAAGCAAGAAAGCTAGCTTATCGATTTAACCAATGTGATCTTTTCTGGATACTGGAGTTTTCAAGGTAATCTTCTGGCCTTCAGGAAGAGCGTGAAGGCGTGGCTGTGCCAACTAGCTTGGGGATCCACAAGGGGTAGGCAGCCCTGGGGGTGTTGGTGGCTTGAAGATAATCTCTCCACCTTTTAGTTTCCCTCTTTTACCTTCTTCTATTTTTTGTACTTTTTCTATTTTTATAGTGGTTTTATAACTTTTATTTGTAAGCCACCCAGAGTCACTTTTATAGTGAGATGGGCAGTGTATATATTTAATAATAAATAAATAAATAAAAATTAACATTGAACTCTTTCTGCAACCATCACTATCAAGTTCCATACTGTCCCCTCTGAGTGAACCTCTTCTCATTCACCTAAACCATGTAACAGTGGGTGAAAGGTATCTTTCTTTCTCTTTCAAAAATCTAAAAGCTGGATCGAAAAGCTCCCTCACTGAAAATGCATTTTGGTGGCTTTGGTTGAAACATAAAAAGCCATTGTATGCCAGTCCTGAAATGCAGCTCAGATATCACTGCTAATAACTCCTCCTGAAGCTAAAATCTAAGGAAGCAAGTGATGGATCATTCCTGCAATGAAGTTCAACATCTTTGGTATGAGGATGCTAACTTCCCTGCATTTTTCTTCTCTCAGCCTTCACATGCATTAATTGCCTCTGACATACAGTATGTCACCTCAATTCTGTCCAGGCTCACTAAATCAGACTATTGCTTCCCCCCCCAGCCCCCACCCATATTTTGATCACCTTGGCCCATCCAGGACCTTCTCAGCAGTGAGTATTTAGAAGCCATACATGCTGCAATGCATGTTTGACTATCAGGGCCCTTGTTCCTATTTCATGGGACCACCATGTCTATCTTCTATGATGCAGGGGTGTCTGCAAAGTATGGTAAGAAAAGTCAAGATGGTGGCCATGACAATGCAACCAAAGCACATAAAAACCAGAGAAAGCTTTGATGGCACCACCATGGCCATCATTTTGACTTTTTTTTCCCCATACGCTGCTATGGTGCATCATTTGCACATGATGACTAATTGCCTGGATCTGGCCCCTTCCTATATCCTGCCATCACCAAATTCATTTGTGGCAACATGGACAGGATGGACAATTGTCACTCTGGGCAGGGGTGATCATGAGTAGCAAAGGACTTCCTTGAAATGTTGAACTAGAGCAGAAGGTGTGAATTCCTTTCAATAGGATGGAGGATGGATGATGGAAGAAGATGTATGGAGGAAGATGGAAGATGATGGAAGAAGATGGAAGAAGATAGAAAAATATAGCATACCTTTCCTTTGGAGCTTGCTTTAGATGGCTTCTTGTGGGACTCCTTTCATTTTATTCCCCACAACCACAACCTTGTGGGTTAGGCTGGGTGGGGAGAGAGACTGGCTCCAAATGACCAGAGCTTTTATCACTAACAGTGGACTTGAACCAGGTCTGCCCAATTATAGTCCAACACTTACACCATACTGGCTCAACTTTTGAGAGCTGTGGAAGCATGACAGTGATGCCCTCATGGGAGGGGACTGACATTTTTCAGTCCTTTCTTTTCATCTTACTTCTAAAATTTAATGATCTATTAGTTTTTGATCCCACCTTTCCTCCAGGAACTCAAGACAGCATACATAGCATTCCTCCTCCAAATTTTCCCCACAACAACCCTGTAGGTTGGGTTCTGTGAGCTTCTATGCCTGAGAGGAAACCTGAATCACCCAGTTCTAACCTAACATCTTCACTGATACCCTGCACTCTAACTACTACACTCATCCTGTTCTTCTGGAGAGCTTAGTGGTGGTTAAGAAGCAGAAGAGACTTCAGTGTGGCCATTTTTCAATTTACTTTTAGGAAACAAAAGTCACATCACCAAAAAAGACCCACCTGTTCTTCAGACTCATAAACACAAGATTAAAGGCAATCTGATTAAAAATTTAAACACATTTTCTACACAATCTTTCTTTATATTTTAATAACACTCTGAATAATTGAACAGTTATGTAGGCTAAAAAATAATAATCCAAATCCTCTATGCATTATGTTCCTTTTTTTACCTTCAGATGTGATCACCATGCCCCCCCAAAAAGTGGGGGTGATTAAATGTAAGATGATAGCTCTGATACTTAAAACCTCCTTGAAGCTGAGTTTGACCCTTAGGTGTCATGAGTAGTGATGGTGAGCAGGAGGGGGCCCTTATCCAGGGGGAAAAACGCATGCATAGTTTAGAGGCTTTGAAGGAAAGTTCAAAGCCTCTATGCGTGCGTTTTTCCCCCTGGATGGGGACCCCCTCCTTCTTCAAAGCCACTTCTCTGTAGATTCTTTAAGGAGTACCAGAAAAGCACTTCCCCTTTTTCAGAATTTGGCAGTTTTGTCCTCAGGAACATGGCAAATCTGGAGCATACCTGGAGGACGCCATTTTGGAAAAGGTCTTTTTTCCATTAAATTACATATAACTGATTAGATTTTTTTTCAAAGTTTCTCTGCTTTGCTCTGTCATTTTATCTTCAAGGATGGCCTGGCCCTCAAAGTTCCTGGAATTTGTTTTGAAGAAACATCTCTCAACTGAGAAGGGAAAACAGAAACACTTTATAAATGTGCTGCAGCTTCTTTTTCAAAAATCAAATAAACAAATCAAAAGAATACGAAGTTAAGATGTCACTGACCAATACATTTGGGGGAAAGTAAGTTACAGATTAATCCAATGATTCATGAAAGGTTGTCATTGCCAAAATCCATTGAAATCAATAGGGCCATGAAGTTCTCAGCCGTGTTGATTTGAGTGGTCCTAGAGATAGCCCTACGGCTTTGCACTCCTAGAAAGATGATGGCTACTGTCTTCACCAATGGACCTTGGGCCAGTCACTGTGTTAAAAACAGAGCTTTTTTTCAACAGCCTAACATGGGAAGAATGCAAAGGCTTGTAACAAGTGTCTTTTTCATCAAAATGGGATGAAATCAATGGGAAATGGGTCATGAATGTATCAACTTCATTCATTGTGGGGACTTCGAATGATGCTTCTTTGAATTCTTGATAATAGGCATTGGGGGGAAGGGGGATAAGGAATAAAAACATTTTTGTGACCTCATGATGGAAATTCCACCCTTCACATAGCTGAGTGTGACATTGTGACACTACAAAAGGCTGGGCTTCACATCCCCACATCATAATGCCCCTTTTGTCATTTTGGTATCGCCATAGTGAGCACTGGACACCTCTGCCCATAATTTGGGTGTTTTGAGTCAGAAAAATGAAATTTCCAGCAAAAGCACCCCTTTCAGTAGGGGACATCCAGGCCAAATTTTAGCATACAGCTTGAGGATGTGTGCAAAGGATGTTTTAAATGACTGATGGTGTCCTTTCCAGAATCTAATAGAACTATTTTAGGAGAGTTTAGGTAGAAATAGAATGAATTAATTCTGTGACCTTTTATATAAAGCAGTTGCTATACACCGAGCTAACTAATTCAGCTCAGACAAAACCAGAATTCAACCCCTCCAGAACAAAGAGGTGGAAAGAGGGGTAAAACTCGACCACTAAGGTATTTCCAATTCTTGAGATACTGGGAGTTGAAGGGAACTGTTGATCAGGGAATCAAATATCAAATATATCCCCCCCTCTCCACTCTGACCTTTTAAGTAAATGACAACATTTCAGGCGACATCGCACAACTGCCACACAGTACTCTTTGTGGTTGCTGTGAGAAATCAGAGTTCAGATAGGGCCTGAAACAGAATGGACCAAGTTGGAGAGTAGACCTATCCACTCTGCTCAGGGAAATTAGAATCTGTTCTGAATGACTGTGACCCACCTGGCAGCAATGTTCAGCTGATCTCAAAACCTAATGGTTGGTTCTTGGCTGGAGATCACTAGGAAATCTCCAGTCTGGAGGCTAGATTTGGGGAGTCAAAGAAGAAAAAATATCCCAGATTGCAGTGGTCAACCACATCCATACAGTTGCCAAGAGAAAGATGTCCATACTATCACCAGGAGCTGAGTTAGGCTCAAGGGATTGCCTAGTTACATGGCCATGGTCATAAATCCCCAGAGGTCAGGGATAACCTGAGAGAGGCTTTACTTATAGTTTACTCTGTGATTCAGGCTTGAGCCGCATCCAATATTCACTCCTCTTACCAGAATTGAAGTAGCAGTGCCAAATGTTTCATACAACAAGTTCCATCTTGTTCATCATCTTCGCCGCTCCGGCCTATTTGGCAGAAAGAAAATAAGTATTGCATTGCCGATAGCATTTTGCCTGAAGCAATGTTCACGCGGCACCCCAGAGTGAATGTCAGAAACTAGCAATTGTTACAAACCAAATTGTCCTTCCCCTCCTCCTGCTTTTGTAGATTAGATTTATCTTCCCTTTTTAAACACAAGCCCGAGAGTCACCAGACTCGAAGAAAGTGTCTCGATTTGCATGGATAGAATGATTGCCGGGGACAGAGGGAGCTCTTGTGTTCATGGAATTGTCTGAAATTAGGTTAGAGCCGTAACCATCCGAGGGGAGAAAGCAATTTGGGTGGCTTTTGAAAGACAGGGCTCGCCCAGCATAAAAGGCGCTGGGAGGGGAGGGGAGGCGGAAAGAGAAGGGCCCGTTCAGTCCATGCAGATTATCTGCTCTTGAAGGTTAACTGTGTGGGAGAAAATTTATGGAGTCTTTAGCAGACAGACAGTTCACTCTTGATCACAGCTTGAGGCTTCCGCTGCGAGAGTAAAAATAATTCAAGTTGACTTCTGGCCTTCACTGCCGGCTCTTCAGTACTCCACTGTAGCTGTCCAAAAATCAGACACCATTTCTCACCTCCTTTCTTCCCCTCTCCCTCTCTCCCTTCATTCCTCCCTCCCTCCCTTTCACTCCCTCCCTTTCTTTCCTCTCTCCCTTGCTCTTTCCTTCTTTCTTCCTTTTCCTCCCTCTTTTTCCTCCCTCCCTCCCTTTCACTCTTCCTTCTCTACCTCCTTTCTTTCATCCCTCCCCCCCTCCCTTCTTTCCTCCTTCCCTTTCTCCTTCCTTCCTCTCTCCCTCCATTCCTTCTTTTCTTTTTCTTTAATCTGGTTGATTTGGCACAGATAAAGAAAACAAGCTTAAAGATGCAACTTGTTTATTTCCATGCCACAGCAGTATCATTTATTTATTCCAGTTGGTTTACAGGCAGTCCTCATTAAGTGACCACAATTGGGACCTGCAGCTCTGTCATTAAGCAAAGCGGTCACTAAGTGAAAATCATGTGACCGCAACTGTGCCTTCCTTTTTCCCCACTCCCCCACCCTTTGGAATGGTCACCCCAGCACTGGGATAATTAGCAAGAAGGGAATTAATGTCTGTATTTACATTCCTTGGAGAGGAAGGGATTACAAGAGAGTAGCAGGCACACAATGGGGAATACACATTTAAAGCCACGTGCTGGTGCCGGCAGCCCCAAGCGTGCTACGTAAGCAGCTGGATGTATTCCCCATTGTGTGCCTGCTACTCTCTTGTAATCCCTTCCTCTATAATCTCTTTGCTCTGAAGGGGGGGAGAAAAATCACAGATCAGGCACAAGACAACGCATACTGACTGTAACGGCGATCATGTGACTGAGGGACACTGCGAAGGTTATAAATCTGGGTGTTGGTCATAAAGTTATTTTTTCAGCACTGTTGTAACTTCGAACCGTCACTGAACGAGGCAGTCAGTAAGTGAGGTCTACCTGTATATGACCGTCCATCTCACAAGCAGCGACTCTGGGTGGCTAACGGATTTTTGAAAAATCAATTAAAAGACAAGCAATCGCAATAAAATCCATATAGTGATCATCAAGGATAGCAACACCCAGAATATAGCAGACATCTCAAAGAACACCAAGGGCTGGAGATGGGCCATTGTGAAAAGCAGCTTCCTTCAAGAAAAGGTAATGTGCTAGAAGGGCACTGCCAGACTAGGCAGACTTCTCAGTCCGGTCCTGCAAGGCAGAGATTCTAATCTTTTGCGGGGTGTTTTATTATTCCTAAACCAGTATGCAATGTTCTATAACTGATCTACGAGACTTATTCACAAGTTCCAGGCCACACACATCTGAGCGTTTCCCCAGAAAAGGACTGTAAAATAGCCTCTAACCACCAAAGGAATCTCCCTGTATGTAGCATATTAGCACTCCAGGAAAAAGGTAAGTTAAGCTGTTCTTCATAAGTTCCAAAAACATCTTTAAAACTGAGCTCAGAGCAGCCAACACACCCAACAGAGCAGTGTTTCTCAACCTTGGCAACTTTAAGATGGGTGGACTCCAACTCTCAGAAGGCTGGCTGGGGAATTCTGAGAGTTGAAGTCCACCCATCTTAAAGTTGCCAGGGTTGAGAAACACTGCAATAGAGTAATTAGACTGAAAACAAAGTACATTAGGGAATATGTAACATAAAACTATAAACTCACTTGACCATTTTAGAGGCCACAACTGCAATTCTACACTCTACCCAACTTCTGCTTAAAACTGGATATATGGTTTTGTGGCCAGAGTCCTCATTAACAAAGAAGATACATGGGATACATAGTAATTCGGGAGCGATTTTCATCTATAAACCATATACTCATCAGGTTTTATTAAAGGAATCAGAAAAAGTTAAACTCTTGCTTTACGTCCTACTACGTTTAATACCATTCGAGCAGCTAAACCAGAATCTCAATTTTTTCCCACTGTGCCTAGACAAGCCAGCTATCCAGACAGCTTGCAAAGTTTGATCCCTGGCAGAAAATCTATGGGCTTTCCTTCCAGCTATGTCCAAGTAAGTCGGAAAATTTTGACTTTTTGGTGCTATTGCGAGCAAACATTTAAAAAGCACTTCCCAAAAACCAAACTAAACTGCTTCAATACCACCCCTGATGATGACCATTGGCACTGATGGTTATCAAGTGGGATTGATGAACCTCTTGGGATGTATTATTAAACTGAGCAGCAAAATGGAACTTCCAGGTTGCAACTTAGAGAATTCAATTTCAGAGCACTGATTGATTGACTGATTGTGTGCCATCAAGTTGGTATCAACTTAGCAACCACATAATAGATTTTCTCCATGATGATGTGTCCCTAACCTGGTCTTTTAATGGTGGTCCCATCACCACTGTACCTGAGTCCAACCACCTTGCTGCTGGTCACTGTCTTCTTCTCTTTCCTTCTACCTTTCCCAGCATTAGGGCCTTCTCCAGAGAGCTGGCCCTTCACATAATGTGCCCAAATAGGATAATGTGAGCCTGGCCATTTGTGCCTCAAATGAAAACCCTAGGTTGATTTCTTTGATGATCCATTTGTTTGTTTTCTTGGCTATCCATGGTGTTCTCGAGAGTCTTCTCCAACACCACAATTCAAAAGCATCAAAACTATTCTGCTTCTTCAAAATCAAACTTTTGCTCCCAGAGTGTCACAGGGAAAAACCGTTGCATGCAAAATTCTGACCTTTATAGGTATAAACACATCACAGCATCTGAATATATTTTCCATGTCCTTCGTGGCTGCTCTACCAAGTGCTAGTCTGTGGTATGTTTCAGAGCACTACAAAATATTTATCATAGTGATCAATCCATTTTGACTTTTGCCAATCAATCCACTTATTCCATTCAAAAAATTATCAGATGATGGAGAAAGTTCAAGGAAGGAAGGAAATATTTTTTGAAAAAAAAAATAAGTCTGAAAAAAGAAAGCATCATCCATGGCAAGCATTAATGTAGGCTAGGTTTCTTCTATTTATTCTGAGATGGGATTGATATTATGCTTTGTCTGTAATACCACTGAAGGTAGAACATCAAAGTGAGTTCTGTGGTAGCTTTAGCACATAAGGTGGTCTAAGGATTTGATGGGATTCTATTACTCTCCGACCCATAGAGTCTAACAAAAGCTGCATAATCTTTCTGAAAGTCTACATCTATAGTACATTCTTTTATTTCAACTTTAGCCCTACAGAACCCCAGAGCTAAAATGGACTCAAAAGCCACACTAACAATGATCCTTCTAGAGCTGGATCTCCAAGTTGCCTTTAAATTATCAAGAGAAACAGATTCATTCATTCATTCATTCACTGTCTGAAACTATTCTTTAGAGCAGTTCAGGAATCCCTGGTAAAATTTAGACTGAGCCAATAGTTGAACCGGCACAAGAGAAACAACCCAGATTCAATTGCATGGATGCATTATTAGCAATAAAGGTCTTAACAATTCAGATTGGATGGTTCTCCATTAAGTTCAACTTTTTGTAGGCACACACCAGGGAATCACAAAGCATCTGGAAAATTGTTTTGGCTCTGAAGTTCTTAATGGCAGCTGGTATAGGACATCGTTCCCGTGAATATAAGCCACACAGTGGAGCCTTTGCAGTCCCATCTGATCTAACCAACCTTCTTTGTTTGCTTCATGATCCAGAGGAATGAAAAACCAATCTAAGATACTTAAAGAAAATGATTTGTTCTGAAAAGTTTCCATCTTTTTGCCAATTATGTTTATGGCACCAGACCACTTCTGAAAACATCATCATCCTGGTTTTCAGGTAGTTAGTAGTTAGCTTTTCCTTGCCACAATATGTTGCGACATTCAGAGCTTCTCCTGTCTATATAGTTGAAGAGAGAGGCATGCCATCAGCATAAAGAACCCCAGCATCTGTCCCCTGCCCCCAATCTGGGTAGGTGAAACTCACTTTTGGGTTAAAGTTCATACTTTAGCTTTAAATATTTAAAGATAAGAAGAGGCAAAATGCAGCCCTTTTTTACCCATTTCTGTGTTGGGGTTTTGGTAAAGAAAGGATTGTAACTGATGGGTCTAATTTGCAGGGAGATATTTTCATGCACCTTCTAAATGAAGAGCAACTATCTTTTTTGAGGCTGTGAGGGTTCTTTGCTTTCTAAGGACTGGACACACCACAGAGTGGCAAATCTATACACAATGCTTTATTGCAGCATACACCTTCCCCACCAACAGGCTATTGTTCTCCACCCATCGAGGACTTGCAAGGTGATGCTGCCATGTAAATATGTCTTTAATACTCAGTCCTTTAACACTCAGTTCAAGCAAAAGTCTTTAAGTCTGTAAAGTGACAGACCACCTTTGCCTCCCTCCAAATGTCCTTACTCTAGTTGGGATGAAGTCCTCCTTCTGTTCGGTTCTTCTAGTTGCTACTGAGCTCCTGGCAAAGCTCCAGGCAGGACTTCCACCAGGATATGCTGCTCACCATAACTTGTGGTCCTAGCAGTTGAATGATCGTCTCCTTGCCTGCTTGGAATACCTGCCAATCTCCAGATGCTGCCTCTGCTTCCCTTCCCCATCTGTATGCTGTTTGCTTATCACCTTTCCTCATACACCCACCTTCCCCACTCTGGTTTCGCATTTGCTTTCAATAAGCTAAGAGTCTGGGTGGGGTGAGGCTGCCTCTGGATGTGGGCACATCCTTGAAAACTCCAGGGTGTGGCTCAATTATCACAGGCTAGGATGCTTGTGAGTAAAATTGTGAGTTAATGGATGATGGAAACAGGGTGAGAAGCATTTCTGCCTGGCTACAGCCACTTTTCCCAACTTCACTCTTACAGAGGCCTGAGTCAGTTTCCACCTCAATCTATCCCTAGGAATGAACCAAGAAAAACAACTTAGAAACAAATGCCTCTAGGAGGTGTTTACTTGGCCAACTCATTCTCATTTATTCTCCAAACAAAATGTTTTATGCTGATTGGAAAGCATGCAATTCGCCTAGTTTTTCCCAGCTAGAAAATACCAAGTAGACCACAGAAAAGGAACTGAAGTTTAACCCAGATAAGATGTCAATATTTCAAGTAAGGGAAGCAAGATTGTTTCGTCTGAGGTGCTCAACGAGTTCTGGGTATGGTTCACCTCTCTGAAAGGCCGAATTCATATCATGGAAGTCCACCTAGATGCAATGTTTCTTGTAGAACTATGGATGGCACTATTTTTTTTCAGTTGATAACCCAATTGGGGCTTTCTTTGAACTCAGTAGATCCTGACACAGCTACTCATGGATCCAAAACATTTATATGCCGACCAGACTATAATAATGCTTTCCAAATGAGGCTGCCCCTGAAGATGGTTTTGAATCTTCAGTGACCATGAATGTTAATTGCAGGTAAACTTTTGATACATGCTTCCTATGTCTTCATTAACCTCCTTGGTTGTCTATTTTAGGGCCCAAAGATTGCCACCCAGAATTGGGCAGCTTATAAATATGTTAAAAGTAAATTAAAAATTAGATGGCAGTGGAGAGGTATAGAAAATGCTAACTCTTTCTTGCAATTTAACAGTTACCGAGGCTTTTGCAACTCAAATCAGCCACCCTTAGCCTGTTGGCTTCCAATTCCAAAATCCTAATGTTGAATTTACTATTTGGGGACCAGGTTACTGTGTAAAATCACTTAAAACTCCCTGAGAACTGAAATCTGCTCCACAGGTTTTCCTTATGTATTTCCCAGACTGTATGATTAATCAGTTTTTGTATCACTAATCTGTTCCCAAGATATAAACTTCCTCTCCATTTACATTCTAGGTGTGCATTAGCAACATTTTCATTTCAGAACTTCCTTTAACTTAAAAGGATAAATTACCCCTCCACTGCTTTGAGAGATTCTGTTTTCAGGTCTCATAGACAAAAGGCTGCCTTAAAATGATACAACTGAGCTGCCGATGGTTGAGTATTTTTCTTGATGATATGTTTAAAAGCTGCTATTATATTTTAGATGCTGCTGGGAGAAAATGCTGCATTTTACAAGGTGGTGCTTAAATCTCTTCTTAAACACTCAGAATAAATAAAAATAATTGAGTCTCTTTCAAATAATGCATTCACAGGAAGCCCATCATTCCACACATGGGTACACCTCATAGATTGAAATGGCTTCAGGTTTTCTAAAGACCAGCCAGAAAACTGGCTTTGAGTTCACTTCCAATAAGCTGCAGCAGTTCACATAAAACCTTCCAGATAAAGAATTTATTAGCATGCAAGATACTTGGCTGCAAAGCAGATATTGCTGATAGCAGGACATGACTTGGATGTAAAGTCACCTTCTTCCTCCTTCAGGCATGAGCCCAAACCCAGTAGCATGT
Organism: Candoia aspera; assembly: GCF_035149785.1. NCBI lineage: Eukaryota > Metazoa > Chordata > Lepidosauria > Squamata > Candoiidae > Candoia > Candoia aspera. The sequence goes on along the minus strand of NC_086157.1, from coordinate 109,641,178 downwards.
AGACTCATTATACATCGTTATTTTTATTGCATATTTATATCTGTGTACGGACAAACCTCAGCGTTCACCATTTAGCATTGTTTCCTTGATTTTTCCAAGTCTCTTCTGATCATGAGCAGCAAAATTCATAGTTGGCTGAAAAGTCGAGGATTTCCAACATAAATCACATGTCTATAATATTTGAGGCTTTGAAGAATTTTATTCTCCTTCCCATTAATTGGGAGGTAGGATTTTTACAAAGTGACTAAGGATACTCGTTTATTATGCTTCTTTGTAGACGTGATAATAGCTCTCTGTGGTTCCCAGGGCCAAGGACCCTTCCTGGGTTTTTTTTTATTATTATTATTTTATTTTGTTGTAGTTAGTTCTAAAACTTTTTCATTATCTTGAGCAGCTGTCAAACAGTACAATCCAAACCTCCAGCTGCTTTAAGATCTTTTGATCCCTGGCCCAGAGCATTCTGCAGAGGAAAAGGTGGGTGATTGAAGTAAACAAAAAAGAAAAATGACATCAAGGTTGGTAACTGAAGATGTGAACATAATGTGAGATACGGTGTCTGCAGCAGTAGTGGGGGGAGGAGGAAGAGGAGGTTAGAATATAGAAGATGAAGAACACAGAGACCTGGATTGGAGCTGAGCTTCTTTGGAGAGGAGCCACAAAGTAGCTTGCAGGATCTTCATGTACGGTGTCTACAGGGCCAGGGGTAGAACAGTGAGCATGAGAAATCATTCTGGCCTGAAGAGGTAGCCCTCCAATCTTCTGCTAGCTCAGATTCAGAGGGTGACCTTCCCAATTTCTGAACCACAAGGCTCTCAAGCTTCAGAAATGGCCATGGTTCTTTAAGTCTAGGACAATGGCAAACACACAGCAAAGGCTGGGGAAGTGGATCCTTTGTGGACTGCAGATAACCTCTTCAGGCTGGAATAACAAATACAGGTAGACCTCACTTAACGACCGCCCAGTTTAGCAACTGTTCAAAGTTACGAAAGCACTGAAAAAGTAACTTTACAACCAGTCCTTCCATTTACAACCGTCGCAGCATCCCATGGTCACATGATCTCCATTTGTCCGCTTCACAGCTGGCTTCCAACAGAGTCAATGTAGAAGCCAGCAGTAAAATCGCAAGTTGCAGTCACGTGATGTCTTGCTTAATGATCCGCAGTGACTCACTTAACAACCAAATGGGAAGTGACATCATAAGTCTGTTGCAGTCACGTGATGTTTCGTTTAGTGACTGCATGGTTTAGCAATGGAGTCGCCAGTTCCAATTGTGGTCACTAAGCAAGGACTACCTGTATGTACACACAGTTGTGGTATTTTCTCATATTTACTCTCCTCTTGATAAACTCCTGATCCTGTAGAAACCACACAGACTGCCCTACATGAAGATCCTGCAAGTTCATTTGTGGCTCCCCTCCATAGGAACTTGTGGCTTCCTGATCCAAGATGTATTCATTATCAAGGTGCCAGTGCAACACAAGAAAAACATCCATTAAAAGGCCATGTGTGGCACCAAACAAAAGGTCAATGCAGGATGTGACCTTTGCAAAAAGGAAAAAAAATGCTAATGCAGAAATTGTCAGGGTCAGTCTCACTTTGCAATAAGACACAGACTCACTTAATGGGTATTAAGGATTTCTGGTTTATTGGAATGATGGCTGACAGAACGAAAAACGGGAACGGGGGGTGTGGTGTGGAGGTGCCCATTTTATACCCTCTTGTATGGCCCCGGGCTCCTCCACCCTCTATTGTCCCAATCCCTCTTGATGGGACCCTTGATGGCTGCCTGGGCGTTTTCCCGGTGTCTTCTCTTGTCCTCTCGATTCTGGTGTGTCCTCCAGGGCACCAGGTGCGGCTTATCTCTGCTCGTCCGATGTCCTTCTTTTCAGCTGCATATGGGTCCATGGGTGTGGGTGCTTTGGGTGCTTGTTTTAATCCCTGGTTTAATTATCTTCTTCCTCTATTCCTTGATGATCATGATCTACGTTGTGAGGCTCTTTGTGCCTTGCAACGAGGTCATGACAGAAATGAGCTGTAGTGCAGAATAATGTACAGGTTTTGCCTTCAGAAAGTGTCACATTCGGTTCCCATAATTTTCAGGGACCACTCCTAACAGTAACTTCCATAGATCATGACAACTCTCCAGGTTCTACCAAATCAGGTTAAACACTTGGCACAAAGCATGGAGGGAGGGCGGATTTATAATTTGATCAGCCTTGATACTCCCTGCTCCAATTATAGCTTAGATCAATCACGCTTCAGACCAAGATTAAACTGTGCGAGTTTTAATCCATGCAAAAGGCAGCCTCATTAAAAGGCAACTCATTTTCCTCCTTTCCCCAAGTTTCACTTAACAATCTGGAAGAAATCTGTAGACTGGAATTAATGATTTGCATTAACATTTTAGATGAGCCACAATGTAAATATCAATCATTTGACAGGTTATGAACATTGACAAAAGTTAGTGAAATGCTTGATCCCCATCACAGTATTCTGAGCAATATAATTTATGGAGATGTCAATGGCTCCAAAGCCAGATGAGGCCGTACCAGTTTTAGGAAACAGCTCAAGGACATAATTCACAATATAAACAATTCATTTTCCAAAGTTTTCATTAATAAAAGAGAAAAAGGTACTTGCAGGATAGAAAAGGAACATTCTAGCTAGGTTCATACAAAATGATAAAAAACATACAAAAGAGCATTGGTGGAACAGGACCACAATTAGTAGTTTTCCTTCCCTCTTCAATGCAAAGTCTCTTTGAAAAAGCTAAAATGAGATAAAGTAGTCTGTGGTTTAGCATTTGTGAAAAGCCAGCCTTTGTTTTAACTATAGCTACCATATCTGGGGTCTAAAAATACAGAACACTTTTAAGTTTTCATTGTCATCTAATGGTCATCTGAGAGCCAGTTTGGTATAGTGGTTAAGACATCAGGCTAGAAACCAGGAGACCGTGAGTTCTAGTCCCGCCTTGGGCACAAAGCCAGCTGGGTGACCTTGGGCCAGTCACTTTCTCTCAGCCCTAGGAAGAAGGCAATGGCAAACCACTTCTGAAAATCTTGCTAAGAAAATTGCAGGGACTTGTCCAGGCAGTCTCTGAGAATCAGACACGATTGAATGGATTTTTAAAAAATGGTCATCAGGAACTTCACAGCCTAGATCTGAAAGCTTTAGTTTTAGCATCCTATGTGGACTAGATCACCATGCACATTAAACTGTGGTTTGTTTTTTCTGGGCCCAGGGGAGCCCATCTTTGAACAAATATCTGGTCAGCAAACATCCACCATTTTGATTCTGTAAAAGTGCCTTTGCGGGCTGCGTGAAGGCCCAGAGGTTGTTTCATTGGGAGAGCATGCCAGCAACTCATTTATGAAGTTCAAAAAGCAACAGAACCTACAGTATGTAGTGGCAGGGGGGACCAGCTGCTTGCAGGTGGTGGCTTCACCCAAGACCCTCAAGGGGAAGGAGAGAATTGGCTTCTGTTTCTGCGGAACAACTGGGCAGAAAACCCTGAGAGAGGACGATCCCTCAACGGAGAAACAACGTGTTGCGGCTGGGCAGGAGAAGATTCAAGCCATGCTGAGCACACTACATAAAGTCTAGTGCATTCCTTTCTTTTCACACGCTCTTTCTCTTGCCGAGCCCAGAAATGAGGGACGGAGACAGAGAGAATGGGGAAGAAGCAGGAGAAATAGAGGAGGAAAGTCACTGGGAGAGAGACCAGGGAGGAAATTTGGCACCAGGACTCTACCAAATAGCCCTGTTCTAAATACCTGCTGTAAATTACTGCATATAGTAAAAAGCATAAAAGCCTCCGCTGTCATGTGTCTCTGTGTCCATTGCAACCTTTGCAAATAAATACATCTCCAGTTCAAACACAAACCCCGTCACACTGTGACCCAACTGCAGCTGGCTGGCACCCCTACAGCCCACCAACAGCAGAGGCAAGACTGTCAAAACCACCCTTTTAGTTGTGGAATCATTTTTCCAACACATTTCCACATCATTGCAGCTGAAACTCATCCTGCAGCCCATCGGGCATCCCAGCAAATCTGCGGATTTGCCGAGGCAGTTGTAAAGAGTGGCAAGGGAAGGGCTGGGCCTTACAGAACATTTGTAAAAGTTGAATATGTTTGCATTTTAAGGTGTATTGAGGAAGTCAAGATAGTGGCTACAATCAGGCCATCAAAACCCCGCCCTTTTTTTTTTAACATGCATCACAGCACACATAAAAAAGAGGTGAGGCTTTGATCACACAGTTGTGGTGGCCAGTTTGGCTTTTTGTCCCACCCCCTGCAGATACCTCTGTTCCATTTTCTTCTTAATACATTTGCTATGCAACAGTGCTACATAAACTACAACTGAGTCTTCCAAGTTGGAGTTTTGCTAAAAGAGGAAGGGGTATTGGTACTCAAGACAGCCTAATTGCAAACCACAGACATGAGGGTTACATATTTCATTTTCTTTTGAATTTATACCATCCCATCAACAGGCTAGAAACCAGGAGATGGAGAGTTCTAGTCCCGCCTCAGGCACGAAAGCCACCTGGGTGACCTTGGGCCAGTCGCTCTCTCTCAGCCCAAGAGCCAATCAGGCATGGTAGGAGAGTTCTAGTCCCGCCTTAGGCCTGAAAGCCGGCTGGGTGACCTTGGGCCAGTCCCTCTCTCTCAGCCCAAGAGCCAATCAGGCGTGGTATTAGAGTTCTAGTCCCGCCTGAGGCATGAAAGCCGGCTGGGTGACCTTGGGCCAGTCCCTCTCTCTCAGCCCAACTCACCTCACAGGGTTGTTGTGGTGGGGAAAATAGGAGGAGGAAGGAATATTTGATATGTTCCCCACCTTGAGTTATTTATAAAAATAATAAAGGTGGGGTATAATAAATAAATAAATAATAGGTGCCAGGGGAAATGCTCCTGGGCACCCACATTGTCTATCCCCATTTTAAGGAGACTCATTAGGCCTGAAAACTAAACTCCAACTCTAAAGCAAAGTATGCCTCCTTTTGCTTAGCCCAAATTATAGACCTGTAGCCACCATTGCTTGCTTAGGAGACACTCATCCTCCACCTTTACCAAATGAAGCAACTAAAGAGGGTTGGCATTGTTCAAAGCCTCCCAGTGCCAAACAGCAATTGTGTTTCTGTATGCTGTGGCCAAGTTTCAAATTGCAACCAGCCATCAATAGGGAGGAAAGAAGATTTTTCTGGCATCAGGAAAGTCTTTGACGATCAGTTAATAGCTGAGTCAGTACAGAAAGAGGTAAGGTAGCACAACTGAAGAGCACCAGCATTTCAGAAATTGACTCACTGGTAAAGACCACGGTCATCTTTTTAAAACACAGAAGGCCCATTTGGTTCCAGAAAACAGAGATGAATTATAAGGACACCATCCATAACCGACTTCAGACTTCATCCTTCAAGGGGAACATTGCCAGCTGCTAATTCATTGAGATATCCGTCATTTTCACTGAAGAACTTGTTGGTGCATTACATGTATTTTCACATTCAGTAACTAACAGTGGGGAAATATGAATTTTTTAGCGCGCCATCACGATCCTGAAGGCAACACAATCCTTCCTCAAAGCAATTGCCTTCTTTTAAAGACAAAACAAAGCAAAGAACAAATAAACAACCCTGCAGGATTTTTATGTAATTATGATCTCGTTGTTGCTCCTTGTCAGCCACAGGAGAAAACATGTTTTATTAAATATTGTTTAGAATAAACAGGAGAGTACAGAGAATTGGAGACGCTGAGAACAAAGAAAGCCTAATTTAATACATATGTGGCTATGCTAGAACATTGGTCTGTTCAGAGCATCTTTGGTATATATGCAGCATGAGACCTTCCCACATGGGCTGAGATGTTAATAATTTGCTCTTTCCATCACACCCCCTTGTTAACACATGAGATGTCATAAGCTTGGGCTCTAATTTTTACTTCATTTGGGAATACACAAGCTTGTGAGGTTGTCCCAGATGAAAGCTGTGCTAAACTACTACTTTCTTGGGAAATGAAACAGCATATATATTTAAGGACGAAATAAATAATTGGTTAAAAAAATACTGTTGCCAAGAAAATAGCTTGGACACATCCATGAAGTCACCAGGAACCATGCTTGCTCAGCTTAGAGACTTCATCTTTGTCTGTTGTTTTATTAAAAGCATGTTTATAGCTCTTCTCCTTGCAAAGAATCCTGAAGTATCATCTTTTATTTTATTTATTTATTTTCAAATTTATCACCGCCCATCTCCCCCTCGAGGAGGGACTCTGGGCGGTTTACAGTAAAAAACAACCACAATGTAATAAATACTATACAGTAATATAATATAAACAAACAATAAAATATAAAATATAAATATACTAAAATGTCTTCCTTCCTTCCTTCCTTCCTTCCTTCCTTCCTTCCTTCCTTCCTTCCTTCCTTCCATGTCACTCCAAAATAGCTTGCAGGGACATACAATAGAAATAAAAACTTCTAAACCATGATATATCTCACTAGCCAGCAGAGGTAGACTGTGAAAGAAAACCTAATATCCCCAACTGCTTTCTTCCCAAATCAAATTTTCACCTATTTTTGGAAACTCTGCAGGAAGGAGTTAGTTATGGGTGGGGGGGAAGGCAAGTAGTTCCCCAAGAGGGCACCACCAGTGGGAAGGTCTTGCTCTGGGGATGGAATTCCTGGAATAGGTACATTCCTAGCCTTGAGTTATTTATAAAAATGATAAAGATGGGATAGAAAATAAATAAATAAATTTACTTATTTATTTATTTCAGAGAGATTGTCAGCAAAGCTTCTCTCCCAGATCTGAGAAATAGTTTTGTGTTGGAGCAGGAGGTCTTCAAGAGGGCCAGGCCCTGAGCCATAGGGGGCCATGTATGGCTCCTATACATACATATACGGTTTTTGTTGTTTATTCGTTCAGTCGCTTCCGACTCTTCGTGACTTCATGGAACAGCCCACGCCAGAGCTTCCTGTCGGTCGTCAACACCCCCAGCTCCCCCAGGGACGAGTCCATCACCTCTAGAATATCATCCATCCATCTTGCCCTTGGTCGGCCCCTCTTCCTTTTGCCTTCCTCTCTCCCTAGCATCAGCAACTTCTCCAGGGTGTCCTGTCTTCTCATTATGTGGCCAAAGTATTTTAGTTTTACAGTACATACCAGAATATTATTCAAAATAATCATTCATTAAAAGGCTGAGAAGAACAGCCGAGGAAGGTAGGCTTACACCAGAAAACACCAGTGTTGGGAGCTAACAAACTCATTCATCAAGACATCCCAGACAAGCAGTTTCTCTCTGTCACCCTTAAGCAGCAGCCCAAATAGCAGAATCACACATACACCCCAAACTATTTGCTTGGGAAGTTTGTATAATTGATGACTGTCTTTGAGATACATATAATTCACCATGATGTAACGCAGAGCTTTAAAATCTGCCCATTTTAGAAAAGTCCATTGTAATGAGAGTCAACAAGCTGCCATTCAGCACATCCCTTGGTTGCTGCATGGGCCGTGAGTGACTCCAACGCACCTCTGTCTTTAAAGCTCTAAACAAAGTCCAGGATCTCATCTACCCAACTTCCAGCCTCAGAATAGAACTTCTCACTCTTGTTTACTTGAAAAGAAAACCACAAGTATCACCTGAATGACACTGAAGTCACAATTCAAGGAGGGACTGGTACTTTAAAATTTACTTTAATCATCAGCTAAGCAAAGGAAGGTAAGGAGAGCTGGTTTGGTGTAGGGGTGAAGGCACCAGGCTAAAAACCGGGAGACTGTGAGTTCTAGTCCTGCCTTGGGCACAAAGCCAGCTGTGGGACTTTAGGCCAGTCCATCTCTCTCAGCCCAGGAAGAAAGAAATGGCAAACCCTCTCCAAAAAAGCTGCTAATACAACTGCAGGGACTTGCAAACAGTCACCAGGAGTCAAGACTGACTCAGAGGTGCACGCGCGCAGGCGCACACACAAACACAAACAGAGCAAGGTAAGACTGATGAATACTTGAAGAATAACCTATCATGGAATTCCAGGCCTACAAACCAAATCAGGAAGCCTTAGAAAGCAAATACATTTTTAAAAATCCTAGAAGAATTGTTTTTATTCCTTCTCTTTGTCTTTCACTGATTGTTTCCTTATTTTGGTACACTTTGAGAGTAAATAAAAAGCAAAGAGCTGAGAAAGAAATACGCTCTTCAATATATTGATAAAGGACGGGTGAATTGTTAGAAAACATGATTATCAAATGTGAAGGAGACACAAAGATTGGGGGAATAGCAAACAACTTTAAAAATAGAAGATTGGTTCAGGAGGATCGTAACTATCTGGAACAATAGACAGAAACCCAGCATGATGTATTTCAGCTGCCAGAAATGCAAGTCCTACATTTGGGGAGGGAAAGTCCAAGGTAGGAATATAGGATGTGGGGTGGGGAAAACCATGCTGGGCAGCAGGACATGGGGAAAGGGTCTGAGGCTCCTGGTTGATCACAGGCTGAATATGAGCCAACAGCGTGATGCATCTGCAAATGAAGCAAATGTATTTCTACCCAGCATCCACAGAAATATGCAAAAGTGAGTCATTGTTCCTCTCTATTCTGCACTGTTTGGATTGCAGCTAGAATAATCCATCCAAATCTCGGCACTTCATTTTAGAAAGGACATTTGATCAACTGGAGCATGTCCAGAGGGTGGAAACCGAGACGATAGGAAGGGGAAAAAAATCTATAAGGAGTGGTTGAGGACATAATGGTTGAATGTTTAACCTAGAGAAAAGACTGCAGGGAGATACGATAGTTGTCTTATCTGAATGACTCATGTAGACAATGGGACAGAATTGTCCCAGAAGATGGGACCCAGAAAAATGGGATTATGAAGAAGTACATTTTGGTTGGACATTAGGAAAAAATATAGTAATGGGAAGAACTGTTCAACAATGAAATAAACTGCTTAGGAAGTGGTGGACTCTCTTACACTGGAGATATCTAATCAGAGGCTAGATGGCCAGAGATGCTGTAGTAATGGATTCCTACATTGGAAGGTAGTTGGACTAGATGATCTCCAAGACCATTTACAATCATTACATTCTATGATTCTTTGTGGGAAACTTAATTTATGATGGCTAGCTCTTATAGGTGGATCCTACAGCCAGGGGTAGGGTTAAAATTGCATTCCACTGATTTCTTGTTAACAAGTTACCAACATTTGCAAATACCTCCATGTGTTGGGTGGAAGTTTGATGGAAAATAAATGTGGGGGGGAGACAGAATTGTCAGAGTAATCCAGCCAAATAAAGGACGTTCTTTGTTTTGTTTTTTGCTTAAGTAGTGAAAGGCTGTTTTTGGCTCAGTCCATCAGAGATTTATGGCCCTTGAAAGCATCAGATGAGGGTCCCAACAGCACCTCCAAAACTTGCTTCCAAATGACAATGTTTAAAACAAGAACAACAACAAAGAAGTATCAGTCCCTGGGGAAGTTAAACGACTATAAATGACATTCAATTTAAATATACATGAAGTTAATGCAGACGTACTATAGGTTTTGTCCAGGCATCGCCTCATTTTGAAGGTACAGTTACAGCTTGGCCACAATCATGTGAGTGGTGTTGAATTAGTGCCATTCCCTTTTTTCTGCCATGCCCCTGGTTTGTAAGAAATACACAGAAGGCAGGTGCCATGAACCCAATCTGAAAGGCGCAATACATAAATAAATACCAAGGAGGAGATTGGTTGGAGAAATATCCTTCTGTAAAATTGCTGTGCTTTTGGAAACAATTTCATGTTGCTGACGGAGAATGGCCATCGTCGTCGTCGTCGTCGTCACCATCCTATCCCAGTGAAGGACAGATGATACCATAACCATACTTAACACTGCGGAAGAGAGGAACAGATCTAACACCTCCACGCTTCTTTTTCCTTTCAAAGAATGGTTCATGCAGCTTCTCTGCAAATTGCACTTCTGCCTCTTGTTACTCTACCTGGGAAGAACCAAACCTAGATTTATAGGTGCCCAGCTGAAGGTCGAAGAAGGCGGAGTTGCTCTGGGGAAAATGAGGAGACGATCTTGTGCCAGTTCAGTTGGAACGAGCCATCCGTGCTACACACCAGTGAGACATGTGAAGTGGGAGGAACGTCCACACTGTTGGTGTTTATGTGCTGGAGGGAGATCATCTTGCCAAATCCCCACCGGTGAAGTAAAATGAAAATAAATCATTTCAATCTGCAGTAAAACCTACGGATATGACCCTACTCTACAAGCTGGAAAATGATGAATAGAAGTGGCAATGCAGTGAAACTGCGAATCCATCAGGACATTTATTCTGACCAGCTTATATGTCTTCAGACATGGGCAGGCAACATTTTTGTGGCTTGGGGGAACAATTCATTTATTCATGTTTATCTGCTGAATTGCTATGCTACTTGCCTTTACGAGGGGCTGAAGGACCCATAGGAGCTGAAATTTTCAGACTTGTTTTGGTAAGGGTGGAGGTTAAACACAGAACAGGTGTCAGAAGCCTAGCAGAGCCTTTAAGCACCTACTTTTGTCTTGATTTTAGGGAAGGGGAGGGAGGGAAAAGGAGGAAATGTGAAAAAATGGTGCTATCAAATTTCAGCAGGGTGATCTAGAGAATCTCCTGGCTCTGCAAAAATGGACTTTGAGCCATAAACAGGCCACATATTGCCCTTCCCTCTCTTAAGATTATAGTAGCCATCAAGAGGAGTCAAATCTTTTTGACAGACTGCCATTACTAGAGATTAAAAAAACCAGAAGTGAATGAAACTATCCATCATCATTTTGGCTGTTAATACACATGCATGAACCAACAATGTGCATACCACGTTATTTGCACTATGTGCTTGTCACACCACAGGCCATCCAGTTTGGTGAATGCTAATCCAGGCACCCTGTTCAATCCTGTGGAGTTCAGTGCCTTGTTAAATAGCTTTCATATGTAGCTTTGCCAGAGCATTTAAGGAAAATGCATCAATTCAAGAATCAATTTAATTCAGTATCTTGATTCCATAGTCAAGCAGATGTTTTCCAGAAGTCCAAATCCAAGAGGTGAAGACAACAATGCTTTCCATGTTTGAATGCAATCCATGTTTGCTGTCCAGCAACTAGTACTGATCCTAGAGTCCTCTTCCAGAACTGGTTGCTTCTGAAGAAGAGGCCAGTCAGCAAAAACCCTTTCCTCATCTGAGACCAATGGTTGATTGGTTCATCAGCTCCCCCAGTGATCTGCATATGCAACAATTCCATCCAGCTAATTCACAGGAAGGCAAGAGGGCCTCTTCATAGGTTTCACCAGGACCAATTCCTGTCTGCCACCTCCCTTCCCAAAACTGCCTCTTGCGTTGGGTAGGGTACTTCACTTTATTTTCTTTCTCCCTTTTCTCTTTGTCATCATTTTGATTAAAATGTGAGGTGTTGTAAATGAAAGTAGATGAAATTGTGAAAAAATGTATGAAGGAAGAGTGCATTAACACCTGCAATGATTCGTTTAACAACCGCCACAAAAAAGGTCATAAAATTAGATTGGATTTGCTTAATGACTGCTTCACTTAGCAACCAAAATTCTGACCCAAGTTGTGGTTGTTAAGCAAGGACTATCTGTATCAAGGATAAAATGGTATGGAGGGGAATACTGTAAATGGTGTTGGTGTCAACTAGATTTAGTTATCTCTGCTTACCTTAAAATAAATACCTTTGATTTCTTAGGTTTTCTATTTTTATTCACATTCTGCCCTTTACATAATATTGCTTACCCTGGGAATAGCATGAGGGGCCTGTATATATTTAATGGGGAACAGAGGTAGGAGTTGGGCACAGGGGTCATATAGATTAGCTCATCCCATTCAATATAAGTGAACTTGCTCTTTCTGTGGCTTTTCAGTCCTTGCATTTCACTTACCAGTCCCTCAAAGAGCTCTTAATTATGGCAGTTGTCTTCAAATATCACATTATAGTGGAATCTATTCATCAATAAACACAAGTCAACAGCGCTTTCCCCACCTCAGTAGAGAGTTAATCACTTCCGTGACTGAAGCAAAGTCAGGAACGTCTGTACATTTGGTTGCCTCCATTGAAATCAAATTTGGGGAGGCAAATTAAAATGGAAAACGTCACTGAGAAATGCAAAGAGCTGTCCATGGTCCTGAACGAAAGGGTGTCACTTAATGGAAGGACGAGAGAGATGGGGTGAAAAGGACCCAGATTCACTTCCTGATTTCAGGTATGAACAGTAGATAATTCTCTGCCAGGTAGTCCACTAGTGAAACTATGCAGACTTGAGTTCCAAAACAGGCATTGGAGGAAATGCATTTGCAGTTCACCTTGACCTTCCCAAAAATGTGGGGAGAAATGTGCAGAGGTCTAAGAACTGATGGGCTCCAGATGGTTTGCCCGTGTGACACTGTTACTTTGGGAGCTGAACTGATCATTAGAGATTTCTGGTGCAATTCTAGTTCTTAACTTCAGAACCCTGTATGGCCCAAGACCTGGATATGTGACAATAGTCTTTTCTGGGAGGAATCTTCCTTTCAGCCCTTTGAGGTAGGCCAAGTCAGGAAACTGACCCCCACAAGAAATAGTAACTGTGCTTCATTGATATAACAGAATCTCGAAAGCTTGATAGCATTTCTTCTTCCCTCCCTCTTATTTCTTCTTCCCTCCCTCTTATATCAAAGGGAATCAAAGCAACTTTACCTTTCTTTCTTATTTTGTCCTCTTTTCCTGGGCTGAGCTCTGTTTTGTTAATGGTCTGCTCAAGAAAGACAGGGTAGCTGTAGGTCCCAACCCCTGCACAGTATCAAATTCAAGGGCAAGCCTTCTTTGGCACATCCAGAAGAGAGGACCCCCGCCCCCAAAGATAAAGATGGCCTCTTTCTTGCTTGTGTTTCAGAGGACTATTAAGACCTGGCTTAACACCAATCCTTTGGGGATTGTATGGACATATGAAGAAGTGATGCCAGTAGGGAGTGTAAAGGATGAGGTGTGTTTTCATTTTGGTTGATGATTTACTTTGTTCTACCTTGTTTGTTTTAATTTTCCTTTGCCAATAAGTTGATTGTGGCCTTGTCATGTTCATCGTTCCAATGGTTTGCATACATCGTAACATTTCGCATGTCATGTTTCTGATCCGTGTCTATCATCTGCGGGGTGGGGAATTCCAGCCCTGCCAGGGTGTTATCTCTGTACTGCCCTGAAGGAATGTGTGTTTGGGTTATGACATGTATTCAAGGTTACTTTCCCAGGCAGATGTGTGACGCTTGCCAATGCTGGGAGGGGGTGGGGGCGATGTTGGGGTGGGGGCGGGATCGGCTTGGAGGCGAGGGTTTTTAGTTTGTATTTGCCGCGCTTTTGCTTATTCTCAGCTTTCTTTGTATTTGCATACTATCCTTTCAATAAATCAGTTTTATTCACTAACCCCTGGTGAGACTGACTTTGTTGGGATAAGGCAATCATTACAGGCCTTAACTCTACTTTTGAAATCTGATTAGTGTATAGTGAAGTGTATTTTTTTTCCTTAATTGGAGAGGCATATAAGCCGTAAAGAGAAATGAAGTCCTTAAAAAAAACATCTATCCAGGAATTCCAGATCCTTCTAGGATATATCAACGCATGTACATCTTCGTTTTATTGTGGGATTCAAGGGGGTATGCACTGGGCTCCATCCAGATCTTGGAAGCCTTTTTAGGTTTAGCAAATTGGAGTTATTAACTTCCTTCAGATCATAAACCCTAGACCCTCTTGGAAGGCAAGAATTATTTTGATGTTTTTCCAGCCATTAATAAATGCATATTACATATTTTAAAAAAAAACATGCTCAAATATCTTGACCCTAAAGAGCATATTTATGGAAGGATGACAGAGCAATCCTAAAGGAAATTCAGATAAACATTTTGCAGCATGATCTCATGGATGATCCTTTCTCCCAACAAAGATCCCTGCACTTGGAAGGGATTATAATGATTAGATGTGATTGGTTAAAATCATTCTTGTTCAATGTGATGACCGAGGAATGCTTGGTCCATCAATCAAGCAAAGAATCCTCCATTTCTCCATTTATTATCTTCAGGTCACAATAATAAAAATCAATGGTGTTTTAGGCAACTAAATAATTGAAGCTCTAAATTAGGATTAACCTGTAACTCCAGAGTTGAATGCACTCCTTAATCAATTTTTTTCAGCCTCCTCTTGAATCCTTCTAACACCAATACCAAATTTCAGGGGCAAAATTATATATATGAGTGAGTGAGTGAGGGAGTGAGGGAGTGACAAGGGCTTCCATTATACTGAGGCTGACAACACTTAAAAACTGTACAGTAAGCCCTAAAATTAGAGGAAGTTATTTAAAAAAACAAATGAAATCCAACCTCTCCCTACTAGTACAAGAAAATCCATCTCTGCCTTATGTGTGATAAACCACACACATGAATCACCTTGCCTTAGGGTGTCATCCAGTATGCCCCTTTGCTTTCAAAAATTGCTGACTACTATTGTAAATAATTATTGCAAAGATGCAAGTAAGTTTCCCTTAAAAATTATTAGCAAGCAAGTTACTTGGTTCATTTATAGGTCTGTCATACTTGAAGAACACCATGACCCATTAGCAAGTGTTCATAACATTTAGTTCCAGCCTAAATACAGCAGTGAAAACTCCTTTGTTCCCATCAGTGAAGCAGTTTCTCACTTGAGTTTGCTTGGATGGCAATGAAGTCTGAGCTGGTTGGAAGTGGTGACACTTCCACACAACTTGGTTGCACCCCATCTTGACTACGATAATGTAGTCTACATGAGACTATACCTGAAAAACATCCAGATGTTGCAGCTGGTGCAAAATATAGGAAGTAGGTTATTAACCGAGTTCACAGGATGTTTGTTTTGAAAGATCTGCATTGGCTGTCAATTGTTTACTGGGCACAGTTTAAGATGTTGGGTGTTAACATTTAAAGCATTAAACAGTTTAGGACCTTACAATTTGACGTGCACCTCTCCCATTACACACCTGTCTGATCCTTGGGGAATGCTGTTTCTCAGTTTTGTTAATCTCCTTCAGTGCTGATAGAGAAGAAAGGCAGGGCATATATTGAATAAATAAACATATAACTATTCTCTCCCTTGATCTTAGTTCTTGGGTAAATCAAGATTCTGAACAGGTTCTCCTTGGTGGATATCACTCAACCGAAGCAAGCAGGGAAAGCATTTCACATTTAAAGGGGAAAAAAACCTCTTCTGTATATTTGTGCTGGGTTCCATCCACAGCTGTAATTATTTCTAATAACTTTCTGATGCTTTTAAAAAATGCTTTTAATCCACGTTTTGCACACTTAGAATAAAAACAAAAGCCCCAATCCAACTACGAAGGTTATAGCACATATCCCTTTGTCGGGTGTAGAACCCAGTGTGTTATATATGTGCCTTATCCACAGGAAATCTTTCCCACCTGCCCCACTTTTCTTTTCTCTAGATCTCAGATGATGATGATGATGATGATTTTGGTGCCTTCAAGCCAGGGTTGTCTCCTAGTAACTGCCTGGACAAGTCCCTCCAGTTTTCTTGGTAAGGTTTTGGAAGTGGTTTGCCATTGCCTCCTTCCTAGGGCTGAGAGAGAGTGACTGGCCCAAGGTCACCCAGCTGGCTTCGTACCTAAGGTGGGACTAGAACTCAGGGCTTCCCGGTTTCTAGCCTGGTGCCTTAACCACTACACCAAACTGGCTCTTGTAGTTAGTTTAAAAGCAAACTCAGATGGGACTATAGAACAAAGGGCAACGGAAGAGGTGGTCAAACCAAAGATGATTTGCAAGACAAACGATTTGTATATGGAGAGGTATACATGAATAGGGTTTGGCGCCGGCTAGATTCACAGTAACTATAGTGCCTTTTCATACCTCTTGTGTTTCATTTCTTTGGCATATTATTTCTTATTCCCTTTCTGAGCTTTGCCTAGCATTAACTATCCCCCAAAGAGTGTAGCACATTGAATATCTATGTTTCTAAGTGACCGAAGTATTTAAGTTGAAATTGGGACAATAAGGAGCAAGTGTGTGACATCAGAACACTCCAGAGTACATGAAACCTTTTTGATGGAAAGTCTAGGAAGAACTGAAAATACTCATTGCCTAAGGAGGGTAGATTATCATCATCCAGGACAGAGCAAGGAGGATGGGTTGTCTGGCTTGGAGCAAGCAGAGCTTGGACTTGCAAGAAGAGGATTTCATGGAGGATTCATCACGATCATTTGTTCATCACGATTTGCAAGAGGTACTTGGGTTGGATGCTTTTTCCTTCTGCTCTGCTTGTCAGCATGGCCCTGTTGGGAAATGGCCATTTCCCAGCTTGCCATGATAAATTCTGCATAATCATCCCCTGGAAACACAAAAGATGAATTCAGAAGAACATCTACTATCTCACTTGGTTAACAAGGTGCCTTGCTTTCCTCCATAAAGTTTGCTCATTTTCCGTTATCTCAAAAAAAATGAACGTATCTTCCCTTTCCACTCTCCATTATCATGTTTTATGGTCTCCAGGTTTGGCTTCTGAGACTCAAAAAATCAATAAGCAGCATGATTTTATTTTCACAAGTTAATCTTTCTGTTGGCAGATGGGCCTATTTCTCACTGAAATAATGAAATTGGGACCTGCTCCAGATTATACATTTGCTTTGGCCTTTACTGAGGGTCTGCCTTCAGAGGATGAGGAAAGCCAGTGAAGTCAAGCTGGTTTAAGGAAGAGGTTTGATGCCCGGGTTCTTCAAACAGAGACTGCATGGTCCTTTGTACTGTAGTGGATTCTGCACTGAACAGGTTGTTGGACTAGATGACCTCTACATTGCGCCCCTGACTCTACAATTCTATGATAAAGCTGGCCAGTTTATCCAGTGTTGGCAACAATGCCTTCACTCTGTGATCAACTCCCAGAATGTTCACCAGATTCCCTAAGATGGACTTCTTGACCCACACTTGGTTTTGACTCTGACCTTGCCCTTCTATATCCAATTCTGCACCAAGAAGGAAATTGGACTAGATGACCTTTAAGGACCTTTCCAACTCTATGACTGTATGGTCCTCTTAATCTTCTTGCATTTGGAGCTCTTTCACTAGATTACTGGACAGCTGATAGGTCCAGATTTTGTTTTTGTTGTTGATTGTGATGATGGAGTAGGGTTGCTGAGGGGAGTTATGAGAAAACCTTAGCAAGCACAGCCTGGCTGCAAACACAATGACACCTGTATGGGAACAGTGCAATTTTGGTGAGAAGCTTGTTTGACCTAAGAGCAGGACCATCTCAGAAGCAAATTCAGAGTGTCCTCTGAGAAAGGCCCAAACAGCATCCTCCCTGTTGTTCTATTAGCAAGCTTTATGCTCCATGGCACGGTTTGCTTGCTTGCTTGCTTGCTTGCATGCTAACATTGTGAAGGTAGTTCTCACACAGCCAGTGAAAACAAAATGATAGCAAACCTTACAGAAACAGATGGAGACAGACTAGCCCACTTAAAAGAGGGAGCCATGGGGTCTTTTATGCAGGGCCAAAAGAAAAATGAAACCCAAGAGGTGTTGAACATTGTTTCAGTATTAAGGGCTTTTTCGTGAATTACAGCAGTTTCATTACAGCTTCCTGCTTTCTTCCAGAACACTTACTTATCTGTAGTTCCTGGATTTCTGACAGGGTCACCTGAACGATTCATTCCTACCTGTGGGATGAAACCTGATACTTACTCTGAAATTCTTCTACAGGTCAGTTCCTTAGCATTTTGCGTCCTCGTGCTGATGGTTCTTGTAAGGTGCTAATTTGCATTTTTGAATCATGGTGGAATTTCAAGTGGATGAAAAATGTTTTAAAATAAACAAATAACAACAACAACAACAACAACAAAACATCATTTTTTATGTTTAATTTTAATTCTATGGAAATGTCACTCAACTTGAGTTTTGGCCTCACCCTGCTTATCAAGTCCCACACAGCTGGGCAAGATCAAGGTAGAACTACATAGCTTTCAGGAAGGTGTCCTTAACTCTAGTATTTGGATTAAATGCAGAACACTGAAAACTGCAAGAGGAATTTCCAACCCTCATTTATAGTCAGTTCAGTAAGATGGAGTCTCTTTGAAATGTTTCTTCTAGGTTTCTCACCACCTGGGCTGATCTGCCATTCATGAGCTCAGCTACCCACGTATTCGCCTTCTATTGCTTGATTATGTCTAAACAAACAAGGTTATGTCCCTTCCATTCCTTTCCCAGCCTCCTCGCAATCTCCCACATGGCCCACTAGTTGTTGGAGTACAGCAGTAGCATTAAAAGGCAGAATGCAACTTTAAGTGGTGGACAAATTGTGAGTCCGTGAAACAGCCAGTTGTGTGGCATACAGCAGGACAAAGAGACAGAAGCTAGGAAGAATCGGGATGGTTATTGGGAGCATACGCTTGCTACGAATCAGGCTCCACAAAGGACAAAAGCAAAGCCCATTCGTGCAATTGTCTTCTTTTAATGAAGTATCAAGGCCTTTATGGACATTTCAAGATGTTAATAGTCTTACCTCCCAACACCCCGCCTTAGCCTCCCTTATCAACAACCATGGATCAACAAGCTGTATTACCACTAATTTCCAGCTGCAAATCAATCCAGCCTATGAGATCTTACAAGGACACTGGGGACATAAGAGCGAAGTGAAAATGAACAGCTTAATTACCTGCCATAATTTATTGGAGATAGGGAACCAAGTCAATGGCTCTTCAAAATTAATGCATGGTGTCCTTGAAGGTATGCATGAAATACAGCCAAGACATTTTTTAAGGGGTTTTTTTTTAGGGGGAAGTTTCAAGGTTCATTTCTGTATATTGCTGTTGACAGGATGATAGGATCGTGTTCAGCAAATTTCTTTTTCTATCCTGGACCACTGACTTGAAAGTATGGAACTGCCCCCTCTGGCTGTTGGAAGCGGTTTTTGGAATCTCCTGCTGGAAAACTCAATACTTTGGAAGAATACAATCTGCATTTGGCCAGGAGGTTAGGCAAAGTCTTCTGATGGGGGTGTGTGCGTTTGTGTGTGTGTTTTGGTGACATGGAGTTTATTGCTTTCACCCTGGGCAACATGGATAATATGTTATAGTTGTTGTTTTAATCCTTCTACAGCTCCCCAAGTCCTTCTGGTGAGATGGCCAGCCATATAAATCAAATAAATAAAAAAAATATTGCAACCCTCCATTAATATTTGATATACGGGCCAGTTAAAACAATCCAAAAAATACATGCACTGGTTTCCCGTCTCTCCATTGCCACATTTCCTTATCAGGAACTGGCGCATAGTGAATTCTACAAGGGAAAGGGAAAGCTTGGAAGGACCAGAAATAGAATATGCTAAAACAGAATTTGAAAATGAATTATACACAAATGATGAACATGTGGTTGCTAAAATGTATTAACTTTTGTTGCGATTTCAAATGGAGAAGAGCAAGTTAAGGACCAAGAATTTTAGTAACAACATTCAAATGGGTCAATGGGAAAGAATGCAGTTAAAAGGTTTGAACTTCACATTGTCTTACAATTTAAAAGAAAACTTTTTAAAAATGATGTACCATAGGTATAAGACACCAGAGGAATTGTCTAAGATGTATACAGGTATTTCTAATAATTGTCGGACATGCGAAAAACATGAAGGGGCATTTTATCGTGCATGGTGGACTTGTGAAAAAGCGAAAAGATACTGGATACGAATACATATGGTGATGGACAGAGTTTTAAAAATTAACATTCAGATGAAAGTGGAACTTTTCTTATTAGGGCTTATGGACAGTCAACGAAAAAAGGCTCATGGATGACCGATTCTTTATGTAACAACTACAGTGAGGCTGTTATATGCATGAAGGTGGAAACACCCATAGTGGGGAAATGGAATGCGAAGATGGCTGAGTTTGCAGAAATGGCTAAACTGACATGTTTGGTTAAGGGGGGAACTACAATTACTTTTATAAAAGATGACACCCTTTATGGACTTCTTGCTGGAAATGATAAACATGAACTAGTGATTTCAGGATTTACTGATTGAAAAGGTTTGTTTATGGGAAGAAGGGAACCATGATACGTAATTTGGGAAGGTGGAGATGTTAATTACTACGTAACTTCTTCTTTAGATACCTTTCTTTCTCTTTTTTTTTTGTTATCTTTCACTTTTTTTCTTTTACTCTTTCGTATTTTCTTTCTTTTCCTACTTTTTCTTTTATGTTTCTGTAGCTTTTTACACCTATGTAAAATCTTCTTATAATAAAAATTACTTTTAAAAAAGAAAAATGAAAGCTGGACTCACAGACAGCAGGTTGGCTGATCTTTACTGACACAGGCTGCTGTTTTCCAGGAGGAAGAGGAGGAGGAGAAGGCTTTTCTTGAACTGTAACCCCAAATCTGGGTACAATGATCCAAACAATAAACCCATGTAACATGACGAAGAAGAAAACTGTAAAACAGTAAGCCAAGATCAATAACAGCAAAGAACAATGCATATCTGCTAAGAACATGGGTGATCTGAAAGGTCTTCTGCTGCCATCAAATGCCAAAAATATGCTGAACACCAACTGTTATTAAACAGAGAGGGAATTCCTTAATCGAGGTGCCTCTCTCTCCCCCTCCCCGTCCACTTCTCCTTCCATCTATATCAGGGTTGAATAATCTGTCCAGAACCAAGATGGTCTCCAAACTCCCTTTTCTACAAAACCCTCCTGTGATGCCTCCTGTGATCAAAACTGCAGAAAAACCATAGGCCAGTTCTTGGCCATTTGGAGGCAGACAATCCACTGACATTGTAATACAGTTTATACACGTCCCCTTCCCCTGAAATCTCTCAGCTGCCCTTAGGAAAACCTGGGGGATCCCAACTGAGCCCCCACTATAACGTTCCCCCTCTACCAAAAAAGTGAACATTTGTCCACTAATGATCTACTTCCTATCTACCCACTGAGAGAGACTTTCTCTATCAGCAGCCAATTTCAGGTGGGACCCGTAGCAAAACGTTGCATCATGATGTCTTGCTCTCATGAGCCCAGCCCCATTTCTTCTTTCGGTCCCTGCCTAGACTGCAATTTCCTCCCTCCAAAATGAGATTTGCTGTCAATATGTCTAGTCTGTCTTCATTAGACTGCAGCAGGAGGATCCCTAAAGTATTTTTTCCCTTTTTGTATTTTTGCAAACCATACAAGCTCCCCAAAACTTATCTCCCTCTTGTGGGTCTTGAATAAAAGTAAAGCCTCCATTGACAGTGTATACTGTACTCCCCGAAGCTTATTAAAAACTGTAGTAATATTAATGTTAAAACTGTAAAAACACAACCATAGGAAATAATTTCTTCACTAGGAAAAATGTGATAAAATTGCAGCTCACTAGTGAGAAGTCTGCAAGTGGCACTAACTTATTAGCCAAAAGAAAATCAAATCTCTCCTCTATAGACTAATAAGACAACTCTCCAAGGCTTGACTCCAAATAACCTGTCTACATTACAGGTAGTCCTTGCTTAATCACCATTCATTTAGTGACAGTTCAGACTTACAACAGCGCTAAAACTTGACTTACAACCAGTCCTCACACTTATGACCATCGCAGTGTCCCCATGGTCACATGATCGCAATTCGGGTGCTTGGCAACCAGTTTGCCTCTACCACTGCTGCAGCATCCTGTGGTCACGTGATCGCCATTTTCAACCTTCCCAGCCAGCTTCTGGCAAGCAAACTCAATGGGGAGCTGCATGATTCACTTAGTGATGGTGTGGTTTGCTTAATGACCATGTGATTTGCTTAAACGACTGCAGTAATTTGCTTAACGACTGCCACAAAAATGTTTGTACGATCAGGTCTGATTCACTTAATGACCGCATCACTTAGCAGCCTAAATTCTGGTCCCAGTTGTGGTTCTTCAGCAAGGACCACCTGCACTTGTCCAATGTAGCTTTCTTGACATCAACGCAGAAGTGGCTTGCTTTTGCCTTTTTCTGTTTTGTTCTTTTTTTAAGAAAAAAAACCTCCCAGTCTAGCCTGGAGCCCTGGCATTTCCTAGGGGTCTCCCATCCAAGGATTAACTGCATCTGGCCCTACTTAATCTTTCTGAGATCATCCAAAGACAATTAAGTGCTGCCACTTGGCTGCACGGGAGGTGAAACCCGTGATTAATTTGTCATAAAATCGGTGTTTGTAACCTTAGAAAGCCGGTTAGATTTCTAACTTTATGCATACCTTCTATGGTGGATCTTAACAGGTATATTAAGAAAGCAGCTGTCTGTGCGCCATCCGAAGAACTAATGTCTCTACAAATACACAGAACACCAACTCCAGCTGGGGCCAGGAAGATCTGAGTTGGAACACTCATGTCCTCGATGGCATCAAGGCAGTGTAGTCTTCACGCAGAACAAAAACAGAAGAAAGAAAAAATAAAACGCTGAGTTTGTTTAAAGAAATCCACATTCTCTATTCTGCAATATCTCCTATTCAGAATTCCACTTATTTTGGAACAGAATGGATCTCTGTCGCAGGAGCTTTGATTAGCCTTTGGAATTAGAGTTGTCTACCTTCATATCCAGAACTTTTTTCCTTAATGAAATCAGAGTTTCTTTGCCAGTTGGACTTCCTACCAAACGCTACATCTTGGACTCTCCACGGAGCTCCACAGACAGCCAACCCCGTCTTTTAAATCAAATGCTGAAAGAGCTGCAGGCAAAATGGATGATCTTTATCCTCCAGTACCATGTTAACCATCTTTCAGCACTGAGTTTTTTGCACACCAGGAGGCATTTTTCACCACCTTTCCAGTATCAGCACTCCAAAAATTGGCTCCATGTTATGTCCCTTTCCTTCTTCATTAGAAATCACTGGGCCACATCCATCATTTAAAGCAAACAAAAGATTACTCCTTGCATTCATTCATTCGCCTTTACAACCTTGCTCCTAAGTTAATCCTGCACTTAAAGTCCTGAACTGAGCTGGTGCAAAAGAAAAGTCAATAACCAGCTGTGACTCATTTATCCATATTAGCCAGAAAGTTGCTAAAGCTGTTAACTCTGGCTGTTAGTGTGCTTAAAGACCACTCAGAAACTACAGCTGGTCTGGAATGCAGCAAGGTGAGTACAACATCACCACTTCGTTAACTGTGCTGGCTCCTAGCGGGCTTCTGGGTAGAATTCAAGGTGCTGGTTATCACCTGGAAAACCCTTCATGGCACAGGGCCAGTTCATCTGCAGTCTCCAATTATTTCTGCCCATCCCACAAAAGCTGACAAGGTGGACCTGCTCCAAGTCCCTTTTATAGACAATGGCATCTGATGGGACCCAGAAGCATGTCTTCTCTGTTGTAGCTATCCTGTCATGTCATCTCTGTCCTATGGAACAGCATTCTCCCCCCCCCCCACCCCATAAGAACTGGATTGCCCCAATCTTCCCAGGCATTCATAACATATTGAAGATCTGGTCCTCCCCTTGGTTGGTAAGCAGGTAAATCATTGTGTGAATTATAAGTCATCCTGAACACAGTGTATAATGCAGCCAGCATACTGCCTGGGGAATTCTGGGAGTTGAAGTCCACATATCTTAAAGTTGCCGAGGTTGAGAAACACTGGTATAATATAATGTTCAATTGTTTTCTTGATTCATTTTTAAGTGGTTGCTAGCTACCCAGAAGAGATCTATTTGGTGTACTTGTTAAGGCACCGGGCTAGAAACCAGGAGACCATGAGTTCTAGTCCCGCTTTAGGCACAAAGCCAGCTGGGTGACCTTGGGCCGGGTGTGCTCTCTCAGTCTTAGGAAGGAGGCAATGGCAAACCATTTCTGAAAAACCTTGGGAAGAAAACTGCAGGAACTTGTCCAGGCATATCTGAGAATTGGACACAATTGAACAGATTTTTTTTTTTAAAAAAGCTACCCAAAAGGAAGGCCTATAGATCAATTACAGCAGCCCTTGGGTAGCACAAATGCCCCAAGGCCATTCAAGAGAACAAAGCACAGACTCGCTCTTTCTTAAATAGTAGGGTGAAAAGAATTTTGCTGGCTTGAAATTCTGGGAAATACAACTCTGCCACCTCAGCAGATGAGAATCTAGCGGATTTGCTCCAGCTTGGGTTATGCCTGGTTAGTACTTGGATGGGACACCACTAGGAAATCCTAAAATATAGGCTAGACTGGGAAGTTGGAAAACATCCCAGGAGAAAGCAATGGTGCTTCCTTAGCATTGCTAAGAAAATTGCATGGATGTGTTCAATGAAGTTACAAGGAGTCAAGTTCAGCCAAAAAGAGATTTTATCTTTATACAGTATAGTAATCTCAAACATCTGAGAGTGTGTCAGCCCTCCGAGGTAGGCCAGGTCAGGAAACCGTCATAGCAGGGATTCCAAAAACGGCCTTTTTTCTAGTAAGGTAGAGTAACAGAATTCTGAAGGCCTCTCCAAGTTTCTTTCTAGGCCATCTTACACTAAAAAAAATCAAGTCAGGGTCATTTTAAGTTTCTTTCTCATAGCCTCCTATTTCTCAGGACTGAGAAATCCTTTTAGAAAACGTCCTCCCTTAACATCTCACTCATTCCTATCCCATTCCCAAGGCCGGGTTCACATTCCTTCATAGAGCGCAAAATTGGGGAAATAGTATGGTTGGTGTCAAATTTTACCTTTGCTCACTACTCAGATAGGATTTTATACACTGGCCAGAATCGAAATATTACAAATTGAATAAATTATATCTAAAGAGGAAGTGATCTGGCAACTTTTAGCCCCAAAGACCACATAGTGGCTACCAGGATCCGACTAGCCACACTGGTTTATGTGTGAAAAGAGGCTCAGTGATCTACATTTCCTTCCCTGTTAATTGTTTAAGACAAATTGGCAGGGAAGGGGGGCATTCATAAACTTCTGATCTCTATTTCTAGTCTGCCCAGAAAACTTGCATCTGTCAGGGAATGAAAAATGAAATAAAATAAATAGATCTATATTTCAATGTTCAGAAGCTCTTGGAGACACTACGTGTCAGAAGCGAGACACCAGTAGTCCTTGACATGTCTTCCTGATAGTCACCTTAGCCAATATCTAAACACAACTGTGCTTTCAAAGGAAAGACATCGGAAGAGAAAAGGGAGGAGGGAAAGGATCTGTCCTCATACTCCATGAAAAATGGTCAGATCCAAGGGCTTTTGACAATCAGAACATTAGTGTTTTAGCACCATCTAATGGAGGTGAAGTGGAATGCTACCATCATCAAGATGTATTTCTAATAAACGTGTCCTATAATAAACTGGACTGTGTGTCATTTGGTTTGGTACCTGATCTGACGCTAGGTAAATAAAATTGAGTGAAAATCTGAATATCCAGGGAACTGATAGAGGTAGGCCTCGAATGCTGCAACCTTCATAAGTGCGAGCCAGTTGACAAGTGCCTGAATTTTGATCATGTGACCACAGGGATGTTGCGACAGTCACAAGTGCGAGGACTAGTCGTTAGTCACTTTTTTCAGCACTGTCATAACTTTGAACAGTAGCTAAACAAATGGTCATAAGACAAGGACTACCTGTTATTGGACAGCCAAATGGCCTTCAGGTTTATCTACAGCACTGTTTCTCAACCTCAGCAGCTTTAAGCTGTGTGGACTTCAAACTCCCAGAATTCCCCAGCCAGCATGTGTGGAGCTGAAGTCCACACAAGCTTAAAGTTGCTGAGGTTGAGAAACACTGATCCACAGATAGGCTACTGTGCCTTCTGCAAAACTGGATTAAGCAACATCTGTAGTGTCAGGGCCAGGATTCATGCATAGGTGACATCATCACAGTTAACATCTACTGGAGACTGAGGCCGCAAAACGCCAAACAACACTGGGTGGCAACATACACTTAACGTTTTCTGTGTCTTTTTGCTGCCATTTAACAGTTAAAGTTTTGCAGCCCAGATAAAGTAGCCCATAGCCTGAGGTAGCCTTCTTAAAAATTGAACGTTTTTGTGGCCTGGTAGAAAAGGTCCCCCAGAAACAAATTTAAACATCGTATTTTTATTCCTTCCCAGTGCCTCTAAAATAGCATCAGAATAATGTTATATCAAGGATATGTAGGGAAAATAAAACTCGATACCCACACAACACAACCTCTGAAAAAGTTCTTGGGTCAAGCTTTACCTCTGAAGCTCTACTTCCTCCTGCAGAGTGGATGGTCTTAAAGGAGTCATCTAATCTGGAATCTACCTTTCCATCATCTGTGTCAGATCCTGCCTTGTAGGTTGACTAATCGGGCAAGCAATCCTGGGATTGTCTGGTCTCTGGTCAAGAACATATTACTTGAGGGGCTCCTGGCTCTCAGGCTCAGCATTGGAGGTAGCATCTTAAGAACCTGCTCCAGTTAATTAATTGGCAGATGGAAGTCAGGCAAGAATTTTGGACAGCTACAATGGGCCCTAACCCTCTCTGAACGCTTTCTGTTACGGTCCCATCTTATTTCACTAAGACTGATCTACTGATCATTCATCCCCAATTTTCAATTTCCAGGTGAATTGCTTGTTAAAGAGCTCTTGCAGAGCCATTTAAGGGACAGGCATGGGGTTCCCAACTGCCAAACAGGAAAAAAAACATTGAGGTAGGCCCATTCAAAACAATTAAGAAAAGACCTAATAACAGCAGTATTTGAGAAAAGCCAGGAATCTTGGCAGAGCTGCTTCTGACTCTTCCTTCATTTAATGCATTTTCCACCATCTTATCTCATGTCACAAGGTTATCCCAAACAGCAGGATATCAATAATTGTAATGAATGTTGTGGTTTTCACCATATCAATATACAGATGTCTACCAGGCCAGGATATGTTGTCCATCTGCCAGCCCTAATAAACATCTGCCCCAAGTGCAGTTAGTTTAAGCAGAATTTATGGAGAACCCAAGGGAGTTAGGCTATACCAGGGTCTGCATCAAGAATAATCTTTCAGACCTTGGTTTGAGTTCCCTGGGTTAGCAGTCGAACTGCGGGAGAAAAAATGCTTTTCTCTTCGGTCATTCTGACACAGATGTTCACACTCACTCCATGTGCACCCTAAGAAAGTATGGTGGGATTTCATTCCTTGAAAGATGCACCCGGTGTTATAAATAGGATAATTACCGCCATCTGGCTCAGCAAATACAATCTGCCAAGAGAGACAAGCTACCATTAGGAAAAATGAGGACAATTCATAATCAGCTGTTGGTTTTGCACTTCTGAACTGGAACAAATAAGTTAATTGCCCTTTCCTTGGAATTTACTAGCAGAAACACCTTGGGGGAAAAAATATTTTCCTTTTTTCTTTTCTTTTCTTCTTTTCCCCCCTGCATAACTGGAGTACTGTTTCCAAAGGAAAGAGGTGAGTTTTTGGGAGGAATATGAATATAGCAACAGACTACTCGCTTAACAACCACAATTGGAACCAGAATTTTGGTTGCTAAGCGAAGCGGTCATTAAGCAAATCCAACCCAATTTTATGACCTTTTTTGCGGCAGGTGTTGAGCAAACCACCGCAGGTGTTGAGCAAACCGCGTGGTCATTAAGCGAATCACATGATTCCCCATTGATTTTGCTTGCCAGAAGCCAGCCAGGAAAGTCGAAAATGGTGATCACGTGACCACATGACGCTACAACAGCCATAAATGCGAACCAGTCGCCAGGCACCCAAATCGTGATCATGTGACCACAGAGATGCTGCAATGGTCCTAAGTGTGAGGATCGGTCATAAGGAGTAAGGATTGGATTTTCCAGCACTGTCATAAGTTCAAACTGTCACTAAATGAATGGTTGTTAAGCAAGGACTGCCTGTACATGAAAATTGATTTTCTGGGTGCGTCAGTGTGCATAAGGGGAGGAAACAAAGATGGGGAAGGGAGAACTATGTAGCTGGAGAGAATGGCAAGAATCGTCAGCATGATGGGACTGAGGTAAGAAGCAACAGATAGGATGGGTCAGTGCCCAGGCAAGGTTTACAACGGGGAGGTGAACCAAAACCTGCTGGTGGAAGTGAATTGGTTTCTTCCTAACTTTTCCTACCCATCCTACCTGATCTGGCAGGAGAGGCATGTTCTGGGTACAATCAGCTAGGGAGGATCAGCTGGTGGGGCCCAGAAGGAGAGCCTTTTCTGCCATGGCACCCACCCTTTGGAACATCATCCCCCCAAGGTTAGATTGGCCCTGTCTCTGTTGGCCTTTCGTAACACCTTGAAAACGTAGCTTTATGCCTGAGGCTGGGGGCCTGGGCGTATGATAGAGCTCATCTCCTGGCTGTGTGGATTGATTAGATCAGTGTTTGGGATAAAAATTAAAATAAAATAATAAAATTCTGGGAATTGAAGTCCATACATCTTAAAGTTACTGAGACTGAGAAACACTGGATTAGATTGTGACCTGCTTCTGTTTTATTTTTATTTTCTATTTTTATTGTGTGCATTTACTGTTATGTGTTTTATTACCTGCCTCCTAGAAGCACATAAAAATGAGATGGGCAGCTGCATAAATAGAATGGATAAATAAATAATAAATAACAAAACGAAACAACAGTGGCAAATCCAACCAGATGCATCCCATGGGCAGAATAATTTCCAGTGACCACATCTAGATGCTTCTGATATTCAAAGGATGTCATGTGAACAAAGGATGGGTCCGTTTTGTTTTCTCTTTTGGTGCCTCTGTCAAAGCTGGTGTTTGAAACAGAGTTACTAGGTCCAGTTTGCACAAAATGTGGGCGTGTTTTGATACACAGTTCTCCAAAGGCCTTTTTCTCTGCAATTTTACCTTTGTTGTTGTTTATTTGTTCAGTCGCTTCCGACTCTTCATGACTTCATGGACCAACCCACGCCAGAGCTTCCTGTCGGTCGTCGCCACCCCCAGCTCCCCCAGGGACGAGTCCGTCACCTCTAGAATATCATCCATCCACCTTGCCCTTGGTCGGCCCCTCTTCCTTTTGCCTTCCACTCTCCCTAGCTTCATCATCTTCTCCAGGGTGTCCTGTCTTCTCATTATGTGGCCAAAGTATTTCAGTTTGGCCTTTAATATCATTCCCTCAAGTGAGCAGTCTGGCTTGATTTCCTGGAGGATGGACTGGTTTGATCTTCTTGCAGTCCCAGGCACTCTCAGAATTTTCCTCCAACACCACAGTTCAAAAGCATCGATCTTCCTTCTCTCAGCCTTCCTTATGGTCCAGCTCTCGCAGCCATATGTCACTACGGGGAACACCATTGCTTTAACTATGCGGGCCTTTGTTGTCAGTGTGATGTCTCTGCTCTTGACTATTTTATTGAGATTTGTCATTGCTCTTCTCCCAAGGATTAAGCGTCTTCTGATTTCCTGACTGCAGTCAGCATCTGCAGTAATCTTTGCACCTAGAAATACAAAGTCTTTCACTGCTTCTACATTTTCTCCCTCTATTTGCCAGTTATCAATCAAGCTGGTTGCCATAATCTTGGGTTTTTTTGAGGTTTAGCTGCAAGCCAGCTTTTGCACTTTCTTCTTTCACCTTCATCATAAGGCTCCTCAGTTCCTCTTCCCTTTCAGCCATCAAAGTGGTATCATCTGCATATCTGAGATTGTTAATGTTTCTTCCAGCAATTTTAACTCCAGTCTTGGATTCCTCAAGCCCAGCACGTCGCATGATGTGTTCTGCATACAAGTTGAATAGGTAGGGTGAGAGGATACAGCCCTGCCATACTCCTTTCCCAATCTTAAACCAGTCCGTTGTTCCGTGGTCTGTTCTTACTGTAGCTACTTGGTCGTTATACAGATTCCTCAGGGGCAATTTTACCTACTTCTTTGCAAATATTTTTCACAAGGTGGTATATTTTTGTTTGACGAATTCATTCATTTTTCATAAATTGATATACTTACCATATTTACAGCCCACTCCAATCTGGGGTGGGGTATAACAATGACTAGGAAGAATATGTTTAAAAACAGATATAAATGGTAACAATCAAAAATTTTAAACAAACATAAAACCAAAAGGTTAATTTATTTTATGCAATTTAGTGGCTGCCCGATTCCAAATGACTCTAGGTGGCTTATACTTAAAAAGCAGAAACAATAAAAATAGAGAAGTAAACTATAAGCATCCAGAAGGCAGACTCCCTATGACAAACAGCAGTTAAGTCATCACCTGTCATGAGTGCTGTTGAGCTGAAGACATCAGCACAACGGCACACATGACAATAACGAGGAAGCAGAGGAAGGGACTCAAGATAAGCATAGCACGCACAACAACAGCCACAGACTCTAGCCGGAGGAAGCAGCCATCAGCTCACAAAGGAGAAAGAAGAAAAGACAAAGGCTAAGCGGATCGCGAGGCACACCAAGCTGTTAGCACAAGCGCAACGGAGATCGCCCAGCTGACAGCAATCACCGGCTGAATGAGGAAACCGATGATGGGCGATCCCGGGGCACCAGCTGGGGCCTTGCAACCCTTCACCTACCGGCAAGACAGCATGCAGGACAAAGGGGGGATGACGTAACCCAGGGTGAGGGGGCGCTGACCGGCGCGGGGTATTTAAACCCCGCACCGGCGCGCTCCACTCACTCTCAGCTTTTTTCGTAACTGACGCTATGCATGAAATAAACCGGAACCTGCTTTCATATGAATCAGAGTCTGCGTTTTACTCTGCGGTAGGCAGTGCATGACATCACCTTGCCCCAAGGCCTGGAAGAACAGCCAAGTTTTCAAGGACTTTCTGAATGTCATCAGGATGGAGCTGTACGGTCCATAAATGGACGCATAGTACATTTGTCCTCAACATTATCCCAATGTACTGTTCTGTACATAAAGGCACCATTTTCTTAACCTAAGAGCCCAAATCAGCTGGAATAAGGCTCCAGTGGCCTGTTTGCCATCACCTGTAGAAGAAGATCCACCTGTACCTTTTGGGCAGGGAGTTCCATAAAACGTGTTCCACCACATGAAAGGGCTGTCACCTGGCCCATGTCCAATGAACCTCTTGAGTAGGGGGGACCCACAGCACCCCCATCTCTAGATGACAGGATCAGCCAAGCAGATTTGATTTGGGCAAGGCATTGCTTGCTATATCCTTGTGCTATTTTCACGAATATATGCACAAATATTCCTCCTCCTCCTGCAACATGGCATTTCAGCATTCAAGGAGCTTCACATTTTGACTTTTAACTAATGTTTCAGTCTGTGTGTCCCAAAATGCATACTACATGAAATTGTCCCTCACTGACCTGGAACGCAAGGAAATTCCATACTCTAGTTCTGTCTAAGGAACCATCTGCCTTTTCTTCTACAAATCAGAGGCAACATCCACCCAACCTGTGAAGTTTAATTAATGGCAATCCATCCCTTCAACCCTGCTAGGAAGCTCAGCAGCACCACCTACAGGAAACCTCCTCCCTCTTTTGGGGGAGATGGGCAGTAATAAAATTTGAATAAATAAATAAATATGGTTAATATGGCCAACAACACTAAGAACATATACAATCCACATCCAGCAAGGATTTTCAGCTCCCTTATGTAATGGTTGCCTATCCCAAATACTCAGACTCACAAGAGGTTGCTAAGTGAAATCTGATTTATTAAGGAAATTAAGGCAGATACAGAGAAAGCTGAGAATGACCAAAAGCACGCCAAATACAAACTAAAAACCCTCGGCTACAAATGTAATCCCTCCCCCCTACTAGCCATAGCAACCACCCCCCTCCCAGGTGCTGGTAACCGTTTTCTACACATCCTGGGAAAGCAACCTTGAATACATGAGATAACCCAAATACATTCCGACCCGGCAGCCAACAGATAAGAACTTCCCAAAGAGGAATCTTCCTCCCTTCTGAGATCAAACACGTATCTGGCTAATGACATGCGAAACGTTACGATGTACCAAGCACATTGAAACGGTGAACATGACATACTGCCCCCCCAAAAAAACGTTAAGGCCCCGGTTTGGAAGGGTAAGCATTATGGAAGCGAGTAACAAGTACAGGGGAAGCTACATCGTGAGCGGCCACCCATTCAGGGTGGGGGAAGTGTTTCCAGCGAACTAGGTACTGCAGCGTGTTGCGAAGGCGGCGTGAGTCAAGAATTTCTTTTACTTCAAAGTGTTGCTGCCCGTCAATCATGATGGGAGGAGGTGGTGGAGGTTGATCATGCCAGCGGTCAGAGCGAGTCAGGGGTTTGAGCAAACTGCAATGAAAGACAGGATGTAAGCGCTTCAAGTTATGCGGCAAATCAAGTTTAAAAGTCGCAGGGTTGATTTGTGTGACAATAGGAAAAGGACCCACAAACTTAGGAGCCAATTTTTTCGAAGGTTGAGAGAACTTGATGAACTTAGTAGACAAATATACCATGTCCCCCACTTGAAACGCAGGGTGAGGGGCACGCTTTTTATCAGCATGCTGTTTGTAAGCAGACTGGGCGTCTGCTAATGCCTGTTGGATGACCGGCCAAGAATCTGCCAGCTGTGTGGACCATTCGGCCGGCGAGGCCGGCGAAATGGACGGCTGTGGCAAGTCAGGGATAGGGACAAAATCCCTGCCACGTACAGTGCGAAAAGGGGTTTGACCGGTGCTTTGATGAACCGCGTTGTTGTAGGCAACCTCAGCAAAAGGAAGGAGATCAACCCAGTTGTCTTGTTGATAATTCACGAAAGCCCGCAAATATTGCTCCAATGTGGAATTGAGCGCCTCCGTGGCTCCGTCAGTCTCAGGATGCCACGCCGTGGACAATGCCTGTTTAGTGCCCAACAGCTTTAAGAATGCCCACCAAAATTGAGAGGTGAACTGTGTGCCCCTGTCCGAAATCAAGCGGGAGGGACATCCGTGTAACCTGTACACGTGTACAAGGAATAGGCGGGCTAATTGTGCTGAAGGAATGGGCACACATGGAATAAAATGAGCTTGCTTAGAGAAATAGTCTTTTACAACCCAAATCACAGTTTTACGTTGACTAGGGGGTAACTCCACTATAAAGTCCATAGACACTTCTTCCCAGGGGCAAGCAGGACTAGCCACTGGTTGCAACAATCCTTGAGGTTTGCCCACTTTGCGTTTCGACATAGCACACACAGAACAAGAGGCCACATACTCCTTGACATCCTTGCACAGTGTGGGCCACCAAAACTGTCTGCGCACCAGGTGCAACGTTTTCACAAACCCAAAATGTCCCGCAACCTTATCATCATGCGAACGGAGTAAAACGTCTTTTCACAAACTGTCAGGGACATAGAGACGGTTGGATTTCCAAGCAAATCCCCGATCAAAAGTAACATTGTCTTTATTAGCTAGCAACCAAGTATCAGTCTTTTGCTCTTTTAGAAACTTTTGTTGCAATTGAGAGGAAATGGACAAAGTGCCTTGCAGCGCTGAATCACTGCCGGCTGGCTGCTGCGCACGGGCTTGGCTGCGAGTAACAGCCGGCATTCCCAGTTGGGGCTGTGTCCACAGCGTGCTGACCACTTCTGGCGCTGAGCAAAGAGTCCAAAGCCGCTTTGACGGCAAACGCCTCCTTTTCCCACACGTGCCAACGTCTCTCTGTCTCAGAGAATTTACGGGACAGATAGGCACATGGCTTTAAGCACCCCGCCCCATCGGCTTGCATCAACAAGGCTCCGATAGAATAATCAGAGGCATCTACCTGGACCACAAAAGGCTTGGAGGGGTCAGGATGTTGTAAAATCGGCTCCTGTGTAAAAGACTCCTTCGGCTTATCGAACGCCGCCTGACAAGCCAGCATCCATCTCAGCAGCACGCCTGGGTTTTTTACCCTGCGGGTGTCCCCCACCCCTTTCGTCCGAAGCAACTCAGTCAGTAGCAAGGCTATTTCAGCGAACCCCCTTATGAATAACCTGTAGTAATTGCTGAACCCCAGGAAACTTTGAAGTTGCCTACGGGTGCGGGGTCGTTCCCATTCCAAGATAGCCTGAATTTTAGCAGGATCCATTTTAATGCCCTTATCTGAGATCCTGTACCCCAAATAATCAATTTGTGTTTGATGGAAGGCACATTTGGACAGTTTGGCATACAACTCAGCTTTCCTGAGCTTGTGAAGTACCTGCTTAACCAAATATACATGTTCTTCCAGAGTTTCAGTATAAATCAATACATCATCCAAGTACACCAATACCCCTTTAAACAGATGTTCATGGAGTACCTCATTGATCAATTGCATAAACACTCCAGGAGCCCCAGCCAACCCAAAGGGTAACACCTTATATTGAAACACTCCCAATGGGCAATTGAATGCCGTTTTCCATTCATCCCCCTCCCGGATCCTTACACGGTAATAGGCTTCCCTTAAATCCAGTTTTGAGAAGATTTTCCCCTTAGCCAGATGTGATATCTTTTATCAAAGGCGGGATATTTATTAGATATTGAGACTGCACTGAGCCCACGGAAATCGGTACAGAGTCTTAATGTCCCATCCTTCTTTGGACGGAAGAGAACCGGTGCTCCCACTGGTGAGCTGGCTGGTTCAATGAACCCTCGTGCCAAGTTTTTGTCCACAAACTCCCGTAACAAAGTTAGTTCCTTCTGAGTCATTGAGTAAATCTTTGGCTTAGGCAATTGGGTGTTAGGCACCAGCTCAATGGCACAGTCAGTTTTCCGATGGGGGGACAGTTGATCCGCTTCTTTCTCCCCAAACACATCAGCAAACGCCTGGTAATCCTCCGGTAGACCCTCCAGAGGAGGGACTGGGCACTGCGGAGTTGCAGCTGCCACTACCCCCACCACCTCCTCTGGGGCTTCACTTCCCTCTGGTGCTTGATAAAATTCGTCCTTAAAGGTTACAGTTCGATAGACCCAATTTATTTGAGGATTCTGCTGGACCAACCATGGGACACCCAGAACCACCAACGGACCCCCCACCGGAGCCACTACAAACGACAGACCTTCCCGATGGCTACCCATTTGTAAGGCCACTAGACCGGTGAAATGCGTGACCGGTTTGCCCCCAGCCATGGATCCGTCCAGTTGGGTGAAAGCAATGGGTCTTTGCAACGGAAAGGTGGGTAGCTCCAAGGCAGCTACCACGTCGGGATGCATTAAGCACCGTGAACACCCCGAATCAATCATTGCCCACACTTCTATCGTCTTCGAACGGGATCCCAATTTTAATTTCACAGTGAGAATGCGATAGTTGCCACTCACCGACACAGGCTCGCGCCCCTCTTCCACCACCTGCCCTGCGGCGCCCTTTAGAGCAGGTGGCTGGCGTTTCCCGCCGGCTGTAGCAATTCGGGTTCCCCCTCGTCCCCATAGAACGGCACGCTTTCCAACTCACTGTCGGCCACAGCTGCTTTCATTTTCCTCGGTAGAGAAGGGGACTTCGCAGTCGACTTCCCCTGCCGGTCGTCACCCTTCGCCCTCGGGCACGCCGCCGCGCGGTGCCCCTCCTTGCCGCAACGCAGGCACTGCCCCTTCGCGTACTGACGCTCCTTCTCCTCTTCCCAGGAACGTTGTCCGGATCTTCCCAAGGAGCCCGACGGGCGGGTGGGTTTTCCGTCTCGTCCCGACTTCGTTGCTCGTCTCTGCGCAAACACCTCATGGGCATGCTCAGCCTTTCCAGCGAGCTGGATCCACTCGTACAAGCTGTCAGGGTCATCTCGTCCCAACGACCAGCGCAGCACTTCGGTGTTTAGGCCATCCTTGAACAGTTCAATGACCGTTGCCTGTGACCAATCTTCCACCTTCCCCGCCAGTGCCTTAAACTCCAGCGCGTAGTCAGTCACCGTTCTCGATCCCTGCTTGAGTTCTCTCAAGGCACACTTCACCCGCTCCTTGGCTAAGGGATCCTCGAAATGATGCTGTAGAGCCCAGAGGAATTCATCGAATTTCTCCAGTTCAGGAGCTTCCGACTGGCACATCTGTACATACCAGTCCGCTGCCCTCCCCTTAAGCTTGGTGGCAATGGTGATGATTCTCACTTTTTCCGATCGAAAGAGCGACCCCCACTCTTCCATGTACGCCTTGGCATTCGTTAGGAAGAATGAGAGTTTTGTCGGGTCCCCGTCGAACTTGATAGGGAAGTCCCTCAATCCTCCGCCCGATGGGCTGCACCCCCCCACTGGGGTTTCGGCTGCTCTGACAGCTCCCGCCCACCTCCGCTCAGGAACGGGCGGCGACGCTAGTTCCACTCGGTGAGCCCGGTCTTCCTCTCGCGGCCGTGCTGCCCTTCTCCGTTCCGGGGACTGCACCTGGGAGGAAGGGGTCGAATGCCGCTGGCTTGACCCGTCCCGCACTTCTTTCAGCGAACTCAGGTCCATGCTCATTTTCTGCAGGATAAGTTCCAGAGAGTCCATCTTCGACTCCAGCACCCGGATTCGGTCTGGAGTGGGGGAGTCCCCCCTCGGCGGCACCTGAACTACCGTGGGTGACAGCGGGTACCTCTGCCTCCAGGATGAACCCCTCGCCTCCGAGAAGTCCCCCCTGCTGTCGTCCCAGGTGACCAGTTCGCCCGGGGTGGTTACTGTGGTCTCGGGCGTGGTTTTCATGCCCGCAGCTTCGCCTTCCGACCCCGAACTTGCCTCCTCCTGAATTGCTGAGAGTTTGCCCAGGGGGGGTCTGTCGGGGCACACCACGGTAGAATCGGGCTCTCCCTCACTCAACCCCTCACTCTCCGCCAGTAGCACATTGGGATCGGTCATCGCCGGCACTCTCCCTCACAGGATCGGACAAACCTGTCTTTTCCTGGAAAGGGGCCCGCGGGGTTTGAAGTTTTAGATTCTCAGCTTTATGTAATGGTTGCCTATCCCAAATACTCAGACTCACAAGAGGTCGCTAAATGAAATCTGATTTATTAAGGAAATTAAGGCAGATACAGAGAAAGCTGAGAATGACCAAAAGCGCGCCAAATACAAACTAAAAACCCTCGGCTACAAACATAATCCCTCCCCCCTACTAGCCATAGCAACCACCCCCCCTCCCAGGTGCCAGCAACCGTTTTCTGCACATCCTGGGAAAGCAACCTTGAACACATGAGATAACCCAAATACATTCCGACCCGGCAGCCAACAGATAAGAACTTCCCAAAGAGGAATCTTCCTCCCTTCTGAGATCAAACATGTATCTGGCTAATGACATGCGAAACGTTACGATGTACCAAGCACATTGAAACGGTGAACATGACACCTTAGCACAGGGTCTGGGAGAAGAGCCAGGTCTATAAGCCCCTTTGGAATGCCAACCAGTGCTCAGGGGCAACCTCATTCCAGAGGGCAGGTGCTGGGACAGAGAATAATACTTATATATCTCTTTTTTTCATCCATTCAATTGTGTCTGATTCTCGGAGACTGCCTGGAAAAGTCCTTGCAGTCTTCTTGGCAAGATTTTTCAGAAGTGGCTTGCCTTTGCCTCCTTCCTAGGACTGTGAGAAAGTGACTGGCCCAAGACCACCCAGCTGGCTTTGTGCCTAAGGTGGGACTAGAACTCACGGTCTCCCGGTTTCTAGCCTGGTGCCTTAACCACTACACCAGACTGGCTCTCTACATCTCAATAAGAATGTTCAGAACTGTACATGCAGCAGCATAAAAATACCTTTAAAACTTTAGAAGCCCAGGTCAATAGCCTCCAACTACAGTTTGACCCAGAAGAACATCTCCTCCATAGGACCAAGGGTGGAAGATCTGGTGGCCCAAAACCTACCCAGCCCCAAATGAATAAAACATTGAAAAGTGCAACCACACCAAACCCCATACCGATAGAAGCAGTGGGAGAACTGTAATGTTTTATAAGACTTTGCTTTTTATAATTTCTGGATAAAGTCTCCTCATCCCCAGTCCCCACTTGATGCCTTAATATGGAGAAAGTGGTGGGACTATGGACAGATCAGCAAACACATGTTTAGACACAGCGTTTGCCTTTTACCAATCTAGCAGAAGAGAGATCCTGGTGTTTCCCATAGCACCCGAACCGTTACCAATCTTGTTTCATACAAGCGTTGGAAGGAAAACTTACCGAGGGGTCGTCCCGAGCCGGGAATGAAAAGACCCAGGCAGTGGCTGGAGCAGAGGTGGGTTTCTTTCCCAAGAGCAGGTACAGCGCACGCTGGTTGGAAGGCCACCCTGTGGATTTCCCCGCCAGCCAGTTATACGCTAGAGCTTGGCTGTTGCTGTGCTACAGTGTGCCCGCCTCCTCGGAACCTGAGCGAGGTGTAATTCCCCCGGGCCGCAGAGAGGAGGCGCTGTGTGCTCAGGCCCCCTGCTGTTTGCCTTTCCTGCTCCCATGGGCTGAGTTCCCTGCGGGGCTGTGGCTTTGGCCAGGGCCTGGACGGGCCACCTCGGGAGGACAGTTTTCTCATCACAATCATGACAAGATCGGCTCAGACTGCCCCATGGGGCAGCCTTTAATCAATCAATCAATCAATCAATCAATCAATCGTGACTGGGCCAGTCACTCTCTCTCAGCCAAACTCACCCCCCAGGGTTGTGGTTGTGGGGAAAACAGGAGGAGGAAGGACTATTAGGTACCTTTGCCACCTTGACTTAGGTATAAAAATAATAACGGCGGAAGGGAAACTAACTAACTACATAAATGAAGGTTAAAATACAATAGAAACAGAATCCTTAAATATAAATATAACATCCAAGATGGGGATATTAAAAATTTCTTAGTTTTAATTCATGTAAGTCACAGAGGCCATGAATTATTATTATTATCATTATCATTATCATTTTATTGATTTATTTCTATTTCCAATTTTGTCACTGCCCATCTCACTCAAGGAGCACATAAAACAAAGATAAACACAGGTTAAAATACAATAAAAACAGTATACTGAAATATAAAAATAAATATACAATCCAGGAGGGAGATATTAAAAAGTTCTTAATTTAAGTTCATGTAAGTCACGGGAGCGAAGAAGAAGTGTAATAATAGTTGTTATTATTATTATTATTATTTGGTTTTTCTCGCACTTTTCCTAGCCAGAAGTGCAACCACAAGATGGGCTGCTCTATAAAGGGCCACCCTAAATTAATCCTTTTTCCTTGGGATCCCCGCTTTTCTGCAGCAGCTCAAGGCTCCCATCACAACAACCCAGCGAGGTGGGCTCAGAAAAAGACTCAGGGAGCTACAACTCCCTGTTAACTCCACAGGCCATCATCCGCAGCCGTGCCTCGCACGGCTGCCCTGAGGAGGGAGCGCCCGGGGCTCGATCGCGGTGCGCTTGCCTTCGTCCTGCGCCACCGCGCAGAACGAGCCCGGCCCCGCTACGCTACACCGACCCCTCCGCTGACAGCCGGCCGCCGGGAAGCCTTAAGAAGGCGACGACGCAAGACCTGCATCCGGGACCCCGCCGCGGGCTGCCATGGCAACGCGCCAGCCCCTCCCTGGCGTCCCCGCGCGCGCCTCTCTCTCTCCCGCTCTTCCTCTTAGAACCTGCGGAGGGAGGGGGGAGGAGAGGAATTACGAAACGCGCTGGAGGAGTTTTGGCCCTCGCCGCCGCCGCCGCCGCCGCCGAAGGCCAAGCGCGCTTTTTCCTCCTGACCAGGGGAAGCCGGCCAGCCCGCCCGGCCGCCCGCTTTTCTTCCGGCACCGACCTCCGAAACACGGCTTCCCGGGGCCTCTTCTCCGCTCTTCGGGAGTCCCACCGCGAAGTCTACGACTGCCGCCCACCGCCACCGCTTGGGCTAAGACGGCCGCTCGAAGAGCGGGCCGCTTCCAGCTTGCTGGCTGGGAATTCTGGGAGTTGAAGTCCACGCATCTTAAAGTTGCCAAGGTTGAAAAACACTGACCTAGACTAAGGCAAATGAATTCTTCACTGCACAGTGGTACTCCAATGTAAGAAAAGGGGAAGTATTGACTGAGACTCTACTAAAGGCAAACACTAAGCAAGATTGGATCTGATGGGATCACCAGGAAACACATATTAAAAGGACTGGTAAATTGCTTCCATAATCTTGCCAAGAAAACTATATGTACATGGCCATGTGGTCGGCAAGACTCAAACTCATCTTAGTGTAGTATTTCTTTATTACTCCAGTATGACGAGGTGCTTGATTTTCTTCTGACTCAAATACTACTTGGTGAAAGATTGGGAAAGGTTGGGACTCCTATCAGATCTTCCCAATGATGAAATGACTTCTTATCTTTGGGTTTCACTCTCAGAGCAGTAAAAATTATTGCCAACAAAATCATTACAATTTTCATGGACTTAAAACTGTTTCTTTGACTTCTGTAAGTCTAGCTTACAGTCTTAGGATTGCTTAGGATGCTACCCAGGTCCAATTCATGAAAATAAACTGAGGTGATGTAGTATTCAGTGGAATCCACATGATGGTGCTAAAGGACTTTCTCCATTAAAGATTTTCCTGACCTGAAGATCTTGAAACAGAGATGCACATTTTATATGAGAAGTTCATTCCATAGTTTTTGAGCCACAGTTTGATGAGTGCAGCCTTTCTCAACCCTTTGACGCTGGAGGAACCCTTGAAATATTTGCCAGCCTGGGGAACCCCTGCACGTTCAGGCTCAAATATAGGCCACAAGTTACAAAATGATTGTATTTGTTTCATGGGTAGGCCTGTATATATGCATGAACAGTGTCCGAAAAATGAAAATGAAACTTACCTCTTTAATGTGAAGTTGCCCGAATTTGAAATAATTTTTAAAATAAATTGTGATCTCCCAGGGAACCCCTAGTGACCTCTCGCAGAACCTAGGGTTCCACGGAACCCTGGTTGAGAAACCTTGCATGAGTGTCTCCAGCAACTGTGAATGTACAATTCAGGCTATAGATACCCACCCTGCTAATTCTCCATATGCTAGGAGAAACCTTGTTACCATTGGCAGTGAGAGTTGTAGATGAGCATGTTAATCCCTTGGATCAGCTTCAATTCACATTAAAAGTTCCAGTGACGTTTTTCCATATTCCTCCCACAAGTTGCCAGCGGCACATTCAAAACGCAGTCCCAGTTCAAGATTTGTTGACCCTAATATTGGACTGATAAAGAAATAGGGGAGTTGAATTTTTTAAGACTAAGGAGCACTGCAGTTTTAAAAGAATGACCTGCACCATCTTCCATTCAGTTTTCAACTCTCATACGATCAGGAGCTGTTTCAGTCTTTGGGAGCCAACGTGTGACCCATTCGATTATTTCAGTACCAAAAGAGTAATTCCAAAAAGTCAACGGACCAAATTTCATGAAACCACCAATGTCAAGATTTAAGCTGAAATTTTTATTGGACATTGAGAGCTCTTCAGATTTGTTGACATTGTTGGGCAATATGCTTTTTATTTTTTAATTTCATTTTAGGGCCCCTCCAGACCACAGTGCCAGGTGGTATGCAGAAGAAAACTGCTGTCCTATTCCTTAGTGGGAAGGGGGAGTTTATCATAGCCTCAGGTCATTTTTCCTGAATTCACCCCATTTATGAGAGATTGATTGATTAAATTTATATAGCCACCCATTTCACATATGTGACTCATTGTGGGGAGGCTGGGAAAGGAATGGAAGGGAGGGAGAGAAAGTAAGTCATTTGGCAGCTTATCTTATAAAAAGTAACTTAGCCCAGGTGGCAAGAAATCTAGAAGAGTTTAAAAGCATTCAAAGAGACTTATGACTTAATGAACTCACTGTAAGTTCACTATAAGGCTGGGGAATTCCTCTTACGGTTTCTAAGGTTCACCTAGTTCAGTGTTTTTCCAACTTGGCAACTTTAAAATGTGTGGAGTTCAACTCCCAGAATTCCCCAGCCAGCCATGCTGGCTGGGGAATTCTGGGAGTTGAACTCCACACATCTTAAAAGTTGCCAAGTTGGAAAAACACTGATCTACTTCAATTCCATTCTCATTGCAAAGAAAGCTATACCTCCTCAGTTTCTCCAGTCTTCTCCAGCAAGATGCCCCATGTGTTCCACTAGGAAATTCCTAATTCCTGGACATAAATTTTATTTATTTATTGTGTTTTATTATAACTGTTTTATGTGATTTTAATGTTTATGTTTTATGTGGGATTTTATTGCAAACCGCCTAGAGTCCCTCTTCTGGGGGA
This sequence comes from Candoia aspera, assembly GCF_035149785.1. Taxonomy (NCBI): domain Eukaryota; kingdom Metazoa; phylum Chordata; class Lepidosauria; order Squamata; family Candoiidae; genus Candoia; species Candoia aspera. The sequence goes on along the minus strand of NC_086157.1, from coordinate 109,599,253 downwards.
GATGGGCGGTGGCTAAATAAGAGTAATAAATAAATGAATAAATATAGGGGCAAGATTTTATCTTGGGATGAGAGCTGTTATTTAGCCAGTTTGGACCTCTTTGTGCACACCACTTATAATACAGAGTTGAAAGGTTGCTCTGCATTCCTTTGGAAGATGTAAACCTAACTCAAACAGAGGCAGAATTAACTCTGGGAAAGTCAGTGCTTTCATTTGAGAAAAAAATTGATTTTGAAGGGAAGGTGGCTCGTTTATTTCTTCATTTAGCCAATGTATATAGCCGCCCATCTCAGTAACGTGACTCTTGGTAGCCTACAACCAACCAACCATGAAAAATAAATATAACAACCGTTAAGAACAATTGAACATAACTAAAAAACAAGATTGCGGGAGAATAACCACCTCCTAAGCACAATGCAGCCATCTTGCAGGCCCCCCATGGGATCCCCAAGGTTGTTGGAAAAACCATGTTTTAAGAGCTTTCCAGAAGGCTAAGAGAGATGAAGCTAAGAAGAGAAGAGAATTATCTGTAGCTCAGGGTTGAACCATGGGGTCCTTGGCACTCTCTGAGCTTGGCTGTTTGCTTGCAGACATTTCATTACCCATCTAGGGAACATCATCAGTGCTGGTGAGGGTGGGGTTTTCTCCCTGTAGGAAGGAGCAAACCCCACACTCACCAGCACTGATGATGTTACCTAATCAGGTAATGAAATGTCTGCAAGCAACCAACCAAGCTCAGAGAGCACCAAGGACTCCACCATAAATGGGCTATATGTTGGAAGTGTAAAATCATGGAGGTGACACATCCCCATATGGGGATCCTAATGGGTTGCCCCATTGTCAGCCAGTTTGAGCTGAACAGCCAGCCATAAGTTTGTGAAGACGGTTCTGGGTTTAGAGATGTGAACATGATTTTGAATTATTTAGGGGGAAAAGTGGAATTTGTCTCTATGAAGAATTACGGATTTATTGGCCATGGGGATACGGCAAAAAAAATTGTTCTTCAGGTCCACCCGCGATTTATGATCTAGGCTTGATGATACATGTTCAGTCCCTGCTTATGAATTGGCTTTTTAACCATGTACTGGAAAGACTAATCAGTGATTCTCTATCCCAGTTAAGATGCTGGCTGGGGAATTTTGGGAGTTGAAGTCCACGCATCTTAAAATCACCAAGTTTTTAAAAACTGCTCTATACAGTGAAGATTTAAAGCTGAGTTGTTTTCTATGTGTATTAAAATGTGGTTTTTTCCTTTGCTTTTTGTTCTTTTCCTTGTTTTAAACTTGTTTTTGTTTTTTCTGTATTTGCCTGTTTTTCCTTGTTCTTGATTTCATTATAGAAATAAAACTTTTGAAAAAGATGAAGAAGCCTCCACTTGGGTTGGGTCTAGGAAGGCAGATATGAGCCAAAACTATTAATCTTGAGTGGGAAAAAAAGCCAGGAAGGTGTTGTCAAGAGCCCCCATGCGACCTCAGATGCCTGTGTATAAATGTTCAGAAGGACAGATCATTTTTGCAAGCTCAGATTATTCCTACTGAGACCATTTTAGAAAGCAAGCCACCATTTTAATCTCAGCTTTTGTGGCTTTTTGTAGCTTTTGTTTTTCAGGCTCTTTGTAACGTCATTTATCTTTCTGTTCTGGAAAGGGAATCTTGATTAAATGGCAGATGAATTATTACCGGCTTTGGACCATCAACGGGAGAGTTTATGAAAACTCACCGAAAGGATGTCAATCATGGGGAAAGGAAGGCTTAGCACCCCCAACATCAGCTGGTGGATTCTTCCCATGTGCTGCAGGAAAGCTGGAGTAGCAGTAAAGCAGCCTTTTGGCCCTGGAGGAACCCTTGAAATATTTTCCAGCTTTTGTTTTTCAGGCTCTTTGTAACGTCATTTATCTTTCTGTTCTGGAAAGGGAATCTTGATTAAATGGCAGATGAATTATTACCGGCTTTGGACCATCAACGGGAGAGTTTATGAAAACTCACCGAAAGGATGTCAATCATGGGGAAAGGAAGGCTTAGCACCCCCAACATCAGCTGGTGGATTCTTCCCATGTGCTGCAGGAAAGCTGGAGTAGCAGTAAAGCAACCTTTTGGCCCTGGAGGAACCCTTGAAATATTTTCCAGGCCTCGGGGAACCCCTGCACATTCAGGCTCAAATAGAGGCCAGAAGCTGCAAAATTATTATATTCGTTTCATGGGTAGGCCTATATATACGCATTATCAGTGTTCTTAAACTAAAAATAAAGAGTGAAACTTACCTCTTAAATAAATGAAATTAGAAATTCTGGTTCCAATTATGGTCATACATCGAGCACTACCTGTAGTAGTATTCCACTGTTATCATGACTGGTATAAAACTGCCTTTCCACATTAACTGTGGCTCTTCTCTTGTACACCCCCCCCCCCCAAAAAACCTGAGGATGCATGGAAGCAAACAACCCACAGCCAAACACTTAACCAGAGTTAAGAACGAATTTATTTCAAGGGTTTTTCTACGCTTGGAAGTTCTCCAACTCACTTTCCACCCCAAATGGGGGGTGGGGGGTTGATCTGCACCAAGGCACTCTCTGCGTTCGGCCCTCCAACTGCTTGTCATTGATCATTAAAGCATGGTGCAGCTTGACAGACTTTAATTAGCATAACTTAATTCTCAAATTCTGTTTTGTACACAAGATGACTCCAGTGGTGTTGTTCTCAACGGCCTCAGCAAGTTCACGAGTGTTGCAAACGGGATCAGTAGAGCTGCTTCGGTTTGCATTAGCCCGCCTTGAATAGTCCCAAAATTAATCTTTGCAGTATCTTTTGATACATTGTTGACTGTGCAAACCTAAAACAGACGCACTCGGAACCTGCAGCCTTGGCCTCACACGCTGCCCTAAGCCAAAAATACAATTGCTTTCTTTTGGCCTTGTGCGCTGTGAGAATCCATGGTTCAGTCATCCGCGATTTATGGCTTTGTACACTGCAGAGCCCAGCCACCTTTTACTCACTAACCATGGTTAGCAAAGCCAGGCTTAGCACAACGCGAGTTGGGGTTTATGGATACTGCTTCCTAACATTTATCAGCTACACGGCACTTTACATTAAAAATTCTGCTCTAGTGCAACCTGTCCAAGGCTGAAGTTTCAGGATTTAGTAACAACACTTTGCATTGTCATTTTCTTGAATTAGAAACACGGGTTTTCACCCTCTAATGAAAATACAGGCCTGAAATCACAATATACAGGAAGAGACACCAGCATTGCAAGAACAGAGTAACTCAGGAGCAGCAGGGGGCAGTTCTTCAAAATCTGAAGTTGCAAATCATTAGTCACAGCTCACAATAATGCTATCAGTGCAACAGCTAAAGTTAAACTGAATGCTAAAGAACACCGCAACCACACCATTTATTGCATTCCATCGAAATACTACCCCAAGGAATTAAATACCTCTCCATTTTATATTGCAGAATACATAACACCAGAGTTCTGAAGATCATTCAACACTAGGAAGGGAGAGAAATTAATTCCCTGTAAACAATTCCCAAGGGAACGGGGCCAAGACTGAAGTCATCTGCTGTGATCCAGGAGAGGTTTAACTGTGTGCATTGGGTGGCGGTAACATGGGACAAACACTGTTGCCCGGAGCTTATAAAATATTCTCAGAATAATTTTTGTCAGAAGCAGACGTTAAATTCATCGTCTGCTGAGGCATTAAATTAAATACGAATGTATTTATCAAATTTTGCCACTGCCCATCTCCCCCCCGAAAGAGGGACCTTTCCAAGGGTTTTTATATCTTGTTTTTGCTAGCCATCAGAGGGAGGCGGAGCAGAATCCTACTGATCAAAATGGATTAACCCCCAGCCCTTCCTCAGAATTTGGCAATCCATTCAACAAACGGATGTATGTTCGTAGTCCCTAAGACTACGAACACCTTCCCAAAATACACCTTCCCAAAATTTGAGTTGCATTTATGCTTATTCTTGGAGGGAACTGATCATCCTGTTCTTTGCTCCATCAATTTGATCTGGCTACTGTATATTTATTTTACTATCTACATCTAGCCTGTCCTATCTTCTTCCCTTTATGATGTGCATATCATTATCCTGAGGGTAAAAACCACACTAGGGAAATCCAGCAGCAATTTCTTCCATGTCAGCTCCAATAGACATATCAAGTGTTTCAAAAACCATTACAGGTAGTCCTCACTTAATGACCATTTGTTTAGTGACAGTTCCAACTTCCTACTGGTCCTCGCACTTACAACCGGTGCCACATCCCCCATGGTCACATAATCACAATTTGGGCACTTGGCAACCGGTTCACATTTATGACCGTTGCAGCTTCCTGCAGTCACGTGATTGCCATTTTCAACCTTCCCAGTCAGCTTCCAGCAAGCAAAATCATATGGAAGCAGCATAATTTGCTTAACAACCACGTGGCTTGCTTAACACCCACAGTGATTGGCTTAACGACTGCTGCAAAAAAGGTCGTAAAATCAGGTTGGATTCGCTTAATAACCATTTCGCTTAGCAACTGAAATTCCAGTCCCAATTGTGGTTATTAAGTGAGGACTACCTGTACATCTTTGAGTGGAATCTGCATAACAGATTTTCTTGGCAGATACATTGCTATAATTGCAGTGAATATGGTGCATTAGCAATCTGAACAGCAAGGAAACTGTGGGAGAAACAGGTAGATGCCAACTGAGCTGTGCTTTTTGCAGAATGAGGAGGCAAGATCCTGCACTTTACAAACTTAAGACTACATTCATATCTCATGCACAAAGCTCCCAATTTATACAGAATGAGCGTCTCAGAGTCATATCAAGGAGTCTGAATGTGCAGCAGCTTTTCCACCACCACAGTCTTATAGAGCATAGATCAGAATTCTATCACATCATTCCAGGTTCAATTTAGATTGTTCACAAGAACACCCATGAGAACCCACTTTTGCAAGCTGGTCACCCAGAAGCATTAGAAAAGCCTAATGTTGACTTTGCGCTGATAGATGTTGCACACCCTTGTATTAGAAAAATCCACAGAAAACACATGTGCATGATTAACCTTTCATGATTAATAACATCCAATGAAGGGACAAGTAATACCCATCTAAAATGCTATCTAGCCTGGTCTGTATGCGTGCACTAAAACTATGAATGATGGTCATGGGTAATGCTGTACTTGGGCACAACCCCTTTTCCCATACATCCTTATCCAAACAATTCTGTGCTGTACATGAATGCAGCATGAGCAAGCAGGATATGACCAGTCTCATCCTTTCTGGGAATCATCAGATGTACATCGCCACATCTGATTCTGTGGGGTTCAAACACTGCACCATGATTCTATATATTCTATATACAGAATTCTACATCTCTCTTCCTCCAGCACCACTGAGCACCAGAACCTGGATGGCTCCTAAAACTAACATGCTGTACAGGTAGTCCTCGCTTAACGACCCCAACTGGGACCAGAATTTCGGTTGCTAAGTTAAGCAGTCATTAGGTGCATCCCACCCTATTTTATGATCTTTTTTGCATCAGTCATTAAACGAATCAGCGCGGGTGTTAAACAAACCACATCGTCATTAAGCAATCAAGTGATTCCCCATTGATTTTGCTTGCCAGAAGCTGGCTAGGAAGGTTGAAAATGGCAATCACATGGCCACGAGACGCTGCGACAGTCATAAATGCAAACCGGTTGCCAAGCACCCAAATTGTGATCACATGACCACAGGGACACTGCGAGAGTCATAAGTGTGAGGAATGGTCATAAGTCGCTTTTTTTAGCACCATCATAAGTCCAAACCATCACTAAACGAATGGTTGTTAAGCAAGGACTACCTGTATGTAGTCATCTAAAGCCCAATGGCCCATGAGTTCAATTCCCAATAGAGGGCTTGAACCCCATAAAAAGTTTTGTAGCTATGTACTGTACATCTGAAGAGTCCCAAATAGCATGAAACCAGTCAAGTTCTGCCTCCTGGTGATCATTATAACCGAATATAACCAAATTGGATATACACTGAAAAAATAAGTTCCACGTAAATAAAATCATGTAAAACTTTGCGCACGGGCGCATGAGATGATGGAACATCTATGTAACTCTCTCTGACAGCTTAAGGGAAAGAAGCCTGTATATAGCATTATTTAAAAAAGCAGATGAGATTTTTCTTCATTCTTTCCCTTCCCCCAGGGTTGCAGCTTAGAAAGGAGGAATAACATCTGCAGGATATAGATATTCTTGTCTGACCACAGTAACGCAGGAACCAGATTTGCTGCATATATAGGCCACTAGTCTATCGGCGTTGTCCGTATCAGTCAAAACCGACTCGCCCAAGCATTATTTTTCCCCCAGGTCCTACTTGTAGTGGAAAGGGAATCTCAAGTGTCAAAACTCTGCATCAAGAACCCCTTCCCCATCCCCACCTTTTGCAGGTTTGCACAAAAGTAAATCTAACTTTCCTCTCCTATAAATGAGCCCGGGTTGCGCCCTTCATATGCCCGCTTCAGGGAACAATTGGCATGGAGTTTTTCACTTATGCACACTCAACTTCAGATTCAGCGGTGCAAACAGAGAAGTGGGATTTAGAAATTACTTCGTTTTGGAAGTTGACTTAGGCAGATAAATCCCCATTCCCCTTGCCAACATGATTTCCCCCAAAATAACCAGAGTTGTTCTGCTTGGAAAAAACTGGCCCATAAGAGCATGAAAAAGTTACATTCCAAAGTTATCTCAGTTTAAAAGTTTACACCAGCTGACTGTTCTGGGGCCTCCCCAAACGTCTGGAACGGACGGGTTCTTCTGTCAAGAGAGGAACCATTCTCAGGTAAGTCACTCCCCAGCCGCCGTCGCCGCCGCCCAGACTTTTAGCTGTCAAAACCTTTCCGGACGCCCCAAAGTTCAACATGGGCTTCCCAGCTACGAAGGAAGGCCCCAAGTCTGCACAATCAAAGGTGAGGCTGCAGGATGATGAGGAGATGGGAGATGTAGTCCAGCCCATCAGGCAGGGCAAGTCTTTCCCGCGCAGTCTTCTCCTTCAGCCGGTATCCTACGGGTGGGTGGATGGGTGCCACCTCCCGGGGCCCCGCGCGCTCCCACATCCATACCTCGCCCGCTTTGCCCCTTTCCGCTGGGGACCCGCCATTCCCAGCCCGCGACCCCCCCCCCGGTTCCTCGCCTCTTCCTTCCCCGAGACTAAAGGCTTGGATAAGGCGCCCCCCGGTTGTAGCCCGGGGCGTAATCGTAGGGCATCGCCGGGGGCGGCAGCGGGCAGTCGGGAAAGAAGGGCGCCGCTGGGTCCGAAGCGGCGGCGGCGGCGGCGGCGTAGAGGGCCGGGAGGGCGCGCAACGGGGGCTCGGCGTACAGCAGGGGCGCCAGCGGCGGCAGCGCCTCGTACAACGCCGGCTCCAGAGGCAGCTCCGGCGCTTGCAGGCTGGCGCCCTGGAAGACGGCCGGCGGCTCCGGAGGCTCCGGGAGCAAGCCGCGGTAGTCGGGGGCGGCCAGCAGGTCGAAGAGCTCCTCGGCCACCGACAGCCCCGGCCCGCCGCCGCCGCCGCCGGGCTCCTCCAAGCCGGCGGGGCTGGGCGCCACGGCGGCCCCGGGCGCGCGGCTGGGGGCCGGCTCGGTGAAGAAGGAGAGGGGCAGGTTGCGGTTCCGCAGCGGCACCTTCTTGCAGGCGCCCGCAGCCGGCGGCCCCGGCCCCGCGTCCTTGCCGCCCCCCGGCCTGGCGGGAGCAGCGGCCGCGGCGACGGCAGCGGCCGCGGCGCCCCCTCGCTCGAAGGGCGGCGCGCGCAGGGAGTCGAAAAGCGCCGCCAAGCTTCTGCTCTGCAGCGCGCTGGGCTCCCGCTTGGCCGGGGGCTTGCAGGGCGCCGCGCCGCCGCCAGATGGCGCCGGCGCCGGCGCCGGCTTGCCCGCGGGCGCGGCGCTAGGGGCCGGAGTGGCGGCCGGAGTCGCGTTGCCCGGAGCGGGGGCGGCGGCGGAGGCGGCGGCGGCCGCGGCCGCCTCCGGGTTCGCGGGCGGCGGCGCTCCGATGAGGGCGGTGCAGCGCTTGATCTGCTTCTGCAGATATTTCCGGTGGTTGACTTTCCGCTTGGACTTCACCGGCTTGTCCAGCGCCAGCTTGATGTTGCTGGACGCGGAGTCGATGAAGCTCAGCAGCTCGCGGGTCGCCTCGCGGAAGTCCCCGGCGTCGCTGCCGCCGCCTTCCAGCAGCAGCAGCGCGCCCCCGTCGCCGTAGCTTTTCTGCAGCGCCCCGAAGTCGGCCGGCGGGAAGCCGAAGGGGGCGAACGGGTGGGGCGGCGGGAGGGGAGCCGCCTGCACGGCCATCGCGGCGGGCTCGGCTCCTGCGGCGTCGCCTGCTCTACTGCGGACCGCGGGGAGAAGCGCGCGGCGGGCGAGGCGGGCTCCCGGCCCGACGAGGCATCTTCCTCCCGGGCCTCCCGGTCTGTGCCGGCTGCCTGTTGCCGGGGCCACCGATGCAAACTGGGCAGGCTGCGAAGGCGCGGCCGCCGCCGGCTCTTTTTTCCCCACCCCTCGGCTTTCACTTCGCTCCCGGCGGAGGCGGAGGCGGAGGACAAGGAAGGGGCTCGTCTGGGTCGTGGGGGGGCGCGGTTAACTCTTTATTGGCCTCAAGCGCGAGGGGGGTCTTCAGAAGGGGGAACCTCCCTCCAGGCGGGTTTGATGCCTGATGGAAACAACTGCGCAGTTTTCTCGGCCGGAGAAGGGAAGTTGCCAATGCAGCTTTTCAGGAATTCCTACCCTTTTACACTTCCCAGGCCGGCCTGCGGCCCTGAGATTTCCTCGTGGTCTCCCATCCAGCTGCGAACCGGGAGAAACGAAAAAGCACAAAAGGCTTTCAGGTTCTCCAGAAGGCAACCCAAGGGAGAGGTTACAGAAAGTGGAGGAGGAATCGAAACAAAATAATTGAGCTAGCTATTTTGGCTGGTGGGGAGGGGGTGGAGATCTGATTTTTTTAAAAACTTAGTTTTGTTCAGTTTAACAAAAATGTGTTGCAGCGTTTTCTTCAAAGGCAGACTGGGGAGGGATCTTGCATTTATTTAGGCATCAGCACCAAATTGTGTGTGTGTGTGTGTATGAACATTCAGTGTGCCACTGAACATGCATTTCCTTGGTCCCAAATTTTTCTGGCTTGTTTGTTTCCGTTAAATCCAAACAGAATACCTTCCCATCACGTTTTGCAAACTGGAAAAGGCAAACTCTCCAATTGGCCTTTTCCACTTTGCGAGTGACGGGAACATGTGCAGAAGAAGAAGAACCATGTTCTGCCACCTCCATCAGTAAGGAAAACTAAAAAGCATCTTAAAAGAGTTTTGGTACCCCGAGAATCACCTAAAAGCCATGTTTTTCAACCTTGACCACTTTAAGAGGTGTGGACTTCAACTCCCAGAATTCACCAGCCAGTATGCTGGCTGGGGAATTCTGGGAGTTGAAGTCCACACCTCTTAAAGTTGTCAGTTGAAAAAAACAGACCTAGAGAAAGAGACATCTTCTGACCCATCAAAGGCAAGTTTCAGGATTGTAGTCAGTCTCCAAATAGATCTTGAGAACTCAGAGTATGAGGTTAGTGGTAGAGTTTCAACATGTCCTCACCAGCCCAAAGGGTAAGCATTTCATTTCAGGAGGGTATATACATCTGTGTGGTACTGAACTCCATCCAAATGACGCCTGTCCAGATCAGCCTTCTCCAACTAGATGCCCTCCAGACACAATGGAGAAGTCCTAGCCTCCATGACCACATAACCTACTACAGGTAGTCCTTGCTTAACAACCACAATTGGGACTGGCATTTCAGTTCCTAAGTGAAGCGGTCATTGAGCAAATCTGACCCAATTTTACAACCTTTTTTGTGGCGGTCATTAAGTGAATCATCGCAGGTGTTAAGCAAATCATGCAGTTCCCCATTGATTTTGCTTGCCAGAAGCCAGCGAGGAAGGTAAAAAATGGTGATATGTGACCACAGGATGCGGCAATGGTCATAAATGCAAACTGGTTGCCAAGCACCCAAGCTATGATCATGTGACTGTGGGGACACTGTGACAGTCCTAAGTGTGACAACAGGTCACAAGTTGGTTTTTTCAGCACGGTTGTAAGTCCAAACTGTCACTAAATGAATGGTTGTTAAGTGAGGACTACCTGTACTCATTTTCAAAGCTTTGAACTAGGCCTGTATCTCCATTCTCCCTTCATTTCATCCATGTTCCAGCAATATTGATGTGTTTGTTCTCTAAATTTTGTTGCCTTTTTCATGAAGTTGACAATCTTAGGATCTCAACTGCCATTTCAAGCATCTTCTGAGATTCTTCAGAGAAGGAATAAGTTCTTGAGGGAAGGGGACATTGCATGTTTGGCTTGAAAGTTATATTTATGTTGCAATGGGCAACTCATATTTCTTCCAAGGAACTTAACAAGGGCTCAGTCTAATTCTCACAGCAACTCTACAAAGTAGAAGATAAGGGATTTTATCTGGTTCAGAGTCATCCAGTGCCTTTCATATTATTGTGTGATTTCTTGCTTAGCTTAGCAAAAGCTTTCCTCAACCTTTTGACCCTTGAAATATTTTTCAGGCCTCAGAGGACCCCTGCACATTCAGGCTCAAATATAGGCCAGAAGTTAACAAAATTATTTTATTTGTTTCATGTGTAGGCCTGTAGATGTGCATTCACAGTGTTCTTAAACTAAAAATAAGGAAACTGACCTCTTTAATGTAAAGTTGTCTGTATTTGAAATAATTTTTAAAATAAATCATGATCTCCCAGGGAACTCCTAGTGACCTCTCACGGAACCCGAGGGTGCCACAGAACCCTGGCCGAGAAACCCTGGCTTAGCATATCATAGTCAGCAATTGTGACATGGAAGAGCAGATTGTGCGAGTTTTGTAGCTTTTCTGTCCTTTTTCTAGTTTTCATTGCCTTTTATTATTTTAACCTTTTTTTTAGAAATGTGTTACTTGCGGGAAAGGATCTATACTAATATTGCATATCGGGTAATTCAGAATGATTGTTTCTGAAATGTGAAGTGATTAATGGAAAGGTGGGCAACCTGCTGCACAGGCCCATGGCCCATTTGAAGGTGGTCCTAAAAGTCTTAGATGGAGCATTTAGAACAGGGGGTCTTAAAGGAAAGCCCCTAGATTTTGAGATATCTGTGAACTTAGATGGGAAAAAATTACTTTATTCTCACTAACCTGTAACTGAAATTTAGCTTTTCAGTCAAGAACATAGATAGGCGACAAAATAACTCATGGCGTCTAGATTCCAAAAAATATCTGCTAACTTCAGTATATCTGACTATCCAAAATCAGTATATCTTGAAAAGGGAGATATCTTGTTGCTGATTTAATGGATTGATAAAGAAGCCCGTATATTGCTATATTACATATTTGTTACTTTAAAACATTTTGATAATTTATTTTGGCTTCCTTTGTAATATGATCTACCATATATACCTGCGGATAAGCCCATCTGCGGATAAGCCAACCCTCGAATTTTTAACTGAAATACCATGAAAAATGCACCACCTGCAGATAAGCCAACCTTCAAAAGGTTTGTCTGTTTTAATTTTCATGGCTTGTCCGTGCGTAATTCCCCAGATTATTCATTTTTCATGGTATACAGGATATACCGATACCTTTAAAAGTATTATTTATTTATTTATTCGCATTTCTAAATGGGGGACTCTGGGCGGTTTACAATAAAATTCACCTTAAAACCTCACATCATAAAATCACCAATACTAAAATAATAAAAATATAAATATAAAATCCAGGTGGGAGATTTCCATTCCGTCAGGAGAACTCTACATCACCAGCCACCCCCAGAAAGAGCTATTGCCCTTCCCATCCCAGGCGAGGTGGCAAAATCAGGTCTTCAAGCCCCTCTGGAAGGTCAGGAGCGAGGGGGCCTGCCTCACCTCTGGGGGCAAGATGTTACAAAGGGCGGGCGCCACTGCAGAGAAGGCCCGCCTCCTGGACCCCGCCAAGTGAAACTCCCTTGCCAACAGGATCCGTAGCATGCCCTCTCTGCATGATGGTGGGGCGGGTCGATGTTATAGGGATGAGATGGTCCCTCAGGCAACCTGGCCTTATGCCATGTAGGGCTTTAAAGATGATAACCAACACCTTGAATTGGACCCGGAAGCAAACTGGAACCCAATGCAGCTCACGCAGTAGAGGTGTTACGTGTGCTGATCTTGGAGCACTCATCACTGTTTGCGCAGCTGCATTTTGGACCAACTGAAGCTCCCGGATACTCTTCAAGGGTAGCCCCATGTAGAGCGCATTGCAGTCGTCTATATGGGAGATGACCAGGGCCTGAGTGACTGTCCAGAGGGCATCTCGATCCAGGAATCCATTATCATATATACTCAGGGATAAGCCAATCCACAGATAAACCCAACCCATTTTTTTAGTGTATTTTGGCACCTAAAATTCTCAGCTTATTTGCAATTATATACAGTGTGTCTACATATTTTATTTCATGCGTGTAAATACATTTTCTGGCATCAGCTGAGGATTATCCTCATCTGGTCTAAAGACTTAAGATGAGCTGAAGGTGTTGCCTCACTTGAGATGCAGTGATCAGATGTCAAGACAAAGGTATTTCTGTGATGGCTCCTCAGGTCTGGAATGCTATATTCATCTATTGCTGAATTCTTCGTTACTTTGCACCAGTTTCTTTTCTCCAGTGATTTAAAGACCCTTTAAGAGGTCTTGGTGCTTTTCAATCTGCCCTTTTGATTTTAAACTCTGAACATTCTATTCTGATGTGGCCAGGTGGATACAGTGTGATGTAGTTACGGTGGTGTTGTCAGCCATTGCAGTCAAACACTCTGTTGTGGTTAAGAGGGCTGGATTAGAACTGGGGAGACCCATGTTCACTTTCACCCTTACCCGTGGGAGCTCCCTGGGGGCCTAGGACCAAACGTGGTTCTTTAGTCCAGCCTCCCTCACAAGAAGAAGGACCTTCCAAAAGAGACATTTAACAAATAAATTAACAAGTTGGGTTCAACCAGTTGCCTACATAAGGTCTCTCAATTCAGCAAAATGATTTGGGTGACAAGGTCTGCACAGGAGTGTCTTGTGCAGAAGGGTGGTGTGCCTAAATGCATCAAGAAAAAGCATATTCTATCTATGGAGTTTGTGGTGCTTTCTGAGCTTGGTGGTTTGCTTGCAAATGTCTCATTACCCAACTAGATAACATCAGCTGATGATTGCCAAGCTAGGTAACATCAGCATCAACTGATGGTGTCGCCTAGTTGGGTAATGAAATGTCTGCAAGCAAACAACTGAGCTCAGAGAGCACCAAGAACCCCACTACAGATATTATATTGGAATTCTATCTATTATCTATCTATGTATCTATCATCCGTATCTATCTATCTATCTTATCATCCATATTTACCTATCATTCATATCTATCTATGTATTATCTATCCATGTATGTATCATCCCTATCTATCATCTCTGTCTGTCGTCTCTATCATCCCTATCTGTCTGTCGTCTCTATGATCTCTATCTATGTATCATCTCTATCTATCTATCTATCTATCTATCTATCTATCTATCTATCTATCTATCTATCTATCATCTCTGCCTATTTAATTATCATCTATGTATTATATCTATCTATCTGAACCCCTTTCCTTTGGCTGGATTGTTGATTCTGGCTATATCAGAACCATCCTGAATTGCAAACAATTTCCCCCCCTGCAGTTAACAAGATGGACGGAAAGAGACCAACGGATGGAGCATGTCCAAAGCAAGAGGATTTTTTCCCCCTCTCCCTCTCTCTCCCTTTAATTTGATCAAAGTGGACTCTTTTCTTTTCTTTTTTTTCTTTTTCCCTCCAGCGATGGGAAAATGAGAGCGGCCAAACAGGTGCCCCGCACATACAATCTCATTTCCTGCTTGCGTCTTAATCTGCTCGTCAATCGAGTAAGTCAGCAGTGGGAATTTCTGTCCTTCCCTGACAAGCATTATGGAAAGGGTTTGACATACAGCCTTCCAGGACCTAAACAGGCCAGCCTATTCTTTGCCTTTCTTGAAAGAGAGCTTTGTGCCAAATATTCATTAAACTGCACCACACAGACCTTAGAAAGCCGGGGAGGAGGATGAGAAAGGGCGGGGGGGGGACCCCTCAATAATGAACACTCCATTTAACCGCAAAAGCAGCAAGAGCTGTTAAATTAAAGGGAAATCAACTGCACTTTGGGCTGAGTGACCTAAAAAAGGGGGAGGGTGGAGATCTTTGTTGCGGTGGGGGGGATTTTACAAAACTGGACAGGATGCCTTGACCTGCAAGAGTTTGCAACCCCCAACTTGAGGCCTCAGGGATGTCCAGTGACTTGATGTTTCCCTTGCTACATCTCCCCAGGGTTTGCAAATCTTCAGCAGGATGTAGCAGTGGGAAAGCTGGCCTTGCAATGGGAAACAGGTTTAAATCTTTGCCCAGCTGTGCAAAGGTTGGCAAATGCTGGTTATAACATTTTAGCACAGCTGCTGTACGCCGTGGTGGTAAAGGCAATGTGCCAGGAAAGGCTTCCTTGACTAGGGTTACCAGACATCCAGCAATGGAGGACATGCCCTCCTTTTTGTCCTCAAGTCCTCTGCCTGGCAGGCATAGCCTTAAAGTCAAATATATAAAGATATTTGAACATCTCTTCCTGAGCAGCTTTTTTCCATGCAGCTCAAGTTAACAAGCTCTGCTCTGTGACCTTGATTTTGATTAGTACCCTCCTGCTGACTTGCGCTGCTGCCTGAAATTGATAAGACTTTAATCAGTGTAACGGTATGTGGGAATGACCTTGAGAGATAGGAGGAAGAGACGCAGACTAGACAACGAACAGATAAGAGGCAGCTGAGCCTTCAGGAGGAATGGGGACGTGGCAAACATCTCAGAAGGGACCCTCCTTAGTGTCTTGGGCTGTAAAGATGAGGGGGGAGAGGGGTACTTTCAGACTTGCAAGATTCTGTTAAAGTAGCCTTACAATAAAGATAGAATTAGTACTCCTGGGTGTGCTTCCTGTCTGGACTACCTTGAAAGACTAACAACCAGTTATATGCCTCCTACCGAGCTGCAACTGAAAAACCAGTTTTTCTGATGCTGGAAAAAGGTAATTTCATATACATGTATGCCTAAGTACATTTTTTGGTTTTTTTTGCGGTTTTTCACTGTAATTTTTGTCACAGACGCCATGAAGTTAAACAGTGTGTCCTCCTTTTCCTCCCATTTGTCCTCCTTTCCAGTTGTCTGTCTTCCTTAGCCTGTTCAGATATCTGGTAACCCTATCCTTGACCTTCACTGAGTTTCTTTGCAAGGAAAAAATGGAAACTCAGCATACAGCAGAGGAGCAGCTAAGGCCTCTGGGCTCACCCAGGTCCCCAGCAGCACTTTTAGGAAGTAAAAAAGTGAGAGGCTGAAGTTCATGGCTTCCTTGGAAAGTTATTCCCATTATGGGGGGAAAAAATAGCAGGAAATTCAAGATTGTGGTCGCAACTGTGCAACTGAAGCCCTACCTACTTTTTCAGTGGGTTGAATGGGTGACACACATAAGAAAGCTTGCAGCTTTGATCACACAATCACCATCTTGACTTTTTTTGATGCCACCAAACCCATAGATGCCCCTGGTTTATGATTTCTGAAAAAAAGGAGAACCAACATTATGGATAAAATAACTATAAAATATAGGAGTTTTGTGAATGGGCAAAGCCTCTCCCAATGGAAACCATTTTGTAAGAATGCTCCCCATCTTTCCCCAAATTCCAAGTGGGATCCCAGCCCCCAAAATGAGAGGCAAAGATAACATCGTGCAGAGCAAGGTTGTATGCTATCCTGAGCTTACTAAGAATAATAAAACTTGATCACTCCTTAACCTATTTTATATAGATCAGTGTTTTTTGAAGTGTGGTCCTAGGACCCCTGGGGGTCCCCAAAGACCCTCTCAGGGGTCCGCAAAATCAAAATTATTTGCCAGCCTGTGTTGAAAAATAATACACTATTAAAATCCCATCAAACCGTCTTGAGAAACAATAGTGGCATGAATGCATCGATTTTAATTTTTAATACAGTCAGTATTGATAAATACAGTATAACCCATACAAACAAAAGCTCTTTTGGGGTCCTCCATAATTTTTAAAAATGGGAAGGCATCCTTAGAAAAAAATTAAGAACACTGATAGAGATAATCCTATCTTCACAGACACACTTTTTTGAAAGGACGTCCTTTGAAAGGCCAAATCCCCTTTGAAGATCAATAACTCTATGAAGCTTATCCAGCTTCCACATAATTGTGAGTTGCATTATATTGCAGTTTAAATTCTAGGACTGAATTGTAGTATTCGAGTACTTGTGTATGCAGATCTATGCTGTTCTAAATAGTACTGGTGATACGTTAATGGACCCCTGGCCTCCATAGGCCAGGGGTCACTCTCTGTTTTAGCATCGTGCCTGGCATTGCTGTTGGGCCTATGTGGAAATAAGAAAGCAATCTGCCCTACCTGGCATTCTCCAGAATTACGATCATGGAGTTGAAAGGGACTTCAGTGATCATCTAGTCCAGCCCCATTCTTATTGTTAGGAAATTCCTCGTAATTTCCTGAGGTTGCAGTTCTCAACCTGAATATCCTGGAATTTGGAGGCCAGCACGTCTGGAAAACCCCTGGTTGAAGGAGGTTGCAATGGGGGCTATGCTTTTGGGATAAAGTTACCAAGAGTTCATTGTGGGTGATTGCCACCTTTCTTTAAATGGCTGAAGAATCATAATAAATATTTATATAGTAAATAATAAAATTATAATCAAAATAAAATTATAATTGTGATGCTTTTATTTTGCACAACTCAAGGTGACATATGTAATGCTTCCTCCTCCTAACTTCCCCACAACAACCCTGTGAAGTGGGATGGGCTGAGAGGGACATCACCCAGCCAGCTTTCATGCCTAAGGGAGGTCTAGAACTGTGGAGTCCTTGGTGCTCTCTGAGCTTGGCTGTTTTCTTGCAGACGTTTCTTGATCCGACTAGGTAACATCATCAGTGCAAGTGAGTGTGGGGTTTGCACCCTGTTTATATACAGTAGCTGTAGAAAACAATACCCTAATCATGGAACCACCAAGGAGGAAACCACACCTCACCAACACTGGCAGGGCAAGCTACTGTATGTAAACAGGGAGCAGACCCCACACTCACTCGCACTGATGATGTTCCCTAGTTGGGTCATGAAACGTCTGCAAGCAAACAGCCAAGCTCAGAGAGCACCAAGGATCCCACAGTTCAGCCCTGAGCTACAGAGATTCTCTTCTATGGAGGACTAGAACTCACAGTCTCCTAGTTTCTAGTCCAGCATCCTAGCCATGAGGCCAAACCGGCACTTAGTTTAGTTCATATTTGCAGGTGGGGGAAAGCCGAAGATCCAGAATGGGTTCCCTGTGGACTATTGCTCCTTGCCCTTCTTCCCAACCCCCCATAAAAGAAGTTGAAGCCTTTTATTGACAGGCAGTTTCTCCTTTACATCTTGTATCAGGACAAGTAGATCTGGCCAAGGTGGAGAGAAACTCTGGAACAGAAGAGAGGAGCGGGGGACAGATGTGTTTGGTTCCAGCATCTAATGCAATTGTTCTTAGCTTTGCACTTTCAGGACAACTCTACCCAAGGACTTGGTTCCACTTTGAGAGCAGTTCTGTATTGCCCAAACACATGACATCAAGCAAACTATCTTGCAATTTATTTAAAACCAGCGCAAACCGGGTGTTTTCTTTGCAGCGCCAACAGCTCTGCAGAGTTTTAGGGAGGGAACTTGCTTGCCATAATGTTAATTCCACAGCAGGGCAGGATTTCAGATCTGACCTCCAAAAGCTGCTGTGGAGCAGATCAGTGCACAAAGGTAGCATCTGTATGGCACACCTGAAAGCAGCTGAGCCTTTTCTCAGGATTGCATAGCACGTGTGGAGTGTAGCCAAGCAACTGTGACTTTTTAGGAGCTGCAAGCAGGTGCTGGTTTTGTACATCTGTACTCTTCCATCCCAAATGCGGCTCAGCCCTACTCTACTTTCACCCATTCCAGCCCCCACAGCACCTGGCTGAACGACCGCTGATAAGCACCTAGCTTCAGGCTTCTTGGCAACTGCCTGAAAGCAAAAGGGATTCTCTCCAGATACAATTCTCACCAAGTTTTCTTTAGCAAGATTTATTGAGAGAGAGACAGGATGGGGTCACAAGAACACCAGCAACTAAACTCTTTCCCATTCAGAACTAATATATCCTGCATCTATTAGGGCAAAGTCTTTCTCAATTTCTTCCAGCAGCCCTCCAGTGATCCAGTGAGGAGACCCATGATTGCTGCGGGGGCTGCTGACTGAATAACATCTTCTGCAATAGATTGGAATGACTGGAGGGAGTCCTAATTGGTGCAGGGAAATCTCACCATATTTTCTATATTTGAAAGTCAGTGGAAGTGAAGGCAACAGCAGGTAAGTTTCAAACTGGTTGGGGGCATTAAGTAGTGGAAACTGGGGTTGCATGAAAGTGGCTTTCAACTGAACTCTGAACCACAACTTGGCTATCCTGTGAGATCTGCCCTTCTCCAAATGTTGTAGTGTTGTGTGTGTGTGCATGTGTGCCTTTGAGTCAGCAGTGATGCATCAGTGGGAGGAAAGCACACACAGAGATGTCTATTGTAGGGAAAAGAATATACAAAATGCATTATATATGGGGGAAAGGCTTGCCAAAATGTGCATTTTACAAAAGAGACATGGAGGGATGCGTCTGTATAAAATGGGAGTCTGAAATTTGCAGATTCACCCACCTCTAAAAGAAATTCAGTTTGTTTGGGGCGGGGGAAATACACCCATAATATGTATAGAGGAGGACCTAATCTTGACTTAGACTTGCTATGGGTAGAAAGCTTTTGGTCATTGAGGGCTGGTGCATTTCCAGGAGGTTATATCTAATCTTGTGTTTTCCATATGTTCAGTTGGAGAATATGGTGCTGGTTGGAGAAAAGCCTTTGGAAGTCACAGTCTAGAACAGTGTTTCTCAACCAGGGTGTCACACTGCCCGATCAAATGTTCACAGAACATCTTTATCGGATCGCATCCATCTTTCTCACACCCATGTCAGCAGACTGAGAGTCGCCAGCAGGGAGGGGGAGCCAGACCAGAGTGTGAATTATTTTGTTTAGGCTAGGTGTTTATTGCCCAAGGCTATCCGGCCAAATACCATCCAGGCCATCTGCTGGTAAAGGGAGAGGCACATGCCTTCATGGGTAGTAGGGGGGAATTAGAGGCTTTTTGATTTTAAATTGTAGAACGCACGGGAAAAAGGCATTCGCAATTTTTACCTTGTATCGTACGCTTCGCATCATTAAACAGTTAAAAGAGCTCAAGCCTCTAGACTGTCATTGAGTGAATGCTCAAGCATGCTGGTCATTACACAGGGTTCCATGGACCTGCGGGGTTCTGCGAGAGGCCACTAGGGGTTCCCTGAGTGATCATGATTTATTTTTAAAATTATTTCAAATTCAGGCAACTTCACATTAAAGAGGTAAGTTTCATTCTTTATTTTTAGTTTAAGAACACTGTTAATGCATATCTACAGGCCTACCCATGAAACAAATATAATAATTTTGTAACCTCTGGCCTATATTGGAGGCTGAATGTGCAGGGGTCCTCTGAGGCCTGAAAAATATTTCAAGGATTCCTCCAGGGTCAAAAAGTTGAGGAAGGCTGGTCTAGAATCTTGCTGCAATGATGCTAAGGAAACACATCCAGATTAAATCCTACAGGAGCTGCAGTGTTTCACCCAGGCACAATTCAATATATTGGAAATTCCTCCGAAAACCTACATGGGGGAAGCCAGAAACCATAACTGGGCTTCCAGAGGCCTGTTGGAGACCAAACCTCAAAACTGGCATGGAACCACACTGGTTCTTGATAATATACAGAAGGTGTTATCTTTGTTTTGGTATTAAGCTCCTGATCCAATCTTGCTGGCTGGTTCTTTAATGCTGTTGTATGTAAGAAAAGAGATTTTTGAAAATTTGCAGAGGCTTCAACCTCGATGAACGATTCTGTTTTCATAAAACAAAGGCCATGTACTTCATTCTCTCTTATTTGCATTGAGGCACTTTAACGGTGAAAGACAGCAGAGAGACCACACATTCTGATGCAAATGCAACCAGATTTGGGGGTGGGGAGAAGACAGGATAGTGAAAATGATAGCAGTGATCTAATTATCTGCAGACCCAAATAGCGTAATTCATTGAAAGAGGCCTACCAAAAAGGTTGCCCTCAACCACTAAACGCAGGCTGAAAACAAAAGGGAACATAGCAACAGTTTAAAACACATGCACGCACACAACTTCTTTCTGTGCACAAAGGACAAGTTTATGAGCATTTTTTCAGGCTTTCAGTGCTGGAGAAAGAAGAGGAGAGAGAGAGAAAGGTGGAAAAACCTTAAGAGTTTTCTATGAATCAGTTTCCCAGTCTTTAAGCCTGATCCAAGCAATAGATGGAGTGGTTGCAAAGTTTCCCACTTCAACCTTCTACGGATAAACTCCTGCAAAGCCTTAAGATAAAAATGCTTCCTATCAAAAATCTTACTGAAAATGCCTTCATTCCCAGCCGTCCATGGCCAGCATTGCCGAAACAGATGCTATCCAGAAGTGGAGGGTTTCAAAACCTGTCCTTCCTAAGGGTGTGTTGGCTGTGGATGATAGTTTTATGTGACACCCATAAAAATAGGCCTTTGATTGCATGGTGGCAACCGCCATCTTGACTTTTTTGACACCCTCAAAACCCTAAGGATCTTTGACCCCAACCTAAAAAAGGTATCAGGATTGTGGCGGGAGCAAGCAGCTTCAGAGTCAGTGTGTCAAACTGAAGCTCTTATGAAAGCCAGATCTATAAAGGTTAATATGCTAGATCTCTTCTGCTTTTATAAGGGATTAAAATAAGGGGGCGTTTCTTGCAACTTTATGATGAAAAGAGTTTGACTGATTGGATCTATGCCCACACTTCAGCTGTAAAAAGGAAAGCAGTTGATCTTATCCATGATATTAGTCATTCTATGAACTATTTCCACAACTGCTTGTTTTTTTAAAATGAGTAACAGCCCTGGGGGAAGCTGATCAATATCAGACCAGTAGTGGGGAGAAGTGGTTTTTTAAAAATCTTTGACTCGCTCTCGTCCAAAATCAGCCTCTATCCCAGTAAGAAAATTGGTAATAAGAGATTGTCACAGATCAAATGTGTGTTAGCAAGAATCAACACTTTCTCTTTTAAAATTCAAAATATTCAAAGGGGGGAACAGTATTTTATACCTGCAAGTCTACAGCAGAGGAAATGGATACTTTAAGCTTGGCCCTGCTTTACTGTTTCGAGGCTAGATAGCTGATGGAGAAGGTATCAGAATAGGACTGTGAAAACCCCAGTTCAAGTCTTGTCCCAGCCACAGAAGGCGCCCAGGTGATTTTGGGCCACGCATTACCTCTCAGCCAGCCTACCCTACAGATTTGTTGTTCTAGAGGTAAAAATGGAGGAATGAGGCCCTAGAGGACATGTCAAAGTGGAGAAAAGCCCTTAAGCTGAGTTTGAGACTAGAAAACCATATAGACACAACCATGCCATTTTCTTGGCAATAATATGGAAGTAGTTTGCCATTGTCTTCTTCCATAAGATATACATCTAACAGATCAAGGAATAAATACGACATCTATCAAAACTTAAGTGCTTCCAATTAAGGTCAAATACTAAATGCTATGGCATGCTATCTATACATGCAGTCAAAATGTATCATTTTCCAAACTACAAAAGTCATCTAACACAGGGTTTCTCAACCAGGGTTCCATGAGAGGTCACTAGGGGTTCCCTGGGAGATCACAATTTATTTAAAAAATTATTTCAAATTTGGGCAACTTCACATTCAAGAGGTAAATTTCCTTCTTTATTTTTAATTTAATAACACTGTTAATGCAACCTGTAGATACAGGCCTATCCATGAAATGAATGTAATAATTTGGCCTGTATTTGAGCCTGAATATGCAGGGGTTCCCTGAGGCCTGGAAAATATTTCAAGGGTTCCTCCAGGGTCAAAAGGTTGATCTAACAAATACCATCAAACATAAAAAAAATCTAATCAGTTAGATTACTGAATACAATCTCAAATGTTCAGAGAATGTCAGCGGAGTTTTGACTATTCAGAGAAGATCTGATAGCTAACTGATACCAAAATTGGAAGGGAGACATTTTAGAGGAATAGACTCATTTTAGATTCATTTTAATCCAAAAGTGAACAGGGTTGCCATATCTGCCACAATGCACATTTACTTAATTCCATGAGTCATCACGATACTCTCCAATTTTGCATCCAAGAAAGAGGCAGTTGACTAAGTCTTACCTCTTCACTGTGGTGGTCTTATTTTCTGTTTCATCAGACAGATACCAAGTTATATGGGTCATCAGAATGCTAATAAGAAATCTGATTAATGCTCACGGACTGGTTAAATGAATGGGATATTTAATTAATGTCTCCGGCTCTTTTTAAAGAGAGCATTTCCTTTAAATCTTGTGCTTTCCCCCTTCCTTTTCTTTGTTTAAAGAAAGGATACCACCCCAATAATCCAAAGTTTTCCAAACATACAGAGAGCTTCAAAGACAGACATGGTTTGGTTTTAAAAAGCCTTGGATTGGTTCATTGATTCTTTTTCCTGCTTTGTTCAGAAGGGCAGTTGGGCCTGATTCCAAGGCTGAGAAATAAAAGGACATGTTGTTCAATGGGAATCAGAAAAGGTCCTCTTCAGAACGGGACAATTAACTGCTTAGATCCTGGGTTTCTTAAGGGAGCACAGTCATGCAGCAAAAGTTTGCCCTGATGGGCTGATGTCATATCGCATCTTTGGAAGGAAGCATAATGAAGATGCTGATCAAAAACAGATGGATTTGTGAACATGGAATTTGGGGAGCCAAGGGCTCCCCCCTTCAAAGAAGATATCTATGTTCACAAACATAAACTTTTTTTTTAATCTGTTCAATCGTGTCCAATTCTTGGAGACCGCCTGGACAAGTCCCTGCCGTTTTCTTGGCAAGGTTTTTCAGAAGTGGTTTGCCATTGCCTGCTTCCTAGGGCTGAGAGAGAGGGACTGGCCCAAGCTCCCCCAGCTGGCTTTGTGCCTAAGGCAGGACTAGAACTCACAGTCGCCCAGTTTCTAGCCTGATGCCTTAACCACTACACCGAACTGATTCTCAAACCATTAACTAGACAACTGCATTTTAGGCTAGGATGTCATGCAAACCCACCTTACTTTTTTTTTTCTTCATGCAGGGTTTTGTGCATAGTCAGAAAACTGGGCTTATCCCATAGCACATGGCTGAGTTGGGCTGAACTGCGTTAATGCAAACACAATCATAGAACTGTAGAAGATGCTGTGGGGAGGAATTGTCTCAAGAGGAGAAGGGGTCTTCTCCAGATACTTTGGGCTACAGAAACTATGAAATGTGATCCTAATAAGACAATAGAAAATCCGGTACAGGTAGTCCTTGCTTAACAACCATTTGTTTAGTGACGGTTTGGACTTATGAAAGTGCTGAAAAAATTGACTTACAACCAGTCCTCACATGTATGACCATCGCAGCATCACATGATCACAGTTTGGGTGTTTGGCAACCAGGTTGCATTTATGACCGTCAGTATCCCGTGGTCACACGATCACCATTTTTGACCTTCCCAAACAGCTTCTGGCAATGACCACGTGATTCGCTTAAAGCCCATGGTGATTCACTTAATGAGCGCTGCAAAAAAGGTCATAAAATCAGGTCATTCACTTAATGACCACTTCGCTTAGCAACCAAAATATCAGCCCCAATTGTGGTTGTTAAGTGAGGATCACCTGTATAAGGCAAGGAACCACCTAGAAAGAACCGAAGCCTGAGTTAGCTAGGGACCAAGATTTCTATTAGAAAAAGGTTGCCAAGCTGTTTAGATATCTTATTACTGTACTATTAATATAATAGTTTTTGCATAACAGAAGGTTTCAGGCCTTTATTCAAAGTACAAACACAGTGTCAGATGGCTGTACCACGCTGCAGTATTGGAGACTTGTGAATGTCAGTAAAATTCCCAGCGGAAGCTTAAGAAGAATCTTGCAGCTTGAACGCTCTACTTAGAAGCTCTACTAAGGTTTTTCCCACTGGAGACCTGCTGGGAAGCAGAAGTTCTCCCATCTCCTTAAGAAAATTGGGTGACTAGTTTATGCCCACCTGATGCATAAGAGGATTTGCAATAATCAAAGACACCAAAGCTTAAGGAATCTGTAATGTTTATATGAGGGTCTTGCACGAGAAAGCAAATGAGGGAGAGGTTCAAGACAGCAGAAAAGATCAGGAATATCCAGATTGTGGGATTTATCCCCAGAGTTAGATAAAAACAGCTTTACCCACAGCAGGTGCGGTGGTCAAGGGGCAGGAATAAAATCAAGGAAGGTTAATGGGCTCAAACAAGGTTTGATTACTGACTGACTAAGTGCCATCAAGTTAGTGTCAACTTGTAGCGACCCCATAGATTTTCTCTAGGAGGATCTGTCCCCACCCTGGTCCTTCAGGTCTTCCAGTGCTGCAGACAAAGTTACAGAGGGGAAACAGCCAGAAAGTTGGGCTGGATAAGCTTTTCTCCTTGATCAAGCATTCAGCACCAACACAGCTAAAGTTCTCTAGAGCCGTGTTTCTCAGGCTTGGATACTTTAAGACATATGGACTTCAACTCCCAGAATTCCCTTGCTGGCTGGGGAATTCTGGGAGTTGAAGTCCACATGTCTTAAAGTATCCAAGCTTGAGAAACACAGCTCTAAATGTACAGTACTAGCTGTGATGGAAGTTATGCAACTGGGCTGAATCTCTTTTTTTTTAAATAATCACTTTATTAGATTTTTAAACAAGAAAGATAAAAACTAACAGAAACCAATATTTAAGATAAGGAAAAGAAAAAGAAGTAAAGAAAGAAAGAACTAAAAAGGGCAGGTAAAAAAAAAAGAAAAGAGAAATATAAAGAAATGACTTCCAATTTTCTTTTACAGCAGTTATAGATGTAACTCTTGATAGCCAGTTATAACAGTTTATTGATATGAACGCTCACTCTAAGGTTACAGCTTAACTTTAATTTTTTCAATCATCTAGTATTTCAGTCATCTAGTATTTTTTTCTAATCATCAAAGCAACTGGGCTGGATCTCCTGGGTCACAAGATTTATGGGAATGGACGACTCTCATAAATTTTAATCCTTTTCCTCCTCCTGATCTATAGCTATGGTTCACCTTGATCTTACACAGGAACCTTCCTTGTAAAATGAAACACTATCAGGGGCTGTTTACCTGGGCCTCTAGAGATTTTTAGTGGTTTTTAGGCACTGTTTTGAATGCCTTAAGCCGTTTCACACAAGTACACTCTTGCAAATAAATATAATAATAAATAAATAATTGGTACATATATTGAAGCAGCAAGAATGGTAAGAGAACTTTCTCGCAGGAACTTGCCTATTCATGGACAAAGGTGGATCTTTTTGTCCATGAGTAGAAAGCAAGATGGTTCTCCTCTACATCATAAGATTTTGTAGGTTTAGAGCTGATTGCATGGTGGCGTTCAAGGCTATCCTAAAAATGCAGATCCTTCTCCCACAAAATGTGTAATTAATCACTTGGAAAACAATATTTGAGAAGTGTCACAAGCAGCCCGAAGGGGCCTCTTAGCTTTCCTGGCATCTTCCATTCCTTTGGGTTCTCGAACAGAAATCAATTTTCTTTTGCATTAAACTGAGCTTGGAGTTTGATCCTCTGTCACCACCAGCCACTGCAGCCCCTTTCTCCCCTCCTGTTTTGCAGAAATGTGAGACCTTTGGAAGGGTTAATAAAGAAAGAACTTTAAACAAATACATTGACAAGAGAAAAAAAGGGGAGGGGAGGGAGGGGAGGGGAGGGAAGGAGAGAGAGAGAGGAGAAAATGCAGGCATTAAAAGAGCGGGGAAGAGAATTTCACATCCAGCCGTGCTCAAAGGAAGTGACAGCTAATAAAAAATAATAATAATAAAGCTAGATTGGGCATTAACTGCACCAAGCACATTTGCATTTCTATTGCATACTTGGAAAATACTGATAACACCAGCTTTATTTAAAAAAAAAATCCGGAGAGTATCAGGCACAACATCTGTGCCCAAGCACAAAAGGGAAAATAAGTGTGATTGTTGCATTTCAGTGCCGAGGCCTTTTCCAGCGATAAAGGCAGAATTGTGTGCGAGAGAGACGCTATTTCACTCTATTTATCTCTGAATTCAACCAACAATGGAAGCGGCTTCTGGAAGACTGTTGAGCCAAACCAACTGCCAACAAATGATTTCTAAGAGACAGATCTGGGAAAATGCCTAAAATGTTCCTCCCCCACTTTCTCATGGTTGCTTAAATTAAAAGGGCCATGTTTATTTTAAATATTTTTATGTATGTATGTGTGTGTGTGTATGTATGTATGTGTGTGTGTATGTGTGTGTGTGTGTGTGTGTGTGTGTATATATATATATATATGAGATTTATATGCATGTAAATATATACTATTTATTTATATATATATATAGGATATATCTCCCCTACCTAGGGATAATTCTAAAGCAAAATACTCATTCTGTGTTTTACCAAGCACCTTATATTATATGCCTGGCAGGAGATAATGATGGAGTTATGGGGAGTGAATTTTTTTATTCCTGCCGTCAATAATTGTATCATGTTTTGCATCAAATACCTACTCCTTTCCTCCCTCCCTCATTTTTTTAAGGCTGCATTTTAATTTAGATGGGAATAACTGTGTTGGGGCTGATGGTAGCTCATCTGCTAGAAAGTCACCCATCCTAGCACACAGAAAGCTAGCTAACCAGGGCAAACTAAAACACTGTTGTCCTCGAGATGCTGACTTTCTGTGTGCTGCAAAGAACTGATCTGCTGCAAGAAGAATTTTTCAACTTCAGTATTAGCTACGCCAAGTTTAATGAGGACAAGGCCAATGCCTCTGTTTTGTATGTGGTTAATTAGCTAATTTGATCTGTTTAAATTATTTGAATGCATGCCGTAATTGTACTAGGGGGCATGCATTGTTGCTCTGGAAATTGTTTCGGTTGTTAAGCAAAGTGGGAGAGAAATCATCCAAAGATGTAATCAGTGCTATTCTTTCCATTTCATTTATCAACTTTCTCACCTCTCCACTCCTAGAATTCTTTAACTTCAAAATCAGACGTTCCATTTTCTCCTTTTAAAGTTATCCCATCCAGGAACATAAGCCAAGGAGCGCTTGTGACTTCCCACTGTGAAATTTATTTATTCCCATTTCAAAGCCACCCAACTCCTTGGGGATTCTGGGAGGCTTCCAAGCAAATGAAAAGAAACGATGCAAAGAAAAGGGAACACAGTCAGCGAGAAGAACAAATTTAAGCTAAACTAAAAGGGGTTACACAACCCTATCCCAGGGCCTAGGAGAATAACCAGGTTTTTAGTAATTTCTGGACATTTATAAGGGTGGGAACCACATAAATCTTTAGGTGAATATCATTTCTTGCACCCGAGAAGTCAGGCCTTCTGGATCACATAAAATGACATACAGGTAGTCCTCAACTTACAACCACAATTGGGACTGGAACTTCCATTGTTAAATGAGGTGGTTGTTAGTGAGTCACGCCTGATTTTATGAACCTTTTTGCCATGGTCGTTAAGCAAGTCCAGCTTCCCCCATTGACTTTGCTTGTCGGAAGCCAGCTGGGAAGGTTGTAAATGACAATCACGTTACCCCAGAACGCTGCAACCATCGTAAGTGCAAGCCAGTGCCAAGCACCTGAATTTTGATCATGTGACACTGCAATGGTCATAAGTGTGAGGACTGGTTATAAGTCACTTTTTTCAGCACCGTCATAACTTTGAACAATCACGAAATGAATGGTCTTAAGTCAAGGACTCCCTGTAGTTTGATGGATGGGACCTGGAGTCCACCCACCTTGCTTGATCATACTGTACAGGCAGAAACAATTGGAGGTAAGCAATCCATCAGATAACCAGGGCTTTAAAGGTGATACCCAGCATCTTGAATTGCACCCCAAAGCCAGCTGGTAACCAGGGCAGTTCGTGAAGCAGCAGGGTCATATAAGCATAATGCATCGCTCCTATCACTGCCCATCTTAGGCATTCTGGACCAGTTGTAGCTTCTGGATGGTTTTCAAGGGTAGCCTCATGTAGAGCACATTTCAGTAATCCAAATGGGAGGTAACCAGGGCATGAGTGACAGTCTGAAGGGCCTCCTGATGGCCCTCTTGGCAATGGCACACCTGATAAAGCCCTCTTGGCCACAGCTACCACTTTTCCTTGAGCAGGAGTTGAGAGTCCAGCAGGAGCCCCAGATTGTGCATGAGTCTCAAATGGGGGCAATGCCACCCCGCTGAGAATTAATGATGGAATTATCCTGGAACCAGGGGCCCAAATAGACATAGCCACTTGGTCTTGATAGGATTGAACCCGAGTCTGTTCTTCCTCGTCCAGCCTCCAGGCACTGGTCAGGACTTCAACAGCACTGCTTGGTTGGCCTGGGGTCAAGATGCATAACTGGTTATCATTGGCATATTGATGATACCTGACCCCAAACTGACAGATGACCTCACCCAGCAGTTTCATATAGGTGTTAAACAGAATGGGAGAGTATTGAACTCTGTGGCACCCCACAAGTGAGAGTCCATGGGTGCAATCTCTCCCCACCCACCAACACCAAATGGAACTGGGCACAGAGAAAGGAGGAGAGCCACAGTACAGTGGTGCCTCTCATCCCCAATCCTCAAAGCCAGGCCAGAAAGATACTGTGGTTGACAGTATTGAAAGTTACTGAGAGATCAAGCAACGTAAGGATGGACACACCACCTCCATTCCTGGCTCCATCACAGGTCATCAGCAAAAGCAACCAAAGCAGTCTCTGTACTAAACCCCAGACTGAAACCACTTCCTCCAGGGACCTCTGGAGCTGAAGCCCAACCACTATCTCCACCACTTTCCTTAAAAAAAAAGGGTGGGTGGGAGGCACTGGATGATATTTGTCCAGGACCATTGGGTCCCGCAATGACCTCTTGAGGAGAGGACACACCATAGCCTCCTTCAAGGACACCACTGCATGGATCCAACCACAGATCCCATCCCAGGCAGCTTTAACCATCCAGGATGGACCTGGATCTAAAAGGCAGGTGGCTGAGCTAACAGACTGGAGAATCCTGTCCCCTTCCTCTGGAGTCCCAGAATCAGCCTCACTCCAGACCCTGCCTGGGGCACCTCAACTGGACCTGTCCAGTTGGAATCCAACTCCCAGCAAATCTAAGTTTGGGTTCTAGTCCCACCTCAGGCATGAAAGCTAGCTGGCTGGGTGACCTTGGGCCAGTCACTCTCTCTCTCAGCCCAATCCACCTCACAGGGTTGTTGTTGTGGGGAAAATAGGAGGAAGAAGGAGTATTAGGTATGTTCGCTGCCTTGAGTTATTTATAAAAATAATAAAGGCAGGATAGAAAATAAATAAATAAATAAATAAATAGTGACTTGATCTGCCAGAATATTCCTCATAGTGTCCCTGCAGATGGTCCTGCAGGCCAGCCCTCCTCAGCAAGGATCAGGTTGTTTTAAACAGGGATGAGGACAGATTTATTGCAGTCTAATCTGGCATTCAACAGCAGCAGCCAGAGCCTGGGGCCACCAAGGATCTAGTAACTTGGCACTGTGGGCAGACCAGTGAGCTGGAGAGCAGGATAAATCTCAAACAGGCAGCCCACTGTCCCCAAGAATGACCCACCTCCAGGGTCCTGCCATGTCTCGTTCTGCCCATCAGAGTGCGGATGTTCCTGCCTGCCCTCTCATCTCTCCCAAGTCCCTCCGACCCCTCACTCTCCCCTCCCAGGCCAAAACTTACATCCACCCCACTCTAACACCAAATCCTACATTCACCAAAATGCCCCCCCCCAACCCAAACCCAAGCATATCACACTTGCCCCAGGCCCTCACAGCAGCACTTAAATCCCACCTCAGGGTGCCCCTGCCCTGCGGAGTTGGGATGGTCAGGGCAGTGGCAACCCCATCGCACATCAGGAATATTTAAGGATGCCAACAATGCCCTAATGCTGAAAATGGCTCATAAGGCTAAACAAAATTCCTGCTAGTATATCATCAATGAGATGAATAAAGTGTCTTGATGGCCGAATAAGGTTTAAAAGCTGCTGGCAGATTTAAGTAGGTCACATAATTAGAGTCCGGGGGCAAAACCAGGAAAATCATAATGTCAGCTTTAGTTGGTATGTAGGTTTGTGACAATGTTGTTGTTGTTTTTTTAACCTGCCGTGGTATGAATGACAAGTGAGACTTTAAAGCAGGCACTGTTTACTGGAACTCTGTGTATGTCCAGAGGACCAGGAACAGCCCTTATATAGCAGTAGTCAATAAACCAATGCTGAAGTCTTTCTTCAAATTCTTGGGTTAACGTTTGGCTGCAACAGACTTATTTTGGGAAAGCAAAAAAAAAAGTCAAGCCCCAGAGGCGGGCATAGCAACAGGTTCCTTGCAAACCCCGTTGCCGGTTCTCGGCTGCAGGGCGTCAAAGAAGAAACAGCAAGGGAACCAGGAAAAGGCCCAAGTTGGTTTCTTGGGAAATGTGGCTGCAGGAGTTAGTTTGGGTGGCAGTGAAAACATGGTGCAAGCAGGATGGGGGGAACCCAGCAACAAACACTTCGGAGCACTGGCAGCCAAGAAAACCAGGTTGCCAAGTTGTTCCGGTTGCTTTATTTCTGCCAAACAGGCTGGGGAGGGGGGAGGGAGGTAGCTAAGCGACCACAGAAAAGAAGATGGTCGCTAACTTCCCCCTATTCACCCAGCGTTATTTGGAGGAATGTTTAAATCCCATCTTTTGCCCAAATTGCTCGGTGCAGAGTCGGACCCTGTGAAGTAGGCAGGATTCAAAGACAGGGATAGAGCCGATGCAAATCCAGATGTTTGTGCATATGTTTCTTTAAAGCATTTCCCATCCAGATGTTGGCTGTAAGCACGGTGGCCACATTTTGGGGGGAAAAGATAAGGGACAACCCTAAAAAGGGGGCAAATCTGAGAGAGGTCCATCAAGTTAAAACATTTTAATTATGCTGATAACCTTGCTCGACGGAGCAGCATTCAAGAGCAAAACCAAGGAAAAGCTTTACCAAAAGGCCTATTTTAATAATAGAAATATCGAAAATCAAACAGTGGATGTACATTTATTTATTTTGAAACAGAGCATTCCGCTTCCAAATTTTTCACAGGAATGGGAAAGACTGTGCATGAAGCAGTACCCTTTGTAGGGTAAAAGTGAAATTTTTATTTAATTATATATTTTTGAATTTATACTTCCAAGTTAGTCACCACGCGTCTCACTCAAAAATGACCAAAAGAAAGGACAAAAGGGAGTTTTTGGAAAAGAAATCAGTCTAAAGGACAGCTTTCTGAAATAAAGGACTGTCCTTTATAATAAAGGATATATGGTCACTGTGGCTTTAAGGGAGATCAAAGGAGTGGGAAATGTTTATCTGGTCCTTTCCTAGAGGCCTGTTATATATTGATGCTTCACCTTAATGTCAGCCAGGGTGGTCCCCTAAGTAATGCCTTCAGACAGAGATCTGTCAGAGATGCCGTAGTGCATCCTGCACTGAGCAGAGGGTTGGACTAGATGACCTCTGAAGTCACTTCCAACTCTATGATTCTATGTTCAAACCAGGGGATCAAATACAAAGTGTACCTCAAACAGTAAGTATCATAATAAAATAATATATAATCATCATACTAATATGTAGAAAGCTACAGTAAACTTACACAGGTAAACTTACATGTTTTTTTGAAGTGACCTCTAATTGTATATACCAGTGTTTCTCAACCTCGGCAACTTTAAGACGTGTGGACTTCAACTCCCAGAATTCCCCAGCTGGCTGGGGAATTCTGGGAGTTGAAGTCCACACGTCTTAAAGTTGCCGAGGTTGAGAAACACTGGTATAAATAATCAAGCAATCAATCACTGAGGCAGAGGGAAGAAGGATTAGTACTGAAGCCAGGGGTGGTGAGGGAACTCTACCCAACCTGTCCTGTTCTTTTATATTTCTCAAATTTTAAAGTTTCTGACTCTACAGAACTCCAGATTCATGAGATACAAGATCAAAACATCCATGGACTCTTAGCTATCAAGTCTTCAAAGGAAATCTTTGATAGGAAAAGGTTTGCACTTGTGGGCAGTAGTATAGGAAAAACCCCTTTGCATTGCATCGTGACACCCGTCTGCTTTTTCCATTGGGAAACTTTAAACATAAGAGTGGTAACATTATTGGGGATCTGGGGTGCTTTAAAACAGTGTTGTGCAAAACTCAGATGGAGGATTTAAAGGTCAGAAAGGGAAACTGCTCAGATTTTTGAGCTGCTGCCCAGGAAAAGATTCACACTCACTGATTTTTTTCAAAGGACCTCCTCTTCTAATTGATTGCAGCAGAAGTTGGGAAATGTTAGCCAGAAGTATAAAAGCAACGCT
Source organism: Candoia aspera (assembly GCF_035149785.1). NCBI lineage: Eukaryota > Metazoa > Chordata > Lepidosauria > Squamata > Candoiidae > Candoia > Candoia aspera. Next base: position 109,566,676 of record NC_086157.1, on the reverse strand, counting down.
TATGAGTCAGCTTTTCAGTATGGGAGAGGAGGGAAAGGGGAGCCAATCTAGCGATAATGCATCAGGGTCACCCACATTAAGCCCTCCTACCGACTAAGTTCCCAGGCACATAGGCCAGAGACATTAAAGCCACTTCCCCTTTTCATCTTACAGATGACAACTTTGCAAGCGAGCCAGCCCAACATCCCAAAAGCAAAGATGAAGGTAGAAAGCCAGCATGGTGTCTTTGTTTGTTTGTTTGTTTGTTTGTTTATTGAAGTTGTGTTAGATACCATCTTATGCCTAAGATTCTCTGCCCCGTACACAGTCAGGGTTTTTACTTGGTGCAATGAAGTCCACACTGGCTCCTAAAGACCAAATTAGTTGCTGAAGCCTCACATTATGGGTGTTTGCAGGGAAGGAATTCAAGGGAAGCAAATGACATCATCAGAGAAGGGACACAAGTTGCATACTAATGCAGCATTGGTGCAATGATGTTGTGACACATGTGACATCATCATGGCTTGGGCCACAGTCATGTGCCCAACTAGCTGACCTGGGAGAACGAGAAAGTGTGGCAGACAAGTCCCTCCAGGGTTTAACACATCCTTAACTCCAGGTTTTCTCCATTTTCATTCTGCTGACACCCTCTTGCTATGCAGAATCCCAACATGCCATTTTAAAAAGTTACTTCGGGGTTGAACGTGCACAAAACCACTGCTGAAAGGCAACAGGATCAAATACTTTTTTTTTTAAGGTGGTCATATCCTCCTGACAGTTTCCATTCATTGATCTTTCTTTCAGCCTGATCCAATAACAGAGCCAGTGTTTCTCAACTGTGGCAACTTTAAGACGGGTGGACTTCAACTCCCAGAATTCCCCAGCCAGCATGCTGGCTGGGGAATTCTGGGAGTTGAAGTCCACCCGTCTTAAAGTTGCCACGGTTGAGAAACACTGAAGAGAGCTGAAACTACTCTACCATGCTGTTTTTTAAAAAGGAGCGAATTTAACCCTTCTGGCTGGATACTAAATTAAAATGATTGGGGGTGCCTAGAGATTCTTCCGAGTCCATCCCACCAACTGACAAGGACACTGACCTTTAATAGCTGGCTCCCTAAATTGCCGAAATCTGACCAGAACAAGTTTGTAAAAGTACTGATCAAGACAAGGAAGTTTTCTGTCTTCTTTCTCCACCTCCTCGTTACCTCCTAATTCTAGATTCCACTGATCAGTGGCCACCTTCAGTTGGTTGCTAGAGCGGAGTTTCTTTTCTCTGCCCCAGCGCCCCGCTGTTTGTTGATTGTATTAATAATATGAGCAGCGGGAGGCAGCAGACAGTGGGGGCCCTTGGCTGCCCAAATTGTTCTTGGGCCTCATCTGTAAATTACTCGGTGACCCAGCATTTCGGCAGGGAACTACTATAATTCAAGCTGCTTGGCTTATTGAACTGCCCTCTCTCAGCCTCCCACTTATTGATCGCTTTGGACATGAAGAGGCTGACTTCACCTTTTTGCAAAGTGAGAGACTCATGCTGATTTTAAAACCAAGGACCCAGTCAAGCCTGTGGTTTTTGGCAGGACTCTCCTGTTATGCATTTCAGATCCAAGATGTGAATGGACTCAAGACATGTCCAGTTTACCCAAAACATGGACCCAAGACATGTCCAACTCCCTTATCATTAAAATGGTTTGAATCTGCCACCAGGAACTTGGACTGAAGGCTGTGCTTGAAAAGTCCTCTTGATGGATCATCTTGCATCCACATTCTCACTTCGGACTCTTCTCATCCTTGTGAGAAGTTTCCAGATTATCACCACAGTGAGAAAATGAACATGTATTTTTAGAGGAGGATGCTTTTCCATCGGAAAATAAAGCACAAAGAACGTCTGCTGGGAATTGGTTTTAGCTAAGAACTATGCAAGCTGCTAGAAATGCTTAGTGCAAGTCTCTAAAATATTAAGCATGGATTCAATTCCAGAAGATATCTCTGGAACCTACAGAGATGTGAACATAGCTTCTGCAATGTAAGCTTTTTCTTTGGGGCCACTCATTTATGAAATTCCGCCCCCAGCAAGCTTTGACTGGCACCCACGTGAGTATCCAGCTTTTGAATTGGCTTTTAATTATATTTTTAACTTGCATTGATGTAGATTTTGAATGAGTGCCTCCCTGCTGCCTGATTTCTACAGTGTTTTCCTTTTGCATTTTACTCAACGTTATCACATATATTTCTATCAAAGCTGTATTTTTTAGTATTGTTTTATTGTAAACTGCCTAGAGAGCTTTGACTGTTAAATGGTTTTTTTTAATAAAATAAAATAAATAAACGTGATCCTGGGAAAAGATATGGCTGCTTTAAGGAGTTGCCGAACGGTGCTACGTTTGTGCCCTTGCGTGCTCCGAAACACCCTTAGGGACTGATTCGGAAGTACTGCACAGCCTTATTAAACTGTTAACGAAAAAGGCCAGAATTCTGTCTTTCTAAGCCAAACATGCTTTGATCCAAGGCAGGAGAGGTCAACATTTGGGCCTTAAAGGAAGCACACTTTTAACACCAACAACAAATGAGCACTTGGGGCATTTTGAAGGTTTGAGGCCTTTTATGTAAGGCAAACCCATCAGAGGCTTAACATACCAGTTCCGCATCCTACTTACGGAAACAAAAAATAATACCAAACTTTATTTATAGGAGGAACTAAGAATCAAACACATACATGCCAGGCCGATAGCTTATGTTGACTTTCGGTAATGCCTGGCATAATTCTTTTAAGTCTTCCCCAACCAAGAGCCCTCCGGATTTGTAGGGTTGAAGTCAGTGGATGGGATAACTGTATATACCAGGAACATACACAATGCCTTTTGCACATCAGATACAAACCTGGTTAAATTATTTCTGATAAAGGAGAAAGATCCCTGAAGTCGGCCGCTCCGGACCAGATGCAAGAGGTTTGAAGTTGTAGCGTGTTGAGCAAAGAACTTCGTCTTAACTACTTCAGTCTGTGAATGTTAAAAGATTTCCACCCCCATCCCCAAGTTCTGCAGAGATTTTATTTCTGAGAAGCATTGCAAAGTACCACAAGCTACTGCCTACCTCTGAAGACTAAGCATTTACTCCAGAAAAGAAAGAGCACTTGCTTTCCAGCATTGTCCAGCCACTGTAGAGAAAAGATTAAGCCGATACATTCAGCTATTCTAACAGATTTTCTTTAAGCCTTCAATCCCCCCCTCTCACATTCAGTTGGATAATCACATTACTTTTGTCATTAAAAGGTCCCCTTCCCTTTTATGGCAAATGCCTAAACTGCTTATACCACCCAATGGGGTTCCACAGATTAGTTAAACAAGGCAAACGGAAGGAATTTGGTGCCCTGGGGAGTTCCCTTTTTCAAGCCCTTCCCCCTTTATAAACTCTGGAGATAGTGCTCTTTTTAAAAAAAAAAAATTTAAGTGAAAAGAGGAGACCACATCTAGCTAGGGTAGCTTCTGTTCCCATGTGGCAAATCGGAGAAACTTAAAAAAAGAGAAAAACAGAAGTTGGGATGTTTTCTCAAATACAATACTGCCCCCTTAAGTCAATGCTCTAAATAGAACTTCCCATCGAGGCACACCATTTCTGTGCATTTGCAGTCCATGTTCACAAAAGCTTGCACCGTTCAACAAAATTGGTTAGTCTGAAAAGGTGCTTACCAAACTCTTTCAGCTTTTGGGCTTCCATAGGCTAACCCAACTGTCTTCCTATAGTATCTTTTCCTGCAGAAAACAATTCTCAAGTGTTGCCCCAATGCGGACAATTTGGACTGAAGAGCCGTACGGGAAAATACAGCGGTTGATCATATTCCTAAAAACGGTGTTGGCCCCTTTCAATTTGTGTGCAAGGCCAAAGTTTGTCTAACATTAACCCCTTCCCTGGCAGTTGGGGGGGCCTCTTTTAAAGCAGATACATGCAGTGGGGGGCCTCAGGGCAAGAAGCTTAGTAAATATGCCTAAGCAGTGTTCTGCACACTATGGTCCTCTGCGGGGTTGACAGTTCAGACAACCGTTGCATAGACTAGAAGAAAGAGATGGTAAAGTTGGAAGGAGCCATTGGGGCCATAAAAACCAGCCTCTTGCATTTGTGGGACCACCTCTTCCTGAGTAATGTTTTTACTCATCCCGTTCAGTCTGTTAAGAGGGCCCTGGTGAGGGTGCCATTGGTTAAGGAGCATCATCTTCCCAGACCCAGTTCCTTTGCTGCTGCAGCGCCTGGCCTTTAGTACGCCATTCCCCCCAAGACTAGTGTGGCCCCAATCCTGCCAGCTCTTCTCAAAGCCTTGAAGACCTGCGTGTGTTCAGACTATTAGTTGAAGCATGTTTGGTTGTTCATTTGTGGCACGTTGGTTTACCTCTGTGCTGTTAAACATATTGCCGTATGTCAGTTTGTTGTTGTAAACTTCCCAGTCATTGCATATTGACGTTTCACGCTGTATTTGTTTTTGATTTTAAATATTGTGCCACCCAGGGTCGCCCAGAGATGAGCAGCCATATAAATCAAATAAATAAATATATACACCCTCGACACACGTTTGTACAATTTTTCTCGAAGGCAACCACGAAAAGGGAACTCACTGTCTTTTGTAATTTGCTCCATCAAAAACCATGACAGCAGGGAAATTTCTCTTAATAGTCAACTAGTATCTGCCTTCCTGCAACTTATGACCATTACTCCACATCTTACTCTGTGGGGTGAAAAAGAGTGGGGGATGGCTTTCGTCTTATCACCCAGGTGTATCTGGAGAGGGGGTCAAAAAAGTCAAGAAGGTGCCCATGGCAACAATGGGAGCCCCACCCCTTTTTAATGTGCTTCTCAGGCACTTGAAAAGTGCTTCCCTGTCTCTTCTTCCGATCCCCAGTCATCTTTTCTCATTCCCAGCTGCCCTCTCTCTTCACAAGACGTTTTTCCTGAGCTACCCTGCCCAGTTAGTTTAATCAACAAGCATAACCAAATGGATATTCGTTTTCTATTTTATTAACAGTTGTAATTTTTTTTTCATTTGTGGATCACAATGTCATTTTATCACTGTACAAATTGCAGTTCATCTTTTCTAGAAGAATAACCAAAATAAGGATATCCATCCATCCACCCATCCATCATTTGGTGCGAACAACCATAGATCTCTGCAGCCTTATAGGAAAAGGTAGGCCTATCCTCAAAGTTTTTTGAGAACAGAAATGGCACAAACCTGTGCCACTGGTGATACAAACCGCTCCTGGATTTGTTCTTGCCCAAAGATGCTTCAAATCTTTGGTCAACATTGTTATAAGTAGCTAGAATTCGCAACAAATCCATTTCCCCCTCAAAAGCCAACAAAGGTTTATTGAGATTTAACAGAAAGTTTGCTTGGATATTTCTTAAGTGTTTGTTCCCTTGTCATTTCCTTCTCAGAATGATTCAAAACCTGAAGGTTTCAGTAAAAAGATATAGTCAGCCTAACAATGCATCATCTTTTACCACGATGAGCCTCAATTTTAAATGTGATGAGGCATTTAAGCCTTCTCTTTTCCTGCTGCACCTTACTGATATACAGTCCTTTCAACCACCGCTGATATTGAAGCTGGACAGAACCAAAATCTCTTAAATTATCAAACCAGGGAAGGGGGAACATGACAAACTCTGTTCTTGATATTCTGCCCCTGTGTTTCCATTAGGAGACAAACAAGAATGGGAAATTCCACATTCTCATACATTGCCTAGCTATGGCTTCAGCCAGTGGCTAAGCCATCACCAAACCTGAGTTAAACAAGTCCCTACTTGCAGGAGATCATCCACATACTCCATATCTTCTAGCTGAGCAATTAGTAGCTAGATAGCTCAGCAGAAGTGTCCTGCTGGCCATAGGCCCATCTAGTTTATCATCATCATCGTAACCAAACATGCAAAGACAAAGATCTTCTGCTGTGACAATGCTTCCTGGTGACCGGTTTTCAGCCATGATCAGGAGCAGGATCCACTGAACTACAATGCCTTATAGGCAATGGCCAAGAACAACATAACTGGAGCCACAAGTATTTTGAGGGCAAAAGTACCTTCATAAATTTGTCTACTCTTCGTTTAAAGTCACCTCCTACGTTATCAGCTATCCCACCTGTTATTCCACCAAATTCCTTAAGTTAATATAATTATGGAGTCCAGCTCCCCACACAAAGGCAGCTAAGCAAGTGGGGCAGGAAGAGGCAGAGGGGGTTAGGGATTAGAAACATTCTCCTTTCCCAGTTGTGGGTCTTACTGCTCAATCAAGAGCAGCAGAAAATCCTGTTGGCTTCCTGTAACATGGATGTAATGTCACCAACCAGAGCAGAGCCACATAGATTCCAGCTTGTCTCAAATAGCTTGATTAAGAAGTGGGAGAAGATAAAGAATGCTTGGAAGGCAAGCTGAAAGAGAGACAATCCAGAAGAGAGAGGATCACCAGAAGAACAAAGCTGCTACCAACCCCAACTATATCCAGTTACTTTAGGCACTTATTGACCCTGTTTTGCTTGCGTAACCACAGCTTCATGTAGCGAACTTCCAAGAGGCGGGCCTGCAGGACAGAGATTGGGTCAAAAGGGCTGTCGGCACGTAGATCCAAGTGATGAGCACCTTCCGGGATCACAACTGCAACGAGAGTGTCTGTGATGTTCTGTGTAACTCCACCCCCAGACCAAGGATCAAGTCCCCCGTTGCTGGAAGAGAATGGAGAAGGAAGGCGTGAATGCCATGCTTCAATGTTAAGGAGAATGCAGAGAAACCATAACAGCACAGCAGTACCATCTCAGATCATGAATTGGGCTGTTTCTCTGAGGGCATCTTTACCACTAACCATCTTGAATTATGATGCCAGTGGTCAAGAATCGGAAGACAGTTCCTTCTGCACCCTCACAATACCTGATTATATTGTACTTTTGGATATATTTCGTTGAACAGCTTCTCTAGGAATCAACTGGATAGAAAAGGGAGGCATAAATATCATAAAATGCTAAACAGGTTATAGGTACAGTGTTTAAATATGCAATGAAGGCTTCCATTTGCAGGGTCAGATGAAGATAAAAGGCCAACACAGTTCCTCTGAGAGAAGTGTCTAGCATCTATTCTAGCCTTGTAGGTAAAACAACAACCACAACCACAACAACACAACCTAGTCACTTTTTCATGACTGGCACCCATCACCATTGTAACGGAGTCCATCCATCTGGTAGTTGGTGGGGAAAACACACACACACACCATGTCTGATATGCCTATTTGCAACAGAAACACACCTGAAAATGATGTTACTGTGAGCACTAATGTTTTTCCCGCCATAAAGCGTGGGAATCCAAGAAGGGCGGGGTCGTACCCCCCAGGCTTTGAAACATTCTTCTGAGTACATACGGAAGTCCCATTTCTGTGGCTCAAACATGTCATTGATACCATCTGAGCACATGGGCATCACCATTTCAGTGCAAGCCTTGGAGATGAGAAAGAGAGAAAACAGCACAGATTAATTTCGTAAGATCTTGGCTTGGAATAGCCGTGTCAGAGAGACTGATGTTCATATTTGCACCCCTAAATTATGAGGTCTTAGGATGGCCATCATCTGATCACATTATGGTCAGTTGTACCACACACCACAGAAAGGGGTACTGAATTGCAGAGTTAATCAAGGTTGTAAAACAAGAGGGGGCTTTATACTACTAGAGTATCCAAGGTGAAATTCACAACTTTGTTACTGCTGATGAAAAAGCAAAGTGTTGTTTCATACAGTCAACAAGTCATGGTAGTATTTGAGGCAGTTGGGAAAAAAATACATCTGCAACCGCAAGCCACCCCATAGAGTGACATTCTCAACAGAACAGCCCTCCCTAACTTGATTCCTATCAAATTCCGGGACTGCAACTACTATAATCCCCCAAGAGAAGGGTTGAGAAATGCAGTAATTTCAGGGTAGAATTTGCCCTAAAATAAAGAGAGACAATCAAATACAGGTAGTCCTCACTTAATGACCATTCATTTAGTGATGGTTCAGACTTACGACGATGCTGAAAAAACCAACTTACAACCAGTGCTCACACTTAGGACCGTCACAAGGTCCCCATGGTCACATGATCATGATTTGGGCACTTGGCAACTGGTTCGCATTTATGACCATCGCAGCATCCCATGGTCACGTGATCACAATTCTCTACCCTTCCAGCCAGCTTCTGGCAAATAAAATCAGTGGGGAACTGTGTGATTTGCTTACCAACCACAGTGATTCACTTAGTGACCACCACAAAAAAGGTCATAAAATCGGGTTGGATTCACTTAATGACCGCTTTGCTTAGCAACTGAAAATCTGGTCTCGATTGTGGTTGTTAAGCAAGGACTATCTGCATATGATCCTTGTAATACACTCTACCCATCCAGATGGACTAATAAATAAGGCAATCAGTTAAATTCCAATGTAATAGTTTTGAATCCTTATTCTCAATTTCACTTTACAAGTTAATCAAAACATGGTAGAAAGTCAACAGTCTGGGTTTCTTTTCTGTTGAATTTCCCAAACCTCTAAAGCTCAGAAAACGCTCCTGAAACTGTTAACTGTTTATTAACTGCAATTTGCATTTCAGATTTTTTTCTCCTGCACCTTGCTTAATTTCTTCTCACTCCTCACCACAACTTGCCTGTCATTACTATATTTATAGACATCAGACTACACTCAAGCTGCTCAGCTGAGTTTTTAAGATTCTGTCTATAATTAATCCAGCAGCCACATACTCTTTTGGGCCCATGATGGACCAGGAAAAAAACCTTTTATATTTAGCAAGATTGAGAGCAGTGGATGGGAGTGACAATAGATACGGTGGATGAACAGGATCAAAATATCACTGAAATGTCCTAAGAAGAGCCACAGATTCACTCTGGAGACAAGTCAAGATGGTGTGCATTTCACCACACAATCACCAGAGACCTGACTTGCTGGTCCCTGGCTAACAAATTAACTGTCTTCGTACCTGTCCTCCTTTGTTGTTGTTGTTTATTTGTTCAGTCGCTTCCGACTCTTCGTGACTTCATGGACCAGCCCATGCCAGAGTTTCCTGTCGGTTGTCAACACCCCCAGCTCCCCCAGGGACGAGTCCGTCACCTCTAGAATATCATCCATCCATCTTGCCCTTGGTCGGCCCCTCTCCCTTTTGCCCTCCACTCTCCCTAGCATCAGCATCTTCTCCAGGCTGTCCTGTCTTCTCATTATGTGGCCAAAGTATTTCAGTTTTGCCTTTAATATCATTCCCTCAAGTGAGCAGTCTGGCTTTATTTCCTGGAGGATGGACTGGTTTGATCTTCTTGCAGTCCAAGGCACTCTCAGAATTTTCCTCCAACACCACAGTTCAAAAGCATCGATCTTCCTTCGCTCAGCCTTCCTTACGGTCCAGCTCTCGCAGCCATATGTTACTACGGGGAACACCATTGCTTTAACTATGTGGACCTTTGTTGTCAATCTCCTTTACCTCTGGGTTAAATTTCGATCAGGAGCATCCTTTTGGCTCATAAATGTCCATCTTGGCACTTCATAACATATGGCGAAAGGTCCCCTGTGCAAGCACCGAGTCATGTCTGACCCTTTGGGGGGACGCCACTTTTGCGACGTTTTCTTGGCAGACTATAGAGCAGGGTGGTTTGCCATTGCCTTCCCCAGTTGTCATCTTCCCCAGCAAGCTGGGTACTCATTTTGCTGACCTCGGAAGGATGGAAGGCTGAGTCGACCTGAGCCGGCTACCCGAGAGACAATCCAGCTTCCGCTGGGCTCAAACTCTGGTCGTGGGGAGAGTTTCGGTTGCAATACTGCCGCCACTCTGCGCCACATGAGGCTGTATTCATAACATGTAAACACATTAATTCAGTTTTGGTGGTATGATGCATTTTTTCCCCTTTCTAGGTGTACCCTGTTAGTTTACTTACCTAAGTAGAACTTTCATATCCTAAAATTACTTGACACTGGGTCAAATTGTTCATCTATACCAGGAATGAGCAATCCACAGACTACACAGGGCTGCCTGACCCTCCAGCATCTGTTCCTCAGCCTGAGGAAACCCAGGTAAGCGAGCCCAAGATTTTCAGCCCTGTTTGGAGGGATAATTTAAGGGGTAAAACAGGCATCTTAAATCTTGCAGAGTGCCAGTTTGGGCAGTGGTTAAAAGCACCGGGCTAGAAACCAGGAGGCTGTGAGTTCTAGTCCTACCTGAGGCACAAAGCCAGCTGTGTCACTTTGAGCCGGTCACTCTCTCAGCACCAGAAAGAAGGCAAGGGCAAACCACTTCCAAAAATGTTGTCAAGAAAACTGCATGGACTTGTCCAGGCAAAAGCTAGGAGTTTTGATGGTGCACATAATCTTGCAGAGGCTTGCTTCAGACCCATGCTTCGCTTTTGAAGCTACCCCCACTCAAACTGATCTTCACAAGTTGGGAAAGGTTATTTATTTACTAAATATTTGTATTGTGCTTCCCATTTAAAATAAAAATCTCAAAGGAGTTTACAACACAAAAGGCATTTTGTACAGCAGGCTGAAACAACGGATGGACGTATACACTAAAGCATTATGCCCAAATAAAATAAGCAATAAATGCACTTTCAGTATGTAAGATAAAGCAAGTAATAAAACGATAAAGGAAAAGCAACTATTAAAAGGATACCATTAATACAGCAGCTTCATTTAGTACATTATTAAAAAGGCTGGGAGAATGCAAATATTGTTGTTGTTTATTCGTTTAGTCGCTTCCGACTCTTCGTGACTTCATGGACCAGCCCACGCCAGAGCTTCCTGTCGGTCGTCAACACCCCCAGCTCCCCCAGGGACGAGTCCGTCACCTCTAGAATATCATCCATCCATCTTGCCCTTGGTCGACCCCTCTTCCTTTTGCCTTCCACTCTCCCTAGCATCAGCATCTTCTCCAGGGTGAATGCAAATATAGTTGAGAACAATAAAGGTGGCACCAGAGCTGAAGGCATCCATATCGTGCCTTAAAACAGGCCACCTTATTTCCTGATGTCCCTAATCCCATCCCTGCAGCCTTTGAAGGCCAAACAGGACCATAAACATGGCTGCTGGCCAGAAGAAGGCTACCCATCCCTGCTCTTCACTGAACAGCAACATCTCTAGGGCACGAACTGGCACCTGTGGCCACCCAGATTTTCAGAATACAACACAAACACCCAGCCAATATAGCCAATAACCAGGGATAACGGGAAGTACAGCCTAATGTTTAATGGACAGTAGAATGCCTCCCCTGCATTGGCTTTCGTCACTTGCCTGCAAGATCTTTAACTGAAGAGGACTCAGACTACGACTGAGGACTATTCACATTTGAGAAAGGGATGCCTTACATCATGATCCCCACTCCCCCCCCATTGCCACAGTGATTATGGGGTACACACCCACCTGGTAATACCAGCCTTGAAGGCCCAGACTTTTAGTAGCCGTCTGAGTTATGTTCAAGCAGGATGCCTGTCCTGTGTAGTTGTAATAGATGTTTACAGCCTGGAAGATATTCTGGAGCAACAATTTGTCTGACAGTTTAGGATTTTTCAGGTATTTACAGATAGCCTGGAGAAAGACAAAAGAGGAGAAGGGAGTTGAGCACCCCCAAAACAGCAGAGAGCCACACAGTCCAATCCTGCAGACAGAAGCCTGTTGTTGAGGCACCTGCATGTTAAAGGATTTGGGCTACAGAGATACAGGTAGTCCTCAACTTAGGACCATTTGTTTAGTGACCACTCAAAGTTACGACAGTGCTGGGGAAAGTGACTTATGACTGGTCCTTGCACTTACAACCATCACAGTGTCCCTGCAGTCATGTGATCAAAATTCAGGCACTTGGCAACCAGTATGCATTTATGATGGTTGCAGCGTCCTGGGGGTCACATGATCAGCATTTGTGATCTTCCCAGCCAGCTTCCAACAAGCCAAATCAATGGGGGAAGCCAGATTCAATTAACGACCATGTGATTCGCTTAACAGCCGCAGCAAAAAGGTTGTAAAATCAGGCGCGGTCATGTGATGCCTCACTTAACAACCGCATCACTTAGTGACCAAAGTTCCAGTCCCAATTGTGGTTATAAGTCAAGGACTACCTGTATATCAGCTATTGTCAGCCATCAGTACAGAGATTTCATTTTTCTAGTTCTCCTTTAAAAATTGAAAGGATACTGAAGATGCTGAGAGAATTAAGAATGATGTGGACAGACATGAAATACCAGTCAAGTATACCCAACGGGACCAGTAGACAGCAGGTTCAAGATCAGGTGAGTGAAAGCCTTTTTTCATCTTTAAAACACAAAACACACGATACAGCTATGATTACTAGCTCTGATAACCTTTTCTAATATGGGTCAGACAGAACGGTCCACGATCCCAGAGGCTGCAGTAGCTGCTCCCTCTAGCTCAATCAAGGCAATTCTTAGGGCCTTTATTTACTGATAAATGAATCAAAATGGATGCACCATCCTTCAAAATCATTTTTTTCAGGGCCACTTATGCTACTTCACAATCATCATTCATTTGTTTAAACACCAAAACAGTCATGAAATGTAACGTATCAATAATAAAAGTGCACATCTGAAGTGCTGTAGCATGCAGTTAAAACATTTGTCAGGAAGGTTGCTGAGAAGATGGTCAGGCTGTAGTTGCAGAGAACCACAGATAAAGCGGGTTCTCTGGATCCTTGCCTGTCAAGCTTTAGTCCAGAACATAGTACGGAGACAGCGTTGACCGTGCTTGTAGATAACTTCTGGTGGAGCTTGGATGGGGTGGTGTGACCATCCTGGCTCTTGTTGAGCTCTCAGCAGCTTTTGATACCATCAGTCATGGTATTCTTCTAGGCATGCTATGGGGATTAGAAATGGGAGGCACAGTATTTGGTTGTCCTCCTTTCTCTTGGACTGGTTCCAGTTTGTGCAGGAGGGGGAGAATTGATCCTTCAGCCCCTTATCTGTGGGGTGCCTCAGGGCTTGACACTCTCACCTCTCCTGTTTAGTATCTATAGGGAACTACGAGGTGAAGTCATCTACCAACATGGGGCCCAATATCACCAGGGCACTGCTGATACCCAGCTCTGTATCTCAAGCCCAGGCTGACCAACCGATGCTACCAAGGTTATGTCTTTACTTCTGCATGGGAGGGCATTTCCCCAGACAGAACTGGTGCACAATTTGGGAGTCCTCAAAGAGTAGGTGGCAGCTCTGGCCAGGAGGGCCTTGGTCTAGATTCATCTGGTATACCCTTCCTGGTCTTGGATTCCCTTCTCACAGTCACTCATGCCTTGATTGCCTCCCATTTGGACTCCTGCAACGGTCTGCCCTTGAAAACCGCTGCCATGTGGGCAGCTACGGTCATGCTTCAGTACACCTATGTGGCACCTTTGCTACACAAGCTGTACAGGTTACTGGTGAGCATCTGGGTACAATTCAAGGTGCTATGAAGTCCTTCACGGCATAAGGCCTGGTTAACTGAGGACCTCTTTCTCCCATTGTTTCTGCCCTCCGTCGAAGATCTGGCAGAGCGGGCATGCTCTGGGTCCCATTCTTTCAACTATGTCACCTGTTGGGTCCTAGGAAGCGTGCCTTCTTGGTTGTGGTGCCTGCCTTCTGGAATGCTGTCTCCCCAGAAGTTCGCATCGCCCTAACTTGGTTGTCCTTTAAGCAAGACTTGAAGTCCTGGCTCTTTCCCCAGACTTTGGGATGCGGGGGATGCGGGGGCCTACTTACTGGTTTATTTTTTGGTTTCTGTCCTTTTTAGCTGGTATTGCTGTCTTCTGGGGGTTTTGTACTGGCTGTTTTTAACTGTAAGTCATCCAGAGTTGGTAGAGTGGGTTGGCCCCTATAACTTTGTTTAAATAAATAAATAACGAAGAGAACAAATTATTACAAACATCTCACAGACCACTCAATGCTTTTAGGTCAACGAAGCTCATTTACTCCCTGTGGACAAAAAAGTGTAATTTATCAGAGCAGCTGATGAAATCCTTCAGGAGTCTCCTTCAAGGGACAGTAAAGGAAGGGGATTGGCAGCTAAGCTTGGGAATATTCATCAGACTAACAGCTTACAAGTAGCCCTTGACTTACAATCGCAACAGGGTCCAGAAAATTCATCATTAAGCAGTGTGGTTGTTAAGCGAGACATCACGTGACTGCACCCCAATTTCACACTTTTTACGGTGGCTGTTAAGCGAATCATGCTGTCGTTAAATGAATCATGTGGTTCCCCATTGACTTTGCTTGTCAGAAGCCAGCTGGGAAGGTCGATGGCAATCACATGCCCCCAGGACACTGCAACCATTGTAAATACATGCCAGTGGCCAAGCACCTAAATTTTGATCATGTGACCGTGGGGACATAAGTGCGAGGACCAGTCATAAGTCACCTTTTCCAGTGCTGTCATGATTTTGAACAGTCACTAAATGAATGGTCGTAAGTAAAGGACTACCTGTATTACGTGACTAATTTTTCCCACATGATGTGCCAGGGAGGAGAATGTTGTAGTTTAATACATCTGTAGTTAATAGAGAAGGTTGCCTGTGAGCTAAGCAAGAAGGCCATAGCTACCTGAATTTTCCTTGAGGGCAACCAGTCACATTGGAAAATAAGATTCCATAACTATCTTGAGATCCTAGTACTGATATCGATCAATATAGAAGTTGGTTCGTTATCTCACCTGGTCCAAGCAACCAAATGCAGCTTCTGCTGCTGTCCCGCTCCAGCTTTCCAGGAAGAAAGCTTACAGCCCATCAGCAGCAGTGGACAATTGGCCCTAGAGACTGCAGGTCACCCAGTGACTCAACTGAGCTGGCATCACAGTGAGGGAAGGGCCAACAGAATCCAACTTGCCTTTGAGCTAAATTTCAGCAGGAACTGACTGCCTTGAGGCTTAGCGAGTGGGGGAAAAGGTTAATCACTTATTAAGTTGACTTCTAGCCTTTCCCAGTCGACTCAGTCCCTTGTCAGCTGGAAGACCAACGATTTCCCAAAGCTTTTCTGCTCAGGCAGATGGACCATACGGAAGTTAAAGAGCGGCTTTAAGAGGCTGCGACTTTTATGGAGAGCGGTGGGGAAAGGGTGGGAACTGGGGGTGGAGAGCCTCTAATTTCCCCAAGGGGACCATTCCCCACCCCTGCCCCATGACTGAAGAGGATTAAACCGATGTATTCAGCGAGTTGAATGAATCCATCCTCCTAAGTCCTCAATAGGTCTCCCGCTCAAACTCAGAATAATCACATTAGTTTGGTCACTGAAAACCCTCCTGTTTCAAAATAAAGAAAAGAGAGGTGACTGGCAACAAGCTTACGCCACCCAGTGAAGCTGCATACATTATTAAAAAATAATTCAACAAAAGAAAAGAATCCCCTTCTTGATTTTAGCCCCCAATGGACTGGAATATCTTGTGAAAAAATCTCAAGGAAAGCTCCATCACCACCATTTCAAAAAACAAAAACAAAAACTCTTTATGAAAAGGCTGCAAGCACCAAGGACACCCACAAAGCTGAAATGATAATTGCCAAATCTTAACCAGCCAGTATTCAGGGTTGCTTACAACAACAAAACCTTAACAGATCCAGAGCCTAGAGCAGCGTTTCTCAACCAGGGCAACTTTAAGACGTGTGGACTTCGATTCCCAGAATTCCCCAGCCAGCCTAGCTTCCCTACACCCTTTGATTGTGAAGCAGCCTGGTGACCGGGGTCTACTGGAGATGCAGAGCTGATAGACCCCCAGCACAAGACCTTCCTAGTAATGTGATAGCCAACCCATGATATCTCTGACAAAACAGACACCCACTCAAAATATACCTTCCCTGGCAGTTCGAAAACATGCAAATGTGAGTAGATTAATAGGTATTGCTTTGGCAGGCAGGTAACGGCGTTCCGTTTAGTCATGCCAGCCACATGACCACAGAGGAAGTGTCTATGGACAAACGCCAGCTCTTCGGCTTTGAAACGGAGATGAGCACCGCCCCCTAGAGTCAGACACGACTGGACTTAATGTCAAGGAAAACCTTTACCTTAAAATGAAACTACTGCTCCCTACCACATGTTTGGTAGGAAAATTCCACCTCTTCCTTTGCTCCTCTTCAAAGTTCCCCTGCATCAGCCGCACCAGGTCGACCAGACCTGTCAAGGTCATCTTCCTCAGTCTCTACACCGCTCTTTTCTGCATGGTTTTTGGTACACTTTGGCCTGGTTACCATGCAGATTATCTTCAGACAGCAACTAAACAGGGCAATCTTGGCACCTTCCTGGACCATAAGCCATTTTTCACATCTTTAAGCTGCAACCCTTTAATTCCCCATCAGGTATGATCAGTACTTGTGCTACTTCACCATGTATTTTTTTTCTTGCCAAGCATTGTGGGTGAAATTGTTTGCTGCCCTGTGGGCTTCACTGGGGAATCAAAATACCTTGAAAAGTAACTCCATATCAGAAAATAGCTCCTTTCACAATCGCACAAGGGCACCCCATTTCTCTAGCCAATCAGCAGAGGTGCAACGCTGAGAGAATATTGTAGCTGCTGTGACGCTTATGATGAGGAAGGAACTTTTTGCTGCTATGGTGGACTGGCCAGTTCTAAAATAGGAAGCACAAGGGAGAGATGAAGCAGCACACTGGAGTCTTCAGGTTCCTTGTTAGAAACTCAGCGATAAAGAACCCGTGAGCCCCAAACCCACCAGAAAGTTCGTAACTTTTGTTCGTGATGGAATCTGCTATCATTTTGTCCTCAGTAATTTAATTGTGGCCTCTTCTGGGAAGAGCCAATTCCGGGATGGGTCACAGAGCAGAAAACAAGAGACTTTGGGTTTGGTTACCTGAACAGGCCAGGCAGGGAGAGGCTGTAAGAAGTCGGCTTGATATGGATAGTCCACCATTGCCAGGTTTATCCAGGTCTCTCTCAGCCATGCTTTGAAGGAGGTGATCGCTGTCACGGTTTTCAAGGGACTGCACAAATGAAATGTGCGGGAAAGCCACTCTAAGCCTTTCTCTAAAGAGAAGGAATTCAAGAAATTACAGTTCAAGGTATACAGGATATGATCTACTTCATTCTCGTAAGAGGGAGGAAAGCTGGGCTCCACATACTAGGTCACAGACCATCTCCTTTAAAGTCCACGTTTTCATTTTAGCAGATACTGCGCTAGGCTGGGCCAGGGTAAGAATGCCAATTCTGCAGCAAGAAACCCTTTTTGCCTCCCCCCCCACCCCCCCCAAAAAACACAATACAAAAGATTCTCTTCCACTGAATATGAACAAATGGGTCCTTCAGCAAAACAGAGCAAATTGCTTCTTCTTCCCATCAAGCCAGCCACCTCCCTTTCCATCCATCTGTTCCATGCCCTCCTATAATTAGACTTTCTTTGCCAAAACCTAGCTGTCGTGCTACGCCCGAACACCCCTGGTAGGGCTGTGCCAAACATTTCCAATCCAAAACGTCTTGAGCTAATATCCTGGGTCTGACACCCTTCCTAAATGTTTAGAACAGAGCTGAGTATCTCCAATAAGGTCAGAACAACTTGTTTGCAAAGCTTAAGGTTGCGGAGACCTCTTGAACGCACCGCTTGTCCTCCGAATTACACTGATATAATTGGGAGTGGTTCATGGTTTTCCAGAAGCAGAAATTCAGAACAGGAATAGCTGGATTGGCGTAGTGCAAAAGGTATTCAACGTGGTTTCAACGTGCCTACTTTCTGAACTCAAAACAGGATGCTTTGAACTCAGAACAGCTGTCTGAAGCGTGAAACATTCAAAATTTGAAAATGGTTTGTAAGTTACTAATTCCCAGTTCTCACTGGGTTGTTGAAGACCCTTTGCCCTTTTTCCAGTCTCAGGGTATCCAGGCATGAAGAACCCAATCAATACCTTCTCTTCTCATTTGACCACGGTGAGGAGTTGGCTACAATTTTTTTTTCAGTTTATTATATTTTTGGAAAGAAAACATATTGGGTTGTACAAGAGATCTTGTATTCCAGGACTGGCCCAGCCTTCCCTTGGAAGAAGGAAAGGTCAACAGCTGTCTGCTTATTCACACAGTACACCAACTCAGACCAGTAAAAGATCTCATGGATGCATTATCAGAACACGTTTGACTGTGATAGAGTCAATCTTGGTTTGCAATTGTTCTGTGTACGTGTCTATGTGTGGAAGAAAGGAGTTTGAGAATGCTGTGTGAACGCAGCCATTTTGGTTAGTTTATGGTGAACCACAAAATGGGACAATTCAATAATTAGGTTAGGCATGGCGTGCAAATGCAACCAATGTCAGATCTGGCTACAGATTGTGCTTGCCACGCTTCCAACCAAATTTTAATAAGAAAGAACCATACAGCTCCAATAAAACAGCAAACTTAGGTAGACAAACGCTGTTATGAACATTACAGACGTTACAAATGGAATATGGTATTGTAAGCATCAGATAGGACAGGCAAAAAGCCTCACCACAAACCAATTTGGTGTACAGGTAGTCCTCGCTTAACAACCATTCATTTAGCAACAGTTGGACTTACAACTGGTCCTCACACTTACAACTGTTGCAATATCCCCACAGTGACATGATCACACTTCGGCCACTTGGCAACCTATTCGCATTTATGACCATTGCAGCATTCTGGGGTCACCTGATTGCTGTTTTTGGCCTTCCCAGCCAACTGCTGGCAAGCAAAATCAATGGGGAAGCGCATGATTTGCTTAACAACCACATGGTTCACTTAACACCCGCAGTGATTTGCTTAACGACTGCCGCAAAAAAGGTTGTAAGATCGGGTCAGATTCACTTAATGAATGCTTTGCTTAGCAACCAAAATTCCAGTCCCAAATGTAGTTATTAAGTGAGGACAATCTGTAGTACTTAAGATGCTAGACTAGAAACCAGAAGACTCTGAGTTCTAGTCCTCCCTTGAACACAAAACCTACCTGGGTGACTTTAGGCCAGTCCCTCTCTCTCAGCCCAACCCACCTCACAGGGTTGCTGTTGTGGGGGAAAGAGAAAGTGGGAGCATTATATACGCCACCATCAGTTGTACAAAATAGAGCTGGATATCAATCTAATAACAACTAAGATAACACAACTAAAACAAACTCCATTTACTCTTTGTTAGCTTCTTACCTGTGGCAGTAATACGTTTAATGGCCGCCCAGGAATTTCTGATGGTCTCTGAACAGCCAAGCCCGCTCTTTTTGAAATCTTCAGTCACTATCTTGTGAAAGGCTCCACAGGGAACCAAGCTGTCAAACTGCCAAATGGGGGCTGAAGCAGCAAGAGCTCTGCAAACAAAGGTGACAAGATCCGTAATAAAAGAAACCTAGACCAGTGTTTCTCAACCTTGACGACTTTAAGGTGTGTGGACTTCAACTCCCAGAATTCCCCAGCCAGCTTGCTAGCTGGAGAATTCTGGGACTTAAAGTCCTCACATCTTAAAGTTGCCAAGGTTGAGAAACACTGATGTAAAAAACCATCTGTGGAACCCAAACATGCTGTGGACCAGCCAACAGATCTGATCTCAGCTGTGAGATGAGCCAACCCTTTTCTCGTGGGCGTTTTTCAGAAGAAAGTACCTCTGATTAGCATTCCCATTTGAGTGCCATCACTAATGGATGAATTCTGCCAGATCTAAAAGGGAGAAGATAAAAAGACTAGGTGATACAAGACACCTCTTTGGTGATGACTTAAGCCTCACTGCAGTGGGAAAAGCCAAGCTGTTTGGGGTTACTACGATGTTGCCTCTTAGAGAAGTAGATGGAAATCAATTCCTACTAGCCCACCTGGGTATTTCATCTGCTGTTTTCACACTGGTTTCATTCTTCCTTCTATTTTGTTTTTATAGCATTCTCATCTTCTGTTTTAAACTTGTTTAGGTTAGAATAAAGTTATCCGTTGGGGTAAATTCCCTTTAAACACACCAACTCCTAGATTTTATTATGCTGGACTCACTCAAAGGGGACCTCCAATTATAAAACTGTTCCAACACATTGTTAGATCAGCACACCCCAATGTGCTCTGGGTTCGACTACAGCTCCCATCATGCACAACTACTGTGACTGCTAAGCTCTAATCTAACATGGTAATCAAGGATCATCAGGTGGAGAAAGACCAAGCTAGATTCAGAAACTAGCTGGGTCTCTTTAGTTCCATAGCTGTAATGGAATGCGAGGCTGGCATTGGAAGGGCAGGGGAGAGATGCCGCCTAGGAAACAATCAGATAAAGGAGAAAGGAGCCCACAACAGAGCAACGGTCAGAGGAAGAAACTCAGGAAGGGCCCGCCCTAATTACTCAGGAGGTAAATAGGGAAGGCGGGAGATTTGTACTTTCAGACTTGCAAGATTCTGTTACTGTAGCCTTGCAATGAAGTAGAATTAGCTCATCTTTCTGTGTTTCCTGTCTGGATTACCTGGGAGGGCTGACAATAGCAGATAGTACCACCTCGCTCTGCACTCACCCAATTACTACGTGGGGATATTTCATTCGGAACCAGGCGGCAAGCATTCCTCCATAGGATCCTCCTATGGCTATAACCGGTGTATTTTGTGTTCCAGGGATCGTACTCTTCAAGTGCTGAACAAGCACTGCAAAATCAGCCAGAGCTTGCTGTGAAGTCAAGTAATTCAGATGCTTGGTATCCTGAAACAAGACCACAGGACCTTTGTATAGTGCCCTTAGAATACTTACTTAGCTCTCCTGCCCCATCAAAAGAAGCGGTTTCTTAGCTCAAAAGAAAGGGAGCCGGAAACAAACAGCAATCTGAAAACCCAGCAAAAAGAGAGTAGGATTTACACAGCTGCATACCTGGGTGCTGACAATAAGCAGCGGTCTGTGTAGCGACATAATGGGGTGTTAATGAAAAGGGAGTAAGACTGTGACCAACATTTTCCCACCGGCCAGATCCTAAGCTCCGTTTGCATTTCTGTGAGACAGCTACATCCTCTAGTTCAGTGTTTCTCGACCTTGGCAACTTTAAGTTGTGTGGACTTCAACTCCCAGAATTCCCCAGCCAGCCTGCCTTGCTGGCTAGGGAATTCTGGGAGTTGAAGTCCACACATCTTAAAGTTGCCAAGGTCGAGAAACACTGCTCTAATTAATGGCAGGCTATGAGAAGGATTCCAGCAGAAGTGAAGTGAGTAATGCTGTTCTTACCAGAGGAAATGTGGTGGGTCTGTTCCTTCTTTGGTAAAAAGGTTGTGAGGAACGTTACAAGCCTTCTAGTGAATTTGGCTTGTCTTTACAATACCGAATTTCTCAGTGCCTACCAGTTGCTCCAATACTCTTGTTACTGATGAATGAACTGGCACCATCTCATCCCCTGCTTTAAGTTATACTTTAGCTCAGTGGCCATGTAGGTGCTTCAAAGCAGACATCCCTAGGTTTACCTCGACCCCCTGGCATCTCTTGACATGGCTTCTGGAGAACTACTACTAGTCAACGTCAGGAATATCATCCTTTATATATTCTTTTTTCAATCTACAGAACGAATGGCAATATTCACAGGTAACACTATGCCAGAATGTTATAATCACAGAACCAATTAAACATAATGACCCAGATCACCCCTAACGATAAGACCTAAAAAGTAGGATCCCACCTGAGCAAGCCAAAATCAAACCGTGTTATACTTCAGTTCAATGCATGAACTCAACCCATGACAACTTTGAACTGGAGATGATGCTTACGGTGAACGTTTTATTTCCAAAAGGCATGGACTCCCCATAGTATCTGTGTTCAGCAAAAACCAGGATGGCATCTAATTCTTCAGCTACATTCCACATGAAACCCTGGAATGGAGCACAGAGGGTTTTCTTTTAATAATTCAGTAAATAATAATCCTCAATCTTTTAACGTTGATAAAAAGTCTAAAATATTATAATCGGATACAAGATAATCTGCACCGTATTATTTGCAAACCAGGTGATGTCTCCTTCATTGCCGGTGTAGAAGAGAATTGACCCAACATCTCTCTTCCAGTGCTGATCTGCTATGAGGTAGCGCTGTTTGAACGTGCGATCTTCAGCAAAACCAAAGTGATCAGTCTGCAACAGCATGAGAAAAGAAAAAAGAAAAACCTTCATGGAAAGCAGGCAAAAAGGAAAAACCTATGGATCGAGGACAGTAATAGCGCTCTTTCTGCATAAATGAGATTTACAAGCATCTAGAAATTATTGCAGCAATGCAGCTGCCAATGAACTGAACTGTGAAGTAGGTGGCATATAAAAGCTGTCAGTAAACCAACATACTTGAGAAAGAAGATTGAGACTGAACAGGAGGAAAAAAGAAAAATACAGCAGATGGGGCTGTTGGGTGACTTAAATCTCTTCTAGTCCATGTTCTTACGTTATCCTAGCTAACCAGACTTCAGATCTAAAGCATGCAAAATTGCTGCAATCTGGTGTTTTCTTAAAACGGTGGGTAACCCTCTGGTTTTTTCCCCCCACTCCAAGCACTTCAAGCTTAGGTCATAAAACTACTTAGGACTCCAAGGAGAATTTGTTCAGAATTCAGTTGTGAGAACAGCCGCCAATGGTCATACATATTCTAATGTACCTTTCAGACCCCAAAGAGGCTCCAAAGACATTATCACAAAATCTTTGTACCAGAATTTGGCCGATCCCATTGGATGAAAGGCTGGTGATCTCAAACCTGCTCTCCCAAAACTCATCTGGGTCTACATGCTCTGACTCTACCTTCCTGCTATGGTTTAACTCAAGCCTTTCTCAACCTTTTGACCTGGGAGGAACCCTTGAAATAGTTTTCAGGCCTTGGGGAAACCCTGCACATTCAGGCTCAAATATAGGCCACAAGTTACAAAATTATTATATTCGTTTCATGTGTAGGCCTGTCTCTATGCGTTAACAGTGTTCTTAAACTGAAAATAAAGAATGAAACTTAGCTCTTTAATGTGAAGTTGCCTGAATTTGAAATAATTTTTTAAATAAATCGTGATCTCCCAGGGAACCCTTAGTGACCTCTCACGGAACCCTAGGGTGCCACGGAACCCTGGCTGAGAAACCCTGGTTTAACTGCTTGGTAATAAACTGCTGCCACCACCTATCTTCTGGAGGTGAATAGCTACATGGAGCCACAAATGTAGGGTCAGGGGGTGTACATCCAAAGGGCTTATGGGAGTGGATGTTTGAGACCTCCTACCTTTGACCCAACAAAAGACTTCAACACACTGCAATCTAGCTGCTGCATGAGAAACTATGAGAAACATCAAGTTATAGATGCTTGGTAGACCTTTTTCTGATCAGGAAGAAAGCGTCTATGAATTCAGATTTGCCTCCAAGGCAACATGGCCCAGAATCAGAGAGTACATTCTCTGTTACTGGTTCCCCATTAAGAGTCAGGGAACTCACAGGAAATACCCCCATGGTTGAATCCCATGCCAGCCACCCAACATTTCTCAAGTCTCATTTATAGAAAGATCTACTTAATAGAGATCAGAAAACATGGCAACTTTTAAAGAATTCCAGAAGTTGGGGCAAAACTAACAGTTCAATCCTACATGAATTTACTGAGGAATAGACTTGAATGCAAACCAGCGTAATTAAGATTTCAGCCTGAGACAAAACTATGCTAACAAAAAAAGTAAGTATGAATTTAACGATCAGAATACAAGAGAGAGCTATGAATTCGTTCAAATGGCCTTTATTTTTGGTCAACTCAAGGCAGCGAACCTATCTAATGCTCCTGCCCCCAGCCAGCTTTCATGCCAATGGGAGGGCCAGAACACCTGGTCTCCCAGTTTCTAGCCAGGACAAATAATCCTAGGCTCTTTAGCAGTTGCCTAAAACTGAAAGTGGTTCTGTCCTATCAGGATTCGCACAGAGTTCCCTTTAGCAAGATGAAAGGGGTGGATTACAAGAATTCCAGCCAGTGAACTATTTTCAGTTTAGAACCAATGTATTCCTATGCACCTTGGAGTGGAGGCTGATTTTTTTCTAACAGGTTTCCTGTAATCCAGCTAAGAGGTGGTCTCTTTGATAAAGGGGAAGTTTATAGTCTCCTGAATCTTCATCCACCTGGAACCAACTCTTACAACCTGGGCATAAATCAGCATTATGCCATGTCAGCAGTTCTCCATGAGAGCAAAAACCTTCAGCCTTATTTCAGAAAAGCTTTTTCCATCATTAGCCATTAATCATACATTGCCATCAAACATTTTGTTTTTCCTGTAACACAATGACTGTTTTGTTCTATCAGTAGCATTTAGACATGCAATTTTAAAAGCTAAGGGAAGAAAAAAGGAAGAAATGAAATCACCGGAAAAACTTTCCCCCCTCCACAATCCGGAAGCTAGCTTCTTAATACAGTAACTCATGGCCTCTCTGATCCTTCCTCCAGATGTTCATGATAGAGTAACGGTTTTAGCAGTGCACTAACAGCTCTAACAAAAATAGTCATTTCAAAAAGCAGAAGGGGAAGGAGAGTGAAAGCTGAACGACACAGCACAGTTAGCAATACACATCCCAGCTAGGAAGGCAGTAGCACCAGATGGCAAAAATTAGCTTCATTAACCTTCATGGCTGAAAGACACAGGTGTGGAGTCAGCAAAAAGGGAAAGGAAGTTGTCCTGCTAGTTTAGAAAAAAAACCCACAGCCAATTTATTTACTACTGTATGCAAGATACTCCCTAGATCCTCATCCTGGCTTGCTTTTAAACCTAGATTGCATGTGAACTGCCTACCATCTGATAGTGGTAGCAGAATCTACTGTGACAGGGAGTGACCCAGTTTTATTTTGACTCAATGGACTGGGCTCACAACTCATAGTAAGATATGTGACTTTCCTAGTTTGGGCTTCATGTGGTGTCTGAACTTAGCCACCGTGGTTTCTGTATCAGTTGCCTAAAACTGAAAGTGGTATAATTGCAATGGGCGAACCCAGCTATGGAGACGGGCACACCAGCACCATACAACCCTGCACTGTGAAATGCTGTTTCTGTTGGAATTATCAGGGATCAACTCAGCATTGTCTCATAAGCATAAGGGGGGTTGCTCTAGCAAATCACATCTCTATTGTGCTTGTGGGATATCACATGGGTCACCTGATTTCCACTTCCTCCTTCTTGGGCTTGGGGATTAACAGTCTCTATTACCTTATGGGCAGACATGCAGGCAGGAGGGCTGCGTAATGCAGGTCTTGTCCTTTAACATCTCGCCTGCACACACTTTCTATTCCACACAAACCGCGCAGCGGGGTGAGCTCCCGTTGCTCGTCCCAGCTCCTGCACACCAAGCAGTTCGAAAACATGCAAACGTGAGTAGATTAATTGGTACCGCTTCGGCGGGAAGGTAACGGCGTTCCGTGAGTCATGCTGGCCACATGACCCGGAAGTGTCCCTAGGGACAACGCCGGCTCCAAGGCTTTGAAACGGAGATGAGCACCGCCCCCTAGAGTCGGACTCGACTGGACTTTACGTCAAGGGAAACCTTTACCTTTACCTTTATACTGTGAATCTACCTGTACCCAGATCTGCTGAATAAAAAGCAAGCTATCCCTATTTTCTTCATCTAACTACAGTGTGAAGACTGAACTTATTTCTGAACGTAATTAAGCTTAATGTGCAAGCTCTCTTTTGGTTCACGCTTCAACTCTGCAAGATTGCCGTTAGCTGCTTGGAGTTCCTTTATTAACCTTTAAAAACTCCATCAGTTTCAAGGTGGTCCTCTCTAGGGGTTATGCTACCAACTCAAGGAGGCTGAATGAAAGCATGGTTCTAGCTCAAAACAGGCCATCAGTCTGGGGAGAATGGGTGCCTTGCTTCTGAAGAGTAGCCTCACATACTCATCCCAACCTCAGTTTCCCTCACCCATTTCATCAGGCTGGCTCAGAAAAGGAAAACGATGCCTTCTTTTACAGAGGTAATATGGGAACCCACCATCAAGGGAGGCAAGACTGTTTTGCAAACAAGAGTTTCCCACCCCAACAACTACTACACAAATGTCCCAAATGAAAGATGCCTTTTTTATTCTTTGCTATGCTCTGCAACCTGGGGCTCCAGCTGCTTTTCAAAGAATCATCTCTCCTCCATTTCAAAATACTTGGTTTTGCACTGAGAAAAGAAGAAAGGAAATTGGGTCATCTGTTCTTATGTGGCAAACCAGCTCTTTGGTTTTTTTTCTGGGTTCCCACTTTTCCTGTAGTAATTTCCATTCTACCCACACCTAAAGGCTTCCTTTGATCTCCTCTTCCCCAAATAGGAACATCAACCAGCTATGCCAGTTAGCATTTTAGATAAAGAAGCTAGGCTTTAGAGCTTGGTTTCATACCACGAGCCATTTCCACCTTCAGGAGTACCGCAGAGAAATTCAGTGCGTGCAAAATTATACATATCCCTGACACTGACAGCTGTCACCCATAGTTCATCCAGAGAGCATCACATCCTGCTAAAGGTTTCCCAGCTTTCAGCCTGGAAATCCTTGATGCAGACAGTCTGCCAGGAATAGCCAAAATCTCCTTCCTCTGTACTTAACTCTTACTTAACTCCAAAATCCTAGTCCCCCAATTAAAAGAATAATTTTGGAATCTATTCCGGAAAGCAACAGATGGATCCTTATCATAAGCATCTACTTCTTCTAATTGGCCTTCTCCAATATTCCCCACTTGTCCTCCTCCTGCATCACATACAATAGATTTTTTTTTTCTTACTTCTTTGTCATTTGGACATCCTACACAACCTGCCATGCTGATGCCTACAATGCTGCAATTCTTCTGGTAACCCTACACGATCCTCCTTGGGGATAAGCGTTCAGTAGTAATTACCACTTGCCTTGAGTACTCATCAGAGTAGGCAGACAGAATATACACTGTAGGAATAACCTCATAGTACAGCTTCATTTTGATACCGAACTTATTTTCTCCCTTATATAATTCAACATCATTTGAATTAGAGGCTGGGTGTGTATTGTGATGATCCCAAGTAGGGTGTAATGGTTAAACGATTTTTTAAATAAATCATGATCTCCCAGGGAACCCCTAGTGACCTCTCGTGGAACCCTAGGGTTCCATGGAACCCTGGCTGAGAAACCTGATCTTGACTAATCATCATTAATAACCTGATTCTCTCATTTCTTGTTAACACAATCTATGCTGATGTCCATCACTAGCCCTAAACAATTTGAACCCATACTAAACACTGCCTTTTACTGCTAGAGACAATGACCACAGTACCATCAATAAGTTCATGACAGACCCATTACTCTGATGAAGTGACAGAGAGTTCATGTCACCCAGCCAACTAAAACGATATCCAGGAGAAATCCAGCACAGTAGGATCTTTCCTTTTAGAGTCCTTCAGATCTTCAGTACAATGGAAAACAGTTCTCTTGCCAGATAAATCTAATACTTGGTGCCATGATACCCAACTATTTTAAACTACCAGCTCTTTCCATCCTTTTATGTTGATGAACTAAGGGATTTCTTTTAATGACACTTTGATGCAAGTTTCCTTTTGTTTTGAGTCACTCTTGGATTTTAATTGCAAACACAGACTTCCCTGCAGACAGATGTTGCCTGAAGATTGCTTCCACACAGCTCAGTTCAGTTACAGTACAAGTTCAATCCATGGCCTTTGATGTAGACTACAATACCTTAACTCCAATTTGGTGCCCCTCCTTATAGTTTGTTGCACTAGGGAACATCTGGAGAACATCAGATCGGGAAGGCTACCTTCACTTTTATTGGTGCTTAGTAATACTAGACAAAATAAAGATGCATATTATAAATGTAGGAGCCACTAACACCACCTTTAGCAATGGCATTATTGCCACCAGGAAATTTTGGTGGTTTGGGCACAGGATACTTGTCAAAATAGCAACTATTTTCATACCCCTGCAGGAACTGTTCCAAAACACATTAAACTCTTTTTAACTTCTGAGAATTAGTTTTCACTTGGCTGTTTCCCCTAATTTTGCACCTTTTTGGTTTTGCAGATGCCTCCTGAAGAATTTCTATCTTGTAGGTCATGTTCACCCCATGGCCTTTGACAAGGAGCATAGTTGGGGGTGTGACAAGTGGTCATTATTCTTTGGGTACAACTGAAAGCACTTGGGAACCTGGACATAAAGCTTAATAAACTGACTTATTTTGCTCCCTCGTGAATTTTTGAATTGAAATGTACACAAAATATGTTTCTCACCATTTGTACATTGTGTGGGAATATTACTGCAGTTGAACAAATGATGAAGTTGAGATGCTATCCTGGTGTCTGGAGACTGTTAGGGTGCAGCGGGAGAACAAACTCAGCTCAATCCCAGCAAGACAAAATGGCTTTGGATTATTAAGCCGTTTAATTCCAGGGATATTCCATTTTTAGTTCTGGATTAGGTTCCTGTTCCCATGGTTTGTAATCTGGAGGTCCTTCTTGACCCAAAGCTTCTGTTTGATGAGCAGATGGCAGCTGTGGCAATGAAGGTCTTTGCACAACTTCATCTTTTGTGACGCTTACAACCTCCCTTGGAGCTGGAGGCCCTATTCATGGTCACCCATGTCTCAGTCATCTCTTGCTTGGACTGTTGTAATACACTCCACATGGGACCGCCCTTGAAGACCTCTTAGAAGCTACAGATGGCCCAGAATGCAATGGCTGAAGTAGTTATGGGCACATATTGGTTTGCCCTTACAACACCTCTACTCCAAAACTGAAAATGATTACCAGTTTGCTTCTGGGTGGGATTCAAGATGCTGGTGATCACCTTTGAAACCCTTTGTGGTTCTACTCCCAACTCTATCTGCCCATCCAAATAGATCGGGAGAAGTGGGCTCCTTCCAGGCTCTCTCTTTCAAAGAATGCCATCCATAGGGTCCAAAAAGGTGTGCCTTTCCAAGTGCATCCCCTCTTCTCGGGTCCTTAGGGTCCAATCCTGCTGGATTTTAGAAAAGCTGTTAGAATCTGGCTGTCCAACAAGCCTTGGGGATGTATATGTTCCTTTCTGAAGGAAACACTGCGTTGTTAGAAGTATTATTGTTCTTTGGGTAACAGCATATTAGAGGGATTGTTGTGGTCACTTATTCTGTCTATGTTTCATGCTGTTTGGATTCAAACTTAGTTATACTGACTGAAGATGTTGCCTAGGCTGGCAATGAAATGTCTTACCAATTGAAGCGAATATTTGTAGCTCAGGGTTGAACTGTGGAGTCCTTGGTGCTCTCTGAGCCTTGTTTTCTTGCAGACATTTCATTGCCAGACTAGGCAACATCTTTGTGCAACACTCCCTCTTTGCACTGAAGATGTTGCCTAGTCTGGCAATGAAACGTCTGCAAGAAAACAACAAGGCCCAGAGAGCACCTAGGACTCCACAGGTAAAGCTGTATGTAAGCGGCTCAAAGCCAGCAACAATTCAAGCAAATAAATACCAAGCATTTAATATCTAATTTTACTCTTCTAAATTCCATCAAACATTAAAACAAGCAGACGAGGGGAAAAAACAGTTAGGTATTTAATGCCAGCTCACTTTGGTGACCTTTGATTATAGCTGTTGCATTTCTTTCAGAAGTTCAAGGCAGCGAATATATTGCTGTTTCACCAATGTTAACCTCACCATATACCTGAGACCAAGAAGTCCAAAGTTTCCTTTAACAGTTTGGGCAATGTTTAAATGAGTCAACCAAATTTGAGGAGAAAACATCAGGATCCCTGCAGGAAGTACGCATAGCTTCTATGTCCGATGCAACTGCTGAAGACATGTGTTCCATCAACCCCATGAGATTTTGCTTGTTCCAGCAAGTGTCTTCCAAAAACAAATGCCTTCACATTAATAATAATAATAATAAACCCCAGCATGTATTCAGTACTGTTAACAGCTACTCTAATTTTATTGCTTTGTCTGCAAATTTTCTGGCACAACCCTGAATGTCCAGGATCAACCAAAGAGATCTAGAAAGAACAAGCATTTCTGCCTCTTGAAGTAACACCATGCTTACAAAGCATAAAAAACAAGATAATTTAGCAGTTTCTAAACACTGTGGTTACAGGATATTCTTGGAAGCACTGTGGTTGTTCGAGATCACACCCTTTGATACGAGGAGTAATTTATCAGGGCGTGATGTGGAACCACCAACATGCTTCAGAGAATGAGAAAACTCCTTTCATAAAACATTTGAACTGACAGCATGCAAAACTTTATTTCAACTTTGCAGAAGTCTCCTGAATCAGATTTTGAGGCAGATGGAGACATGTTCAGTCATTCATGTCTCATAGAATTTACTTATCAACATTAAAACTAAGATGGAAAATTAACCAGAAAGGTCCCCCCACCCCAGGAATGCCCACATTTGAGACAGAAGTTTATTTGGAACATTGTTAGGAAAAACTGCACTAGAATATCTTCTGAACTAAATTCGCCCCCCACCCCCAGTTTGTAAACCAAGTTAAAGATGTTTCTTTCTATATAAAAGCACCAATATCAACATTTCATAAACATTTTATTTCCTCTAGCTGAAAGCAAATTTTTCTGCCAGAAACTACTCCATAACTTTGGCCCGCTAATTGTTTTATTTTTGTTAACTGCTGAGAGTTTGTAGGCATGGCTAGGCCAAGGCAGAGTGAAAGAGGAGTAGGAAGGTAACAAGACATTAATTAGCAAAGATTTGTTTCCATAATTAACTTACAAAGTATCATGACCAAAATCACAACAGCCACATTATTGGGGAATCCCATTGGTATAAAGCAAAACCAGAATGCACATAACATCGCATAGGTGAACAATTTGGTCCTAGGAAATGGCGCCAGAGGTCCTCACACTGTGATCTATGAATCTGGTTGTCCACCTGTCCCATTTAGGTAGTCCAAAAGAAACCTAGAGAATAAATGGTATACTGATGTGTTAACTAGATGTATATTCCACTTTGCATTGCGGGGAACAAGACGGCATACTCCAACATTGGATTTCATTTTTTATGATTGAAAAATAAATGCCTTTTTGATCAAAACTGAGGAGATGATGGGGGACCATAACTTTCACAACGTTGAAGCTGATGCAGCGAACTACTTTCTTCCTACAAGTCTGTTACTCGATGTCACAGAACGTTGTTCTAAAAAAAGCACAGCCCTTACATTAAAAAAGCAAAACTACTACTATTAAAATGTTGATTACATGCTTGAAGATGCAAACACTCCAACAAGTTTTCAAAGTGGCCCATAGGGGAAAGGTCTGAAAACTGTACATGACTATTCTGCAGAGCACAATCTGATATCCCAGGAGCTACATCTAGCTGTGTAAAGCCTTAGCTGAGGGCCCAGAAGCAATATAAACACGGCCATCTATAATTTTTAATCTAACCCCATGGAAAATTAGGATGACCCAGGAAGCAATCATATTACCCTGATGTAACTACATTTAAATGCAGATTAAATCCAATGTATTTTTTTTTCCTGGCTCAGCCCATTTTTGTCCTAGCCTTGCCTATTTTGGGGGCAGGGTATACCTTCTCTAGCCCACTTATACTTTAATGCAATGAAACAGACAGACCTGCCGCTTTGTGTAAGAAGTAGAGGATCAATGGGTGACTTGATTTAAGTAATGAAATCACAGCATCCACTTGAGTGGCCGGATGACTAAAAGGAACGTGTGAAAAAGCACAGCAACCTGAGTAATTAATTCGGCTTAGTTGCTGGTATATCTGATTCCATGTTTTGCAAATCTTCTGGGAGTTGAACTCCACACATCACGAAGTTGCCAAGTTTGACAAACGCTGATCTAAGGGAACCTTTTGGATAATGGAGGAGTCCACCTCTCCTTCAGTAAAGGACCAGCTAGGAATTTTCATGAATGGTTCCAGCTGAACTGAGTGTCCCAAAGTTCAGTGTTTGGGTGTGGTGATGATCCCACATACCATCCAAGACTTTCTGTCATTAGAAAGGAGTGGTTCAAGATAGATGCAGAGTTTCGCCAACAGTTATATAACTTGGACACTGAATAAGTATCAAGGTAAATCAGCTTTCTTTTTGACTATCAAAGCTTAATTGATTCCCCAGTGGGGATTTCTTCCCAGCACAGGAAAGAGGAATTTCCCTTGAGCAGTAGACTTCCTTCTATAACTTCTTTGAATTTTGTTTTTATCGGCAGACTCCACACACTGCATGTAGCTTAAGAATCAGATGTGGTTTAGACAGTCGTGAATAGCTTGTCTCTTACTTACCAAAATAAGAGCACTGATCCATCTGTTTCTACTTTGGTGTTCTCTGTACTTGGGCCATCCTACAAATTGAATTTATTTATTGAATTTATACAGCCACCCATCTCGCTTGCATGCAACTCTGGGCCAGCGTACACAGAATGATGTGAGTTGCCTTCCAGCATTCAATCCCCAGGCGAAAACATTCTCACAGCTGTCAGAATCATACCTGGGGTACAACCCGCCCGTAGATTAAATCACCACCTTAATTTTGCACCCGTCCACATTGCCATCTTTCCTAAAAGGCAATGTTTATTTGGCTCCTAAAATCAAATCAAATCAAATCAGGAGTACCTCCCTTTTGTGACTTTTGAGAAAAGTTAAGTTTAGATGGCACAGATGACTCTTAGCTGGAAAGCTGAGAACAGAGGCTGCTTCGTGAAGTCAGAGTGTGAGAAATAGGTTTATGCACACAGACATATATACACACACAGGCTGAGTTTAAGATGCGGACTCACGCTATTAGTCACACTCTAAAAATTCCTGTTCACTGCCTGATTCTAAAGGATACCTGAAGCTTGACAGGATTTTCTGCAGAAAACAAGGTCAACCCTTTGTCCGCCTTCAGAACCAATCCTGGATATACTCCCTTCTAAACCCATTTCACCAACACCCTGCCCACACAGAGTTTTTCCATTTACAGCTTGTCATTCTACTTCCTGCTTTGAATACACATTAGCAAAGTGTTTCCCAACCTCAGCACTTTAAAATTGTGGCCTTCAACTCCCTGAATTCCCCAGCAGAGCACGTGTGGACTTCAATTCCCAGAATTCCCCAGCCAGGGAATTCTGGGAGTTAAAGTCCACGCATTTTAAAATTGCCAAGGCTGGGAAACACTACATTAGCAGAACCTTGCTGGTAATTGATCACCTTCTTTCAGATTCTGGGGAATTATTTTAAGATGCTCACAATAATCACGATACTCATTCACCTCTTTAAATTACACAATTACCAAATTGAAAAGATTCTTCGGGGGTCTTCATGAAACCCAAGCTTTAAAACACAAGGAAAAAAGTTATGAAAGTGACCTAAAAGAGCAGAGAAGCCCAGAATGTTTGAATCAATCACCCTTTCAGGGGAAAGGCTTTATTTTATAGGTACATACTATGTTTTTTATTTTATATATTATGTGTTATGGAGTCCTTGGTGCTCTCTGAGCCTTGTTTTCTTGCAGACGTTTCATTGCCAGACTAGGCATTATGTGTTACTTTATTTTACATGCTATATGTTTTTATTTTTCATCATTCCATTCCGTTGCCAGAACAGCTTAAAAAGGAGCATAGTGTTGAGTAGAAATTGTCAAATATCTTTTAAACCATGATTTAAGTCATCCGACTATATTAATGCACCACCTTCACTGGCTATAAATTGGGATTGTGATACTTAATACACTGATCCCCTATATGATTCTTTGCATCTACTCTGGAGAGGCAAGCATTCTGTTTCCCACAACACAAACACAGTGTAAGGTATACAAAAATATGCTCTTATGGCACACATACCCCAAGGACCCAGAAAACATTTTTTAACCAACCCATCTAAATAAAAAAAAACCCCTATTTTTTTAAACAAAAAATAACAAGAAGTGTGACACTGTTTTACATTTTTGCAAATACCTTCGATATCTGGCAAATGCTTTTGATTTTGCAGACCCCTGAGAAGGTCTTGGGGGCCCCCAAGGGTCCCCAGAGCTCACTATCAGAAACTCTGGTCTAGGAGACTGGTTCAAATTCCCCATCCTACCATGTACTTGCTGTAGAGACTTGGGTGGATTAATTTTGCAAGAGAGCAGTGGAAGAAACGTGGGGGTGGTCCCAGGTTCCTGTACTACCCACCCCTTTTTGGCTGACAGAATAAAAATAGGATCGAGGCCAGATTAGGAAATTTACAATGTGATGAGACCATAATTGCTAAAGCTTTTGTTATAGTGTTAACTGCTGCCTCGAAGGAAAAAACTGCAAACGAGGCAGGAAGCTCTTCACATCCTTAAGAACTCAAGTCTGCAGTGTGGCCTGCAGATAAGTGCATAGAAATAAAATTTCATTGGGAATATGCAAACAACCACTTCCGCATTTTCCAGGCTATTCAAGGGCTGTTGTTTTGCCCTGGTGGGTTTTTTTGGTTTTGGACACTTGGTGTGGAAATATCTGCCAGAGAAGCTTAATGATTCAGCCAGGTCAGTCCCTTCTGAGTACTCCCTTTATCTGAAGAATAAATTTGGAAGACACTCACCATGACTCTGCCAAGTGGGTCTGTAGTGGCTGTCTGCGCAACAGGCTTAATCAGATTTAACTCAACCATGGTTTCCTCAACTTAATTTTCTGAGGTCCCTCAACACCCTTGAACCCTATCTGGATTGGGTGTGCACAACACACAATGGTCAGCTAGTCTGCACTTCAGCGCATCACACAACCACAACCAAAAAATGGCAACTGGAAAAGGAACATTTTTGATCCTTTGTGCTCTTCTCCGCTTCAAATGTAAACCAAGCTTCCTTGGTTTAGTAGTGCACTGGAGGTATTCAGGCTTGAGTTGTTTAGAAGCAGAGCTTGACAAATGCTTTTTGGAGCCATTTCTTCAGTGAAATATCCCCATTCAATAACTTGCTTTTTAGCTGATTTCAGAACATTTGGAAGGCAGGGGATCAACAACTTGGAAGGGATCCATAAGGCCACAGTGCAAGAATCCAGACTGAACCCGCAAGAGATGGTGGCACCGTCAAATGAATCTTACCTTCAGAAAATTGTTTCTTAAATGTAATTGGAATTTACTTTCCTGCAACTAAATACAGTTATTCTATGGGCTACAATCAGAAACAGTAGAGAATAGACTGTGGTCTTCTCTGAGTGATACTCCAGATTTGAAAAGTTCTACCATGTTTCCCCTTCTGAAAGCTAAACATATTCCATTCTCTCACTCTCTATACACAGAGTTTCCAGTCTCCCCATTATCCTAGTTACCCTTTTTTTTTTTTTTTTTTTTGCAGTTCTAGCTTCTCTGAATACTTCCTAAAAAATGGCGTCCTGAACAGGATAGTCCTTGAGATGTAGACCAGGGCATCTTGAGAACCTCACCATTACCAACCACCAGTTGACCAGAGGATGATGACAGAGGGCACTACATTGCCTAAGCCTATTGAAGCAGCGTCCAACAGTAAAGATAGACCACACAGTCTGGGGGTAATGAAGAGCCAAAAGGCCAACGTAGAGAGAATTGAAAGCAGTAGATAGAACTACACTTGAGCAAGGGCACAAGATTCACTCAAGGACCTTGGGAAGTCCTGACCACCTACCAGCCCTTCAAGGGAGACCAGACGAAGAAACCAAGACATGTTGTCCAATACTACTTTTCTTGTAACGTTATAACAACAGAATCTTGCAAGTCTGAATGCGCCTCCCCCATCTTCATGTGAATTTAGGAGGGGTTTGTCTGAGACTTATCTACATTACATTCCTATCCCAGACTCGAGTTTCTTTTATCTGACTGTTGCCTTGGCAGTGTCTCTTCCTCTTGTCCATCAAGGCCATCCCCTCCGCCCTCTACATCACCCCTGCCAAAGCAACACCAGTTCTTGAGATCCACTGGGTTGACTTCAACAACATGGACTCAATATGCAACATATAAAGCAGGGGCAATCAAACCAGTTTTGGCTTCGTGGGCTCACCTGAAATTTTGAGAATATTGGGTATTTTTGCTAGGGGACTTACCCATACCTAGGCTGGCTGCTATGAGAACATAACCATTTTACCAGCAAGCTATCCGCCAATCTGTTTCAACCCCATGGGCAGGAAATTCCTTATCTCTGCTTATCTGTGTCAGATGCGGATGCTGTGTTACAAGAAATTACGATAGACTACTGATCCTGCCTTAATAAAATTGCAAAACATTCCGGGTTCTTAGGAATGAGTTGTTTATATTTATTGCTTCAGTTACTGTGATACCTCTGCATAATTATCTCCAAGTACAGAACCAGGGAAGCATTAACCATAAATGCTTCCATGTGAGTTGATGGCAAGCAATACTGTGTGAGATCTCTTTCCTTTGACAGGCAATTGGAGCCACTAATAAAACCAGGAAGAGGTTTTGGCTTGTAACTTACTTTATAAAGTCCATCCAAGTGTCACTTTTGACTTAAAAAATGCTTCATCTAAGCTGGCCTCCAGATTTACTTTAGACTACAATACGGGAAAGTTAAGAAGTGGGCTGCAGGAAGCGATTTCTTTAAATCAATGGCATTTATGTAAAAACTTGGTGTTAATACCTTAACCTGAAACTGACAGCATCCCTCATTCTACTGTCCACTGCTTGCTTTCCTTAGGACCCAGATGGCCAATGCTATGGAGAGCAAAACATACAGATCTTTAGCCATTATGAAAGGGAGATTATACCGAGTAGTAAATGGGAAAGAAAAAATGCCTTTACTGATATATTAGCAGCTATGAGGCGAGTCAGAGATGCAGAAGAACGGCTTATTGTAGTACCTATTTATCTTCTATATAAGGGCAGATAAAACACCCAAGCCTCTACAGAATGCATAATTACACTATGGAATTCATTACTAGCTGGATATAGATTTGACAAATTCATAAAACAAAGTTATTATTAATATGTTAACAGATATTGCTGGAAACACAAGCAGGAGAGTGCAAATGCCCACATCTCCTAAATTTGCCAGCTCCTTCAGCAAAGAGTTTGAAAATTTACAGTCTTTTGAGTGGCCGCAAGTAAAGGACCTCTCCCCTTCCTGAAATTACTGAACTCTCACAAGGGTTCATAGTACTATCAAAATACGAAAATTTTGAAGGTCAAGATTTCAGTTTTTCAGAGATCTGGGGTGGCAACGGGATGGAAGAGCACGTTACACTCTAAGGACAGACCCCGCTTCCATTTCTGGTTAGAACAAGATGTTCAGTAAGACAGAATATAAGAAAATCTCAGCTGGATCAGGTCTAACTTTACAAAAATCCTTGCACAGCTGGGGTATCTCAATGTTCAAGTTAAAGCGCAGCTAACTTGTGGGTTGAAGTCCACACATCTTAAAGGTGCCAAGGTTGAGAAACACTGGCTTCGGGAGTCCTCCATCTCACAGCTTCTCCTCTGCTGTCTTCCCACAACAGGATAAGCCTCAGAAATCAGTATGTTGGGTCAGTCAGCCCGGGCGAACTGCTTATGAGCGAGGATGTGACAGGAATCCAGCAAACCATGATTAAGCTATTGTGGTGCTAATCCCAGTCCACTTTTGCCGGCTTGCCTGCAACTCCACCAGCAGGCTTCCCTTGCTGCTGCCATCCTCCCCTCCAGGCACAGCGAGCGCTCCAGGGTGCGCGATCCTACGGAACTCACCGCCACTGGATACCGGCACGATTGAAAAGGAAATGGAAGGGAGAGAGTGGAGGAGGAAGTACAGGGTGCCTTGCGACGAGAGGGCTCGAGGGGAAGCCGCTCGGCTCTTCCTTCCTTACCTTCTGGGTGATATAGCAAGTGCGGTAAGCGCGAAGCCCCGAGAGCCGGGAGGGATCGGGACGGGAGGCC
This sequence comes from Candoia aspera, assembly GCF_035149785.1. Lineage (NCBI taxonomy): Eukaryota > Metazoa > Chordata > Lepidosauria > Squamata > Candoiidae > Candoia > Candoia aspera. The sequence continues at coordinate 109,528,994 of NC_086157.1, read as the reverse complement.
GCGCAGAGGCGAGGGTGGGTGAAGAAGCTCTGAGCGCGGCCGAAAGCGCCGACCCACGCGAGGCAGACAAGCCCCACGCCCCACAAGACCCTCATGAATGCAGAGCGGCTGCCCGAGATCAAGACTGCCGCGGCGTCCCGCCTTATTTATAGCCGCGCTTCGGGAGGGCGGGGAATGAGGCGGGGCCGAGAGTCTCCTAACTCCACCCACAACCTCGAGGCGGGCAAACGAGCGACTCTCCTCAAAATTCAGCCACGCCCCCCCTCGACGATTCGCTGCTGGAGAGGGCGGGGCAAGGCGAGACGGAAAGGCAGGTAACCCCTCAGAGGCTTTCTGCGATTGGCTCCGGCCTGTGGCAAAGCGTAAGACTCCCCTTTTCCCCTCCCACTCCGCCTCTGACGCAGCCGGTCGGGGTGGCCACGGCAGGTGGAAACGACGGAGCACTGCGGTTGGCTCGAGAAGGCCGGGAGTGGGCGTGGCTGGGGGAGGTTGAGTTGAGGCGGGAAAAAAAGGGCGGGGACCTGAGGGGCTCCCCCTCCGGGCTCCGCGCTGATTGGCGCGTGGAAGAAAGAAGATGTTGTCGTTACTTCCGTCCGAACCTCGGGACCACTTCCGGAAGAGAAAGGTGCTCCTGCTCTAAGGTGCGTTGCTTTTGTTCATGGGGGACGATGGGTGAATAGTCACCTCATTTCCTTCACTTTATGCTCTCCTCGATAAATTTGTTTATTGTTGTTATTATCATCAAATTTTGACTTTGGGCCAGTCCTGTTCAGCCCGACCTACCCCACAGGGTTGTTGTAGGAACACCAGGAGGAGGTAATACAATGCAGGCTGCCTTGATTCCTTGTATAAAAGGCGGGGTATCAATTCACACCACCCCCTGTCCCAGGGTCTTTCAGGCTGCTGCAGGGTGGGCTACGCTTCCCATCATCCCCAGCCAAGTTGTGGTTATTGGGGTAGCAGCCTTTCTCACGACTAAAGGCCACACTGTCTTGCGAGCAGCTGTGTGGAGACCCGTGTGGCAGGCAGAAATCCAACTGATGCAGATCCCCGTTTCCAGAGGGAACCTGAATGAGGGTTGCTTTCAGGAAGGGCGAGAGAGATTTCCAAGGAGAAGACGGCAGGCATTGAAAAGTGCTGCTGTTTTGTGTTTCAGGAAACCAGACCCCTTTCTTCTCTCCCAGCAGACGGATTTAAACTGGATTTCCTCAATGTGGTGCTCTCCAGCCATGTTGGAGCCAACTTCCCTCACCCCCGTTTTATAGGGAGAAAGGGGGTAGAACACATTTTCCTCCACCTGGCAATCTCTGGTGAGCTCTCAGTTCATTCTGTTCTTTTTCCCAGAGTCCCTGCCCCTGGGTTTAACATCACTGCACAGGCAGAATGGATGCAGCACCCTGTGACAGGGTCCAAAATACATAAGGCTATATTGAGAGGTTGGAAGGCATTCTGTTGCCCAGAAAATACTAAACTCAAGTTCCCAGCAGTCAAGCCCAACATTGGCTGCCAGTCTACTTCTGGGTCCAGTTCAAGGTGCTGCTTTTGACCTTTAAAGCCTTACATGGCAGGGGACCCGTTTATTTGAGGGACCGCCTCTCCCCAGTTACATCTACCCGTCCCATCAGATCTGGCAGAATGGGCATGATACGGGACCTGTCTACTAAGGAGTTGCAACTGATGGGACCCAGGAAATGAGCCTTTTCTGCCGTGGCTCCCGCCCTCTGGAACCGGGAACGTCATTACCCTGAGGTGAGGTTAGCCCTGTCCCTACCAGCCGTCCGGAAGGTTCTTAAGGTTTTTCCATCAACCTTGGGGATCCCATTGGAACAGGGAGCTTGTGAGATGGTTGTATTGCGTTTTGGATGTTCTTTCTCCTGCAGCCTTGGCTTTATTTGTGTTTAATTGTTTTTAGTAGTTGGGATATTTGTTTTTAACTCTCTATGTTGTATGTCACCCAGAGTCACATTTGTGAGATGGGCAGCTGTATAAATTTGGTAAATAAAAAATAAAATAAAATGAAGGGTTTACTTTTAATCTAGCTGAATTATTTATTTGTTAAGGGCTTCATAAAATTAGTCTTTTCAAAGAAAAAATCTCTCATAATATAGTAATGCAACAAAATCATAATAAAACTAACATGTTAAATTCAAATGTGTGTGTGTATATCTCAATACAATGTAATTAAATGCTACATACATAAAGAAGATCTATTTCTTAGCATGTAGTTAAAAGATACAAGGAATAAAATTGCGAAAATGCCTAGAAATAGAAGAACCTTATCTTGATGCTGAAAAGATGCAGGAAACTGCAGGGAAGTGCTGGAACTTCTGTGAAAGTTTTGTTGCCTACATGGGCTGAAAGGGGGTTATTTTATTTCAGGGGGTTTATTTATTTCATATCTTGAATATTCCATTCTGTTTTAGCTGCTGTGATTAGAAGTTTTCTAATTTACTGCAGTTGAGGTGTTATCATTTCTTCTGTCTGGGCCAGAGTATCCCTACTGTTATTAGCTTAGGGTGGATGGTAGTTGATCTGGGTAAATTTTCAGGGTGAAGCAGTGAGCATTTAAGGAACAAGTGGTACAGAGGGAGGCTTTGTTGATCTAACTTGAAGAAAAACAGACAAAAAAATGAGGGAATAGCTGCAAAGCATCATTTAATTCAACCTGGGCTGGTGCTTCTGCGGACTAATGGTGACTGGTGGTAAATATCTGATTGCCTACTTCTGAGACAACCTCTACAGCCATTTTATTTTTGATCATTATTACCATTATTATTTAGCTTCATTATTGGTTCATTGTAGTAGGCTAATGGTTTTAGTGAGTACTAAATCTTCTTTTGCATCAGCTTCACCAGCTCTTCCTATGATGCAGGAACCAAGAATAGATTCTCCTTTTCTGCTGAGGTGCTGGACATGGCTCACAGAACAGACAGGGTAGCATACCCCATTGAGAACTGGCTCTCAAGGTAGCCAATCTCAGCTGCAGCTTTATGGTCACAGACAGTGAACTGAACATGTGAGTGGGCAGTTTGATGGTGTTAACTGCATAGCTCACAAGCTGCATTTGATTGTGGAGGGTGGATGTGAGAACTATACTCTGCCAGGTAATGCTGAAGTTGCCACCGATGCTATTACAGACAAGTGCTTTAAGAGTGCTGGTTTATTCCGCTGGATTTTGACTGGGAGACGTGCTGGGACAGTGCCAGGTTGAGCTCCACATACACTTAACATCTGATCTCTCAGTGTGTCACTCACCTGGTAGAACTGCAACTACCTGTTGTTCCTGGCTGCATGACATGTCAAGACATTCAGCGGTGTATCTCTTCAGCTCCAGGAATGGAGACTCATAGCTGAGGCAGTTTATGCACTTCAGCCATTCCTGTGCATGATGAGTTTTTTTTAATGCCAAGCCAGGTTCTCCCCACGTTTTTTCTTCTTAGAAAAGGCCTTCTGTTAACTCCAGAAGAAGCTGGGCTCATAGGACAGAAAAGCTTTGGCAGGCATACTTCACAGTGGAGTCTGCAGTGACTGAAGGTCTTAAGTTCCAAGCAAGCATTTGCATCCTTCTTTGACATAGGGGAAGTGGGGGTGATTGTCAGTGCTGACCTCTCCCCCAGTGGAGAAAGCTCTTGGTTGCAGAATTAGCCTGAATAGAGTGCAGAAGACTAGGCCACAGCTAGGAGGAGAGGGTGGTCCATCCAGCAGATACTTCTCTAACAGAGACCCAATTTTAGCACAAGATTTGCTAGGCAGGCCCAGGTGTACCAGCTTCAACTTGGGCGGCCTATGTGGCATATCACCAGGGAGGTGTTTTCGGTTGGCTTGGCTAGCAGTGCAGAACTCTGTTGTTTGAGTAAGCTAGAGAAATGGAAGGGGACAGACCTCCAGCCTTGAGCAACTGATGCCAAGGTTGGCCAGGCTTACGAATTCTTGTCCACTGTTTCTGTCGCTCACCAACCATCCCAAGTGATGTTGTTCTCCAGGACAGGTGATGTAAAACACCCTGATTTGGTAGAGCAATTCAACTTCCTTAAAGTTAATGTTCCCAGACCTGCCCTTGGAGGGAACTGAAGGCTTCTTAGGTCACTCTGCAGACCACGGCCAGTGACTCATTTAGTGGAATAAGGACTATACTGGGTTTATATCATCTTAGAGGTGCATACCGGAAGAGAGGCATATGGCGTACTGGCTGTCTCTTGCAACCACTGAGTGAGGACCATGCTTTTGCTCAAAGTCAAACCCTCCATCTGGTTTTATCTGCATCTGCACTCCGTAAGTTCATAGGATTTGTCCACCACCCTTCCTATGTCTCCCCATCCTCCCTTAATCACACTGTCAGAGCCTACCTACTTCATGCACAAGCAGTACTGCTGAGCCCCAGTTGCTGGGCTACATGGGCCAGATGAGGTATATTTGGCTCCTAGGCTGGGTGCACTCTTAACACACACACATGTAGATATGCTTTGGCCATAGCAGACCACACTAGCCAGACAGAATGAAAAGAGGACTGTTGTTTCCCACTCATCATGTCATTTCCTGACTGCCTGGAAAGTAAGAACCAGAATTCTGGTTGCTTTTATTTTTAAAGGTTCATGTAGGGAAGCTGGAATTCATGGGAGGGTGGGGCGGGGGCATTAATGTATGCAGGCTTCAGAAGAAGAGCAGGTGGAATGCTGGAGGTTAGCATCACATGCACTTTGCTTTACACACAAGTGGAACAGCATTGGTACTTGTTGGTTTGCTGGCTACGTATGTGCATGCAAGTGCATGCTCTTGATTCTTGATGAGTTTAAAATTGCTTTTATCTACATACAATGGCTGCCTTCAGTTTCAAAGGCACTACGAAAGCTCCAGAGTTAACAGGACAAGGAGCATACACAGATGTGTAGCAAGTTTTTGTTTGTTTGACTTCTTTTACTCACTGTTTTTTTTGCATGTCTATAATGAAGACTAGAGTGAATGGGAGATTTTAATCCACACTGCATAGTAAAATGTGCAATTAGACAACATTGTATGCCTCCAGGACACTTGGAAGTACAAACTTGGAGTAAGTGAAAACTTGTCTCTTTTTTAGACATGCGATATACGAGTAAATTCACCCAATGAGCTACCCCTGACAAATAGACACTTGGTGTAATGTGTTTCCAGATTAAGAAACACTTCCGTTATAGAATTACATACAGTCAGGGTTACCTAATACTGAAGCTGTGTTGTCTTTCAACAGATAATTGTGAAAGCACATGAATGGCAGACACTTCTTGGTTGCCTCTGTCATTTCTATCCAGAACTGCAGCTTTGTGTATCCAGCATGCCACAGTTGCTTTTCCAAGCTCTCCCTGCAATTCAGAAGGTATGCTCTGTCTGCAGAATTACGAAACGATGACAACTCTCAAGAGTAAAGAATCGTGGTATAGAACAACTGTCACCAAATGAGTACCTTTCGGGTTTGAACTCCTTTCCAGATCTATGTTGAACTTCCAAACATGCATTCTTTTGGCAGTGTGCGCCTATAATTTTATGATCCATATTTAAGTTCTGTTTAAATTGGATGCAACTTCACTATCATGGTATTATTGCAACCTGTGGTTCTTGGGCATGGGATGAATACCACTCATACAACCATGTTAGGGATCACTACTGTTGTCTGAAAGCTGACATTTCTCAGTGTCTCAGAGCTAAGCCAAGCAAAGTATTCTTTTATGTGCCACAGAACTATTTCCAATCTATGTATAACTTTTCCAACGTGAAATTATTTCATTCTTATTTTGTCTGTCCACCTAATAGCTCACAAATGGCAGTAATAATGACCATTCTTCCTTATATACTAAGTATGTGTATAAAGTAAAATGTTAACAGCAGTCTTTTCTCCTTGTCTGCTGCAGTATGTAGATTAAAAGTTTTCAGATCAGACAATGACTAGATTCATACTTGCTAAGGAGCCAGTTTGGTCTAGTGGTTAAGGCAGCGGGCTAGAATCCAGGAGATGGTGAGTTCTAGTCCCGCCTTAGGCATAAAAGGCAGCTGGGTGACCTTGGGCCAGTCACTTTCTCTCAGCCCAACCCACTTCACAGGGTTGCTGTTGTGGGGAAAATAGGAGGAGGAAGAAGTATTTGGTATATTCACCACCTTGAGTTATAAAAAATAATAAAGGTGGGATATAAAATAAATAAATGATATATTTCCTGAACCTAGACATTGTCTGCAAATTAGGATGTATGACTAAGCATGGTGTGAACCCAGTTAATTGGCCCTGATTAAGCAAACTGTGGCTTCGTGCAATAGCTTATCCCACTAAAAGGATTTGCAATGCCTGCAATGCAGAATAAAGTAATTAAACTGCATCTTTGCACAGATGGTAATACGAAAGCCATTGTATGCAGCTGTATGAATTAAAAATCAAACTGAGGTTTAATTCTGAGTTTGAATTTCAAGAAAAGAGAGTCATCCAGATGTTCTTTTATTCCGTTCACTAGGTTTTTAAACTGCTTCAATCTGATAACTCCCAGCAAGGTAGAAAGATAAAACATTTTGGTAGATAACCAGAAGAATGAATTATTTTATTTGTGGTACAATATTTATACCCCAGCTCAATCCAAACAGACTGGGCAGGGTTTGAGAGGCAAAAGAGAACAGGACACTTAAAAATAATCTATTTATGATTTTTAACAGGGTAAACCTAATACATCGTAGGTGTCATTCAATCCAACTAGCCTAAGGCCCACTGGAACAATGAGACTTTTGATGTGAGCCTGCAACATTTAATGCCTTCATTGTCTTCCCTTTGTCAGATACAGTTGCCGGAAGTGTGGTTGTTCAGGTGACACCAAAGAAGCAAACTACAGATATCGACTTTTGCTGGAAGTAGCTGACACAAGCGATATTTTTGAGGTCACAGTATTTGGAAGCTGCTTAGATACCTATTTTGGAGTTACAGCAAAGGGCCTGCAAAGGTAAAGAAAGGAATTACTTTGCTGAGAAGTATGAACCGCCTCCCCCCATCTACATATGTGATTTAATTATATCTCTTAGAACAGTTGCTTTTCAGTTTGCTGCTTGGATACCAAGCTGGTGTATATTAATAATCACAATTAAATTTGTGGAGCTATAAAATTTGTGGAAAGGCCAGCATATTAAATGGGGAAAAGTTCTGGACTTGGGTCTAAAAACTCAGAGTTCACATCTCCTTGAATTCATTATTGACCTTGGGAAAATTATTCCTCAACTATGTATTCTATTTACAAGAATATGGGAATACATTCATTAACACAAATTCTCTGTATTAAAGAAAAAAAATAACTATTGGATTCTTGCCCAGAACATTTAAATTTTATACTGAAAATAAGTAACATGCAGGTAATTATGTTTTTTTTTCCGCTCAGCATAAGGTTGCCTAATTTATTTAAAATACTTTGCAGATTTGGTAATTCCTGTTGCAGAGGAATTTGAGGAAGTGTTAAGTGAGGAACAAAGAGTTTTAAGAACATTGCCAGAAACCAGGAAATTAGTAGGTTCACAATATCTGCTGCTTCTGTACTTATAAGCAATAGCAAATTTGATAAAAAAACAAAAAAACATCTGGATGCATCTGATTAAGTGAGCTGTAGCTCATGAAAGCTTATGCCCTTTCATAAAATTTGTTAGTTGGAAAAGGTGCTACTAGACTCCTGATTTTTGGCTGCTGTAGGTTGATGTTTCTACTACACAGACAACAAATTTGGTCACATTATTATTATTATTCCTTCGAGACAGTGTTGACTCCTGGTGACTGCCTGGATGAGTCCCTGTGGTTTTCTTGGCAATGTTTTCAGAAGTGGTTTGCCATTGCCTCCTTCCTAGGGCTGAGAGAAAGTGACTGGCCCAAAGTCACCCAGCTGGCTTTCTGCCTGAGACAGAACTAGAACTCACGGTCTCCCAGTTTCTAGCATGGTGCCTTAACCTCTACACCAAATTGGCTATTGGTCAACTAGCACACAAATTATAAGGGTTAAAGACTTTATAAAAAGAAGATTCTTAAGAGCCATCATCTAATCACAATAATAATCTGACCTGGTTTTGTTGGTTTAGTCCTGTAAGCTGCATGGATAGAAGGCTGTCTGAGAACCTTATGGAACAAGAGGATGTCCAAGTGAAACAAATAATAAGTTACAAATTTACTAATTCCATTTCATATCTGAAGGTTGTCTTCCACCCTTCAAATTAGCAGCACTGGTAAGTAAAAGCAGAACAGCCACTTTCAGAGTTCCTGCTTCTCTGCCGTTCATTAAGATTTGAATAGGACTTTGTTCTCCTTTGCTTGCCTCACACTTACTTAGAGAGTTACTTAGAGAGTTGGTGCATGTAGCTCCACGTTACCGAGTTCAGCCTTCCTCAACATAGTGCCTCCATAATCCTACAGCCAACACATCCATTGAACATGCCGGTCAGAAGATAAGAAGTGAAGACCCATAGAAGGGTTTGCTGTTTATTCGTTCAGTCGCTTCCGACTCTTCGTGACTTCATGGACCAGCCCGCGCCAGAGCTTCCTGTTGGTCATCAACACCCTCAGCTCCCCCAGGGACGAGTCTGTCACCTCTAGAATATCATCCATCCACCTTGCCCTTGGTCGGCCCCTCTTCCTTTTGCCCTCCACTCTCCCTAGCATCAGCATCTTCTCCAGGCTGTCCTGTCTTCTCATTATGTGGCCAAAGTATTTCAGTTTTGCCTTGAATATCATTCCCTCAAGTGAGCAGTCTGGCTTTACTTCCTGGAAGATGGACTGGTTTGATCTTCTTGCAGTCCAAGGCACTCTCAGGATTTTCCTCCAACACCACAGTTCAAAAGCATCCATCTTCCTTTTCTCAGCCTTCCTTATGGTCCAGCTCTCGCACCCATATGTTACTATGGGGAACACCGTTGCTTTAACTATGCAGACCTTTGTTGTCAGTGTGATGTCTCTGCTCTTCACTATTTTATCGAGATTTGTCATTACTCTTCTCCCAAGGATGAAGCGTCTTCTGATTTCCTGACTGCAGTCAGCATCTGCAGTAATCTTTGCACCTAGAAATACAAAGTCTTTCACTGCTTCTACATTTTCTCCCTCTATTTGCCAGTTGTCATAATCTTGGTTTTTTTGAGGTTTAGCTGCAAGCCAGCTTTTGCACTTTCTTCTTTCACCATCATCATCATAAGGCTCCTCAGTTCCTCTTCGCTTTCAGCCATCAAAGTGGTATCATCTGCATATCTGAGATTGTTAATGTTTCTTCCAGCGATTTTAACTCCAGCCTTGGATTCCTCAAGCCCAGCATGTCGCATGATGTGTTCTGCGTACAAGTTGAATAGGTAGGGTGAGAGGATACAGCCCTGCCGTACTCCTTTCCCAATCTTAAACCAGTCCGTTGTTCCATGGTCTGTTCTTACTGCTGCTACTTGGTCGTTATACAGATTCTTCAGGAGGCAGACAAGATGACTTGGTATCCCCATACCACTAAGAACTTGCCACAATTTGTTATGGTCCACACAGTCAAAGGTTTAGAATAGTCAATAAAAGAGAAATAGATGTTTTTCTGAAACTCCCTGGCCTTTTCCATTATCCAGCGGATATCGGCAATTTGGTCCCGAGTTCCTCTGCCTTTTCTAAACCCAGCTTGTACATCTGGCAATCCTCGCTCCATGAATTGCTGAAGTCTACCTTGCAGGATCTTGAGCATTACCTTACTGGCATGTGAAATGAGTGCCACTGTTCGATAGTTTGAACATTCTTTAGTGTTTCCCTTTTTTGGTATGGGGATATAAGTTGATTTTTTCCAGTCTGATGGCCATTCTTGTGTTTTCCAAATTTGCTGGCATATAGCATGCATTACCTTGACAGCATCATCTCGCAAGATTTTGAACAGTTCAGCTGGGATGCCGTCGTCTCCTGCTACCTTGTTATTAGCAATGCTTCTTAAGGCCCATTCAACCTCACTCTTCAGGATGTCTGGCTCTAGCTCACTGACCACACCGTCAAAGCTATCCCCGATATTGTTATCCTTCCTATACAGGTCTTCTGTATATTCTTGCCACCTTTTCTTGATCTCTTCTTCTTCTGTTAGGTCCTTGCCATCTTTGTTTTTGATCATACCCATTTTGGCCTGGAATTTAGCTCCGATGTTTCTAATTTTCTGGAAGAGGTCTCTTGTCCTTCCTATTCTATTGTCTTCTTCCACTTCCGCGCATTGCTGGTTTAAAAATAATTCCTTATCTCTTCTGGCTAACCTCTGGAATTTTGCATTTAATTGGGCATATCTCCCCCTATCACTGTTGCCTTTTGCTTTCCTTCTTTCTTGGGCTACTTCTAGTGTCTCAGCAGACAGCCATTTTGCCTTCTTGGTTTTCTCTTTCTTTGGGATGTATTTTGTTGCCACCTCTTGAACAATGTTGCGAACTTCTGTCCATAGTTCTTCCGGGACCCTATCTACTAAGTCCAGTCCCTTAAATGTATTCTTCACCTCCACTGCATATTCCTTAGGAATATTAGTGAGTTCATATCTAGCTGATCTGTGGGTGTTCCCTAATCTCTTTAGTCTGATCCTAAATTGTGCAAGAAGAAGTTCGTGATCTGAACTACAGTCAGCTCCAGGTCTTGTTTTTACTGACTGTATAGATGTCCGCCACCTTTGGCTGCAAAGGATGTAATCAATCGGATTTTGGTGTTGTCCATCTGGGGAAGTCCATGTATAAAGCCATCTCTTAGGTTGTCAGAAGAGAGTGTTTGTTATGCAGAGTGAGTTGTCTTGGCAAAATTCTATCAGCCTATGTCCTGCTTCGTTTTGTTCTCCCAGGCCATGCTTACCTGTAATTCCAGGTGTCATTTGACTGCCCACCTTAGCATTCCAGTCTCCCGTGATGAAAATAACATCTCTTTTAGGCGTGTCGTCCAGTAGGTGCTGCAGATCCTCATAGAACTGCTCTACCTCAGCTTCTTCAGCATTTGTGGTTGGGGCGTATATTTGGATCACTGTGATGTTAGATGGCTTGCCCTGAATTCGAATTGAGATCATTCTGTCATTTTTTGGATTGTATCCAAGCACTGCTTTAGCCACTTTACTATTAATTATGAAGGCTACTCCATTTCTTCTGTGGTCCTCTTGTCCACAGTAGTAGATCTGGTGGTCATTTGATGTGAAGTGGCCCATTCCAGTCCACTGCAGTTCACTGACTCCCAAAATGTCTATCTTTAACCTTGACATCTCACCAATAACCACATCCAATTTGCCCTGGCTCATAGATCTTACATTCCAGGTTCCAATGGTGTGTTGATCCTTAGAACATCGGATTCGCTGTTCACCACCAGCACCGTCAGCCACTAGCCGTACTTTCGGCTTTGAGCGAGCTGCGTCATCACATCTGGGGCTAGTTGAGCTCATCCTCTGTTCCTCCCCAGTAGCATTTTGACCATCTTCTGACCTGGGGGTCTCATCGTCCGATGGTATACCGACATATCTCTGGTTGTACTGATCCATTTAGTTTTCACGGCAAGAATACTGGGGTGGGTTGCCCTTACCTTCCCCAGGGATCGCCTTTAGTCTGACCTCTCTGTCATGACCTTCCCGTCTTGGGTGGCCCTTCACGGTTTAGCTCATGGCATCATTGAGGTGCTCAAGCTCCAGCACCACGACAAGGTAACGATCCTTTGCTGAAGCATAGAAGGGTAGCAACTAAATAAGAATAATGTTTACATATGCAAATCATTTTATTTCTCTGCTAAAAAGAATTTAAGAAAAAGGGGGAAACTCCCAAGTTAGCATCCTACCTGTATCAGGCACAAAACAGCAATGTCTCTTTAAAAAAAAAAAAAGTTTTGTTTTTTTACTCTGGGTTGTCCCTGATGCTCGTTTACCACACTTCTACCATCATATGATGGCAGGGTGTTGCTCAGAGTGACATGCTGGAGGTCACAATCTCCTCTGCTGGAACATACGGTGCAGAATTGTGGGGGGATATAAATGCTCCTTTATTAGAACTAATACAGTCCACTTTCTTGAAATGCCTCTTGGAGGTGGACAAGTCTACATCAGCTCCAGGAGTTAAGGGCAGAGTTGGGTATACCCCCTGTACAAAGCCATTTGGTAATTAAAGTATTTACTGGTTGAAGATCCTGTCTATGGGCTTGGATAGATTACCCAAGCTTTGTTTTGAAGAGCAGATGCGTAATATGCCTCCTTGCGCTTGGGCTGCCCAACTTTCAAAATACCATCTGCAATATGGATTTTGTTGGCAGAGTGCTAGAAAGCCTTTGGCCCAGGAGAGATCAGAAAAGTCACACACCAGGCATTTCTATAAAAATAAATTTATTTACAGAAAGCACAAAAACATATTTACAGGCTTTTTGCTGAGAGGAGAGATCTCTCTCAGCTGCATACTCTCTGCAAGCCTAAAAAGAAGGAACTAAGTAACAAGCAAACTGCCCTCGCTTCAGGCTATGCAACTATTAACACCTAAAAAGAGGACAATTAAATTCAACCTCTTCACCCTGCCAAAATGATTAGTTACCATAGTAACCTTAATCTGTAGCAGAAAACAATATACCAGACAGATTTTCCATCGATTTCCCAGTCCAATCAGATCTGAAGGCCGAGAAAAGCTTTAAACAAACGGTCGTGGATGTGGCTGCCCAAGATGATACTGCCTCCCTTAAACGTGTCAAGTCCTTGGAGTGGCTGGCTCACCACAAATCAGCCTCACAGCTAGAAAAGTATCTAACAACTTTGATGCCCCGAGACCTTAGAAGAGCTTTTACTGGAGCTCATTTTGAACGACTAGGTTCTATGGTAAGATTTGGGAGGATTCATGGAGTTCCGTTTGAAGGAAGACCCTGTATCTGTGTTGCACCAGCTGTTGAAGACACTGCACCTATTCTATTTGACTGCAAATTATATTCTGCAGAAAGGACTGCTCACTTAGATTCTTATTTAAAAACTGAAAAGTACTGGGGCATCCAGGAGAAACTCTTACTTTTTGCAGGGAACAAGCCTGCATATTACTAGTAAGACCGCACTCTTTATATCAATGGCAATTTCGAACAGGACGGTCTGTTTAAATCAAATTGGGGTTAACTGTTGGGGTGACGATTTGTTATGAATTCGTTTTACTTTTTTTTTTTTTTGCACTTACCTGTATATTTGCATTGGTTTTATACTCTGGATATGGCCAAATGACTAAATCAATACAGTTTCTGTCTGTCTACTAGTACCCTTTTGGGTCTACATACCTAGCTCTGCTCCTGCCTTTGTATAGTGACTTGCCAGTTACTGCTGCTGCCATCTATTTTCCAGGGGGATTCTCATCTGGTGTCTTACCTCAGGTCTTTCCCATAACCCAGGGCCCCACAGCCTTCGTGCTTTACTGACAAGTAAAACGGAAAAATGAAACAAGTGGGAAAAAAATCTATACTGCCACCTTCTGGCCCTGTGTTTTGAGACACGTGACTATGGATATCAGCTCCCCTCCTTTGGCTGATAGACTACAGGTAGTCCTCACTTAACAACCATTCGCTCAGCAACCATTCAAAGTTACGACAGCACTGAACGAATGGTAGTTACGACTGATCCTTGAAGTTACGGCCATAGCGGCTTGTCCCCCACTCCACGGTCACGTAATCAAAATTCAGGTGCTTGGCAACCAACCTGGGCTTACAACTGCAGCGTGCGCTTCAACTTCCTCTACCCGCTTATCACCCCCCCATGTCTGCCCTTTTGGCCACCCTGCACTCCTCTGCTGCCACCGCCAACCCCAGCTGACCTTTGCCATCTTCTTCCTCCCACTGCTGGCCCAGGATCCAGGTGCTAGGCAAGGGCACGGCCCCGGGATGCATGCAGTAAGCGCGGTAGGGTGGCAGAGCCTTGTCTGCCAAAGGGAGCTCGTCGGGCTTGGCTGGAAATAGGGATGGAGCTGGCGGAGGAGGGAAGGGGCGGGGGGAGCAGCTGTGGTACAGGAAGAAGAAGATGGCAACGGTCAGCCAGGGAAGGCGGGGCAGAGATAGGTGGTGGCGGAGGGCAGGGTGGCCCAGAGGGCAGACATGGGGGGAGATGGGTGGGGGGAGCTGAAGTGGAGTGAGGGCAGCAGGACAGCAGAGTCTCGTCTGCCAAAGGCAGCTTGCCGAGCCTGGCTGGGGAGGAGGCAGTGGGATGGAGGTGGCAGTTTGTGCAGGGTAGGAGAAGCACGAGGTCCTCACCTAATGATTGCGGCCAGTGCTACCAGAACCGCTGTTGCTAAGTGGTGCAGTCGGGTGATGTTTCACCTAAGGACCACTTCGCTGAGCTGTGGAAATTATGGTTCCAGTTGGGGTTGTTAAGTGAGGGGTATTAAATAGAATCAAACTTTATTTAAAAAAAGAAAGGAAAACAGAAAATACTTTTTAAAAAACCTTTTTAGCTTTACATGGTCATTCATATACAAAGCTTTTAGTTCTGGAAGAGATAAAATACAGAGTTGTTCAAATCTTAATTGTGATTTTAAAAGATCCCCCATAGAAAAAAAGTATATATCAGGCTTTGGACAGACACAAGATGATATTGGTCTGCCCCTACTTTAAAGGAACTGTGGTGTAAGGGGATTCCAAGCTGCATAAAAACACAGAATTTACTGTGCATGTACAGAGAGCTTAAATATCAGAGACATAAAGCACTAATTAGTAGGCACAGAAAATAACTTAGTGCAGTTCTTAGCTAATGTTTTCCTGTTCCTCTAGACAACAGACAAGCTTTGGAACAGTGTTACTTTTGTGCCAATTTGTTTCTTGGAAAATCCCTCTTCCTGCAAATTCCATCCTAAACTGAGGCTGGGATAGATGTTTAATCCCATTCATTTCCAGCCTCTCATGTAGCAACTTCTACTTCTTCCTTTCTAAAGGAAAAAAATATATACAGGTAGTCCTCACTTAACAACCATTCGTTTAGTGACAGTTCGGACTTACAGCAGTGCTGAAAACCTGACTTGTGCCTGGTCCTCACACAACCATTGCAGAGTCCCCAGGGTCATGTGATCACGATTTGGGTGCTTGGCAACCAGTTCACATTTATGATGGTTGCAGCATCCTATGGTCATGTGATCACCATTTTTGACCTTCCTGGCTGGCTTCTAGCAAGCAAAATCAATAGGGAACCACGTGATTTGCTTAACGACCACATGGTTCACTTAATACAGTGATTTGCTTAACAGCTGCCGCAAAAAAGGTCGTAAAATTGGGTCAGATTCGCTTAATGACCACTTTGCTCAGCTACCGAAATTCTGGTCCCAGTTGTGGTTGTTAAGCAAGGACTACCTGTATACTGTATATTTTTCTGAGTAGTGGAAGAGATCTGTTTGTTACTTTTTTGCCAAACTATGTGCTTCTGCTTGAAATGGAGAATATGTGTATTTGTCATGCGCTGCCTACCTCCGAGTAATACACAGACGCTGATTCCGTGAAACAGGCTCTGGTTTATTCGCAGCGTAGATACAGTATAGGAAAAAAGCTGAGAGTGACAGGAGCGCGCCGGTGCGGGGTTTAAATACCCTGCGCCGGTCAGCGCCCCCTCACTCGCGGTTACGTCACCCCCCTTTGTCCAACACGCTGTCCTGCCGGTAGGTGAGGGGTTGCGAGGCCCCGCTGGCGCTCCGGGATCGCCCATCATCGGTTTCCCTATTCCTCCGGTGATTGCTGTCAGCTGGGCGATCTCCGTTGCGCCAGCGCTAACAGCTTGGGTGTGCCTCGCGATCCGTTTAGCCATTGTCTCTTGTCCTTCAGTCTTCGTAAGTTGATGGCTACTTATCTTGAGCCCCTTCCCCTGTTTCCTTGTTATTGTCATGTGTGCCATTGCGCTGATGTCTTCAGCTCAACGGCACTCATGACAGTATTCCATGTCTGAAAACAGCTGTCAATCCTGGGAATGCTGCTGGCATCACAACAGGAGGGAACCATGTTGGGAAGGCTGATTCAGTGTAATTGGCAACAAGATTTCCACGATTGTAGCCAAGGGTTAGAGACACCAAGGGTTTTCTGGAAGAATCTGATGTATGCAGAACCATTTGCAAAAAATATGAACACACTGCTAAACCATCTGGAAGGATTTATAACTATGCAGATAAATGATTATCACCCAAAGAGGAGTTGGATGGGAAGAAATCTGTTGCTCTGACCATGTACTGTGCACCTAAAAGTCCCGAATTCAGCATCCTGGGCTGTAGTGCCTGGATTTTTAAAGGGCTTGTGGGAGACGTCCCCAAGCAACGTGAAACGTTTTATCAAGACGCAAGCCTATTGGCTTCCCTTCTGGGGTGTAATGAAAAAAAAGGTGCTGCCAGAGCCATATTAAATTAAAAATTAAATTATTCCCCATCCAGGTACATCGAAGAACTGAACCGAGAAGCCGGAGAGCTAGAAAACGATGCTGTGCTGGGTGTGGTATTTCGTGCAGTTGAAACTTGCTTTGTGGGGAAGAAGTTTGTCTTCAGAATTAAGGTGACTGTCGTCCTTGGAATGATTCCGGTAGAAAATGCGCAACCCAGGCATGACAGATCATTTGCTTCTTTGGGCCAGCTTCTGTGCATGCGTGGTCAGGTTTCTGGTTTAAACTGAGGATCCTCATAATTGCCAGCCGAGAGCCTCAAATAACAGTTTCTGTACCTGGAACGTTGATCCTGTCTTGACCCAGGTACCCGCTCTCATGTTTATACGTTGGGTCTCAAGCTGTGCAGAGCTATAGTCACCATGCATAAATTCTAAAAGCTATAAACCCCATCCAGGAATCAGCAACACAACATCTGTGGGCACCCGGACATCCAATTTCCTCCAAACAGCACCTGTGACTGCCCAGATTAAATACAATTTTTTCAAAAAAAAAGAAAAAAAAAAAAGAAAAGAGGATGGAACTTCATAAGGACCACCAAATTTTCAGTCGATTTCATGAGACTTCAGCATATTTGCATAGGGGTAAGGTCAGTGAGATCTTGTGAAACTTATATAGGTGGTCCTTGTTTAGCGACTGCTTCATTTAGTGACTGTTGACACTTAAAATGGTGGTGAAAATGTAACTTTGCGACCAGTCCTAGCATTTATGACCTTTGCAGGTCTGTAAAACAAAGGAAAGCTGAAGTAAGATCACAAGCACAGTAACGGTTTCGCTTAGCAACCACTTCTCTTAACGACCAAGTTGCTGGTACCGATTGTGGTCACTAAACAAGGACTACCAGCATAATCTGCAAGATTTGGGGTTCTTGCTGATCAAAAGAGATACTAGGCTATTATGCAGTGAATATGTGGGTCTGAAAAGGTTGGTGACGTGATCCAAACCATACTCCAGCCTCATTTAAATGCTGTCCTCTAATTATATAGGTAGGGAATTCCGCAAAGGCAAATAGGTGTGTTGGCAAAAAAGCTTCCCAGCATAAATTCAGGGTCTGCTTTTGGAAGGATGGGACTCACAGTTTGTTTCCACTAGAAGGCAAAGAAAAGTTTTGCTGGCTTAAGGCTCCCATATTTTGAGAGAAGGGATAAATTTGCTGCTGCCAAAAATCACAATGTGAATGAGCAACGGTGCACCTCAGGCTTGGACTGTCTTCCTCTGCTCCCCCACCTGACAAGGAAGAGTTCAGAAACTTGTTTTATCACGTCCACATCAGCCAGTTTCAAACCGTAATTACTGAAGCTGGCTGGTTTAAAATAGCCATCGGCAACCTTAACCACAGTACTATGTCCAGACTAGGATGGAGCTAAAGGTAAAGGTAAAGGTTTCCCTTGACATTAAGTCCAGCCGTGTCCGACTCTAGGGGGCGGTGCTCATCTCTGTTTCAAAGACGAAGAGCCGGCGTTTGTCCGTAGACACTTCCGTGGTATGACTGAACGGAACGCCGTTACCTGCCCGCCGAAGCGGTGCCTATTAATCTTCTCATATTGGCATGTTTTCGAACTGCTAGGTTGGCAGGAGAGCTACATTTAATCAAAACAAGGGCTTCCAAGTGTCTCTTCCTGTTTGTCCAGAGTAGAAGCTCCTTTGTGCTTGCTCCTGGTATGCCCAACTAGGGACTGTCAATCTTTCAGTAAATGGGACCCACATTCGATATTTTGGGGAGAATCAAGTCCACAGGGTGGGTGTCCATGATGCAAAGTCCATGTCACTCACATGGGTGGGGCAAGGTCTATAGTTTTGTGCACTTCTGACTTCAAATAGCAAGAAGCCATTCCACTGTGTTTTTTATAATTATAATTATAGTCAAAAGGGGATCGGGGCTATATGTGGTTCTGTGGCCTCGGAGTTTCCCCCATTGTAAGTTTTGGTATAATGTAGGTTTTCTCCACCTAGTGACCTCTAGAAGTTTGGGGAATACAACTTCAGGATTCCTAAATAGCACGCTGGTGCTTGCCAGAAACCAGTGGTAACCTTCTAACATTATTTATTTAACTCTCCAGATTGCCTGTGTGGTAGAGAATGGGCATGTTTGCACACACTTGATTTCATGACAGGTAGTCCTCATTTAGCGACAACAATTGGGACTGGCAACTTGGTCATTAAGTGAATCAGTCACTAAGTGATACCACGCCTGTGCTTATGATCTTACTTCAGTTTTCATTTGCTGTACAGACCTGCAAAGGTCATAAATGTGAGGATTGGTCATAAAGTTACCTTTTCATCACTGTTATAACTGTGAACAGTTGCTAAATGAGGCAGTCACTAAACAAGGACTACCTGTTTATAATTGAGATTTATGTCAGATTTATGGGGACCGACTGTGGGTAACATCTTTTACATTTAAACTTTATGACTGCTCCCAATATGGTTTTCCAGCTGCATTTCAGAGACAAAGAGTCTGAACCATTTTGCTTGAGAAGTTTCAAGGTGGGATGTGAGGCCGGCTGCCAAAAACAGCACTTTGAATAGAGGGCTACCCTGTAGCCTTCTGCTTCTTCTGGGTGAATGCTGTGAAGCCTTCGGCATCCAATTCCACTTATCATCAAGTTTATGCTGTCCATGGTGCTGTTAAACCACTTCCCAGTATTTTCCTCCGATCAGGCAGAGTTCTTAGGGGTTGCACAAAAGTCAAAGAACTGCAACAAAAAATCATCTTTATGCCTTGTAACATTTGTGCAGAGGTGTGTTTCATTTTCGGTCTGTCTCTGAAATCTAGCAGGTGGAATCTTGCTGCTGGTGGTTATTTCCAGTTTGCCCGGATATCCTGAGTTCAGGCATCTGTGCCAGGTGCCTTGCATATGAAGATTCCTACTCATGATAGAAACTTGCACAAAATTACCAGTTTAAGACCTTGGGGATCCAGGGAGGGGAAGAAACCAAAAGCAATCTTCTCTAAACCAGCATCCTCCAGATAGAGTCCCATAGGCTTCAGTTACAGGCAAGCTGGCAACTCTGTGAGGTATAGTTTACCCCATCTGGTGGGTACCAGTTTAACTGAGATGGCCAGCCTGCATTTCAGTGGCACCGCTTCATATTGCAGTTACCCCTGGAACTGAATCACATCTTTTAGTTTGGCTGCAGTGAAGGAAATTAGGACTAGGGTTCACTATTGTTTCCATTCCCTTTGAAAAGAAAATTTCAGTTTTTATTGTTTCTCTGTGTACACATAGTCTTTGCTTAACAACCATAATTGGGACCTGAATTTTGGTCACTAAGTGATGCAGTTGTTAAGCGAATCCAACCCAATTTTATGACCATTTTGTGGCAGTCATTAAGCGAATCATGTGAATGTTAAATGAATCATGTGGTTCCCCATTGATTTTGCTTGCCGGAAGCCAGCTGGGAAGGTTGAAAATGGCGTTTATGCAACTGCAGGATTCTGCAATGGTCTTAAATGCGAACCAGGTGCCAAGCACCGGAATTGTGATCCCATGACTGCAGGTTCACTGCAACTGTCATAAGTGCGAGGACTGGTAACAAGTTGGGGTTTTTAGAGCCATTGTAAGTCCCAACTGTCGCTAAACAAATGGTTGTTAAGTGAGGACTACATGTAAGGGAGGTTGTTTGTTTTGTTATTATTTGCTCCCTAGAGTCCATCAGAATTGTGATAGAGTATCAACATTACTAGAGAAAGAAAGAAACCGTTTTGCCATACCAACTGGATACAAAACAGAACCTGGTTGTGGACAGGTCTGCTAGTCCGGATAATTTGAAAGTCAGTAAAATTATCCAGACTGGCCGGCCTATCTACATTCTAAGGTTATGAAGACGCCTCCAGTGATCAGTTCTGTGGGGGAAAATGTTCTTGGATAACTGCATCTTGTTAGAATAAGTACTGAACTAATGCATGGTAGAAAACACTAGTGGGATTAGTCCAGAATTAGCATACAGTATTGGAATAATATTGATTTGAAATTTCAGATCTGTGTATGTAGAATTTGTTTTCCTTTGTGGCCATTTTGATGGACAACTGCAGAATTTGTGATAGAAATACCCACCTTCGGAAGGAAGAGTCTAACATCAGCCAGTAGCAGGAGATCCAGGGTGGGGGGTGGGGGTGGGGAGGTACAAGAGCAACCTTTATTTGTTTGACTCTGGTTGCAGTCCCATATATCCAGCCAATCTGCTAACTGATGCTTAGGTGAACAGATGCACATTAATTCCTCCTTCCAGAATAGAATCCTCCTTTAGTCTGGTTGGAAGCACATCAAATTGTAATAAACACAAACCAATACGGTACGAATATTTATCTAATACATCTAGTAGGGGCCAAATTGGGGAGGCTTGATTTAAAATAATTCATCCTCTGTATAGGGGTCAGATCAAATTATTGGTGGGTGGGGACACAAAAGAGAACTGATAGAATTTTGTTTCTTTGCAGGATTCTGACAAGCCAGATGTGGTTAGTGTATTGCAAAATGGCTGCCAAATTGAGAGAAACACCAAAGCTTTCATTGCCTGTGAAATGTTCGTACCACACCCTGGGCTTGTGGGCTGCACCATTATCCACTATATTGAGCAGCAGCGATGTTCCCATTTTAAGCACAGCCAGAGGGGTTTATGGCCTCCTGATCATGTCGTGGCATTTGATCATCCAAGTAGGGAATTAAAGAGTCTGAGTGTCTCTAATGCTTTGGACCTGGTTCAATCAAGTCATAGAAATGATTTTTCAAGCATCTGGCCTTGCTCGTTCAGACTAACTTGGTCGTCCACTTCATCAGAAACTACAGAACATTCCGCAGCTTTCATTTCATGCCGAGCTACCTCGGATAAGCAAAAATGTGAAGTTGGATCTATCGCTTCACATAGCCAGTTGGTTTACAATCTCAGGGACCAAAACTTGACACAGAATAAGGGATATGCACATGAAGGTAAGAAGCCTCATTTGTGTTCTTCTCCACGAAGTATCACCACAAAGAATGAACTAAGACATAGATCTTCCAGAAAAAGAAAAGATGGCAATGTACTAGAAAGCCCCTTAGCATTAGAACAAAAAGATTCTTCTAGCAAAATTAACATCCACTCCAGCTACAGGCTAGGAAATCCATGGAACCCTTTGCCTCACCAGAGACATAAGGAACACCCTGCTTCTTCTTCTTCTGCTTATGCTACAGGCGGTGTGGCCTCTCAAGAAGCCTCATCTGAAAGCTTAATTGAATTTCTTGCCAGACTTGAAAACAACGGTGCCACTGTTGATCTGCCAAATATTCAAGAACAGCATTTTGCATCAGGGGTCTGTGAAAAGTCAGGTGAAGATAAAAAGAATGAGCTGCTCCCGGAAGAACAAGACTATTATCTCAGGGGAAATGATGCCTGCTGCTTCCCACTGGTTGGCTCCAGCTGCCCCAAGGCTAGCTTTGATGCTTCCGCAGATCTCTTTGGCCTGAGTGCCAGGGAGTCAACAAAAGCCACCCTAGCCATGTTACGTTTGCCCCAAATAGTCTCACCGTTGGCAGGTGCTCTGACCCCAAACTGTATAACATCAGAATTCATGCCAAGTGAGGTAAACACTAGTTGGAGTTCTCATTATGGGTTATTCTTACATGATGCCCTGGATGTTTCTGCCCCCAAAACGAGTACTCCAATTGCTGGATCAACATTCAAGTCAGAACACAGCCTTGTGGGTACCCTGGACTTTGCGCCTGATTCCCATACCATTCCCCTTGCCAGGCCTTGTCATCAAGACAGCTTCCCTGCAGGGAAAGAATCCATTCTGACTGAATTGCCACTGAATAAATTGCCTTGGGACAAGGCCAAGTGTAAGAGGTCTAGGCTCCCCTTTAAAAACTCTTTAGTAAAACAGCTTGTCAGCAAGTTCCCACCATCTGCAAGGTCAAGCAATGCAGACGCTGGCATGGTCGATCCATGCGGACCTCGGCAGTTATTCATGAATCGCATCTTGGCCAAAGAGCTTCTGCCTGAAGATGATGGCGAAGGATGGATTCCTTCATCGGAGAAAACCCAAGTGCTGGATGTAAAAATGGGGAGAAGGAAGAGGAGGAAAAGCCTAATCAGGCATAATAGCAATTGCCAAGTTACAGAGAATTCTCCTCTTTCTGAAAACCAAGGAAGGTCCTTGATTCCAAGAAATCTTTCCAGATTAGCTAAGGGAGGATTCCCTCCTACAAGGCAGCAACCAGCAGAAGCTAACATTGGGTTCCAGCCTGTCTGTCAACAGAGAACAATGCTGGGCCAGCTAGACCCTGAATCACCTGACATGCCACCTTTTGTAGGCACCAGCAGGTCCAACCTGCTTCCCACACCATCCCCCATGCCTCATGTTGCAGACTGGTCTTCTGAACTCTTTTCTGGTAATGACCAGCTGCCCAACATGGAGGCCACTACGTCAAAACCATCCTCTTGAAGGCACGTTTCATTTTGAAATACGACTTTTTGGTCACAGTTGTATCTTTAGCAGAATTTCATTAATTGTAGATTTGGGGCAGGGTGGGCAGCAAATTGTCTTTTTAAAATTTATATAGCCAGGTTGCTCATATTCCTTTTGGTCATTTTAAGGAATGGATTGTATCTAATAGAGCATAAAGTGACTCTTTCCTAGAAAATTAAACACCATTGTGTCTCCTTGGATGTTTTGTCTTCCTTTTTATGTGGCCACCTTGAATCTTTCTGATTTGGCAGCCCTGTAAGTCTAATAAATAAATAAGTACTGATATTCAGGCTGCTTATATGCCCACCATTCACAGAGAATCTGGGGTGGCTACTAGCTAATGCTAAGCAGAGTTTATGCTGAGGCCCTGTTGCAAGGGCAGCCACCACTGCCGCCTTCATTGATAGTTGGCGTGAAAATGTGTTTAATCCTAGTGCTGTTTGCACCTGCTCCAGAATCACACATTTTACGCATACCTAAACAAGTACTTAAATGCCCTTGACTCGGGCGCAGACACATTTTTTACACTAAGTTCACAGCTAGTACAGTACACGCATAGATCAAAGAGGCTGGTTGAAATGATTTGTTTTGCTTGATTTTTTTAAAATGTATTTATAGTTGGCTACTCTGAGTATTTTATGTAGAAACAAAAATCTTACGTTTAAGCCAAGGCTACCCCCTAATCCCTGCAGGAGTCCAAACGAAAGCACCTGCAGTAGATGGCAGCCCAGCCTCCATTTCAACGCCTCCAGTGAGGGAGAGCCCACCAATTATTTGGGTAATAGGTTCTCCTGTTGAATTGTTCTTGTTAGGGAAGTTTCTGTTCCGGAAATTTAAATCCATTTTTCTGTGTTCTGCCCTCTGGAAGGATACAAAACAGGCCATCCCCATTGTAACCTTTCTGATAGCTTATCCTCTCCAAACTGTTCTTCTCAGGGCTAAATGGTCCTAGGTCCTTTAATGTCTAACCCCCAATCGCTCACGTTGCTCTTGAGTATGTTTCATTTTTCTGAATTCTTTTTCAAACATAGTACCCTGTATTGGGGTCTATCCCCACCAAATAAGGGAAACAATTGCTTGGCATTAATGGAAATGATGCTTCTATTGAATGTTTTGTCTCTCTTCATCACAAGGTGACTCACTCTGGTTACTGAGTGCTCTAAGGCCATTTTCCCAAATAAGGAAGTTAACCTTATACTGAAGCTTTTGTTTCATTTTTATTTTCTAAATGAAGAACTTTGCATTTATTTCGGGCTGTTTCTCTAACCTATAAAGATCATTTGGAATTCTGGCTTCTGTAGTATTAATTATCCCACTCAGTGTTGTGTTATTCTTAAATTTGATAAACATTCTTTACCTCACCATTCAACTTAATAAAAAATATACTGAGTAGTACCAGGGCTTGCTGTGCTACTGAATCTTGTGGCAACCCATTCGGTACCACATTTGATGAGGACGACGAGGCAAGTTATGCCTCATCAAAGGGTTTTATTTAAAAAAATTTAATCAAAGTTTTATTTAAAAAGTTATTTTTAACATTTGCCTGGATTGTGCAGCAGTTATTTACGAAGATTCCTCACTCTGCTGTAACACATGGAATATTTATAACCAAGTACTAAGTGCTCCTTAATTACGTGCCATCAAGTTGGTGTTGCCTCCTTGCAATCATACAGATAAACCTCCAAGACGATCTTTCCTCAGCCTGGCTCTTCTGATCTTCCAGCAGAGCATCTATTGCTACTGTAATCGAGGTTTCTAACATGGAAATGTGAATTTCTGTGTAAATGCTATATGTTATAATGAAAGGATTCACATCAGCTTGTCAATTCCAAGGAAGTGGACAGAGCGCTCAGCAGTATGAGCTGTTTCTTGCAGCCCTGACCTGGGAGCCATCAGTGCCTCATTTGGGGGAGGTGGGGATCATGCCCACTGCTCTGAGATATTGATGTTCTGTGGAGTCCTTGGTGCTCTCTGAGCCTTGTTTTCTTTTTGCAGACATTTCATTGCCAGGCTAGGCAACATCTTCAGTGCGAAGAGGGAGTGGGCCTTGCTCTCAGTTTATATACCGTGGCTTGCCCTGCTTGTGTTGGGGGGGTTGTTGTTCTCTCCTTGGGAGTTCCTTGATCGGGCTGTGGTTTGCTGCTTGGTTGATTGCCTGAGTTAATAGTTCCTTGATTAGGGTGTATTGTGCTGTTTGATGGTTCCTCTGGTGTTAATCCTAGTGTTGATTTTTGCATCTCTGGGTGTTGCTTGCTGGCAAGGGAGTGTACTGGTCTTTTGGCTTTTCTATTGTCTTTTGAATGGTATGTAAATGTTGTTTACCTCTACGTGTCTGCTGATGGCTGCTTTGTCTGAGTGCCAGGCTTCCAGGAATTCTCTGGCATTTTGGGATTTGGCTTGGTTTAGGATGCTCAGTTTCCCAGTTGAAACTATGGTTGAGTCTGTCCATGTGTTGTGAGATTAAGGAGTTCTCATTGTGTCTTCTGACTGCTAGTTTGTGTTCGTGGATGCACTCTGCTAGTCTTCTGCCTGTCTGTTCTACATAGGACACTGTGAAAAGCCAAAAGACCAGTACACTCCCTTGCCAGCAATCAACACCCAGAGATGCAAAAATCAACACTAGGATTAACACCAGAGGAATCATCAAACAGCACAATACACCCTAATCAAGGAACTATTAACTCAGGCAATCAACCAAGCAGCAAACAACAGCCCAATCAAAGAACTCCCAAGGAGAGAACAACACCCCCACCAACACAAGCAGGGCAAGCCACGGTATATAAACTGAGAGCAAGGCCCACTCCCTCTTCGCACTGAAGACGTTGCCTAGCCTGGCAAAGAAACGTCTGCAAGAAAACAACAAGGCTCAGAGAGCACTAAGGACTCCACAGTTCAACCCTGAGCTACAAATATTCACTTCGATTGATATTGATGTTCTTGGATCAGCCAATTATACAACTAATGTCTGGTCTCCACCTTCACTTTTTAGGGAAGGTTGTTGAGCAACTTGGCCACTACTACAGAGCTCCTTAGAGGAAGTTTATTATCTGGACCCTTTCCAGTCAGGGTTCAGGTCCAGACATGGGACAGAGACCATACTAGTTCTTCTTGATTACTGTGAGGACTTAGATGGAGATAATGTACCCTTCCTGGTCCTTTTAGTAGCCTTTGATACCATTGAGCATGGTATCCTTCTGGACCATTTGTGAGGATGGAGATCAAGGGCATTTATTACACAATTCCACTCCCAGGTGGGTGATCACAGTCAGTCCCTTGCATAGGTTTGTCTCTCACTCTGGCTTTTCAATATTTACATGAAGCCACTATATGTCATCCATTAGTTCACGGTGAGGAATCACTATGCTTACTTGAGCATACCTGCCCATCCTGGATCTAGCTGGAGAGGCATTTAGCATCTTTGTCTAGGCTGTGAGGGACTAGATGGGAAAAAACACACCGAAATTGAGCTGTTGCAAAACAGAAGAGTTGCATATGCCAAGCACATGTGACTGTGCCGACTCTGATAGTGACTGGACTCGGTGACATTCCTGAACAAGCAGGGCTGTGACTTGAGGCTTCTTCTAGCCTCACAGCTACTGCTAGATGGACAGGCAGAGAGAAGCCTTTGTCCAGCTTTGGCTGGTGCATCAGGAAGTGCTGTAATTCAGATCCTCATCGCTTCTAGGATGGATTACCACAATGCACTCTACCTGGGGCTGCCTTGGAAGACTACTCAAAAGCTACAGTTGGTTCCAAATACAGCAGTCTCCTTTTTGGCATTTGAGAGCCACCACCATCATGGTCACAGTGGTTCTGGAGGTGCTGCACTGGCCTCCAATGGGTTCCTGAGAACTATTTAAAGTGCTGGTCTCCACCCAGAAAGCCCTTTATAGTTTGGCTCCCAAGTGTCTCCAGGACCATCTCATTCAAATAGAACCGACCTATCTAGGATACAGTACTTGTCTTAGGTGGGGGATGCTGAGGGTTCCCCACATATGGTGGCGGGGGGGGGGAGTTGGAAGGAAACAACTTTGTCATGGCTCTTGGAACAGCTTTCCCCCCGAGATTTGGAACACCCCCTCCCTGCTGGTGCTCAGGAAGATGGTGAAAACTGAGCTTGTTTGCAAAACTTCTAATTTGTTGCTTGGATGACAGACACAGGGATGGGTTATACTGTACAGCAGTTTCATCCGTCTGATGTACAGGTGGTTCTTGTTTAACAACCACTCATGCAGTGACCGAACTTACGATGGTGCCGAACAAGTGGTAGTTACAACCAGATCTTGTACTTACAGCCATTGCAGCGTCCCTGTGGTCACGTGATCGCGATTTGTGATCTTCCCTGCAGGTTTCCCACAAGCAAAGTCAATGGGGAAGCCAGCAGGAAGCTGGAAGTTGTGGTCACATGAGATCCTTGCTTAATGACCCACATGGTCTTCATTTAATGACAACAGCCAGGACTGCCATAACTGCCATTGCTAAGCAGCTCAATCACATGGTTTTTGACTTACAGCCATGTCGCTTAACGGCAGTCTCCTGTCCCAATTAGCACGGTTAAACAAGGACTACGTGTATTTGTCTTTACTGACATTTAAAATTTTGATACTGTAAGTTGCTGAAAGTCTTTTCAGACTATGGCTGTAAGAAGTGTAAATAAAATAAAGCAAAACATCTCGGCAAGACCTTAGACATCCAGGAGTAACTGCAGCTTGGAGTGAGCTGTTTCCAATCAAATAAGTCTGCGGTCCTGAGAAGGCTAACCACCACCTTTTCCCCAACACTGCAAGTTATATTTTAGCCCTAACGTTACACACACATAATTGGAAATTTCTTCTCCTGTTTGTCATTTTAAAGGAACATTGGAAGCTGTGCTTGTATGTCCGTGTGGCTTGCACTACCTATTCTGGACGATCCCGTGATTTTTATAACAGTAATGCTGGATTTGGGGGGAAAAGAAAAAGTAAACTGCAAGAAAAAACCCCCAGCACATTTTAAAATGTCAGCTTTATTCTCAAAAAGGCTAAAATTTTAGCAGCTTTATTTTAATGCAAAAGGGGACCATTGGTCAAGGTTTGAGCACAACGCCACCCCCAAACTTCCTGTGCTAGCTGGCCCTCTTGAATTTAAGATACCACTGCTTCCACTGGAGGCTGCTCAAGATGTGTGCACTGGCATCCCCTCCATTTCATGCCATACCGAAACCTATTCGCTACCCAATTAAGTGAGCAACCAGCCATATAATACTAAACTTGGAATCTGTTGTGAGTCCATAGCCATCCAGACAGTTCATCTGTTTCTTCAAGGTAAACAAGTGAGCACCAATATCTGAGGAATCTGCATCTGCTCCTTCGATTCGACATTTAGTGTTGAATTTGCAAAATCCAATGCGTTCATCTCAGAGGTCTCCAAGGATGGAGATGAAGGTAGGACATTGTGTATAGTCCTTCCAACGCTGAGGCTTTGGTTCAAGGGTATTGCCTAAACCACACACACACACACAAACACACGCGCGAGCACACACACATTTAAGCCCAAGTACAGCAGACAGACAAACCTTCAAGTGACTATGTGAGAAGTGGGCTTGTTTCTGCCTTTTAAATTGCTTCTTAGACCTACACGCTTTGCAAGATGATCACAGCCTCAATAAAGCTCTGTAATGGATTTAGAACACGCTACGTTTCCCCCCCTAAGCATATAAAAACCCTTTGAAATTGTGCACACCCTTTCCAATAAGAGAACTATTTCCAGACATGGTGCTATTGTTCTAATTAAGAGCATTCCCAGGATTCAGCCGTTAGGGGCTACCTGCTATGTTGAATGGCTCTTTTCTAGAGGGACTTTGAGACCTTCCTAGGCCAAGCATCTGACGCTTGCTTCAAGTTCCTCAAATGCGTCAACAGCAAAGCATTCCACAGATTCCATTTGTGCATGGGTATAGCCCCAGTCTCAGTGCTACAGTATTCTCTCAAACAAATAACCGTATCTGCAGTCCAGATTTCCAGTATCCAGCATTTCCCACAAAGGAACTATTTTTGCTAAGTCCCTTGGGGGTGGGGGGCAGTATTAACAATACTTAACTAGGTCATTTCTGCAAGAAACAAAAAGGGGTTGGAAGCCCCACCATATGGCAAGACAGTAGAAAATGCTGAGCTGAGTTGCAAAGTTTGGAACACTTAGTTGATCAGATGTGCAGAGATACTTGTGGCCAACTTCTCCATCCGCGTAACAGGTATCTGGTCAGAATGAACAGTGCCATGCTGGCGTGAATCAACCAAAAAGCTGCTATATTTACAATCAGTACTTATCAGCAAACCTACCTTCCGTCTGTGGAGAACAGAGTGAGCCGACCACCGCTGAAATTTAGAATAGTTCACTGAACTCCTTAGAACCAAACGGCAGCCATCCAACCTCACCCCCTGCTGATTGCAAACTGCTGGCATACCCATTTTTAAATTCCACGTTAATGCACGGATACATTAATACTTAGTTTTTTCCAAAAACGACGTAACGCGCGCACACTTGGTGGAGTTGTGCCGTAAAAAAATGGCACTCTGGGTCATCGTTTATGTACAAGCGTTTGCTTCGCTGACAACCCAGAGCAGCTGCCTAATGTGCCTTTCAATTTCCTTATTCAAAGATCCAAGACATCTTCTGCAAGCAAAATCCATCCTGCCTTTCCAAGGGAAGGTTCCCAGATGCTTCCAAGAAGTGAAACCACGACCTGACCAGCCGCTACCTAGCACCTTTTTGAATCCTAATCTCCTCCGTATTACAGGGCTCCAGGGTGGGGGGGATGTGTTAAAAAGAAAAAAGAAAAGATTATATTCTACGCTGACCCTGCAGGCGAATGGCCAGCCTGCCATGCTTCATGATCGGGCATCTGACTATCTCTACCAGTCAGACTGGGTCACGGTGGCAGCGTTTGCCTCTGGAGAGAGGCCTTAAGAAGTCATAACTCTCGGGGTTCAAATGCTATCAGTTAAAATTACAACAAGTCAAATAGCTGATACTCTTCCCTTCGCCAGGTGAGGGGGACTCCACATTGTTCACAAGGGTGTTCTGCCTCGCTTCGCTGATCAGCCGACACGCTAAGTCCAAAAAGAGTTTTTCCACATTATCGGATTCTTTTGCGGACGTCTCCAGATAGTACATATCTTGGGCTCTGGAAAATTCTTCGGCTCTTTGTTGGGAGACTTCTCGCTTATCGGATAAATCAATCTTGTTTCCTACAGAAACCAAACCGGGGAGGGGGGGAAGAAATTAGACTGTCTCTAGAAAGTCATAAAGCCAATAACCAAACAAAGGATCTGCATGAGGAATGATTCTCCATGAGCTGCATATCAACTATGTAAGGAGTGGCGCTTGATACAAATCAGATTTAGGTTGCCTAAGACTGCAAACACACACAGACGACACAGTTTCATCTTCTCTAGCACACGCCCAGAAAGGTGCACCGTGCCTTTATACAGACCGCATGCTTAAAAAATATCAAATATTTATACAATACAGAAATTATTTCCAAAACGTTGGAAATTTGGCCCTAGTCACGTGTAATAATGTAATTATCCCATCTGCCTAGGGGCTCAGGTGGGAATCCAGCCTAAGGTGATTCAAGCCTGCCAGCTTCCTCTTTTTTTAAAAAAAGTTAAAGTCAGCTGGAGCAGGACGTTTAGCAGACACAAAGGACGTGGGCATCATGGATCCTACACATTGCCTGGTATGATCAGAAAGCTCGAGCTGACCAGCTACATAAGAAGTTAGAGCACTGTCAGAGGTCCATTTGATATCCGTTTGTCTACTCAGACTCACCAAGATGTTCCCAAAGGAGACATTGCACACGAAGACCTTTTGTTCACCCCTTTTATGTAGGGGGGATTCTTTTACTTAGAAAACCACTATTCACAGTATAAAAGTGCTTTTTTCCTACCTTGGTGGCCAACTAATACAATTCATTCCAACTAACCTATATTTCTACCACTATTTCTACTCTAAACTGTGTCTGTTCTAACTAATACATGTAGGTCACTAAGCTATTCTTTCACTATACTATAACTGTGAAACACTACTGTCCTAACAAGCAGGAACCACGCTGAGATGAGGAATAGGTCTCTAGTGTTTTATTACTGCTACAGTAGACAGAAAATCCTAACAAACTGAAGAAGCCTGAGAAAACCCATACAGATAAACCCCAAAGGTCAAGGTGGGTCTGTTCTGTGTCTCTTTGAATGGCTGCTCAATTCCTCACTACTACGCATGCATTTTCCCCCCTGGATAGGGGTCCCCTCCTGCTCACCATCAGTGCTCATGACAACTACTAACAATTTTACTATGGTTAGAACCCAGTTCCCCTTTAAGTAGACAGTCTCACTCCATCTCTACCTTTGCTACAAGCCTTGACTGCTGCCCTCACCCGCCCTTCCATCTCTCTTCTCTTTCTCCTACGCACCCACCACACCACCCCCAGCTGTTCCAAACCCCGGGCTTTTAACCGTCTCCCAGCCCTCCTTGCGCTGAGGTGTGTTAGGCCTAAAGGGGAAGGAACGCACTCAAAAGGGTGCCTACAATTTTAATCCAGCTTGTCCTTCTACAAACAGGTGACTAAATCATCAACCAAGAGATCTTCCCCGGGGCATTCACCAGTCTGCTTTGTTTCCTAATCTGGCCACAGTGGAAAATGTGTTCAAAATGTTACAAATGAATTGTGGTATAATCTTATGAATACTTAGTGGAGAGAAAGGCCTACTGAGCTTAGGAGAAGTCTTGTGCAAGGCAGATTTCTGCACACACTGAAGATTCCAGTACAGAAATATTGGGCAAAAGACCTTTTTGGTACTGCTCCCCTATACTGGGGCATCCTCTTTATTTTTGGCACCTTTATAGTCATCCAGGTCTGTTAATTTATTTTCTGGCTTAGTTTACACTTAGGTCACTACCACAGGATTGAAGTTGTTCTCATTTGTAAGGATTTGCATTTTAAAAACCATTGTTATATTTTAGTCATATTTTTTCTTTTAAATTGTGGACTGGATAGTTAGCCGCTCTGTGAATCACTGAAATGGGCTCCAAAAGTTCCCTAAATATATTTATATTGGGTAAGCCATTTTTTTTTTTAATGACCCAAGTGTTTCACTTTTTACTTTCTATGCTCATTTCCATATTCTGGGTCAAGCAAAATGGCAGTGCTGTGAAATAAACCTTCAAATCAACCTTGAAGTACTTAAGGAAAAGATGAAAGATTTTGGAATGGTCCTCCCAGTCCCCAGACTCGAATATTTGTGGAACTCTGTGGGGAGAGCTCAAGCATGCAGCGCATGCAAGGAGACCTCAGAATATTTGCAAGCTGGTTCTGCAAGGAAGAGGGGGAAACTTCCAAAGCAAGAATAGAAAGACTCTTAGCTTGCTACAGGAAACATTTGGAAGCACTCATTTCTGTGCAAGGAGGTATTTCAAAGAATAGAAAGGGTAGCTAAACTTTTGTACCTGCCAGTTTTCTTATTTTGAATCTGTAAACGTAAGTATCTATTCAAATTGGCAGAAAGATTCATTTAAGTTTGTGCCGAATACAGAATATGTCAGCATTTGTTTACTTAGAGATTCATTGAAACATACAGCTTGACCAAAAGTGCCTAAACCTTTATATACTGTACAACTGCTTCTGAAGGGAATCAAGGTTAGGGGAATAATTTGGGTAATAATTTAAGGTCAAGCAATTCAACAATCTGCTTGGCAAGCTTCTTTAGGGTTCCTCTGTTTTAACATCCCTGATTGTCCTAGATGTAGTAAGGACTTGCAAATCTCACAATCTGCAGATAGAACATTCCAGAACATCCTAGAACATTTGGTTTTTTTCCTTCCAAAATGTACCAGTCTGGCTTTTCCAGGGTGCTACAGTTAAGTTTTCCAGAAGAAGTTCTTCTAAAACAGGATGTAGTTTACAGTGTTCCCAATACACTCTAGCACTGAAATGGCCAAACTAGCTGGAACCCTGAAGTCAACCATTCCATGCTGCAATGTTTTATTGGGAGTTCATTTTTGACATATAATGTTTGCCAGAAACACAGGTCTATGAAGTGTGACATTTTTTTCTTTGGCCTTGACCTGAAACCACACCTTTTATCAGAGATTAAAACAGTCAGAGAGGCAGAAGCTGGATAAAGTTGTTTGGAGCACTGGAGTGGGTCTCTAGCCCCACATTTCTCACTTGTCATGACCTCGTTGCAAGGCACAAAGAGCCTCACAACGTGGATCATGATCATTAAGGAAAAGGGGGAAGAAGATAATCCAATCAGGGATTAAAACAAGCACCCAAAGACACCCACACCCATGATCCCATCAACACCTGAAAAGAGAGACGTCAGAGGAGTGAAGATAAGGAGCACATGGTGCCCCGGAGAACTCAACCGTTGCAGGAAGACAAAGAGGACACCGGGGAAAACGCCCACGCAGCCATCAAGGATCCCATCAAGAGGGACCGGGGCATTGAGGGGTGGGGAAGCCCGGGGCAATACAGGAGGGTATAAAAGGGGCACCCCCACACTACCTACCCCGTTCCCGTTTTTCGATCTGTCAGCTATCATTCCAATAAACCAGAAATCCTTAATACCCATTAAGTGAGTCTGTGTCTTATTGCGAAGAGAGGCTGGCCCTGACATCACTCCTCTGACACTTGTCCAGAAGAATGGTTTCCTGCCAATTTGTCAGCAGGGCACCCGGTATCAGATAAACACGCCAACGTCTCTTACCTACTAGGACAGTTATGACCTTATTGCTGGCATATTGCTCGATTTCCCGTAGCCATTCGGGGAGGCATCGGAATGATTCTTCACAAGTGATGTCATAGGTCAGGATTAATGCGTTGGCACTGCGATAATAGCTCTGCGTAATGGACCGGAATCTTTCTTGCCCTGCTGTGTCCCAGATCTGCAGCTTTTGTTTCCCCCACAACAGGGAACAGAGGAGGGAAAAACAAAGGGTTGGGGAGAGAAAAAAATGAATGCATTAGCACTGACTCAAATAAAACCTGTGACCTCATGTCCCTTCCTAGTTCACAAATCCTTCAGGTGTCCACATCCATCTCAAGTGTTCACATCCATTTCAAGCTCTTTTTTCAAAAAATATCAGAGCATTAGAGGATCAGACCACACGCCCATCAAATCCAAAATGCCATTTTGTTAATGGTTTCCAAGAAGTTTATATAAGATCTATATCATATTGTCTGACTCTTTCTGGTATTCAGAAGCATACAGTAATGCTCCTAAGCCTGAAGGTTTCATTCCATAATCCTGGCTTTGAATTGATATGTTCTCCTGTAAAGTCCATTGTTCAAGTGGCCTAAATTAGTGGCTTTCATTCACTGACAGCAAAATCCTCTGCCAGCAGTTCTTCTGAACGTTTACATTTAATCTAACTTTTTTCTTCCACCACCTGGCCATCCCAATAAAGACAACTGAGAAAAAAAACGGAGCAACCTAAAATAATTCAACAGACTCTTAAAATAGCTAATTGCATGAAAGACGTTTTTGTCTCTGTCTTTCTCTTGGTCTGGTTTCCATCTACTCCTGCTTTGGAATTAATTAGAGCTCCTTGTGACATCCAGATGTGACTCTGGTCACTGTGAGCTTACAGACACCATCTGCAATTTCAAGAGGATGTTACCTTTGACAAGAAGGTAGAGGATATCCCCCACCATTCTGCTGAATCCTTCTGGGGGAAGTTTACAATCACCCCAATTTTCTATCATTCTGGGCAGGTGAGTAGAATTCTAAAGAACACGTTGGATGCAACATCCATCATTTTTAATTTTCCCACATCTTTGACAATGATTCTGGAGGCTGTTGCCTTCCCACTTCATTTTTGCTTTAAATTAAAATAATATTTTAAGTGAAGTGCTTAGGGTTATATCCATGGGCACCTTCTTAAGGACTTGGGAATGAATTTATGAAACGTTTACACCACCCGACTCCCAGCAACTCCAAATGACTCACAGATAAAAACATGCAGAACAATAAAATGATACGATGATTAAAAAACAAGGAACAGAAGATAGCAAAAGATGGCAAAAATTGGGCAACAGCAAGAAGCAAACAGAAGAGACCAGAGGGGTAGTTTGCCAAAGGCCAGGTCTTCAAGACTCTCCAAAATACCAGCTGAATTGGGGCCATCCAGATCTTGAATTCCAGGTTTAAACTGGAGTTAATGAACTACCCAGAATCACAAAATATTTTACCCTGGCATATCAATTTAAATCATAATTACTCATCAGAGTCTTCAAGTCCCCAGTATTTAAGAACTTTGGTTCCAACCTGAAGACTTCCCATCTCCTCTTTGGAACCACGTTGGACAAGGGAAATGGGAGTAACATGCCAAACATTTCCAAATGTTGATGAACTGCAAAAAGGCCTGTGGCAGAGACCAGAATTTTATCTACAAGGAAAAAAAAAACTTGCCACAATTCATAATTTTGCAAAATTCTGTAACCCCCCTGCCTTGGCAGTTCTTGCCAGTCTTCCTCACCCTTTAGCATTCAGGAATTTGCATTCAAGACATGAAGACAAGAGGAAGCAGCCTTGTCTGGAAATACGGCCTACAATATTTATCATTCCTCCCATCAAGAACGGGAGAAGGCATCTGGAATCCTAATGCCAGCTTTAAGGAGAAAATAGAAAGCACTTTGTCCGATATCTCCTAGAACTATGACAGTAAAATCTACCCAGCAGAAAAGGGAGCCAGAGAGGGATAAATCTCTGCAGCTTTATTTAACGTTCCAAAAAGCAAGTTTTATTGTTCATTACATCTGCCAGTTTTTAGACTGCAAGAGCTTGCCAATTTAAGAACTGGCACAACTATCAACACCAAAATGAAATAAGAAGTTCTCTGTATTTATGCAAAGCACAGATAATATTTTGATGGTTGGGGATTACACATAACTTTTTTTTTCCTATTTGGAGTGGCCAGAGTAATCATGCAAAGTGAACTGAGCCAAGATTTTCTTTTTCTTTGTTGTTAATGTTGTTTTTAAACTGTGTGAAGCCTGCTTTAAAGCATAGTGTCAGCACTGTTTTTCAACCTTGGTCACTTTAAGATGTGTGCACTTCAACTCCCAGAATTTCCCAGCCAGCATACTGGGCATGGGCTGGGCATGCTGGCTGGGGAATTCTGGGAGTTGGAAGTCCACACATCTTAAAGTGCCAAGGTTGAAAAACACTGGTCTACATTTTAAAATGTTTCCCATCTCAACATGGCAGGAAAGTAGAATGTATAAAGACAGTTCAAATTTATGTTGGTAATGTTAACAACTCCTGCCAACCTAGCAGTTCGAAAACATGCAAATGTGAGTAGATTAATAGGTACCGCTTCGGTGGGCAGGTAACGGCGTTCCGTGTAGTCATGCCGGCCACATGACCACGGAAGTGTCTATGGACAAACGCCGGCTCTTCGGCTTTGAAACGGAGATGAGCACCGCCCCCTAGAGTCAGACACGACTGGACTTAATGTCAAGGGAAACCTTTACCTTTACCTTAATGTTAACAAGAAGAAGGGACATTTTATCATGTTTGGTGGATGTGTAAAAATGCTAGAAAATTTTGAATTCAAATAAACACACTAATTCAGAGGATTTTAAAGATTAATATACAATTGAAACCGGAGATTTTTCTTTTGAGATTGATGGACAAACAATTGGGAAAAATGTCATGGAACTTTGTTTTTGTACATGATAACTGCAGCGAGATTACTGTATGCCCAAAGATGGAAAGAGTCAGCAGTACCCACAAGGAAAGATGGAATTTGCTGAGATGGCTAAATTGACTTCTTTGTTCAGAGAAAAGGCAATATCTACGTTTATTGCTGACTGGAAACCCCTCATGGACTCCTGGCATGAAACAGAAAAAAATGAACTTATGATTTATGGTTTTGATGATTAGAATAGATTATAGAAAAAAGAGAGCCATGTTGTAACCATAGAGCAAGAGGCAGATTTATAATTGGACTTATAACTGCTGTAAAGAAGATTGGAAGCCACTTCTTTGTATCTTCTTTCTTTTCTTTTTACTCTTTCTTGTTTCTTTCTTGCACTTTTTGCTGTTTTTGATTTCTTTTTTCTTCCCTTTTTCTCAATCTATTAGCTTCTATTGCTTTTAATCTTCCTTCTTAAAACCGTTAACAAGTTTTACTTATTTATTTAATAAATTTAATAAATAAATAATAATTTTAACAATTTATTTAACAAATAAAATCATGCACGCACAGACGCGCACACACGGCAGAAAAGCAGGTCTCAACTTCTGTGGCCGAGGTGGCTTCCGAGGCCATGAAGCAGGCATTTAAAGACCACTGACCATCCCCGTGTTGCACAGCTGATTTACTCAAAAGCAAGCATGCCATTTTTGAGCACCAGCTGGTGCTGCTGTCAAAGGGTGAACACATCTGCCCACCAAAGCATCTAAAGTGGTGGCATTCGGAGCAAGTCACATACCAACTTCAAGATTTATTTTCCAAAGTTTTTAGCTGGAAGAACTCTGCATCCTTGCGGCTTTTATCTGCCCTCTCTCTCTTTTTTTCCCCTCTTTTAAAAAAATTTGCTGCTACCAATGCTGATTTTGCTTGTTTGTTTGTCTCTTTGCCTTGGGCGGAATTTTGGTAACTTGTTTTGCATTTTTCAGAAAGAGAAAAGTTTTAAGAATACAACGAATTCAGCCAACGCCTAGATTAAGGTCTCCAAGGTTACAGCTCAATATGATTTTATTATTCATTTCTTCGTCAAATATTTATCACCGCCCATCTGCCCCCTGAGGAGGGACTCATTAATAAACGAGAGCCAATGCCAACTACTTAGAGTGAAGTTTTGTTATGGGGAGTAGTTTAAGGCAATGTATATGTGCAAACTATTTTTCTTCCAAGCAAGCGATTGCCTTTCCTTTTAAACAATGAACATTGTACTCTGACCATTAAACCTCCCATCAAATGTACCTATATTAAAAATGCAGTATTACCCCACTATATTTACGGAACATCCCTGCATGTTTTATCATGACCTCTTAAATATAAATTACACAGGATTGTAGGCTAAATCAATGGAGCGGTAGGCAGGCCAAGTACTAATACACAAAATCCAAGTCGGATGTGCAACAAACTGTAATAATATATCCTCATCTTTTAACCAGAGCATTCTTGTCCAAGATGCCAACCTGCCAGCTTACTCAGTCTGCCCTGGCCTCTTCCAGGATCCCCCCATTCATTTCCTCCCTCCCAGCTTCTGATTTTACTTTTCTGATTGACAGTCTCCATTTTGTGCCTGGGGAGACGGTGCAGTTTTAATTGAATATTCTCCTTCACCACCCCATTAGTTTTCTTAACTTGGGGCTTCCCAGAGCAAGCTGATACCCCTTCTTATCTTTCAGTACTCATTTGGGCTCCAATCCCAACACTACTGTATTCATCACTTCGTTTTCTAACACCGATAATGATTGCGCAGTCGCCCCAGTTAACGTTTTTGGAATGCAAACTATTTTTATGCTCTTTCAGCAATTCTGCATGAAATAAGACACCGTTATTTCAGCTTTACTCATGAAGTATTGAGTGCAACCCTTTGCTTTAGCGGGAGATCCAGAAACAACCTAAGCAACCCAACTGCATGCCAAGCCAAGCCTAGCTGAAACCAGATAAAGCCTGTGGTTGATGTGTTTTCTGTTTAGAGATGCCAGGACAAATCAGGTCCCTTCCAGATGCTTTTGGTCTGGGGAACACAAGGATGGGAACAGTTGGCTTCTAACAGTGTTAAGCTCCAAAAACTCTCACAGCAGCTTACGTGGGAGTAAACAAAAGGACCCTATCTCACATGCTTATAATCTAAAGGACACAACACAAAAGGAAACAGAAATGATGAAGAAAGAGAAAAAAACGCACATTCCAAAGGCCAATTTTGAAAACTGCAAAGTTCTTAAAACGACTGGCTTGAAAGGACAAAGAGGATATAGCAACTGAGTTCTCTTTCAGCGTTGCTGATGGACTAACCCTGGTCTGCAACTCCATCACTTCCTCTTCATCTCTGATGGCACGGCTGCTCATAGACTTTCCTAACAGTGGAAGAATGGCTTGATGCAACCCCATTTTTCAAGCCTTCGAAACCCGCTAGCCATGGCCACACCTTGAGCAGCAAATATCCCAAGGCCACTACGTGTAACCGACAGAAGAGCTGGCCACCATTCTTCTGGCCTTCCAGAAGAGCATCAAGACCTGGCTCTGCCAACTAGCTTGGGGATCCAAGAGGGATAGGCAGCCCTGGGGGTGGTTGGTGGCTTAAAGATGCTCTCTCTTCCTTTTAGTTTCCCTCTTTTCTCTTCTATTTTTTTGTATTTTTGTAATGGTTTTTTATTACTTTTTTTATTTCTAAGCTGCCCAGAGTCACTTTTATAGTGAGATGGGCGGTGTATAAATTTTATAAATAAGTAAAATAAAAACCTGCCCTTTTTCCTCTGTGAAACTTGGTCTTTGGAACCATTTTATTTTTTAATCTCCTTTTGTTTGCCTGTTTCTTATTTAGCAGATTTCTTCTGGAAACCCCGTATTTTAGACTATTACATATAAAAAGGATTCCAATCTTCCACCAAGTTCTTTTTCCCCCAACAAACTTGGCTCTTCCAACAAGAACATTGTCTGAAGATGCTAGATGCCTGAAAAACGTTCTTGATTAGAGAAAGACTAATTGTTGCTGCTGATTTCAGTATTTTTACCTTTAATAAACAAATGTTTCTGCTCATACAATTATGCCAAATATGCACAACTTCACTGTCACCATCATTACAACCTCAGTGTCATCTGGATCCAACCTAGATTTGTTTCTTATAAGCTGGGTTCATACTACATATTAAACCATAATGTGGGTTGTTTGACACAGGATTAGTGCGTTGTGTGATCCCAGTCAATTGTGGTCTAATGAGCCAACTATAATGAAGCAAATCCTAGTTTAACGTTGAATGCCTAACGGTTATCTGTTAGATTTATAATCTACTTTTTCTATGAAGTTTGATGCTTTATTTGATTATCTCTCTTCATTTAATCTTCAAAACGAGATGGAGAGACAATGACTGGCCTAAAGTCCCACAGCAAGCTTCCAAGTCTGCAGGAGGACCAGAACCTGGGTCTCCCCATTCTTACCCCAGCATCTTCACCACTACCACACCCTGGTTATGGGGCTGAGAGGAAAGGGCTGACCCGAAGTCCCCCAGGGAGCCTCTGTAGCTGAGGGTTACCAGAACCAGGCTCTCTCCACAACTACTCCAGCACCTTCACCACATGCAACCTACAGATTGTGTACCTGTAATGTAAGCTATTTATGTTAGCTGGGTTCTAACAGCATGAAGTCCTTTCCCAAACTATCACAAGAATCCAGATCATCAGCTAAGGCTAGACTTAGCATTCCAGTGGCAAATACTAGAGATCCAGGTTCAAACCCACAGTCAAAGACAGAGAAATCTGTTTGCAGAGGAGAAGATGAGGAGCGTAACCCCAGCCTTCCAGGTTCTTCCCAAATTGGGAAAATGAGCAGAAAGGATAAGAGGAGCAATATGGCGGACAGAGAGAGGCACTTCCTTGGTGTCTTTGAATGACTGCAACAGAAAAGGTTCATATAGCTGCAGAATGTGGACTCATGTGATGCAGAACGCTTTCTTATAACGGATGTCAACTGGGTCCAAGGTACAAGGTCCATGTGCATGTTTGTGGCAACCAGGTTCTACAGAAAGGAGACTGAGCTCCACATGGGAAGCATAACGTGTTTCCTTAAGTTGTCCTGAGTTGCTGTGTTCAAATTTGGAACATAAACGGGCTCCAGACTGGAGCAGAAAAATCAAGCGAGGGCTTACCTTTACTTTCTCACCATTTATCTCTACCGTCTTAATCATAAAGTCAACCCCAATGGTGGCTCCTTGCCCTGGTGGAAAAAGTCCCTTAAGAAAGAAAGAAAGGAAGAAAGAAATATTCAGACCTTTCAGCTCTAGAAGTGATCAAAGTTTGACACATCATTACTGTTTCAGCACAATATTAGCACAATAGTCCGTTGGGTGGGCTCTGTGATGTCTCTCTCTCTCTGTCCCTTGGTATGGGACCAGAACAGCACAGCCTTCAGTCTTCTGGACCTTCCTGAACTAGCTCTCCTCCTTCACCGCCAATCCCTATGGGACTGGGTGTTCATGGAAGTCACCAGTTTCGCTTACTGGTGCTAACTGTTCAGATCTTGTGCACGGCCACACCTAACTATCTGAGCGCTGGTCTGGTGCGGTGATGGTTCAGGTGCTGAAGTAGGAACAGGGAGTCCCACGCTGAAGTCCCCCCTCAGCCATACAAGCTGACTGGGAAACCTTTGGCCAGTCACTGTTTCTCAGCCCAGGCTTATTGTTGGATTTGGAGTGGGGAGACTCAGGTTTTGGCCTCCCCACAGCCACAGAAGCTTTCTTGGGGACGTTGGACCAGTCGCTTTCTCTAAATCCAACCTACGCCGTGGAGTGGCTGCTGTGAGGGAAAATGGGAGGAGGAAGCGCTATGTATGTTCTTTTGGACAGAAGATATAAAAAAACAAAACAAAACAAAACACAGGTAGTCCTCGCTTAACGACACTTAGGATAGAATTTAGGTCGCTAAGTGATGTGGTCATTAAGCAAATCCGGACCCAATTTTATGACCATTTTAAGCGAATCACATGGTCATTAAGCAAAGCATTTGGTCGTTAAGTAAATCACATGGTTCCCAATTCATTTTGCTTATTAGAAGCCGGCTGGTAAGTTCAAAAATGGCAATCACACGACTGAAGGACGCTGCAACTGTCATATATGCATGAAGGTCGCCAAGTGCTGGAATTGCAATCACATGACTGTGGGGACACTGCAATGGTTCTAAGTGCATGGAATGGTCGTAAGTCAGTTTTTTCAGTCCAGAAGGTTGCTAAACAAATGGCCGTTAAGGAAGGACTATCTGTAAAATAATATGATGAAATGAAATGAAAATGTTGAAGCTTGTGTGCTTAACTCATTCACCTAGTACACACCAACTGGGACCTCCTTGCACTAAAATGGCCAGGTCACAGTTGAGACCTTTTTCCCTATCTAGTGCCAGACTCTTGGCACCAGCATCCCCCAGATTTATACCCAGAACCTGATCTATCAAAATTTTAAAAGGCACTAAAAATGTTTTGCCTGTTAGAGGCCTTTGCGAAGCTGGTTTAAGTATTAATTCTGTCTGCAGAAATGTCTTGTTATTTCAATATGGGTTTTAATGATTGCCTTAAATGTTACAAGCCATTGAGGTTACAGAAGCTCTGTATTTTAGCTGTGATCTGAAAATGGATTGGAGGGAGCAATGGTATTAATTTTTGATGCTGTAATTTATTACCTTGCATTGTGGCTGGCTACAGGCACATGAAAAATAAAATGATGATTACTACTGTTACAGTGTTGTTTTGATGTAGTACACAAAACAGGAAGTGGGAACAGACTCCCAGCTTTTTAAATTAGATCCATGAAATGGAGCCTGCCCTGAGAAAGTTCAAGGCAAAATTAAAAAAAAAAAGTCCTGAGGTTGGATCAGACAAAAGAGCTGTTGGAGGTCCCAGCAAATCAGCATGCCTCATTAGCATGTGGATGAGTTTGCTCTAGGATGCAAATTCTCTACATGCTTCTGGAGGAAGCTGTTTGTTGTCCCTCCCACATTCCTCAGTAGTTCTTCCTCCTTCTTCACCATCCGGGAAGGCAGCATGCTTTGCTGCTCTTTCCATCTTGGGCGTGCAATGGGCCTTGAATCAGGAGGTTCCCCCTTTCTCCATGCAGCCTTCAGCAGCAATGAGGGCTGATGGTCAATTAAGTTTAGGGACAGAAGAACGAGAATCATCTTTTCTAAATGATGTAACTGGGCCAAATAAATGAGTAAGATACTCTTTTTACTTACTTTTGAACCTACTTTGTCTACATGTGTAATTCTTTATGCATGGGTGGGCTAAGTGTGTAAGATCAATAACCTCTATTTCTCTAATGTGCTCATTAATGCTATTTTAGATAATATTCTTTTTCTGTGCACATCTTTCGCTCTGTTAAGCTCTGCTCCATTCAGTGGTCCCAGCTGTCCACTAATGGCCTCATGGGCCAGCTGGTTTGACCTTAATTTGTTAATTTAATTATTAAATTTATAAGGCTGCCCAACTCTGAAACGACTCTGGGGGGTACACAGTTAAAAAATAATTATAGGTAGTTCTCACTTAACTATTACAATTGAGACTGGAATTTCAGTCGCTAAGCAATGTGTTTGTTAAGAGAGTCTGACCCAATTTTATGACCATTTTCTAGAGCAAGAAGCATCCACCCTTGTCCTTCATCTTCATTTTCATTCCATCAAGTCATGCTTGGGTTTTGCAAGCCAATCACGGACCAGCTCACTAGAACATGATTTACAAAGGCTTGATTTGCTATGTCACACTAAGGAAGCACTGAGAATCTATCGATTTTTTAAACTCAAGCTCTCTTGGCAATTTTACCTGCCACCCTTAAACAATATACATACTCTATCACCTCCCATCAGAAGCAAGTGGCGCAGATCCTCCAGGGTCCTATCATCTCCACTGCTAAACATTAAAGCAGCGTTTCTCAACCGTGGCAACTTAAAGATGCGTGGACTTCAACTCCCAGAATTCCCCAGTCAGCAGGCAAGGTTGAGAAATGCTGCTCTAAAGCATATTGGGTCCATGAATATGATATATTCAGTCCTTTTTTCCTTATATGAAGAAATATCCATGCTGACACCTTACCTGTGTAAACCGTCGAACTAAGCAGGTCTTCCCCACACCAGCGTTCCCGATCAAAACTATTTTGAAGAGAAAGTCATAATCTTCCATACTCATTTACCAAGCTGCAAAAAAAAAGGAAAAGAAACTACAGAATAAATCCAAAAGGAGTTATATTAAGCCTCTGACTGAAAATGCCC
The DNA here is from genome assembly GCF_035149785.1 of Candoia aspera. NCBI lineage: Eukaryota > Metazoa > Chordata > Lepidosauria > Squamata > Candoiidae > Candoia > Candoia aspera. The sequence goes on along the minus strand of NC_086157.1, from coordinate 109,485,236 downwards.
AAGGATCCACAAAATGTTACAGGATTAGAAGCCCAGTGCTTAGGTGAATGATCCAGTGACTTTTTTGATGACTAACAGACTTTGCACCTTCAAGTGTCCAGGACAAAGGCCACTGCAGATTGGGACTTTCCTCCAACACTGCAACATTCACTGAAGTGTATAAAAGTACAGTATATCCATTCACACCATTTGTGAAAGGATATATTTAACTGGATCAATGCGCTGATCGGCTCAGGATCCAAGGTGAAAGTGTAAAACCCAATTTTTTAATGCAACTGAAAAGGAAATTTTATTGATGCAAAAAACCCAACTCATATCATCCCCTACTTCCCATGACTCAAAGCGTTTACAAAAATACAGCAGAACATCAAGTAAAACTAAATAGAATAAAAATAAAAAAGACCATCATATCCCCATAATCAAAGCAAATGCAGTGTGGTTACCATGCAAAATAAACAGGTGTAGCGGTGAATGTGCCAGACTAAAAACTGGGAAGATGTGAATTCTGGTCCTCACTTAGGAAGTTGGCTGGGTGATCTTGCATCAGTCCCTTTCTCTCAGTCCAACCCACCTCACAGGCTTGTTGTTATAGGGAAAATAGGAGGAAGAAGCATTATCTATGCCACCTTGAACTGTGCCAAATATGGCCAGGATATAAATCAATCAAGAGCCAGTTTGGTGTAGTCGTTAAGGCATCAGGCTAGAAACCAGGAGACTGTGAGTTCTAGTCCTGCCTTAGGCACAAAGCCAGCCGGGTGACCTTGGGCCAGTCACTTTCTCTCATCCCTAGGAAGAAGGCAATGGTAAACCACTTTGGAAGAAACTTGCCAAGAAAACTGCAGGGACTTGTCCAGGCAGTCTCCAAGAATCAGACATAATTGAACAGATTAAAAAAAAATCAGTCAATCACTCATAGATAGATAGCTTTCTCTTTACTTCAAATGGGGTGTGGACCCCAGTATCACCTCTCCAGAAGAATGCCCAGAGTGGGTAGAAAATTGCTAGGAGAGACAATCCATCCATATAGAACTTTAAAGGTCATGACTAGCATGCTCCAACCAAGCAGCAAACAACAGCCCAATGAAAGACCTCCCAACGAGAGAACAACACCCCCACCAACACAAGCAGGGCAAGCCACGGTATATAAACTGAGAGCAAGGCCCACTCCCTCTTCGCACTGAAGATGTTGCCTAGTCTGGCAATGAAATGTCTGCAAGAAAACAACAAGGCTCAGAGAGCACCAAGGACTCCAAATCCTATCAACTGTGTTTCATTTTAATTATACTTCAGTGTGAATGAATGATAACTCAATGTGTTGGGGAGGGTGACTCACCAATACTTGCCTCTCAACAACTTGTGCAACCCTGCTTTAAGCCAACAAGTTCTTTCTTCTGATACTCAGGAATTCTCAGCTAGAGATGGCCAGAGAGAATGTTCTGCCACAGGTTGCATTTCATATATATATATAAAAAAAAAACCCAGAAGGACTTTGGGTTATCCTTCTTCCTGATGGAGTTTGTAAAGGTTAATAAAAGAACTCCAAGCAGCTAACAGCAATCTTGCAGAGTAGAAGCGTGAACCAAAAAAGAGAACTTGCACATTAAGCTTAATTACATTCAGAAATGAATTCAGTCTTCACACAGTAGTTGGATGAAGAAAAAAATAGAGATAGCTTACTATTATTCAGTAGATCTGGATACAAGTAGCTTCTTGGTAGAAAGCACTTAATCATCACTGAATGATGAAAAAGGGGAGAGCTGCATTCTGCAGCTCTTCCTGCTTGCATGTCTGCACACAAGGTAATGGAGATTGTTAATTCCCAAGCCCAAGAAGGGGGAGGAAGTGGAAATCAGGTGACCCATGTGACATCCCACAAGCACAATAGAGATGTGTTTGCTAGAGAGACCCCCTTATGCTTATGAGACAATGCAGAGTTGACCCCTGATAATGCCAACACTTCCAACTCCATTCGTAAAGGAAGATTTTTTCACCAGCGCAGCATGAAGGTGGCTGAAGTTGCTCAAATTGATTTACCTTTTTCTTTTCTTCTCTCTTATTCAGGGGACTTTGGGGGAGAAAAGCATACTGCATTGGGGAGTACTACCCTCAGACCCCCTCATAAAGAGAGACCCACCCAAAGGGTAGTTCAGTATTTGCAACCATTAGACGGATCAATACTTTTCGTTCAAGGCAATTAAAATGAACCCATGAAAAGACCACCCCATCTGGTTCTGTCTGCCAAGCCTTTGACTTCAGAAGAAGAAATAAAGGACATTAACATGAGATGCTGTAAGAAGAAAGTGCGAGGAGAAGGCTCAATTCAACAGTCCACTCTGGCCTTTCAGAGTCTTTCTTTAAAGACCCTACATTTATTCTGGAAAAAAAGTATCCACCAAACCAATCCTGTGAGAAAATACTAAAGAACGCATGCGGTTTTATATCAAATGGAAGTTCAATGCCATTCATATTACCTGAGGTACAAAACCACACACAAACTCAGACAATTTGATTTTGTTCAATATTTGTTCTTAATTGCACCTAACTTGTGGAATGGTTTGGAAAAAGGCCCTATGTTTACTCTACTACGTGCAGGAAGTTAATCTGATAATTTAAGAATGTAAAAAGAGCACCAAGAGATCAGGCCAAGTGCCCATCCAGGCCAGCTTCCTACTGGCCACAAAAGATAATCAGAGGATTTGTTGAAGGCCACAAGTGGGACTCAAGGACAAGAGTCCTCCTTATGGTGTTGCTCCTCAACAAGTAATATTTCAGATGCTTGCACAGTTGCTATTGCTCCTAAAGGTTTCCTATATATAGTTTGGGGGGCTTTGTGAAATGCAAAAGCTACAAAGGGATTCATTCCTTAAGAATTATTATTATTATTATTATGAATGTCTTGCAAGATGTTTGGTGGAATTCTGATGAAAAGGAAATGAGAGGTGACAAGGGGCACCAGTTAGGAAGTGCAGCCCAGCTAGGGGAATACAGCCAGATTGTTCTTCTTCAGAAGGCCAGTGAAAAAACCTATGAGAAAGAGAGTTTACACTTGATGGCCCACAATCAATCAATTCAGTGATAAAGTGAATGAGCAAGAACTAGAGAATGGTTGAATATGGAGATGAGGATTAGTTGTTCAATAGGATAAGAATGGAACAGGATGTAAGTAAACCATGTACAGTATATGAACAAATGAAGTGCTCAGTGAATGGTGCATCACTAAGGATATACGATATCACCGTGGTTGTTTAACCAATTTGTGGATACCTGTGCGAAGAATCTTTGTGGTGAATTAAGAGTGTGTTAATTATGGAGTGGCTGCATGTGTATTTCTGCACGTGGTTTGCCTGAGAATCCAAACAATCTGCAACAAACAAGAGATGTGATGTGACAAGGAGGGTGGATCTGAAAAGTAATGCATCTAAGTCGGAAATGTTTTGACAAGGGGAAATAGAGTGAAGAACTGCAAGTTATACATAAATGGCCAAAAATTACAACAAGCAGCTGAATTGGTGTACCTTGGCAGAATGTTTATTAAGGAAGCAAAAACCAATGGAGAAGTCTTAAGATGGGAAACTGCAGGTACAAAGGTAGTTAGGTGTGTTATGTCTGATGCACGTAAAAAACAGGCAGAGCTTTGATCACACCATCACGGCCACCATCTGGACTTTTCTGACCACACCTTGCTGACACCCCTGACTCACCAGAAGACAGCTTACTTCACATGAGGAGCTTACTATGAGACCTGATGAGCTGTGTCTCTCCTGCTTGGCAACGGAAGTTACTTACTACCCCCATTACAGAATGTTGACAAAACAGTGCTCATCTGAAAGAAAAAGAGCATTTTTACTTCTTCAGGGAGAATTTAACAGAAAGGATGAAAAACACCCCCCAAAAGTAAAATTTGGAGCTAGCAGAAAGCACTACTATAAAAAGACTTTGATACCACCTATCAGCGCACGACTCCTAGGCCCTTAGGTTTTCAGTCTAACCTCACAACCATACGCATACAAGTCTCACTCAGGTGAACACAGATGTGGAGGACCTGTCACATTTCTGCATATGCTCCTTCCTCTCTTTCGGTGTCCCTCCGAGAGTGTGTGCGTGTATTTGCGCAGGAATGCTTTTTGTCTTTTTCTGAGTTTGATGGATAGGTGTCCTAAGGAACATCTGTCATGACCTCACTGCAAGGCACAAAGAGCCTCACAACGTAGATCATGATCATCAAGGAATAGAGGAAGAAGATAATCAGAACAGGGATTAAAACAAGCACCCAAAGCACCCACACCCATGGACCCATATGCAGCTGAAAAGAAGGACATCGGACGAGCAGAGATAAGCCGCACCTGGTGCCCTGGAGGACACACCGGAACCAAGAGGACAAGAGAAGACACCGGGAAAACGCCCATGCAGCCATCAAGGACCCTATCAAGAGGGATTGGGACAATAGAGGGTGGAGGAGCCCGGGGCCATACAAGAGGGTATAAAATGGGCACCTCCACACTACACCCCCCCCCCGTTCCCGTTTTTCGTTCTGTCAGCTACCATTCCAATAAACCAGAAATCCTTAATACCCATTAAGTGAGTCTGTGTCTTATTGCGAAGCGAGACTGACCCTGACACATCTGCTTGCAGAGATAATGAGGGTAGGAGGCCCTCTGGCTGGGTGTTTACCCCTGACAGGTTCAGCTGGGGTGGGGTTTCCTTCCTAAAGATGCTCATCTCACCTTAGGAGGCCCATAAGAGTGCTAGGCTGAAAACAGCCATGCTCAGAGACATCATTTCTTCCAAGAAACTATGACATCTCATCTCTGGGAGATGCAACCAAGACGGCTTATGACTTGTACTTTTTGTCTGCCTTGGGTCTGACACCACTAGAAAAGCCTGATGAACAGGTTTTTTTCTAATAGGTATCCTGATAGGTAGTGTGTGCTCACTTATGAGGAATGAATGTTTCCTGAAAGGAGTAAAAATGACTATATAGAAAAGGTGTCTGCACGAAAAAAATGCTCAGAGGTAGTTTGGTCATATAAAGTGAATGAATGAGGATCACGTAACAAAATAAATATATGATAAAGGAGTATTTGGTGGTCTATCAATGTGGTAGAAGCCAAAGTGGTTTGTAAAGATTGAGAAATACAGGTAGTCCTCGGTTAACAACTGCCCTGTTTAGCAACCATTTGAACTTGCTGAAAAGGTAGGTTTACAGCAGGTCCTTGGACTTAAGTTGGTCACAGTGGCCCCACAGACACGTGATCGCAATTTGGGCGCTCTGCAACCAGTGCATATATGAGGGTCGCAGCATCCCACAATCACACGATTGCCATTTTCAAGCTTCACAGCTGGCTTCCAACAAGCAAAGTCAACGGGGCAGCTGGCAGGAAGTTGCAAATTGCGGTCATAAGACATCGCACTTAATGACCATGAGTGATTTGCTTCATGACTGCAGCGGAACTGGCATCATAAGTCTGGCGCAGTCACATGGTGTTTCACTTAATGACCACAGAGTAGCTGTCCCAATTGTGGTCATTAAGTGAGGACTACCTGTATAGTAAATGGTGTTTACTAATTTTAGTTATATTTCCTTTCCTTTTCTCCTATATCCTGCCTTTAATTTTTTTTGTCACTAGTTCTTACTCTTGTTCTGTGCTTTGCATAAGGCTACACACCCTTAAAGGGAATAGCATAATGGGTAGGTGTATCCTAATGCACTCTGAAAACAATTCAAATGAGAGGATAGAACTATCTTCCTGAGAATGATTTCCCTCTGTACTGTGCACATTCCAGACTACTGGAATAATCAATTTCACGCACAAGGCGACAGGCTTAGCTGTCTAGGAGCTGTGGGAATTGAATACATCCCAAAAGCACCTGTTTGGAGAAAGCTGTATTAAAACATAGGAAAGAATTGTCCTTATAGTCAGACTGCATGATCTTTCTTCTGCTAAAAACTGAAAGTCGTTAGATCCTGATGGGAATGACCAGATTCAGAAAAATCATTCCATGTTAATGCCTCGCCTATGATTATGGACTGAAGGACCCATCAGCCTGTTCAAATACCAAGATGGTTATTGGTACACAGCATTTTCTATTTTGCCTTGTCACCTCGCAACATGAGCTCCCAACTCAGTTTGCAAAGCCAGCAGAAATGCGCATACCCATATATCCATACACACAACCAACAGATTAACAGGTTAAATGGCCTTAGACATTTGACTCTTCCAAATCCTTGGAACCTTTCAAGTCCTTGGAAGATTCTCTGGCCAAATATTCACCTGAAATGCAAGTCGCTGTTTTCTTAAGAAGAAAAGAAAAAGAAAACAAAAAGAAAAAATATCCTCTTTTGGATTAAACAAGTCCTTAATCATGCAAACAACCCAACTGTTACAGAGAAGCAAAGCACATGGTTTTGGTAGCTAAGAGAATGATTGCCATTGGCCCCAAATGTGCTAACGTTTTCCATTTTTGTTTCAGTTATTTTTTTCTTCCTTTTTTTTTTATAACCCAGCGTTAGCCACCCAGTGTAAGTTGGGTGGCCGTATAAATCAATAAAATAAATACCTCCCAAATTTGCTTGTCCCTGAGGTAAAATATGAAAGATAACACTGCAGCATGTCCACGGAGAAGCAGAGAACATGTAACAGGAAGCCATAATCAGCAATTGCCCTGCAAAATATCTCTTCCTTTTCCTTATAAATAAATATTTTATCCCTTTTATAGGCTCAGCTAAATGGCTACCCCTAGCTCAACTTGCATCAGACCAGGCTAGTACTTTGATGAGAGGTCACCAGGGAACAGAGCTGTAAGTCAAACCGGCAAGTCAAGAAAAATATTCTGGAAAAAGGCCATTACAAACCTCTCAGCCTTGACCAGTGCTTCTCAACCAAGATGTGTGGACGTCAACTCCCAGAATTCCCCCAGCCAGGAAGCTGGCTGGGGAAATTCTGGGAGTTGACGTCCACAAGGTTTAACGTTGTGGAGGTTGAGAAACAGTGACCTAGAGAGATAGGCACACCCATCGTTGCCCATGTTCAAGCACAGGGACCTGCATTTCCAAGATCTTATTGGTCCCTTCCAGTTCTCTATTCCAAATGCTGTAATATCCTAGAATATTGCCAAGAAGTTCACTGGAAGTTTGACTCAAAGAAGACCTTACTGTCCACTCCTCCATGTGTTATGGCTTCCACCACAGCAAACATCAGCATCTGACTCCTCTCTCCAAACTGGCACCCACCAGATATGCTGGTCTCCAACACCCATGAATCCTAATCAGCACCACCCACAGTATCCAGAAGACAAGAAATTAGGGAAAGGTTGCTTAGAAATCACGGAAGCATCAAGCCTGTCAGTCTTGCAAGAGCGTAAATGTCCAATATGTTCATGAATCTAACCTTCTACCCTCTCCCCGCCTCCCTTTCTCTGGATGTGTGTGATGGATATAGACCTCTCTCCTTGTTTGAGCAGACATGGGGCAGAGGAAAAAAACATGCTGGGTTGAGGGTGGAGGGAGAAAAAATAGGAAGAAAAAAAACTTAGATTGCTCATTAGTAATCTATGGGAAACTGAAGACTGAGAGGAAGCCAAACACGTACTGGAAAGGGACAAGGGAGATTAGCCATGAAATGCTCTCTCTGCAGTGTAAATATTTACTGAGTTGGTTGCTGCAGATACATTGCTTGGCTCTGGAATGGCACATCAAGGTTGTCAAAATGCTCCAAGTCAGCTAGGACAATTGTCCCCCGCCCCCCACTGAGGCCTCCAGAGGCCCAGGGCAAGGAGAAAACCAAAGGTTTTGGGAGGCAGGCTTGGTGAGACCCCACCTCAAATACTGTATCTGATTCTACCCTGTAAGGATTTAGACAAATGGGAAAAAAAGAGGTTTTGAGAAGAGCAATGAGGATGATGGGGGACTAGGAGCTATGACTGATGAAGAGACTCTGAAGGAGCTGGGGTGGTTTAACCCTGAAAAGAGACGACTGAGAAGGAATACAACCACACACTTTGTATGTCTGAAGGGATACCATGCAGACATACAATGAAAATGGTGAAGACCTGTTTTGCTTCATTCCAGAGCACAAGGCACAATGAAATAGAACCAAGTTGCAGGAGGGCTGATTCTAATTCTTACTAGTACCAGGAGGCTGACAGTAGAATCAATTACCTAGAGCACTGTTTCTCAACCTTGACCAGTGCTTCTCAACCAGGATGTGTGGACTTCAACTCCCAGAATTTCCCAACCTTGGCCAGTGCTTCTCAACCAAGGTGTGAGGACTTGAACTCCCAGAATTCCCCCAGCCAGGAAGCTGGCTGGGGAAATTCTGGGAGTTGACGTCCACAAGGCTTAAAGTTGTGAAGGTTGAGAAACAATGACCTAGAGACACAGGCAACACCCATCATTGCCTATGTTCAAGCACAGGGACCTGCATTTCCAAGATCTTATTGGCCCCTCCCAGTTCTCTTTTCCAAATACTGTATTTCTGTATACTGAAGACAGTGCTGTGCTCTCAGCAACCTAAAACCAAATGTCTGTCTGCTTTCCTAGATTAGAAGCATGAAACGATACTCTAATATGGAGACTTGGTCGGGCTGAAATTTCCCCATCTCCCATAATGGAACAGAAACCTGAAGAAAGGAAGCCACTGTTAGGCTTTGGCTACAGAGAGGAAAATGTTTTGGAACAACAACAACAAAAGCCAAATTATGAATAACTTATCTTTCCAGAAAATGTATTAAATTTTCACTAATCTATAAGGCTAGACAGAATATAAAATCCCACCTACAGACCACCAGGATCAAGTTCTACCTCTCCACTTCTCCCCAAATCATACCATTTTATTTTCATTTTCATAAGGACCAGAAACTTGTTCCTTCTTTTTTGAAAGGGGGCAAAGGTGTATATAGAAACACGCACAGATTAATTTGGCTTTTTTTCCCCATTCAATCATGTCTGATTTTCAGAGACCACCTGGACAACTCCCTGAAGTTTTCTTGCCAAGGTTTTTCAGAAGTGGTTTGCCATTGCCTCCTTCCTAGGGCTCAGGGAAAGTGACTGGCCCAAGGTCACCCAGCTGGCTTTCTGCCTAAGGTGGGACTAGAACTCTCAGTCTCCTGTTTCTAGCCTGGTGCCTTAACCTCTACACCACACTGACTCTCAATTTGGCTTACCATCCATCTAAATTCTGTAGTAGAAGCACTACTGTGTCTTTAACAACCGCTGAGCTGCAGAATACTTAGCTATCACTAACGCATTCCCTCTAGTGTTTATCTCAAACAGCTTGTCAGAAGAACAGCTATTTAGCCACATCAGCTGATAGAGGGATATAAACATGACCTCACCCTTCAAGCTTCTTCCACATCACCCAGAGAATTCAGTCAAGAACTCAGTCGTAGCAGGACTCATACATAGCCAACCTCAAAACTGTTTCTTTGCTAGTTACGGAGAATTCTCCAGGATATTGCCTAGATCAGTGTTTCTCAACCTTGACAACTTTGAGGTGTCTGGACTTCAACTCCCAGAATTCCCCAGCCAGCAAGGGAAGGCTGGCTGGGGAATCCTGGGAGTTGAAGTCCAGACACCTTAAAGTTGCCAAGGTTGAGAAACACTGGCCTAGACAAAAGAGCGCAGCATCCAAGCATCCCCTTTTTCTCTGGCCATTTAGAGGGAATGAACTGGTCCTCCAGTCCCACTGTCCCAGTTGCATGCAGCATAGAATAGCTGCCCAGAAGCAATGCCACCAGCCAGAACATGCACCATGCAGAAAAGCCAGCATCCAAATGTTTCCCACTGTGCTATCCAAAGCCATTGGCTCCTCCAGAAAAGAGAGGATGTAGAAAAGAGCATTTTTAATGGGTAGAAATTCAATGTTTCCAAACATAATTCAGCCATTTGGAAGGAACTGTGTATGGAAAAGCAGCGGAACATGAGATTTTTCAGTGGGTGAAAAGATACCCCCCCCTTGGGGAGCACTGCACTCCTGAAAGGCTAATTTAAGAGTGTTTTTTTTTAATACTTAGTAGTTTAGTAGATTAAAAAATAATCTACTTTTCTGCTTTCTTCCCCTCCTCCTATTTTTAGTCAAGTTTGTTATCTTATTCCCACTATAGACATACATATACATACACACACATACGTGCATGTGTGTGTAATGCATGTGTTTAGGTTACTTGTGAAAAGTATACAACCTCTTATACAATACTAATGTAATCATTTGTTCTATTAAATTTGTAAGGATGCCGAACTCTGTAACAACTGTTACTATTTAGTGTACTGTATATATAATATAATATTTGTTATATACTATTACAAATATTGTATTACAAATATATTACACAAATATTTGTAATATAATATTACGAATAACTACGGTTTTACTTAATTAGTAAAGTTTTACTGTTAATTAGAATGCTCTTAAAGCTTAATATAATTGTCAAATTTAAAAACAAGTAAGTAAGTAAATAGCTGGATGCAGCTCCCTAATGGGTCTGTATGAGTAGCAGCCCTTATTATAAATCCACAACAGGCCATCTGTCTAAGCCTCCAATATATATCCCATTCGGGGGTTTCCTGGGGTGTCTGCGTGTGTCATGAAAGTCAAGATGGCAGCCGCAACTGTACTCACTCCATTTTTTCCCATGTGCTGAAGAATATAATGTAAAAAAGGGGATGGGGCTTTGATCCCTTCGTTGTGACCACCATCTTGACATTTTTGACCCCCTCCCCTGCAGATCCCCTGTGTCTCCAGGAAGTTGTTATAGGAAATGCATCTGAGTTGCTTCCAATATTTGAAGATTCCTAGGATGTTACAGTACTGCTGTCTGTGTAACAACGATGGCCAATCTCCAAATCTCACACAGTGCTCCTACTGTGCTCATGCTCACCTCTTCCACCTGCGTTAGGAAGAGAGATCCTCCCAAAAAAAAAAAACACCCCTCCATTTTGCCTGAAAACCAATTTTTTTTTTTTAATCTCTGTTGCCAGCCTTAATCCTTTCCTCCTCAAGCATCCATTTTAAAATTCTTAAAAGTGCCCTCTAATTAACTGGTCACCAAAGGGTGTTTAGCCCACGTTAAAACCCAAAGGTGGAAAGAGGATGGGGAAATTCTCCCTGCGTGAGAGGAGAATGGAACAAAGAACCAAATAAGCTTTTTCTCCTTGGAGCTCTGCTCTTCTGCCCTCCCCCCCGCAAATGTAGGCAGATTTTATTAAGTCAATAACTCGAAAGCACCGGTAAATCAGGTATGACATCTTTAAGTAGGCAACAGCTCCAGAAATTACTCAGATAAACATTGCAAACGCTCTGGAGTGCTCCACAGAAGTATAGTATATATATATTTCTATTTCCAGAGGAAAATGGAAATATATATATAAATAGAGAGAGAGAGAGACAGATATATAACGAACAACGCATAATCAAACAGAATTTTTATTTCATTTCATTTGTTTTACAGGATTTCTATCCCGCCCCCATCTACTGACTCTGGGCCATGTACAAACATAAGCAAACAACCTTTTTGAACCCCAATTAAACATAGCAGAGCAAACCAATATTACTAGATGAATGCCCCAGACTGAATTTAATGAAGAAGTGACTTCCAGAACGCAAGAGAAGCAGGATATCCACAAGAAAAAGGCCTACCTTCTGGCCACTCGCTCTGACCACACTTGGGAGCAGGACCTTGTACAGACCGTCTCTAGATTTTTAAACACAACAGGCAGAATCATCTCCTACAAGCTCAACCTAACATTTTTGCAACAAATCTAGGCAGCAAGCTACTATTATAGTTATTATGAGGCAACAAATTACTACGATAGCAAGTTTCATCTCCAAGACAATGTGGAATACAAATCCCAGTTGCTTAGACCAGTGTTTCTCAACCTTGGCCATTTTAAGATGTGTGGACTTCAGCTGCAAGCTGTCTGGGGAATTCTGGGAGTTGAAATCCACACATCTTAAAGTGGCCAAGGTCAAGAAACACTGGCTTCAACAATCACCCAGGGCTTAGAGGTGATGGGAGTTGTAGTCCAGAGTTCAAAAAAAGGCGACGCTGTGCCTGCTTTCGAAAGGAATTCCAAGCGCTCCAGACACACAATGCACCGCTCCGTTGTTCCTCCAAGCATGCCCTCTTTTTTCAGATTTCCGGGCCAGCCTGAAAATAGATGCAGCTACTTTAAAGAGACAATTCTTTCAAGTTCAGGCAACTCTTAAAGCAGCTGCAGCAGTGTTTTTCAAGCTTGTGGAAAAAGTTTGACCAAAGAGGGGATGCATGATAAATAGCTCAGAGGTCCAAACAATTCTTCCATGTTGTTTTCCAAGGCAAGAGAGGCAGCTTGGGGAAAACTCTTCTAAAAAAAACCCTTCTAGTTGTCCCTTCAAAAAAACAGTTGTATTAGCGCTGCTCCAGCCCCTGAGCAAAAATAGTTTTTTCCAGACTATTTCCCTAGAGGGCTTTTGCCAGACTCCTAAGCCTCAAAGAAGCCTTTCTGAATAAGAAGGGGGGGTGGCACTTATTTGTTTGTTGAATTTATATAGCTCCCCCCCACCTCACATATGTGACTCCAGAAGGAAAATTCAGTGTTGGAACAGAAGTGAAGGGTCCAGGTGAAAAAGAGAAAATAAGTTTCTTGGTCTGTAAAGGTGAGCGGGGGAGAGATGTACTTTCAGACTTGCAAGATGCTGTTAATTTAACCTTACAGTAAGGTAGAAATAGTTCATCTGGGCGTGCTTCTTGTCTGGACTACCTCGCAAGGTCAACATCAATCAAGTAACTAGGGAGGATCCCTTCTGAGACTTTTGACACACCCCATTCCTGCTGTGGGCTTAGCTGCCTCTTATCCGATCATCCCTCTGGCTGCGCCTCTTCCCCCTCTCTCCCAAGGTCATTCCCGCATACACCATCTCACTATGTGTACTGGGGAGATGCTTTAGTGACTGGGAAGGCAGAGCCTGTCAGACGAAAGGTGGGGTGGGGGGCTCTTCTTTTTGCTAACCCTGGTCCAATTTTCCTGCCTTGGTGAAACTTCTGGGTTATATAATACTTTCCTTCTGATCTTCCTGGGGGACATCTCCCCCTTGTGGGAGAGACAGGCATCTCACCACCTGAGCATTTAGTTGCTGGTAGTCATTGTAACAATAATGATGACAAATAATAATAAAAATGAAAAAGGGAGATTAAACTCTATAGCATCACCTCCTGGCCCTGGTAGCTTTAAAGTGCATAACCAAAGAAAGGAGTTTGGAAAAAAGCACCCAATTATAATTTAAATAATACATTTGTTGCAGATAAGTAAAGCTTCCTTTTGGCTTCAGGTAGTTGGTATCCCAAAATAACAACAAGGGGATGGAATAATGCATTTGGTCTGATAAAACAAAAATGTATCAAACATCAGCATTCCATGGAATGTTATAAAAAAAAAGTTGCTCTTTTCCAACCCATTTTGAGAGGTACACGGGCAGATGCTTTTTTCAAAGGCCCCAGAGATTCCAATGCAAGAATCTACTGTTCTGGTTTCCCCAAACTTACGTTGGAAAGCACAGAACATCTCTGATGATATGGCCACAGGAAATTGTTTCCATATCATCCCAAGAGAACAGCATGGATGTGTCACTGCGAATCGAGCTCATCTTGAGGGCATCTTTATTTTGAAATTAGTTGCAGTCCTACAGCAGCAGCACCTAGGTGACCTTGAAAAATCTTGTAATGGAAAGGAGACCACCAGGAAACCCTGTGGTTGAAACCTCTGGAAGAAGGCAACAGCAAACTGCTGGTGCCCTCTGCCAGCAAAACTAAGGGACACATCTGTATTGTCACCAAATGCCACCCAATAGCCCTATTTTGTGTGTCAGTAGCTTACTAGCATTCTCTCCCTGCAGTCCCAATTTTGGCAAATCAAAAGCAGGGAAAAACAGAATATTTTCATTCACCACTCAAGGTTGCAGCAAGGATGAATGAGATAAAGGCCCCATTTACTCTCCAACAGCTGATAGGACGATAAGCCTATTAATAAGTAATTATTGCTGTTTATACCTCCTGTATATTATCCCCCTTGGACCTCCCCATTTGCAGTCCACGCATGCATGCAAAGAAATCATTGTGTGTCCAGGTGGGGCTTAGTCAGATAAGGCTGCAAATCAAGCTGGATTAAAAATCTCTGTTGTTTCATTCCGACAGTCTGCTTTGAAATAAAAAATGTGGAACGGGAAGACAGAGATCAGACTGCAGACCTCCAGCCTCTCAATAATTCATGTTCTGCCCATTGTTAGCTTTAATCCAAGCTCTTCCACCAAGGAGTCAAAGATTTTTATCCTCATAACAACCCTGAAAGGTAGGTTAGGCTCAGAAGTACCAACTGGACCAAGATGATTCAGGGTACTTTGTCTCTGAGCAAGGCTTAGGATCTTCCCAACTATACTTCAATACTAGAAGTTTCATATCCAAAGGCATGTATCTGATAAACCCACTCACTATTCAGAAGGATTTTCTTTTAGGCAAAATGAGTTCAAATTTAGAATATGCCACCCCACAACTTCCTTTGAACTTAAAAAAAAAAATCATTCTGGGTATGGCTCTACCACTGTAAGTGTTTGAAAAACCTTATGACTACATATTAGATAGGAGAAAAATGGGAGTGGCACACAGGATGGAAAAGAACAAAGACTATCTTATGCACAAAGCTGTGTATCAAATCAAATCTTTATTACACTCATAGACCAGCATAAAAAGCTGTGCATGTACCCATTGTTTATCAATCCTTGCAAATTAAAAAACAGATAGCATCAAAACAGATATATGTATATGCACACCGATGAAATATTAATTTATAAATTATTTGTATATAGATGGTTGATGCATGTTTGCCATTTTTTAAAAGTAATGTCTCTACAATTAAAAAAAAACTAGCACATAAAAAAAAGAAGTGGGCTAGAAAATCTTACAAATGATGTTTCTATTTTCAGAAAGGGATTTGTTGCTGCTGTTCTTTTTTTCCCCTGCAAAAATAATATGTTTTTCTGGTATTGTCATGAATCATTGTTTTTTAATTTGTCCCATGCATCTAAAAAAGTCAAAATGTGCATTTTGTATATGAGAGGGCAAAGGAAAAGAAAGTCAAAAGGTAACAGGGGTTCTTTTCTTGTAAGTCAAAAACAGAGAGAGATCTCAGGTCCAAAACCCCCAGGGTGTCCAGCGTTAAGGACGGGAGATGCTACCTGATGGTCTTGAAAGTGAGGATTAAGAGCCTTGCTTCCTGAGTGTCTTGGTCCAATTATGTCCTTGGCTTCAAAAAGAGGTGAATCAGGCCCTTTCATCAAGATGCCCGGCATGATTTGCTTCCCTCTGCAGCTCGGCAACAGGAAAACATACCTCCTCAAGCACAAAACCCCATTGGGGTCATCTTCCCCCCTCTCGCTTTCTGCAGAATTCTATTAAACACACCACTGTTTTAGCACACAGGGAACATTCAGTATTTTGCAGCTCACACTAGGAGATCTTGCAAAGAGGAAAAGATTGGCACCAGGGCACTAGCAACATCTCGACGGAGCTTGGCTACAGATAGTACCCTTTAAGGATTTGGAAGCAATTGCTTTAAAAAAAAATGTTCTGCTAGAGATACAGTTCGTGGATTTTCTGGTCAAAATTGATTTTCCAGAGTTAAGAGGAAAAACAAATTGTCTTGGATGGATTGGGCCACCGTTGGACTAACCAAATATTCTGCTTTTGACAATAGTATTCAGGGGCCGCTGACCTTCCACAAACATCTCCAAGGGTTTGCTCCTGACAGTGGGTGTTCAGAGGCATTTTATTTATTAATTTAATTTATATAGCCGCCCATCTCAGATCAGTGACTCCGGGCAGCTAATAATAAAAAACACTCAAGCAATTAAATACAGAAAATTAAATATATTCATTTATATATAAATGGCATGCAGTGCTCTCCCTTTTACACACACGCACCCAGGGCTGGATTAAGGCCAACAGATGCCCTAAGATCAGCCCAACAGTGCACCCCTTGATGGAAGCAAAACCCTCACACCATGAGACGGATACAGATGTGATCTCTGGCAGCTTCAAACCAAACTTTCAAATTCCTCAGGCCAAAGGAAGCCTTTGTTAACAATGCAGATTCAAGTCGAATATAACAGATAAGGACAACTACAAAAAAAAATAAATTGACTGAAGCCTCAACTTTCTCAACCGTTTGATCTTGGAGGAACCCTTGAAATATTTTTCAGGCCTCGGGGAACCCCTGCACATTCAGGCTCAGATATAGGCCACGTTACAAAATTATTCTATTTGTTTCAAGTGTAGGCCTGTATCTACGCATTAACCGTGTTCTTAAACTAAAAATAAAGAATGCAACTTACCTCTTTAACGTGAAACAAACCGTGATCTCCCAGGGAACCCCTAGTGACCTCTTGCAGAACCCTAGGGTGCCACCAAACCCTGGTTGGGAAACCCTGGCCTAGAGGTAGGTGGTTGCATGAGTATTTGCACAAGATGTCATGCAAATAATGAAATAAACGGAACTCCATTCTTTACCTTTAAAAGCCTTCTCCTGTTATGATTTTCTTCCTACCTACCACTTTGTGAAGTTAAAGTTGAAGATACGTAGAGCCGCGCCTTCACTGTGATGGCCTCTGCCTTATGGCACTCCCGTTAACAACCAACACAGGTCCCTGCCTTCCCTTTTCGCTTCCTTTAAATTATTGTTTTCTGGGAGTTGTTGTTCTTCTTTTGCTGGCTCAGTTGTTTGGGTCCTTTCCCTATGTGTGTGTTTTTCAATATTTTAATATTGAGAGTTGTACCTCCTACCTTTTGTGTTTCATACGTGACCTTTTTTCTAGTTTTTGTTATTATTCAAGAGAAGAGAAAAATCCTAAAAATAAAAATTAGCAATCTTAGGGTAACCACTATTATGGCTGACACTGACATACTCAGGGCTACCTCGGATTTATGATTAACTAGGAATGAAAGGTTTTAAAAGCCATGTTAGCATTTTAAACCAGAGCCAAGAATATTAACCTAGCCAGAGGCTGGAGGAGACCGGAGAGAATATGAATTGACACAGGGGAGGCTAAATAAATAAATGTGTAGATAACTCAGATTCTCCCACCATCTTAACCTGGATACCTCAATTCTTTGCAGAACAATGGCATAAAGTTGCCAAAAAAGAACACATCTAGCATTTAATAGGCACCATTGGCCTTTACATAGTCTATACCAGGGTTTCTCAACCAGGGTTCGGTGGCACCCTAGGGTTCTGCGAGAAGTCACTAGGGGCTCCCTGGGAGACCACGATTTATTTAAAAAAATATTTCAAATTCGGGCAACTTCACATTAAAGAGGTAAGTTTCATTCTTTATTTTTAGTTTAAGAACACTCTTAATGCGTAGATACAGGCCTACACATGAAACAAATATATTAATTTTGTAACTTCTGGCCTCTATTTGAGCCTGAATGGGCAGGGGTTCCCCAAGGACTAAAAAATATTTCAAGGGTTCCTCCAAGGTCAAAAGGTTGTGAAAGGCTGCTCTAGATCTTCTCACAGAAATATACAATTACAAGTAGCTTCTCCTTAAAAACTTGCAGCAAGAAGGAACCAACCACTCATGCCTCCGGCTCCAAATGCATTCGCTTGTTCCCCGTCAGTCTTCTCCTTCAGTTCTGTGTAAGGCTGGAGCACCCATTCGCAATTAGCCATTGCGACTGGGTATTCCATCCTTACAGCTGGAGGAACCACACTCTATATACTTCCGTGCTATTCCTAAGAACTTGCTTTCCTATAAGTCTTAAGGGTAACTAGCTGCCATTCCAGGATTGGATGAAAATGTGTCCCGATGGGAAGCACACAAAATGCCCTTCATCCATAAAGCAACTCGATTTTTTGTGCTGCAGACCTGGCTGCTCTGCTCTCCCTTAGCACTGCATTCAGCTCGAGGGGGCAGGAGACCAGCCCACGGATGCATTCCACAAAGTCGTACCACGTGAAGCTTTCTGCAGCAGCTAAACTGCAACCCCAGAGACCTAAAAATCACAGGCTTGTCTAGAGAGCAGCACTGGCTGTCCTAAGCCCAAATGGGCATTTCTCAGGGTCAAAACGGAACAGATCGGGTCATGAAGTGGAGGGAGAAGGAGGGGCAGTATTACAAGTGGGATCCATCTGGAATCCCAACAATTTGGCCACCTTCCCCCTTTTCAAATGGCTCCAATCTTATTTAGCCATGCTAGAACTGTGCAGCAATTTACAACAGATTTCTATACTCTGCATCCGCAAGACCTGGATTTCTGATTAATTTTTTTAACTGCACAAATTAGTCTGCATCCTTGGGACTATGGATGAAACACGGAAGCTAGGCCTCCATCAAAGGGAGAAAAAGGAAAAGGTGAATGAGAGACTTTTATTTCCTAGCTGCTTCGAACAGGAAGCAAGCCCAATGTGAGAGACTGCAGGGAGGCTGAGAAAGGAGGGGGAGTTAAACAATCAAGAGACAGAAAGCAAGTCTGCTAATATTTTATCTCATAATTGGCAACTCAGCCAAGGTGGCAAGAACCCCGGGAAGAAATGTTTCAAATCATTTCAAGAGCCTCCACCTTAATGAACTCACTAAGTTTGAGTTTCCAAGATTTACCTCTGCATCAGTCTGAATTCAATGGACTTACAAAGTCCACATGTCAGGTCCACTGACCATCATCCCTTCCTCCTGACAGCAGGCAGGTCAGTCAGCAGCTTATCTCATAAATGGCAACTCAACCCATATGGTGAGAAATCCTGGAAGAAACATTTCACATCATTCAAAGAGACACTGCCTTAATGAGCAAGCTATAAATGAAGCTGGGACACTCTTCTTACTGTTCCCAGCCTCCTGCATTTATGCCCAGATTAGCATTCAAGATATCTTACTTAAATCTCTGGGGTTCTTGCTTCCTTTATTTTGCCTAGCTGAGTGCAGCTTGATATTCAACTCATTTGGAAAAAAGGCATCCTGTCTTCCAGCCTTTGAATGGGATATTTTCTTGGGGGAGGGTGGCACTTACCAACTCTGAAGCCCACATATTCTTCAATTGGACTAAGATGGACATGACTGATCAGGATGGGAAAAGGGATTTTGTAAGCACCATTGATAGGGGAATGAAACTGTCAACTCATGAATGTGCTTTAGAAGGGAAAAAAAGAAATTCCATGCCTGGAATCATGAGAAATGGAATTCAGTATAAAACTGCTGATACCATTATCTCCTAATAGAAATCTGTGGGGAGACTGCCTCTAGAATACCAGCCACAGACATGACGAACACACTGCAAAAAGCTTATTGTAGAGCAGTGTTTCTCAACCTTGGCAACTTTAAGATGTGTGGACTTCAACTCCCAGAATTCCCCAGCCAACGTTGGCTTAGAGGGAAGACAGGTAAGGGAAATATGATAGAGGTGTCTAAAATCACAGATGGTGTGGAAAATGTGGATGGAGAAGTTTATTCCTCCCCTTCTGCGGTGTTAGTGTTTGGGGTCAGCAGCTAAAATTAAATGCATGGAAATTCAGAATTTATTTATACAGCACAGAGGCAAACTGGTGGATTAGCTGCCATCAGGTGTGGCCATGGCCACAACCACCATAAACGGGGTCTAGACAAACTGATGGAAAGTTGGGTTATCAGTGACCAACAGAATTAGTACATGACTTCCTGAATCACGGGCAGCCTATCTTAAATACCTTCCGCTAGAGAGCAACAATGGAAGATGGCTATCACTCCTCTAGAGTGTGCGATGAGTGTCTTAAATATACCTAGTTGGCCACCGAGCATCAGAGAAATGCAGGATTCATGCCTGATCCAACCACCAGGCTTTGGCCAAAGGTGGTGATGGTACAGAAGGAACAACAGCTCCATAGAAGTCATAGGAGAGGTTCAGCCTCTAGAGAAACACTCACCTCCTTCCAGGCAGCATCTGATGGAAAAGAAATTTCTGCCTGGGACTAGGAAGAGCCAATTAGGAAAGATAATGTTAAGAGTGGGTCCAGAGCTACTGCAGTTTTCCACTATGGAATGGGACCTCCTTGAAGATCTCCTATGGAAGTAAACTGGGCTCTTCTATTTCCTGGCTCCTAACTAAGCAGTAGACTCATACATGAAAGGAGATGGAAATCCGTTTTCATTTACAGATTTAAAAAAAAAAAAAAGATTTCACATGACACAGCAACTGGTTGAAATCATTGCCCTTACGGCTTTGCTGGATCAGAACAGAAAACTTTGCTGCTGTCTTGCAACAGCAAAGAGGAAAAAGTTTCACACAGGAACTCCAAGTGTGATAAAGAGCCCTGTTGGTTTGGTTTTTTCCAAAGGGCAATCCCATCACCTACTAAAAAAGCCCAGCGAAAGAAAACACGAACAAATAGCACAGACTTAATCAATCTGCTCTGTCGAAGCATGCTCAGGATCACCATTGCTGGCTGCAAATGAAAAAAAAGGGGGGGGCTGGGAAATCTTTGGTCTCGCGGCTTTTCTAGACTATTCCAAAGTAGCCTTGAAGCCTCATAAAATACTAGACCGGCACAACTTTAAGCTCATGAAACCGAAGAGCTGTAGTCCCAAAGGCATCAGTCACAGAAATACCCTCTCGGGTCTGCACTCCAGAACAAGGGGACGGTCAAGTATAAGATAAAGAACCCCAACTGTTCTAATCTGGCAAAAAGACAGCCCCTGTTTCAGCAATCAGAGCAATCAAATCAAATGCACACAGAGAGGGCAGAGGCCATAGTTACGGGACGTGGGAAAATGGTCTCAGAAGTGTAACCGCAAAGCCACTGGAGAAAGGTCTGGTGTGATTTGAGTCTGCATTCACATCCTCACAATAACCAAGTCAAGGAAGGAGCAGTTTCCACCAGATTCTGGGCTAACGGTTCCTGTTGTCTAGCCAGCATGCTTTGTATACAGGTAGTCCTTGACTTACGACCATTCGTTTAGCGACCATTCGAAGTTACAGTGGTGCTGAAAAAAGTGACTTACAACCAGTCCTCGCACTTACAACCATCACAGCATCCCCACGGTCGTGTGATCACACTTTGGGCACCTGGCAACCAGCATGTATTTACGACAGTTGCAGCATCCTGGGGTCAGGTGATCACCATTTGCAACCTTCCCAGCCAGCTTCCAACAAAAAAAAAATCAGTGGGGAAACCACATGATTCACTTAACGACCACAGTGAATCGCTTAACGACCACAAAAATGTCATAAAATCAGGTGTGGTCACGTGATACCTTAATGACCACACTGCTTAATGATGAATTTTCCAATCCCTATTGTGATTGTAAATTGAGGACTACCTGTACAGGCTTCCCCGGCCTAGTGCTCGCCAAACGTGTTGGGTTGTAACTCCTGTCTTGAACACTATTTGGCTTGATCGTTGGAATGATGCAATTTGCCGGCCAACATGCAAAAAGTTACACAATTGTCCTATTTAGATTCTAAGATGCCTTTTTCTCTAGATACCTGTTGACCATCCTTAACTGACCTGTTGACCTCACGCCTGTCCAGCCAACATCTTGCAACAGCTGCCCAGCTTTCAGTCTGTACAGTTAAGACCATCATCACGGAATGCTCTGCACAGCTTCTTGAGCCACAAGCCAGTGCCTAAAGCTATGCCAATCCCATAATTGCAGGAACTCACACTGATTTCTGCTGGAAGAGACATTACATATAGCTTAACTTTTCTGCTAGACCATTGAAACAAACAAGCTTTAAACCCAGCTGCGGGTTATATAGAATAATCAACAAAATGTAATTCCTGGAATGAGATACTTTTGCTATTAAAGTCATCACATTAAATGAAGGGAACACAATGGAAGAAACTTCATATTCACCGAAATAGGCTGATGCTGAATCCTCCAGATTGCAGCAAATGCGTATGCGTCATTCCAAAACATTTGTTCTCACTTACTTTCTCTGAGAGGACTTGATGTCTCTCTCCTGTGCAGAAACTTTTAATTCTTTGGTTCTACACGCAAACATTTCCAGTCCACCAGCCAGTAGATGAAATAAATTCAACAACTGTTCCATCAATCAAGCTGGCATTTGCATGGAAGATGACTTGCCTCACTTGACCAAATTGGCTAAACATTTCCGTACAGACATTGTGGTTTACACTGAATGCAAATCCAATCTCGCCAGCCTCTTAATTACTGTACAACTCAACCATTTAACATCACACTTAAGCAAGAGTAAGAAGTCACCTTTAGATTAATATTTCAAAACAATTTTTCCAGTGTGGTCATTATAAATGTAGATGCTAGTTCCAGACAAGGAAGAGAAAAAGTCAGCTGACTTGATTTTGCAAAACAGCATCTGGGATATTTTTCTCATACTCCAAAGGATGCATGTTCCATTGGAATTTTACCCTTAGAAAACTCAGAGCAGAATTGAAGGGGCTATCAATGTCCCCACCCAACATTTTTTGCATTTCTCTCCAGTGTTCTAAAGAGCTCTGAATTACTGGCATGTTAATGATACGGCTCCAAAATGAAATACTGAGATGCAAAAAGATTCTCATCAAACTACATGGATCTGGCCTCCGTCAAATTCATCTGGATTGATTCCAAAGAATAACACTTCCTCAGCTCTTTGAGTCCCTTTTTGACTGAGATGGGTGGTGACTAAATTTGAAATATAAATAAATAAACTTCACAAGTAGAAAAGACTCCAGAATCAAGACATCTGAAATCACAGTGACTACCTGACATTAAAGCAGATCATGATTAAGCATGCTCCCAAGCTCAGCAGGGCTAGCTCTGGTAGTACTTGGATGGGAAACTGCCAAGGAAGCCCAAGACCATCAGTTAAACTGGGAACTGCATGCTTGTATCAATGAAGTTGGTTGATCTCAACTCAAGGGCGCCTTTTTAACAAGCATCAGATGACTCTAATCATGCCATGCACACACATTTTAATGGGACTAAAAAAAGTGTATCCAGATATACTCTTAAGCCAGGTTCTTACATAAAAACTTAGTTCTTGGGTTCGTTGCATCAAAGTAGATAGATTTTCCTCCCTTTCAATAAAGCTATATCTGATAGCTCAATCCTATCTTGTTTACTTGAAATAAATCCCACTGAATTTAGTGGGATATAAACTAAATAAGCTAAAGAGTACATAACTTTCTTCATCAATAATATAATACAATATTGTGACCTATCCTTAAGGTCTAAGAAAAAGGATGGAATTTCTAAAAGAAACCAACACACAGGACTGCAGAACAGAAACAACTTTAAGTATATGAACAACATCTGCTCCGCTATGTTTGGATTTGACACTCTAACACACCCTTTTTCCTAAAGTCTTTGCATAGTTTTCTCATGCTTACATATTGTCAATTTGTCAAGGAGGCTGTCAGTTTTGGAGTAAGATTTCCCAATTCTGTCCTTCAGCAGGGAGGGGGAATTAAACATTTTTTCCAAGCACAATATGAAAAAAAAAAAATCTAGGGAGGACTAAGGACTGAGGCTTTATTGTCCTTCTTCAAGGACAATAAGGGAGGAAGGAAAAGAGATCAGATCTCATATAAATGAAAGAAGTACTTTTTAGGACACAGGAATGGCATATGCAAGATCAAAATGATATCAAACTGTATGTAACACAAGATTAGCTTCGGGGGCCATTGTGGCAGTGTTTACAAATTTGGGACTCTCAAAGAAAAAGGGATGTCATTGTTCACCCAGCTCTCATGTCATGCAATCCCACCCACCCCCCCAAGAGAAGTTCGCCAAGGGACAAAACAATGTCAGTTACACAAGGGAAGCTTGCAAATAAATCTCTGCGGTCATAACAAGAAACAGCAGCTGGAAGGGATCCGGCGTTCAGCACAAGGATTCAATTCCAGCTATCCCCACACAGCAAAGGAACTTAGCTCAGGAACCAACGCCAAGTAATTCCACAAACTGCAGATTACACAACACCCCACTGTCCTATGCATTTTGACTCCTGCTGAATTTAACAGTCTTCTACTCTGAATAAACATGATCTGTTTTTCCAGAGACAGCTCTGATTTGACCCTTGCATTTCAGAGCAAGACATGGGGCAGAAAGCAGGTTAATAAAATCCTCTGCTGGCCTCCTCATTCTTGTTGAATCATCCCCCCTCCCCCAAGTAGTTATGGGGAGCACACCTCAGGGCCTTCTGGGCGTTGGTCCTAAAGACACAGTGTGAAAACCTACACTGGTTCCAAATGAAACAGATTCTAACATTGGCTTCAGACCAAGATACACGTAACTAGAGGATGAAAAGCAGTCATGTGAGCCCAAAGAATGAAACGAACTATAGCCTGTGAACTATTTTTTCTTTATTAAAGTATAAAAGCAGCATCGTTTTGTTTTTTTTAAAGAGGGAACGTTTCTTCCCTGAGGATCAGACATTTTTAATGTCAGCAAGAACACCGAGAGCCGCATTAGAACAAGTCAGACCCCTGGGCCCACCTCGCTCGGTAGGTCTTCCGTCTTGCTTGGTATGGTCCATACTGCCCAAGATTTCAGCCTTTCCGGCCTTACCTGAAGAAGTAGTCTGGGATCACACATCTGCAGGTATTATTACTCAGGTAGGCTCAGCCTACTCTAATCAGTGGGACCAACTTGCAGTAGAACAGGGTGTTGAGTCAGCTTCCCAAACCTATGTCACGATACAGCATCCTCCACCTTTGGGATCCTACACCCCTGCAAAGTCCATTGCTGATGGGTGCCCTTAGCCTTGAATCTGAAAAGCTACCATTTTAATTTCCCACAAGCCCAAGGGAGAGACCACAATAGGGGCATGCTGGGAAATTAAAAAGGTGTCATGGACACTCAGATGCTATCCAACCATGCCAAATAAGCCTTCCACTTAGGAAAAAGGGAACTTCCCACTTTACTAAGGCCCTTCCCTCTTCACAACTTTCAGAATAGAGTCTAAAATGTATTTATGACTTGGTCGCAAGGATGCTGATTTCACCTGATTAACAGATAACAAGGCCAGTTTGGAGGTTACTCACCCCTTGGACTGGCAGGAGAAAACCATTTCTCAGGCTGACCTTGCCCAAACGAGCTATTCTCCAGATACATTGACTTCAACTCCCATCATTCTCCAGGCATCACAGCAAAAGCCGAGAATTCTGGGAACTGAAACCTACACATCTGGAGGCTGCCTTGGAGGGAGAAAGCTGTCTCAGACCAACACAGCTCGCAGGATGCATAAGGTTTCAAGTTCTTTATTGCATTCAACAGCCTCTGATAGAAGTCTTGTTAATCAGCTTGCAAAGAAGACACTTAGCACCACCAGTACTGGTGTGCAAATGCTGATCACCCAGTCAGGGATTTTGGCTGTGCCAAAATTGAGCCCAATGCAAGTTTCCTAACCCCTGGACCAGGCAGAGTTCCAAGCCGTGGGAAACAATAGAGGAATTTCTCTCTTCTGTGATTTCAACTGGCAGCTCATTCCACAGGACAGAAAGAGGAAAAAGAAAAAGAGAATTCTATGTTTCTCAGCCTTGGCAACTTGAAGATGTGTGGACTTCAACTCCCAGAATTCCCCAGCCAGCATGGGTGGACTTCAACTCCCAGAATTCTCCAAGCAGCATGCTGGTTGGGGAATTCTGAGAGTTGAAGTCCACCCATCTTCAAACTGCCAAGGTTGAGAAACACTGCTCTAAAGAGACCCATTTTATATTCTGCAAAACCCACCCCTTTGTGTGTGACTCCGGAAAAACTAACATATTTCTTCCTAAAATTCAGCCCTATCAGAAGGACAGGTTGCTGTCTGACATCAGGATTTCTGAGCACCTCAAATACATCAAGACACCACGGCTGAAACACTCAGTAATTCTTAGAAGATCTACTGAACTCAGAGCAGTTCCTTCCAAGCTAACAAAGAATGTTCAGGCCGCAGCTGCCAGCTTTGAAAAACTCAAGGCTCTTTGAAAAGATCCACTGAGAATTTCCCCAGGGGCTGTTTTAAGAAGCCAAGCAACTCAATTCTTTGCTCTGTCAGTGTTTGCCCTTCTCTCCTTAGCAAATCCTGTCTCTTCAAAGTCCTCTTAATAGTTTCAGAACTGGTAGACAATTCCGGTGAACTGCATTGGATGTCCTTTCACCAAAAGAAGGGAACCACCCACTGTACCAGCACAGCTCCTTCAGTGCCAATTTCTTATTTGGAAACCAAACTAATTAGAGGGGGAGAGAAGAATCATTTGCAAAAATGGGGGGGGGAGGGGAGGGCTTATCGACCATTCTTCAGACATCTGCAAAGCCAGCTCCTTCAGGAGCAGGAAGCTCTGAATTCCCTGAAATTCCCTCTGTAAGGAATGCATGTTGGATTGCAACCTTTTTAATGCACTCAAGTCAAAAGGTACCTTCCAAGTCAACCTTATACATACTTAATAAAGCCAAATCTCATGTTATTCACAGGGGTCTCATTATGGCTAAATATCCCTACAACTGTAGCCTCTTTGAGACAGATCAGTTGAGTAAAGACCAAAGGCAAGACCTACTCCAAGCAAGCTAGCTAAAGTCTGCTCTTTAAGCTCCACCAAACTCCCCGAGGTTTACTCCAGAGTAGGCAAACTTGCAACATGGAGCTGCTAAAGAAGCTGAAAAAAACTCCCAATGTGACTCGACTTCTGTCACCTCTGAAAAAGGATGGAAGGGGAAATCCCATTTAGGAAGCCTTTTTGACATCAAAGCAGCAAACAATGAAAGGATGGAGGGGGGCAGAAGACCGACCGGGAGCAGGTACAAGGTGCCATAAATTCACACCCATTTCCCCAAACAAGACATCCAACGTGTCATTTTCTCCCTCCCTCCCTTGTTTTGCCCATCCCCACCCGGCAACGCGCAATCCATTCGGCCACCCGTTCCTCCAGAGGCCGCAAACACTCCCCCCCAACATCTGGAAGGGGAAAGAAAGAGGGAGGGAGCGGCGAAGAAAACGCCGCCTGATGCGCTTTCTGCAGCCAAGTCCCTCTCGGCAGGAATTCTGCCCAAGCATTTCCTTCCCAGGCAGAAAAAGGGTTTTCAAAAAGAATCGGAAGGAAGGAAGGAGCAAATATTTGGATAAACTCCGGGCTGAGAAGGTGAGAAAGGGGCATAGCTCCGAAATCCAAGGAATGGGAGGACAAACCTGAATATTCCCACTTCTTCAACGACTTTGGGGAGATTCTGCGTCAAAGAAACCACAGGAGACAAAGCGTCCCCCGTTGCGACGCCAAGGAGAGGTGGGCTTCGCACTACAAGACAGCCAAGTTGATTTAAACACCAAAAAGAGAGAGATGGGAAGGGCAGAGCCTCAATAATTCAACCAACCAACCAACCAACCAAGGACTCACCTGGCTGGGGACGGGCGCTCCCTGCCCCTTTGCAAAGAATGGAAACGGAGAAGCCAGGTTGGAAAGCAAGTCACTCGGGCATGGGGGGAAAGCGTGGTGCAGCTTCCGTAGGTTGCAAACTCTGGACTGGGGGTTGGGGCTTTTTTTCTCCCCCCGTTTTCCCCTCCCAACAACCACCCACTCCCGCTCCCTTTCGCTTGGGAGTTAAGTTGCTGCTCTTGCCCTGCTTACTTGAAGCAGCAGGAGCCGGGAAGAAGGCGGCCCCGAACTGGGATCCGGCACAATGAATTGCAGCGCAGGGAGAAGCGCTCCGCCCTTTCGCCCGCTTTGCCATTACATCATCCTTCTGAAGGCCCGGGGAGGGGAGAAAAGGCGGCGGGAGGGACGCAAGGCAAGCGGGCCTACTCATTGGCTCTCCTTAAAAGGGCGCTTCTTTACCACGTGGCTTTCTGGGAAGAAGAGTTTCGAGGAGTGGTCCGCCAAGCAAGCCGACTCCGGCTCCTGAGCGGGCTGAGAACTACAGCACCCATCAAGCTCCGCGCCGCGCAGCCTCAGAGGGAGAAAATCCCACAAAGGGGACGGAGGGAGAGCCTTCTGCTCTGAGAAGCGGGTTCGCTCTTGCAGCGGCCGTCTCAGTCCAAGCAGTGGCGGCGGGCGGCAGTCGTAGACTTCGCGGTGGGACTCCCGAAGAGCGGAGAAGAGGCCCCGGGAAGCCGTGTTTCGGAGGTCGGTGCCGGAAGAAAAGCGAGCGAGCGGGCGGGCGGGCCGGCTTCCCCTGGTCAGGAGGAAAAAGCGCGCTTGGCCTTCGGCGGCGGCGGCGAGGGCCAAAACTCCTCCAGCGCGTTTCGTAATTCCGCTCCTCCCCCCTCCCTCCGCAGGTTCTGAGAGGGAGAGCGGGAGGGAGAGAGAGGCGCGCGCGGGGACGCCAGGGAGGGGCTGGCGCGTTGCCATGGCAGCCCGCGGCGGGGTCCCGGATGCAGGTCTTGCGTCGTCGCCTTCTTAAGGCTTCCCGGCGGCCGGCTGTCAGCGGAGGGGTCGGTGTAGCGTAGCGGGGCCGGGCTCGTTCTGCGCGGTGGCGCAGGACGAAGGCACGCGCACCGCGATCGAGCCCCGGGCGCTCCCTCCTCAGGGCAGCCGTGCGAGGCACGGCTGCGGATGATGGCCTGTGGAGTTAACAGGGAGTTGTAGCTCCCTGAGTCTTTTTCTGAGCCCACCTCGCTGGGTTGTTGTGATGGGAGCCTTGAGCTGCTGCAGAAAAGCGGGGATCCCAAGGAAAAAGGATTAATTTAGGATGGCCCTTTATAGAGCAGCCCATCTTGTGGTTGCACTTCTGGCTAGGAAAAGTGGGAGAAAAACCAAATAATAATAATAACTATTATTACACTTCTTCTTCATGGCTCCCCTGATTTACATGAACTTAAATTAAGAACTTTTTAATACCTCCCTCTTGGATTGTATATTTATTTTTATATTTCAGTATACTGTTTTTATTGTATTTTAACCTGCGTTTATCTTCGTTTTATTTGCTCCTTGAGTGAGATGGGCAGTGACAAAATCGGAATATAATTAATTAATTAATTAATTAATTCATGGCCTCTGTGACTTACATGAATTAAAACGAAGAAATTTTTAATATCCCCATCTTGGATGTTATATTTATATTTAAGGATTCTGTTTCTATTGTATTTTAACCTTCATTTATGTAGTTAGTTAGTTTCCCTTCCGCCGTTATTATTTTTATACCTAAGTCAAGGTGGCAAAGGTACCTAATAGTCCTTCCTCCTCCTGTTTTCCCCACAACCACAACCCTGGGGGGTGAGTTTGGCTGAGAGAGAGTGACTGGCCCAGTCTTGATTGATTGATTGATTGATTGATTGATTAAAGGCTGCCCCATGGGGCAGTCTGAGCCGATCTTGTCATGATTGTGATGAGAAAACTGTCCTCCCTAGGTGGCCCGCCCAGGCCCTGGCCAAAGCCGCAGCCCCGCAGGGAACTCAGCCCATCGGAGCAGGAAAGGCAAACAGCAGGGGGCCTGAGCACACAGCGCCTCCTCTCTGCAGCCCGGGGGAATTACACCTCGCTCAGGTTCCGAGGAGGCGGGAACACCGTAGCACAGCAACAGCCAAGCTCTAGCGTATAACTGGCTGGTGGGGAAATCCACAGGGTGGCCTTCCAACCAGCGTGCGCTGTACCTGCTCCTGGGAAAGAAACCCACCTCTGCTCCAGCCACTGCCTGGGTCTTTCCATTCCTGGCTCGGGACAACCCCTCGGTAAGTTTTCCTTCCAACGCTTGTATGAAACAAGATTGGTAACGGTTCGGGTGCTATGGGAAACGCCAGGATCTCTCTTCTGCTAGATTGGTAAAAGGCAAACGCTGTGCGCTCCGAGAACTGTAAAACGTAAGCTTTAATTTTAATCGCAGTCTTCGGAACATCGAAGGCGGCGGGATAAATCCTAGACCAGTGCTGTCCAAGGTGGATCGTCTGGGTAATTTGAAGTTATCTCCGGAATGGCCAGCAATATCAACGCAGCTGCTAGACCGCCACAGTCACCCCCTTGTGGTTGGGGCCGAGCCGTTGAACGCATCCGCTTTGGGGCACCATAGGTGGGACTTGATGGGGTGGGATTCCTTTTATCGTCTCATTTTGTGGGCTGAACACAAGGGATAAACGCTCTTGCGGTCTCGTGCTTCTTTATGCTAAACTCGTGTATTCCGAGCTGTGTTCGAAACAGACCCATATAGTAAAACCCCAAATAACCTCAGAGTTATTCCGAGCTGCTGTGTCTGAGAAAGCTCCCTCCTGGAGAAATCAGCCCATTTTCGCCCCCTGCTCCCCGAAAATTGACCGAATATTGGCACCTCTCCACGAACGTTCCTTAATCCGTCTGTCCCCATTGGAGCCCGGTTCTGGGAGTGGCAATTCTGGCCTATCGAGGAATGCCAGGTTAGGACAAGGCTGATCCAAGCCGTGCGCAAGTATTTCACGAGCGTTTTTTTGGCTCCAAATGTGGAGGAGACGGGAGAGCACGCGCTAGCCCGCTACGAAGCAGAGCTTCCCTTAGACGGACTGCCTTCAGGGGTTGTTTGTAAATGTGTTCCTCGGAAGGCACTTAAAATCTCCTTGTGCCTTCCTGGTCAATTTGGATGAATGGATACTGAGAGAAACAAGGTGGGATGCGCTTCATCTTTTATATAGGTGTTTCTCAACTTCAGCAACTTTAAGATGGGTGGACTTCAACTCCCTGGATTCTCCAGCCAGCCATTCCCCATGCTGGCTGGGCAATGCTGGGAGTTGAAGTCCCCCCATCTTAAGGTTGCTGAGGTGGAGAAGCACTTTTTGATACCATGCACGGTTTTTCAATCGCTCCCATTAGACCTTTAGCTGCAAAAGTAAGCTTGCAAAAGAACCAGAGCTTCCAGTCAGCTTGCCTGCCAACCACTCTCTGTGGCATCTGGATGGTCTGAAGCGTTGCGGCAGCAGGAAGGGGGAGAGTGGCGTCTGAAACTGTTCAGAGTTAAAACTTCCACGCGCTCTGCAGGAGTAAGACGCGAGTGGAAGCTTTGTCTTCCCTTCCGAGCGCTACGAGAGCGGAAGATGTGACAGGCGACTTGCCTAGCACCTTCTCTCTGGGACAGTCGTGCTCCAGTTTGGACAAGTTGAGATGGATCTGCCATTCCTGAACGGTGAATCCTGGTGGGGTGAAATTATGCTTCCCAGCCTTTGATCCAACACGTGGCGACCGTGGTGTAAAATCACCCTGCAGTAAATCCTCTGTTTGGACCTCTTCTTTCTACACGTGGAGCGCACGTGGAGTATTTTCATTCTACATCCTATTCTAGGTCGTGTCAGGCTTTGTTAACTCTTGACCAAAAAAGAGTGATTTCTTTAGGTCTTGGGAGTCTGACTGGGTGATCACCTTCCTCTCTGGGTGAAAAAGACCTTCAGTTTCCCTACCGATTAAATCTTGCCTTGGGCCTCTGCCATTCCCTTCCGAGGTGAGAAGGGGAAGGATCTGAAAAGGCGAAGCAATGGCTGGGTTTGTTTTTATGAAGAGGGCGGGCAATAATTTGCTGCCTGCAGCGGCTAAAACAGCAGCGGTAGACACCGCTACGATCCCCCCAAAGGGGGCGTGGCACGCATTGCCTCGTACGGGGTTCCTGCCCCAAAGATTAAAAAATGAAGAGGGACTGGGCTGCTCACTCTGCTTTAAGAATCACCTCCACCAAACTTCCACTGAGGGTTGAATGTCCATCTGTCTTTTATGAAACAAATTTATATTTTTTGCCTGAAGAACCAGATGCCGATCAAGGTGAACCAGTATGGACGTTTGCAAGTCTGTAATGTCTTTGGGAATTTGGTGGCTGAGCACTTTCTGAAATCCTCTTACCTGGCATCTTTCAAATTTGGAATATGAGGGACAGGACTGGTAATTGTCTGTGTGTCGGGCATGTTCTGTATCGCCAAGTTGGTTCATCTGCCTCCTGAGAGAGTGCCAAGTGAAGAGGGTCGTCCTCTGCCCCCCTGAGCCTACAGCCACAGTTGCTGCTTAGGAAAGAAGGATAAAGCGAGAAAGGAGGAGCAGACGATGGGGTTTGTTGCAAGTTGACTCCTGAGGCCCTGAATCAAATCTTACCTTGCTAAGCATTTGGTTTATTCAACCCCTCCACGATGGAAGCGGTGCCCCAAGAGATGAGGAAGCATTCCCAACCCCGGAAAGTGCAGAAATCAGGTTCAAGGCTTGGCCCCATATATTCCTTGCTCCTGTGGATAAGCAACTTCCAAAAAAAAAAAAAAAAAAAAGCTTGTAAAATGCACGTCAAGAGAACGCAGCAGCGTTTGAGGAAAAGTGTATCACCCCAACCCCGTCCTGTGTTGGTCTTTCAGTTACAGTAGTATAACAGAGATCATCTGGGAGGTGTCCAGGTCTGAACTGGACACGCTGGTGGTTGGAGAAACAAACAGCACACTTAGGGAGTTCAGCTCAGTTTAATCTGTTTATTTGGCCTTGCTTTAAGGCTGCATCTGGGCTGCAGCCTTGCACAGCATCTGTAAACAAGATGCTTTTGAGACAAACAATCCTTCCCCATTGGACCTGGTTTCTTCTTCCAACCTGCCACCCAGGGACCAAGATCCTCTGCTGTGAGCATCATTCATTAGCCGTCTTGTCCTTGCAAATGTTGGGTGGGGGGCGGTTTCCGTGTTTTGTGGCACTGTTGGGTTTCATCTGCTTTGGGCTGGAAACTTTCCCAATCCCGGAAAGCACAGAAATCATGTTCCGCTGATGCAGGTTCAAGGCTCAGCCCCACATATTCCTTGCTCCTGTGGATAAGCAACTTAAAAAAAAAAAAAAAACTCATAAAACACCGGTCAAGAGAATGCAGCAGTTTTAAGAATTCTGGGAGGTGAAGTCCACCCATCTCAAAACGGCCCAGGTTGAGAAACATGGATACAATGTATGTGAGACTTGCTATTGGGAGTTGTTTAGTTCGCATATAGGCCCCATCCTGCCCCAGTTCACCCTTGAGAATTCATAAGCTGTAGGGCTATCTGCTGTTTGTACAGAAGGTGCGTGGCAATCGCGAAATCTCTCGTAACTCAGTTCAGTGACGGGAGTGCTGAAGGTTTTTTTTGATGGGATGGATAGTCTTCAGAGTAGATCTGGGAGCAGGTGCCCATCAAGATAGTCCTGGGGAGTTTTCCCTTGTCTCTCGGCAACTGCCTTCAATGCTGTGGTTTATTTTTATTTTAGATAATTGCATCTGCCACGGGGATGTATATGTCGAGATCCTGCCTTTTGCTCCATACAAGCTAAACAGAGCTCAACCCTTTCAGCCACAAGAGCAGCTGCTGAGGGTGGGCCTTGCTCAAAAGGTGTTTTGCTTTTCCGGTTTTGAGATTTGCTGAAAAGGGCAGCACTGTAGGCTGAGCTGTGGAGTCAAACTCCTCCCTCACCCCAAACACACCCAAAAGGCAAGCCATGTCAGTGTCAATTGAAGCTGCACAGAGAGGTTGCTTAGGTGACAGCTTTACTTAAGCAGCCTTTTCCATCCTGCCGTTCCCAGTCCAAGGACAAACACAATTGGCGCTGTATGGCTCGACTGGAGCGTTGAAGCAAAGGGAAACTGCCAGGCTGAAAAGTGGCCTGGTTTGTTATTAGGTGTGAATTCAGGCCCTGTATCTTATGATTCACTGTGTTGTGCAACTCCAGGCAACTGGGTTAAGTAAGCCGTGGGTTAACATGTTGCACAATCCTAGCCCATTTATTTGGGTATGATAAGCAAATCAAAACCATGGGTCTTAAGCCTGATAAGTCAGATCTTTGCAACAGAACTCTGTTAACATGCAGATTTTCTATCCTCACCTCTGTGACTGAAGAATAGGAAGGGATGCTGGTGTGTGTAAGTATACTAACATGGTGGTTTCATTTGCAGGATTTGAGCCATTTAATGCAGTGCTGCCTACTAATGTTGGCATATATTCATTTTGCTTTGTTTTTTTTAGTGCTAGAGCTTTTTTCTTCCTTTCTTGCAGCTACTGGAATAAAAATAAAGCAGTCATCTTGTCCTGCCAACAAATTCAAAAGCACTCTTATCTTCCCTCTTTCTCTCTGGGTTTTACAGCAGCCTTAAAGACTGTACATGGACTCTTCCCCAACTCCCCCCCCCCCAATGGTCAATAAGCTCTATCTCAGTATTCTTTTTTCTTTCTAACATTCCCTGTGTCTTCTCATTAGGTCTGTCCTACGGGCCGGATTACAGACCAGAGATGATGAGCGTTAGGATTTAATTCCTTTCTGACACAGTCGCTGGTGGCTTGACTCAGAAATAAACACAACAGGGTCATGAGCCAATCTGACTCACTTTTCCAATCAGTAAACAATCAGTTTAAAATCGAGATGCTACATCTCAAGAGATCTTGCACCTCTGAGAAATGGGATCCCTTCTCTAAAATAGAAGCTTCTTAGTGAATCTTCCACGTAATCCCTGTTGACGAGACTCAAGTAATTCTGAAAACGACTGAGAAAAAGAAAGCCTCCTGGTACTTTATGCAAGCTTGGGCGATATGCGTTGGATCTGATAAAGTGAATAGCGCGCCACAAAAATAACAGACAATCAACTGGTTCGCCTTTGTGGTGCCGCAGAGTTCTCCTTTTTGTAACGAACTCGCCCAACAACCTCTGGTAGTTGGATTAATTAATCCAGATGGGGAATGTTGCAAAATTTAAATTAATCAAACAGCCTCAAAGCTACGTTAGGGGGTGAGAATAGGGAGATTTTTGTTAAGAGAAACCAGGGCTTCTGCATTCAAAATCTTTGCTGTGATGGTCCCCCCCCAACAAAGGAGATTGGAAATGCTTAGGCAGGGCTTTAAAGTGTCTCTAATCTAGGAAATGTTGAATAGTTGTGTCCATTCTTGGAGCAAAAGGAAGCATTTTGCTTTTTCCCTCCCATCAGTTTAAATGCGAGTGTTTCTCACACTTGGCAACTTGCAGACATGTGGACCAGTAGGCTGGCTGAGGAATTCTGGGAGTTGAAGTCCACACATATTAAAGTTCCCGAGGCTAAGAAACATGGACTGGGAAGAAAGCAAGGGAGAAATTGTTTCTGTCCTGTCACTGGAAAACCCACATAGATGCATCCATCTAATCATGACTGGCTGGGGAATTCTGGGAGTTGAAGTCCACATATGTTAAAGCTGCCACGGTTGAGCTATCCTGGCATACAGCATATGCAATAAAAGATGTAATCAAATATCACTGAAGAGAAATCCATACAGTTACAGATTGCTTTCTGGAATGTATGCCCTGCTCTCAAACATTCACTCTGCTTACGCTGGTCTCAGAATCATCATCCCCTTGGATTATCACCTTGCCTAGGAGCAAGGGGTCAGGGCAGCCATGAAGAGTTCCATTTTGTACACAAAGTTGCGCCCTTCCATTTTGTTCCACTGGACTTCCTTGAAGGGGCCACGCA
The DNA here is from genome assembly GCF_035149785.1 of Candoia aspera. Lineage (NCBI taxonomy): Eukaryota > Metazoa > Chordata > Lepidosauria > Squamata > Candoiidae > Candoia > Candoia aspera. The sequence continues at coordinate 109,449,933 of NC_086157.1, read as the reverse complement.
GGTAGTTCCATTTATTGTCTTGCAACGTATCACTTTTGGGGAGATCTTTGCGCTGGCACCGTGGGAATTGCACCATGATTTTGCTGCCACTTTCTGGACTGTTACGTACTGCAGGAGAAGGGGAAAGCACATGTATGTGGTTTACAGCATAATAATTGCTTTTAGACTGTTCTCTTGCAGCCAAATCCTCTTTTAAAGTTTTAATTTTAGAACTGTTCGCTTTACTGCTGATTTTTTAAATTGTTTATACTGTTCTTTTATAAACTCTTCTGGATTCCTCTGGTAAGAACATTGCTATAGAAAATTATACTATACTATACTGTACCGTACAACACCATCAACTACCATTACCACCACCACCACCACAGATACGACTTGATGGTTCTGCCTCCAAGGTAAAAAAATCTATTTCCTGATGTGAGAGATAAAGATTTTAATGTGTAAATAAGTTCAAGCTAGTGAGCAAAAGCAACACCATGTTAAATACTTAAACCAACACGAAGTCAGGAGGAGATAGTGGGGAAAACTCATCAAATGACAAGGGCTAAACTCATCACTTATCATGGCAATGGCTAAACTCATCATCTGGTAATGGCTAAACTTATCAGGGCAACGGCTAAACACATCACCTAATATGATAATGGTTTAAAACAAAGGCGGCCGGAAGATTGTAAGTCTGAGAGTACCCAGCCAATGGGGAAACGGATAAAGAGGAGCGACGGGACAGGAAAATGTATAAAAATAAACTTGAAATATTGTATGGTGTGGCTTTTCTTTTGGACACGTTGCATCATGCTCCTGGAAAGTCCACCACACTTTGCAAACCGTAGAAGCTCAGAGAGAGAGTGAAATAAAGTCTTTTTCTACTTCTAAACTCAAAGACTGCTGGAGTCTAATTTGTTTCGAGTTTTGTCGCTAACACTGATCAGGGCAGCCCAATACATTGCCACGTTTTAACCTTCAACCAGGAAGGGGTGGAAGACAGCTTCCTTTATTAAATATTTGGCTCCTTTTCGTTTTCCTTTCTTTCATCATACCTTTTATATCCAAACAGGAAAGCAACAATAGCCAGGATCTAACTTGTCAGAAGTATGGCAGAAATAAATACAAATTAAAATAAAGCCTTTCCTTTCCTCTGTGGGATAATTTTTGAACAGCAAAGACCACTAACCACCTCAGCAATTGGTTTTAAAATCATCTGAGATTCAGAAGAGCTATAGGATACTGTTCAAGAATACAAGTCAAAGTTTCTTTGGGACACATAGGAGCAAATGGGCAATTCCTTGGATGGAGTCCTTGGTGCTCTCTGAGCCTTGTTGTTTTCATTGCCCGACTAGGCAACATCTTCAGTGTGAAAAGGGAGAGGGCCTTGCTCTCAGTTTATATACCGTGGCTTGCCCTGCTTGTGTTGGTGGGGGTGTTCTCTCCTTGGGAGTTCCTTGATTGGGCTGTTGTTTGCTGCTTGGTTGATTGCCTGAGTTAACACTAGGATTAACACCAGATGAACCATCAGACAGCACAATACTGTTGCAGATGCTGGGAAAGCCTTTAGCCCAGGAGAGGTCAAAAAAGTCACACACCAAGCATTTCTATAAAAATAATTTATTTACAGAAAGCAAAAACAAAAGCAAAAACATATTTAAAGGACTTAGCTCTCTTTGGAGCAAGCCTTGCTGAGCTACATTTCCAGCAGAGAGAAAAAGAGGAAGTGAGAAGACAAGTCCGGGCAGCTCCTCCCCTCCCCCAGGCTATTTGCATGAAGCACGTGAGAGGAGACAATCTAATACAACCCCTTCACCTGGCCAAAATGATTTGATACAATAGCAGTCTTAATCTGTTAGTAGGAAAACCTCAACAAATACACCCTAATCAAGGAACTATTAACTCAGGCAACCTGTAAAGCACTTCCGAGCATCACAAAGTGTTGCACCCCCCTGTAGTCACATGATCACATATTGGGCACTTGGCAACCACTCACGCTTATGATCAGTTGCAGCGTCCTGCGGTCATGTGATCGCAAAAAACCCCATTGGGGAAGCTGGCTTTGCTTAATGACCGTGGCGATTCCCTTAACAACTGCCGTAAAAATGGTTGTAAAATTGGGTGTGGTCACATGGTGACTCGACTTGCAGTTGTCTGTCTTACGATAGAACTTCCAGTCCCAATTGTGGTAGTAAGTCAAGGACTACCTGTACACATTGTTCTAGGGCTGCACAGAACAACCTTCTTCCCTGCCTCAGGGTAACCTCCCTTTCACTACATGATTCTTTCTGTTCCACACCACCAATAAATACCTTCTTTATTTTGACTGTAGCACTGAAAAAACATATTCTGGAAGTTGGTACAGCTAGAGACTGCTGGGATTTATAGTTATAAATATTGGGCTGCAGACTTAAAAAAATAATAGAACTAGGGAAAACTACAGATAATGGGTAACTTTGCATATAATTTGTTTCCATCATTGCTGGCTAAGTGGTTCAGATCCTCCCTTCCCTTCCCTTCCCTCCTTCCTTCCATGAAGCCTTCCCTGATTTGAAGATATACTAAGTGGGGATTATGGGAACTGCCATCCAACACATCTGACAATCACCAGGTTAGGAAAGACTGGCATTTATTTTATCAATATAAATGTGTATATCCTGCTTTCTTAGTACTTATGCATCACTCAGGGTAGTTAACAACAGTTAGTAACAACAATTAAAACCAATGCAAGGTAGTGTACTTAAAAACAAAATCAAGGTAGTAAAGATTTTAACAAGAGGGTTTCTGAAATAAAAGCATGGTGGTGCAGTAATTAAAATAAAATACTAAATAAAAAATTATACTACTGGACCTAAAAGCTTTCAATATCATCCCTACAATTACAGAATATGGCGCACTGACTATTTCGCTTCCTGCAGTGGCAATTCCTTTTTGCTTAAGTGATGCACAGGAAGGAACACAGTTCTCAACGAATTCAGTTACGAAAACCATACCTGAAATAGCGTAGTCTCCGTTTGGTGATGCTACGGTTATGGCAGATGCATTCCCAATGCTCTCTACTGGGCCCAGCCCCACGTGATTACTGAAACTGAGCACATGCCACCCCATAACTTTGGCCAGCTGCTGAACTGCAAGAATCTGATGTTGTGACAGCTGGAATTTTAAAAAAGAGGAGAAAAAACATGGTGTTTTTCTCAAAATGCCAAGCACTTATTTTGTGAGCTACACTAACATAAACAACTCTCTTGGTAGTTTAGTTAACCTCTTTCACTCTTGGTATTTTAATTAATCTCTTTTATACTAATAATGGGATGAGGAAAAGAATAGTAATTCTTACTACTCTTTTCCCATCCACCTCTGCGAGAAAACCAAAGAATAACAGCCATTAGCATAACAACTCTAACGCACTGGAGGAGCTAGACACGTTCCCAGTGAGATAATACAACTGAAGTCCAGTCTCAGTGCTTCTTGTGATCTGCTGTCAAATTATGGAGATTCTGTGTAAAGAATACCAACAACATTAAAATTATTATTTAATTTTTAATTTTTAATATTTAAATTTAACATTTAAATTAATGTTAACATCAATTAACAATTCATTTAATTTAATATTTAATTTAATATTTAAAATAATAACAACAACAACAATAACCTAATAAACCAGAATCAGCCAGATTTCTATGAACCTGCATTTTGAGTGCCTGCTGGTTTGTGAATCCTGACTTATGAATCAAAACTTTGATTATGCATCAAAATATCGTCATCGCCTATTAGCACGCGCATACTTTGTTAATGATCCAGGAGATGTGCTTTAGCACAAGTGTGAGCACAAGCACAGCAGCTCTTTAAAATGTCTAAGTGACTTTGAAAAAAAGACACTCTTGCCTTAATGAACCAGTCCTACTAAAAAAAAATAGGTCCAGCAAACCAGAATGGGGGGAAAAAGTTTTTCTTTTTTTTACCTGAGAAAGAAGGAAATCTTGCAGCTCTTGCTCTTGATGGGACAGGGTGATCACTCTTCCATCTCTGTGCACTACTCTAACCTGTTCAATGCCAATATTCAACTGCACTTGAATAGACCTTTGAAAACCACAGGATATTGTTACAAGTGGAGTGGTACTCGATGGTGCTCAAGTCAAAAGCAAGTTTCCTTGCTTCATAATAAAAAGTGTTCCCTTAAGCACAATGAACTTTCAATCAAAGTGAAGTAAAGTAAAGCATTGATTTAAATTATGGATATGAAAACAATTTGCAATATTATCTAGCAAACACCAATGAATGTGCTCATATGGAGATTTTTCTCCTACTGTATTGGTGTCAATGCAATATTCAGGAAGCCATACTGCTATTTAAAAGCATAGTGAAATAAAGGATAATAAAAACACAAGAGAGACAAAGGGCGTGGCTAAGGCATAAACTTTGTATAAAAATGGGAAATGCCTAGTAGGCAAAACCCTACTAGTTTTAAAAACCCCACTAGTTTCCTACTGGAACAGAACTGCCTTTCCCAAGCAGTCACCTCTGCCTGATGGGACAAGATATCCCACAATGGTGCTGCAGTCACTGAGAATGTCTGTCACTTGCTGTCATCAGCTGAATTTCCACTCTAGTGGAGCTCAAGGAGCCAGCAAACGAGCTGATCTCTGTCAGGAAGATATGCAAACTTCCAGATGCCAGATGCCAGCAAGTGACCACCCCAACTGAGGAACTATCAGTACAGATACTCCTTGCTTAAGGACCAGTCCTCTCAATGGGGAACAGCATGATTCGCTTAACGACCATGTGGTTTGCTTAATGCCTGCAGTGATTTGCTTAACGACCACCGCAAAAAAGGTGGTAAAACCAGGTTGGATTCACTTAATGACTGCTTTGCTTAGCAACCAAAATTCCGATCCCATTGTGGTCGTTAAGTGAGGACTACCTGCATGTCCACTGATTTCTTCTGCTAAAAGATGGCAAGGCCTAAATGATGGTCCCTGTTTCACACTTACTTGCATATCTGCTCATAACCTTGGGAGGTGATGAGAACCTTGACACTCGACTCGTAGACATCACTGATGTTGGACCAGTGGGCCTGAATCTGGGGATCCTCGATACGCCTGGCAAGACTGTCAATCATTTGAGCGGTTCTAAAATGAGAAATAAAACCTCATCATTGGCTCTTAGTTTAGAAACATCCCACAAGGCCATCAAAACTGCCACTGTTTTTTACTAACGGCATTTGCTCCTTAACTGATACTCCCAAATCATTCCTTTCAATGCTCAATTCTTCATGGAGTGTGATGGAAAGTGAGGGTGGCCTTGAAAGACAGGGGGAAGAGATGCTGCCTAGGAAACAGTCAGATAAAAGAGGGAGGTGTCCACAACTGAGTAACGGACAAAAAAAGAAACTTAGAAAGGGCCCACCCTAATTAATCTGGCAGTGAATATGGAGGGCAGGAGGTTCGTACTTCAGACTTGCAAGGTTCTGTTAATGTAGCTTTACCATAAAATAGAATTAGCTTATCTCATCGTGTTTCCTGTCTGGTTTACCTGGGAGGGCTGACACGGAGTGCCAGGCGTTCACTAGCTTGGCCGTGTATCAAGAAGGAACACAGTAGCAAAGAAACGGGGATTCGTTCAGACAGGAAACAGCAAATCACTGGCAGTGCAAGTAAAGAAGCCCCACCTAAGCGATTGTTACCTGCGCCTCAGAAAGATGTGCTTTGCCTGCTTTATGATCTTCTCCAGCAGCCCCTCGCTGGGTTGCAAGGAGCTGATTTCATTCTTATCAAAAGCCTGAGGTCCTGCCAGTCTCATTCTTTTATGGCCGAAAGGAGCACTAGCTGGGTGAGGCATCATGGTGGAGCTCAGGGTCTGCTTGTGAAACTGCAGGAGAAAAAGCAGCCTAGAGGGTACCATTCTAATGCCAAGGTCCATCTCAGATGAGCTGCAGCCTTAACCATAAGTGCACACAACAGGATCAAGTGGCGTTTACCATAAAAAGAAAACAGCAAGGAGATGCCTCTTCTTCCCCTTAAGATGCGTATCCAAAGGTTTCTTTCCTTCAGACCTAAAAGGGAAGAGGGGAGTAGGCTGCAATTTGTGCCTTCCCTTCATTTATGTCCCTGGAGGTCACAGCTGCATTGCTGAAATCATGATAACATGGCCTTTTCATTCCTAAAAGAGGCCCTTCGCTAAACTTTGTGTGTATGAAGGCCATACTCCAATCTTTTGTGCACCTTTATGGAGCTACCCCTCCTGCAATCCTTTTCAATAACACCAAAATCCCCCTTTTGTACCATTATCCCATTTCCTTTCTTAGATCTTGGTACAAATCTGAAAAACATCTCTCCATACATTGCACATGCATTCAGAAAAAGTTTCCTGGATTTTTCCCTGTGTTACAGGGCAGCAAATCCTCCCAACCCCTAGAAATTCTGATCTAGGAAGAACTGATGCATATTATGTTTCATTTGGGGAGACATTTATTTGGGGGAGATCAATGGATTACCAATGAACTGAAGATAGTTCAAGTGGGCCAATCCAAAAATGCTAGGGAATTCCTGGAAGCTTGGCATTTAGACAAATCAGCCATCAATAGACACATAGAGATAAACCACATTTACACACCATTCAGAAGAGACAGCAAAAAAGCTAAGAAGGAAACAAGAAGATCAGAACACATCTCCTCCAGCAACAGGGATTAACGTCAGACAGACAAACAAGCAGAAAACAATGCCCTCATCAAGGAACTACCAAGGAGAAAACCCCCACCAACACTGGCAGGGCAAGCTACTGTATGTAAACAGGGAGCAGACCGCACACTCAATCACGCTGATGACGTTACCGAGTCGGGTAATGAAACGTCTGCAAGCAAATAACCAAGCTCAGAGAGCACCAAGGACTCCACAGTTCAACCCTGAGCTACAGATATTCTCTTTTATCGAAACTGAAGATAACCAGAGTCAATTATTTTGGGATGTTAAGACAGGGAAACCCCAGCTGAATACAGTTACACTGGAAATGTCTCATCTGTAATCTTTCATAATTTGTTATATAAATGGAATAAGCTCTTAACTTCAGACAGCCCATAAAAGGTGGGATAAAAATTAATTAAATAAATAAAGCTATGCTGATACACAAAATTCCCAGCAATGAAAACGTCTGAGTTCTAGTGCCGCTAATTGTTTTAAACAAAGACGCACCTCTCCGTCACTTTTAGGCCACATTCTCTAGTTCAATTAACCTTGCCCGAAAATCTGCTAAGTACCACTGAAATGTTCCTGCCCTGGAAATATTTCCCGGATTGTGCTTATTGTTGCTTTGCCTAACCACCTTACGCTTCTGCAAACATTAATATAGCTTAATTTTAAATAAAGCACTGTGGTCAGAATATAAATACAGCCTAATATCCTGCCACAAAACACCTATAAAATTGGATATACGTAAAATGTTTCATGATATTAATCTCTGAACTTGATCTTTCAGAGGTGGGATGGTTGGTGTCCTGAGCCTCTTGTTGGAATGGCAGTGCTCTAGGCCAAACCACGCCCTGGACCATTCTGCATCGCCAGACCCCTCAGGGGCCAGCACTCTTGGCCTCTCTCAAATGCCGGGCAGCTCTCAATTGCTCACTGCCCTGGATCACTGCTGAGGACATGGCTGAGCTCTCTGCTTTGCTGATGTTCCTCACCGCTCCATTCCAACTTCTTTTCCTACGTTCATTCTTCTTCCTTAAGCTCTCTTCTTCCTTCCTTCAGCTTTTCTGATGCCACAATGCACTCTGTTGTAATCAAGCTCGTTTTAAAGGGCTGGCTCAAAACCTTCTGGGGGGGGGTCCTTAAAAGTAGAAGGGGACAGAGGGGCATAAGCTGCTGCCGCACATCCATCCTCCCACATCCAATCTCATAGCTGAGATAAAAACTCTCTGCTCTAAAGTCATGCCATGTCCAGCACTACAGGATGTTCCATTCTGAAGAACGTTTCGAACATGAAATATTTGGGTACCTCTAAAACCACACAAAATTCAGTGAAAAAGAGGAGAATCTGAAACTCTGCTGTAGTAAAGTTCTTTACCTCTCTGATCCGTTGGTGCAGATTATGCTCTAGAACATAGAGATGATCCTCTGCACCTTGCTTCTCAGAGGGGGATTTTTGGGATTTCTTGTCTTCTGAGGAGCGGCACAAGGAAATGGATAGCTGCAAGCCTACAAAACGAAATGCAAAAAAATGTAGGGGGTTTGTGTTGGCAACTGCAACTTGTAGCTAGTTATCTTATACACAGCCATTGATTTCTTAAATGTAAAAGGAAAAGGTAAAGGAAGGAAGGATCAATGGTTTGGTTAAGATCAGTCCATGTCACATATCTGAGCCACCCCTGTCTACAAGGATAGAAACAGAGCCAGAACAATGGACATAATTTGAACTAAGTAAAATGCCTCAAGTGCACTTTAGGAATTGTATTCATTTGTTCAAGCAAACAAGTGGATCAATTTCTCCTTTTCAATACCTGGGAAGGGCTGGGAAATGATCTGGTTCTTCACAACAATGTGAGGAATTTGTGATTTGATTTGCACGGCTTCCCGAGAAAGCTGAGCAAATATTTCTTTGCATAAAAGAACGTTCTGTGCAGTCTCCAGCTTTGTTTGCCAATGCAGAGCCCCTGAATGAGAGTAACTGTCCTTACAAGAAATCAGTAAAAACAGAAAACAAACTGCTCTCTTTATACAAATGTTCAAGGCATTAAGCAGTCATGTTGACCAAGAAGGCAAATACAAAATTCTTATTCAAATTAGCATACAAAATATTTTTCTATGTCCCAAAAGCAGTAGTTGTTTTAGAACATCCGTTTTCAAAGTATGCTTCTTTGAAATATAGCAATTAATATTCTGGAACAATACCTGGCTTAGATTTCAAAATAGGCCTTTTAAACAGATTGACTGTACCAAGGTCCCCTATATCTGGTGCTTGTTTCTGAATACATACCTAAATGTTTTTAAAAAAACAGTTTTGAGTTCTGTTATTCTTTTCTAAGCATATTAACCAAATAAATGCATAAACAAATAACCTTGACAAACCTTAATATAGGCAGAACCTTCCAAATCACTTGGAATCTGAACATCTAGAGGGCAGGAATCATCAGGAATCTTTTTATCCAGATCAATGTCTGTGTTTTTTATTACCTCAAATGTGCCATGATGAGGAAAGAGAGACCCTTTATAAATGAGAGAAGTTGCAACAGTCCTTTAAATTTTACATTACATAGATCTGAAATATCCAACACACATTTGCACCTTTCCCTGTGTGCATATGGGCATAATTTTTAAAGCATCGAATACCCCTTCAAGGAATTTGTCTTGGATTTGAGCAAATCCATATAATCTCTAACAGGATAAGGAATTAGTAATCAAGCAAAAATACAATCAGAGCAAAATATATTGGTTTTCGCTTTCTTCAGCAGTTATCTTAAGATGAAAGCTAAGCATTTTTAAAAATATTAATATTTTTCTGCAGGCATGCACCCACATATCTCCACCAACAGGTACACAATACCTATATTATGCATATATAAACATCAGCACAGTAAGCAACAGTACAGAAATTATGCCCTGCTTGAGAGCTGGGTTCACCTGCACTCTTGTAGCTCAAATCTCCAAGGATTTTATCTCCCACTTTTCTCAGCTTCCAGTGCTGTCTCAGCCTGAGCAATTCTGAGTTGAAATCTCTTTGCCGCTTATTTTCTTGGTTTTCAGCAACAGATTTAGATAACCTTTCTGCTCCTTTCAGAAGAATCTGGGCTGCCCCAGCTAAGGACTTTTTCTTGGAAATCAGTTGTAAAACCTGAAGATTCTAGAAACGAAGAAAGAACTCAGAACCGAAATCAATTTAAATGCAATCTGCTCTGCTCGTAATAGATTGAAAGGATATTTCTACATTTACATTAATGGCTGAAGTAATCTGACATTATTTGCTTAAGGCAGAAATATGAAACTGGGTGCTTCTGCATTAAACGTGAAGATGGCTAATGGCAAGAGACTGTGAGATTTATAGTCCCCAAACACCAGGAGGGCACAAAGTTACCTAGCCCTGATTTAGGATTTATCCGGAGTGAGGATCTTCGCTTGTTGGTACCATAATAATAATTATTACTACTACTACTATTATTATTATTTAAATTTATATACTGCCTGACTCCCAATGACTCTGGGTGGTTACAGATAAAAAACATTAAAAAACAAACACCCCCCCCCAACAATAGACATTAAGAATAAATACGGGAAGGGACAAAAAACTGGACAAGAACCAAAGAAATAAATTCACATAGTTCAAAGGGGGGGCTTCACCCACCCTTGCTAAAGCTCTGGGCAATATCTTTACAAGCCAAGATTTAGAAACTTGGAACAAACATTTGAACAGAGTAAGGAAAAAAAATCATGCCTAGTACCTGCTTCTGAGAAAGTGGTTCTTGTACAACTGGATCTAGAGTCATAAACTTTTTATCTTTGACTATGCTGAGGACATCATAAAGAACACACATTTCTGTCAAAGTGCTCCTTAAGTTATTCCTCACTGAATCCCAAGACCAGAGAGAAGGCTGAAATTTTATCAGGCCTGAAAAACATAAACACAGGAGAAAAACAAGACTAAACTATTCCTGAATTTCTAAAAACAGCATTCCTTTCTTAATGCAACTCTGGAATATGAAAAGCTCTGGAATTGCACTCCTCATTTCCATTTCAAATGTTCAAGCTTCTCAAAGGCAAGGGGAATTTAAAAAAAACAAACAGCAAACCCAAATAGAATTCCTTAGAAAGAAAGACTGTCCTTTTCTTTAAAAAAAATTGTTTGGGACATACACTGAAAGAAAATAGGAGGACGACCAGCAGCAAGGTGGATGGACTCAGTTACAGTGGTGATGGGGGTGCCATTGGCAGAGCTGAAGGACCAGGTTAGGGATAGATCATCATGGAGAAAATCTATGAGGCCACTAAGAGTCGACACTGATTTGACTGCACACAATCAATCAATCAATCAATCAAGGACATACATGCAGATCACACATGAGAACAGTGGGGCTCAATAATCCTGGATCGTACAATAGTGGAGTGCACAGAAAGATGCAACGATGACCCAGAATGTGTTAGTACTGCGCTTTCCTGCACAACCGAGAGGGTTGGACTAAATGATCTTTGTGACTTTTTCCAACTCCATTTTATACTCCCTTGGTGCAGCTGTGAAAGGCAGCATATGCTACCCATCTTCAGGTCAAGATTAAAGCAACTCTACTTAAACCTACCTAAAACGTCTCCTATTACTGGTGGTTACAACCTGGTATTTCTTGTGGTCCCCCACCCCAAGCTGGTGGTGTTACTTTATACTGTACAGGGCTCCTTTTATATTTTATTCTGTTTTCGGCTAGTCAAGCCACCCAGAGTCATCTGGCAGCTGGGTGGCTTAAAAATCTGATGATTAAATGAAATTAAGGAAGGCTACTCCTAAGCAAGATCATGGGACAACTGCCTTCAAGCCGAGGTGGACTCGGTGAGTGCCTCCATGCAATGTTCTTGGCAGAGTTATGAAGGTTTTTACAACTTCCCAGCGCTGAGATCTCCTGGTGGTCTCCCATCCAAGCACCGACCAGGTTCGACCCTATTTAGCTTCCCTGCTGAGGCACCTCTCTCCTGCTTCTCGCCCTTCCCCTCACCTTCCTCCTCCTCCTCGTCCCCGCCGGGCCAGTCGCGACTCTCGCCGGCCGGTGCGGGCTCGTCCTCTTCGGAACCGGAGCTGCCTTGGCTGAAATCGATGCGCTGCGCCAGGCGGGCCAGGTTCTGCGACATGGAGAGAGGCTGCAGGTACGTCTCACTCCCGTCGAGGCCCACCTCCTGCACATGCTTCTCGCAGGCCGACTCGATGCTGATCCGCACCGCCCGAAGCCCCGACATCGTTCTTCCTCGGTGGTTCCGCAGCATCCCGGACCGAGCATGCGCGAAAGAAACTACGGGGCTCGCGAGGAGTCAAGCGGAAAACCGCGATTGCAAACGAGAGCACCTGCGGCCCCTAGCGGCCAGCAGGAGACGGCGGTGCCTTCGGGTCTTTTCGGTTCTGCAAGGGCGGGGAGGAGGCGGACCCGAGTGTGCGCGTATCGCCGAACGGCAGGGGTTAATATAGTGCAATCCTAAACCTATTCACAAATAAGGCCGCTGAATTAAGCTACCTGCAACCATTGCCTTTGGAACTCGACGGGAATTACCAGAGGGTAGTAGGTGCACATCAGATTGCACAGTGACTACCCATCTAGAAATTCCCCTGCTAGGGTCAGCCCAACGGTGACACAAGCACTAGAGCAGTGTTGCTCAACCTTGGCAACTTTTAAGATGTGTGGACTTCAACTCCCAGGATTCCTCAACCAGCAATTCTGGCTGGAGAATTCTGGGAGTTGTAGTCCACACATCTTAAAGTTGCCAAGGCTGAGCAACACTGCAACAGAAAAACAATGCTTTCCCTCTCAAAAAACAGCAGCAAAAAAGTTTAACGCACTCCTAGTGAACATCGACTTAATCAGTTATCAGTGCTTGGATTAACTGAGAAAGATGTCAGCCCTGCTGAAAAGAGGTTCAGATTATAAATTTGGAATTTAATGTTGCTTTTGGCATGAGGTCTTGATCTCTGTACTCCCTCTCCTCTTCAGAGACAATCCAGTGCCAAACTTGGGTAAATTGCTCACAAAAAGCATTGGAGGGAACCCTACGTTTACAGCTTCTCTAAAATTTTATTAGTGTTTGACATAGTCCTGCCATTCTGCATCTAATCTGGTAAAATGCTTTTCCTTGTTGGACTGGGTCAGTATTTCTCAACCTTGGCAGCTTTAAGCTGTGTGGACTTCAACTCCCAGAATCCCCCCACCAGCATTCCCCATTCCCCAGCATGGCTGCCTAGGGAATTCTGGGAGTTGAAATCCACAAAGCTTAAAGTTGCCAAGGTTGAGAAACACTGGCCTGGGTGCCTCCCCCTTCACGAAAGCTATTTTTTTTAAAAAAAAAAAGTTGGATTGCTTTATTTATACCATCTTTTGTAAATAACTGGAGCTGCACACCTGCAGAGAAATCACCGTCGGGGTTCAGTCACTCATCTCTTTCCCCTTCCCACAGGTTAGCCGGCAATCTGTTCCAAAGGCAGACTTGGTCAGTGCTGGGTTAAAGTTTGGGGGTGAGATTCTTCTCAAATCCCCCACCCCCAACCTCTCCTAACGAGCAGGACTTCCAGTTTCTGTACTGGGAAGCATATTAAGGACTTTTCCCCTCACAAGAACAAATACAAAGAATGTGGCACTGCAACTGGTCCAATTTATTCATAGGATCAACCTCCTGATCGGTTTTACGTCAGTGAAATTACAGCAAAGTTCACAATTCTGACTTCTTCTTACCTGTATCTCATGAGATTCCACATTGACTAAAAGGAAGTCTTAATGTCAGATTCTCAACTTAAAGGCTGAGACAAAATTTCTTAGAGCACTGACAGTCACCCTGGCTTGGTTCACGCCATTGTATTAAGCCACAGATCGCTTATCCATTGTTCACAATTAGCTTGGTTCATACAACAAACTAGGTAGCAGCATGCAGCTCCTTGGATGATCTCAAAAATCTAAGCAGAGGCTGAACTGGTTAGTGCTTGCATGGGATTCTGCCAAGAAACATCAGGGCTGTAGGCTAAGCTAAGCAATAAAAAAAGAACACTGTCTATGGACTGTCTAGGGTTAACAGACTTGAGTTTGACTTGAATCTTGGGAGAGCTGTAGATTCCCCACCCAGACTGCAGCTGAAAACTAGATGCTAATGAGGGAAGGAAGGGGAGCCTAAGACCTAAAAAGTAAATATTAAAAATTGGGCTCCAAGTTTTGTTTCTTTTGCAATCAGCCTGAATATGCTACATTTCCAACCTGAAAATTGATTGTGCCATTTTTTTATTTCTAAGTGTCAGCCAAACAAACGCTACATTCAGGTTGTGATTAAACAAGTTTGCAACTGACCTTAATTAAAAGCAAATTTTGATAGCTCTTTTGATTTTCTGCTCCATAATTAAAACCAGCTTCCTGGGCTGGCTCGACTTTAATCCCGACCCACCATATGTGTCTCCTTTGGTCTGTCAATCCGAAAGAGGAACTCAGCAAGCACAAAATACCCCAGATATTCTACAGTCTCTGGCGTTGTGTCCGTATGGTAGTGGCCCCCTTCACCATGGTGGCTGAAACAGTGGGTGTGCTCCACACGTAGATCAAAACCCTGGGAAAAAGCCAAGAACCCATTAATTCCTGCCTGTGGGGCTGGCCACAAGCAGCCAACATTTCCTCCAGTTCAGGTACATCACACACAAGGCTGTGTTATTTTGGCAATACTGGTAGTCCTTGTTTAGCGACCATCTCAATTAGCGTTCACAGTTACGATGGTGATGAAAAAGTAACTTTACAACCAACTCGCATCTACAACCTTCGCAGGTCTGTAAAGCGAAGGAAAGCTGAAGTAAGATCATAAGCACAGTTGTGGTTTCACTTAGCAACCGTTTTGCTTAACGACCATTGCCAGTCCCAATTGTGGTTGCTCAACAAGGACTACCTGTGTTTTTTTGGGTGTGATGTGTCATACCAAAGCTGCACCAGTAAGAGACAGTCCTGCTTTTTCCAAGCCTTTGGTGTATGTCATGGAATTCAAAGCAAGAGGAGAGGATAACGATTTCAAATCATGACCACTTTGCACCCCAGGCCAATATGTTGGGATGTCACTTGAGAAACAGCAGAACATCCTTAGCCCACCTCAATAGAAATGACTTACTGGATCTTGAGAAATGATCACAGGCTGGCAAATGAGTGGTGCTTTCATTTCAAAAAACTTCAGCCAATTGTTCAGTTCCTCGTCAGTTTTCAGAGGGCAGGCAGAAAATTCGGAGGGCTGTAATTTAAAAAAAATGTGGCTGTACTTGAATGAAGAAAAACACAGTCGTCAGAGTCTGTTTCCCTCCTCTTCAAATACAAAAATCACACAAGTTTTGCTCTGACACAATTCTGCATCCCTGGTACAGTCTTAACTTCTTTTAAAATGTAAGCCAACAAATTCTCCAGCTGGGACAAACAATTAAATTTTCAAGTCTCTGTCAAAGTTGGGACAAGAGTTAAGAAGCTCAATGAGAGTGTAAACAGCTGCTTCAAATGCAAAAGTTTGCCAGTCTGGCTTCACCAAATATAAGTGGGAAAGACCCCTGTCTGAAATCCTGGGGAATCCCTGTAAATCAAGGGCTGTGTTCACATGACATAGTTAATCACAGTTTATGGAATTCACCCCATTTGGTGGCTTTGCACAGTGTCAAAAATGCTGGATGAGATGAACCAGTAATCTTGCATAGTGGCTAGGTCTGCACAACATGCTTAAGTTTTATACTGAATCAACCTTCCTTCTGTTTGCATAATACAATTAACTGAATGAATGAATGAATGAATGAATGAATGAATAAAGTAACACATTGAAGTATGTACAAGAACTAACTACTGAGTAGGCCCTACACACTGAGCTACAGAAAGAACCAACTAAAATTAAACTAACCAAATTTAGTATACTGTGAAAACAGCCAGCAAGCTTACTAACATACCTTAACGATAGGTAAGCTTTGTAACTGGCCAACGTGGTCAAGCTATTATGGGCATTCCACAGCTGGCCATGGTTTGCAACGTGGTCAAGCTATTATGGGCATTCCACAGCTGGCCATGGTTTGCAACGTGGTCAAGCTATTATGGGCATTCCACAGCTGGCCATGGTTTGCAACGTGGTCAAGCTATTATGGGCATTCCACAGCTGGCCATGGTTTGCAACGTGGTCAAGCTATTATGGGCATTCCACAGCTGGCCATGGTTTGCAATGTGGTCAAGCTATTATGGGCATTCCATAGCTGGCCATGGTTTGCAAGTTCCTTTCCTCATCTATGTTGACAGTAGATGGCTAGCAATCACGTTCTTGGATTTCAGTTTTGGTTTTAACATGCCAACATTAAAAGAGCAGAAATCAATAGCTGTTCCAATAGGTTAATGTATGTCTTAACTACCGCAAATGGAAGCCCTAACCATGGTTTATAAACCACATTGACTGTGATTTGACAACATGCTAAGTCCAAACCAACAAATCAACTTCTGATTTAATGCGTGTGCATTTTGACCTGCCGAGGTTTGGAAGCATTATCATCCACCCTCAGAAAGCATGGTGCGTTTCGATCACAGTGCCTGATTCACTAACCTTTAGTTAACCTTTAGTTCGCTAATTAACCTTCTAAATCTTTAGTGGTTTAGAAGGACTGCAAAAAGACCATATAAATCAGTCCCTACAAAATCTAAGGCCATGATGCCATGAACGTGCAAAAGCTAAACAGATCTGACTTTGACTACTGTTTGGATGAAAAACTACCTGGAAAGCTTCTCTATACCACTATTGGCAGGTAATAAAAGAAAAAATAATGTTACATATAATAAGAAGACTCCAGAGAAAACCATGGATTGCCAAGAAAAGAAACAAATGGATCCCTGAACAATTCAACTCAGAGTTCTCAATTGAAGCATAAATGACCAGGCTCAAATTATCATATTTTGGACAAATTACGTGAAGACCTAGGTCTCTGGAGAAGGCTCTAATGCTTGGAAAAGTGGAAGGAAACAGCAGCAAGGTAGACGGACATGATTACAGTGGACCAAGTTATGGACACATTGTCCTGGAGAAGGTCTCTGTGTGATTGCTAAGAATCAACACCAACTTGATAGCACATAACCAATAAAAAAGCAACTTTGCAAATGTAGACTTTATTCTTTTTTTCCCTCTCTTGTGCTCCCATACTTCCAAAGAAAAATGGAATACATTCTTCTTGTAACTGACTTACCATAATATGAAGTTTTGCTTTTCCTTTCTGGATAATGAATGTACCTCCCATCCCAACTGGTTTGTCACCATAATGATTTTCTAAGGCTTTCCTTATGCAAGATATGAAATTCTGCTCACCAATTCTTCTATTTGCTCTCACTTCAATGACCTTAAAAAAAAGAAGACATCTTAATACTGTATTGTGGCAGAGACAATTCTGTTCAGTAGCTTGCAACTGAACTGAAATAAAAATGAGTAAGCTTCATGTAATGAATTGCGAGTAATATTGTTCAAAGATTTCATCATTACTTAGAGCTTCTTACTTAACACATTTTGTGTCCATAATGTCCACCTGGCAATTCTAATGGCCAAAATTATTATGCCTACATTAAAAACACATGGCCAGGAGCTCATAGATTGAGTAATGCCCCTCAGCGAATTTGTGGCTTCAGGGAAAGTTAATCTGAGAGCTTTAGTTCTTTATATTTCCCCTTTAATCTAGGTGTAAATAATAAAATGCTTGTGAATTCTTGGTATCCAACATGCTCCCTACCTATCAGTCCTTATTTTTTAATGTATATTTTTTTAATGATATCATCTTCTTCTTTATCTAGAATGCATCTAGGTCTTAAATAGTCCCGTAGGCATTCTTAGAAGATAGAAAGGATGGGGGCTGGAATCTATAGTCTTGTCTGGAAGTGTGCCTGCTACTGAAAAAAAACAGAATGTAGCAGACAAAATCTTAAGAGAAAAGAAAGACTGGCAGGAAACAACCTTTATTAGACTGTTCCTGGTCTTGTGAAGGTGCAAGCCTGTTCTCTTACTGCAGCCAATTTGTGATCTGTTATCATCCAAGGGTTCCTTGGAGCCAAATATATTGCCTTTTGCTTCATTACAGAAACATAGGTCAACTAAATGGGCAAAATTGTGCTCAATTCTAAATTGGGGTTGGTAGTGCTACTTCATGGGACCAGCATCTTCTGCATCCAATAAAGAAAGTCAATGGGATGTTAAAAGAAGGAACTCCCTTATAACAGTTGTATGGTTGATTTATAAGGTATAGGGAAATGTTAAAGCTGATAAAGTCCATAGTGTTGTTCTGGGTAAAATACTGAATATAGCTATGGAACACAGCTGTATGTTTCTAGGTATACATATGGATATCTTTATTATGTAAGCAGATAGATTTACACCAAGGGTTCCATTGGAAGATGAGTGGCTATATAAATTTGTCAACAGAGTAGAGTGTAAAGTAAAAAGTAAAGGGTAAAGTGTAAACAGTAAAGTAAAAAGTAAAGTTTTTTGTTTTTTGGGCTTTTTAGGGTTTTTTTTTGCTTATTTTCTTTCTTTTAATTGCTTTTTTTGGTCCTTGCCTTGGTGTTTTGCTTGTAAAAAGCCATTTTAAAAAACTGACCAAGCCACATACCTCACCAGGAAGGCCTTCACTTGCATACAGGTTAGCCAACAGCCCAAATTCACAATCATTATGTAGGGAGCTGTACTTTTGCAGCAGACAGCTCTCATTTTCAGGGTTGATCATGGCTATGTAACTTCCATTGATCGCTGCTCTGTTTTCCTTTTCAGCTTGAACAATTGGGATAAGCTAGAGTGAAACAGATAAACAATATCTTCAAACAGATCAGCACTATCTATCCTCATTTCACAATGACTAAAACAAGCAGCACATTTTGTTTATACCTTATTTCATTGCAGAAAGTCAGCTACTGTGGTTTGAAAATCATGCTTTACTTGTCAGTATATAGTATGAACCTACCCAATAATGGTTCATTCAGTAAATCCTTTTCTCAAGCAATGGCTTAGTATGAGGTGGGGTTAAGGCCTCATATTAAACACAGAGAAAGTCCAGAAAAAATCGGGGAGGGGGGGGTTGAAAGCCTATTAAAATAGAGTAGATTTAACCAGGATGTGAACCTGATTAAGGAAATAAAATGTTAATGGAATTTTGTAACTGAGTGTTGCAATTCTTGCAACAAAAGTTAAGACAGCAATTGAGATCAGTGCTGATAGTTTTACATCAATCCTCCAAGTTTACAATAGTTATTCAACTGAGATCAAATTGGGGGTATATGCAGAAGTGTCAAAAACACCACAATGGTAGCCATCACCATGCAATAAAAACTCCAACCTCTCTGTCTTTTTTTTTTACATGCATTGTCCCCTGGATCAAACTATGATCTATTTGGCTTTGGCTTAGCACAGCTTGTAAATCATTACATTTGGAGAGCCAGTTTGGTGCTGGGCTAGAAACCAGGAGACTGTGAGTTCTAGTCCCACCTTAGGCACAAAAGCTGGCTGGGTGACCTTGGGCCAGCCCTTCTCTCTCAGCCCAACCCACCTCACAGGGTTGTTGTTGTGGAGAAAATAGGAGGTGGGACGGTAATATATGCTACCTGGCGTTGTACAAAATAAAGGTGGGATACAAATTTTATTTTGACTTAGACGTATGAAGGACCAAGCTACACATAACATTAAACAAGTTTCTGCATCCAACCTGAGTTTTTTCACAAAACAGAAATTCTAGCTGATGCCATTAGCATTTTTTAAAGAAAGCCTATCCATCAGAGGCAGAGATGAGCTTCATGCAGTCTGAGCGAAGATCATCCCAGATCAACATCTCCACCGGTGTTTCTCAACCTTGGCAGCTTGAAGATGTGTGGACTCCAACTCCTAGAATTCCCCAACTGGCCATGCTGGCTGGGGAATTCTGGGAGCTGAAGTCCACACATCTTCAAGCTGCCAAGGTTGAGAAACGCTGATCTCTACCAAGCTCCTTTTTTAAGGTACACCCTAATACTTTTTTACCGATTGTCTTACCTCAGCATTGCCCCCAACCACTCTGGATGAAACGGCTCCAGCACCAAGAAAAAATGCTCCTGGCAACTGTACCTCTTTCGCTACTGTGTTCAGGTCATAAACCTAAATGAGAAAAGCACAGTTGAGTTTGCTCCTTTGTTTGTCTAGGGCGGTGCTACAGAAACAGTGGTCCCAGTGGTTCTCCCAAGACCCTCTCAGGGGCCCACAAAATCAAAATTATTTGCCAGCCTATGTTGAAAAATAATACAATATTAAAATCCCAACAAACAATCATGCGGTGAATGCGTCAATTTTAGTTTTTAATACGGTAAAGATAGATAAATATAACCCATGCAGGCAAAAGCTGTTCTGGGTCCTCCATAATTTTTAAAAGTGGGAAAGAGTCCTGGGAGAAAAAAGTTTAAGAAACACTGGTCTAGGGCAAAAAAAATTAGCTGTCATGTGGAGAAGGCCCAGCAGATCTGGATAACTGGTCTCTTCCTATGACAGAAACTAGAAGGGAAGCCTACTAAAGAATAAAAAATAAAATAAAGTAAGGTAAAATAATAGAAAATAAAATAAAATAATAGAAAATAACAGAAAATTAAATAATAGAAAATAGAAAGTAGAAAGTAAAAAAATAAAGAAGGCAAACTACATCTGTTCTGTTGCGAAAAAACCCCAAACCCTAAATGAAATAACAAGGTCAAGTAAATATAAATACGGTGGGCCAGAAGTTAAATTATACAATACTATTTACTAATATTTTATATAGAATTATAAAAGCATACATATAATACAACAAAAACAATAAAAAGGCCCAAAACAGCCAACATGTATAAACTAATAAACGGACACAAATATTACAACTGGAATGCTCACTAACAAATATAATGCCGGCTATGCGCGTTCCCGCTTATTAGCCTTCATCATCAGTAGTCAAAAGCATAACTAACAGACTGAATGTAGTTCTGGACAAATTAATACCAAGATAGTCAAGCTGTGAAAATGAAAGAAAAATAAGCAGTGAGAATTATTAAAATGGTCATATAACTGGAGGATATTAAAGCCATTTAAATAATTATTGTAAATATAGATTACATAAAAACCCTACTTGGAACTTGTCCATGAAGTCACCAGGTATTAAAGTCAACTTGAAAGAGATTTTATCTTTTAAGCACCAGGAGGGCATCGGGGTATCTCCTTGTACCACCTGATCCTCTTATTTTTTTAAGATGCTATTAGTTAAAAAATAAATACAAAGGGGAAGCCTGCAAACTGCAAAGCCAAACACAGGCTTTTTGCATCTTCTTTCTTTCCAATTGGGACACAAAACAATGCAGGGTTTCAATCTGCACTTGGTGACAGCTATGGCAGTGCTAACACATGGGGCATTTCTATCTCTTCTTCGCCTGTCTGGCCCTCACGGCACCTCTTAGCAGCTGGGACTCTCCTATTCACAAAAGGGCAGCCACAGTGGGTATAAAACACTCATAAAACACTCCTTTAAATCACATTTACAAGCAGCTGGCAGGCTCCATCCTCTCCGAAAATCCCAGTTCAGTGAAAATGTAAAGGCAAAAAATGTTTCAGCGATTTAGGGCTTTCCCATAATATTCAGCCAGGGATATGCATTCTGAATCCTGTTTCTGATGAAGTAAATTGATGCCAGGTTGCACTTAATGCAAGCCAAAATTCAGTTAGTGTGAGGCTAGCATGTGCAGGGTTCAGGCTCGCGCATGTGCAGCAGCGGCTGTTGGGGTTGTGAACACTAATTGTCGTGTTCGCAAAATGGAGAAGAGGAAGGTTCCGCTCGAGGGAAGCTCAAAACAGCAGAGGCTCATTTTGAAGAGCCACAGCAGAATACAGGAGACAGCAGGTATGCTTGGATATGGGTTTATCCTCTTTTACTGTTACACAGTATTTCATTAATAAACATATTAAAAACCATGCTTAAAATCTTTAACTGCCCATTTCCATCAAGCTGGAGCCAATTTTACCCTATTTTCCATCGAAATATCACTTTGGATAGTGCAAATTCAAATAATGCGACCATTTTGTGGGATTCATGAACGACTAATCGAGACCTACCTGTATTTTTAAAGTTGCAGAATTAGGATCTGAACCCAATTTCTTCCAAAGGATTAGAACAGGTAACACATTAACAGATGTGCAAAATGTTAGAATGGACTAGTCTGGCCTGTAATATTATCAGAGACGATCTGATCCCATTCTAACCTCCCAAAATGGGAGTTATTGTTTCTGGTCAAAATGGGAGGTTATCGGTTGGATGTTGGAATCTCAAAACCTTTTGAACACCCATATACACCTGTGTGTTGTATTACGTTTTATTCACCTTGTCTTTCTGTACAAGAGGTAAAAGGTATGGAACACCTCCCACATCTGCAATTCTAGGCTTGCCACAAATACCTGCAAAAAGAAAAAAAAATAGGCAAATTCATATTTTTCAAAGCTCATGATCAACCAAACCAATCATGGCTTAGTAGAACCCAAACCCGATGACTGTGGTTTGTTGTATGTGTGAACCATGCAATGTTGGCTTGTACAATCTACCATGGCTAAAGCAAACCATCGCTTAGCATAGTATGCCAACTCAGCCTTGGCGGACTTCTTTATCAGTAGCTATCAGTCAAAATGAATCATGATTTGTCATTAGAGGACAAACCATGTGAACATTGGTGCCTTCAGGCTCAGCTTGAAAGATTCCTAGAACAACTGGCTACCCACTGTTAGAATTTGCCATTTAACAGACATTCTGCTCTGACGGATACATCTTCCCTTCTATTAGTCTCTTTATCCTATTCTAATATAGAAAAATGGAGAAGTCTTTACTTAAACAGAAATGTATGCACATGTAGCCATCCCTTTTCTTCCGTCTTTAAGATGACAGAAACCAGAGGAACCTTTGTGCCATAAAAAAATTGCTTACAGTACTTTTTCAGAAAAACCCATCTTGTCCAAACCAATGTCTCTAAAATGCATTAGACTTCTGTTTCCACAATCCCCATGTTAGCATAACCATTAGCCATATTTGCTAGGGAATCCTGGAGGTTGAAATCTGAAATATCTGGAGCAGGGGGAAGGAACATCAGGATTCAGAAGCTAATACATGTAACATCTCTGCCTTCAAGCAATGTTCTTTCTATTGTGCAGATGCTACTGCCCACATGCAAGAGAGGATCATCAGAAGATGTTTATAAGGGGGACACAAATCTCAGAATTAAGGTAGAACAGGGGGCAACTTTCTTGGACTGACAGTCACATAATATCCCTCTGACCTAGACAAGATCACAGGGAGGCAAGGTCAGCAACACTGTGATGTAATGACAAGGGTGGAGCTGTTTTGTGAGATTTAAAGCCCTCCAAAAGTGGGGAAATATCGGATTTTTTAAAGGAGCATTCAACAGTTTAAGGTGTGCAAGAAGGACTTTTACCTAGCGTGACTCAGCCTTGCGAAGGCTTAAAAGAACCTATTCTGTTCTTTAAAGAAACCCCATATCGCCAAAAATAGTCCTGGAAATTTTATCCCTGTCCAGCTGGTGGCCCACATATTGCCTATGTATTGCCGACACTTATAACATTTTGTCACAGGTCCCTCATATTACCTTTAACAGGAAATCTGAAGGGTTCTTGAGTCAGATCAGGACAATCCACCACAGACACCTGGACATCTGCAAAATTTTCTTTAAGTCCATTCTGCAGAACTGGAAAGAAAATAGATCAAGAGCATTTCAAAGAAACTTGAAGAGTGGGATATATTAAAGCTGACCATGCTGAAGACCAGAGTGAAGCTATTCAACTGAGTATTAATGCTTCCTCTATTTTTTGGTGTTGTTTTCTTAAATTGAAGCCCATGATGCATGTATGTACTAGCCACACTCTAAAACAAAGGCAAAGCCAGGACAACAAATTCAATTAATATTAATTGAATGAATGACTGCTGATTAAAATTAATTACATGTAAAATAAGGCATTGCATTTGTGAAACAAATGGATTGCCCATCTGCATATACTGTATAAATACAGGCAGTCCTCGCTTACTGACTGCCTCATTCAGTGACTGTTTGAAGTTACAACGGTGCTGAAAAAATAACTTTATGACCAATGCCCACATTTACAACCTTCGCAGCGTCCCTCAGTCACATGATTGCCATTACAGTCAGTACCTGTTATCCTGTGCCTGATCGATTGTTTTTCTCCGCCCCCCCAGCCTCGCAGAGTGGAGAGATTGGAGAGGAAGGGATCGCAAGAGAGTAAGCAGGCACACAATGGGAAATACACAGCGAAAGCAATGCCCTGGCAGCCACGAGTATGCTACTCAAACAGCCTGGTGTATTCCCCATTGTGTGCCTGTTTACTCTCCTGTAATCCCTTCCTCTCTAATCTCTCCACTCTATGGAGGAGCGGGAATTGTTTCAGGCACAAGAGAGATTGCCTACAGAAATTGCTTGCTTTTTTCCTCACGAGGCCTTGCACAGTGCCAACAGCCATCGCCTTTGCCTGGGGAGCTACCGCCTACATTGCTGCCCTGCCTCCACCAGTTCTGTCCCGCCGCCTCCTCCCCTGCTGCCTCCTCCCTAGCCGGGCCCAGCGAGCTCCCTTCGGTAGATGAGACTCTGCCGTGCTCGCCGCATGCATCCTGAGACTGTGCCCTTGCCCAGCACCAATTTCTGGGTCAGCAGCAGCAGAAGATGGTGAAGGTCAGCTGGGGCGGTGGGGACCAGCAGGGGTAGGTGGCAGCAGTGGAGTGCAGGGCAGCCAAAAGAGCAGAGATGTGGAGGGGAGATAGGTGGGTGGGGACAGTTGAAGCCCATGCTCTGGTCGTAAATGTGAGCTGGTTGCCAAGCGTCCAAATTTTGATCACGTGACTGCAGGGGCACTGCAACGGCCATAACTTCGAGGATTGATCATAACTACAGTTTGTTCAGCACCATCATAACTTTGAACAGTTGCTGAATGTATGGTTGTTAAGCGAGGACTACCTGTAACTATATTTTATTGAGACAGTGCTACAGATATTGAGATAGGCTACAGTGACAGAATTTCCTTGTATTTTACCTTCCCTCCTTCTTATACCCTGGCAAGTCAGAGCAGAGCCAGGCAGAGTCTCTCCCTGACACTACAGATAGTCCTTGTTTAACGACCTTTTGTTTAACAACAGTTTGGAGATACAACGGGGCTTAAAAAGTTACTTATGACCCATCCCTGAAGTTACAACCATCACACTACCCCCGTGTCATGTGATTGCGGTTTGGGCGCTTGGCAACCAGCCTGCATTTACGACCATTTGCAGTGTCCCACAGTCCCATGATCACAACTTGCAACCTTCCCAGCCAGCTTCTGACCTGAAAAATCAATTGGAAACAATTGATTTGCTTTACAACTTTGCAATTCGCTTTACAACCGACTCGTTTTACGACCGTCGTAAAATGGTTGTAAAATCAGGTCCGGTCACGTGGTGCCTCACTTAATGATTGCGACTGAAATTCCAGTCCCTATTGTGGTTGTTAAGCGAGGACTATCAGTATCACCTTTCCCAGGGATGCTTCTCCCTTGTTTCTATAATGACTTCTGAATATTGCCTTCAAGGACCTCTCCATGGCTCTCTACACGTCCATAATTAACATTTGTCGGAGAAAGCCTGCCTCCCTTTCACACAAATGCACACAATGTAAAATACTGGGCTCTCTATCGCCTCTTCCAATTGTTGCCGTTGTACTGGATCTTCTTTCGCCGCTTTTCTAACACCAGAGCCCCATGCTTACTCACCACCAACCACTTCTTCCAGACTCGGTACATGGAAAGCGAACTTTTCCACTCTAGCCATGTTTTATTCCGTGCAGCCAGCCAGGCAGCTGAGCTCCTAAGAGACCAAAGTACACCAAGAACGAGTTTCAGGTCTGTTAATGAACATACCGGTTTTGTGACTAAACACAAAAGCTGTAATGGTAGACATGTTCAGTCACCTCTGTTACAGGTTAAAAGGCAGCCATGCCCCTCTTTTGCTTTTCTGTCTTTCTCGTGGTTTTGGTCTTTTCTTTCACCTCTAATGTTGGAGCTACGTTTGACAATTCAGGGGGAAAAACGGATGATTCAACAAGCAATATTTAGGATGAATCAGCAGTCCACAGAATGTACCTCTCAGCTACTTTGGAGCGGAAAAGAAGTGTTTCTGTAGGCGTATAAGCCAGCAGTTCCATGGCAAAGGAATAAACCTCACTGAATATTTTTCTAGAGTTAATATACATAAATCAAATACAGGACATGGTTGCAATGCTGTTCATACTTTAAGCCTGGATTCACAGAAGGTGGTTTGCTTGTTTGGACTTAGTTTAGCCTTTAGCGTGAGAGGCTAAAACGGTATTTTGTAAGTTGTTTTGTTACATTTTAATGCATTGTGTGAACACTGTTTCAATGAACAATAGTTCACTATTAATAAACAATAGTTTAATATTAATTCAATAAACCCTAGTTAGCCAAATCACACATAGTATGTATCACTTAGCAAGAAAGTTGTCAGCTGTTGACTGTTTTCAGCCATGATGAAAAGGTTTGTTTTCTGGTTGGTTTAAATCGAACTTTAAAAACAAAAAGGGAAACTAGAATTTTTTTTTCATCAGCTGACATTATTGGGAAGCAAGCTCCAATTAGCTGCTGCCAAAGAACAAGATGGAGGATTGGGAATGTAGGAAGTTCAAGGGAGTTTATTCCCCTAGATGGAGTTATATATAACAGCCGTTTAAATCACTAACCATGGAAATTTTCCATCATCAGGGCTGCATATTTCCCAAGGTTTTGAGAACAGCTTGTTTATTAGCTCATTCCTCTTGGTTACTATAAATTGTCTTCTCTATACATTCCTCTTCAGTGACAAACTCATCACGCAAAAATTTTCTTTCCTATTTTTTTCCAGCACTTCACAAAACTGTTACACTTCCTGCCTTCTAGAAACTCTCCCATTTATTATTTCCATCAACCCAAGTTGCCACCTCAGCTGTTTAGTTTTCAGTTAGTATTTTTATTAGGGTGCATCTTGTCATGGCAAGCCACTTATAATCGATAAGGCAGATCCTCTGAGATGAGTAATAAAAAATGCAACCTATTCAGAAGTTAGTGGGTTTCAACGGCTGTGTTTGGGGCTTACTCTAGAGCAGTGTTTTTTCAAGCTTGGCGACTTGAAGATGGGTGGACTTCAACTCCCAGAATTCCCCAGCCAGCCTTGCTGGCTGGAGAATTCTGGGAGTTGAAGTCCACCCATCTTCAAGTCGCCAAGCTTGAAAAAACACTGCCCTAAAACACCCACTTTCAGGATTCACACGCAACATGCTGGAGCCCAAATTAACCAGCCAGGCTGAATCTGCACAAGACGCTGGCTCACACCTTCCCAGCCATTCTTTATCTTAGCGTGCGAATCCCACCACCCGTTTGCAACAGAGGTTTCTCCCAAGTAAAGCAGCTGCCAATTGCAGCCTCAAATTTGCCTGGAGTCTGATCCAAGCTTCTATAGCAAGAAGCCCCATAAGGTCTAATAGGGCTTACCCCCGGGCAAACACACTTTGCATTGGACTAGATCGCGTTCCGCACTTGTCCGCAGACGCGTGCTTTCCAAATGTGTTGGGTAACAACTCCCATCAGGCACAGCCAACAGCCATGGGGAGGCCTGGGCTGGGACCAACCGCTCTGGAGGGCATTAAGTCGGAGAAGCCTGCCTTAAACTATTACTCCTCACAATGCAAATCGTGCAAAATATGTCCATTGTTGCCGCGGCTTTACTTACAAAAAGGAACGCGCGAGCGTGCCGAGTGTAGCCTCCCGCCGGAGCAACTTCTCAATCACTTCGCCCTTCGGGCACGGCAGCCAATCCCAGCGGTCCCTTTGACCGCTTCCAAAATGGCGCGCCCGTCCTCACCCATCCTTCTTCCCGTCAGCTCACGAAACCGAACGAAGACTCGCGAGATCAGACGTTGGATATAAGTGGCCCGGCGGGGTTTTTGCGGCCTTTGTGACTCGCGTGAGTGGGTGAGTTGTGTGGAATCTGTTGCCATCCGCTCGGTTTCTTGTCTGGGCAGAGCGCGGCTTAGCGGGGCGGAAGGAATGACTTATAGGGATGAACAAGGGGGAATGTGGGGGTTAAAACCGGCCTCCGATTGGCGGCTTTTGATCTAGTTCCCCCATCGTGTGAAGCCGTGGTATGGTTGGTTGGCGTGATGGTTTAGCATGATGGATGAGCTGAACGATGGTGGCTTCATCAAGCCGTGGCTTAGCGCGAGGTACCTGAATCCTTCAGTCTGATTTTGAGCTGATCCTGATTCATCCGCTAGGAGGTGAAAGTGGGGCCCTCCCGCCTTCTCCTGGATAAGAGAAAAATTGGAATTGGACAAGTGATTTTTTATGTTCCTCCTCCATGATCGCTAAAATTTACAGAAGTTCCCTGTCCTTTCGAGGCGGGCAAGTCCTAAAATAGGCCTATCCCAGTAAAAAATCTACCCCAGAGTTGGACTTACTCATTTTGTGGCCTTCAGCCCTGCTCCAAGATAATTAACAGCTCTTGGCTAAGGGAGAGTTGTCTTTCTCTACCTACGCAGCATCTAATATCTCTGGAAAGCGTAAGTTAAGAGACCCTTAACGTGTATTATTTTCTCTGTATTCACCTAACATTAATCTTGTGAGGTAGGTTAGGCTGCAAGGCAGTGAAAGATACCTCAGGAGCTTTGTGTTAGAATGGAAAACTGAACCCGGGTCTCTAGAGTGATGCTCAGAAGGAAGCAGGGTATATGAATCCATCAGTGGCATCTTTGAGATGTGCTTTGTGTCTTAGCTTAACCCTCACAGATACTCCAGATAATAAGGGGGTGGAAGTTATTTTGGAGTTTTCGTTGCATATTGATAAGACCTGGAGTATTAAATAAATGCTCAATTAAATAAACAACTCCAGGATACTGCTGGAATGCAAATATTGAATGCTGCCTGTGAAGCTATGTCTTGAGCTCTCATTTCTGATGGATGCTAACTGTTCCTATTAATTGCAGTGGCATTTTGCTCTTCACTGATTGTAGTTGAAGATAATGGCACTGAAAAAGAAACAGTAAGCTTATTAAAAACGTTTTGGTAAATTAGATCTGTCCATAAATCTTTTTTGCTCTGAAGTGCTAAGCAAATAAATCTTCACCTGTGTTTATTTTTTCTTTGAATTAGTTTGCTTGGGATTCTGTGACTTACAGACTGCTTTAGGTATTTCAGTGTTGATGATTCTGTGAAACTGATTATTTGTTATATTTTTCAAGGCTGAAAACAATATGGCTGATGAAACAGAAACATTAGCAGCTGAAGCTGGTCCTGATAGCCAAGATACAGAAATGTGAGTGCTTTTTATTTTTATGGAAGTTGTGAAATAGATGTATTTTGAAGAATAAATTGGAGTTCTGCATTTCATTGCATATATTCAATGTTCAGGAAGCTGTGCTTTAGTTATGCATCTTGGATGGCTCTCTTTAGTTTGTATATTGGATTTTCTCCTATTAATACCTTTCTGTTTATTATTGTAAGGAAAAAAATTGAATGGCTCCTCTCTCTCCTAAGCTTGCTATTATAGCATGTTGTACATACCAGGGCTCTAAGGCCTTTTCCTTTGGGGTTAGTACTATTTCTAGCTGATGAGGGTGGCTCCAGAGCATTTCTGTAAAGGTATTCTAATGCATACAGTTGCCTTTAGTATCTTGCTTTCTACCTTTTTATTTATTTGTACGATTTGGAGGCTGACTACTAGCCACTCTGGGTGGCTTACAGTTTAAAAAATAGGAAAAGTGTAGAAAACAAAAAATCAGATGTGGCCCAGGAGCAAATACCTGAAGAACAAAAGCCCCATTCAATAGGAGTTCAAGCATCACCCTGCCCCAAAGCCTGGGAGAATAGTTAGGCCTTTAACAGGTTCCTGAATGTCAGAGGGTGGGAGGTTAACATGTCATGTTTTATAAGAATTTAGATGCTGTATTGCTTGCCTCTATAATAAAATTGTTGGAAAGGAAAGTACAATTTAACTCGTTCTGAAACACCTTGGAAGGGAATGGGGAGTTTCTAGGGAGAACCTGCCATTCTATGAAGCATGGAAGGTCTTGTGGTTGCCAGGCTAACTAGAGAAAGAAGGTACTGTGGGATGGAGAACCTCTGGCCTTCCAAATCTTACTGAAGTTTAGACTCCCAGCAATCAAACTTAAGGTGACGAGATGTGCTGGAGGTAACATTTGAAAGGTCAGAGATTCCATGTCTCTGTGATACCCAGGGAGGGGGGTACCCAAAGATGTTCCTGAATAGGCATATTGTTTTAGAAGGGATTTCCCAAAGCTGGAATAATAAGGTGGAATTGGGAGAAGATTGATCAGGAATTATTGGACTGATACTCTGAAATGGTGTCTTCTACATAATGTATTCTTTAGATAAGTACATGGAAGAGAACCTTAACTTAATAGCACTGCAAGAAGTGAGTCCTCTTTCCAAATATCAACTTGAGAAAGTGGGATCGCACTAAGGGGGTTTGAGGCTGTGGTGCTTAGCAGAGGAGGATAAATTTCTGATTTCTGTCCTCTGCCATGTGTCAACAGAGCATGTTTCCCACCCCCATGTATGTAAATAGAGTAATTTCATTCATTGAGATAAAGAGGAATGTTTCTAGGGGATTAACTCCCTTCACCTATTCCTGCTGTCTTTCTTTTTTATCTCCTGTTTTTCTTCCGGATTGTATGGGATCTGTAAGGAAATACGTATTACGTTAAGGTAGGTTTCGTTAGCTGGCTTCTCATACCAAGCCATGATATGTCTTAGGCCAGCGTCTAATTCTAGCCAGGGAGAGAAGGGTTCTACCATGCTTTGTGACTAGAGCACCTTCAGGTAGCTATTTTGCATCCATCGCGGTTGAGAACTTACTGAGATGAGTAAAAAATGGATCCTCCAGGCTCAACACCTGCTTGGATTTGCTGGGCCGGGGGAGAGATGGACAAATCTACGATGCTACTGAAGAGTAACTTTTACCTTTCATTGCTTCAGACCTGGCCCACATTCGTCAAAGTGCGTGAGGAAGAAGGTTAGAGCTTTGAATTCAGCAAGAGTTGCCGGGCGGTCATCTTCTGTGGCTGTGCAGAGCAGTCCTTCCACAGCTCACGTGAGAGCGGAGGGTCAGATGAAGTGGCCTAAACCAAAAATTGATCTCCGAGCCCTCTTCGATTACCACTTTACAAGAAAGCAGCACCGGTTTCGCAAAACATGGAAACCTAGGGACAAGAAAGCGGGTACTTCTCGCAAGTGTGCAGGAAAGCGAACTGAGAGACAAAGAATTCCGGAAAGTGAGCAAAGGAGGAGACTTAAAGACAGAGGAATTGTATTTCCTTTTGTGGCGAAGCACTATGGCAGGAAGCACCTTCCCTTAAAAATGGTGCGAGAATATGAGGTAAGTTATAATTTCACACAGTTTTTGAAAAAAAATCATTATTTGCACAGTAATGTCCTGTGGCTATCATCCACCAACTTGCTGTCCTCCAAATGTCTTATGGAGGTTAGGACCGATGGGTCTGGGCAGTGTGATGGTTGGAAAGGCTGATCTAGGCTCTGAACTGGTTCATTGAGAATGGTTGGCATCTTCTTGACTGTCATGATGGGAAGAGAACTTTGCAGTTGGCAGTCTTGTGCATACAGGTAGTCCTCGCTTAATGACCACAGTTGGGACCAGAATTTTGGTTACTAAGCGAAGCAATCATTAAGCAAATCCAACCTGATTTTACAGCCTTTTTTGCAGTGGTTGTTGAGCAAATCACGGTTCCTTACTGATTTTGCTTGCCGGAAGCTGGCCAGGAAGATCAGAAATGGTGATTACATGACCACAGGATGCTGCGATGATCATAAATGTGAACCAGTCCCCAAGCACCCAAATTGCAATCATGTGACAGCAGGGATGCTGCAGTGGTTGTAAGTGTGAGGACCGGTTGCAAGTCAGTTTTTCCAGCACTGTTGTAAGTCCGAACCATTACTAAACGAATGGTCATTAAGCAAGGACTACCTGTATTAACTTGAGTGGCTTTTGACCTGTACCTTTGTTCATGGCTGAAAAAAAATCCTTCTCCTAGGAAGCAGCTTTGAAGGGATTTTTCAAATACATTGAAATGCTGAAATATGAACACCATCTGAAAAAGTCTTTGACGCAGCTGAATGCTGGGGATGATCTTGAAAATGAATGTTTGGAGTCACGGAGGTACAAATACCTGGATGATGATGGGCCAATTTCTCCCATTGCAGAGACCAAGTAGGTATAATTAGAATTACTAAGGTTGGCTTTGGCAATCCAAGGACCATGGCTTGTAGCCATAATTGCATCATTACTGAGGTTTTAATGAAGTTTGCCAGTTTAGCATCAACATATTCTAGTCTTGATAGATCATATTATAATTTCCATGTACAAATTGACAGAAGTTTTATTGTTTATAAAACAATCCAGTAGAATGATGGCTCATCCTGTTTCTTCAGCAAGTGAATTTTATCTGATATCTTTTTGAGTATAGCATCTGATGAAATTGTACTAGGTCATTTTTCAATTGATAAATTATCTAAGAATTTCCAGTGCTCAGGGATTAAGAATTTAGCTGCCAAGAGTAAAAAATATAATCAGCTTTGTACTAAATGCCCCTATTCTTTCCACTAAACATAATGTTAATTTGGGGGAAAATTCTGATCTTATTTACTTACAAATTACCCCTCTCAATCTAAAAGCATGAACTCCAAAATTTAACGTTGTTATTGGAAACAGATAAAGGAAATCCTTTCCTAAGCATTTCATTTCATTGTGCATTTAAGAATTGCACAAAATTAAGCAGCAAAACCTTGGAGGGGTTGTAAACAGAAGCTAATAATCTTCCACCTCCAAAAGCATCTGGCTTTTGGAATAATTTGGTGAGCGTACTGCCCAAAATTATAAATGTTTGTAGATCTAAAATAGATTTGGCCTAGTATTCTTATTTACAATTATATGCGCAAATATTTATGTGCCACCTGCTTAAGTTAGGCAGCTTGTAATAGTGTACCAAAAAATCCATAACATCTAATTTAAATATACTTTAAAAATTCTCTTAAAATCTGATGCTCACTCCCCCCGAGCCCCGTGGAAGACCAAGGTCTTGCTTGCTTCCAGAAGGGTGGAAGGCCGCATGGTGTCAGGCAGGCAAGGTGTTTCACTGGGCGTGGGGGAAGCTACCACTAAGAGTGCCTGAAGAAGACCATCCTGAAGGTGTAAGGGGCCCAAGCCACAAGTCAAAAAAACCAAAACAAAAAATTTCAGCTGAAATGCAGTCCTGCCTCATTGCCCTGAGATATATTAACTGTAGCCCTGGTCACCCAAAGTTTGTCCAGTCTAACTCTAAGCCATGGTTTAAAATTACGATTTATTAAAGCCCAGTTGGGTCCATTTGCATAACGTGCTAAACCATCTTTTACAACCAGCAGTCTCCCAGCATGTTAAAGCAAAGCCGTGCAAGTTCATTTTAGGTTTGTTGTGATGTGAACTTGGCCCAAGTGGGAATGTAATCATTCTAGATATGCTAAACCACCTTCTGACCGGCTTGCAAGCAAGCTAATTGATCAGTTTCAGAAAATAGTTTTTGCCTAAGATTAAGTTTATTTCGGCCTGTCTGTTTTTCCCTACAGTTTTAACTTGCAGCAACAATGTTGTAAAATAGGTTAGGCTGAGAGGCACTTGGCACCAGTAAGTTGCGTAGCTGAGCAGGAACTGTCTCAGCCAGTACACTAAGGATGGCCTCCTCCATTTCTGTTTCCTGTAGAATACACCATAGGAAGCAATCACTTGGTGAGCAACTGTCCTCTTAATTTTTTAGAGAAAGTAATCAAATCCCAGTAACAACTTCAGGCTGCATTTGACATACTCTAGGGTACTTTCAGAGGCATTTTTTTTTTTTTTTAAAAGAAACCACCTTGAACTTCCATATATTTCCTGCATGCCTGATACGTTCTACAATTTCTGTAGAGGTGTGTGCAGTTCTGAAGAAACGGTAACTAAAAACAGCCCTAAGTTTCAGACTGAACTGAGGTCACAGGTTTATGATGGGGAGTTCTGTAGCTAGGACTAGAGGTAAAAAGAAGAGAAGCGTGAACGGCAGGGCTAAACGAAAGCTGCAGATTGAAGCTTAGAATACAGATTCAGCTGGAGGCGTAATCCTCGCATTCTGGAGACATCAAGCTGGAGAAGATGAATACAAGTCTGACCTTGACAATTGTTCTGTTTCAGCAAGGATGAGGATTCCGGGGATGAAGATATTGGTGCCAAAGTAGTGGTAAGTTTCCAGTAACTGAAGCTTGCTGCATCAACTCTGCCGCCACTCTGGCTTTTACTTTTCACTCCTTAACTTGGGAAATGCACTAGAAGTCAGACAGAAGCAAAAATACAAGGCAGTCCTCGACTTAGGACCACAGCCGGGACCGGAATTTCCGTGGTAAGCCGTTGAGTCACCGAGAGACTGGACCTGATTTTATGACCGTTTTTACGTTGGTTGTTAAGCGGACCACTGTGGTCATTAAGCAAACCCACTTTTCCCAGTGGGTGTTTGTTGCTGGAAAACGGCAAAAAAAGTCACAAAACGCCATCGCGTGACACTGGGATGCTGCAACCAGTCGTAAATGCAAGCTGGTTGCCAAGTGCCTGAAATGTGATCATGTGACCACGGGGCGGGGGGAGACAACATTTTGCAATGCAGGGAAACGCTTTACAGGCTGTAAAGCACCCATTCTGAGGCCGTCTTAACTTCGGACTGTCGTTCAACAAATGGTCATACCTGTAGTTGTGTACAAAACTGTCCTCTTGGAATGAGCCTCCCTGTTTTGCATATTCCTATTTGAAAGCCATCCTTTGTTAGCTGCAGGATGGCCCAGCGGTGCTGTTTTGGATCATGTGGAATGAGACTGCAGAGCTTGGTGCGGAAACCAAAGCATTAGATCCCCAGTTTCTGCACTCAGAGTTCTGTATTAGTGCAGGGCCCTTTAGAAATAAAGCCTTTAAAGAAAAAGGAGATGGAGTAAGTTGGAATAACGTAAAATGTACGATAAAACCGAACAAAATAAAACATGCAACGTAATAAAATTATAAAACAGCAAGAACCAGTGGCAAGTCTGGCCAACAATACCACCATCCCCAAACAAATTGACGGGGGCTGCAACCACTCTAGCCCAGGACCTGGGAAAACAGCCAGGTCTTCAAGGCTTTCTGGAATGCCAGCCAGTTTGCCCGCCTGCTTGCAAAATACGTTTTCGAAATGAATTGAGATTCTGCTTAATTGCTCTGAGTTTAGCATTGTTCCGTAATGCCCTGCTGGTTTCTCTTTTCCAGGACAACAGCTGTTTCATATTAAGCAGCAAAATTCCCCAGAAAAAGAAGAAATCGAAACGCAAAGAGAAAGTGAGTGGCACCTTTGTTGGAGATGACATGTAGGTGGGATACCTAGAAGAAATGAAAATAAAAATTGAACACTCTAGAGATCCAGGCTACCTTAATAAAGCCTCTTAAAAGCGCAAGCCAGATATTTAGGTGTAATTTTTCTTTTCCCCTCCCCTAGCACTTAACTATAATACTTTCTGAACATCAGACAATAGCTTTTGTACTCCTATACTGCTTTTTGTAATACTTGCACAAATTTTGCATGACAATGAATTGATCACTGTTCTGTCACACTTTTGTCTGCTTTGATCACTGTTCTGTCTGCTCATACTTTTCATCCACCCTCTTACTCCAATAATATATTAAAGCTGTTTAAAATTTGCATTTATGATGTGTGGTGGTGAGTTGGTAGTGGCTCACTAAATCCAGTAATGGATTTTACTGGCTAAGGTACTAGGATAGGTAATTGGATGGAAAATCTGCAGTGCAGTTCGTGTGATGACTGTTGTTCGGTTCAACTGCTGAATGATTCACAAATGAACTAAATCTAACACTCTGATCGGAACTGAGTGCACAGCAATTATTAGCATGAGGCAGCTTGAGCCAATTGGCTACCTGAACAAATGTTGATGAGAAAAAAATAGCAGCACAGTATCCGTAAACGACCAGGTGTATCTTAAGAGAACCTGAGGTAATGAATGCTGTAAATCGATATTTACCTTGTAAATGTGCTTTTCTCTTTTTGAACTAGCAAAGCAACTGAAGGTCCTCCGTGATGCACAGTACTTCAAATGAAGGTTCAAGGACTACTGGATGAGGCCAAAAATGAGCTGGGCTAATAGTTCTGTGCAGAAGGTTTTGTGATCTCACTATTCTCGAATTAAATGCCTGAGCTTGGAAAACACCGTTCAGCCTCCCGTGGTCTACCGTGGAGCTTTGGATTTGCTCAGCTGCAGCATGCCCTGTGGATTTCTCCCTTCTCTTAGAGAGCAATTTCATTGTGTTTTCTTGGCTTCCTGAATGTTTTGACACAGCATCAGCTGCCAGCGAGTGGTCCCCTATGATGTTTGGCACGTGTGAATTACATTTGGAAATTTCTAACCTAACCTGGTGGCAGACTAGGAATGATGATGGGAAAGGCTGGTATTAGAAACTCACTGGGCTAAAAAGCATATCAGCATTGATCTCTGCAGCCAAATGAAGCTATCTTGACTCAGCTGGAAGTTTTTAATTGGAGCCTGTCTCTGGATCTGCTTGATGGGGCATATTTGCTCTGTGCTGTTCCCAATTTACATAACGGTGTCCATTTCCACAAATACTTGTCTTCCACTTTAGTCACTTGATCTATACTATGTAGTGACTGAAGATCTGAGCTGACTGCCTCCTTAGTATCTTCCAAAAACTAATTGGCTGATTGGCGTCTGAGCTTTGGCTTTAATAGAACATTAACTGGGCAGAAATTCTGAAGGTGGCGTGGGCCGCTGTCATCTAGTGTGTGGTGCAGTGTGATCTAGTTGCAGCTGCACTAAAAAAAAGGAACAACCCTGGTTTTCTTGCGTTGCTTTGCAATTGGCCGTTTATACCACCTGAAAAGGAAAACACCTGTGGTTCAGCTTATGCAAGAAGTAAGTTTGCATTATTCCCCTCTCCCCCACAAAAAATCTGTTTGTGATTCAAAGTGGGCACTAGTAGGCCTCTTTAAAAAATACAGCAGGAAAATAGATATTTGATTTTCTGCCACTGATTGGTTAAGATGCAGACAGTGGGGATTTTGCAGTTTTGTAATATATTCTGATCATACGCTTTTTTCTTTTACTATTTGGCAGCACAACTCCAGGTTTTGACTGGTCTCTCAGACGAAAGCCAAGGAGTAAGTGCTAAGAATACAACCTTCTTCGCAACCCACAGCTAATTTGTATTTGCTGTGTTACTTAAAGGAAGGAACATAATAATACCTGGGTCCCAGGTTAATGTTAAGAGTAGTCTGAAAACATGAAGTCTGTTGGCTGGTAGAAGAAACTTTACTGCTAAATAGAAACCACAGGCATTTAAATGATTCTGAAGCTTATCTGTTCTAAGTGGTAACACACATTTTTGTCAATTAGTCTCTGCTGGTAAAATTAAACTTTTGATTGCTTAGCCCAATGCAGAGTATTTGGGATATCCATAAGGAAGTTTCCTGATTCATGGACAATTCTTGATTTCAGGGTCCTGGAAAATAAAGGTCGGAAAAATATTTTGTGGAAGACAAGGTACGTTGGGACCAGTTAGCACTAGGGGTATGTGAAATACTCCTTTCGGAGATGAGTGATGTCTGAAGAGATGCAAACCCTCACATCCCTTTTTAGTAGTGGTTTTGGGCTATATAGTATATACGTATCTTTGTAGCTCAAACGTTAACTGCACTGTATGGTATCTGCATCCAGCAGTTGTTCCTGATGGCTTGTTCAAAAAGCAGTGCAAGATCAATTCAGCATGTGGCATCGTTGGTTCTCGAGCTGCTGTGCTTGTGTAACCTGGTATTTTTGTTGAGACAAGGAGCAACAACTAGCTTAAGTGTTGGTAAGGGGCGAAAGTTCACTAGTATGCAGAAAGAGGAATTTAACATCTTCGAGCTCACTGTCGTACTGTCACAGGATGACTGGTATGACAAGCAGGATCATCTGTTGGGGGTTTTCTCTCCCAGCAGAAGACAGTTCCTGAGATGAACCAAGTATGTTTATTTCATTATAAAAGTGTTGAATGGTTTGAGTTGGAAACTTCTGAGCTCAAAGCTGGTCATATTGCACACCTCTGTTGCATTGTACTAACTAGAAGTGGTGTTATGACACAGCCTCTGTTCCTGAAAAAAATCATGGTAGAATGTTTTCTGTTCCAGAAAAATCCTGACCAAGAACAAAAGGAAGCCGCAATCATTTCAGCAGATCTTTGAAGGTAATCGCTTTTTTTTTTTTCTTTCCCAGAAGACAGAACACAGAGAAGCAACAGGGACGGATGGGTTTGCCATTTCCGTGCCCTCAGGTTAAAACTCTCGCCTTGTTGGAGTGCTCAGCGTGGGCACATCTCATTTGGTGTCCCAACGACGCAGCGAGGCTACAGAAAACACAGGTGGTGCTTCCATCGTTGTAAAACAAGTTACACTGGTGACAATGAGACCTGGGATAAATTTATTCTGAAGTCATACTGGCAGAGTGAAGATAGCAGAAGGAATAAAAGTCAGTGCTAGAATATGTTGACGTCACAAAGAGGCAGCTCAGTATTTTGAGTTGCAAGCCCCTGTGTCTGATCATTGGCAATGCTGGCTGGGAATGATGGGTATTGTACCTCCAGCTCATTGAACTGGAATGGAGAAACAGTCTTAGTGGAAAAAGTATCAGACTTGGCCAAAGCAACATTCTCATTCCCTCTCTTGCTCCCTCCTTCCCTCTCCCTCTCCCTCTCAGGAACCCAAAATACGCATCTATGGCTGCATTGGTAAGTCACTGAAGTTGTTGATTCTGAAACTGATATTATTACTAATGGAAAGATTGATATCCTTGGAAGATAGTGGGCAGCATCCTCCCTTTCTGTATGAAGGGATTTTTTAAAATTATAGGTAAGTCACACTCAAAGAGTGGCATGAAAATTGACCTCCTTTTCATAGGGCTGATGAGGAGAGGGGATTGTCATGATGATTGGCAAGATGTTCAACTGCTCTGAAAAGAGTGAATGATTAACAGCCATTCTGAACATAGTGATTGAACTAGCCTTTCTACAGTAGCTTCCTGGATTTCTGGGCCTTTGCTGTAGAAAATTACATTCCTTGGAATTTTATGTTGTTGAGCAGGTGCTAAAATTAAAAATGATATATAATTGGTTCTCAATACAATGGGAAGTAATTTCTGAATAGGGTGTCCTGAAACTAGAGTTGATGAACAGTGGGCTCCCTCGATGATGATAGGAGTGGGTAGACCATAAGCTCTTTGAGCCCCTTTCAGGAGAGATTCTTCGGAATCTTTTGGGGGGGGGGGCTGCCACTTTAGGTGAAATAAATGGAAATTGTCATATAAGCTTGAAAATTAGCTCAATACAGCTTTTCTTCTGTTGTTTAAAAAGGTCCTGCGGGGAAGGGGAAGATCAGAAGAAAGGAAAATCCTGAATGTACGTATCATAGCTTAGCCCTTCCTCTCGGGTTTAAGAACAGGGGAAAGCCCTTACTAAGCAGCTTTCAGTAGAACGTATTTTCCTTGGGGATTGGTCCCTAAAGACCAGAGCTATAGCAGCAGTTAATTAAATAAGGAGTCAGTGCAATTAAAATTTTGCAGAAGCCGGCTTGGTGGTGGGGTGGAGGAACCCAGGTTAAAGTCCACCAAGCTGGTTGGTAAATTTCAGCCCTACTTAACTCGCAGGGTAGTTTGATGGATGAAGTGCTGTATACAAAGTTTTGTGTGACTACAGGAGGAGGAGGATGCAACTGTTTGTGATAGCCTTGCACTCCTGCTCAATGTACGTGCTCAGTGTACGTTTTTCTGTGGCTGCAAGTTGGCAGCTGGCTTTTCCAGGTGAGCCCTGCAGCACTAGTGCAGCGCAGCTGCTTCGGGTGAAGACTCAGGCACAGCTTGGTACAGAATCTCATTTTATTTTCATCTTTCAAATTATGACGTGGGGAGAAGAGAAACGTGCAGCTGTAAGAGCAGTAGACTGAATGTCACCGGGATTGTTATACGCCTGCCAACACACTTTCAGCCAATAGAATATTTGAGTTGGAGGTGGAGAAACATACATATACTGGATAATAGTTGTCATTAAGATTCCAGTAAAACAGAGTCCCGGAATAGTGGGTAGAGGCTGCATAGATCTAGCGGTACTGAAAACCTAATCTTGAGGTCTATCCCGATGGAGCCTGGCTGTAGGCTCTTTATCGTTGGAAATGCCTCATAGAGTGACAGACTTGTGATTCCATTTTACCCATTAAGCTTCTTGTTTGATGGGTGGGGTAAAATTACAAGACAATAAAGATCTTAGGATAGTCCCAGGATATTCCTCCTTAAGAATGGCCATGAAGAAATGCTTTCTCAACCTGCAGGTGGGGACGCAGCATCAGTCCTTTGGGCCCTTCTGAAAACGCGTTCGCGAAAAGGTAACGTGCCTGATTTTGCCCCATTTATTTTCCTTGTAGCCTTCAGAGCCTATTTATCTAGGTCACCAAGAGTCAATGTTGACTTGACGGCACATAATTTTCAGAGCCTGAAATCTGGATTTCTTAAAAAACATTTCAGGATTTTGAAATAAAATAAGACGAGAAAAAGGTAACTTCCTAGAAGAAGAAAATATGATTGCCCCATCCTGAATTCTGGCCACATAATGCAAGGACAGAAAACATTTTCTTCTGGTATATTTCAAATACCTTAAATAGATGGATTTTATAGTACCTTGCTTTGAGTTTTTGCATTGAAACTGGTATCTGAAAAGTCACAGCTAATTGCTGTTTAGCATATGCCTTTATTTTAGATCATAATAATTTGGTCTCTACCAAGGCTGCTAGAAAATGTTATTTCTGGTGTGCTGTGGACGTGACCACAAAGTAACCCCTCTAGATTTTTACATTGCTGCCATGGTAGCAACAAATCTGTTGGGAACATTAGACAAAATGTAAGAATTGAGACCCAGAATCTAAAAGCTATGAACTGAAGAATGCCTTTCTGTGTGCTCTACTTGCTGTCAAATTTCTCATCAAAAGAGACCTACTAAAAAATTTAGTGAGACCTACTACTAAATCAAGACAGGACCCACTTTAAAATTTTCCTGCCGTAACTTGATGCTTACTGTATGTTTTACCCTGTTTTCAGCAATGAGCCATTATTGAAATACCCACCAGGAAATCTCAGCTGGCATCTGCAAGGTTGGCTGAAAGTGGGCTCAAGCTAAAGGTAAAAATGAAGGCTGTGGAGGGTGCTGTACAGAAGGTCACTTCAAAGAGGGCTGTGGGCTGATGAACACGCAGCTCTTAACGCGGTGACCTTATATGGAAATCCTCTGTAGGATATCAAGGCTATTTGGAGTGCTCTGATCTATACGAGGAGACACATTTGTGAATCAAAAGTAGTTGGATGGGTCCCTTGTATGGCATCTAGGATGAACGGTTAAATGGAGATGAGGTTGAATAATGGCTTGAAAGGAAACAGTCCCTGCAATAAATGCCAGTCACTGTTTAGAAGTGCTCTCCATGGGGGGCAGGAACCAAATAAGCAGCTAAACCAGCTGTCTAAGTCTCCATTGAGGGTTGGTGAAAAGAAAAGGTCAAGTTGAAGATGTGTTGATTTACCTTATAAGAGTACTTTGCTTCTGTTTTAGGTAGCTGGTTCTTTAAGGATGCCGAGAGAATAACATGGAACAGGATGGTCTCCTGCCAAACTGTTGGGAATTAAGTCAATCCCACAATTTTTCAAGCATTACTTACTAGCTGTTTTCTCACAAAAGCTTCAGGTGTGTGACTTGTAAGCAGCCGTACTGTTGTGAACTTCTGATTATTAAACACATTTGTTGGAAGAATCTAGTTCTCTACAACTGTATTTTCAGTTTGGCTGTACTGTGGTTTGTTTAACCCTCACACTGGGCATTAGTCACACAATCTACGAGGTCTGTTTCATGATCTTATTGTATATTACATACGTTTTGGCCATAGTTCCTCTGAATCTTTGTTTTATACCCTTACCCCTTGTGCTTCTAGAAAGCAACACAATAGACTCAGTACAGCTTATTAACGCAACGTTGTGCAGGTTAAGAAAAAACATAGCTTGTGTTCAGTGGTTTCCTCTCTGCTGGCAGCTGGAATTTCAGAGGTGGCTTATGGTTCTTCCTCAACTAAGACCCACTACTTTCCATTCTCCATCCTCTGGATAGTTTAGCAGGAGGCCAACAATAAAACCTTCCTCCATTCGGCTGACGCAGATGAAATTTTAAAGGCAAGTGGAAAGGAACTTGGCCTTTGAATGCATATAATTTGTTAAGCAATCTAAATCCTTGCAAATGAAAAATTTATTGCAATATAAATAGTTAAAATTATTGTACAAAAAAGCAAACACAAGTGACATTTGAAAATAAAAATCTTGACTTAAAAGCCCTAATTGGAGAGAACAGGTGACAAATGGTTTATACAACACTGGTTGTTTTGCGATTATCTCAAATGTTGCTACATAATTTCATATATTTATCAAGGAGACCTCAAATGCAAGATGTTTTTAAAATGCTGATAAATTATCTTCCATCTGTGGGATGCCTGCAAAACACTACGTTTTCAGATTGGTTTTTCTGGCTCGTAGGCTTTCCAGTGTTTTCTGTAAACAAAAGGGAAAGAAAATAATCTTAGCAATGAGTAAATGGCAGACATTTGAAAGTGACCAAAATGTAGTATAGGTAGTTTCTGACAAAAGGCTCTACAAAGTCCTGGACAGCTACAAAGGATTCTTTTTCCTGGGAGTTGAAAGGAGAAATTGCCAATTCTAGTCCCTCTTAATCTAGGACAACTAGATGTTTTAAAAAAAAGATTTAGGTTAGATACAGGCCACTTTCCATTAGTAGTGGCTGTGCTTTAGCAGCTTTCCCCAACCTGGTATCCCCCAAACATGCTGGGATATCAGCTCCCATAAAACAGCTCTGGCTGAGAGTTCTGGGATTTATTCAGTTATACCTAAAAGGTTCCAGGTTTTGGGAGAGTGAGCATAAAAAAGGGTTCAAAGGTTGGCTGTTCCATTTTCTAATAATTAACACATTGTTCTCATCAGAATGCCCTCCTCTCTCTCCACATGATGAAGTTAAATAGTGGTATTACAGTAACAAAATAACTTTTTTTACTGCATGTTTTACCTGCTCTGCTTTTAAATTACAGGTAGTCCTCACTTAACGATTAATTGGGACTGGAATTGCCATCACTAAGTGATGCAGTTGTGAAGTGCGATGCCGTGTGACTGCATCTCTTAGCGATGGCAGTCTCAGTAGTCCCCATTGCCACTGTTAAGCAAAAAACCCAGGTGGTTAAGCAAGAACCTCATGTGACTGTGACCTGCAACTTCCTGCCAGCTTCCCATAAGCCGAGTCAGTGGGGAAGCGAGCTGGAAGGTGTAAGTCTCGGGTGGCTTGCGAGCAGGCTGGAGGATGGCTGAGTACTATGGAGTGAGGCGGGGTAAGGAGTGTGTGTGTATGAGCGCTACAAAGCACGAGATTGAGCTCATGCTCCGGGGCTCCTCGGGAGAAAAAGCGGCAGGAGTGACTTGCAACCTTCCCTGCTGGCTTCCCCATTGACTTTGCTTGTGGGAGGCCTGTAGGGACGGTTGCAAATGGCGATCGTGGGACTGCAGGATGCCGCAACGGTCATGCAAGCCGGCTGC
The DNA here is from genome assembly GCF_035149785.1 of Candoia aspera. NCBI lineage: Eukaryota > Metazoa > Chordata > Lepidosauria > Squamata > Candoiidae > Candoia > Candoia aspera. Next base: position 109,406,455 of record NC_086157.1, on the reverse strand, counting down.
CAAGTGCTCAAATCACAATCACGTGACAGCAGGGGTGGTGTGACGGCCAGAACTTTGAGAACCAGTTGTAAGTACCACTCGTTCAGCGCCATCGCAACTTTTGAACGGTCACTGAACGAGTGGTTAACGGAGGACTACTTGTATTATTTTATCCTTTACTGGTAGCTTTCATAAACATTCACAGTGGAAAGACAGATTATAAATAATGGTAATAGCTGCTTTTTAACTTTACCTTCATAAAGATACAATAAGCAACAACATGGTATTAAAATGGTTTTACTCCTGGCACTTACTGCCAACCTTAATTGCAAACAGGATGAATTCCTCTCATGCTAAACATGGTTTAAGTCAATGCCTAAACTTTAACCCAATTTGATGCACAATTAAGGACAAACATGGCCAGCAAAGTTACGAGTTTTCTTTTTACTTTCAGGGTTTTCCTGGGATGGAAGTGGAATATTAGAGAATGTTGCAAATATTTTACCTTTTGAAATTCTTTTGCTCTTTCCCTGTTCCTGGCATAATTTTCTCTTCTGTCTTTCTCTTCCTTTCTGTTTTTCACTTCTGCTAGATTATTATACAACCTGCCAGAAAGTAGAAAGGTGTTTGCAACCAGTAAATTATTCAAAAGGCAACACCTTATGCAGAGGGACTATTTTTGGGGAGATTTCAACTCTCCAGTCAAGAAGTCAGTAAAAGTATGGTGTTAGATCTAATGCACAGGCTTACTAGTGGAAGCACATGGGGACCGTCCCTCCCCTACTGTTTCTACCCTTCCTGCCCAATCTGCCAGGAGAGGCATGCTCTGCGTACCATCAGCTGGTGTGACCCTGAAGGAGAGCCTTTTCTGCCGTGGCACCCGCCCTTTGGAACATCATCCCCTCCTGAGATTAGATTGGTCCCATCCCTGTTGGCCTTTTGTAAGGCCTTGAAAACTTGGCTTTGTGCCCGAGTCTGGGCATGGGATAGAGCCTGTCTCCTGGTTGTGTGGATAATTGGTTAGATTATGCCCAGCTGCTGTGTTTTATTTTTGCTTTTTTATATTGGGTATTTTAAAATACGTTAATTTTATTGTGAACCGCTTAGTCACGTAAAAGTGAGATGGGCAGCTTATAAATAGAACAAATAAATCAATGTGTTGATGCTTTTTGAAAAATCAACTACAGGTGTAAGTTCAAAATCCCTTTACTGCTATGCCAGAGTCCCATTCTACTGGACTCCCCAGCACTGTTGATGATGATGGTGCTAAACAAAGAAGCGAAGCACCAATACTTACCATGTGGTTAAATGACCTCAAAACTGATGGTAACAACAGGGAGAAAAAGGCCTGGCAATTATGTTATAGGTTAAATTTTTAAAGCTTTGTCCATGTATTTTTAAAAACCTGCCACATAGTTCCACATTTCTTTCTGGATGAGCTTTGGCTCTGCCATGACAACGAATTCAGTGTTAAAATGCAGGAAAAGAACTAAAAAGATCTGCCTGGAGGCTTTGAGGGTCTGGATGGGGAGGAACTGCTTCTGACTCTTATTTCACCAAGGCAGGGTACCTATGGACGTTAGGGCCAGGGTCATGCTCCCCGTTCAAGGCTGGTGTGCAATTTGGGGCCCTGGACTCAAAGCCCCTGTCCGATGAGCAGGTGGTAGCTGTGGCCACGAAGGCCTTTGCACAGCTCCATCTGGTGGACCAGTTGTACTCTTCCCTAAATGGGGAGGATCTTCAGACCATCGCTCGCACTCTAGTCACCTCATGGCTCATTACTACAACACGCTGTGCGTGGGGCTGCCCTTGAAACCCGCCCAGATTGCAACCGCACAGGCAGTGATGGGCATGCCTTGGTATGCCAATGTGACACCTTTGCTTCACAAACTGCGCTGACTGCCAGTATGCTTCCAGGTGCAATTCAAGGTGCTGGTCATTCATTCACTGAATTTATATAGCCGCCCATCTCAAACCAGTAACTCTGGGTGGCTAACGATAATAAAAACAAACAATAAAAACAATACCAAAAAATTAAATATAAATACAGCCGAGGGATCTTAGAGGCCGTTGATGTTAGCACAACCATGAAACAGGGCCCTCTGCATACTCGGGGCCCCAGGCTCAGGCCCATAGCTATGTCTTCAAGGCCTTCCGAAAAGCCAACAGGGTTGGGGCCATCCTAATCTCAGGAGGGAGGATGTTCCAGAGGGCAGGCACCACGGCAGAAAAGGCACGCCTCCTGGTCCCTGCCAGCTGACATTCCTTGGCTGACGGGACCCAGAGCATGCCCATCCTGCTGGACCGGATTGGGCGGGTAGAAACATCTGGAAAAAGTCCCTAAGGTAACCCGGTCCCAAGCCATGAAGGGCATTAATGGTGACAACCAGCACCTTGAATTGCACCCAGAAACACACGGGCAACCAAAGCAGCTCCCGAAGCAGAGGTGTCACAGCTGCCGAGTAGCTCACACTATTTACAACCCGGGCAGCTGCAGAAGCTGAAGCTTCCGAATGCTCTTCAAGGGCAGCCCCAGGTAAAGTGCGTTGCAACAGTCCAAACGGGGTCACAAGGGCATGAGTGATGGTGAGTAGAGCCTCCTGGTCCAGGAATGGGCGCAACTGGCGCACAACCTGAAGGCGTGTGAGGTCCCTCTTAGCCACAGCTGCCACCTGCTCTTCCAGCAGGAGCCGTGAGTCCAAGAGTATCCCCAAATTGCGCACCGGGTCCGTCTGGGGCAGGGCCATCCCGTCCAGGACCAAAGACGGAAACACCTTGGTACTGGGAGTCCCAAACACCCAAAGCCCCTCGTTCTCGCTTGGGTTGAGCCGGAGCCCATTGCGCCCCATCCAGGCCCCCACAGCTCCAGGCACTGATAGGACATCCACGGCATCACTCAGACAGCCTGGGGTGGAGATTCAAAGCTGGGTATCATCAGCATACAAAAACGAAAGCCAAAATAAAAATAATAAAAGCAAAAGCAAAAGCCAAAATCAAGGGGCAGTTCTCTCGCTAAAATTACATGGCCTGCTAAAAGCGCACTGGCTCGATTTCTCCGAAGCTGGGCTGCACAGTACCTTGAAGTCCGCTGCTGCATCTGTACTGCTGCCGCTTTCCTGCTGGCAGGAGAGCACCCCTTTCCTTCCACTTTCTTCAAACGATTAACAGCTGCGCCTTGAATCCAACCAGGGCACATGAAACGTAACAAGGTTTAGGAGATTCAACAGACAATTTTCCAGGAGAGCGCAGACCGAGGTAAAAGCAATTCCTCTGCAGCTGTCCATGCACTGCATTGCACATCAAGGAGCACATGGCTCCAAATGCTTGCATAAAACTGAGACACACAGGGACGACAACAGAAACCCATGGATTTTTGCCCATGATGTTCCTGGACACCCACCCTCTCCATCTCAGAATGTCCGCAAATTACAGTATTCACAAATTAATTTTAAGCAACTCATTGTTTGGATATCGGCAACGGCCACAAGCAGGAGGTCCTTCTAATTGTTAGCCCGCATTTCATACTCCTCTCCCATGATTTATACTTGCTTGGTGATAATTACCAGGAGGTGTCCACTTCTCTCTTTGTTTATGGGGTTGTGTTTTTTGGGGCTGAGGTGCCTTAGCCTGAGTCTTTTCAGAACTTTGCTCTTGATTTTTTAGTTTCTCCATCCTTTGCAAAGATCTCTCAATGAAATCTTTCTTCCGCTTCAAAAATGATTCCTGCAGGCTGCCATGGACAGGGGCAAGCTCTGACAATACTACTGTGGGGAGAGAACAAAATCTGCTTTATAAGTAGTAACAGCACGATTTGCAACCACCTCAGACCCAACTCCACAAAGCACTGCTATTTTCAAAAACAGAGAACAAACTGAGAGCAATCGTAATTAAATTGTAATCTGAGGCCAAGAAACCTTTTGGAAACACACAAGACTTCTACAGAGCATAACTCTTTATACATATGGAAAATAAAGGAAAATGACAATGCTCCTCATCACTAATGGCTAACGGGTGTGCAAAACATTTTAAATTGCCCATGTCTGAGGCTTGAGACAGCTGTTCGGTTAAACACAAGTTTTGTGTTCAAAGTAGAAGTGTTCCAACCCAAAATGGAACTCATTCATGCTTGGAACATTTGTAGCATAGAAGATTTTGAATTCAAGACCTTTTGCACAGCAGTACTAACAAACTGGCCTTAACATCCAGGGCCAGATACTGCAAGCACTGTGGCCAGGCTTTATGCAGGGTGGAGCCAACAAAAGCCCTCTGAATGCAAGAGTGTGTAGGTGTAATCAAACCAGTCCATTTAATGTACCTGGTGCATTCTTCCTTTACTGGTGTGGCACACAAAAGCAGGAACTCAATGGGGCCTGGTACAGGGATGATTAATAAAGCCTTTTTAGAAGAGAATGAGTAAAGCCATTTTCCTAAAATTCTTTTTTTTGGGGGGGGTGTCTATGCAAGACTGCACACAACGTAACAACATGATGAATCAACAGCAAGACTGAACACGACTGTTTTTAATTTAAGCTGCTCTAATGTCTGAATATCAAGAGGCTCTGGCTTAGTTACCCATACATTTATGATATACTGCACACATACTTCCTCCTGGCTTGGATTTTTGATCCGAATCATTTTTGGGGCTTGGAGTTACTGGTGGATAGTCTGGCAGAGTGGGAAATTCATCGACTTCCGGATTTAACGGGAAAAATCCTCTGCTCTGTCAAAGTAATATGTGCTACAGTAAGTAATGTGTTGCTGGCATAGTAAGAGTTGATGCATAAAAAAGAATTAAGCCACTAAAAGAGACATACACACCTAAAACAAAAAACAAAACAAAACAAAACAAAAAAGCTAAAATAAATATTTCTTTTTAACTGGAATATATTGAGCTAGAGGCATTTGCTATAAATTAAGTATCCAGGTGGGCTTCTTAAAGCAATTCTGAATATGAACGGGGCAATTAGGACTCGTAAGGCAGAGGGAGACCCAACATTCACTGATTTCCAACCTACCACCCTATTCTTGAAAAACACCCACTTCTTAACATGGAATTCCCAGAAACCACTAGCCTATGCGAGCAGCAGTACAGCACTAATTCTCAAAAGCTATGGAAAGCCAGGAAGGAGAAAGAGCAGAATCCCAAAGCAAATGGCATCCTGTTAAAAGTGTTAAAACCTCTCCAACAAGGGATTTTCTTAGACTGATGTTGGATTTGCAGGGGTGATAGTCTCCCCATCTGCTGACTTGCAAAGAGCAATGCCTGTACAAAACCTTGAAGGCCTGCTCGGTTTGACTGAGCTTCAACAGAGCACCTATTTGATGCAGCACAGTCCAGGGCAGTGTCTCTCAACCTTGGCAGCATGAAAATGTTCCCCAGCCAGCAGTTCTGGGAGTTGAAGCCCACACAACTTCATGCTGCCAAGGTTGAGAAATACTAGTCTAGGGATGCCCTGCTTCTAGGCTCCATGTCAAAGCCGCTGTGCTGAATTCAGTCAAGGACTTAATTGGCTCCTGATAATGTAAGCACACTCTGAAGCTGTTGGAGTAAAACGTCTTGCTTCGATGCTTTTCACTGGCAGCACTGGCAGTTTCATCCTGGGGAATAGCCTGAAAGAAGATCATTCCACTTCATTCATCCTTATTGAATGAAGTTTCCCCACAAGGAGTTTTGGGATGCTTTGTTCCCCAACTCACAATTTCTTGCATTCAGTAGCAAGTTACTCACACATAACTGCATACTCATCTACCGAGGGGTTTGACTGGGGGGAAAGCCAAATGAACAAGGAGGTTTAAGCACCAAAACCGTGCCATAGAGAACAAGAAGCTACGCTTACATAAAACCCGTTTCAAAGCTACCGTGCCAGAATCCTGCTGATAATTTTCTGACACCCTGTCTCCAGATATCTTGGTTTCAACTGTGATGCCGATAACTAACTTTTGGCTTAATCATCCACACTACTGTGAGAGAGGAGAATACATTTTCATTGCCGTATTTAGTTCAGTTTGTCAAATATCTTATTGATCAGCAAAAAGGTCTACAAATTCAAAGCACTCTATTCTTTATAATTCCACCATTCTTCCTTTTTTATAAATTCGTAATTAATCTGGTCAATTTTAAATGTGTCTATTATCACTCCCCCCCCGCCCAAGTTTTACCTGGGGACAGTTTCTAACTTCAGAATGACCACTGTGTACAAGCTCTGATTCTGCCGTGCTGATGTCATTAGAGCTTGCTAGTGTCAGTTCAGGTTCTTCCATAATGCCTCTTCCTGTTAGGGTCTCCTAAAAATTAAATTACAGGACGCGGTAAATAATATAATCAGTATTTTTACAAAAACATTTGTTTGTCTGCCAGAGGCAAGCATTTTTTTTCAAGAACTGATTAATTCTATCCCAACGCTTTGGGGCGAAAGAGGCCGTATCATGAGCCACACCACCGAGAGAGAAAAGGTTTGAGGGAAGCATGGAACAGGTCCTTCACTGTGACAGCACTCCTATCGTGGACCTTCTTCTTAGGGAGATCAGATTTATTTTTATTTATTTATTATTCAAATTTAATTACCGCCCATCTCCCCCAAAAGAGGTGCTCTGACGTTATTTAGCCTAGGTGCTATTAATTTGTTGCTGGTCTTTCTTCTGGCGTTGGAGCAATTGTAAATTAAATGGTGCTGTGTTTATACCTTTATTTATTATACTCTTTTATGTTTTAATCTGTTGGCTGAAAAACAACGCGCTTAAAATCCCCTCTAAACAGAACAGCTTCAATTTAATCCAGGAGTCTCCATTTCAGTTCACTTACCCAAACGGGTATGTTGCACTGTGACAAACGGGCGTCTGAGCTTTTAGCCTGGATAACATCCATATTTGGTTGTAGAAACACTGCAGGCTGACTGATACTTTCTTGTGAAGATTTCTGCAAGGGGCTGCCAAAGATGCCGGAGTTAATTTCTTGCGGCCAACTCAGCATTACCCTTGATCTTAGAAAACTCTGTTCTTGCGTGGAATTTAATGTACACTGTGCGAGGTCAGCTGCTACATCCTCATTTATCAATCTGTTCCTGGTCACCATTTCATTGTTCTTGTTGGATGTTGTGGCTAGTTCAACAGAGCAGAGACTTTCTCTTGAGCTAGTGTCCTCTTTTGCTGATTCTGTCGTCCCATGAGTATTCTTCCTGGTGCCAAAACTTGGAATCATCTGGTAAATGGAGGTTTGATCTTCAACTGGACTAAGACTGCGAAAATTTTCAATGGAAGAACAGAAATAACGAGACTCATTGTCATCTTGCAGCTCCTCGCATGGTTGAGTCTCAGGTGAAATAATTACACTGTCCTCAATAGATCTGCTTAGTTCAAGGTTTTGTTCAGGCTTGAAACTAAAGTCTCCAGGTTCACCAAAACTCTTGTGCAAGGGAGTTTCCAGAGACAGGTGTTCAGACAATTCTTCATCAACTGGTTGAAAATCTGAGAAGTGGCAGAATTTTACCATTCTATACAATTTTATGCAAGGTTAAGTACAGTAAAATTCAAAACTATTGAATTTTAGAGGACTGAAGCAGAGAAGGGGCAAGTGTTATTCATATTAAAAATAAAGGAAGTAGCCTTCTACCAGGTCAGACCATCTGCTCATCTAATCCAGATTCTCAGACAGAGACCGTTCCCATCACTAATTACCTGAACCTTTGAGATGTCACAGACTGACTCTATGCAAAAAATCACACTCTACTCCTAAACTCTAATTCCTCACTGAAAAACATTTTTTCAAAGGTGTGGGAGCTGATTAACCAAGTCATAATGATTATTTCTCAATAGCAGATGCAAATGCGGTGGAAACTATGAGATGCAAGCAAAACAGTCAACACAGCTAGTAACTGGTTTGTCATATGCTTCTTCTATCTTGCTTACCAATATAATATCTTTGCGGTAAAATCTGCCCCCATTCAAAGATTCCCCTATTTGTTAATAAAGGACATTTTTATTTTTAAAAAGATTTTTCCCCACTACAAAGACAAAATGGCTAAACCATTACCTTGCATTGGCTGGTTTATCCTCTCATCACTCTGTTCCTTTAGAAGAGAACTGCTTAGTTTTCCTCTGCTGAGAAATAAAGTGCTGTTGCTTCCCTCCTCTAAGGCAGAAGCTGTTAGATCTTGACTCTTAGATAAATCTGAAACCTACAGAATAAAAATGTGTGAGGTAATCAAGGTGTAGCACGAAAAATTAATTTCATAAGAAGTGGCTAAAAACTTTCGGAGTTTTCTCACCTTAACCCGTGGAGTTCTAGTCCTACCAATAATTTTGATAGAATCTAATAGAATCTAATTTTGATAGAATCTAAACAACGGGGATTGAAATGGTGGCAGAACAGTTTTGCGACTCTATCGTGCAGCAGCAAAACTACTGATCCATTGCACAACCCTTGTTATGTACAGCATTATGACACAAGTTACATCTGTACAAGAAAACCAGATAGGCACCTCTATTCTCCAGCCAGAGAACAGCAGCAGGTCACGAGGAAAATACTCAGGAATACAAAATAGTTTTCAATTAATGCGATCTCATCAACAGAGACATTCCATTTGCAGATAACATAATAACATTATTATTAATTTATTAAAACTTGCATGCCACCTGTATGTCCAGTTAACCTAATGGAGGAAAAAAACCGGTAACACAATACCGTCACACCCGGTTTTCATATTGGGAGCTTTATACAGTATGGCAAGAACCTGAACCTGGATCATTAGCTGAACAGCACTGAATCTCAGTCGCAGGAGACAGCAGAGAACAAGCCTCAGATGCAGTCAGCCTATCATCACCAAGAGATACTGAACGGTTCCTAGCCTGACCCAGATCTCTCTATATATTGTTTTACGTTTGCATTTTTATGTTGTAAACTGTCTACCTTGAGGTCATAGTGACTCATTTCTTTATCCTCTTGCAGACCATCAGCATAGAAGAGAGAATGGCAGACATAATCTGAATATTGACATCGGCACTCTTTGTCAAGAGATTTCCATGCTGGAGGTAAACCACAATTGTTTGTATACGTTCTGTTTATGGATCTCTTAGTTTGACTGGGCAGAAGCATCGCAGCCTTAGTTACCTATTTGCCATTAAGAATGTAAAGATCTTTACACTCGAGTTCACTTTTCAGGAAAGGAATAATAGTTCTCAATTTTTGTCCACACAAAAATACCTCGCTGACGTCTTTGCTGTTGTGAGATATTCTACACTGAGAAAGCGTTGAGCAGATATCAAAGTCAGAACTCGGTTTCAAAGGCTGAAAAAGTTCACGGTGGAAATTTGGAAAATTCCTCTCAATTTCGGTAGTATCAAGTCCAACGGTTGGATCTAAAACAAATGACATGGAATTTCAGACAGTACCACACAAGTTTATTTCAGCATTTACTTCTGTGGATTGATACCTTGTAGTAGGGAAGGAATTTGCGCACCCCAGTGACACTGAGTTACACCATGGGGACTGTATAAACCTAGGATGACCAAGTTATGGATGATGGTCAGACTAAATGCAATACACTGGAAAAGGAAATGGCAACCTGCTCCAGCATTCCACCAAGAAAACAAGTTGGACATTCACATCCAGGACAATGTTGGTATGATACTTGAAGATGAACCCTCAGGTTAGAAGATTTCCAAAAACCTACAGGGGGAAACAGGGCAAGTACGAGTGGCATTGGTCCTATGATGTGGCTGAATTAAAGTCAACAAGTTGCCCAACTGCTGATGTATCAAGAGGCCAAAGCAAAGTTTAGTGCTACATAGAATGTACTGTATATGACTGGTACATGGAACATCAGCACAGTGTAGTAGCCATCTTTATTAACAAAAGGGTATCAAAGTCAGTGCTTGGATACAACTCCAAGGCAAGCCAATTAATAATACAGTGATCCAAGACCATGTTCCAACCAGAGATGCAGAGGAAATGGAGGTTGAACAGTTTTATATGGTAATTTGCAACACCTTATCTGCATTATGCCAAAAAAAGAGAGGACAAATTAATCATTGTATAGGAGAATGGAATCATAACATTAGAAGTAAAACAGCATCTGGTGTAATGGGGAAATTTGGTCTTGGTGTATGAAACAAATAGTAACTGTTTTGAGAATTTAGGTTACCATGTATTATGAATGACAGCTGCTGAAGGACCTAAACTCCAGAGGACCACCCCTGTCTGGCTAGATTTCAATAACACATATCAGGTCAATCTGTTCACCCACCACTGGGTCATGGATGAACAAGGCCTTACTACAGACGGATCTGGAATTTCTCAATGGTAGCTTGAAGCCAAAGCCACAAGCAATCCAGCCACCAGGACCCATGATATGGGCCACCATGTCAGAAGAGATAATCAACTGTCTCACATGCTGTAAGAGATTACATTGCTAATATCCAGTGAATAATGGAAAAGGAAATGTAATTCTATATATATGTTCATTTTTGCTTTACAGTTTGGACCATGTAGACCACTGTGGATGGTCCTCTAAAATGTGGGAGTACTGGGCTACCTCATCTGTCTGTTGAAGAATGACGACCAAGAAGCAACGATCAGAACAGAAAATGGAGCAACGAAACGGCTCAAACTGGGAAAGCAGTCTACCAATGTTTTATACCATCTCCTTTTTATTCAACCTATGCAGAACATATCATGAATAATGTTGGAGTAGAAATAATAGAAACTGGAATTAAAACTGCTGGTAGAAGCATAAACTATCTTAGATCAGCTGGTAGTACCACTGTGATAGCTGGAAGTGAGGAATAGTTAAGGAATCTCTTTGCTGAAGGTGAAAGAAGAGAATACAAAAGCTGGTCTGCAACTCAATGGTAAAAAAATCTAATACTGTGTCAACGGGCAATGCCAACTCAACGCAGCTCTTCCCAGACTGCAAAATTCACAGAGATAGTGACTTACAAACACAACATTGAAATAACAATTTTTCAGTTACATAGCTTCAGGACTATTGGGTAGCTACCATTCTGTTGATCTACTGCATTTAGTAGAAATAGTGTATTACATGGGAAACATTTAATAGGGAGTTTTTCTAAATACTTTTGAATATTCCATTTATTATCTTCTAATTACATTACCATGGGTAGAATATACGTTACTCAAAGATGACCAGCTGAAATCTCTTCTATATTTGTCTATTATTTGCTGGATTTTGCTTCCACTGGGATCTACTTCTTCAAAAGAGAGGCAAGACTTGGGAGGATTTGAAGACTCGTTAGGTTTTTGTAGAAATGAAGCAGAAGTTAGGTTTTCCTTTGCTGGAAAGCTGAAAAAGCTGGACCGTTGCCTGGCTGAACATGACTCTGCAAGATAATTACAAATAATTCCCAACTTTATTCATGCCAAGAGAAACAAACGCTTCCATCTGCAAAAACTGGGCAGTTAAGAGTGTTTCATATTTTCATATCATATAGGGCTACACAAAACATAAGTTCCAGCTCATTCTATTTATATTCATGTAAAATATAAAAAAGAGGCCAGATCATTTGACTTTGAGCTTGCTGCAAAACTTACCTGTACCAGCAAGATTACTGTCTGGGTTGCAATTTTTTACAAAGTTGGCAGCAGAGAGAGTTGTTGAAGCAAAATAGCCATTAGCTACCTGGTGTGTACAAGTTGTTTCCTTTAACAAGCCAGGGGACCACGCATTTGAAAGTGTTACCTAGGACGAGAGTATTCATACATTAGTACGACTACCGACTGCATAATCACAAGTGCTTGAAATCAACATCTATTTCATTCTGAGCTCAGTTCAAGTGTAGAAACCTCCATGTATTCATCTGTCAGTACATGTCAGGTTCATCATTGCTCAAAACAGTCAGCCTCATTCTTGCTGTCTCCCCTCCCACCTTCCAGCAAAGTCCCCCACCCTCAGACTCCACTCACACACGCATTCATCATACACCAGACTCACAAATCATCACACGCACCGGTTCAGGCCTGAATTGCTTCCCAGAACGGTATATAAATCATGCACCACATAGATCGGCTGATCATTTTAGTGCTCATATTTGGCTATTTCTCATCACCGAGCCAGTGAATAAGAAGCTCTCAGAGGAATAGTAAAGCAATTCAAGACACCTTTATGGCTATTAGCTGATAAAAATACGTATTTTGCACCACTGTAATGTAAAAAGCAATGTGTCTTAGCTTTATAGCTTTTAAAATGCTTTCAGAATTGTATTACTTTGTTTTCAAATGATTTTAATTGAATCAGGACAAATAAGCTTAACATTCTTTTTAACGTATCAGATAAGATACAGTACTACAATGCTGTTATTGACATACATATCAAATAATACCACTTTTGCCGTATTATTTTTGTCATCTAAAAGGTCTTGGAGATTAATGGAAAGAAAGGGGAAATTGTAGTGGAAAACATTTGCAAGTCAGTTTGTCAGATGGAGCTATTTAGACCTTCTTATGCAACATGAAGTGTAAAACATGAACTGTTATTATTCATGTGACTTTCAGGTTCAGAATATTAATGAACAGTATTTAAAATGCAAAGATTAAAAGAGAACGAGATTTAAACAAAGTAAATGGTACAATTACGTAACACACTAAACACCAGTTGTGCCTTACTTGGCTATTTGGCCTTAATGACGGATCAGGACACGTAACTATTCTTCCATTATCAGCCGAATAATTCGATAAATTTTGATCTATAGAAGTACGTTCTTTGGAGTGGACTGAATACAAAGAAAAAGAAGCAACGTGAAGCAGTTGGCAAGCCATGATGTGCTCAAGTTGAGCTATGCGTGCTCACAGCAGACATAATTCCACAAGTGAAGGATGACGACTGGAACAGTAGCACAGAACATCTAGAGAGCTCCAAGTGTTCTATCCCTATTTTTGCACAGACCATGATTTGAACAGGCTTTAGAAATGCAGGATATTCTTCAGAATACAAGCACATTCAAGAATCTTAATTTGGCTTACACTAAGATAGGAAGAAAACGATTTTTACCTAAAAGGACTGGAACAAAATGTTTTATCTACTTAATACATTATAGTACTAATAATTTTATTTGATAGGAAAAATTACTGTCTTTGGTTAAATCTTTTGAGTAATTAAAACATCTATATTCCCTTTAACCAAGATTTTACTCTTGACTGAACCAAGTCCTTACAAGTCTATGGAGAGAGGAGATATTAAGGAATGCTGTATAACCAGCCTTGGGAGCTGAACCATCTTCCAAAATCAGTGCCAATGCTTGTCAGCATTCTCTGGCAATGATTGCAACACTTAATGAATATCTCTTACACACGTGGATATTTAAGAGAGCTTATTTTGACTATCATCACTGACTTGATAAATTTAACCCTACCACCATTCCTGCTCAACAGCAATCATTCTCTCAGAAGTTAATTCTTCTCACCTGGGTCATACAAACCACTAGCTTTCCCCATCAACTCATCGCAGCACGATCCACGCATGTGCTTCAGGCTGTCACCAGAGTGTAGTTCTTTATCATCAGCTATAGAAATAGTTCTTAGTAGATTTATTTCTTCCTGTAAAGACTCAGTTGGGCTTTTACTGGACTGTAGCTTATCAATTTTGGGAGTGAGGAATATATCTCCAGTAAGACGCTGTTTGTATCCTGAAATTTCAGTAGCGATAAGGAAGGTTGTTTTAGAAAACAGCTGCATTTGCCTGCTGCTCAACCGCCCCACTAGATCAGACAGAGTGGGCATGCTCCAGATCCCTTCCCTCAAATGCTGCCTTCTGGTGGGACCTAGGAAGCATGCTCAGGGCCGCAACTAGGGTCTGTGTCACCCAGGGTAAACATGGATTCTGCACCCATTTTGGCACACCCCCCAGTGCTCATTTTGGTGCCCGGGGCACATGCCCTGGTTGCCCCCCCCCCCAGTTGCGGCCCTGAGCATACCCTTTCCACAGCGGCCCCTGCCCTACGGAACAACCTTCCCTTGAGATCTGGCAAGCCTCCATCCTCTTAACCTTCTGGAAAGCCATGAAGAGCTGGCTTTCCCCCAAGCGCTGGATAGCAAAGTTGGAGCCTGGGGGGCTCTGTAGCTGGATGGATGTCGTTTGGATCGGGCACCTGGTTTCTCTTGCTTGCTGAATTGTTTTATTGCTGTGTTTTTTATTACTGCTGCCAGCCACCCAGAGTTCTCATAAGATGGGTGGCCGTATAAATTTTTTAAAACAAACACGGCTAGGTTTTGCAGCTGCTCCGCTGTAATATTTTATAGAAATGATAAACAAGGAATTGCAAGTTTTAGGAATTATTTTTAAAAACTAGTTATTTTTCACAAGTTGCCTATAGTGTCAATATCTTATGAATGATGCACCAGTTATCAACAATAAAATATCTTACATTTTTTCTTGTCCTTGACAACCAGTATGACTAATGAGAAAAAGCAGCAGCATGAGACAAATCAAGGTACCCCAAAACATACATCACAGGAAGGCAAAACCGTCTTTTTGCCTAATCTATTAGGACATTTTCACACATACATACACAAAGGTTGTATACAAACAGCCTCCAAAGGAGCACCAAGGCACAGTAACTGTACAGAACACATCACAATGCCAATCTGATAAAAACACTATCCAAGTATTCCAAAATGAGCTAAGTATAACGTAAGGCTAACTAAAGGACAGGAAAGAATCGGTAAGGGTGGGATTGAAGGAAAGAGATACTGATGATCTCTTCCAGCTCGCCCATCACTGTCTCCAAAATATGCTTCTGCAGTTAAAGTGCTTCTACTACTAGTAGGAGCAATGGGAGATTTGGGACTAAGAGTACCCTTGGAGTAAGAAATGGAGGGGGTGCTTCAATGCAGGAAGATACATGAGACTTTTGGTTAGTGCTACACTTTTATGATTTTACCTGTACTGGAAAATCTGTCACTCTTTGGTGTGTCAAGTTCTTGTATAGCACTAAGTTCATGCTGCTCCAGCTCCAGTCCTGGCTTTACTTTGACCAAAGGTGGTTTTGAAAGTCTCTGTTTCTCTTCTCTGGTCCACATGCTCTGAAATGGCCCTGCAAGGTAAAGATATGTTCAGACCACCAAGAATTCATGCGGCAAAGTAATACAGAAACTTGGACTCTGGACTGAGACTTTCCCAGTTAAATCTTTTTTTTTTAGGGAAGTAAGTTGTTCTCACTGCAATATAAGGATAACGATGTTGATGTGCTGTTACTGATTGTAAAGACTGATGTGACAATGGTTTGACCTGAATCCAAACCGATCTGAGACACGCCCAGTGAAACTGCCTTTTGTGAAAGCCTGTTCAGTTGCAAAAGAGACCTCAACGGAAAGGGCTAGAAACACAAATTCACACTTGCCCATTTCCATGAGAAGAATTAGTTACGATTCTCTGAAATTCTCTTGAGGCACAGGGTAAGCATCAAATACAATCACCACCTTCTGCTACAAAACCTCAACCAAAGATTTTCAGAAGGAACTGATAAGACAAAGAAAGCAATCCAACATCCATCACAACACTAACAAAGTGCTTACCTGTTTGTTCCACTGAATTAACTTTTTGAAACAAAAAGTTGTTTTCCACATGGTTGTTCGTATCACCAAAGCAAACCTGGTTTGGGTTGTCGTCTTTCGCTTCATTAAGAAGCACACTCAGCAGACTGAAGCTGTCAGGCTTTGCCTCCGGCATCTCCCTGCATGACCTCGACTGTGTTGCCTGTCAAGAAGGAAGTTACTTTTCTTATGTAAATGCCCAGTGTACTGAGAGTAATGTCTGATCATACCAGATGATTTTCCTTCATTCTGTGCTGTGTTGCAAACCCCAGGTTTATTAAGTCTCCCACCCTTCTAGGATTGATTGAGACCAAGAGGATGTGGACTTTATAGAGGAACACCACTAGTTTTTATGTTGAAAGCTTTAGACTTAGAGTATGGTCAATAGGATAACCATAACACCAGTATATGTAGCTATCTCCAAGACCTTCAAAACATTTTAAAATATAAAATGGATTTAAAAATGCCCCAAATCTCATGGGAACCAAATCTTGTAAAATTTGTGATCCTGCATAAGATCTTTTGAAATGTTGGCCATTTCTGAAATTTCTGAAACCCATATGCAACACAGTGCCCAGTGGCTGTAACTGATTCTCTGAATTAAAGAATAATTGTTGCATTTAGTGTAATTCACTCAGAAGTAAGTGATTCTAGGACTGCAAGCTATGCATCAGATAAAAGCTCCCTTTGCTGATTTGCCGCTCAACTGCGATCTGCCTTTTCTGACAGTAGCAGAGAGAAACTGCACTAGAGATAACCATGTTTCTCAAAAAGGCAATGGTTGAGATTGATAACTGCTTCCAAAAAGTTAACTTTGACTGGAAAACCAGGGAAAATGAAATTTCCAGTTTCAAAATATTCAGAAATTTTACAGCACTGTGTAGCTAACTGAAACGGTAGCCGGAAGCCTGCATCGCATATCAGCTTTTCAATTGAGCCATTATTGAGGACGTATTAGAAGCAAATGAGTGTTTCAGATGCCAACTAACAACAGAAAGACAACTAAAAAGGACAGCTTCTCTTCTGTCGTTACCCTGATGAGACGCCTGAATGTTTCTTTGTCTTGTGCTAAAAAGCGTACCCGTTTAATAATCTCTTTTAAAGCTTCTTGCTGTTGCTCCATCTGCTGTTTCAGCTGGGCGTGCTTCTGCAGGAGCAAGTCTTCTTGTACCTTCTGGCGAGACAGAAGGGTTTCCCGTTGCTCATCTAGTTGCTCCTGCAGTTCTTTCAAGTGCTCCTGCTGAACTTCAATGCTCTCAGAGGAAGCCAGCAGTCTGTCTCTTAATTCAACTATATCAGAACAACCGGACAAAGATTCACTTCCATTTTTCAGTGCTGAGGATTCCTGGATACTCTCAGTCTTACCCATTACAGCAAGCGGCAAGGAAGAAATCGAGTGCAAAGGAAGATGGTGGGTCTGGTTAGAAGCTACATTTATCCCACTCTCTTTAGGGATATCTTGGTGCTTTAAGAACGTTGGCAGAAGAATCTTTTCAGGTAGAGGTTTGTCAGGCATGGAAGTTTTGGACAAGGAGGTTTCTGAACACCCTGGAGAATCACCTGCAGGGAAAGTGGATTGGGCATTCTGAATGTGAGCAACAGGCTGGGTTGTAGCAGAGGCATCCTCAGGTATTGGCAATAAAGGACCAGGAATCCTGTGAAATTGCAATGACAGCAGCACAGGTGTCCCCACTGCATCCAGTTTTTCTTTCTCTTGATGTGAAGAGGATCCTTGTGCCAAATGAAAATGTTCTGGATTTATCTGCATTTGCCTTTCTGAGTCAACACTGGGCTGGGCTTGCTCATCACTGGCAACCTCAAGCCTCTGTTCTTTGTCTTTCTGCCCGGATGGTCCCAGCTCTTGAACAGAAGCACTCCTGGATGGCGTGTCAGCCATTAATTTAATTCTCTGTGATTGATCAAACCCCTGTGCTTGTGATAATGGTTCAGGAAGAGAATTTAGGTATGCAAGTCTGTTCACAGGATTTAACAGTGCTGTGGAAATTGACTGGAATCTCTGATTCAGTTTATTCTGATATTCTTCTAAGTGTCTTCTGGCTTCATCAACTGATTCTTGATGCATTCTAAAACAATATGCATATTATTTGATCAGGACAGAACAACCTTCTAAATGTCAAGAAAAGTGCCAAAAAGGCAGTCCCAGAATTTACATTTTAACCCCGCACCCAAAAACCCACCTGTTTTGCATCAGCAGACGTTGCTGACAGTCACGAATCCTCTTTAGATGGTGATCTTCTTTAGGAAAGTGGGCTGCCTGTGGCTCCGGGACAACATCAGTCTAAAGAAAAATTAAATCAAGTAACTTCAAATGCTATTCAAAGAAGTAATTCATTGCAACAGGTCTGGAAAATTACAATTTTTCTCCCAAAGGAACTTCCCAAAGCAAAGTGAGGTTGGCTCCATCCCTGTTAATTTTTTGTAAGTCCCTCAGAACATGGTTACGTCATCAGGCTTGGGAGGTCCCAAGGGAATGGAGAGTTGATGAGGTGGCTCCATTGCTATTAGCATCTGTTGCCCTCTTCTTGCCTTTTAATTATAATTTTAATATTTTTTAACTCGTTAACTGCTTTTTATATCACTGTTTTATGTTGTTTATTGTTGGCTGCCCAGAGTCATGTTCTGTGAGATGGGCAGCTATATAAATATGATGGATGGATGGATGGATGGATGGATGGATGGATGAATGAATGAATGAATGAATGAATGAATGAATGAATGAATGAATGAATGGTCATAGCATACTATATTCTTGTTTGGGGTCTGGATAATCTTCCAGTGAGCAGGAAACTAATAAAGGTTACTTGAGTGTTATTCCCCCCACCCCATCCTATTTTATGTTGCAATTTTCCATCTTCCTTTATCAACATCTGTTTATAACACATCCCAAAGAATGGTTTTAAAAAGAGAGACCTATAAAACTGCTGGAATGTACTAATCAGGTTGTTCTTCCATTTCTGGTGACAATATCACAAAATTCAGTGATTCTGGAAGATAACTCATAAGATGAAACAAATTTTAAATACTGACTTTCCTGCCAGTTATTTTTCTATGAAGTATCACCAAGTCTTATGTTTCTACAAAGTATCCTGGGCTGCCTTTATATGCGACAATCTCTGCTAGGAAACTCTGCACCTCCCCCTGGAAATTGTAGTCAATTCCTTCATTAGAGGATTGGCAGATAGCTTTGGGAATATGCATCAATGTCAGAAACAACTTCATATCCAAAAAAAAAAAAAGTTGGATGCTAACTTTAAGGTCAGCTAAGAGGAGGTAGAAAAAGAAAAATGCTGGGAAAATGGAATAGGCCAGTTGAAAAGCAGCTGCCACCAATGTCGTTCACTTCAAATGTAACATCCAACCAGACTGCCCACTCCCAATTTTGCTAGGCCTTTCCTTTCCCTACTCTCTCTTGGCTACTACCACTTTAGCTTCAAGTGTGACATAAAAGAGGTAGGGAAAATAAGGTACTGGGACCCTAAGATGGCAGATGGACTGTCACAAGGGCTGAGTGGAAGAATAGAGGAGAAAAAGACAAGGTGCATCAGCCTTGTCCTACTTGCCCCAAAAGATCCTTTATTGTTTTGTCTGGCTGAAACCTCAAAAACCCAAAATATTGCAAGTTTTAGATCTCCAGTCCATCTGCTTTGGCAGAACTTTTGAAGCACAGTATGTTCATTTGGGCTAAAATAACCAGGTCTAAAGCAGTGACATTTGATGTACAGGATACAGTACAGTACATATGTTATTTGCCATACCTGTTTACTTTTACCCTTTTTCTGGACAAGTGGATATACTTACAAGCACTGGGCTGCAACCACCTACCCAAGCTTGCAGGTTCTATCTGGGGCCCAAAGACATTTCTGAAAAGGACACGGTGCTAGAGCACTTTGCTTGAAACATGACAGCTTCCTGGGGTTTTTTTTAAATTTTATTTTAAACACTTTTCATGTGAAAAATCTAATATTAATAATATATTAAACCTGTATGCTGCCCAACTCCTGCTGGGTGCCAAGGAAGGTGTCTGCAGATACGCTGGCATCCCTAGATACCCATGCTGTCAACTCAACTCATCCCTAGATACCCTTGCCATATCTGGCCATTGCCTTAGAAAATTAACGTTAGCATGGAAAATAATCTCTACCACCACATTATCTACTTCACCTTGTATTCTGCTTCCTGTTTCTGATGCACAACAGAACCAAAAACTTTTTCTTCTGTTTGACATTCTTGATCTTTCTTTTCTTGCTCTGTCTTAGCTTCCTGCTCCTGGTGTGGCACTTTAGCCTTCAGGAAATCAACTTCTAGTTGTATTTTCTGCTCTTCTGTTTGCTGCTGCTGTTGCCACTCTGTCTAGTCAAGCAAATATTAAATCCTATTTAACGGCAGGAGGACTCAGATTTCTCAAAATAATACATGGCAGAGACGTTAAATAAATTCTTAGCAGAGCACCAATACTTTTTACCATTATTAATCCAGATTCCCAGGTTGTTTCAACAAGAGACTACATAAGGATCCAGAGGATTTATATATAATCAGATAATTCCTACTGCCTTCACCTTTTATGGTAGTGGCACGCCAAAGCCCTATATTTTGATTAGCAACATACAACTCTCTCTTAAGGTAATTGCTTTAATTTTCTTATACCTACCAATTAAAATAAAACTTATATACAATTCAGACAAAGCAAAATACAAAAATCTAATAAAGGATTTTTGTACCATTGTCCTAAAAAATGGTTAGCGATAATACTAATTGACCTGTCCATCTATACAATTTCATAATGCAAGTGTTATACAAAAAAAAATCACATATAGTGAGAAGCAGTCAGCTTGACTATGCATTGTTGCTAATACATTCATGAAGAGTGGGAAGAACTCTTATGAATTAAAGATGGCTACTTAAATCTGATCTCTGTATCCCAAGCTTGACTTTTGCATTTGCTAAGCTTTCATGATAATGACTTTCAAATGTGCAGATGCAGGTTTATATTAACTAATGTTCTTTGTAGGTTTCTTTCTTCACCTATCTAATATTGCAAACTGGGTAAAGGTGTCCTGCAGGCTACTTTAGATTGCTATTGGATTAATCATTAAAAAAATGTTTAAACATTAGCCCAACTTAAGTTTATTTTAACTGAATATTTAAGATTTAATTTCACAATGCAGAGTTAAGCTCGGGAATTTGCCACCACTGGATGGAGTGACGGCCACCAACTGAGATCGTTCTGGAAGGGGAATAGATAAAATCTTAGAAGATCAGATTATAATGGTTACACATTTTTACAAGCTGTTTACCATCACTGGGATCATAGGCATCCCACTTCAGTTACTAAGGAACACAAGGAAAGGGGCTATCACCTTCAGGCCACTTCTAGGCTAGATAAGGACCAGAGAGTCCTTATCTTCTTCTGTTTCCTATATTTTTGAAGAATTCCATACTATTGATTCAAACACTCCATTTAATATTTATAGATTTCCAGGTAATACATATCACTATACGAAAAATACTTGGCCTGAGGCGTTCTTTTCTGCAACCCCCCGCCCCAAGAAAGAAAAAAGGAATTAAACACAATTTGAAAATAACAGTGCCGAGTATAAATCCTAACCACAGTGACACTTCAAACATTTCAAACATGAAATAAAAAGTGATGTTATAAAAACTCTTAATGCTTTGATATTGCTGAAAATAGCTGTACCTGTGGGGATCTTTCTGATTCCTTTCTAATTTTAGTGCTTTGCTCTTGTGCATGTTTTATAAGTGCATTTCCAGCAACAATAGTTTGGTCCAGTATTTCTGGAAACACCAAAATACACAAGCAAATGTTAGATTAAGGATAGTTATTTTTATCAGAGCTTGAATAATTTAAGGAAAACATATATTGCTAAACATTTAAATGCTGGCCGAATATTAAGATTTGAAGGAATTCATGGAGAATATGGTAAAAGGTGTTTGTATGTGTGTGTGTCTCCATTCAATCATAACCGGTTCTTGGCGACTGCCTGGACAAGTCCCTGAAGTTTTCTTCACAAGGTTTTTCAAAGTGGTTTTCCCTTGCCTCCTTCATAGGGCTGAGAGAGAGTGACTGGCCCAAAGTCACCCAGCTGGTTTTCATGCCCAAGGCAGGACTAGAATTCAGTCTCCCAATTTCTAGCCTGATGCCTTAACCACTACACCGAACTGGCTCTCAAAAGGCATATAAATTCTCTGTATAGATCTTGATAAGAGAAGCCCATCCTATTGAAGTTTAATAACATACTCCCGATTTTTCCTTATAAAATCCAACCAAAATCCATCAACATTCTATACATGTTTTTTTTACTTCTTCAAGATTCTTGCGTGAATGTAATGTAAGTTACAGCAACCCAACTTCCCACTGCAGCATGAACAAAATGGGGACTGTCATAGGCTGGTGGATTTTTTTTGTTCTGTTTAAAAAAGCCCCTCACAAACATTTCAGGGTGGGGGAGAACCATTTCATAAGCAGCCTGAAAAAGTAAATATTATGTTTCTCTGGATCCACAAATTAATGCCATAATTTACTGGACCATTATCATTAGGGTCAGTTTCTCGAGCCCTATGTATAGAAAAATTAGGAAAAAATAACATACCTTCAGAAGATTCAGCAGCAGGATCATATCTGGGTTCAGGTTCAGGCACAGATTCTAATTCATCCATTTTTTCCCCTCTGCTAGAAATGGTCCCTGACTCAATTGTCCCAATGTCACTTTGAGTGTCTGACTCACATCTTGATGTCCAGTTGTCTTTTTGGCTCCTTATCTTGACTAGCAATTTTTTTAGAGCTAATTTTGCTGAAGGCTGGCATGATTTTTCCACTTCACTACCTAAAAAAAGAAAATAAAACCCAATAATAATTTAAAAGCACCAATGAGAAGCAGCAGCTTTCTGGCTGTAGTTACACTATAAGTTAATACTATAAAAATGTGCATCCAAGATACTATACATTGTAAAAACTGTACTATTTCAGTAAAACTGCCGTAATAGCTGCATTGTAAGCACAGAATTATTTTTATGGATTCTATCCTGCAGTCCTTAAATATTGCAACCCACAGAGGCCAGTAACCAAAAAATTAATGCAAACCACCGCAGCCGTAGCAGAACAGACATTTTAAATAAAACTTTGAGAATCTACCAGTTCAGAAGGATTTATCCCAAATGCACAGCTTAGGTTCATGGTGTGTTGGCAGAATTCACACAACTTGCTAAGCCATACAAGATACTGACCAAACAAACAATATTACAACTTATGATATTATGTGAATCAAACCATGTATGCATGCTAAGCCTCACCACTATGCTGCCCACAATTGCACAGATCAAATTGGCTGAATTTAGGCTTGAGTTGAACTCGACCCCTGTTGACCGCCTGGGCACATCCCTGTAGTTTTCTTGGTAACAATATGGAAATGGTAGTCCAGGGGTGTCATCAAGATTTGGCAGCAATCAGTTTCTGAGCAGGGAAGGGATGGGGCAAGCTGAGCAGAAGGCATTGGGGCCAGCAAGACCCATGTGCTCAGAGATGGCTTCCTGCACCATGGGAGCGGAGTTGCCTTTCCTCCTACTCAGCTGACTGGTAGGAAGCACTACCCTGGCACTTCTGAGCAGGCTCCACTTCGGCCTCCAGTGGAGCTTTGTTGCTGTCCCTCTAACCTTCTAAGCATACTGCTGCATGTCCCACAGAGAATTAACAGGAAGGGACCCTGTCCTTCATTTAGTGATTTATTGAGGCTTCCGTCCTGCTTGACTAAGAACATGGCCAGTTCACTCTCATGGGATGTAAATACAAGGTGCTGGATTGCAGCCTTTCTCAGTTAGCAATAACTTTAACAACTGGTTCACACAAACTGGCCTTAAGTGGCCAGATGGCACCCTGGGTCAGCGGTAGTTGCCTTTGGTTTGGTTTTTACTTCCCAGACGAATCTACAACCCTGAGATTTCTTAGTGGCCTCCTATCCTAGTACTAACTACATCCAACCTTACTTAGCTTTTCTGAGATCAGCCAAAGTTGGCTAGCTACTTCACTTAATTTTACTGTCCACAATTTATACTCTTGTACCCTTTAACACACTGTCCCATGCATTTCTTGACCACCAACTATTGCAATTATGGTATGAATCTGAATGTAATAATTATACACAAACTTTTGGAAAGAGTAGATAAGAATATTCATGCGTATTCCATAAAAATTCTTCAACTGTTATTTTATATTGTTTTAGAATGGTCTCCGACTAACAATGCTGGTGCATGCTACTGTTTTAGTGAACATGGACATCACTTAGGAATTGCTCATACCACTTGGCTCATTGTCCTTCACCTCATCTGCCAATCTTGGAGGTAACTCACATACAGGTTCTGGTTCCTGGGAAAGTTCTAGCTCATCATCTGGAGATCCATCAGAGAAAGCTGGCAAAGGCTGTGGATCGATGTGCAAAATAAGGTCTCCTTTCATTTCTGTGTAAAGAAACAGCAAAATGAAACCAGCTATGCAATATTCTCTTTTCCACATTACAATGCTCTAGATTATAGAGTAAAAAAAATACTACCTTGATTTCTGATCATGGTAAATTTCTTATCACGTTAAGATAAAATTATCTTATGGTGAGACAATTTGTAATGAGAGCTTCAACGGGATGGTAATTTTAACCATCTGCTGTTAAGAATCATCATGTGAACAACACTGTCAAACTACACACTAAATACCACATTTCTGTTAAGACGTGAAGCATCATCTACTTAAAAACAAACATATGGGATTCCCAAATGGAATACTTCTTCAAATCTTAAACAAGTACATTAGAAACAAGGATGGGGTAGGGAAACTATGTGCTTCTCAGTTCCTTCTTTTTCATGTAGAAACTAATCTATTTGGGCCGTCAGCTGCAACTCATTGAGCAGCACCCAAATAATCCAAGAAAGTGCCGTGAGCACAGATTCACTGTAGGCCTCGAACTATGTCAAGCTTTTCCACTGCAACTAGATGGGCTCCTGTGCAAGGCCCACTAAACTGGGTAGGGATTCCCAGAATCAATACAGGTAGTTCTCGTTTAACAATCCTAACTGGGACCAGCAACTCCACCTCTAAGCAAAGCAGTCACTAAGTGGGAAATCACGTGACCGCGACTGAGCTTTCTGGCTGGAGAGAGACATGGCTAGTTAGTTTCACACCTTCTGCTTTTGTCTGCCTCTTAACCACTTCCCCACCCTTTGGAATGCTTGAGTGCCTGCTTGCTGTCTTGTACACATCGAAAGCAATATGACTGTGCCGGCAGCCCAGGGCTGGGAGCCATGAGCATACTGCGCAAACAGCTTACTCTCTTGAAATCTCTTCCTCTCCAATCTCTCTGCTGTGTGGAGAAAAATAGCAAATTATTTCTGTAGGCAATCTCTCCTTTGCCTGACCTCACCCCTCCCCTTGCAGAGCGATTGGAGAGGAAGGGATTGCAAGAGAGTAAGCTGTTTGCTCTTCTACAAAGAGCGATACAATTGTGCTGGCAGCCCAGGGCTGGGAGCTGCAGGCACCCTACACAAACAGCTTAAAGTACTCTCCTGAAATCCCTTCCTCTGCAATCTCCCCGCTTTGCCTGGAGACAGTGGGAGGAAGGATCAGGCAAAGAAACTGCTTGCTTCCTCCACAGAGCAGAGAGATCAGAGAGGAAAAGATTTCAAGAGAGTACTGTAAGCTGTTTGCATAGAGCATCCGTGCTCCCAGCCCTGGGCTATCGGTATGATTGCATTGCTTTTGATATGTAGAAGAGCAAACAGCTTACTCTCTTGCAATCCCTTCCTCTCCAGTCGCTCTGCTCTGCAAGGGGAGGGGAGAAAAAAACAGGTCAGGCACAGGACAACGTGTACCGATTGTAATGGTGATCAGGTGACTTAAGGACGCTGCAAAGGTAATAAATAGCTGTAAAGTTATTTTTTCAGCAAGGTTGTATCTTCAAACAGTTGCTGAACGAATGGTCAATAAGCAAGGACTACCTGTACATGACAATATGCCATTGTGTCTCTTGAAGAGACCTGTTAATAAAAAAATGTAACTGCACTGCAGAAATTAATGCTTGTTCCAGAGTACGGACACAATTTATGTGAGGCAGTGACTGGACTTCACCACTGTGAAATGGTAAAGAAAATTGCCATATGTCTTGGAGGAATTTCTGGGTTCCCCTGAAAATAGTTAAAAGGCTACTGCTCTAAATAATGCTCACTCATATTTCCAGTATACATGTCTTCGAAGGCACACTCCAGTTCCCTCTGCCATTCTTCTTTGATTTCCACACGTCTATAGGTCGGTTCAAATA
Source organism: Candoia aspera (assembly GCF_035149785.1). Taxonomy (NCBI): domain Eukaryota; kingdom Metazoa; phylum Chordata; class Lepidosauria; order Squamata; family Candoiidae; genus Candoia; species Candoia aspera. The sequence goes on along the minus strand of NC_086157.1, from coordinate 109,380,598 downwards.
GTTGCGGTGGCATCTGAGCTACAATCCGCCTTCTGTGGGCAAGGTCAATATTCTGCATCTGTTCAAGCTCTTTCATTAACTTTTCCTTGTCCTTTAAAGCAGATATATTTAGTTAAAAAATCATTCCTAAAAACCACCAGTTTATTGACATAACTTCACTGTCAGTTTTGTGAGTGGACAGTTTGGAGATGTTTAAACAGACTGTGCACTGGTTTGGCCAGAACTAAAGATTATATGGAAAAAATGGGGCTTTCTCCCTGAGGTTAAGGATATTTGCTGCGAATGTGGCAATATTCAGACAACTACCAATCTTTTACAGTGCCGTTTGGGACTGACATGCACACAGAGTGACTTATTGGTCGGAAACACCTCTGCCATCAATGTGGCCTGGCTTTGGGCTAGAGCTATATAAATTTTATATTTTTATTAAATGTTTTAAACTTTTAAACTTTTAATTAACATTTTCCCCATTTCCTGCATTTCTGACATGAAACGAGACGAGACTGTCAGTTTTGATAAAGACAGCTTTTTGTAAAGAAAGTCTCAGAAAGAAATTAAGTGAAATGCAGAGAAAGCATATTTATTAATGAGAATAAAGGTTCTGCTCGTCATGGGGGGCTCGGAGTCCATGGGGGGTTCGGGCTCGGAGTCGGAGTCAGACAATGAGGATGGGCGCCCACCTCTCTCTAACAGAGAGTTGGAGGGTGGGCAGGCAGCTCTCGATTAATGGCCGCCTGAGCAGTTGGAGGAGGCCGGGCTGGTCAGCGAGCAGCAGGACAAGCGCCGCTGAGGAGTGAGGACGAAGACTCAGAGCTGCCGCCCCATCCCGGTGCTCGAGAAAGGAGAGCAGAAAGGAGGGAGGAGCAGTGGAGGTCAGCGAGGCAGCCCCGCCCTCCTAATAAGCTCCACCCGGGTGGGCCTCTATAAAAAGGGAGCCGCAAGCCCAGACTGGCCGTGGGAGACAACGGCTGCCTACCGGACTCCAGGTGCCTGGACTCCTGATCGGAAGCCTCGTGACCCGACTCTTGACCTTTGGACTCGCTTGACTAATCTCATTTTGAAAGTGAAACTCCCTTAAGGCAAGCTCGCGGGACTTTGGGGGCTTGTTTCTGTCGAGTGTGTGCGTTTGCGCTTACACTCCTTTGCCGCCTGTTCATTACCTCACAAGTTTACCCCACCAGTTTCTCAGTAAAGTTTTACCACTGCCTCCCTGGTGCATTGTGTGTGATTGGGCCGGGACAGGACACTGCTATCTAAATCAGTGAGTTTTAATACATATATAGAAGTTAATCTAATATATACAGAAGTGTAAGTTATTTTGAAGCAAATTATTTTACAGAACTTACTGCTACAAATACCAAGATGTAGGTATAGGGCCCGATTTCAACATGATTTATGGTCCAAAAGCAGGCTTTTATTAGTCATACGTCATTATGAAATGATAGTTTCAGTTCTGACGATTTTCTTGTATGTTGAAGACACATATTGTTAATTGCTATTCAAAATGAAACATTAATGCTTTCCTTTTTTCTGCAACATCAGGTACATTAAAATTACATTAAGTATTCTGGGAAGGTAAACTCACATAATTCTACCTTAATATCTCAATTTTCTAGTGGGTCTCCTGAATAAAATATCACAGTAAATTAACCCCTAACACAGAAAGTCAAAAAAACATATAATCTTCCTTTGGTTAAAAAGGAAAACTTTTAAAACAGATAGCAGAGCTCTTACACACCAAAGGAAGGTATTTCAACATAAATCTAGATGTAAGACATACAGCCTACCAAATTAGATGCAAATTGGAAGTCATTCACTTGTCTACTTGCCTTACCACTTTCCTGGTTATATACAGTACACAACCCAGGGGATTGAAATTAGCTGGTGCAAACTGATAGGGGATTGCTATGAGAAGCAGAGACATAACTTGGGTGCTAGGAAATCTGGACGTTGGGGGGTTGAAATTAGCAGGAGTCATAACAGAGAAGAGAATATATAGGAAAATAGGAAGAAATGGGCAGAAGGTCCCAGAATAAGATAAAGGGGTTGTTGTTGTTGTTGTTGTTATTATTACAGATAGTCCTTGCTTAACGACTAATCGGGACCGGCAACTCTGTCACTAAGCAATGTGGTCATAAAGCATGACACCACGTGACCACGCAGACTTACGACGGCAGTTGCAGCAGTTCCAGTTGACTTCATTGGCAAATCCCATGTGGCCGCAGCATTCCACAGTCACATGACTGCCATTTGCAACCTCCCGCCAGCTTCCCCATTGACTGCTTGTTGGGAGCCAGCAGTGAAGGTCGCAAAAGGCAATCACGTGATTGCAGGACACTGAGGCCATTCTAATTGCAAGCCGGTTGCCAAGCTCCCGAATCGCAATCATGTGACTACGGGGATGCTGCGATGGCTGCAATTATGAGGAACAGTCGTAAGTCCCCTCGTTCAAACGCCGTTGTAACTCCAAACAGTTGCCAAATGAGGACTATCTGTATTTGACTTATATCCTGTCCAGTGTTTGGGTTGGAGGGACAGGGCACTGAAGGCAAGAATGCCAGGAACTCCCAGTGTGTAACAGCTGGGCAAGGGGATCAACGACAAAAACAGAGGTAAGAAATAGGAGGAGGAGGAGCCAGCAAGGAGGAGGTGCAAAAGGAATTCAGCATGGAAGTCGGTCCATGAGACTTTTGCAAGGCAACTAAAGTTATCGAATTGTGTGAATAGGTTTGTGCTTTTAAAAAAAAAAAGTAAGCTAAAAATGGCTTTTGGGTGAGAGAGAGAGAGAGAGAGAAAAAAGACTGCATATTCCTCCTCAGGACCGAGATTCATTCTCACTGAATTCAATAACTACCGATCAGAAAAGTTTTCTTTTGTTTATGCACCTGTATAATATTGTTTCTTATCTCTAAGGTTATTGTTTTACTGTAAATAACAAACAGAATTGTTCATAATGGTGCTGAATATCAGTAACAAGTAAATCTCACTGCCTTTCTCTGTATGACAAAACCACTTCAACTCGCTTCTTTTATACTGGTCACTCACTTTTGTAGTCAGTCCACATTCATTCAGCACACAGTCATTCTTGATTATAGATCTTCTTGCCTTACTACACACATATCTAAAGTACTCCATTCTTAGCACATCCAACATATTTTATGCCTCTCCTGACGTATCCAAGCTTCAGGAGAGTGGGCAAAACCACACGCTTATACACAACATTTTTCACTTCTTTTGACAAACGTTTGTTCTTTGCAATAGACCACTACTACTTTATCAGAATTTGACAGGGGAAATTGATGAAGAAATATTCCAGCAAGGTACACAAACGTATTCACTTGCCAATCGCAGCTCTTCACTTGCTCTAGCTTTTCTGTACAGATACAGAAAAGGTAAAACTTGCAGTTGTTTACTACATTTTCCTGACAACCACTGAAAATCTTGGTCTTCAATACTTGAATTTATAGATCCATGTTCCTCATTGTATAGTATAATCTAACTAACTTCCATCACAAATTATTTGGGTTCTCAACCAACAGAAGCATCATTTGCACACAAAAGTACATGTACCTTCACACCCTCAACCACCACACATGCCTTACACATTCATCTATCAATACATTAAACAACCACTGGGGCATCACACAACTTTTTCTTAATACCAGGTTAATGACTGAACAATTTCCCAAGAATTCCGTACAAGTTTTTGTTATTGGTAAAAATTGCCTGAAAGTAGGTCATGTTCAAAAGATGGCTAACTTTATTTAAGATTCAGTTTGCACTGCTTGCAAACCATTCAACATAGTTAATAGCAACCTTTTCACCCATAGATACCGAACTGCTTGCATTTCATCACTTTTATAGCCTCAGACGCCAAACCTCACCTTCCCCCAGGCCTGAATTACTGCAGCGTGGCTTTCCAAATCTTCAACTGTATTTCCCCTCTGACAGCAGAAAGAACATTCCAGCCATCAATCTGAAGGCTAAGGGTAAACACCTCAATGCATTATCCCAAAATTCTTCAGAACAATGTTAAGACATTTTCTCTTGAAGTCATTGAAGCTATGATATCATTTGCAATTATTAATTCTCATTTTATTACTTGCATTCAAAGAGGCACAATGTTTATGTTTTACTTACTCTTGCCAGCCAAACCATCTTTAAAGCATGTTTTCCTCTCAAATAGGCTTTTTCCAGCTGTTCTCTCCTGTCTCTTTCCTTGCCATTTTGTAGCTCTTCCTTTCGTTTGACTTCCTCTTCAGCAAGTAACCGAGCATCTGGCTGACAACCAACCAGCAACTAGTTAGCAACCAAGTTGTGTGGTACCTCAAAGAAAGCCATAACTAAAATAAAATTCTATGGCTACAATGTATCAAACCAAAACAAGCCTGGGATCAACTTCTTCAATACCCAAGAGATGCGCTCATATAACTACCATGAATTGATCAGCTTTAAATAAACGGGGTGTCAACTGGACAGACTCTGAGATGGGGGTGAACAGCGCCCCGCATGCCTAGCATGTGAACCAATGATATGGTCCAGAAGAGCTGTTACTATTTGCCCTGCTGGAGAAACGTGCTTCCTAGAAATAGCGTGGTAGGACATTCTCCCAACATCTTGAACCCTCTAGAGCAAGGTTGAGAGACCCTGCTCTACAGGCTTCCAAAAGTCTTGGGCCATGCATGATATCTGTACTGCTCTGCTTCTAGACCAGGGGTTCCTAAGCTTTTTGCCATCACACCTCCCTTTAGTGTCATCTTAATGTATACACCTCCTCTAAAAATACAAAAACCAAAATGAACACAAATGAACAATGAAAACAATACAATGAAGCTTTGGGAAAGGTGGATTTATTTTAACAATGTACAACTACAGGATTCCTCACACCTCCCCTGGAATCTGTCTGCACCTCCCCAAGGGAGGTCTACCTCAGTTTGGGAAACCCTGTTCTAGGGGATTATATAAACATGCAACAAGGCAAGAGAAAAGGGTATACACGCACAGAGAGCCTTCGAAGAGGACAGTTCCCAAAGACACGAAGAACAAAAAGGGAAATTTGGGTGGAATTGTTCTGTTCATCTATTCTATTCAGTCTTACTAGTTCTTACTTCTGTGTCCTTGTTTACTCTGTGTAGTACCCTTTTCAGTTATACCGAATTTGTATTGCTAAGTTAGTTCACCAGCTGAGATTTTTTTAGAAGTATACATTAAGAAAAAAACCCTCCCACTTGTTTTGGTAATGATGGAAAGGCTTGATTTTCATAATATCATGTCTACCAGAAATATAGTGGCTGTAATTCTGAAAATAGGTTTCCCACTCTCAGTTACGCAAAAGCAAAAATCTGTTTTTTCAGACCATGCAAACTTTTAATTTCTACAGTCACAGCACAAACTCATGAGGTCACGTTTTTCTAGATCTCTTCTATTTTGCTGTAACTGAGACAGAAGGAAATGGGTCACCATTAACTACACTGAGATGCTGCCTTGATAACATCACCTGGGCTTTTTCTCTCCTCACACTGTGGTCCATCACTGTACCTTTAGGGTATGACAAAAGGAGAAAAGGAGAGCCACTCCTTTTAATAAACTCATCTGAGATAAAAGCTATTGTAGGAAGGCCTTTTCCTCTTTTAACTATTTCAGCTAGTCATCACAAGCATTTCTGGTGCATGATCACATTATGGTTGCATTTCAGCTGGTAAATAAAAGATGTTTATAACTTTATGAATTGCTAGCTTATAGCAACTCATTTTCCTTGTTTATTCCCCCCCCCCCACAACTGTAAATCTGAAACAGTCAGACACTTTATTGATATGTTCTATCCTGGGAATCTTTCTGGCTGAAAAGCAAAGTATAAATGTTTTAAATTAACAGATAAAATACATAATGGTTACTATGCAGAATATACCATGTGCAACCTGAAAATCACCTGTTCTGTGTTCATTTCTCTGTCCACATATGGGTCAAAGATATGGTGGCGACTAATTGAAAAATTATCAACATCACTAATTTTCACCGTAGGTATATTCTTCAATTCAATATTCTGAAAAGTTGAAATAATGTATTGATTTAACAAGAGTTGACTTTTTTTTCAGTTTACACTACACAAAACAAACGAACAGTATTTGACTACTTATTGTATATAAAATGCCAAATCCTGCCAGAGGCAGAATACCCTAAGCTATCAACAAAACAAAACAAAAAACAAAAAACAAAACAAAACAAAACAAAACAAAAGCATGAATTGCAAATACGTATTAATGATCTTGGTAAAACAGCTTTAGGAAGGTAGCATACCTAGGAAGAATCTTACATTTTCACTATATTCCAGTCTGTAATACTCTGCAAATTGATGCATGACAATAATAATGTAATATTTTTTATGGACTGAAAACCAAACATAATTAGATGGTACAATAAATAATATGTGTTGTTCAAATATTAGCTTAGTGGTCCTTACAACAACAGCCATTAAGATCCTCTCCACTACTCCCACTTCAGTGAAGGATGAGAAATAGCAACTAGGCTAGAGAATTTTCAGCTATGATTAAATTTACTTATGAATCTTTCATCTTACAGCTCATACTTTTAATATTAAACTACATCAAAGTGTTCTAAAAGGTTATCAGAAAAGGAGATTAACTGCAATATATAATGTTTCTGAAGCAGGAAGAACACTGTGTGCAACAAAAGGCAAGTAGAAGCTCTCATTCTGAACTAAATTATTCATGCTTAAACTTCTCTGAAATAAAGGAAGTTGTGAGTGACAATTAACTTGTTCCATCAATTTCAATGCATTTAAGCACAACTAATTATCTCTGATTACGACAGCTGAGTATGAAGTAGCCAATGCCAAAACTCTTAGTAGCATGAGTCTGTACAATTACGTACTTTGTTTCAATCTTTTATGTGCAAAAAATGAGTTACAGGAAGCATTTTGCGTAAAACATTCAATGAATTATGACATAGGAAAAACTATTCAAGCAAGTAAAATCTTTTCTTAAAGCATACAGAATTTCCTCAGAAAGTGCCATAATATGTACTTGATATATGCACTAATTAATCTGAATAGACAAAACTGATTTAAACAACTCTGGTTTCATTAGCAGCTAGAATATCACCCAACACTCATGCTGTCATTTCCTGTTCCTACAATCAACCAACTTGTATTAGTGTTATAATTAAGTTAAACCTATTATAAATTCTTGTATCAGCTATTACCACAAGACTGCATTTTAAAGTGTTAGCATTTCAGCAGTTTGTAAAGTATTTGGAAAGAATACTCACTTCAAAAGGGTGGGGGGGAGGAGCAGGCAGGCTTGCAATTCTGGCGGCTCTTTCTCTTTCTACATCAAATGCATGCTTTCGCGCATTTGCTCGCCTTGTTTAGAAAATAAGAAAAAGTAGCAAGAAATAGAACAGGTTAATCAAATCTCTGCTCTCATCCCCTATTTCTAAACAACAAATGCCACAAATGAAGAGATAAATCTTTGCTGTCTTTGGTTCTGGCTGGGTTGCATTACCTTGGCTAGATCTGATTTGTAATCTGGAACTTGCAGCTCCTGCTTGAGGAGCAGATAACAACTGTAATTAGCCCTTCATACAATTATATATTGTGCACCAGTTACAATCTTACCTGGACCAGGAAGCCCTACAGTCACTCATTCCTTTTTTTTATCCATTCAATTGTGCCAGATTCTCTGCAACTGCCTGGACAAGTCCCTGCACTTTTCTTGGCAAGGTTTTTTGGAAGTGGTTTGCCATTGCCTCCTTCCTGGGGCTGAGAGAAAGTGACTGGCCCAAGGTCACCCAGCCAGCTTTGTGCCTAAGGTGGGACTTGAACTCACAGTTTCTAGCCTGGTGCTTTAACTACACGAAACTGGCTCTCACTCATACCTTAGTCACCTTTCATTTGGACTACTGCAATCCACTCTACATGAAGCTACATTGAAGACCACCTGGAAGCAATCCAGCTCAGAATGTAGCAGCTCAAGCTGTGATAATTACCACAAGGCATTCTCATGTAACATCTCTGCTTTAGGAGCTGGGCTTATTACCAGTCACTGTCCAGGAGCAGTTCAAGGTGGGTATCTTCCTGGTTGCCACCTATAAAGTCCTACACGGACAGGGATCTGGATATCTTTGGGACCACCAACTCCTAATGGTTTCTGCCTGTCCAGTAAGATCTGGTACAAGAGGTTTTTTCAGGGCCCTTCCTGAAGGAACCTCAGAAACCTTCTCATTCACAGCCCTTCTTTGGAACAGTATCTCCACCAGGATTAGATTAACTCCCTCCCTGTTTATATTCTGAAAAGCTATTAAACCTTGGCTGTTCTGAAGATGTGGAACTGCCATGAAGAAGGAGGCCCTCTTTTATGGTATGCGTCTGATTACTCCTTTGGCACTAACTTTACTTCAATTTATTTACTTGTTTGTGCCATTTGTTTTACTATTTTGATGTAGGTTTTACAAGCCACTCAAAATCTACATATCTTAGAGCAGCATACAAAGCCAAGTAAGTAAATAAATAAATAAAAACCTTTGGAGGCAGTCCCCAATTCTGGCAATTCTTCCTAACAGCACAATTCAGAATTTTCAGGTTTTGCAAGGGACTAGAGTGGGAAGGGCAAAATCAATACAGGCAATCCTTGATTTACGACCACATTTGGGACCAGAACTTCCATCATAAAGCATTGCAGTCGTTAAGTCAAGTCACCCACATGACCAGACTTGATTTTACGACCATTTTTATGGTGGTCGTTAAGCAAATCCAGCTTCTGCAATGGGTGTTTTTTGCAGGAAAACAGCAAAAAAGTTGCAAAATGCAATCATGTGACAGCAGAACACTGCAACCGGTTGTAAAAGTGAGACAGTTGCCAAGCACCCAAAATGCAATCATGTGACTTTTGCGATGCTCAGAAGTGCTTTACAGGACATAAAGCACCCATTCTGAGGCCATCGTAACTGCAGACCATCGTCAAACAAATGGCCGTAAGTTGAGGACTACCTGTATGCTCAGTTGTGCAAATTAACTTTTCACATTAATTCAGGATTCAAGCTTAAATACATACACATTGAAGAATCTTTTTAGATATTTCAGCAGTGAAGGTTTGCATGACAAAAAGGTGATAATTATTACCTTGTTTGGTCTCTCAGCAATTTCTCCTTCTGGTTTTTTTGTTCTTTCAATGCTTCCTTATACCTCTTTTTTGCTATTTCTTTCCTTTCTTCTGCTTGCTTCGCCAGTGCCTCCAGATCAGGCTCCTTTGAAATGAGAGACAAGCAGATAGGTGTAGCATGTTAGGCAGCTGCCAATAAATTAATTTAAATGAGAAAAAAAAAGTTCTTTCCAACAGTTCCTTTTTTTAAGTACTTCATACGTTTTCTTTCTCTACAAAAGCATCCAAAGCAGCCATTTTCAACCTGGTGACCTCTTGCTCTTTTGAGGACTACAAATCCCAGAACTTTGCTTCAGCCACGCTAGTTGAAAATTCTGTCAGGAGGACACCAGGTTAGGAAATGCAGCTGCAGGAAGTCTCCCTTTCAGACAGATTTCACTGCCCCAAAACTAGGCCTTGGTTTCAGGCTTCTCTCATTAAAAAAAGCTTTCAAGCGCAATACTAAATCTTTCTTTCAGTCCACAAGGTAACACACCACGACTCTAGTGCTGACCCACAGGCTGCCTCTCCAGCAGGGGCTGCCCCACTTCTGGTGAAGCGACAGACACCAGCTTTGCTTGACTCCTGAGAGCACGTAGCAGAAACCCTCCACCAGTTTTTCTATGATACCCTCTTTAAAGAGAATATTTTGCCCAGAAAAAGTAAGATTTTTCCCAACAAAAATGTCCTTATTTTGTATCTTTTTTTTCTATTTTATTTATTTATTTACTATCCCGCCTTTATTATTTTTATGAAGGTTCCATATTGTTTTCCCATCTTTTCTTCCCTTCTTGTTTAGAGATCACCCAAACATATGAAATGCATACATTATACATTTGCCTCAGTACAGCTCTGAGTATTGCAAACACTTTAGATGGGAATTGGTTCAAATTGGTTAAAAAACACAGCTGCCTCATCAAACAAAACTGAAATCTTCTGCATGACTGACCTTTCTCATAACTTCATCTCTTTATTGTGAATTATATGTCTTAGTCACATACTATTCACATTGCAATTATAAAGTTTTTGGTTTTTAACATACCAGGGTGCGTGCATGCATGCATACATACGTACTACCCATCATGCTACTCCCTTTTAGGATAAGCAACATCATGCAAAGGGCAGAAACAGAGTAAAACTAGCAAGCCAGAAATTAAAAGACAAGACATAAAGAAAAAATGAAAGAAGAAATATAGCCTAGTCTACTTCACACCAACATTATTCACCATAACTTTTTATTCTTGCAAATCATCCTCGCTTCCACCTTGTTCATTCACCTCTTCGTACATTGCTTTTCTTTAAACTTCACATCTCTCTTTTTCTAAGAACGTAACTCCAAACAACCAAAACTTTCACAATCTTCCTCTTGACCCATTCACTCTTCCTTCATGTTTTGTGACTCAATCTTCTTTCTCACTGTATGACTGAATCATATCTCAACATACTTATTTCATACTGGACACTCACTTCTGTATTCAATTCATTCATTCATTCCTGACCCTATCAAAACGAGTCCTACCATGCACACTTTTAAATAATCCATTCCCACTTCATTCAATTTACTTTTAAAAATGAAGTAAATGATTCCAAGTTACACAAACGTGACAATTTAGAGCAAGTTCTCCTAACATAGCTCAACTTTCACTTCCATACAACCAAGTAAATAAAAGCACACTCATATACAAACACTTTTGCTTTTCACATTCCTCACAAAAAACACATGCTATCTACTACCTTTCTACCAACATTTGCACATCTTAAAAAATTCTCTATTCATCTTCTCATCTTTAATAAAAAAAATTAACAATGTATAAAATTTCATCTACTTGTTCTAATTTGTCATATTTATAAGTAAATTGGAATCATTTACTTCATTCTTCCTATCAAATACAACTACCTTGGTCTTTGTTGCATTAATTTGTAGATCCATACAACCTAACATTTGCTGCAAATAATTTGGTTCTCAACAAACACAACCCATGGTCAGCATACAAAACTACACACACGTTCAAATCTTCACTGTAAGCATTCCTTATACATTTATCCATAAATACATTAAAAGCCAAGAGGACATCAGACATCATGGTCTTATTCCCTGCTCAATGCTGAACATTTGCCAAGCATTCCATTTAGTCTCATGCATGCTTTACTTTGTCATATATCATTCTTATTCCATTCAGCAACCAATATCAACTCCGTTCTTGCACAAAACATTCAATAATTCAAGCGTACTCACTTCAGCATATGCTTCCTCTAAATCAACAAATGTCTAATTAAATTTTGTTTCACACATACATTTCCTCAGTAAAAAGACAAAATTTCCTTAACTTACTCGTGAAACAAATGTTTACGCCAACTTTTCAATACAAATTTGCACAAATCACACAATTAGTAAAATATACAGTATCTGCAGGAAACTTTGGAAGTGACACAATCTCAATCATTTACCTACATTTTCCTTTGCTTCTCTATGCCCTTCTCCTATAGCTCTTAAACTTGACAGGTATAGATTTTCCAGAGCTTTAATCTTCTCATCCTGTGTTTTCTGCCATTCGGCCTCCAGTTCTTCTGCCAACTGATTCAGGTGTTCACCTCTTCGCTGCTTTACATCTTGCCTTATCTGCAAAGCAATATTCCGCTCCTGTTCCCTGACCTGGAAAAAAACATGGTTGGTCAACAATTCTATAGAAGACTTTACCATGCATTCCAATTGCTCTATCTTGGTGTCCAGTTGTTCTTTTATTTTAATTGGCTGTGTACAGTCTGCTTACTTGAGGGACCACCTGTCTCCCATAGTATCTGGCTGGCTGTTTCAATCTGGCAGGGTTAGAGAGTGCTGGCTTCCTTTGATTAAACAAGGCAATCTATCAGGCCCTGGAAGCATGCCTTACCTGTAGTCAGCGCCTGCCCCCACCCTGCTGGTGTTATGAAGGATCTTGAAGACCTGGCTTTTCGCCCAGGCCTTTGGGGAGGGTGACTGAAGTTCCCTTGGGTTGTATGGGTCTGTCTCTTTTTCATTCCTCTCTGGTTTTTATCATCTTTTACTCCTTATTCTCATCTATTCTTGTATTTCTTTTTCACTGTTTTTAATGTTTTACTTGTGAACCACCCAGAGTCGTTGAGTCAGGCAGTATACAGATAAATAACTGAGCCATGCAATACCTTTATTTTGGTCAAGAGCAATTCCCTGCTTCCTCATCCTAACTTTCTGCCTCAATCTGGTTTGCTATTTTAAGTCTGTGCAGATATCTTAGCAATAAAGAAATCAGTGTCATATATTCCTTTCCCAGAACTGGAAGCTATGTGTTTGGACTTGCTGATTACAATTCAGTAAATGTGGTACACTTGGCTGGCATGGAAAGAGTGAACAGAAAATCCCAACCTTCCTCCTAAATCGGGAGCCAGGGAAGAGGTTAGAGGTCACTGCAGAGTTTATAGGACTATTCCTAGACAACTCCGCAACTCTAAGGAAGTTTAGATATTGCCTAGAATGCATTGTTGCCATATGCTCACTTAAAAACTGAGTATCTGCTTATTTAACTGCTCAAGGGCAAATCACTCCTGCCAATGCAAACACACCTGTTGCAGCCTTAATTTTCTTCTTCTTTCATGTTCTTCTTTCAATAGCTGAGCTTCTTCATTTGGACTAAGTCTAAGTCTTCCTGCCACTTTTCTTCTCATCTTTGGCTACATTTACTATTCACCGCTGCAATACCAAAGACAATGGAAGTATACTTAGCCTCAATAAATCTCAGTTAAAAAGTTAACAGGAGTTTATAATAAAGGAGAAAAGGTTATTTTATTGGTATCAAGAATGATATGCACGTTTTATAACCTTTTGGATTTATAGCTTTTCTTCTATGGTCCATGAAATGAATTCTAGACATTGTTTTGTTTCCCATCAACAACCTTTCAACTACTTCAGTGCTATATATGGACATCTGTATCTAAGGAAAAATACACTGAAAACACAGTACTCCATTTACTTCATTAAAAAAAGGTAATCTGGGAGAAAGGCAAGAAGGCTTCTGACCTTTCATACAAAATGCTTTTAAAAGTATTAAATATACATAAAAATGAAACAATGAGAATATAAGGAGTGGGGGTAACGAATTAGGTAGTGTATTTCTATTCTGTTTTTCAGGCATACTCTCATGTTTTCAAATTTCTCATTTCAAGTACAAGGCATAGAAATGCTGTTCTAAAAAACAAAGCTTTTGAGGATGGCAAAGACCATACACAATTTAAAAGCATTGCAAGGACACATGGATTTTAAAGCATATGTTCCCCACAATTTCACCTCCGACGCAAATACTCCTTGGATACATGGGCACAAGATCATTTAACACATAGGTTTAAAAGAAAAAAAAAAAAGCTGCATCCACAGCTTCAAAAGAGCTGCTGAAGAGGGCACCAATGGATAGATTTTCAAAAAAAACCCTTTAATCAATAAACTTCTCAAGATCTTGTTTAATGAGTATTTGACACATTCAGAGCATTCCAACAAGATTGCAGGGAAGATCACAAATGGTGATCACGTGACCACAGGACACTGCAACCATTGTTAAGTGCAAGCTGGTTGCCAAGCGCCCGAATCGCTTTCATGTGACTGCAGGGGCGCTGCAACAGACCGAAGTACCACTTGTTCAGCATCATCACAACTTTGAACATGGGTCTTGACAATGACACAAATCTCAGTTAAGCAACCGACTTATAGGGACGTCTTCTCAAAAAACTAAAACACCTACAGCATTATTTTCATGTTTCAACCCTAATTTAATAATGACACTTGTATTAATGTTTAGTTTAAGAAACTCTGTGCATATTGTTTCATTTATTAGATTTATATCTCACCTTTCCTCCGGGAGCTCCAGGGAGGATACACAGGGCTCCCTCCTCCCATTTTTCCCAACATAAACCCCATGAGGTAAGTTGAACTGAGAGGAGGAGCAGCCCAAAATCATACAGGGAATTTCCAAGGCTGTTGGTGAACTTGCACCTGGGTCTCCATGACAACACTCCAACATCTTAACCACTTGACCACAATGGCTGCTACCACTACTACTATCATCATCATCAACTAAATTTAGCAGAAGACTTCCAGGAAAACCTCTTGTTTTTCTTTTCCTTCGCGGTAACCCCGTGATCCTTTTGCACACGGTTTACCGAATTTGGTCCATTTCCTGCGGTCACCCCAGCCACTGCACGGTAAACCGGGGTGAGTCCCACACTCTTATAAGGCAAGGCCGGTATTCGTTATGTCTTCTATTTACGTCCCCTTTTCCCCAAAAGGAGCTTAAGAGGGAACTCCTACACCCCCTCCGACTTTTATCCTCACAACAATCCTGTGGAGGAGTCCAGCCTGAGACAACGGGACTGCCCCAGGTTCACCGAAGAAACGTCGCCGCTCAGAGAGGGTCCGAGCACGGTCCCGGGGTCCCCGCTCCTCAACCCCAAAAGGACCGCAGGCCCGCGTACGCACCGCATCCCACGCTCTTCCCTCACCGTCAGGGCACCTCTTCAAACAGCTTCTGCTAAGCCACTTCCGTCTGCGTCACATCCGCTCCGTCAACTGCCCGCTAGTAACGCGCGCCCTCCCGCCTCGCTAGCCTCTCGTCCAATTAGAAGCAGCGGGACCCCGGGAGGGCTCTCGCGGCAGAGAGTCGTTTTGCGCATGTGCTTCTGTTCAAACAACAACATTTTTTGTTACGGCCTAACAACGAGCTCCAGATTACGCGTGCGCAACGACCTCCTCCTCCTCCTCCTCCCTTAGGTACGCATGCGCGCAAAAGGCTGAAAAACTGGGGCGCTGAGCAGGCGGAAATGCGCATGTGTATCAGTTGGACAAGGGTTTAGCCTGAGAGTGATTGTAAGAATTTTTTTTTAAAGAAGGCGAAATTGTAAAATAGCTTTTTCTTCTGAACTTTTCTGCCCTAGGTGGGGGGGTGGGACCTGCTGACAGGGAACGGTGGGAGCTGAAGTTGAGGACTTCTGGAAGTTGCCAGGTTTAGAAAGGCTAAGAGGGGTTCAGTTAATGGTGGATTGAGTGACGTCAAAGAGGGTTAACCATATTTGTAGGATAGGCTGGTTCATATATATCTAAACTTTCTACCTGTAAGAGATGCTTTCTGTTCTCCAACAGGCTGCTGAGACATCTGGCCAGCTGCTGTGGGAACCCAGTGCGTTGGAGCATCTATCTGGGGCTCCCCGAAGCTATGCCATGCATTACCTTGTCGTGGCTTATAGGCCAGAGTTCCCCATTCCGGTATACCTCCCATAATCCCCAGCCAGAACATGCTTAACCTTTCCCCCATCATGGTATGCCAGAGGGGTAAAATCTAAAAAGAAAAAAATCATCTCTTAGTCCGCTGCTGCTGCTGCTATGACTATTTCATGTGCTGTTTCTGTCTGAAATTGGGGAGTGGATATCACGCTCCTCTCCTTCATTGATACTGCAGCCGCGGACTTCTTTATTATCTTTTAGATCTTGGCTGAAATGCCTCTTGTGACTTGAGGATGGTTCTGATCATGCTTCTTTTCCTTCCCATGGTTCTGCTCTTTGCAATGGTACTGATGCATTTCTAAATTTGCTGTGCCATTACCAGGTTTTTGATTGGTTTTATAATATGGTACCACTTTGGTTAGCTGCCTTAAAAGCTTTCAGTTGAAAGTGAATCAGTAAAAGACAGTTTCCTTGAGTTGAGCTGAGCTGCTGGTGATTTCATGGACAACTTCATGTTGTTTCCTGGGCAACAAGATAAATTGATCTGCCTTCTGATTTTTATTTAAACTTCCCAATCTAGTTTACAGACCTGGTATTTCCTGTTAGTTTCTCATCAGGTATTGACCAGGTCTCACCCTACTTATCTTTTTGATATCAGAGAGGGTCAGTTTGGTGCTGCCAATCAATAAACCAGTGATAAAAAGCCCATTGCAGCAAAGTTTATATATTATAAAAGGAAAAACTGATTGATTATTTCTTGCAGAAACTTTAGAATTCTCCTCTGTAATAGGTAGAATTTGGACCTACCTACAGCATTTGCAGCCGGGTTCCGAGCACTAATCAATGCATTACTTCTAAAAGGTGGGTACTTAAACAAAAAAATCTACTTGCAGTAAACCACAATTCATTTATCTGTGAGTAAATCACTGAGTTTATGAAGGCTATGTTTAAGTAGACATGCATAGTATTCTACTCCATGTCTACTTATAAATAAAGTTCATTGAGTTCAGTGGGATCTATGTCCTGATAAGGTTTTATAGATTTTCATCTTTATTTTGAAAGCATTCTGGAAGCAAATGGAAAGACTCGCCATTTTAAATATGAAGCATCATGGAAACTACAGAAATTTTAAATCAGTGAGCTGTGAATACCCTTTTAAGAGAGAAGAGAAGAGAAATATCAATTACCAGAGCATCACTTCCCTGAATGTTGTTCCCTATTATTTTAAATAGCTGAAAGGATGAGACTTTTTTTTGTTGTTATCTGAACCATTATGTAAAAATGCTGGAAAAGTTTTCTAAACAATGAGTTAGGAGCAGTGCTCTGTGTCTTCTTATAAATAAACTGCCCTCTGTTTTTTTTTCATTTAACATTTTTCATTTAATATTAGTAACCCTGGCAACTAACATCCACAACAACAACCTGCATTTAGTCACAAATATTTCTTCTTCCCCTGTCATCCCAGTTGGCAACATTTTACTTTTAAATTCTTTGATGTTGGAACCTCTTGAAGAAATGGAAGTTGGTTGGTTACTTAGCCTCTGTTGCCATGTGACATACCCTGTGCATAATTCAATCAACTTAATCACTTGAGAATCACATTATTTCAGTGAGAAAATTTAAATGCTTCTAAATCTTGAGGTGACTTCAATATACTTTTAGCTTGATTGTCCACCATGGATATTGGTTCTATTCATTGTATATAAAACATATTATTTTCTAGGGCTTTACAAAGTTTTGTAAAAAATTGCAGTCAGTATCTGCAATGTTTGTATAATTCCCTTTTCTCTTCCACCTCCATTTCCATTTTTTTAAAAGGAAAAAATAGAGGTCTGATAAGTTTTGTTTACGTTGAGAATAAATGCTTAATTCTCACTAGAGGATTACAGAGTTTTCTGGTGCTCAACATTCTTGTCATTCAGGGTCAGCCTTCCAACTTAAGTATATTCTATGTGTCCTGCAACTACAGCTTCCAGAATTCATTGCTATCCTTGACTCACAGTACTTAAAATACTGGGACCTGTTAACCTTAATACATAGATTGGAGAAAACTGTTCTGAGTAGGAAGAGGATGGCAAGAACACCTCATCTGCCTGATTACTGGGCTACAGGTTTTTGTATTTTTGTTTCTATCTTTTCTTGTAAGATAAAATGCTCAGCATAGGGGTATTTTCTTTCTTTTTTTTTTTTTTGCACAAAATGAAATATTAAGGAAGTGTTTTATTTAGTTCGTAGATCATGACTTCATTTCTTTGGTTTTTAGACTCTTCCTTTTCTTTCTAGATTTTCCTGGATCTGAAAATGAACAAACAGAAGAAGACCGTGTATGATGAGCAGTCTACAAATCTTGACCAGTTTGGCACAGATATCATTGCTGAAATTGAAAAACTGTTTACAAAGACATTTTTGTATACCAAACCACCCAACAATGAATGGCAGTTGCCTGATCCCAGCCAGGTTTTTACCTCCAATCACAAGGCGTTCAGTTCTCTTGTTGCTCTCAAGGATTCCATGAATGAAGTCAAGAACAAACTCAGCGATAAGCAGCTGGATGAGTGGCATCAGCATACCTCCTTCACCAACAAAGCAGGGAAAATTATTGCCCACATCAAGAAAGCGGTCAATGCGGAGTTATGCACTCAGGCTTGGTGCAAATTCCATGAGATCCTGTGCAGCTTTCCTCTCCTCCCCAGTGATGCTCTTCAAAATGGCGAACTCAACTCCGTTCATTTATGTGAGGCACCTGGTGCCTTTATAGCCAGCCTCAACCATTATCTGAAATCTCACCGTATCCCGTGTGATTGGAACTGGGTCGCCAATACCTTGAATCCTTATCATGAAGCGAATGATACCCTGATGATGATTATGGATGACCGACTTATTGCCAACACTTTGCCCTGGTGGTATTTTGGTCCAGAGAATACCGGGGATGTCATGAGCCTGAAACACCTTACAGGGCTGCAGCACTTCATAAGCAACATGGCCATCGTTCATTTGGTCACCTCTGATGGGAGTTTTGATTGCCAAGGCAATCCAGGCGAGCAAGAGATCCTAGTTTCCCCATTGCATTACTGTGAAACTGTCACTGCTTTAATGACTTTGGGTCATGGGGGCTCCTTCGTTCTGAAGATGTTCACTTTGTTTGAACATTGTTCGGTTAATCTGCTGTTTCTACTCAATTGTTCCTTTGAGGAAGTTCATGTTTTTAAACCTGCTACTAGTAAAGCTGGGAACTCCGAGGTCTACGTGGTTTGCCTACGCTATTTGGGGAGGGAGGCCATTCACTTCATCTTATCTAAGATGATGCAGAACTTTGGGACAGAACTGGTGGCAAAAGCTCTATTTCCCCAGCACTTAATTCCAGAGTCTTTTCTTAAAGCCCACGAAGAATGCTGTTTATTCTTTCACAAGCACCAAATAGAGACAATTTCGGAGAACCTCCGACTCTTTGACTGTATGGGCCAGGTAGAGCAGGCCAGGCTAAATGCTTTGCGGGACTGTTCTGTGGAATTCTTCTTGCAGAGATTCCAATTAAAACCCATTGCCCGGAACAACTGGCTTGTGAAGAAGCCTCTCGCTGGCTATAGCATGAATTCCAAATGGTTTGGACAGAGGAACAAATATTTCTGCACCTACAATGAGAGAAAACTGCTGGAGTCCCTGTCATGGGAAGATAAGGTGGTAAAGGGATGCCTTAACCAGTGGGTTGATGAACACGTTCTCAGCAATGTTGGGAAGGGCTGTATTTTAGAAGGCACATCTGGCAACTTCGACTGTCGTTTATGGTATATCCTGGAAGGCCAGCGATTGCCAAGAGTTAAATTTTCCCCCTTCTGTGACGGTGAGGTATTGAAAAGCCTCAACGAAGCCATTGAAAAGTCTCTAGTTGGCCAGGCTATTAATGCTGACCTTATAAGAACGACATATACTGAATGCCAGTTTTGCTGTGTTCTTACAGCATCATCGGTGCTATCTGAATTATCAGAACTTATGGAATGTCATGAACAGTTTCCAGATAAAGATTGCACGAGCCCAAGAAAGTGCTTGGTTCTAGGTTTCCCAATGTTTTGTGATGATGAAAGTAGGTCTGGCTTGGAAGTTAAAAACATGGAGTCAGCATCTCTCTTGGCTTTTAGCTGCTCTCTACTGCACGATGGAGAACCAAAATATCAGCTGCATTTTTTAGAACGCCTCTTGGGTGTATTTCCTCAGCTTCAGAAAGGAGATGCATTGGCTTTGCCTATTCTTTCTTGTTTCACACGCTTTATGGCTGGTTTGGTCTTCATATTGCAGAGCTGCTTCCAGCGCATTTCCTTTGCTTGCCCCACATCATCTCAGCCTTTAAGGACCAATGCTGTGTTGCTTTGTGCTGGATATCAAGGTCTTCCAGGCTCCGTGTTCCAATACCTGGAGCAGCTGAATAAACTTATGAGGACTCTGCTTGACTCCGAGTCTCCGCAGCAGGTCTTGCAATTTGTACCTATGGAGAATCTGCTGAAGGGGTTGCTGCTGGAGTTTCTGTGGGACCTCAACACTGCTATTGCAAAAAGACAGTTGCATTTGATTATCCAAACTGAGCAGCAGCATATGACATGAGGAAGCCAGAAATACTTTTTTAACCATAGAGAACATGTTTTAGCTTCTGCTGAAAGGTGCCTCGTGAACTGCTGGGGAAGAGGAGAACGTCCAGTTTAGGCAGGAGCGGATAATCCAGGGAGCTCAAAGAACTGCTATGTTACATCTCTCAGCTGCCCCAGCCAGCCTGGTCAGTAGTGAGGGATATCAGTGGGAACTGATGAGGCGATGACTGGAGCACCACAAGTTCCCTACTCTTAATTTAAGTGGTAGAACCTCTGACTCTAATCCAGCTTTCTCCATGTGTGTTGGAATTACAAGTCTTAGAATTCCCAACAGTAGGCCATGCTGCCTGGGACATCTGGGAGCTGTAGCCCCAGTGCTTATGGAGGATGGCTGGGGAAGATTGCCTTGACAGAGCTTGTCCGGGACTGTCTTTACGGCACACTCACGTCAGTGAGAACCTCTCTTTGCAGAGAATGTATGAATTGTCCCATATCAGAGGGAATCAGCTAGGTATTTTTAATTGACCAGAGCCCTGCAGTGGGAGCAACTGTGCTTTAAGAAAACTGAGCAGCTATTTCAGAATACAAGGTTTTGTGTAAGCAGTACCAAGTATCACATTCCAACTTTGTAAAACCCTTCCATTTCTGGTCTGGTCTTTGTGTCTCTATCTGCTCCTAAAGCCACATTAAGTGAGTTTACAACAGAGTAAGTCCAGGGATGGCCACATGAGCCTCTTAGAGCTAGCCACAAAGCACCTGCTGGCTTCCTTCCCATGACATGGTAATTGTGGAACATGGTTAACTTGGCTGTATTTGCATGCTTGTTAAGAGCCACTCCCAGGTCTGTGTGTAGCTCTTCAGTGGAACTTTGTCACATATCCTGTTGTGCAGACTTGAGATGGTTGCCATTTTGGATGTTGGGAAAGTTGCTTTATAACTTAAGTTTGTTGCAGATTGTGGAAACTGATATCCAAGCAGTGACCACTTCGAGTCCTCACAGGGTGGTAAAGGGCAAATCTTGGCTAAAGAGCTGAGCACAACAGTAGTTAGGCTAGCCTATGGCCAGAACCTTTGTCAAGGAAGAAGTGGCTTTGCTTCCCCAGTGATTTTTTTTTTTTTTATGTGAACATTATTTGGTTTTTAAACAATTCAGAGTTAATGAAGTTGGACTGACCTTCATATACATTTGATGAATCACTGCATTCGTCAGCATGAAAAGCAGACCGGTTCACATATATCGGCTTACCCTATTTTTCTTTGCTCACACCAAATCTGTTGAAACAGTCAGGATGGGGTGCAAGCTATATGGAGGGCAACTGTGGCTGTCAACCATTGAGAACTTCCAGATAGAACATTTTTTTCTGATATGGGAAGTAGCTTAAAGCTTTTCCCTCTGTAGGCAAGATAGATTTAAAATCAGGCAGAGGCCCTCAACCACAATCCACTTGGGTTCTCCTGCAGAAGCCTTAGAGCAGTGTTTCCTCGCATTGGCAACTTCCAAAGCTGTAAACTTCAATTCCCAGAATTCTCATCAATGGCCATGTTGGCTGTGGAATTCTGGGATTTGAAGTCCATACACCTGGAAATTGGCACAGCTGGAAAACTGCCTTAGAGACTCCAGCAGAGTTTTTGCAACAGAAATGCAATACTTCATTTTCAGGTATTCAAGCTTCCTGTGAATTGTGCTCCTGATATAGCCATGGCCTTAAGCTCACATGTTTTGTTCGTGACAAACATGGGTCTTAGGCCTTTTAGAACAGCTGCAAAGTTACATGAGCTAGGGCACAGTTTATGATTAAGACTGCATTCCTTTTCACAAATGCAGAGTAAATATATGGAAAAGAGTCTGGGATTGCCCAAATGTGGTTATTAAGCTGGCCTGGCCTTGCTTTTCATGTTTTGTTTATTTCCCTTTGTAAAATCATCTTTTTAAGCCCTCCAAATAATGGTTGATCTTTTGAACCAATTTCAGTAAGTTCTGTGTGACCATTTCTTACATTGCTAAAAAAAAGATGATGCTGCTTTAAGAAATGCACTAATGGAAATGAATGCAAACTTTAAAGCAGTAGCATCTGCTTTTCATACTGCTTGACTACAGTCTGAAGCACTTCTGGCATACATTTTTTTAAGTACGTGCACGGATCTGGAATTGTGACAGTGCTTGCCAGTTAAATGGGGGCAGGGGCAGGGTTGGAAAAGAATTGCAAACCGTGTTAGAAATAATATTGGGTAATAATACAGGAAAAAGAATATTCACATTTAATGATTTAATTCTGCTGAGCTTCTAGCCTTAGACAGTCACTACTCATATGAATTTAGTGGGGCTATGAAGCTGCATGTTCAGCCTCTAAATCATAGGCTTCCTTTTGGCTTTTATGAGTTGAGCAAGAATTCCTGTGCATTTCAGAACTCAAATACCTAAATCACACAAGATGCGGCTTTGACAAGGATGTTACCGTGGATTGTAAAAACTGCCCAAAAAGGGTTTTTATAACATATATACAGTAAAGGGACCAGGAGGAGTGACTGAATGCTTGACCTCACAAGCACCTTTATGCTTACTTTAGAAAGCAGCCCGCTAAGGAGTCATATCCTTGGTCCGTCTGGCATACTGCTGTCAACAATTACCAGCTCTCAAGCTGCCAAGCAGAGTTTTGTATATTAGGCATACATATTGTGTGGTCTGTGGTTACAGAGGGCAGAGTTCTTGAACCTGGTGCCATCCAGGCATGCTGGACTACAACTCCCAGAATTCTTAGCACAGACAAAGCTACCTGGGCACTTCTTGCCCATTGTGTTAGCACTGTCAGCTGCTGGGAATACTGTAGTACCTCATTGCATTAAGCAATGGTTTGTTGAAGGAGCCACAACAGTCCAGATCAGCATTGTGCTAAGGCAGTGTTTTTCCAGCTCAGCACCTTTAAGATATATGGACTTCAACTCCTAGGATTCCCCAGCCAGCATGCTGGCTGGAGAATCCTGGGAGTTGAAGTCCACACATCTTAAAATTGCCAAGTTGGAAAAACACTGTACTAAGGCATGTCGTGATTTACACACCACAACGGCTGTGAGACATTGATGTTTTACTTCAAATCTGTGAATGACTCCAACAAGAAGCTTGTGCTATTCATGCTTAGTTTTGAGTTTTTAAGCCCCAAATCACACCACTGATATTTAGCCACACTGCTGCCAAGTTTGGATGGATTAGTTTTGGTCCAATTTGCAGGTCTGGGGGAATGTTTGGAATGGGGATGGGAATTCTTATAGAACCCAGATCCCTGGGGTTTCCGTTCCCACCTTGGGACAGGTGGTAACCCTCAGTCTGAACTGCCATGCAGGGTTTCTATTATATAAAGCACCCTGAACCCATTATGAGAGATGTGGGATAAAAATATAAAATAAAATATTTATTCATTACTTTTATAGTCTCTCTCTCTCCATTCAAAATGGCCATTAGCGCGGCTAACAGTAATAAAATACCAATGACAACTGAAGCGTAATTAAAACATAAAAAGAAATTCATTAAGCATATAAGGAAAGCTTCCCATGTTAAGATTTTCCCTTAAATTAACCCACTATCTTTTCTCCTACAGCAGTTAAGAGTTTTGTGGAAATAACGGGCAACGTGTAACTGTTTTCAGTCTCTGGAGGCGAAGTGGAAGAATGTCAGCTAACAGATGCATAATTGTTTACTTCTCTCTGCATTCGCCCATTCTTCCCCCAACAGCCACCTTAAAGGCTGGAAAGCTGCATAGCAACCATAAAAGGAATGCTTCTTTAATTATAATAATGTGCACAATTATATGCAATAAATAGGCCAATTAACTCTCCATGCACTGTGCTTGCAGCTGTTAGGAGCCCTTCTTGAATTATTGCACTCGGCAATATGTTGTGCTGGGCTGGCAGGCTTCTTAAATTAGAGGACCTGTTTTGATGGAATGCGTGCCATCGAGCCGGTGTCGATTCTTCAGAACCACATAGGTAGATTTTTCTCCAGGAGAATCTGTGCCCAACCTGGTCCTTCAGGTCTTCCAACGCTGCCCCCATCACTGCAATAATTGAGTCCATCCACCTTGCTGCTGGCTGTCCTCTTCTATTTCCTTCTACCGTTCCGAGCATTGCAGACTTCCCTAGAGAGCTATGTCTTCACATAATATGTCTGAAGTAGGATAATGTGAGCCTGGTCATTTGTGCCTTGAGGGAGATTAGAAGACCCAATAAGAACAAATTCAAACTCTATGAAAACCGCAAATGTCACTTACCTAGAGGAGTGTGAAATTATTTTTCTGTATACTTCTATTATCAGGAGAAGATGCTCATATTCTGTATACATGTGCTTGATTCACTGGTTAGTCATATGAGAAGGGTACCTTCCCAATTCAGCTTCTGTGAGGCTACAATATCTGAGCTGCATAAACTCATACAGCCAGTAGATGGCAGCAGAGAGATCTTTACTGCTATAGTATCTAGTACTCACCCAGATGTTTATAGCCAGTTCGCTCTGTCCCAAAATTTTGGATTATTTTTATTTATTAAACACTTTTAATAAACAGTTCGTCATATTAAAAAAGGATAAAATATCAACTAATATTAAATCAGTTTAAAACTATAAGCGTAAAGTTTTCTTGCTTTCACAATGTTAGACCTTTGAGAAAGGGTAGATTATGGAAAGAAGGGAGCTATGATGTAACCTTAGAATAAAATTCGAATGATTTATAATGCTGTAAAGAAGATTGGAAGCCATTTTTTAAAACTTTTCCTTTCTTTTTTTTCCCTATTTCTCTCCTTTCCTTTCTCTATTCTTTTGTCACCACTTTTCTTTTCCTTTATTTTCTTTTTCCTTGTTTTTATTCTGTAATTTTTTTTCCAGTAAAAATTAATTTAAATCAACAATGTTCTTTGGATCTGCCACTGAATCTATATGTGGGGAGATTCAGACCTGATAAAGGAAAGACTTCTTTACAAAATGTGTAAAGCTGCAGAATTTGCTGCCATTACAGGCGGTGGAGGCTACCAATTTAGGTTATTTTAAAAGAGAGAGAGAAAACTATCAGTGAATCTTGGTTATTAATACAGCAATAACAATACTTCATTGATTAGCCATTAGGCCATAACAGAATACAAAATACAGAAGAAGAATAAGACTGTGTAAAACAGTAAAAAGCAGAACTGAAAGGAAAAGCAAATCATACTCCTGTGTCATCCCTACAGTTTACCCCAAGCAGATCCACATATGTCATTTTCAATTGTACTGTTTGGTTCAGATAAAGGGCTGTGTTATGTGCAATGTTTGGGTTCTGACCGCACATGAAATATGCTATTTTATTGTAAGGATCATCCAATGTGCAGTCCACGATATTGATCTCTCTCTTTCTTATGCAGTTGACTTTCAAATAATATATGTGTTATGTCCTATATCTCTGGAACTCCACAAATACTAGTACGTTCATTGTAAGGAACTTGGTTAAACCTCCCATATTTACCCACTGTGCCCAGTTGCTCAAATCTTGCTTGACTAAATAACCCCCGAAGATGCTTCGGCATTTCTGTGTTTAACTATTTTGCGATTAGTCATCAAAGATAACTAGGCTTAGACTCTCATACTTTGGGCACATCATTAGGAAAGACTGATCACTTGAAAAGGACATCATGTTTGGTAAAGTCGAGGGCCAGCAGAAAAGAGGAAGACCTTCAATGTGATGGATTGATACAATCACCGCAACAATGGATGCAAATATGGGAACAGTCAGGCACATGGCACAAGACCAAACAGCCTTTCGTTCTGTTATACATAGGGTTGCCATGAGTCGTAAACAATTTGATGGCAACTAACAACATTATTATTATTATCATCATCATCATCTTCCTGAATCACAAACAGCATATCTTAAGTATTAAGGTTTGTGCTTGGAATTTTGCCCAATCCTGACTAGTTTTTAAAGTGAATGCAACTCTTATACTGTCTCTTGCAATTGAAGGTTTATTGATGACTGAATGTGCATTACAAGTCATTTCAAAATTCACATCTTTTATGGGGTATTTTTAAGCTATTGCTTAAAAGTATGCCAAAAAGAAGTCAGCTGGATCTCTCCGAATGGAAACTCCTATGACTTAAGTATCAGGAGTGAAAAGGTCCCCTTGCTCACCAACTGCCTGCTGATGAGATGATTAGCCAGCCCTCTGAGGACATCACGGTGAAGAAACAGGCACAGGTAGGGATTCGGAAAATGCTCTTTATTTTTGTAAGGTAGAATAAGAAAACCTCAAAAGCCTGTCATCGTTTCTCTCTACTGAATCTTATATGAAACAGAATCAAGGCAAGGTAGTGTTTTGTTTTATTTTTTTAAAGTTTCTTTCTCATGCTTTTCCCTTTCTCAGGACAGAATCATCTTTTCCATTAATAATTTATTGCTCTCTTTCCCCTTCCCAAGGCCAGGTCTATGTTCTTCCACAATGATACGGGTGTCCTAACAGTGAGACACACACTGAGACGAGGAGTAGTTCTCTAGTGTTTATTACTGCTACATAAACAGAATCCTAACAAACTGAATAAGCATGGGAAAAACCCAGACATATAAACCCCAAAAGCTAAGGTGGGCCTGATCTGTGTCTCTTTGAATGGCTGCTTAATTCCTCAGTACTATGCATGCGTTTTCCCCCCTGGATAGAGGCCCCCTCCTGCTCACCGTCATTACTCATGACAACGGGGTTGAGTTGGTAAGCTCTTCCAAAAACCAAAACCAAGGATTGTAGAGTTCAAGGTCAATTCTGTTTTGGCTCACCTATAGGAAGGAAACTGAACGACACCAAGAAATGGCATCTCCAACCTTCCAGAAAGATTATTGCATAAGGAGACTGCCCTGAGAATATCTATCAGTATAATGGTATGTGGGAAAGACCTTGGGAGATGAGGCAAAGAGATGCTGCCTAGAGAAGGATCAGATAAGAGAGGGCAGAGCCCGCAGCTGGATAGTGGGTGGAGCAAGAGGCTCAGAAGGGATTATCCCTAAGTTCTCGGGGTATAAAGGAGATGGGGAGAATTGCACCTTCACACTTGCAAGGCTTTATTTATTTATTTATCTATCAAATTTGTGACCGCCCATCTCCTCCCACCAGAGGGACTCTGGGCGGTTTACAACAAAATAATCAGTAAAACAATAGGCATACAATATAAATACATTATATAAAAATACTGTCCTATCTTAGAGTGAAGAACCACACTGGGACAGTAGCTTGAGTTTCTAGTGTTTATTGTCCTACTCTTGTTTATTCGTTTAGTCGCTTCCGACTCTTCGTGACTTCACGGATCAGCCCACGCCAGAGCTTCCCGTTGGTCGTCAACACCCCCAGCTCCCCCAGGGATAAGTCCGTCACCTCTAGAATATCATCCATCCATCTTGCCCTTGGTCGGCCCCTCTTCCTTTTGCCTTCTACTCTCCCTAGCATCAACATCTTCTCCAGGCTGTCCTGTCTTCTCATTATGTGGCCAAAGTATTTCAGTTTTGCCTTTAACTGTCCTACTCTACTAGATAGAAAATCCTGCCAGACTTAAAGGCCGTGGGAAACCCACACAGCTAAACCCAAGAATCAAGGCAGGTCTGCTCTGGGTTTCTTCGAAGGAAAGTTCAAAGCCTCTAAACCACGCGTGCGTTTTTCCCCCTGGATAGGGGCCCCCTCCTGCTCACCATCAGTACTCATGACAAATACAATTACAAGTAGACAATAAATATAAAAATAGAAATAAAATCCAAGATTCTGTTAATTAGCTGTACAATAAAGTAGAATTAGCTCATCTGGTCATGTTTCCTGTCTGGTCCATCTGGTATGGCTGACAATCAGCCAGAATAGGAGCAGCTGCAAGGAACTTGCTTCAGCCTTTTCTAGAGAAAAAATACTTAAAACAATGTTATACAATGTTCAATTAGAACTTGGGTCTGTGTTTGCTCTATTCTGTTTCCTTCTCAGCTTCTTTATATTGTGGTTTTTAAATGGGATAGGGATACTTATTAACCTTTGAAAACAATAGTCCTTTAAAAATGGTGTAAAATGATTTAAATAATTATCAAACTATAGCCATATTTTCTGCCTTCACTTTTGTAAGGAACCTATTAATCCTGGTGGCAAGCAAGTAGATTGTGTTGTTTATGCTTGCGGTTATTATTTTCTCTCTGCAAATATACACTACGGTTGGTATCAGTGGCTTGGCTGTCTTCACTGCAGGTGTGATTTGTTCAGAGTCTAGTAAAAGATTGTAGAAAAAAGCCTCAATTGACAAACTGTGATAGGCAGGGAAGTTCAGTACCTGTAGGCTCATCTGGGATGACTATGGCATGGAGAAGACTGTGACTTGGAATGTAAGAGGTGTTGATGGTGAAGAACATGAATTAATCAATGAAATAAAAAAGAGGTGTGTTGTGTATTTGGGAAACTAAGAGAAATGGGAGGGAGGTAAGAAATCTGACTGAAGGTGGCCTGACTCTGAAGCGGAGTTGGGGAACTCATGCACAAAAGTGAAGATGGAGGTTCAATTATAAATGAAAGGGCTAAAATGTAGGTTAGAATGTTAGAGTACCTAGGATGTGTATGAAAACAGAAATCTTTAGGTTTGTGATACATGCAGTATATGTTATACTCCAATGAATGGTGATAATGGAAGAACATGGAGTGATGAATGTTGAGAAAACCTGTGCAAAATTGTGAATGAACTGAATTGATGAATGAATTCACTGAATGAATTCAATCCAGGGCGAAAATTATTCTGTTAGGCAACATAAATGAATGAGCGGAAAAGAGATGCGAGAACATGGAACGAGCGATTGGGACCTTCCAAGATTTAAAAATAAGTAAGTATGATGATTGGTGAGCAACTGTTCAATAAAAAGTTTGCTTAGTTTTGAATAAGCCATCAATGTAGTCATGCACATATATGAAAAAATGAATTGAAAAGCATATTTGGTATATTTGTGTATGATGAAAAATTGAGAGAATTTGTGAAAGATACAAGAATGAGGAGAGGTTCAGAAGGTGGGGCAGACCATTATTTGGTAGGATGGTCAAGAGCAGATCTTGGGGGAAAATGAACACGGGAGAAAAAGAAGAGAAAGAAACAAGAGTGAGGGTTAAACGACCTGTATAATGTTTTAGAAGAGAGATTAATTTCAGACAGAATGAATGAAAAGTAGATGTAAGGAAAGACAATGTGAAAGCTGCTTGGGAAGAAGAGAATTTGGTCATGGCGGTGTTTCTCCAGCCTGGCAACTTGAAAATGTGTGGACTTCAACTCCCAGAATTCCCCAGCCAGCATGCTGGCTGGGGAATTCTGGGAGTTGAAGTCCACACATCTTTAAGCTGCCCAGGTTGAGAAACACTGGGTTATGGAGTGCCACCAAGGAGTGTGGAGTTCCATTAATGAAACTCTGAAGAACGATTCTTGATGGAACAATGAAGTGAATGAGGATGTGGATGAGAAAGAAGATCATTCAAGAGAATGGCTTTGGCAAAAATGTGGATGAAAGAAAGGCATTGCATAACGTGTGTAGAAAAAACAGGACTGTTGCCAAGTTTGTAATGTGGACAAAGAGCAAGGAAAGGTTAAGTTTGAAAGAGGCAGAGAAAAGACAGATCAATTTTGATGGAAATAAAATTGGGAAGTGGGTGAAAAGGGCTAAGAAGGTGCCTCCAGCAGAGTAAATAAAAGCAATGAAATGATTTTAAAGAAACTGATGTGAGGGAATGCTGGAAGGAATATTTTAGAGATAAGAAGAGAGCGAGAGTGCTGGGTCAAAGGAAAGCATGGAGAGAAATAGCAAACAGTATTGTAAATTAGATTTACCTATATTTCTTTTCCTTTTGCTCATCTCAGGTTTTAAATTTCTTTTGCTTAACAGCTCTTACTCCTTTTCTGCATTTTGCATAATACTATTTATTCAGAATAGGAACAGTATGATGGATGTGCAGGCATGTATGATCTTTGACATCAGTCCCAGGAATGCATTTCAATGTGCTGCAGTAAACTTTCTCATCCAAAACAGGGCAGAACTTTATGACTGACTGACTGATCTTGTTCCAGAACTTTATTTCCCTGCCCTCTTGAACATGCAGGGTGGAGTGAGGGATGTACACTATGAATAGGCTGACTGTATTACCTTGAGACAAAAATGGGACATTGGAATGGCACAATGGGGCAGGGCTGGGCGTCGGGCTGGATCGGCAGGCGGGAACGTCTCCAGTTTTCTCAGGCAGGGAATCTTCGGATTCCTTCGTTTGCAAGAGGCAAGGCTGGGCCGGAGAGTCTAGTGAACGGTTGTCCCCGACAAGCCGTTCCTCCTCTGGCCGTGCTTTTGCGTTCTTTTCTTCCCACCGTTTCAAGGCAGGAGCCAATCCGCTCGCCCTTTGAACGCCGCCTATCAGCTGATCCTGTTTTTTTCTTTTTAGGTTTCCCGCCGGGTTGAGCTCTGCAGCTTTTCCCCCGCCATTTCTGCTGAGCTCCCCCTCCTTCCACTCAAAGTCAGACTGCCTTCCGAGAGGTTCGCGGGAACTTTCAAATTTTTAAGTAAGGTTTTTAAGAAAACGGGACAAAATGGACGTTTATATTAAAACGGCGGGACGGTCTGGAAATGTTAAAAAAACAGGACTGTCCCATTCAAAACGGGACGTATGGTCAGCCTAACTATGAACAGCAATTTAAAACAAACATTTTGGGGTAGTTAGACTTCCAAAAACATGCAGAGCCAAGAGGTATTATAGCTGCAAAGTAGCTTCTATTCAAGGGCAGGAGTTACAGTACATGAGGGAAATAGCAGGAGGCAACAGAAACCAAGAAGAAAATGACAAGGTAAGTTAATTGGGAACAATCCTTCATTTGCAGGAAAACATATTCTTTCTCCTCCCATCTATTGTGCAGTTGGTGGCACCACCTGAAGATGTGGAGTCCTCGGTGCTCTCTGAGCTCGGTTGCTTGCTTGCAGATGTTTCATTACCCAACTAGGGAACATCAGTGTCTGGTGATGTTCCCTTCTTGGGCAATGAAACATCTGCAAGCAAACAACCAAGCTCAGAGAGCACCGAGGACTCCACATTCTGCCCTGAGCTACAGATAGTCTCTTCTACTGCCACCTGAAGTTTCCTGTTGTTTCTTTAAGAAACCACTAAAACAAAATGGAAACCACACAATAGTTTGGATTCCTTCAAGGCTGGCTTCAGGTTTTACAGGAGGCCCTGAACAAATGTCATCTGGGCCAGCCCTACATTAGGAAAAGTTAGGATGGCTGGCAGAGTTAGGGAATGTCAAGGAGAGACTGGAAGACACAGCACTGGCCTGCCTTGTCTTCGTGTGCTGTGGAGAATGCTGCCCCGTCACCAATGTTGAAGCGATGGAGTTTTTAAATGTTAATAAAAGAATTCCAAGCAGCTAACAGCAATCTCGCAGAGTAGAAGCGTGAACCAAAGAAGAAAGAGGACTTGCACATCAAGCTTAATTATGTTCAGAAATAAATTCAGTCTTCACACAGCAGTTAGATGAAGAAAAGTAGAGGCGGCTTACTTTTATTCAGTAGATCTGGATAAAGGTAGGTTCACAGTAGAAAGATACTGCATCACTGGTTCTTTGTGGACACTTTCTATGTGGAATGGAAAGTCTGCGTGCAAGCGAGGTGTTAGAGGGCGAGGCCTGCATTACGCAGCCCTCCTGCCTGCATGTCTGCCCATGAGGTAAAGATGGAGACGGTGAATCTCCCAGACTCAAGGAGGAGGAGGAAGAGGAAATCAGGTGACCCATGTGACTTCCCACAAGCACAACAGAGACACGCCTAGCAGACAAACCCTCTTATTATTCTCGTGAGACAATGCTGAGTTGACCCCTGATAATTCCAACATGAAGGAAGACTTTGTTGCCATTCCCATTAATCTTTAGGCATGGGATGGAATTGGGCATCAACTTACAGTATTTCTTGCCACCAGCAAGGAATGTCTTGAGCTCTGACAAGGCCCTTCCTTACAGTGATCAGACCCCTTGGCTCACATCTGGTGGTATTGGTGCTAGGAGCTACTGTATTTAAATTTCCCAAAACGTAGTGTCTCTCTCTGGAGCTATAAGGGAAATTAAAATGGTGATTTGTCAGTCTAGCTGACTGGCATGGATGTTAATGGTAGATTACGGCTACTTTATCTGGGCTGCAAAAATCTAGGTGACAATTCCAGTTGTCATCCAGAGTTTGGCAGCCCAGATAAGATAGGGTAGATGACTGCTACTGTTATCATCCTCATCATCACCATTATTATTTATTAAATCTATTTGCTGCTCAACTCCCAACAACTCTGGGCAGTACACAAGTAAAATGTTTTTTAAAAAACCAAAACAATAATATACAAAAATGGAAAATAGAAGATATCAAGGAGGACAAAAAAGACAGGAATGAAAAAGAAACGAACCCACTCAATCCAAAGGTGGCTTCAATCATGTTCACCAAAGGCTGGGCAAAGAACCAGGTCTTCAGGGCCCTTCAAAACACCGGCAGGGTGGAGTCGTCCGGATCTCAGGGGAACCTCATTCCAGAGTGCAGTCGCTGAAGGCATGTTTCTGGGGTCCCAATAGGTGGTACTGTGTAATCAAAGGGACCTGGACCTTATCAACCAGGCAGATAATATGGGAGACAGCCGGTTCCTCAAATAATCAGCCCCTATGCCATGCACGGCTTTATAGGTAACAACCAGCACCTTGAATCACACTCAGAAGCAGACTGCCAATCATTGCAGCTTGTGAAGCAGAGGTGTTATATGGGCATACCAAGGCATGGACATCACTGTATTCTGGACCAGTTGAGTAGTCTTCAAGGGCAGCCCCATGTAGAGCATGTTGCAGTAATCAAGTTCTAAGGTAAGGGCATGACTCAATCTAGGGGGGGCCCGCTTGGGCACATCTGCTCTAGGTTGCAATGGATTGACGTCAGGCCTATATTCGCTGAACCCCTGATGTTATTCCTTCTAATTTTCCCCTCTTAACTGCATTAACCCCAGTATTTCACTGAAGATTGTTTCAGAAGGATTTCAGATCTTCTGGTGCAGCCATGCAAGGAAGTGCAGTAGGAAGACAAATGTGGAGAATCTATTTCCAGAAGAGATCTCACTCATGGTTCTCAGAAAACAAAATAAGCTGTCTTCAGAATGTTCAACAAAATATCCACAGTGCCTTAAATATATAAATTCATTTTTCTACAAAGCAATCAAAAATTGGATTACTACATTTATTTTTGCATTTAAAATAATAATGTGCCCAGAACCCCTATTGGATTTATGATAGTGAGATTATAAATCAAGCTAATCGTGGTTCAGTATGCTATTTCTTTAAATGTGTTATAAATGCAATCAGTCTCACCTAAGAATCTTTAAATAAAGTTTATTATTGATTTTAAGAAAAGGCTGGTCACAGCAAAATAATGGAAGTAGGAAGTAGGATGTGATTACAAACCAAAGGAGGTGATGAACTGAGGTCAGGGCATGCTCTACCCTTTGAGCAGTGGGAAGCAGCTGACTCAGGCAGTGGATGATGGGTGCAGGAAGCAGTAATGATACCCCTTTAGTATTTCTCTGAAATTCCCAAATTTTTCCATTTTCCCTGAAAGACATTCTAGCAATGAAATGTTCTCATTCCACGTCTAAGTTGGATGGCCAGCTTAACTGCCTTCTCCCAATGTATAGCAAGCAATGCCCCAGAATACATTGCCTTGCACTTCTTGGATAAGCAGAGATTTGACTGCAAAGTAATGTTTACCATTTTATTACATTACATTGGTATATTAATTAGGGCAGCAATGCATTTATTACAACTAATAAATTTTAAAAAATCATGGCTTCAAATCAGACTGTCTCGCTATAGATTGCTTGTGCTATGTTCAACTGTGTTTAACATTTCTGCCTTTTCATTTGTCAAAGGAGAAAAAATGTTTTTGCCTGTCCACCACTTTCATTTTTCTCACTTGATTATGGTCAACCCAGGGGCATCAATAATAGAAATAATATTTCATGCTGCATTCATTAATTTGCCTATTATTTACCCCCGAGACAACAAAAATGTCAATAAACATTGATGTTTCTGCCAGCGTTTGGTTCCTTTTAACAAGCTATTCTCTGAGCTCTTAAATTATTTCCTTTAATAGATGAGTTCCCATCTGTCAGGACCAATTCCATTATGAAATTAATTAATCTAACTGATGTGGACAATTGAGTTAGATATAGTTTGGGCAAAAAAAGCAACAGCCCAAACCATTGTACTTTACTGATTATATTTGAAACACCTCCTCTCCACGTGAGTCTGGAAGGAGGCAAATAAGAAAAAGAGTGAAGTTAATGCTAGTTTTTAAAGACTTGCTTGAAGGCATATAAATATATTTTGTATCTCAATTATTATCAGTGAGCTTTAAAGGGAGAAAGAAAAGAGGAGCTTAGCAGAGAGAGCAAAGCCAGTCTCAAATACTGTGCTGCTGGAAAAGAAGAATAAGATAATGCCTCCCATTCCATGTACATTAGATGTTGGTTGAGACAATGTCCTCCCTAACATCTGAAGATAGCAAGCAAACAGGGAAGCATAGCGTAAGCCACATAATTGCTCCTCCTACAGCTTGGTGTCACCTCTGAGTATCTACTGCCAAAACAATAATGCCCCTCTTTCTAACAATAGGGCTGGCCTTGGGAGGGAAGGAAGTACTGTAAGTAGGTCAGCTTTATCAATAAGAAGGGCTTTAATGAGCCAAGATGGAGGTATTAATGAAAGGGGAAAGCTGTTTTCGGCACGTTTGGTTTTACTTGAATGTCTGGTATCTTAAAACGGGT
Source organism: Candoia aspera (assembly GCF_035149785.1). Taxonomy (NCBI): domain Eukaryota; kingdom Metazoa; phylum Chordata; class Lepidosauria; order Squamata; family Candoiidae; genus Candoia; species Candoia aspera. Next base: position 109,345,811 of record NC_086157.1, on the reverse strand, counting down.
TAACACAACATCTAAAATGAAATAACAGATGCCTGTGTTGTCTCCATCAGGTCGCTGAAAGTTTTGTGTCTCTAGGCGTCTACCCTCATTGCTATAAATCCATGTCGATTTAACCGAGAAGGCCTCCTCATTTTGACCTTTCTATTCTTTAATTCTTTGCAAAGCACTAACTTGACTTGCGATTTTCTTCATTTTTGTAGACCTCAAAATGCTGGGAAGCACAGAGAACATCATGAATCAATCAGTACTTTTTCCAAATGATTAACAGGAGCACGTGAAGAATGCGATTCCATTAGCATCTTGCTTCAGGCCATTTTCGTTCCTGGAACAACCAAAATTCCGTCACCCTCATTCCACATAAAAGGGTAAAAATAATAAGTAGTTAGAACCTTCTTCAGACGTTAAATGCATTTGTTTGTTCATTTGTTAGATTTATATCCCGTCTTTCCTCCAAGATCTGAAGGTGGCTCTGCCTTCATTTTATATCCTAACAACAACCTTGTGAGATAGGCTGAGGTGAAGAAAAAGCCACATAGCAACTTTCAGTTGCTGAGGGTAGATTTGAACCAGGGTTTCCCCAGTCTTAGTTCAACACCTTAACCACTACACCACATCAGCTCTTGTCTGATTGTCTGAAATAAAATTAGGATGGCTGCTACTGAGGGATGCTTCCTAGCTGCAAAAACACAATTGCTCCTGCATTTAAAAGCTTCCTTCAAGCTGTGATAATGGAATTATAGCATATCCATGTTTTTGAAACCAAACATTTTCCTGAATAGCTGTAATCATGGTTCCATGTCGCTGGTGTAAAACGACTGGGGAGAGGAGAAATATTCTAAACTTTGCTTATAGTTGGGCACCAGGAACTGGATGATGAAGCTTTGGTTGTAAACAGAGAGCAAATGGTTGTCTTGAGTCCAGTAGCAAGGATTCAGCAGGACAAAGGACTGCACTTATGGTCTCCAGAACCACAGTAACACAAAGAAGAAATCTATCTTTGCTCTGGTTTAAAAAAAAAAAACAGAATGAGTAATTAATTGACTTGGCTTCCTAAACTAGCTAACATTGTGATCTTAAACTCATTCTGAATTCATACAAAGACCTCATGTAGACTTGCCCTAATTCTACTGAATTCCCAAAGAATCCTGGGAATTATAGTTTGGTGAGAGTACTGCAAATTTGTAGAAATGCCTAGCATTTCATGAAGGATGCCTTGTGCAAAGGGAATGACTATTTACAGTTAGGTCATATACCTTAAATAAGATATATCAATTCAACAGCATCCACTGGAAAAGTGTGTCAAAATTGGCAAGATGGCAAACATCATGATGTAAACCTTGTCTGTTTGGAATGTGTGTGCAACATTGATGCATGTACAAAAGGTGTGGGCTTCCATTGTGAACTCCATCCACCATGTTCTTGATTCTGAACGTGACTCCCTGCCAGATATCACTGCATAAATTAAACCTTCCTTCCTTCCAGATAGTAATAGGTTCATACTTTTACAAAGAGTTCATGTACTCCTGTTTAATTTCAGTGCTAGCTTTGCTTCTTCCTAATGCAGCATGATTTCTCATCTATTGGCAGAAATAATGAAGCAAACGGGTCTTAAAAAGATTCTGTGGAAAGCAGCAAGGCAGTTCTGGCTGTAATAATATTACATTTGAGTAAGGCAGAACTAAGACTGCTTATTTTTGATGAGTTAATGTATCTCTCTACACACCTGCAGGTAAAGGAGATCTTAAAGTAAGAGGTTCATGGAGTGTTGTCATGTCAGCTTTGAAATATCTGGAAGCATTTGCCGTATCTGTTCTTTCCAAGGAGAGTGACATCTAGAAAACCCACCAGAGGTGTGAATGAAAGCTAACAGCTTTTAGTGCACTTCACCAACATTATGTAATCATAATTACCTTGCAGGTCAACACAGCAGGAACAATTCTAAGCAGATTTTCTCTTAGATGCTCTGGACTTCCTTTTCTGAGAGGGAAATCCATAGAAAAGGCTCTTCCCGGGCTACAAAAGAAAGCTCTAATGCAGTGTTTCTCAACCTTAGTAACTTTAAGTTGTGTGGACTTCAACTCCTAGAATTCCCCAGCCATCAATGCTGGCTGAGGAGTTCTGGGAGCTGAAGTCCACACATCTTAAAGTTGCTAAGGTTGAGAAACACCGCTCTAATGATATTATTACAACATGCACCCCAGTGAGGCCTTGGGTCTGCTCAATCCCCAGCTTTCTTGTTCCATTTCCTTTGCATTAATAAATATGGAATAGAAAAATTAGAAAGAAGTTAAGGAAGTTGCCGTTCCTCCAGGGCAGTGCCTGGGGCACGCATGTGGTGACCATATTTTCTTGGAAAAAAATGAAGGACAAATTGAAAAAGGGGCAAATCTGAAAGAGGCTCATAAGGATAAAAAAAAACAATTATGTTTATAACTTTTTTTTATAAAGGAAAATTCAAGAGCAAAATCAAGAAAAACTTTTTTAAAGAATCGTATTCCCATAAAAAATCTAAAAGCAAACAGTATATATAAATTTATTTATGTATAGTCATATACTGTTATTTACGTATACTTATATGCTGTTCATGCAAGAAGACAATTCAGTTAGCGTATTTTTCACATAAATGTGAAAGACTGCAATAAATGGTACCACTTGCACGGTAAAAGTTAAATGACGAAAAATAAAGGACAAAAGGTTTTGATAAATAAATAAATCTAAAGGACAGCTTTCTGAAATAAAGGACTGTCCTTTATAATAAAGGACGGAGGGCCATTCCAAGTCTCCTGCCTATTTTCCCTGCAGGACTTTCAAGACTGCATATAGTATATTCTTATTCTTTCTTTCTTTTCTATTTTTCCTTTTCTAGACTTTCTATCTTTTTTCTTTTCTTTTAGTTTGTATTAGTTTTGTCTTTTTAACTGTAAGGTTTAATTGTTGTTGTTTATTCGTTTAGTCGCCTCCGACTCTTCGTGACTTCATGGACCAGCCCACGCCAGAGCTTCCTGTCAGTCATCAACACCCCCAGCTCCCCCAGGGACGAGTCCGTCACCTCTAGAATATCATCCATCCACCTTGCCCTTGGTCGGCCCCTCTTCCTTTTGCCTTCCACTCTCCCTAGCATCAGCATCTTCTCCAGGGTGTCCTGTCTTCTCATTATGTGGCCAGAGTATTTCAGTTTTGCCTTTAATATCGTTCCCTCAAGTGAGCAGTCTGGCTTTATTTCTTGGAGGAAAGGTTTAATTAGATTACCGTATTTTAAAAAAAAGGATTTTCAAGACTGCTATCCGTCCTTCGAGGTAGCGCAGGTCAGGCAACTGGCTCTTCCAGAAACATTGCAGCTCTTCATTATGGAATGATTCTGTCATGAGTAAGGATGGCGAGCAGGGGGCTCCCACCCAGACTGTCAAGCGCATGCGTAGCACTGAGGAACTGTTCAGCCATTCAAAGAGACACAGATCGGGACCGCCTTAACCTTTGGGGTTTATATGGCTGGGTTTTCCCACGCTTCCTCAGTTTGTTAGGATTCTTGTTAAGTACTAGTAATAAATATTAGAGACCAAGTCATTGTCTCAGTGTGTTTCCTGGTAGTTAGGACAGATTCTGCCCTAACAGAACCATGAAAGCCTGGCAGTGTTTCCCCTTCCCATAAAGCCAGAGAGTCAAGGGTTTCACTCTCATGCTGTTTTCCGGGGCTTGACTCATGTTTTGCGAACACTCTCCGCATTCCTTTCCTAAATTCAGCTCTGTGGTTCTCTACACCTTAGCTGGCCCTGTTTTTCATTACTCAGAACACCAGACTTTGGTCTGCTGGGTTGATATGTAATATTTTTTATCCAGATCATGGCTGGGGTGATATAACCTAGGAAACCACACTCCAGGTCCCTTCCCTTAAATCAGTGTTTTTCAAACTTGGCAACTTTAAGATGTGTGGACTTCAACTGCCAGAATTCCCCAGCCACCAGATTCCTTGTTTTTCATTTTCTTCTTTCTCTCATTCAGTCTTTTCTTGTTTGCTTCTCTTCCTTCCTCTCTTGATGGCCTGATGCTACTCTGAAGCAGCATCCTTCATGGAGCATCAGTTCAAGAGTCCTGAACTGTATCAACTGGCCAAACAGGCTCTGGGGCCGCTGGGAGACCTTTTGGGGTCAGGCCAAAGTGGGTGTCAAGGCAGAGGGCAATCAAGGAAGCAAGATTCACACAGACTTCCTTTAATTAAGGACTTTAGATGCCAAGACTTCAGCAAAGGATCGTTACCTTGTCGTGGTGCTGGAGCTTGAGCACCTCAATGATGCCATGAGCTAAACCGTGAAGGGCCACCCAAGACGGGAAGGTCATGACAGAGAGGTCAGACTAAATGCGATCCCTGGGGAAGGTAATGGCAACCCACCTCAGTATTCTTGCCGTGAAAACTAAATGGATCAGTACAACCAGAGATATGTCGGTATACCATCGGAAGATGAGACCCCCAGGTCGGAAGATGGTCAAAATGCTACTGGGGAGGAACAGAGGATGAGCTCAACTAGCCCCAGACGTGATGACGCAGCTAGCTCAAAGCCGAAAGGACGGCTAGCGGCCGACGGTGCTGGTGGTGAACGGCGAATCCGATGTTCTAAGGATCAACATACCATCGGAACCTGGAATGTAAGATCTATGAGCCAGGGCAAATTGGATGTGGTTATTGGTGAGATGTCAAGATTAAAGATAGACATTCTGGGCGTCAGTGAACTGAAATGGACTGGAATGGGCCACTTCACATCAAATGACCACCAGATCTACTACTGTGGACAAGAGGACCACAGAAGAAATGGAGTAGCCTTCATAATTAATAGTAAAGTGGCTAAAGCAGTGCTTGGATACAACCCAAAAAATGATAGAATGATCTCAATTCGAATTCAGGGCAAGCCATCTAACATCACAGTGATCCAAATATACGCCCCAACCACAAATGCTGAAGAAGCTGAAGTAGAGCAGTTCTATGAGGATCTGCAGCACCTACTGGACAACACGCCTAAAAGAGATGTTATTTTCATCACAGGAGACTGGAATGCTAAGGTGGGCAGTCAAATGACACCTCGAATTACAGGTAAGTATGGCCTGGGAGAACAAAACGAAGCAGGACACAGGCTGATAGAATTTTGCCAAGACAATTCACTCTGCATAACAAACACTCTCTTCCAACAACCTAAGAGACGGCTTTATACATGGACTTCACCAGATGGACAACACCGAAATCAGATTGATTACATCCTTTGCAGCCAAAGGTGGCGGACATCTGTACAGTCGGTAAAAACAAGGCCTGGAGCTGACTGTAGTTCAGATCACGAACTTCTTCTTGCACAATTTAGGATCAGACTAAAGAGATTAGGGAAGACCCACAGATCAGCTAGATATGAGCTCACTAATATTCCTAAGGAATATGCAGTGGAGGTGAAGAATAGATTTAAGGGACTGGACTTAGTAGATAGGGTCCCGGAAGAACTCTGGACAGAAGTTGGCAGCATTGTTCAGGAGGCGGCAACAAAATACATCCCAAAGAAAGAGAAAACCAAGAAGGCAAAATGGCTGTCTGCTGAGACACTAGAAGTAGCCCAAGAAAGAAGGAAAGCAAAAGGCAACAGTGATAGGGGGAGATATGCCCAATTAAATGCAAAATTCCAGAGCTTAGCCAGAAGAGATAAGGAATTATTTTTAAACAAGCAATGCGCGGAAGTGGAAGAAGACAATAGAATAGGAAGGACAAGAGACCTCTTCCAGAAAATTAGAAACATTGGAGGTAAATTCCAGGCAAAAATGGGTATGATCAAAAACAAAGATGGCAAGGACCTAACAGAAGAAGAAGAGATCAAGAAAAGGTGGCAAGAATATACAGAAAACCTGTATAGGAAGGATAACAATATCGGGGATAGCTTTGACAGTGTGGTCGGTGAGCTAGAGCCAGACATCCTGAAGAGTGAGGTTGAATGGGCCTTAAGAAGCATTGCTAATAACAAGGCAGCAGGAGATGATGGCATCCCAGCCGAACTGTTCAAAATCTTGCAAGATGATGCTGTCAAGGTAATGCATGCTATATGCCAGCAAATTTGGAAAACACAAGAATGGCCATCAGACTGGAAAAAATCAACTTATATCCCCATACCAAAAAAGGGAAACACTAAAGAATGTTCAAACTATCGAACAGTGGCACTCATTTCACATGCCAGTAAGGTAATGCTCAAGATCCTGCAAGGTAGACTTCAGCAATTCATGGAGCGAGAATTACCAGATGTACAAGCTGGGTTTAGAAAAGGCAGAGGAACTAGAGACCAAATTGCCAATATCCGCTGGATAATGGAAAAAGCCAGGGAGTTTCAGAAAAACATCTATTTCTGTTTTATTGACTATTCTAAAGCCTTTGACTGTGTGGACCATAACAAATTGTGGCAAGTTCTTAGTGGTATGGGGATACCAAGTCATCTTGTATGCCTCCTGAAGAATCTGTATAACGACCAAGTAGCAATAGTAAGAACAGACCACGGAACAACAGACTGGTTTAAGATTGGGAAAGGAGTACGGCAGGGCTGTATACTCTCACCCTACCTATTCAACTTGTATGCAGAACACATCATGCGACAAGCTGGCCTTGAGGAATCCAAGGCTGGAGTTAAAATCTCTGGAAGAAACATTAACAATCTCAGATATGCAGATGATACCACTTTGATGGCTGAAAGTGAAGAGGAACTGAGGAGCCTTATGATGAAGGTGAAAGAAGAAAGTGCAAAAGCTGGTTTGCAGCTAAACCTCAAAAAAACCAAGATTATGGCAACCAGCTTGATTGATAACTGGCAAATAGAGGGAGAAAATGTAGAAGCAGTGAAAGACTTTGTATTCCTAGGTGCAAAGATTACTGCAGATGCTGACTGCATTCAGGAAATCAGAAGACGCTTAATCCTTGGAAGAAGAGCAATGACAAATCTCGATAAAATAGTTAAGAGCAGAGACATCACACTGACAACAAAGGCCCGCATAGTTAAAGCAATGGTGTTCCCTGTAGTAACATATGGCTGCGAGAGCTGGACCATAAGGAAGGCTGAGCGAAGGAAGATGGATGCTTTTGAACTGTGGTGTTGGAGGAAAATTCTGAGAGTGCCTTGGACTGCAAGAAGATCCAACCAGTCCATCCTCCAGGAAATAAAGCCAGACTGCTCACTTGAGGGAATGATATTAAAGGCAAAACTGAAATACTTTGGCCACATCATGAGAAGACAGGACACCCTGGAGAAGATGCTGATGCTAGGGAGAGTGGAAGGCAAAAGGAAGAGGGGCCGACCAAGGGCAAGATGGATGGATGATATTCTAGAGGTGACGGACTCGTCCCTGGGGGAGCTGGGGGTGTTGACGACTGACAGGAAGCTCTGGGGTGGGCTGGTCCATGAAGTCACGAAGAGTCGGAAGCGACTAAACGAATAAACAACAAAAGATGCCAAGAATTAGTGTCATGTTCATCGTTTCAATGTTCTGTAACATCGTAACGTTTCACATGTCACTTTTCTAACCCGTGTTTGCGGGTTGGAAATTTCCAGCCGTGCCAGGCTGTAATCTTCTTACTGCAACTGTGGAATGTATGTTTGGGTTAGTGACTCTGTTCAAGGTTACTTTCTCAGGCCGATGTGGATAACGGTTGCTAACACCTGGGAGGGGGTGGTTGCTAGGAGGGAGGAAGGGCGGGGCTGGTTTGAAGCGAGGGTTTTTAGTTTGTATTTGGCGCGCTTTTGCTCATTCTCAGCTTTCTTTGTATTTGCATACTATTCCTTTAATAAATCAGTTATCTTTAAGCCCGAGCTTGTGAGACTGAGTATTTGGGTTTAGGCAATCGTTACAATTAGGGCTAAGAGTACAGAATCTTGGAAACTGATTCTTAGGAACCCTCCCTTATGAATGAGTTAATTAAGTCAGGGTGTCTTTGAGGCTTTTGAATCTCCTTTTCCAGGAATGTTTGAATGACAGGAAATGACAGGTGGATTAGGTAAATGGTCCACTTCTGCAGATTGCTTGTGTTTAAAGGTACCTTCCCTCCCTCCCTCCTACCCTTCCCTTAATGTCATATATCAAGCCACCATGCCACCACTGCCACACCACTTCACCTCCTGGAGTGTTGTTCATAGTGCATCTGTGTGGCATCAAGCACCATGACCTTGTTAGACATTACCCTCAGGACCTGCAAAAGATTGCTGAGGATTGCAGGAAATAACTGAGGGCTGAAAATTTGAGACCTCTAAGCTGTACTAAAATAAGAACACATTTTCTCCTCTTTCCTGCCTTCTAATGGAGTTGTATATTCTTGTATATGATTAGAGTCTGTGATAGAACTAGATCTTATACACACCATAATGGGAAAAGTGCATTTTCCTCCCTCCCTTCTAGTTTTCTTGTCCAGATAACCCCAAATGTATCTGATAGTCTAATTCCCTGACAGTCTAGCCCAGTGTTTCTCAACCTTGGCAAGTTTAAGATGGGTGGACTTCAACTCCCAGAATTCCCCAGCCAGAATTCCCCAGCCATCCCCCATGGCTGGCTGGGGAATTCTGGGAGTTGAAATCCACCCATCTTACAACTCGCCCAGATTGAGAAACACTGGGCTAGCTTAACAGTGTTTCCAAAACTCCTTCTACAAGTTATCTTATGGTAGTTATAAACTATGGACATAACTATGTTAGTCCCAGCTTCTTCTTTCTCCTGCTATTTTGTTTAATATTCTTCCTGATGAAGAATTCTGAAGACCTCAAAAGGTGTCTGTCTTATCCTGTAATACCCAGTTCCCAAACCGAATGCAAGACAGTGGTAGCCATTCACCTCAGGTTTTAGTTAAAATAAGATTCCTCCATTCCTCACTTCTCAGCCCTGCATAAAAGTCTGAATACAGAAGTAGTTCAGACATAGTGCAGATTTATTACTTGTAAAGTAATAGAAAATCCGTCTCACATTAGATTCCATCAGTATGTAAGTTCCCCAAGAAAACCAATTACGTAAAACTGATTGCAAGCCGTTCGCTGGGGTAGAAAATTTAATCCACTTGGACTTTAGCAGAACTTCTTGCTGCATGTCTCTAATACAGGATTTCTTGCAGAAATTCAGAGCATGAAAACAGCTCTGTGTCCAAACCAAATCCTCTGTATCTCTTTGAAAGAAATGGAGGCTATATGTCTGTGTGCGCAGGCAACCTTTAATATAGCATCTGGCCCAACTCAAATGTGGAACTGAGGTTCATTTCTGCATTCAAGGTCATTCTGCACAAAACTGTCAGAGGTTTGCATATTTTAGGGAAATAATCCTCTACATTTATGACATATTGTTTGCTGGTAAGGGAGATAGGGATGGGGAAGAATCCAGGTAAGAGCCTTTTCTACAGTATGCTGTAACTTTCCCATGTTTTCTTGTCTTCTGGTACGAAAAACAAAAATGGAAAAGCCAGGAGAGACAAAATAATGCTACAACCTTTTCATTGTTAGTGTTATTTTGTCTGGAAGCATCCTAAAACGTTATTCAACTGCATACAGTATGTTATGCTTTTGTGTGATGTGCTTTTGGCTTACCGTGTGTTCTGAAATCAGCCAGTTGTAAATTATTCAGTAAACTATGGTTAGGCAAACAGTGGCTTAAATCAAGGTCCCAGAATAAGAATTATACCTATTTATCTCTTCCCAGAGAAAAAGCAAGAACAGCTATGTTGACCATGGGGAAGCAAAATCCATTTGGATACCATATTTGTCAGATTTGTAGTATGTTAATTCAACGCTACAAATGCTTTCCTCAATTGATAAATACAGATTATGTTGAACCAATCCTACATTTCCTAGATACTTGCTTCTGTCTTTTTATCCCTAAAGTAGGTAAACCTTGAGTTTGCCAAGTTTCTTCAGCTTGATGTTCTTCAGACATATTGGACTACAACTCCCTTTATCCCCGCCCTTAGGCAGGGATGTTTTCTTCTTCTTGCCTTTCTGTAAAGCTACTTGTATTCACTACTGAAACTGGATGTAAAGAATCAATAAGAATTGATAATAACAATAAATATTAATGTGTGTATGAGATGTATGTACTGGATGAACTTCCCTGCAAAAAGAATTTGGTAACCTATCTGGTCTTTGCTTTAATAATTACTGTAGGGAAGCCAACCCCATTTGTAAGAGGGAAAGGGAATGATAGTTCTTGAGCTACTGCTGGACTACAGTTCCTATCATCCTTGATGGATCCTTGCGGACTAGCAGTTCCCCTCCCCAATCTTCACCACAGATGGTCACATCTATGCATTTTGCCTTTAAACATAGAGATGTGAGAACAATTGGGAAGATTAGCTCCATTCTTGTCAGGCTCCGAAGACGAAGATGTGGGTATCTTGAGCAGAAAATATTAGCATAGATTAAAAGCATCGCCAAAGAGCCAAAAGGAAGGTCATAGTACATAAGACAGTACTGCAAACAAGGGGGGAAAAAAAAACAGAAAAATAAATTTGGAGGGCATGTAGACACTCATTCTGCATTCCGCATGTCAGGTACAAATGTAAAATACCCACTATCTAAAAGGCTGTCGTCTGTAACTGTGTCTCATTTAACTCCTGTCTTCCATTCACAACAGCCACACATGCATACAAATGGCGTAAAAGAGAGACTTACGGATGCTCTGAATGTCATGTATGAATATGCCCCAGGTAGAAATAGGCTGCCTTTCAGGACTGCAATCAAGCACAGATTCATGGGCAATCATACTGACTGATCTCAGGAGGATTAAGTAGGTTTAACTCTGCTGACTTTCATCCAAAAAGTATAATTAAGCCCCACAGCAGTTTTTTTCCATCTATTTTTGCATCACTGATGACCCTTTGTTACGTTTTTGGTAAAGTCTTTGATCTTAACCTTCAGCATGCGTATAATAAGTAACAATTGGATATATGCAAGTAGATGGATTTATACATATAGATGGATTTATACACTGTGATAGCCCAGCATTTTTTTAAAGCCTGGTCCATGAAAGGAATCACAAGCCATCTTCCCACCAAAGGCAGAGCACCTTCTATAGTTTTTTTTTCTCACTGCTCAGTTGAAAGTGCTCTCCACCCACCCCTGAGCTGGCAAAAAAACTACAACTTCATGAAATTTGGTATCCCTATTGCCAATTCCTATTCTCTCTCTGTTGTCTCTGTTCCCACTCATTGCCAGTCCCCAGATTTCCTGCAAGGCTGTGGATGGCAAAGCTGAAGAGATTTAGTGTACCTTGAGGTGTCCTGTAGAAAGTAAAGAGGATGGCCTTGATCGAGAAATGGGAGATTTGTTACCAAAGCAAGAGGAAGGAAAACATGGCTTAAGTCCAAACAGTGAAGGAGGAATGCAAAAGCATCTCAGACAGACACTTCCCAAATTCACGTGAGCATAAAAGGGGAGGAGATAAACTATAACCAGACTTGCATGATTTTGTTACTATAGCCGATCTTAATAAAAGTAGTTTTACTCCTAATATGGAGATGATTTCTTGGTCTGGCCTACATACTGTATTTGTAATGTGCAGAAGGAAGTTCCTTGAGGAACAGGAGGAAGATCCGCACCCAAACAACAATCAGAAAAAAGAAATCCAAGCCCTGGGCAGAAATGTAATTTGAGGATGCATCTCAGGCATGACCCTCTGTAATGGGATGTGAGAATAAGCTTGGGAGACAGGAGGAGGAAGAGCTGCAGCCTAGACAATGGTCTGATAAACAAAATCTGAGTCCAAAGAAGGTATGGTAGTGGAGAAAGCATCTCAGAAGGGACCCTCCCTAGTTTTCTAGAGAGTAAAAGTAAGGGAGGGGAGACGTGCTTTCAGACCTGCAAGATTCTGTGACTGTAACCTTACAATAAAGGTAGTGTTAGTGCTCATGGTTGTGCTTCCTGTCTGGACTACCTTGAAGGGCTGACACCTTCCCTAGTTCTCATGAAAAAAAAGGGAAGGGGGGGAAGCGTATTCAGACTGGCAACATTCTGTTACTATAACCTTATAATAAAAGTAGTGTTAGCTTCCGTCTCTTTGGTTTCCACGTTTGGTCTACCTTGGAGGGATGACAATATTAGGGCTGATATCCATCTTGCTTGCTGGGGGACTTTGGGACAGTCACTCTCTCTCAACCCAACTACCTCAAAGGGTTGCTGTTGTGGGGGAAATAAGAGGAAGGAACATTACATATACCACCTTGAGTTCTAAAAATAAAACCAGAATAAAACCAATCAATCAAACAAACAAACAAACAATATTTTTGGTATTTTTATGTTCTTTGTTATTGTGAGCCACTGAGAGTCTGTTCATGATTGCAGTGGACTATAAATCAAGTAGGTAGATAGGTAGATGATAGGTAGGTAGGTAGGTAGGTAGGTAGGTAGGTAGGTAGATAGATAGATAGATAGATAGATAGATAGATAGATAGATAGATAGATAGAAAGAATAAGGACCAGATTTAGATGATCTGAAGAAAAGTGAAGTTATGCTGTAAGCCTCTGTAAGTTATTAATGACCACAGTGGCCTAGTTTGCACCCAGTTTGATGGTCTCGCACCCTGCACTGAGTGCAAAATAAACAAACCACTGAATGTCTTAGCAAAATGCTTCTACATCACCCTGAGGATCAAGTACATTAGCTTTAAAAGCATAGGTGTACAACCTGCTGCCCACGTGGGCTAACAGAGGGCTGGGTGAAACCCCGGACATCCAATTGTGGCCATGCATTTGGGTAGCACTGACCTATTCTGCCATCTCCCCTTGTCCTTGTTTCCCACCAGCCACAGACAAACTGGCCTTTCCGCGTGGTCTGACCCATCAACTCCTGCTGCCTCCTCCGTTCCTCTTTCTAAAGATGGGATCCCTTGAATATCATGTGCAAAAGAGACAGGGCTGCAATCACAATGCCACAGCCACCTTCTTGCAGATTTTGACCCTTCCCGGATGCTCTTCTGTGTGCGTCTGTATATCTGGGTGTGGGAGTGCATGAGAGAGAGCATTAAAACTGATTAGTTACCTAATTAAATTAATTAAGAATAATGATATTTAATTTCATATTTTCCCTGCTCTTTCAAAATCTTTATTCTGTGAACCTGCCTCCTTTGCTGTGCATCTTCCAATTTATTATTTGAAAATTACAGTGGCTGATTTCCAGTTTGTTGCACCCAAGAAACTCCCAGTTGATCCCTATACAGGTAGTCCTCGTTTAACAACGGCAATTAGGACCAGAATTTCTGTTGCTAAGCAATGCAGTCGCAAAGTGCAATGTCATGTGACTGAGCCACTTAGTGATGGCAGTTCTGGCAATCCTTGGTTACTGTTGTTAAGTGAGGACCCCACATAACCATGATTTCTGACTTCCTGCCAGCTTCGCCATTGACTTTGCATGTGGGAAGCCAGCAGGGAAGGCTATAAATTGCAGTCATGTGACCGTGGGGGTGCTGCAATGGCTGGAACTTTGAGGACAAAGTTGTAACTACCATTTGTTCAGTGCCATCTCAAGTTTGAACGGCCGCTGAACGAGTGGTCATTAAATGAGGATCACCTGTATCTAAATCAGAGCAAGCAATCACACCACTCAGTTCAGCTAGCAAAAATAGAGCTTGAGGTTTTTTCATTAAACATCGGCAAATATCAAAACATTTAACTGACAAAACAGGACAAAATCTATCTATCTAGAATAAACAGCATAGAACTTTCCAGAGCCACTGGAAGCAACACTGTGGGTAATTAGCATTGGCAGTCCCAAAAGGAGTATTCCAGTTTTAACCCATTTATCTGTGGCCCTGAAAAGGTCCTTTGTGGGCTACACATTTTGTCACACAGAGGTGAGATTAAGCACGCCGCTACACTTCGGATGCTTCTGGAGTGAAAGGATTGGCCAGCTGTAAGCTGTTGCCCAGGGGATGGCCGAATGTGTTAACAACCCATTCTTCGAGGAGGCTCCTTTGTCGATGCATGTCAATTTCATCAAATGCCATGCAAATGCATGTCAGTTTCGAGATCAATGCACATTTGAGGATCTCATGACAGTACAACAGAACGCAATTAATGTTGCCAGTTTCTGGGCAAGATCTGTTTAACTTTTATATATTTTAACTTTTATATCTTATATTTTAAACTTTTTGTTTTACAATATGCATGATTTTAATTGTGATGCTTCTGACACAAATAAAAAAAACAATTTATGTCCCTATAGCAGCAGAATAGAGATGGAAAGTAGGACACCAGGTGATCCATCCTTTATTCTGCACCAGGAAGAAACAGTTTGATGGGATGGGGATGATCCAATATATATGCACTCAAAAGCTAATTTGGTCCTCAGTCTGACAAAGGTTGCACATTACTGGATAAAAGCCTTCATTTTAAATCAAACCTTGGCATCTGCAGAGCTTAAAGTAGGTAGGATTCAACCATTTTCAGGCCAGACAGAATTGGTCTAAGCATGGAACTGGTGTTACTAGTATTCAAGACTGAATCCATCCATCCAACATCTGTATTCAACAGTAAGCTTATCTTCTGCATATATATGGGTCCTTGTAGACCAGCCTTTCTCAACCTTTTGACCCTGGAGGAACCCTTGAAATATTTTTCAGGCCTCAGGGAACTGAGGGAACACATTCAGGCTCAGATATAAAGTTATGAAATTATTATATTCATTTCATGCGTAGGCCTGCATATATGCGTTAATAGTGTTCCTAAACTAAGAATAAAGAATGAAACTTACCTCTTCGATGTGAACTTGCCCAAATTTGAAATATTGTTTTAAATAAATCATGATCTCCCAGGGAACCCCTAGTGGCCTCTTGTGGAACCCTAGGGTGCCACGGAACCCTGGCTGAGAAACCCTCTTGTGGACAATAAAGCAACTTATTTAACAATGGCAAGTCTGTGAAGCTCCTGCTGTTGCTGGAAGCCAGGCTGAGTTTCTGCAGAGCTGTGCTGAGAGATGCCTGCAGGAATTTGCCGCTTATGTCCTTCTCGCAAAAGGGACCTCGTGGCCTTGTGCCACATGCTCCGCCCCTTTTCTATGTGCAGTTGATGTCATGATGCATATGCAAAAGGGGTGGGGCTTATATCCCAAGACCAACATGCTGCTTTTGCCATTCTGTCTCTATGTGACCCCTCCCCCGTCTCCTCCAGAGTATACCATAGAGAACATTGTATCTTAAGCCTAAACAAAACCAACACGAACCCTATTTAATAAAGAAATATTAATACATTCTGATTGCTTATTAGTTCCATCCAGTTATTATTTCAATCCTTTTTACGTTTCCCTTTAGCTGAAACAGCTCCCAGGAGTAAATGGAGGACGGGGGGAGGGGGGGAGATAAACAAATCCAGACAAAGTGAAACAATTTTTACTAATTAATGTGCAGTCATGACAATGCAATGCATTTCTCAAACTGGCATTGTAGTTTGGAAGCTATAATTTGGAGCATCTAGAGACATTTATTAAAGGTAGCCCAGCAGGGATGTCTGACAATAACATTAGCCAGGGAGTTGATAAGTATTTAAAAGCTCCGGCACTTTAAAGCACTTCACATTCCAGAGAGACACTTGGCATAGAGTTGGGAGCCAAGGGCTCCATGCTGGCAACATTGCAAAATATAGCTCCAAGGCTCTGGCTTTTCAAAGTGACCTTTTATTTGGTTTTGTTTCTACACGGATGCAAAAGGCAATCTTATTAATCATTTAAGCTAGGAGTTGCCCCACTGTTATGCCAGACAATGTAGTTTTGATTACTTCTGCATCCTGCCAAGTCTTCCTACTATAAAAATACAGAATCTAAAATGAAAAGAGATGTTTAAGATAGAACACCACAGATGAGTGTATTGGAGAAGGTTTTCTTGTTTTAAAGTTAAAGGTAATTAGGGTGACGATGAAGGAAATTAAATGGGGGGTCAACACAAAAGCTTTGATTAGCACGGCAGGACTCTAAACTACTGAAAATGATTTCTGACGTGTGCAACTAAGTGAAGATAGGGAAAATAATCTTTAAGTTTAAAAAGTTTGGAACTGTAGGTTAGAAATGGGGTGGGCTTAGGCAATGACTTCTAGCCAGTGCAGAAATACATCCAAAATATTTCCTATTTACAGCTGTATGGTACGAGTACCTAAGCTGACTCTTTTCTCCTTCTGAGCTTTGTTGTGGTGGTGATCATTACGGGCCTTGCCTTGGCCTGTAGGCAATGAAGCAAGAAGGAGAAGGCAGAGACAGAAATAAATGCCAACAATTAAATTCAGGACAAATAAAGCTAAGGGAATGTTCTGTGTTTGCAACTTGAGGTGCTAAGGAAAAAAGGAAAAACCCTCAAAGGTGGAGCTGCCAAGATTTGACATTATAAAGGCTGATTCTGCAAAGCAAGATTAAGGGCAGCAGAATAGACCTTGGAGTCATGGGGATTGTGGGAAAACCAAGAGCAAGGCCAGAGCAAGACATGGCCAGAGTTTGGTAAACTTTGTCCAGATTGTTAAGCCAGAAAACTGTAAACTGCAACATTCTGCTTGGTTTGCCTTCCCTAACTTTGGCCATGAGCAAAGGCATCCAGTTGGGAAAGGGTGTCCCAGATAGGATAATGTCCACCCAAATAGGCTTCCCATTTGATCTCTTTCATAAGAAGGCTCTAAATCAGTGTTTCTCAACCTTGGCAACTTGAAGATGTGTGGACTTCAACTCCCAGAATTCCCCAGCCAGCATGAGTTGAAGTCCAATATCTTCAAGTTGCCAAGGTTGAGGAACACTGCTCTAAATACTTCACTTGGGCCACAACCACCTTTATGGATTAATATTTATGTTTGGATTCCCACCTGATATTGCCTCCAGCTCATCTCTCACAGGGGCCAACCATCTGGGCAAGCTTTGCTGAAAGCCTTTTTGTGCTGAAAGGCACACTGAAAATACATTAAGTAAATTATTTATGCAAATAATTACTAATCATAAATTAGTAATTGTTTAAAAGTTCTAATAAGTTATTTATAAACTGTATAAACGTAAACTTATAAACTTACCAGATGTTGATCTACCTTTCCTCAAAATGATCTACGTGGCATCCTTCTCTACATGACAACAATTGTTGAAGGAGGTTGGGCTGAATGACACTGACTGGGAGGGTCCAAAATCATTATAGAGAGTAAGGAAGATGTCAGCCTTACCTGGTAGACCAGACAGGAAATATGACGAGATAAGCTAATTCTATGGCCTCCTGTGGCGCAGAGTGGTAGGCGGCAGCATTGCAACCGAAACTCTCCCAACGACCCGAGTTCGATCCCAGTGGAAGCTGGATTCTCAGGTAACCTGCTCAGGTCAACTCAGCCTTCCATTCTTCCGAGGTCGGCAAAATGAGTACCCAGCTTGCTGGGGAAGGTGACGACTGGGGAGGGCAAGGGCAAACCACACCGCTATAGTCTGCCAAGAAAACGTGGCAAAAGCGGCGTCCCCCCAAAGGGTCAGACATGACTTGGTGCATGCACAGGGGACCTTTCACCTTTCACACAAGCTAATTCTACTTTATTGTAAAGCTACATTGACAGAATCTTGCAAGTGTGAAAGTACAGATCTCTCACCGTCTCCTTTGTAGCCTGAGAAACTAGGAAGGGTCCCTTCTGAGCCTCTTGCCCCACCCGCTATCCAGCTGCAGACTATGCTGTCTCTTATCCGACCATTCCCTAGGCAACATCTCTTTGCTCCGTCTCCCAAGGTCTTTCCCACATACCATTACAGAAGGTGACTTAGAGATACCTCAGCTCCATTACCAAAGCAATGAGGAGTCCTAGTTCCCAGTTCTAGTCCCCTTCTAACCATCTCCATCTCTCTTCTCAACCTCCAAAGGTTCTATATATAGGCATGAAGGCTTCTCCACAGTTGAGTGCCCTGTTTGTTTAGGATTCCTGATTGTTTGGAGAAACTTATATTCAAATAGATATAATGAAAAAGCCCCTAATTCAAACTTTTGCTGATTACATTAGAATCAGGAAAGTCAAATTCTATGGGCAGGCCTGTATTTTCTCCTTCCTGAGTATATGGATCTTATTTCTAAAAAGGGGTTAGTAAACCCTCATAATGAAAATGTGGTGAAAGGCAATCCACCTGAGGTGCCATGTTGAAAGGGCAACAAAGCATTCAATGCCAATCCATTGATGCCTTAATTTCACGTGAGAGAGGTTTATTTTTATTTATTTATTTATTTATTTAATAAATTTATTCACCGCCCATCTCTCCCCTACAGGGGAACTCTGGGCGACTGCATGTTCTGATGCATCAAGTCCCATCATACGCTCCTTGAAGTTGAAGGGTATCCCAAAGGGAGACAGTTAAATCCCTGACATGAAGTAAAGTTAGTTAAGACTAGACAACCCTGTGACCTGTTGGGTCATCCTTTGAGAGAAAGGTAGTGCAGTTTGATGTGAGCAGAATGAACATTAAATTTTAGGCTGACCATATTATTTTTACCCCAGTGTTGGATGGTCCCATGATCATCTAAGAAGGGTATATATAAGAAAAATAATTGTAGTGGCGAACAAACCTCAATAATAAGTCAACATTTACTTACCTAAATAGAGAAACAGAATGACCACAGGCAGGCGAAAAAGCAGTGGAAGTGGGAGCGACTTCTGACCTCCTGCCGGCTTCCCCATTGACTTTGCTTGTGGGAAGCTGGCAGGGAACACTGGTAATCACAATCATGTGACTGCGGGAATGCTGCAACAGCTGCAACTTTGCAAATAAAACCAGTCTGAACATTGGGGAAATGTTCAGTTAACCATTCAGGAGTAATGGATAAAAAAACAGATTTTTTACGCATTCTTTAAATTAGCGGATTTTAGGTACCTTGACGCAAAAATTGTTGTGGTATAATGCACTGTTTGGGCTAACCAGAAGGTACAAACAGACAAACAGATAGATGCTATGAGACTTTTAGTAGTATATAGACTGTCAGTGGTGTAAAAAAGTGTCTCCGGTAAGGCCAAGGGAATGGAGCTGGAAAACGGCTTGCTTCACCTTTTCACCCAATAAATTAGGGACCATCCAACCATTTACCAAGTCAGCAGAACAAAATTAATAGAACGTCAAAAGACTATTTACACTCACCGTACCATCACAGATATGTGGTGACACAGATAGGAAACAGGTCGTTGCTGCCTAATAGTTGTTTTAGTCCTTATTACCATCCCCTGGAGTTTCAGCTTGTATTAAGGGTCTGATAAATAAAAACCACTCTTGCTACTTTAGAGATACAGTAGATTGAAATGTCCTCAGCAGCTGTAATTCAACCTCCAGACAATATGGACAATGGGTCTCCGTAATAGGTTTTCTAAAGAAGATGAGCAGAGCTTTCCCAAAGATTAGCAGTCTATAGAAAATAAAGAGGAACAGCTTTGACCTCCTCAGTAGTAAGCAGTTTTTATTTTGATCTGCTGCTCTTGTCTCTCATCTTTCTCGGGCAAATATCTTGGAGATACCATCTCCAGATCATTAGAGTTCATGAGACAAATTCTGGAATAAGATTCCCTACTTGCAAACCACATCCAACAATCTAAGATTTGAACTCCTATCTTTAGAATTCCAGTGGATTCCTATTCCCAAAAGATAGGGTAGGCAGCAGGCAGTGTAGTGTCTACAGTCACCGAGATACTCCCCAAACACATCTCTTGGTACCCAGATTCCGTGCCCCACCTGGCTTTAAAAAAAAATAATCCTTTAATTAGAAAAATTAAACAAGAAGCTGGCATGAAGTTGCTAAAGGCATCTTCGAGAGGCAGATCACCATAACAGCCATGTAGATGCACACCTGCCACATCTGTTTGAAATTCCAGATGTGCCTCTGGTCAAATGAAAGCTGCCTATGCTGAAACAGCCAATGCAGATGTAGAAATGGCAATTTAGGGAAGTTTCTTTGGGGTCCCTCTCCAGCGTCCCCTGTTCACTTTCAGCCTGGTTCTTCCATAAATTGCCCGCATGGACAGCTTGAGATCACATGGAGAGAAAAGGGATTATGTGGCAGTCGGTGGGGGGGGAGGGGGAGAAGCGTTGCAGAACTGAGAATTTTTCACTTCTCTCCCTCGAGGGGAATGTGATTCCTGGGCACATTCTGGGAAATTTAAGATCTAGCGTTACTACCATTTGTTAGAAAATAATAGCTCCTAATGAATGGTAGTGGCATAACACAGCTCCTTCCCTATCCCTCAAAAGGAAGGAATGAAAGAAATGTAAACAAGAACGAGTTCCTCGGAAATCCAGAGAGAGGATCTCTTATTGCCCCACTTTTCTTTAAATGAGTTAATTTAGCTGTGCCCCATGACATATGCCAAACTTGCCCAACTTGATGCCTTCCAAAACTCCCAGTGTCAGCACATCTGGAGGGTGCAGGATTAAGTTAGGCTGAAATATTGGGTTACATGTAGTCCTTGACTTACGATCAGTTATCTAGCAACCATTCGAAGTTACGATGGTGCTGAAAAAGAATGACTTACGATCAGTCCTTGCCCTTACAACCATCGCAGCATCCCTGCGGTCATGTGATCAAAATTTGGGCTCTTGGCAACTGTGTTAAGGCATCATGCAGCTTCTCTGGTTTTGGCTTCGTAAGTGGTAGGAATGCCACACCTGTGCTTTGTAAACCACAGGTATTCCTTGTTTAGCAACCGCTTTGTTTAGCAACTATTTAAAGTTACGACGGTGATGAAAAAGTAACTTTATGACCAATTTATTTATGACCTTTGCAGGTCTGTACAGCAAAGGAAAGCTGAAGTAAGATCATAAGCACAGTCATGATTCCACCCAGCGACTGCTTTGCTTAACGCTGAGTTGCTGGTCCCAATTGTGGTTGCTAAACAAGGACTCTTTGAATGCTTTAGCATGTTCTTCAAACTCAACCCATTGTGGCTTAGTTATCAAACCATACCTAAGCTCAAATCATGGTTTAGTGTGATGTGTTAATCTGATTTGGTTCACATGATATGCCAAACCAGATTGTGGCCAAGCACTTCAATCACAATATGAAATTACGGCTACATTTTATTTTGCATACCTTAATCATAATCTGGTATCTCATCCAAATTTGGATGTGGGTTAAAAATGGACTCCTGGAAAAACTATAAAATAAAACTGCAGTTGGAGTTTCTTTTTCCCCAATAAATATCTTTTTAGATTTATATATAAAATGCATGGAGCTTTGATTGCATTGTTGAGGCTGCCATTTTGACTTTTTTGACTACCTCTCCATTGCTTTTTCTTTTTAATGTCTCTTAGATTGTGAGCCTTTGGGCCAGAAACAGTTTAATCTCTGTACAATACTGTTTTAGATATTTTGTAAGTTAATAATAATAATAAAAATAATTTGGTGTTCCTGAAGTTTATACCAATACAGATAAAAACTCTTCTTGATTTTTCATACTTACATGGGGATAATTGCATTGTGCTCTTCATAACTAGCCTCTGGGAGACATAAATCATGAATCAAAATTCAAATAACTGACTTCTTTTTAATATAAATGTGGGATGAACTAACTGTTGTGCTTCGCTGCTGGGCTGTGCTGAGCTGATGAATACTAAATTGGCAAAGAACATGAAACAGCAGTAATGTTTACACTTGTAAACTTCTTGTCTGAACATCTGTCATCAGAAAAATAAGCATGAATGATGGATGATCCCGTAAATGCCACTTTCTGTTCTAGTATAATGTGGTTAGTTTAAACATTTCCAAGCAAATATTCTGCATAGGTGTAATCAAGGATGGGAAGCCAAGAGAACAAAGGCAAATCTAATAGGCAATCAGACCACCTTCAAGTCCCACATTGTAAACCAAAATCCAGCTCAGCTTTGTTTCACCACAGAGCCAGAAAAATGCTAATTGCTCTTGAAATGAACTGATGCCATGGAGGGGATCAGGTCCAGTTAAAGGGAGGTTAAAAAATGTCAAAACAGCAGCCACAATTACACAGTGGTGGTCACCTTCCTGACTTTTTTTTAGCCCTCCGCAGGTGTTTCTGGGTCCAGCTACTCAGCAGAGGCACAGAGAACAGAGGAAGTCATAAGGAGAGAGATGGATGACAATCTGTGTTTTAGTCTGGGAAGAAAGGGAATCTGAGAAGGAATATGAAGGATGTCAGTACTTGAACAGGTGTCAACACAAAAGGTCCCTCCTTTCAGAGTAGAATGGGCTTAAACTACTGGAAGGCAGATTCCACTTAACTGATAGAAAATGTTTCCTAACATTAAGAACAAAGTTATTTATTTATTTGATTTATATCTCCCCATTCTTTTTTCAGGAGCTCCAGGCAATGTGAGTCATGTTCCCTTCTCCATTTTTTTTTCCTACAACCACCATCCTGTGAAGTTGGTTGGGCTGAAAGAGAGTGATTGGCTCAAACTCATCCAGTGAGCTTTCATGGCTAAAGGTAGACTTGAACCTGGATCTCCTCAGTGTTGAAGGTCCAAATCTAGGGGCAGTGACTCTTCAGCACCTGGTGATCTACTGACCTCAAGGAGGCAATGCTGGCTGGGCAATTCTGGGAGTTGCAGTCCACACAACTTAAAGTGGCCCAGGTTGAGAAACCCTGGAATAGAGAGTTAAGCACTTGATCCAGTGCCCGTCCAACTCCTTAACCACCATCCACGCTGGTTCTCAAATTGAAAGTGAAAGGTGCTTCTATTGTGACATCATGACACAGGTTGCATCATTTTGGCATCGTCTTGGTTAGGAAAGGCTGCCTCCTGTATATATTTGCAGACAAGCCAAGAATTTTAGATGCCAAAATACAACCACCACCCCCACAAAATTGGATTTGGCTTATCTGTGGATGGGCTTATCTGTGAGTAT
Source organism: Candoia aspera (assembly GCF_035149785.1). Classification (NCBI taxonomy): domain Eukaryota; kingdom Metazoa; phylum Chordata; class Lepidosauria; order Squamata; family Candoiidae; genus Candoia; species Candoia aspera. The sequence continues at coordinate 109,322,992 of NC_086157.1, read as the reverse complement.
ACATGGCTTGTGGAGGACTCTTTAGAGTCCTCCACAACCTCATTAGGTGTGGGGGTTGCCTTATCAGAAATCAGTGACACAGTTTTTGTAAAAAAAAAAACTTCCTTGGCTCACTTTCTTTGCTTGTATAAGCAACTCTTGCTTCACCCCCTTTTCAGTTTCTCAACCAGCCATTTACGCTCTCAATACCCTCCCCTCTGGTCGCTTAACGCTGTTTCCTACAATGATGGTTAGAGCTATTGTGAGAAATGCCTGGTTGCTAAGCTGACATTATGCTGTCCTTCCATGCATCAGAGTTAGCAAAGGCATTTTAATAGAAAGAGAAGGAATGGTGCCTTCACGGCAGGGTAGTTCCCTCCACAAAGCTGCTCAAATTTCTTCCTTAAGAGGAAGGCCCACCTGTACCGAAAATGTAGAAGAGGGAACCCTAGCAATTTATTTTCTTGTTCTTTTCTGTGAAACAGGGGCAAGGGTGGGTTTGTTACCCCAGGAACCACCACCGCTCAGGGAGCAGGACATGTGGCCTGACTTTTTAAACTTCTTATTAGTCAGTTGGGAGGAGATTTGGTTGGCTTATAGAGCCCCCCTCCCCGCTTCTCAGCATTTTGAGACTAGGAGAAGTGAAGACAATGAAAGGTTAGCTTCAAACTGCTTTGTGAGGTTTAAAAGGTAAAGAACTCCCTTGAGTTGTTTTCAGTTCCTTCCTGAATTAACCAAGGCTAGCTGGGCTTGGAAGGAATTAGAGGACAGAGATGGAGTGAACCTGTGTCTTGTGGAAGAACTCAGATCATCTCCATTGTACCTATTCTCCCATGTCCATTTCTTTGTACCTATTTCAGTTTCTCCGAATTATTGGCCATACAACTTCAGGTAACCAGTGTAGAATAAAAAGGAACAATTGCAGTTAGTCCTCACGTAGCAACCATTCATTTAGCAATGGTTCAGACTTATGACAGCACTAAAACCCGACTTAGGACCTGTCCTCGTGCTTACGACTATCATAGTGTCTCTGTGGCCATGTGATTGCCATTTTCAACCTTCTCAGCTGGCTTCTGGCAAGCAACATCAATGGGAACTGCATGATTCACTTAACAACCATGTGTTTTGCTTAACGACCACCACAAAAATGGTCGTAAAATCAGGTGACTGCATTGCTGAGCAACCAAAATTCTGGCCCCAATAGTGGTCATTAAGTGAGGACTACCAGACTGGCTGGGGAATCCTGGGAGTTGAAGTCCACACATCTTCAAATAGCCAAGTTTGAGAAACGCTGATTTAAAAGTTGTGGTTGTTTTCTGTGATTAGTGCATTTTGTTTCTGCTAGTTGTGTGGCTGGCAAGAAATCTGGGAAAGACTTGAAACACAGGATCTGCAAGTAATCCGTTGAATTTACATGCATTACATGTAAATAAGAGGTGTAGTTAGGCAAGGTATGGGCGGGAGCAGATTTGAAAGCAGGCGGGGCCACCATGCTGGCATCTTTTCCTAAAAGGTTTCTTGCAATCTCCTCTCTCTCTCTCTCTCTCTCTCTCACATACACACACACACACACACACACACACCCTTTCTATGAAGCAATTAAAACCAGGTTCTTTGAGTGGGTCTTCATGATCTGAAAAGCCTTACTTGTTCCTTTCTGGAGGGTGAGCATTTATATGTGTCATTATAGTTCCATAGAGTTTGGTAACATATTGTTTTGTTTTTAACCCTATTACCGTCTGGAGGCATGTAAGATATGTTGGAGCTGTTCAGAAGCCAAGTAACTAAGTAAATAAATGTTATATTTTATTAATAAAAATGGAAACTGAGAACCCAATGGAAGCTGCTGCACTTGAGGATGTATTTTACGTTGGCCTCTTTTATTTGCTTGGCGCTAACAGTCCAGAAGCTTTTTCAATCCCATTAGCATCTATGGTAGTTTAACAACTTTGGTAAAGCAAATCAGGCTGGTATCTTTTGGGAGTCCGAGCTGATTGTTTTACTCCGATTCCTCTCTGTCTGTTCCTCTAATTCCTTTCCGTACGTTGGCAAAGGGACTTGGGCATGTTAGCTTGACAATTAAACTAAGTAAACATAATCAAACATTTTGTTTGCTTCCCCTTCTCCCCCCCCCCACCCCAGCTCATGAGGTAATCAACAAAAGCTGTGGTTCTATTCACTGTGAGTAAAAGTTGGGAATTTGGTACATCTATCATGGGGAAGAGACAGCTTATTTATTCTGCTTAGTGAAATTAAACCTTAGAATCAATTTCCTCATGTAAGAAAGATAAAAAACATGCCCTATTTGCACAGTCCTCCTTGAAGGGGAGGGGCCATTGAGTCACACATTCTGCATGCATTTGGAAATGGCACGCCCCCAGAGCATTATATCACTTGATTTTTGGGTGGCTGGGGGTAGGAAATACATAGATCACTTCTGTCATATTTTACACATTTTTAGAACTGCTCTGTCTAATCACTGAATCTTCAGTCTCCACCATTTAAGCTAGGCATGTTTCTTGGTGTATAGTTTATATGGGTTTGCACCTACCTACCCTTGGCAGATCTTGAAAAAGGTAAGCAGATTTGGACCTGGCTGATACTTGGATGGGAGATCACTAAGGATTCCCAAGGCAGTAGGCTAGTGTGGGAAGTTGAGAAAATATCTGACAGAGGTAAATAGCAATCCACTTCCATATTTTTGCCAAGCAGCTATATTAATACGTCCATACAGAACAGCAGTTTTCAAACTGGCAACTTTAAGATGGGTGGACTTCAACTCTCAGAATTCCCCAGCCAGCCATGCTGGCTGGGGAATTCTGGGAGTTGAAGTCCACCCATCTTAAAGTTGCCAAGGTTAAAAAACAGTGATGTAGACACTAGGAGTCAAACTTGACTCAGGGGACACTTGGCTTTATACCTTCAGAGTGTGTGTGTATGTGTGGAATTAAGGTTCCAAAGAAAGGATCTGTCAGTCAATGAGAATATTAATTAATTAATTCATTCATTCAATTTACTGTATATAACTGCCCATCTCACATACATGACTGTGGGCAGCTTATAAGGTTAAAAACACAAATAATACCCAAACCCAAAAAATAATGAAACAAACGTTAAAACATTAAACCATACCATACGATTGAGAAGAGACCCCAGTCAATTCAGGAACAGTATCATCATTTTATAAGCTCTGCCCCAACGCCACCTGATCCCCAGGCCAGATGGCAGAGCCAAGTCTTTGTGCCTTTCCAGAAGGCCAGCCAGGTCAGGGCCAATCTGACCTCGGGAGGAATGATGTTCCATAGGGCAGGCACCGCAGCAGAAAAGGCCCTCCTCCTGGGTCCCGTCAGGCAGCTCTCTCTCGTAGACGGAACCCACAATGTGCCCCTCCTGCTGGAACTGATGGGATAGGTAGAAGGAATTGGGGAGAGGCGGTCCCTCAAATAACCTGGCCCCTTGCCATGTAGGGCTTTATAGGGCATCACCAGCACCTTGAATTGGACCCAGAAGCAAATTGGTAGCCAATGCAGCTCATGGAGCAAAAGTGTGATGATAGCAGACCTAGGTGTGCACATAATTATGCTGAAGGACAAAAACAGGGCTAATGGGGTGGGGTAGAAAAAATTCCCAAAGACCCAACATGCTATAACATTGCCTTTCTCAATCTGCATACCCCCAGATGGGTGGACTGGATTTCAACTCCCAGAATCCCCCAGTCAGCTTGATTATTACTGGGAATTGTGGGAATTGTTCCATCTGGGCTCCTAGATGAATGAAGATTGCTGTAACAGGCCTCCTGGAAAATTATCTTCTCTCTCTTTCTCTCTCAATTCTCCATGGTTATATGGTTATATATTACTGACTTGGGCACATATTTATTAGTGTGAAGGGCCCAGTGTGTGCAATTTGCTAATACAAAGGCAGGGTTCCTACAGCACGCTGAACCGCAACCCCATTTCAGCCTTATTTGATTTGTTATTGAAACTCAGCTATTGCAAAGATGGGCATCTTTCCTTTTAAGACAGGCTTAATAAAAGAGAGAGAGATGTGTGACATCGTAATGTGAATGCAGTGGCCAGGATGTAGCTTCCTACTTAGGTAAACGTGGAGGGAAACACCAGGCAGAGGTTTTTCCCAGTGGGAAATGGCTGATGGTTTGTGTCACTGCTGCAAACGACTTGCAAGACAGGTAGCAGAAATGTCATTTGCCCCGCAGCGTTTAAGCAAGAATCCGTCCAGTCCTGGCATTGCCAATAGACAGCTCAGCTTCTTTGGCCCATTTTCTTTTCTACTGACTGTACAATTATATCTATAGCTTATTCACATTTTCCATGACAACAGCCTGCACTTCTCTTTTCACCAGTGGCATTCCAGAAAACAGAAAAGTAGAGGAACATACAAAGAAACTCTCCTGGCAACAGAATGACAGTAAGAATTTGAAAAAAGGCAAAATTAGGTAATGTGCAGAGTAGCGACGGCTGTTCGTGTACATAATTGCATTAACATTGACTCAGAGCAACAACACGTTCTCCGTAAACAGAATTCCTCTGTGGTAGGTTCTCCCGCGGGTTAAGTGCAATGCATTTAACCTTTCGCACTGAATTTGAGAGAAGGCAGCCCCTTGTGAATCCAGGCAAAGAAACCAATTCTAAACGATTTAGAATGTTGATCTAACATCCAGCCATGTTGTAAAGTGTTTAGGAATACGCACAATGCCACAGAATTTTTGGCCAGGTGTCACCTGCCACATCCTTCTGCTTCTGTATCAGGTTCAGTATTTGGATCAGCAAATCAGGTATTGTGCAGGTGGGAGGTGTTTTTTTTAATTTATTTTAATTGCCTACAGTAGTGTTTCTCAACCTTGGCAACTTTAAGAAGTGTGGACTCCAACTCCCAGAACTCCCCAGCCAGCATGGCTGGCTGGGGAATTCTGGGAGTTGAAGTCCACACAACAGATGCTCATGTTATTATTTTTACCTGACTTGGAGTATTCCTTGGGAGAAAGGTCTTGAAACAGGAATTGATTGCAAACTAAGTATGAGTCAGAAATGCAATATGGTTGCATCAAGGGCAAATTCCATTTTAAGTTTTGTCATGGGAAGTAAGAGTTTCCCAACCACAAATGGGATTGTTTTACTTTATTCTTCATGGGTCAGTTCCAACTTTAGGGTACAGTGCCCAGATCTGGGCGCACAGTTTTAGAAAGACTGAAGCAAATGAAAAAGCATGTTCCAAGAAAAATGGTGATGGTTACATCCTAAAAAAAAAAAAAGGTTTTAAGAGCTGAGAATGGCTAGCCTTGAGATATGAGGAATGTGATACTACCTTTTAACAACCCAGGTGTCTCTGTGGGAGGGTAATGGTGAAAAAAAAAGTAGAGTATCATCTATTTTGTACCTCCACATCTGGCTTTTCCTACCTAAGTGTAGAATCTTACATTTCTTGCTACCGAACAGCATTTGTTAGACAGGGCCCAATGTTCAAGTCTATCAAGATCTTTTTGAGCCTTGAGCCTGTCTTCGGAGGTGTTAGCCGTTCTTCCACCCACCCCAGCTTTGTTTCAGATGCAAATGTGATGAACATTCCTGCTATCCCCATATTTAAGTCATTTATGCAAATGCTGAAGAGCATTGGACCCAAGACACAAGCCTAAGGTTGCATATCTCCTTCAGTGCAGACATAGACCCATGACCTGGTTAATGACCTGATTCACAGATTACAGTAGCTGAAAACCATCATTTTGGGAAGGTTTGGGATCACGGATGGTTTGGGATCACAAGTCATAGTCTAAAATAACATCATTAGCATGATATAGGAACCAAACAAGTAACTGGCCCAAAGTCCTGTTCACCACTAGCCTTAATCCTGACAATTATGAATTAATTAGCATTCATTACACCATGCTCTAACTAAAGCCTTTTCTCTAAGCTGTGAACTCCACACGGACTGGAGAACAACTCTTGCTGTACAGGCCAACCTCTTGATGAAGAGTGTTCATAAAATGCAAGCCATTGAGTTGGAGTTCAGAGAAAGCCAAAGTTATTAATCATATATTTATTGCAACCAGACAGAAAAGAGAGAGAAAAGCCGCCCTCTGTAATGATTGCCTATCCTAATATACTCAGACTCACAAGCAGGAGCTTAATAATATCTGGTTTATTAAAGAATAGCATGCAAATACAGAGAAAGCTGAGAATGAGCAAAAGCACGCCAAATACAAACTAAAAACCCTCAGTGCAAACGTAATCCCTCCCTTCGCCCAACTGTTTCAAATTCCCACCCCCGGTGCTGGTAACGAGTTCTGCTGATCTCCTGGGAAGAAAACCTTGAACACACTAGATAACCCAAACACATTCCATTCAACAGAATACAGATAACAAACCCAGCAGAAGGAGTCCTCACAGCCCCTTCCAAACAGAACACGTGTCAGCAACTTGACATGCGAAACGTTACAATGTACAATGCACATTGAAACGGTGAACATGACATACCGCCCCCCCAAAACAAAGTCAAAACATCAAGGAGCAAGTTTCAAAGGGTAAGCTAGATGAAAGCGCCTAACTAAAACAGGAGTGTTAACGTTGCGAGCAGACACCCACTCAGGGTGTGTGAAGTGCTTCCAGCGGATAAGGTACTGAAGGGTGCCACAAAGCCTGCGGGAATCAAGGATGTCCTTCACCTCAAAATGCTGCTGCCCGTCAATCATGATCGGAGCAGGGGGGGGGAGGCCAGGCATGCCAATGGGAAGAGTGGCTGACAGGCTTGAGCAAGCTGCAATGAAAAACAGGATGCAAACGTTTCAGATTGCAAGGTAAATCCAACTTAAAAGTGACCGGATTTACAATGCCAATAATGGGGAACGGACCAATAAATTTCAGAGCTAACTTTCGTGATGGCTGTGGGGACTTTATGAACTTGGTGGAAAGATATACCTGATCGCCAACTTTAAAATCAGGCTGAACATCCCTTCGCTTGTCCGCGTGCAATTTGTAAGCAGACTGGGCATCAGCCAAAGCCTGCTGAATCACCGGCCATGAATCAGCCAGTTGAGCAGCCCAATCAGAAGCAGAACAGGGCTGGGTAGGAGGTTGTGGCAACTCAGGAATCGGCACGAAGTCCCGCCCAGAAACCACATGAAAAGGGGTGTGCCCTGTGCTCTGATGGACCGCATTGTTGTAAGCCACCTCAGCAAAAGGGAGCAAATCAACCCAATTGTCCTGTTGGTAGTTTATAAATGCCCTTAAAAATTGTTCAAGGGTCGAATTTAAAACCTCCGTAGATCTGTCAGTCTCAGGATGCGAAGCAGTGGACAATGCCTGCTTGGTGCCAATCAATTTCAAAAATGATTTCCAAAATTGGGAAGTAAACTATGTCCCGCGGTCCATGACCAAACGGGAGGGGCTACCGTGGAGCCGGTAGATGTGTATTAGAAAAAGGCGTGACAATTGTGGGGCGGAAGGAATAGAAGCACATGGAATGAAATGGGCTTGCTTGGAAAAGTAATCCTTGACTACCCAAACTACTGTCTTCTTCTGGCTGGGAGGAAGGTCAACAATAAAATCCATAGAAATCTCCTCCCAAGGGCGGGATGGGCTCGCCACTGGCTGCAGGAGTCCCTGCGGTTTACCCCCTTTTCGTTTTGACATGGCACACACAGGACAGGAAGCGACATAGTCTTTCACATCGCGCCTCAGAGTGGGCCACCAAAACTGGCACTGAACCAGGTGCAACGTTTTCACAAACCCAAAGTGTCCAGCAACCTTATCATCGTGAGAACAGGTTAGGATTTCAGCCCGCAACTGTTCAGGCACATAGAGGCGGTTTTGCCTCCAAGCTAAACCAGTGTCAAAGGAAACATTGTCCCTGTTCGCCTGCAACCAAGTATCAGATTTCAGTGTCTGGAGAAACTGTTGTTGCAATTGAGAGGGAATCTGCGTCCTCCTCCCTGCCGGCGAAACCGGGGTCGGGGGCAGCTGCACACGGGTTAAGCTGTGAGTTACAGCCTGCAGACCCAGCTGTGGCTCCGTCCACACAGTACCCACGATCTCAGTCGTGTGGACAGAATCTTGGGGTAACCGTGAGAGAGCATCAGCAAGGAAGTTCTTCTTACCCGGAATAAACTTCAGCTGGAAATCGAAACGACTAAAAAATTGAGCCCAGCGGATCTGTTTAGGACTGAGTCTCCGGGGGGTGCGGAGCACTTCTAAATTTTTATGGTCAGTCCACACTTCAAAAGGGCATTTAGCCCCCTCTAAGAGGTGGCACCATGCTTCTAAAGCTGCCTTAACTGCAAAAGCCTCCTTCTCCCAAACATGCCACCGCCGTTCGGTCTCAGAAAACTTCCTGGACAAATAAGCACAAGGCTTCAAGTGATTGTCAGAATCTTTTTGCAGCAAAAGCACCCCAATTGAAAAATCAGAAGCATCTACTTGAACCACAAAGGGTCGAGTGGGATCGGGGTGCTGCAAAATGGGTTCAGCAGTAAAAAGGATTTTAAGTTTTTCGAAAGCTGCCTGGCATTCAAGTGTCCAATTGAGCACTGCCCCCAGGTTCTTCACCTTGCGTGTGTCTCCCAACCCCTTGGTACGTAGTAAATCAGTTAAGGGGCAAGGCAATTTCAGCGAACCCCTGGATAAACTGGCAGTAGTAATTGCTAAATCTGAGAAAACTTTGTAGTTGCCTCCGGGTACGTGGGCGTTCCCACCCCAAGATCGCTTGAATTTTAACGGGGTCCATCTCAATGCCCTTGTCAGATATCCTATACCCCAGATAGTCAAGTTGAGTTTTGTGAAACTCACATTTAGAAAGCTTGGCATAAAGTTTGGCACTCCTAAGCTTGCTAAGCACCTGCCTAATGAGGCGTTCGTGCTCCTCCTCAGTCTCCGTGTAAATCAAAACATCTTCTAGGTACACTAGTACCCCTTGAAACAAATGGTCATGTAACACCTCATTAATCAGTTGCATAAACACCCCGGGTGCTCCCGCCAACCCAAAAGGTAGGACTTTGTACTGGAAAGAACTCAATGGACAATTAAAAGCAGTCTTCCACTCATTCCCCTCTCGTATGCAGATGTGGAAATAGGCTTCCCGCAAATCCAGCTTGGAGAAAATTTTGCCCTTTGACAAATGGGCTAACATGTCTTTTATTATCGGTAGAGGGTACTTGTTTGATATTGAGACGGCATTTAACCCCCGGTAGTCCGTACAGAGTCTTAGCGTCCCATCCTTTTTGTCACGGAACAGCACGGGGGCTCCGACTGGAGAATTCGCTGGTTCGATAAACCCCCTGGCCAAGTTTTTATCAACAAAGTCCCACAGTGCCTCAAGCTCTTTTTGAGTCATTGCATAAATCTTCGGCTTGGGCAGTTGAGCATTGGGGACCAACTCTATCGCACAGTCAGTTTTTCGATGAGGAGGGAGTTGGTCCGCTTCTATCTCCCCAAACACATCAGCAAACTCCTGGTATCTATCTGGTAAGCCCTCCAGAGGTGTCACACTGAAACGTGGGGTTGCCACCGCACCCCTCCCCACTGCAGCACAAGGAACTCGGTCCGCCGTAGGGGCTTGGTAAAAGCCATCTGGAAAAGTCAGAGTCCTGTGTTCCCAGTTTATGTAGGGGTTTCTTTGGACCAACCAGGGAATCCCTAGGATGACCAAGGGATGACCAGCAGGTGCCACTACAAACTTTAACCCCTCACGGTGGCTACCTAATTGCAACTCCACCGTTCCTGTGAAATGGGTCACCGCCCCCCCCCCCCCCGCTGTTGAACCATCCAGCTGGGTGAAAACCATGGGCTGCTGAAGGGGGAAGCTGGGTAGGTCCAAAGCAGCAACCACGTCTGGGTGCATTAAGCACCGTGAACACCCCGAGTCAATTAATGCCCAAACCTCAACAGTCTTCATGTGGGAGCCCAGCTTTACCTTCACATTCAGAGTGGGACAGTTAGCACTCAGCAAAACATCTTCACACCCGTCCTCCTCCACCTGCCCACAGGCGCTTTTCAGAGCAGGTGGCTGGTGTTTCCCACCGGCTCTTTAGGATCACTTTCCTCCTCTCCGCCAAAATAGGGTACCTCATCAACTTTGGTCTCCCCCTTGGCCACCGTCATTCTTCTGGTCAGCGATGGCGATTTGCCCACCACTTTTCCAGACTGATCCACTGCCTTAGCTTTTGGGCAAGCAGCCGCCCTGTGGCCCTCCTTCCCGCACCGGAGGCACTGCCCTTTGGCGTAACGCCACTCCCTCTCCTCCTCCCAGGCTCAATACCCTGGCTTCACAGCCGCTGCAGCGGTTCGGGATCCCTTGACGATCGCCACTTGCCTTGCCGCCCTCTTGGTCTGCAAGGTCTCTTGGGCATGTTCAGCCTTCCCGGCCAGCTGTATCCATCCATGCAGGGTGTCTGGGTCGTCTCTGCCCAACACCCACCTCAGGACCTCCATATTCAGACCCTCTTTGAATTGCTCTATTAAGGTAGACTGGGACCAGTCATCAACCTTCCCAGCCAAAGCCTTAAACTCCAGGGCGTAGTCTGCTACCGACCGTTGCCCCTGGTTGAGATCCTTTAAAGCCCTTTTTGCTCTTTCTTTGGCTAATGGGTCTACAAAGTGCAACTTCAATGCCCACAGGAATTCTTCGAACTCATCAAGCTCAGGAGCTTTGGCCTCGCTTAACTGAACATACCAGTCAGCTGCCCGCCCCTTCAACTTGTTGGCAATGGCATTTATCTTGGCCCTTTTGGAACGGAAATACAGTCCCAATACATCCATATAATTCCTTGCATTTGTGAGGAAGAAAGACAACTTAGTTGGATCCCCATCAAATTTGACTGCAAAGTCTTTCACTCCTGCTCTGGGCGGGCCCCGTACACCATCTGGTCAGCCGGTCGTGCCCCTGATTGCTGGGGGTCTCCGTTCTCGAGGGGGGGGATTCTGAGAGACGAACTCTGTGAGGTCTTGGCTCAGCCCTGTGCCGTCTCCTGCCTCTCTCCAGCGGTGGTGCCACCGAGGGGGGGGGAAGGGGACAAATACCTGGCGCTTGATTCCCCTTCGCTCCTCACCTGGGGCCCCCATGCCATTGACAATGTCTTAAACATATACTCCATCGACTCCAATTTTGCCTCCACTACCCTTAGCCTTTCAGGGGTTTGGGAGTCCTCCTTCCCTCGTCCGTCCTGCTGCTTCCCCTCCGTCCTTACGACGATTGGGGATAACAGGTACCGCTGCTTCCAGGACATCCTGGACGTCCCTGGTAGGGGTCCCTGCGCCTCATCTCAGGAGATCAGCTCGCCTGGCGACTCTCTGGTGGTTTTGGGTGCTCTTCCTTCTCCAACCTCCTCTTCCTCCAGGCTGGAACTTGAACCCTCCTGTACCCCTGATGGTTCTGGAGTAGGGTTCCTCTCTTTTCTCCTAACTGTGGAATCGGGCACCCCATCGCTCGCTTCCTCGCTTCCACTGGTCTTGGGTTTGGGTTCGTTCATCACTAGCTCTACTCCCTCACAAGATCAAATCTGGAAAGGGGCTAATGGTAAAACTTTGTGATTCTCAGCTTTATGTAATGATTGCCTATCCTAATATACTCAGACTCACAAGCAGGAGCTTAATAATATCTGGTTTATTAAAGAATAGCATGCAAATACAAAGAAAGCTGAGAATGAGCAAAAGCATGCCAAATACAAACTAAAAACCCTCGGTGTAAACGTAATCCCTCCCTTCACCCAACTGTTTCAAATTCCCACCCCCGGTGCTGGTAACGAGTTCTGCTGATCTCCTGGGAAGAAAACCTTGAACACACTAGATAACCCAAACACATTCCATTCAACTGAATACAGATAACAAACCCAGTAGAAGGAGTCCTCACAGCCCCTCCCAAACAGAACACGTGTCAGCAACTTGACATGCGAAACGTTACAATGTACAATGCACATTGAAATGGTGAACATGACACCTCCTCTGACTCTGTGGAATATTTGGTTATTAAGGGACTAGGCATGAATTTGCTTTTGTTTCTTAACTGAGATTGCCGTCGTGTCTCACGCAGCTGGCGACATCAAATCCATGCATTATTCACCCGAATGTTAACTGTGGAGTGATAAAGGTAACCAGTCATCGTAACAGCAGAAAGCACAAAAACTTTGATTTCACCGAGAACTGCCATCATAGCAGGGCATCTTTTAATAAGGTCAAAACTCACTCTTCATCCTGGGCAGAACGGATCGTTCGTCTTCAGCAGAAATTGCCCAGGAGATATCTTTCTGGGCTGCACTGTGTCGGACTGCAAGTGAAAAGTTGTACTTTTAATATTTCACCAGCAAAATCAAAGTTAAACTTGTTTGATCAAACTGAACACATCAGGAAGAGAAAAATCTAGCTCAGCACATTCCTGGTTGGGTTTTGGGGGGTTTTTTTGAATGCAGGTGATGTTTTTGGTGGGGAGGGGACAGGAGATAAGGCAGATTATGACAAAACCGTAAAGCCTGAAGTGAAGATGAAGTCTTCTTCAAGTCAAGCTTGACTCTTAGTTCTATGGGATTTTTTCCCTCATTTTTCTCTATGGTTTCACATATTAAAACATGCCGAGTTGGATTCAGAGGTTGTCATATGTAGAACAGATCCATTGAAATAAATGGGAATTAAGTCAATCATGACTCTTTACATCCCATTGATTTCTATAGGGCCACACTGACTGTATTCACTTTCAGGACCATATTTTTCATCGTCTTCACTGCCTGCCTGTCTGTCAGCCCAAAAGGTAGACCCTACTAAGAATCCAAAGCCATATTGGTCAGGATTACTTTTATTGTAACAGCTATACTAAGAAATTCTCTTGCATGTCTGAATGTACTTCCCCTCCCTCACTTCATCTCCATGTGAAATAGGGGCTTGTCTGAGATGTTTTCTCAAGTTACTTTTTTGGCCTGGACTCAAACCTCTCTTATCTGACCATTGCCTTGGTAGTAGATTTTCCTCCTGATCTTCAGGGCCATTCCCTCTTCCCTCTGCACTACCTTACACAGTCTAACCAAGAGAGGATAGCATGGCTACCAGACATCTCAAGAGATCAAAAGGGTTGGGTCCAGAAGATGACCTTCTCAGTGGCAACTCCTAGAATCAGATTAGTCCCCACCCTCTTATTTTTAAGAAAATGGGAAAAGCAGTTTTCCATAGAGAACTGTTAGAAAGAAAGATTTTAAGATGTGGACAGCAGCTGAGATATTTAAGCTATATTTGTCATGGTTTTTTTTAACGTTTTAATACCGTAAGTTGCCAAGTGTCTGACACATAAGCAGCACACAAATAACGGTAATAAATAACATGGATAACCCCCATTGATCCACTTATAGTCCTTACCACTAGTTTTGATAGTATATACTCACACTAGCTAGATCAAAATCCACTATTTTGGGGGAAGTTTGAGCTTCTGCCCATATCCTCCAGAAAGTCCTTGTATCCCATAAACCCTGCATTAAAGATGACAGGCCAGCTTCCATATGAAATTGGCAGTATACAAATATTATAATTAGGCATCTGTGTTTATCTGTATATCTCATGCTGGCTGGAGGATTCTGGGAGTTGAAGTCCACATCTCTTAAAAGTTGCTGAGATTGAGAAACATTGGTCTACATTATTCCCTAATTTATTTAATCTCTATCTCCAGCTTTTTTTTCCCTGAAGCACTGCCTTGGTAAGGCTTTGGAGAGCATTTGTTAAGATGCTTGCACAACACAGCTGGGTAAAAATTGATTGCTTATGTGCCATCAAGTTGATGTTGACTCTTAGTGTCCATATAGATAGACCTTCTCCAGGACACTCTGCCCCAACATGACCCTTCAGTTCTTCCAGTAGCGCACTCATTGTGGTTGTGAGTCCATCCACGTTATTGCTGGTCATCCTCATTTTCTCTTTCCTTCCACCTTTTCCAGCATTACAGATTTCTCCAGAGAGCCTAGTCTCTGCATAATATGTCCAGAATACGATCATTTGAGCCTGGTCCTTCGTGTTTGAGTGAGACTGACTGAGGGCTGTTTTGGGTTAAAACTAAAAATCTCTCCTACCTCACCGCTGTGGGACTGTGGGGTTCATACAACAAGCTTAGTGTGCCATTGATTCAAACATGTTATACAATCCCCACCTATGTTTGTCTAAGTCTGAATCCAGCCAACAGTGCAACAGAATTTTTCTTTTGTAATAATTACTACTTCTTGTAAAAGTATGCGTTATGCTCGTTAGTATTAAAGTGCAGCATATTCCCTTACTTTGTGTTCTAAAGTAATATCAAGTATCTTCATCCTAACTGAGATTACATAGGACAGAAAGTGTTTTAACCCCCCCCCCATTTTCTGAAACTTGACTCCCCCCATGCCTCAGACTTCTAAACGAGATCTAGATTGCAAAGCTGTCCTTGTAGAGGCTGCTAACTGGCGCAGAATGCTGCAAGTTTATTATATCATGCTGAAAGATCTACCCTTGGTTGCAACGTGTTTCCTGGACACAATTTGAAGTATTGGGTTTGATCTTTAGAAGGAGCTTCAGCCCTGGTTATCTTAGAAAGTGCCTGTTTTGATAGGACCCTGCCTGAACATTAATGTACATTAGCTGTCTCAGAGATTGTTGGAGGCCTAGTTGTCCACGGACTCTGTCATTTTCACTACAGGTAGTCCTTGCTTAATGACCACAATTGGGACCAAAATTTCAGTTGCTAAGCAAAGCGGTCATTAAGCAAATCTGACCCAATTTTACGACGTGTTTTGTGGCAGTCGTTAAGTGAATACTTTAAGTGAACCACGTGGCCATTAAGCAAATCTCATGGTTCCCCATTGATTTTGCTTGCCAGAAGCTGGCTGGGAAGATTGAAAATGGCGATCACGTGACCATGGGACGCTGCAACAGTCATAAATGTGAACTGGTTGCCAAGCTCCCAAATCATGATCATGTGACCTCAGGGACACCGTGGTGGTCATAAGTGCGAAGACCGGGTGTAAGTTGGTTTTTTCAGCACCGCCGTAAGTCCGAACCGTCACTAAACAAATGGTTGTTAAGCAGGGACTGCCGTATTTCATTTTCAGGCTATGGACCACAGTCTGCCACCAGAGTTGTGCTTGCAGTAGCTCCCATTTTTTCTAGTTTTAGAAAAACAGTCAAGACCTTTCTGTTTCATTAGGCCTGGTTAGTTAATTACAATTTTCACATTTTTTTAAAAAAAAGCAAGTTTAACTGTTTGTTTTATTTTTTGTTCGCCAAAGAGATCAAGCATGTATTTTGTAAATAAATAAACAAATAAGATTTTTTTTTTAAAAAAAACCTCTCCAAACATAATCAGCAATTATTTTATTGTTGGAGAAATACTTCCATATAAATAGAAGTGGTTTCGGCTGCTCGACTGCTGGGGATGATAATTTTCTTTGGTACATAAATGTTTAGTTAAATGTTGTGTGATTTTTTAAAAAAAATATTCTATCAGTTTCCAATATTCAGGCCTGAGTGCTGTTGGTTTTACATCAGGATGAAATTGTCCCACCTGAGGAAGGTAGCAAGAGGCCCTGGGAAGCCCCGAGGTTTGCAGAAAATGCACTGAATATGGGGGAAAAGGCTAAGTCAAGACAGGCACTCCATCCACCTCCCTCCCCAAATAGTTCAATAGGGGTTGAGGGTCCCCTTTTCCATTCCTGCCTCCATCCTGTTTCCCATGATTTCTTCTTCGAAAATGGCATCGCTGGCTGGCCCCCTATACAAAGCCTGATGGTCCACCCATCACGCTAAGCTTTAATGTGGCTGGTTCAGTTTGGGCCAGGTGTGTTTTATGAACCAGGCCTCCTGCTTGCTTGCCTGCTTGCCATTATTTATTTATTTTTCTGTTGCAGGCCCTGCGTGTGCATTTTATTCTGAAGCGTGTTTCTCAACCTTGGCAACTCTAAGATGGCTGGCTGGGGAATCTTAAGAGTTGCCAAGGTTGGGAGACGCTGTTCTGAAGGGTTAAGAGTCAGAGGAAAGACCACGAGGGAAAAAACGGATGGGAGAGGCAGACTCGGGTTTTCACTTCTAACTATTCATTTAATATCTCGCTTTCCTATTCAGGAGGACCATCAGTGCTGCTAAGAGAAGCAAAGCGCGGTAATTAAAGCATAATCAAAACAAACAGATACCCGTTACAAGCATCTGGCACCAACAGGGGTGTAATTCCGTTACTGTGTACTCTCAGGTTGGGCTGCACCAGCACACGCGGAACAAGACGAACACAGGGCGAGCGCCCTTGCATTCCGGGTGGCGTGGCAAGGCGAGGCAGTCGTTTTCTTTTGTTGACCCGGGTTTAGCGTGTCGTGGGAACCCAGCCAGCGCGTGTTCCTCGAGCTTGCTCCGCAGCACGTTCGAAGCGCCTTTTCGAGAACACCAAAGCTTCTTCGGGAGAGACGAAGGGGGCGGGGAAACGATTCCGTGCCGCGGTGGGAACAACCGGAAAGCCAGCCCGGCGGGCCGCCGCCAGGACCGGCCATCGAGCGGAGGCGCCCGGCCTCGCCGGGGCAGCCGGCTCAGGCGGCCCTCGCTCGGCAGAGGGCGTCCCGCCTGCGGCTAGAGCGGAGCCGGGAGGCGTCTCCGGCGTTTCGCAGCTGGGCTGGGGAGGAGCTGCGGTTGTCGCCGCTCGCTCCTGCCACGTCCACCGGGCGCAGGCGAGCCTGGCAGCGGCTGGGGGCGCCAGCACGTGCGCGCCGGTGAGTTCCCGCGGGGCTGGGAAGTTGGGAAGCGCGGGGCCGGTGGATCGCGCTGCGCCGCGCTGCGCCGCCGGCGAGGAGCGGGCGGCCGCGAAAGTCTCGGCGGGGTCGGGCGCCCGGCCGGGACCCCTCCCGTCC
Organism: Candoia aspera; assembly: GCF_035149785.1. Classification (NCBI taxonomy): domain Eukaryota; kingdom Metazoa; phylum Chordata; class Lepidosauria; order Squamata; family Candoiidae; genus Candoia; species Candoia aspera. Next base: position 109,306,173 of record NC_086157.1, on the reverse strand, counting down.
CGGAGCCGCGCCTGGAACGGGCTCACTTCGGGACCAGGCAGCTCGGGGGCCGGGGCGGCCTTCCTTGCTGAAGTTGGGCCGGGGGAGGCGCGCCTAAGCCCGGAGCTCGAAGGGGGCCGCGGACGGGGACTGCCTTCCGAGCGAGCGGGCGAGCCGCGGCTCCCGGCGCCACGTTTCCTCGGCGGCAGGAAAGCGGGCGCCCGCGAGGGCGAGGGCGAGGGCGAGCGGGGCGGAAGGAGGCCGGCGGCGAGGGGCGGGCGAGGCCTCTGGGCGCTGCGGGCGGGCGGCGAAGGAGCCCGAGCGGAACTTTCCGGACGAGGCAGAAGCGGTTGCGCTCGCAGGAGGCGGCGGGAGCGCCTTCCCCCGAAGGTCTCGCCTCGCGGGGCGGGTGCCGAGGAAGGGCAGCGGGTCCCGCGTATCTCCTGGAAGGGGGCGGAGGGCGGGACGGAGCGAGGCTCCGGCTCCTTCCCGCGCCGCTGCAGCCCCGCCTCGGCCGCCCCGGAGAGAAGCGGCTCGCCGGAGTCGGGCAGCTGGGAACTTCGCGAGCTCTCGGCTGCTCTTGCCCGCTCTTCTTCCGCTCTCCCGCTGGGTTCTCCGCCGCCGGGCGCCTCCCCAAAGAGTTGGGGTCCCGGCGCCTGGACACCCCCCGCCCGAGTTGGGGGAAGCCAGGATGCAGGTCACGCTTTCCGTGGGGGTCTCAGTCCGGTGTTCGGCGTTCCCGTGACGCACCGAGCCATAAATCAGGGCGCGCTGCCCGGGCCGAGTCCGCAGAACAGCATGGTGGAAATGCGGTGGGAGTTTGTGGCTGCTTGGTGTGTGGTAGAAACAGCGGTTGTGGCACGTTGCGGGCGCTTTCCTGGTATCCTCCACGCGGGGTGGACCTCGGCCCCCCTCACTCCCGGTCCACATCGGCTGTATGGACTGGGGAGGATGGAAGTTGTAGGCCGGCACCTCCGGAGGGCACCGGACTCGGGAACGCTGGTACAAGTTGAACTTCGCTGTGTTTCCTAGAGAGAAAGTAGCAGTTCATTCGGGGGGGGGGGCAGGTTGTGCTGTCAAATTAGGTTTGTGTGGACATTCGGCAGTGATCTAAGGTTGATTTCTAGAAATGGGGAACCAGGAGTTTGGATGAATCTGAGGAGGAAACTTTGGTAAATCTTGAGGTGAGCAAGGCTTTCTTTTAAAAGAGGGTGTTCTCCTAGTTTAAGCAAGATGAGTAAGGGAAGCAGCAGAGACTTAATTGCTGAGGAAATTCATGTTTATTGGAAATACTGGGATAGCAGAAATGATTTTTGGCATTCCCCTAGTAATGGTGATACAGATTGCACTTTTAGATGTCACTGAATGCAGTGACATTATTTGTTTCTACTTTTATTTGAGTAATATGAGATTAATTGAGTTTCCATCTTGTCTTCTTCTCATGAATCTCCAGGCAAGTTACAAAGTCCTCTGGATATTTACTTCACATCAACCCTGTGAGGTAGGCTAGGCTCAGCAGGACTATTCTAAGGCCATCTGGCAGATGTCACGGCTGAGTGGGGAGTCTCCCTGGCTCTCCCCCAAGTTGGTACTCTGCAGGTATTTTCAGCCAGAATAGTGGTCTTGTTGGCTGTGGATGATGCAATTGTAGTCCCAACTTAAATGGAGGGTTTCTCTACTGATCATTAGGCAGCACTGGCCAGTTACAGTTGCAATTGAAATTATTCAACCCCCATTGCAAATCAGGTTGATTGTTAAAACGTACGGACTTTCAGCTGTTTGCAATGAACAAATCTAACAAAAGCAATTGAAATAGTTCAAGACAACAAATGCTTCAAGTGGTGTCCCCAAAGTCAACTGAAAATGCAACTTATCATGACTTCTCCAGTCTCAGAATTATTCAACCCCTTCATGGCAAGCATCTTCCGTACTTAGCAGAGCACCCTTTTGCTGTTATGACCTGCTGCAAAAGAGATGCGTAGCCGGACACCAGCTTCTGGCAGTGTTCCTGAGGAATCGTAGTCCATTCCTCATGGGCGATGGCCTCCAGTTCAGTAATCTTCTTGGGTTTGCGTGCTGCAACCACCTTCTTCAAATCCCACCAGAGATTTTCTATGGGGTTCAAGTCAGATGACTGTGATGGCCACTGTAGAATCTTCCAGGACTTCTCCTGCATCCAAGCCTTAGTGGAATTTGAGGTATGCTTGGGACCACTGTCCTGTTGGAAGGTCCAGTGACGCCCAAGCTTCAGCTTCCTTACGGATGGCATGATGTTTTCTCCTAGGATTTCCTGATACTTCAGTGAATCCATCTTGCCATCCACACGCTGCAGGTTTCCAGTGCCAGCCCCAGAGCATCACCGAGCCACCACCATGCTTAACTGTAGGCGGAGTGTTCTTTTCAGCGTACTAAACACAGAAGGTTCCCATGCCAGAACTCCAAGACGTACACCACTACTGACCCAAAAGCACAAGAAAAGTCAGCTCCGATATGCTCAAAATCATATAAATAAGCCACAGAAGTTTTGGGATTCTGTTCTGTAGAGTGATGAAACAAAACTGGAACTTTTCAGCCCGATGGATCAGCGGTATATCTGGAGGAAGAAGAATGAAGCATAGGCTGAAAAGAACACTCTGCCTACAGTTAAGCATGGTGGTGGCTCAGTGATGCTCTGGGGCTGCTTTGCATCCTCTGGCACTGGAAACCTGCAGCGTGTGGATGGCAAGATGGATTCACTGAAGTATCAGGAAATCCTAGGAGAAAACGTCATACCATCCATAAGGAAGCTGAAGCTTGGGCGTCACTGGACCTTCCAAGAGGACAGTGGTCCCAAGCATACCTCAAATTCCACTAAGGCTTGGATGCAGGAGAAGTCCTGGAAGATTCTACAGTGGCCATCACAGTCATCTGACTTGAACCCCATAGAAAATCTCTGGTGGGATTTGAAGAAGGCGGTTGCAGCACACAAACCCAAGAAGATTACTGAACTGGAGGCCATCGCCCATGAGGAATGGACTACGATTCCTCAGGAACACTGCCAGAAGCTGGTGTCTGGCTATGCATCTCTTCTGCAGCAGGTCATAACAGCAAAAGGGTGCTCTACTAAGTACTGAAGATGCTTGCCATGAAGGGGTTGAATAATTCTGAGACTGGAGAAGTCATGATAAGTTGCATTTTCAGTTGACTTTGGGGACACCACTTGAAGCATTTGTTGTCTTGAGCTATTTCAATTGCTTTTGTTTGATTTGTTCATTGCAAACAGCAGAAAGTCCGTACGTTTTAACAATCAACCTGATTTGCAATGGGGGTTGAATAATTTCGATTGCAACTGTAGAGAGTTGGGGGATGCTGGAACTTAAAAGCAAAATTTGAAGTTACTTTTAATAAGTCCCTGATCATTCTACATCAGTTATTCTGGGGTGGTTCTTTTCCTTTGTGCCAGTACTAAGATCTAGCTGAGGTTTCATTTCCTTGGCCTGATTTACATAGTGTGCTAAATGCTCAGTTGTTTAACTGTGGTTTATTAATTAACCAGTCTTGCCTGTTCATGCATCATAGCCAAAATGAACGCGCATTACAACGTAGTGCAATGTGTAATCCCAGCCAATATCCTATCCAAGCATTGACCTTCTTTAGGTTTAGCAAGATTGCTGTATCAACAATCCAGATTCTGAAATGATGGCACTTATTTAAGAGTGGTGTGAGCAGCGGGTTTTTTTTTCCATTGCCATCCTCTGCAAATTGAATTTTTGCTCCCTGCCCTGTTTTTATTGGCTGCTGAGCAGCCTAAATAGCATATTAAGTGATCTTGAATTTAATGAAATGCTGTTTTCACACTTCCATTTTTAATTTCCATAATTTAGCTTGCACCCTGTTGGGCTTCACATTATCGAACTTCAAGTAAGTGCTGTACTCACATTCCTGACCCCCATGCTAGAATATATGTAAAATTAAACCCACATTTTACTTATGGATATATAAAAATGTAGGCAGGGGCTCGTACAAAGGATTTGTATGTTTGAGGCTAACATGACTAGAATTTTTGCACCCAAGGCCATTGTATGTTTGCCTTCTGTGGTTGGACGAGCCTCATTTAAAGCTGGATTCACAGCTTGAATTAAGCCATAGTTTGTTTAATCATTGTTTTTTTTTTCCAGTAAACCCCTGTGGTTTATCTTTGTCTTTTTTTCAGAAATGTGGCCATGTTTCCAAAGAAAGCTATGGGGTATAATTGCCTGCCCATTTTGTTTCCTAAGAATGCTTATAGGACTTACATGGCGCCAAGAAATATATTATTTATTTATTGGTTACATTTATTTTCCTTCATTCTTGCCTTTTCTCCAAGGCCGTCTATCACAATTGAAAAAGTAAATTTTTTAAAAAAAAACTCTTCTAATTTTTTTCCTACAACAACCACCTTGTGGAGTAGATTGGTCTAAGAGGGAGTGACTGGGTAAAAATGAACTTCGCTTGCTCATGTTCAGCTTGAATATGTGTCTCCAGATCCCAGTCTAACATCTTAACCCTTCCTCAAACTGAACCTGTGGTGTAGTGCTGGAATAAGCCTGAACAAACCTTGATCTTCATGAGACCTCTGGTGTGGATTTGATCTGGGGCTTGAGTGGTTTTTCCAAGGATCAAAGGTTACATCCTTTTTGGCCTTTAAACACTTAGTAACCCCCAACGGACCAGAAATGTTGGACCTACCCACTCCAGTAACATTATAACATCACTAGCTACACCATTGTTTCCTTTGGAGATCCAAACCATTTAAAGTAAGGACCCCTGTTTTAAGGCAGTTGCCTGCTGCTCCCTAGATGTTGGTGTTTTGGGTTACATCTTTCAATTTATTAGCTAAAAAAAATTAATGTACCTCTCAAAATCAAGTCAAGTGGGGCCATATGCCTAACAGAGCTCTAGTTATCAGTGATCAGAATGGACATTGTCACATGTGGGCAGAACTGTGATACTCTGTATTTTATGACTTACATTGCAATGTTGTGTTTCTGCATCTGCATCTGGCTTAATCCTGTTTGGGTGCCATCTAAGGTGGACATTATAAATTTCTTTTGGAAGTGAATTCCATAAATTAACCATGTGCTTTGCAAAAAAGCGAAAAACCACTTTTCCCTTTTCTCCTTCTTAACTCTCCTTAATTGCCTTCATTGGAGTGTCTTGGGTTTGTTCCATCCCGCTGAGATTAATGGTTGGGTTGCCATAGGTTTCTGATGTTCAGTTAGGATATGGTAGAAGTTGAAAAAGCTTTGAGCTAAAGTGATTTCTGCTTTTTCATCGCTGGTGACAAAGCTGTTAATTAGAATGTGTCCTTTTTTAAAAAAAACCCTCTTATAGTACAGTTGCATTATCTGACCATTGTTTCAAGTGCTTTGTACAGATTAAACCTGGAGTACTTTCAGAGATGGATGTTGTTAAGCTTTAAGAATTAAACTCCTTAGAATTTTGGCATTCTTGTAACTGGAAAAAGAAAAGAACAGAAAAATTCATAGAAAAGAACGTTAAGAGAAAATCAGAGGGAAGCTCTAATAATTGGCCAGATAATCCATTTTGAATGTGAATGAAGCAGTCTGACTTCTGAGACTAAATTTGGCAGTTTGTAGGGAACATGAATTATGTATTAAGCCAAATTTAATTTATAGTGTTTTCACCCTTTATTCTGAGTTGACAGTTACCTGCAGAAACAGATCTTTTTGTGACCCTTCTTTTTTGTGTAACCTATTGATCTTTTATCAGTAAGGGGGAAACCTATCAAAATACAAGGAGGCTAATGATTTTAAAGATCAAACTAATCAAAATCGTATGCAAAAGTGATTGGCTTTGTGCATTTTGGTAAACCAGGGATAGACAATACATTTGTAATGGCCACATTTAATGTCTTGGGGGACAACAATGAGCAAAGCAGGCAGGACATTGTCACATGTGGGCAGAACTGTGATATTCTGTATTTTAGGACTTACATTGCAATGTTGTGTTTCCTGCCTCAATATGGCAAGAAACCAAATGGATGATTCTCAGCAATTGTGAATGGGGGTGGCCCAAGACTACCCAAAAAAAAAAGGTGCAGGAGGTGCAGGCATCCCTGGGACCTCATGTTTTCCTCTGGTTGCTGAACTGTGATTTGTTGAACAAGCCACCATAATCCAAGCTCACACATTGCATTCATAAACCATGGTATGTAAACCACAGTGATCGATTCATTTAATACATATGCCAAAATCAAATAAATCATGTTATAACTTAGTATGATGTACAAAACATGCTTTGGACAGTGTGTATGGTCCTCATTGATTCATGGGAAAGCCATCACAAATCATCTGGCCATGTAGACCCCCCAAATTCCCTGTGGTTCCTGATCTCTGAGAACAGATTCCATCTGTGCTGGATCTTTTATTTGGGCTGCTGATGAAAACACTTGGGAGAGCCAATACCCATTCATACTTGTCCATCTAGAAGAGAAAACTGCCTTGTTTATAGAGCAGAATGATATTGCACCGTTGACGTCCCACCAATTCCAGCCTAACTCGATAACTATTATCACAAGCTTCCTTTCTCTGCTGCAAAAAGATGCTGCATTAAGTTGGGTGGGTGGGGGTCCTAAACTGTAAAGATTATCCTATGGTTTAAACTGGGTGGTGGCAACTGTGGGTCTTAAGAGGGTTGTAGTCCAAATCAGATACAAGACACGTGTCATCCCTGGCTCAACCAAAGCAGGACCGGGAGCTCCTGCAGCACACTTTGTAAACGAAGGAAGAAACCTTAGAGTAGATAGAGAAGTTTGCTCTCAGTTTAAAATACTAACACCTCAAGTGTTTTTTTAAGATAAGTTCATGATACTAATAATAGTATATTAGAATTTATATATATATATATATATATATATAAAATTCTAATATACTATTATATTAGACACATACATACATACACAAACTTGAAGTGAAACAGGGTTTATGGTGCTGTGCTTTTTGCAAATATTGAATAATACTTAGTCTCCCTATTAAAGAGAGAATATTCTTAACAATGACCTGCTATGCCATTTAGTAAATTGTGGTTGGTTTTACTTGTATTGCATTGTTATCATTCTTCTCATCCTTTTTGGTGCTTAATTTTGGTGCTTTGGTGATTAAATGTGAGTTCTGTCTTAAAAGGGTCTACTTACTCAAGGTTCTCTTCACGTTGTATAAAAATGCCATGCTTTCAGTTGGTAAATGTGAGGGCTGTATATAATCTTGCAACTACCTTCTCCGAGTTACCAGCCTGCCAAGCAGCTGACCTTAGTGGCATCGAAGAAGAAAGTAGTAATATTGGGTGTCTTCCTCATCACTGGAAGATAGTAGATGATTAGGTTAGGCAGCTGATGGCCTAAAGCAGTGTTTCTCAACCTTGGCCATTTTAAGATGAGTGGACTTCAACTCCCAGAATTCCCTATGCTGGCTGGGGAATTCTGGGAGTTGAAGTCTACACATCTTAAAATGGCCAAGGTTGAGAAACACTGGTCTACAGCAAAATAAATCCCTCTTCCACAATTCCCTGATTTTTGCAGTGGGAAAATCGTTGGGGAATATTAGGCAGTGACTCTTCTATGTTTTTTTTTTTCCCTTGGATTGAGCAAAATGCTTTTTGAAACAAGGTGTTATTCATTCAAAATGTGTAAGAAGTTTTTTTCTGCAAGGCGGTCTAGAATAGCTATATTCTATTGTTCCAGAAAACAGGAAACAATGGGTTTATATTACACAGAAGCAGATTTGGGTTGGACATCATAAAAGCATTTCTAACTTTAAGAAGTATTTAGAGATGGAAGAGACTGTCTCCGGAAGTGATGGGCTGTCCTTTGCTGGAAGTGTTCACACACAGGCTGAATGGCCATCTGTTATGGATGCTGTAGTGCTGGATTCTTCTCTGGGCAAGGGAGTGGGCTAGGTCAGTGTTTTCCAAACTTGGCAACTTTAAGATGTGTAAACTTCAACTCTGAGAATTCCCCAGCCAGCATTCTGGGAGTTGAAGTCCACCCATCTTAAAGCTGCTAAGGTTGAAAAAAAGTTGCTGAGGTTGAGAAACACTGGCCTACAGATTTTCTCTGCTAAGCTGTGCCATTCTCACATGCTGGCTGGGGAATTCTGGAAGTTGAAGTCCACACATCTTAAAGTTGCCAAGTTTGAAAAACACTGGACTAGATGATCTCCAAAAACACCTTCCAACTTTGACGTTCTGTGAACTTCATTGGCTGAATGGCTGCACTGAGCTTCATATATCCTGTTGAGGTTATATGCCAAGTATGGGTAGTGTCAGGAACCAAAGAAGACCTGATTTGGGGGTGGCTGGTTAATTTTTTTAAAAAGCTAATCTATACAAAAGGAGCCATTTTAGCCCATCCCATGGGGGGTGCCTTTGGGACCTCCAAAGGGTTGCTGGTGCTTATGGGTGCTTATGGGCCACCCATATTGCCTCATTACTCTAGAGCAACAGACTGTTTCCTTTGTATACTGTAGCATTCCAGCCGTGCTACAATTCCTTAAAAAGATGACTTTTATGTGGCAATCTCAGTCTGCATAATTTGTTCTTTTGTTTTGCTAGAAAACGTGCGGTTATTAATAGAATTGCTATTTATTCCATACTTCTCAACAAGTAATAACTAAGATACATATGCCTACTGTTAGTAGCATATGGTGCAGCAGTCTGCGTCTAGCCATAATTTCGGGCCTGTGCAAAATACTTAAGGCTGCAGTTCTGTGTGTTCTTACTGAGGGAATAAGCTTTCCTAAAACAAGTGTGTCTTCTGACCACGCGTGCATACGTTGCCTTCTTTTTGCAAGTCACCTTGAGACTTTCCATCCTAAAGGGGGACCTGAAAAAGCAAACAAACCAACCCCTCTCCACTGAGATAAAACAGTGAAATTGGAAATAAAAAGTAAACTCATACTTCCATAACACATGATTTTATATGCTGAGTTCTGAGTAGTGCATTTCTGTTAAAGAAACAAAATGCGTGATGCTTTCAGAAGGAATTACTGCGTTTTCCATTTTCGGCTGCAGCTGCAAAACAAGTGGGGTGAGGTTTTCAGTAATATTAATATTTCCGAATAGCTTCTTTTTCTTGTTTGTCCATTAACATTGTAATGGGCTGCAAAGCCAGCGAGAGGGAAGAGATGTTTAGAAGTTGTGCCTTCACTGGCTTCTCAGGCACTTAGATGGGGTCCTGCGTGCGCTTGGAAACGTAACACTCCTTACCATAAGGACATGAGCTGCAAGGTTGGGGGGGATTAAGCAATGAAATTGATTTTCTAAACAGTGGCATCCGAGGCAAATTTTCAAGCAGCAATTCCCCTAGAAATGTCCGTCAAGCATCAGGTGGCGGGACAGTGAAGTGGGATCTCCAGTGCGGATGAAAACATGCACATCAGGAGTGTTGATCAGTCACCCAGACCAATCTAGTGATCCCATTGGGTTCAAGGCTCACCATACGTACCTTGCCCTGGATTCTTCGCCTATTTTAAGGAGTTGGGGGAAGCAGCAAGAAGAGGCGTAGGGATACACGGAGGTTACGACTGATACTGAAGAAGCAATAACTGAATCATCAGCTGAGTTCTCATCATGCTGAGACTGGGTACGTATGACATTCTGCAACCCCAAAAGACTAGGCAGGGTCAAATCTGGTGAATAATTGAATGGAGGTGATTGTAATGAATGCCTGTACCCAAATAAAATGCTCAGACTCAAAATCAAAGTTTAGGTTCTGATTTTATTTAGAATAGAGTGCAAACAGAAAGAAAGCTGAGAATGAGAAAAGCGCGCCTAAAGTCAAACTAAATAGCCCCGTTACAAACAGCGTCCCACCACCCCCTTCAATCATCCCAACCCCACATTCCCAGGTGCTCCTAACGAGCTCTGCTGATCAACAGGCAAAAAGGCCTTGACGTTAAAAAGGTCACCCAAACACATTCCTGCTTGGCACAGAGAGATACAGCGTTCAGTACAAGGTTTATCAGCAGCACCCTCCCAGCCAGGAACGCGCGTCCACAGTCTGGCACGCGAACCGTTTCGATGTACAAACACATTGAAACAATGAACCATTCTATGTCCATTATAGTCTGCAGTACTGGAAAGTAGAAAGTCAATCAATCTCCCACCCACCCCTCTTCTGGAAGAAGGGGATGTCTAACCAGTTCTCCCAAGTGAAGGACAGAGACAGATCCCCATAGACACCAGGAATAATTCAACTTTGCAGTTCATTATCATGAGATGATGTGCTGGCTACCATATTGGCTGGCTTCAAAAAAGGGTTGGACCAATTCATGGATGTCACGGGGATCAGTGGCTGTTACTTATTTATTAAATTTTGCCACCGCCCATCTCTCCCCAAAGGGGGGAACTCCGGGCAGTTTACAACAAGGGTTAGCCTTGATGGCAGTGGGACTGTCTCTGAAGGCCATCTTCTGAACTCCTTGTTCAGTTGGTTGGCCACTGTGAGAACAGACTGGAGGGCTAGATGAGCCAAAAGTCCGATCCAGTCCGGCAGGGCACTGCTTGTGTTCTTAGGATCTTAACACTCAAACCGTAAGCAGACAAGCCCCATTGTGGTATAGTGTTAATATATGAAGCAGTGGTTCTTTAGTGTTGACTTTAGCCTTTCTTTTATGCTGGCAGGGATATGAGTCTTGTCTTTCCATTCAGGAGAATGAATCTCACTCTTGGGGTCTTATTTAAGGTTGCGGCTACTTGCTGAGTTCCTCCTTTGTCCCAAAACAGGCAGTGTGGGGACTAATTTATTTACTTACTGCATTATATAGGCCATTCCAGTCCCAACAGAACTGTGAGCAGCTGGTATTCTTCAATACAAAAAAATTAAAATAGCTTATAGGGTATCTTCCAGGAATAAGGATTTCACCCTAACTGTAATCCCCTGGGAGATTGCAGCCGACAGCTTAAAAATCCAGGAAACTGGTGTTTGTCTCATTTTCTTGTTGGTTTGTCTTAGCCCAGCATTCTGTTTCTAACCGTGCCAGCCTAATTAAACCTGTTGCTCCCACTGTTACTACCATAGTAACTACATTTATGTTTTTCCTTTTAGCTGGAGTAGTCAAAATGATTTGTCATTTAAAAGAACACGCAGAGCTGGGGAGACCTTAGACATCTTTTAGTCCAGTTAAATACTTAACCTAGAAACTGCAATGCAGAATGCCTTAGAGCAGTGTTTCTCTACTGTGGCAACTTTAAGATGTGTGGCCTTTGACTCCCAGAATTTCCTAGCCAGCCAGCTGGGGAATTCTGGGAATTGAAGTCCACACATTTTAAAGTTGCCACTGTAGAGAAACACTGCCTTAGAGCATCCCTGATAAATGACTGTCCAATCTCTGCTTGAGTATTTCCTGGGTAGGAAACCCTGATAACTGCTGCTACTTCTTGCCGCAGCATATTGAACCTAAGTATATGTCCCTGCTACTTCTACCTGCTGGTTCTATTCCTAATCTCTGGGCCAGCGAATTGATTCTTCCATAGCACAGTCCTATAGACATCTGAATCACTCCTACAATGATTTCCTCAACCTCTTCCCTGGTCCAGGTTAACCTTTCAGTCTCTTTCACTCTTATGGTTTGGTTTCTTCCCGCGCTCCCACGCCCTTTCTGCATTGCTTTTCTTGGAACGATTCAGAAAAAATGGGGAAAGTAGAAAGGAAAACAAGCGCTCAATTCTCATTCTGAGAAGATGATCCTGTTCGCAAACGAACCCAGAAATATGCTTGCTTTATGATCAGGTGGGAAGTTGCTGACTACAGCTGACAGTTATGTTTTTTTTTTAAAGGTACATAAAATGGCTGTGATTACTAACCTGGCTAATAGGTTATGGTGAAGCCTGAGTCTACTAGTCCTCCAGGAAAATGAGGCATAAGCAGGAGTTGTTCTTAACTGCTCTCCTTTTGTCTTTCAACCCCTGCAGGTTTGAAGAGCTTATGTTTTAAAGCCGGCAAAGGGTTTGCTGGCCTCCACCCAGTTTTCTTGACAAGGTTTTTCAGAAGTAGTTTGCCATTGCGTCCTTCCTAGGGCTGAGAGAGAGTGACTGGCCCAAGGTCACCCAATTTGGACTAGAACTCACAGTCTCCCGGTTTCTAGCCTTAACCACTACACCAAACTGGCTCTCATTCATATTTATATTTTACACACACACACAGTATATATGTATCTCAATGTGGTGAACATGCCTAATACACCTGGCAAATTGCAGCTGGCCATGTCCAGCCAGATGGTCAAGTGTCTTACCCATGTTTAAGGCTAAAGTCAAGTTTAGCCTGGTTGGTTGTGTGAACATGTGCATCGTTTTGCCGCTATGGAATGGCTGCTGAAGGAGATAATACTGGGAGGGCAGGGATGAGCAGCCTGGTTTGGCCTGGGGGGCACATTTTATGCCCCCCTCGGGTTGCAGCTTGTGAGATTATTGATGTCACCAAAGTGGTCAGGACTGAAATTTTCTGTCCTTTTAAAAAAAGTTTTGGAGTGGATGTTAAAAGTGAGGATGCATGCCTTGTTTTGGGCAGGGTAAGGGGTCCAGCTTTAAAGTATCTTTATGTTTAAAAATGCTTTGTGGTGTTGTAAATTCCAGGGGGCCCATAAATATGCTGATGTCTCTTCTTCCTGTTTTCGCTTACAGTCCAGCAGCCTTCACTGCAAGGCCTTGCCCTTAGGGTGATGATTTTATCTCACTCAGTGGGGCTAACTTTTAATCCACATGATAATTACTAGTACAGGGTTTGTCGACCTACTTTAGGATGTGTGGACTTCAACTCCCGGAATTCCCCAACCAGCATGGGGAAAAGCATCTTGAAGTCCACATATCTTCTTGCTGGTGGGGAATTCTGGGAGTTGAAGTCCATACATCTTAAAGTGGCCAAGGTTGACAAACCCTGTACTAGTGGATTCCTCAAGCAAGGGGCTGATGAATTCCTTTGTTTTGTTTTTTAAAGTCATCTGAAATACAGTAGTAGCCACTTTAACCCCCACCTGGCCCTGCTGTTCTGCAGGACTGCACATCACCATTAATACTATGCCAACATCTCTGTAGCTATCTGGCTGTCCTGTGGCAGGATCCTCTTTATACAATTCATTAATCTTTAACTTCTGCCTTCTGTTTAAGGTAAATTATAAAGCTCCTGAGCAGGGATAGAGAAAGCAACCTCCTCTATAATCTTTAGGATTTGACTGGCCCAATTAGGAAGCTGTTCCTTCTTTTTATAGGCCTTCTGATTGCTTTGATTCCCATTCTTCTCTTTACAAGGATATTCCCTGTACAGGTAGTCCTCGACTTACGACCGTTCATTTAGCCACCTTTCGAAGTTACGATGGCGCTGAAAAATGTGACTTACAACCAGTCCTCGCACTTAACGACTGTCGCAGTGTCCCTGCAGTCATGTGATCAAAATTCAGATGCTCGGCAGCCGGCTCTCATGACAGTTGCAGCATTCTGGGGTCACATGATCGCCATTTGCAACCTTCCCAGCCGGCTTCCGACAAGCAAAGTCAGTGGGGGAAGCCGGATTCACTTAATGATCGCAGTGATTCGCTTAATGAACGGGGCAAAAAAGGTCGTAAAATCAGTGTGACTCACTTAACAACTGCCTTGCTTAGCAACGGAAATTTCAGTCCTAACTGTGATCGTAAGTCGAGGACTGCCTGTATACCGTGCTGAGTTCCTTGCGTGCAATTCATGGATTCCATGGCTGAGCAATGGTGCCCTCTTGCCTGCAATGAGGAGGGCTTCAGTTTGGCTCTAGTTTGTGAGTTACTTTGGAAATAAAATAGTCTGTTGATTGATGTGGTCCTTTGCATTGCAGAGTGAGCAGAGAAGATCTTTCCGAATCTGTGGAGAGAGAGGAGAGGGACAAATCAAGGCGAGTCTTGGTGAAGATTTACTTCTGCTACTGAGCGTAGGGTTTCTTGGTGTTGAGGATGTGAGCCGTTTGCCTGTGGCTAAAAAGCTTGCACACCAGTTTCCAATAGTGGTCAGTCTGAGGCTTCTGGGAGTTTAGAAGCAGGAGAATGAGGCTGAGGGTTGTCCCCAGCATTTGATCTTCAAAGATACGTTGCGCCTCACTTTGAAGAGCATTGCCGCACACACCAAAACACCACTTTGATTTCAGTGGCTCCCTTGGTGCTCTCATAGTTAGTGGCCACGTACCCATGCTGTGTCCCAGTTAGTGGCCACGTACCCATGCTGTGTCCCAGTTAGTGGCCATGTACCCATGCTGTGTCCCAGTTAGTGGCCACGTACCCATGCTGTGTCCCAGATAATTGCGTATTACTCTTTTGGAACATTTGCTTCTTCTGAGTCCCTCCACCTCGGAGCCAGAAGAGATATCTCTGTTTTCAGACTTTGCCTGCTGATCAGTAGAAGGACTTCATGCTAGATGCCTGTCACATGTTCTGCTTCTAGCAAGATCCAGAAAGCATTTTTCAACCGACTCTGAATGATACTATCCCAGAGGATAAAGAGACCGTTTCAGTCCTCTGTTGGAGGCGGCTTAAATTCCCATCAGGTTGCAGAATGGTAGAGTTCAGGATCTCAGTCTTAACCCTCATAGCTAATGGGCTTCCATCCTCCATGAATAACATAGAGGACAATCCAGTGCCTGTGTGGCTTTGGCTAATTATGGCCGATTCAATAATCATAGGTAAGTAAGCCAAACCAGAAAGTGCACAAGTTAAGTCATCCTTCTAGAGTACCTTCAAGCTCAAACGTTTAACGTGACAGAAAGGGGAAAATTACATGACAATTAATAACCGCATTGAATTAATTTTTCTTTTAATTAATTGCATCCTGAAATGGTGTCAGTACTCTGCATGATACCCCTTTCTTGGTGCAATATGATTAGTAGGTAGGTAGTAAAAATGGGCTTTGTCTGAGCTGGTGGCAGATGGCCAAAATATGGTCAGACTGACAAGTACTATCCTTACCATTAGTAGATAATGTTGCATGAAGCATGGCTGAAACTAAGGTTGGTAACCATGTCTACACCTTTTCTGTCTTTTCTGAGTAAAAGCCTGGATTGATCAAAGCTGTGATGACCAGCAGGGTTCCATATCTGTGGGCCTATTTGGTGACAACCATAAGTATCCATGGGGGTGGGCAAGAAGGAACAAGTGACAAAATTGCATTGTGGCATTGCAACACAAACTCCACTCCTTACATATTTATGTGCAATGCTGTGACAAAAAGATGAAAAGGTGGAGCTGGTGTCCTGAAGTCCTGATGTATGTTTTGTCTTTTGGTGTCATCATAGCTAGCTGTAGTGATGACCGAGGCATATAAGGATTGTGACTTGGAAAGTAAGAGCTGTAAATGGCGAAGAGCATGAACTGATGACTAAAATGAATGAAAGAAAAACAAATATATTGTATATTTCTGAAACTTAAAAAAAAGGAGGAAGGATGCAGTAGATCTGAATGAAGGTTGTTTGGTCTGTGAAGTGGAGATGATGAATACATGCAAGTGAAGGTGGAGGTTTAATTATGAATGAAAGGGCTAAAATGTATATTTAAAAATATGAATTGGTGTAGCCCAGGTTGCCAGTGTATATGAAGGTAGGAATCCATAGGTTGCTGATAGTTTCATGTTATGCTTCAATCAATATGATAATGGAAGAACCGGAGATTAGTTTTGGGGAAAAACTGCAACTTTCTAAATGAATGAGCTCCAAGAGGAAAAATGATTCTGCATCTGAATAGTTGGGTGGGAATGAATTGAGGGAATATAGAATGAGTGATTGGGCCATTAGGAGATCCAGGGATGAATGAGAATGGTTGATGTTTGGCAAGTATTTGCTTAGAAAAAAGGGTTTTTACTGTTTTGAATAAACCACATGTATTCATGCATATACACGGGAAAACAAAGTAATTGAAAAGCAGGATTGATTTGATTGTATATGATAGTCTGACAGAATTAATGAAGGGTACAGAGTTGGTGAGAGGTTTGCATGTAGGACAGAATATTGGTAGTATCCAGAGTGGATGGTAGGAAAAAAGAAACCTGGAAAAAAGGGAACTGTAATGGTTGCCTATTCTAAAACACCATCAGACTCATATGTAGGAATTCAAAGATATCTGATTTATTAAAGAATAGTATGCAGGATCACAGAGAAAGCTGAGAATGATGAAAGCGCGCCAAATTCAAACTAAAAACCCTCGGTGCAAATGAAATCCCTCCCCCCGTAGAATCTTCTCAAGTTCACAATCCCAGGTGCTCCTAACGGTTTCTGATGGTCTGCGGGAAAAGTCCTTGAGCAGAGAAAATAACCCAAAGACATTCCATTGTACTGATTTCACATACAGAGCTTGGTACAAGGTCTCACAGCAGCTCCCTCCCAAACAGAAATGCGCGTCAGCGCCATGGCATGTGAAACGTTACGATGTATAAACTACATTGAATCAGTGAATATGACATACTGCCCCCCCAAAATGAAGAATACATTAAGCAGCAGGCTTCAAAGGATAAGCAAGGTGGAAACGGTTAACTAAATCAGGAGCATTAACATGGTGGGCAGACACCCATTCAGGATGAGGAAAGTGTTTCCATCAGACCAGATACTGCAGGGTGCCTCGAAGCTTGCGAGAATCAACAAAGTCCTTGACTTCAAAGTGTTGTTGGCCGTCAATCATAATTGGAGCAGGAGGAGGAGGTTGAGGGTGCCAACGCGGTGAGTGGTGCACAGGCTTAAGCAAGCTGCAATGGAAAACGGTGCAAGCGTTTCAAATTGTGAGGCAGTTCCAATTTAACAGTAACTGGATTGACAAGATGAACAACAGGTAAAGGACCAATGAATTTGGGAGCAAGTTATTTAGAGGGTTGATGTCATGAGTAAGGATGGCGAGCAGGGGGCTCCCACCCAGACTGTCAAGCGCATGCGTAGCACTGAGGAACTGTTCAGCCATTCAAAGAGACACAGATCGGGACTGCCTTAACCTTTGGGGTTTATATGGCTGGGTTTTTCCCACGCTTCCTCAGTTTGTTAGGATTCTTGTTAAGTACTAGTAATAAATATTAGAGACCAAGTCATTGTCTCAGTGTGTTTCCTGGTAGTCAGGACATCAATCCTAACAAACTCATACTCCCATCGAAAGAGGGAGGAACAAGCAATTAAGCAGATACGTTTAGAAATGTCTTCAGAAAACCAAGAAATGCGGCTCGCCATCCAGCAATTGGCAGCAGCCCTACAACAACACCAGCAACAAGTAGATCTCCAGATCAACACATTACAAGCTGCCATGCTACAGCAGTTGCAACAACCAGCTCCGATTAACCCACAACCGGCACCAGCAGCAGCAGCAGCAGCAGCCCCACCAGTAATGTTGAGATCCCAGGGCAGTCTACCAGAGAAATTTGGAGGAGGAGGGGAAGGGGCATCCAATATTTCATACACTGGAAAGGGTACCCTGAGGAGGAGCGCACGTGGGAGAATGCCAGAGATGTACATGCTCCAGCACTGGTTCATCGATTCCATCAGCTTTTCCCTCACAAACCCAAGCCTCGCATTTTACCCGAGATTCCTCTTTCGCCTGAGCAGGCCGAAGAAGCCCAAGCTGAGGAGTTTGTGAGTGTGTATTCCCCCCGCCCCCGCCTGAAGCCTCGACTCCAGTTACAGAAGAGCCGGGTGAACCACAGCCCTCAACCTCGGGCTTGCATTTCCCAGGGGGGAGGGGGGCTGACCCTGCTAACTCTCTAGATGTTTTTCAGCAGCAGCCACCTGGCTCGGAGGCGTTATCGGATTGGGAGGGCAGCACTGCTTCGTCCGTGGAGGAGTTGTCCTTTGAAGAATTGCCTTCTTTGCCCAGTTCCCATGGGACTTTACAAGCAGACAACATATCTTATCAAGACTCTGGAGGGGAGGGGTCTGAAATGGAATATCAATCTGGAGGGGAGGGTGATGTCATGAGTAAGGATGGCGAGCAGGGGGCTCCCACCCAGACTGTCAAGCGCATGCGTAGCACTGAGGAACTGTTCAGCCATTCAAAGAGACACAGATCGGGACCGCCTTAACCTTTGGGGTTTATATGGCTGGGTTTTTCCCACGCTTCCTCAGTTTGTTAGGATTCTTGTTAAGTACTAGTAATAAATATTAGAGACCAAGTCATTGTCTCAGTGTGTTTCCTGGTAGTCAGGACAGTTGAGGTGATTTGATAAATTTAGTAGATAGATACACCTGATCCCCAACTTTGAAGTGTTGTAAAGAACGATGCTTATCAGCTTGAGACTTGTAAGCAGCCTCGGCATCAGCCAAAGCTTGTTGAATTACTGGCCAGGAATCAGATAGTTTAACAGCCCAGTCAGACGCAGAACATGTTTGGGACGGGCTGTGGCAGTTCAGGGATGGGAACAAAGTCGTGACCAGAAACCATGCGAAAAGGGGTTTGTCCGGTACTTTGATGCACAGCATTGTTGTAAGCAACTTCAGCAAAAGGTAACAACTCCACCCAATCGTCCTGATGGTAGTTAATGTATGCTCTAAGAAACTGTTCAAGAGTGGCATTTAAAATCTCAGTAGAACCATCAGTCTGTGGATGGGACGATGTGGACAGTGCTTGTTTAGTGCCAATCGATTTTAAAAATGATTTCCAAAATTGGGAAGTAAACTGTGTGCCACGGTCAGAAATTAAATGGGAGGGGCTACCGTGGAGGCGGTAGATGTGGAGAAATAGGCGCGCTAATTGTGGGGCTGACGGGATGGATGCACATGGAATGAAATGAGCTTGCTTAGAGAAAAGATCCTTTACAACCCAAATGACAGTTTTCTTCTGACTGGGAGGTAGGTCCACAATGAAATCCATAGAAATCTTGTCCCAGGGGTGGGATGGGCTGGCCACTGGCTGTAGGAGCCCCTGTGGTTTCCCCCCTTTTTGTTTTGACATGGCACAAACAGGACAGGAAGCAACATAGTCTTTTACATCACGTCTTAAGGTTGGCCACCAAAATTGACGGCGAACCAAATGCAAGGTTTTGACAAAACCAAAGTGTCC
Organism: Candoia aspera; assembly: GCF_035149785.1. Taxonomy (NCBI): domain Eukaryota; kingdom Metazoa; phylum Chordata; class Lepidosauria; order Squamata; family Candoiidae; genus Candoia; species Candoia aspera. The sequence continues at coordinate 109,287,181 of NC_086157.1, read as the reverse complement.
AGCAAGTTTATCATCATGGGAATGCTGCAAAACACCAGCTCTTAAAGTTTCAGGCACATAAAGGCAGTGTTCCACCCACGCCAGACCGTTGTCAAAAGAAACATTGTCTCTATTAGCTAGCAACCAAGTGTCAGATTTCAGTGCCTGGAGAAAGTCCTTCTGTAACTGAAAAGGAACTTGCACTTTCCACTTCCCAGACTGTGCTGGGGGCAGGGGTGCCTGCGCACAGGTCTGGCTCCGAGTGACAGCAACCAAGCCCAGTTGTGGTTCAGTGAGAACAGTCCCAACCACATCTGCCACCTGGTCAAGGTCCTGAGGTAAACGTGACAAAGCATCGGCCAGAAAGTTTTTCTTTCCCAGAATAAATTTTAACTGGAAGTTAAAGCGACTGAAAAACTGAGCCCAGCAAATCTGTTTAGGGCTGAGACATCATGGGGTGCGGAGGGCTTCCAAATTCCTGTGATCAGTCCAAACCTCGAAAGGGCATTTAGTGCTTTCAAGGAGATGGTGCCAGGTTTCTAAAGCTGCTTTTACAGCAAACGCCTCCTTTTCCCAAACATGCCAACGGCGTTCTGTTTCAGAAAATTTCCTGGATAGATAAGCGCAGGGTTTTAAGCAATTTTCTGAATCCCTTTGTAACAAAATAGCCCCAGTAGAGTTGTCAGAAGCATCAACCTGGACCACAAAGGGGCGCGCAGGATCAGGGTGCTGTAGAATAGGCTCAGCAGTGGAAAGCGTTTTTAATTTCTCAAATGCTGCCTGGCATTCAGGCGTCCAATTCAGCACTGCCCCAGGGTTTTTTACTTTGTGTGTCTCCCCCAAGCCCTTGGTACGGAGTAAATCAGTGAGGGGCAGAGCAATCTCAGCGAACCCCTGGATAAATTGCCAATAGAAATTACTGAAACATAGAAATCGTTGTAATTGCCTCCGGGTGCAGGGACGTTCCCAACTTAGAATCGCCTGAATTTTTGCAGGGTCCATTTCTATACCCCGGTCAGACACTCGATAGCCCAGATAGTCAAGTTGGGTTTTGTGAAACTCACATTTGGAAAGTTTGGCATAGAGTTTGGTATCTCTTAAGTTTGCGTAACACCTGTCTGAGGAGGCGTTCATGTTCCTCCTCGGTTTCAGTGTAAATGAGAACATCATCTAAATAAACCAGGACCCCGTTAAACAAATGATCATGTAATACTTTATTAATCAATTGCATGAAGACACTAGGTGCCCCTGCCAACCCAAAAGGGAGGACTTTGTACTGAAACAATCCTAGTGGGCAATTAAAAGCAGTTTTCCACTCATCCCCAGCTTTTATGCGAATGTGGAAGGAGGCTTCGTGAAGATCGAGCTTGGAGAAAATCTTGCCCTTTGACAAATGAGCTAACATGTCCTTCATGAGGGGCAGAGGGTACTTGTTGACAACAGAGATGGAATTTAACCCTCGATAGTCCATACAGAGTTGAAGCGTGCCATCTTTCTTTTCCTGGAATAACACAGGAGCCCCAACTGGGGAATTAGCGGGTTCAATAAACCCCCTTGACAGGTTTTTGTCAATGAAGTCCCGTAATGCCTCGAGCTCCTTCTGAGTCATCGGATAAATTTTTGGCTTGGGCAATTGAGCATTGGGGACCAACTCTATTGAACAGTCAGTTTTCCGGTGGGGGGATAACTGATCTGCTTCCATCTCCCCAAATACATCTGCAAATTCTTGGTATTGAGCAGGCAAGCCTTCTAAATGTGGCAAGTCAGGGTGCGGTGTGGCGATCGCTGCCCTTCCAACCCCCGCACGTGCAACTATCTCCGCTGTAAGAGCTTGGTAAAATCCATCTTTAAAAGTCACAGTTCTGTGCTCCCAGTTTATATAGGGGCTTTGATAGGTCAACCATGGGATCCCCAGGATTACCACGGGATTGCCAACAGGTGCTACAACGAATTTCAAAGTCTCACAGTGGCTGCCCATTTGCATTGCCACAGTTAGAAGGCTGGATAATTTTGCACAAATGGCAAAATTAACATGCTTAATGAAAGATAATAATATTTTGAAATTTAAGGAAATGTGGCAACCAATTTTAGATTACCTGTATGCAATTGATGAAAATGAAGCAATGATATTGGGTTTTGTATTGTAAAGAAGTGAATATTTTGAAATAAATAGTAAAATAAGAGTTCAAAATTATCGGGAGTCACATTAGGGGTTTTAATATATATCTTTAGCTTAGTCGGAAACCTCTTATTTATATGATTTGTATATGTTGACACACCTATTTTCCTTAGGAAAAAGAAAAGTTAAAATCATAAGACATTATAGCAAGATGTGTAGAAATGTATGTTGATTTTTTTGTTAATTTGTTTTGTTGAAAAATCTTTTTGTATATATGTCTTGTAGAATTTTTTTTGTAGAAATTTTTAATGAATAAAATCTTGCAATAAAAAAAAAAGAGGCGGAGAAAATGCAGAACGTTGTTTTAGAAGTAAATGAAGAGGTCTAAATAAGAAACCCCCAGCTGTGTGAATAGGATTAATCATTTAGTGAATGATTTAGTATGAATCTGAAATGAGAGAATGCTAGAAGAAGTATTTTAGAGGTTTGCGTGAGAGTTACAGTACTATGTCAAAGAGTGAAATTGAAACAAACATGATACAAATGTTAGCATCCAAGAAAAATGATGAAAAAGAAGTCATAAATGCTTAAAGAATGTTGAAATATGATAATGCTCCAGGCATAAATAGTGCAACAGGAGAAATTAAAATAGAGACGTGGTTGGCTTATGAAGTGGATATAGGTGCCTGGCAGAAGACCTGCTGATACCAAAATGAGGTGGCACAAATCATTATGTACTTGTGCAAAGCTTATGAATTATGTGCCTGTATCATTGTGCGTCATGACACAAGTACATTATTCATGTCATTTGTGCAATGATGCACTTCCCCCCTTTTGGATGGCAATGGGAGTGGGATTGTTTTATATAGTACGTGTCGGTGTATGAAGACTACCCGGTCGCCTCATGATTAGAAGAATGCCATCTATAGAAAGGGAAAGGTAGCAAAAACAAATGCAAAAACTACAGGGAGATTTGTTTGTCAACTGGCCTGGGAAGATGTTGGCAAAATTTTGATAAAAGGCCAGAAGAGTTGAGTAAAAATTGGGAAGTGCAGTGCAGCTTTATGCAGACCGGATATTTTTTTCTCTTTGTAGAGGACTTTAGGAATCTGAGAATGTTTACTGTTAGTTGGTTTATTTAGAAAAAGTATGTTAAAGTGAATAGGCTGGGCTTACAGAATTTTTTGCAAAGATACAGAGTTGAAGGTTGATTGGTGAATGTGGTAAGAGTGCGAAGTGATGAAAGCAAAGGTGCATGAGAATAAACAGAAGAATGGACCAAGAAATTTTAATACATAAAGATGCTGGCAGAAAAATAGCCCATTTTATGTTGCCTGCTGTGAGGAATGAATGTTTGTCAAAAGAAGTAACAATTGCTGTATATAAGAGTATGCTTCTGCATGTTGTATTGTATGGAAGCAAGAGGAGAAAGGTAAAGTAAGTTGAACGTAGTGAGAACGGAGTACTTAAGAAGAATACTTTGGAAGAGAAAAAGTGATAGGAACAAAAAGGAATGGGTGCTGGATTAATCCAGAGTGAGTGGCCAGTAACAAGTACACAGAGTTTTGTCAAGTAGAGAGAATACAGGTAGTTCTCGCTTAACGACCACAATACACCCCAGAATTTTGGTTGCTAAGCAAACCGATCATTAAGCGAATCAACCCGATTTTACAACCTTTTTTGTGGCGGTCGTTAAATGAATCACCACAGGTGCTAAGCGAACCACATGGTTGTTAAGCAACTCATACAGTTCCCCACTGATTTTGCTTGCCAAAAGTTGGCCGGGAAGGTCAAAAATGGCGATCGTGTGACCAGGTGATTCTGCAATGGTCATAAATGCTAACTGGTTGCCAAGCACCCAAATCGTGATCATGTGACTGCGGGGATGCTACGATGGTTGTAAATGTGAGGACTGGTTGTAAGTCGGTTTTTCAGCACCGTTGTAAGTCTGAACCATCACTAAGTGAATAGTTGTTAAGCGAGCACTACCTGTAAATTAGAATTGAATTGCAAAACAAATATATGAAGGAAGAGTGAATGGGTAGAAAGGAAAAAGAAGACTGAGAACGTAGTGGTTGGATGGAGTTGATGAGGTCCTCAAAAACAGAGAGGCGAGAAGTTTAAAGAACAAAAGGCAATGTTGGATGAAGTATTGTGAGAGCCAGGATGGCTTGTAAGGACAGAAGGGTATGGAAAGAAATTGTGAATTATGTTGTTTTGAACTAGATTTAGTTACGTTTCCTTTTCTTTTACATACCTTGTGTCTTTAATGTCCTTGTCTTTCTATTTCTTCCTTCTTTTCGGCGCTCTGCATAATGTTGCTTATCCCGAAAGTGAATGGTGCGAAGGGTCTATATTATTCCATCGTCCTTTGGGATTGGGGCATCTTATAAATGCTGTTAATAGGTAAAAACATTTCCTGGAATTAAATTTAGTTTGTTGTCCAATGGCCTTGTCTTTTTGATGCACACCTTCTGCATGCCCCTCAGAGGCTAAACGAGGTCCTTGTCCCCCTAACATTGTGCAGCTTAGCATTCGAGTGATGTACAAAGCAGGTCTCTGTTTGCATTTTGTAAACGGGGGTAAAAATATTCCAAGAAGCGCAAGGCCGCATCACCTCTCACGTCCTCCTGAATCGCCGGCCCTGAAGTGTTTGCTGAATGCTGTGATGCCAGGTTCATCATGATCACCCCATACTAATTCACTCTGTTAGTTGCCTTTCCCAAACTGAAAGATGATTATAGAGTGCACTGCAGATTAATCTCTGAGATAGTTTGGGCAATGGCATCTTGAGTCATTTTATCCTGCAAAATTCAATTAAAAACTCTTCAGGGAAGGCCTAGTGGAGTTAAATGAAGCCTTGCCAGTGTTTGAGGACTGTTGGGTGGAAATCAGAGTGAAATGTAGGTTTGTGCCAGTGTGGGTGTGAGGGGAGAAGAATAAGGAAACAGTGAAGGGAGAGGAAGGTGAGGCAGTGTTTTAAAATATAAGCAATCTAAGCAAAAATGAGAAACCTGAGCAGTGCATTTGCACTTATTTAAAGTATATAAGATGTACATCCTATAAGCTGCTGGATCGCATATATGTACTTTATTACAGGCTTAGACCACAGTGTATGCACAGAAGCATCCATAGCATCCAATACTTTCTTGAAAATTATGAAAGCAATGTCACACTGTTGTAATGCAAGTGCCGTCCCTTTCATATGGGTGTGCGACATTACAGTGTGCATACAAAAGGGGTGGAGCTTGATGCAGTGTTGATTTGCCCCTCCCTGTGGGTGCCTTTGCCCATCCACAAAATAAAACCATAAAAGAGAATACAGGTAGTCCTCGGTTAACGACCACTTATTCAGCGACTGTTCGAAGTTATACTTGCAACTGGTCCTCAAGGTTCTGGCTATCCCAGCACCCCTGTGGTCATGTGAGGGCTTGGCAACGGGCTTACACTTACAACAGTTGCAGTGTCCCGCGGTCACTTGATCGCCATTGGCAACCTTCCTTGCCGGCTTCCCACAAGCAAAGTCAATGGGAAGCCGGCAGTGAAGGTCACAAGTACTCCTGTAAGTCACTCGCAATCCCACCGATTTTTCTCCCGAGAGGCCTGGCTACGGAGTACGAGATCCTGGGGATCTCGTACTCTGTAGCATGCGCCCGCCCTCAGCACTCCCTTGCCCACAGTCCGTAGCGCCCAACTACAGTATGCTTGTTCTGGGCTGCAGCAGCCACCCCCTGTCTGGCTGTGCTCGCGCCGCAGAAGCCACCTCCCCGCCTGGCTGCACTCTGTAGCCTTTACCTGCTTGCCTGCTTGCAAACCACCTGGGGCTTCTGACTTCCTGCTGGCTTCCCCATTGACTTTGCTTGTTGGAAACTGGCAGGAAGTCACAGCTCGCGGTCATGTGAGGTCCTCGCTTAATGACCCGCAATCCTCACTTAACAACGGCAATGGGGACTGCTGGGATTGCCATCGCTAATCAATGCAGTCATGTGACATCGCGCTTTACGAGCACAACGCTTAGCAATGGAGATTCTGGTCCCAATTACCGTTGTTAAGTACTATGTTTACTACCTGTAAATATAATCAGGCTTTGATAAGAACAAATGTTAGCCCCTCCCCACCGGGGGTACCATACTATGGCAGGTCCTAGATGCTAAAAAAACCCAGTATTTTGCAACTGGGTCTTTCACCTTTAAGTTTCTCTCCTTCAGAAATAAGTGTAGAATTCGTCCAGGGGACCATGCATTTTCTATGTTAGAGACTGCAATAGTCCTACCCAGATATCAGTATAAAATAGAATCACGTGTTCTATTGATTCTGTCTTCCTGATTCACCAGGGCACAGCCCCTGGGTGGCTGGAATGTTGTTAAATTTGCCCTCTGGGAGCGCTGAGGAGAGCATTAAAAGGGTCTGCAGAAAAAGGTCGAGTGATATTGAGGACAACTAAGTGACTTCATGCAATTTGCAAGGTAGTATCTTGACTTTCTCTAAGAGATCAATACATTCTGACTTCACCTTGTAACTCTGCATTCCCGCTCTGTTGCTTAATACTGTCCTTCCCTCTGGCTGAACTTGAACTTTTAACTGGAGTTCAGAGGATAGTCTCAAAGTGTGCTGGTTATAGGCTGCTGTCCCTCATACTAGACAGACTTCCTGGCTGCCACCTGAAGTGGTGAGTTCTTCATTGGAAGTCTTCAAACAGAGGCCATAAGGTCATCTGTCAGCAGCGCTGTAATGGATCCTGCAATAAGCGGTGGGATGAGCTGGCTCAGTGTTTGCTGGCTGGCTGAGGAATTCTGGGGTCGAAGTCCACACATCTTAAAGTGGCCAAGTCTGAAAAACACTGAGCTGGATGATCTCACGAGCCTGCACTTCTTTGAAGGGCTTGTCTTAAAATCAAGCAGCTTTCTGTGCCTATTCCTAACTGGGAGATGTGTTACTTGCCTGCATGAATATTATGAGTATCGTGCGATCAGTATCATTTTAGGAACTTGCTGCTGTCTGTCACTGACCCACCTGGACCAGCCAGAGAGCATCTCTCTCAGGGGACCAGGATGAGTTCTGCATCACATCAGAGATCTTTCTGTCTATTCCACAGGAGGATCAGGGCATCTTCAGCATAACAAGCAGCTGCTTTGCCTCTCAACTAATGCCAGCTCAAAACAGGTCTCAAAATAGATGACATCTCTCTTGGTTGTTGCTTCCTCTTTCTGGTTTTTCAAATGTCCCTGTTCTGCAATCTGTATTTTTTTCTCTCCTTAGCTTCACACTAACTTCTTTCTCTGTTGTGGAGCTATTTTGCTGAAGCTAATGCCCAGCGCTTTCTGCCATTGTCCCCTCCCTCAAACCAGCAAGCTTTCCACTTTCCACTTGTGTTTATCCACTGAGTCTTTTTCATTTCCCATGTCCCACCCCATTTTCTGCTCCTCTGTCCTCCTGTGGAATCAACTCCTTCTCAATCTGCCCTTCCTTTTATTGATTGCCAAGCCCCAATTTGAGCTAAATTAATTTGCATTCTTGCCTCTCATTGTTTTTGATACAGGACTAGTGATTTGTGAATAAAGCTTAGTTTCTCCAGTCCCTCCCTGTAGTCACTGCTCAGAATTGTCTCTTTGAACAAAGCAAGCACTGATCTCAACAGTGTTGTTTTATTTTACTTTTAAAAGCATTTTCTGCTTCAGCGCGCTAGTGCCTTTGTCACAGGGAAAGTAAGAGAGATTCTCACTTCTGAGCCCCAGGTGACTGATGCAGCAATGGTTAACTTATGTAATTCTCCTATTTCATATTCACATCTTTAGGTGGTTTGATGAGGGTTGTTTATAATTAGATGTGTTTTGCCCAACTCCACATGCATGCTATGTGCCTAAAGAAGGTGTTGTTTGGACCAGTGGGCAGAGTTGGGATTTTGAGAACATGTTGTGGGTGTTGTCACCAATGGCAAGTGACAGAGACTTGCACTTTCACAAAATCACTGTAGCGGTGTGCATTGCCGGTTGCAAAACACTCATACAGCAGAAGATAAATTACACCTTGTAGGAATGTTCTCTTCCACAGCCCTGTATATGTCTCTCCTGGGCAGATTGGCCCACTTCTAACTAGGTTGCACCATCCACTGTTTTTATTTTCCCAAAATGCCTCTGGGCCCTACCTATTTGATACTGGCTTCTCAGCCTGCCAGCTTCCTGTTTTCTTTTTAGTTAAAGGGATCTTTAAAATAGTAAGTCAGGTGTATCCGTGAACCTGAAGAGGACCAAGGAAGATGTCCAGGGGCACTCTTTATTTTCCAGCCTTGGTCTGAAGATTTTTAGCTTTAAAAAGGCAATAAACAGTAAAATAAAATAACAATAAAAGTGTATAAAATAGGCAGAATTGGGTGGTTAATTTTTCCAGACTTGGGGCCTCAAAGAGCAGGGGCAATGCAGGTAGTTTCACCAACAAGATTGTGACATCTCAGGAAACTGTGAACCTATTGTTGTTGTTGTTCATTTTTCAGGGATTTCAAGTGTTTTTAAGGATAGAATTGGGAACAGGAAGTCTCCACCTTAAAAAGCCACCAAACACTTCATATGGTAAAAAATTGTCCATCCAAAATTCAGCCATATTTAGTTGAGTGTGTTGCATTTGGTTTAAGGTTTTGAATTACAGTGGCCAAACCAGGTTAATATGAGCTAGAAGGACAAACTGATACACTAGGAAGAAGCCCTCCCAAGTTCCCATGTCATGTTAAGCCATAATATGACATGACTCAGTGCTTGCACAGGGGACCTTTCACCTTTCATCACATGGTAGTTTCAGGGTACAGACTGGTAAAATCCCTGCTATCCTTTCTTCTTCTGTCCAGTATCATTTATTGGTGTGAGAAAACCAGTCACCAGTTGCTCTCCTGAATAGATGGTGTAATGGGTGGTGGGTTCCAGCTTGAATTATTTATTTATCCTTAATTTTTATTATTGGCTAAACAAGTAATCCTCACTTACCAACTGCAATTGGGACTGGCAACTCCGTCGCAAAGTGATGTGGTTATTAAGTGAAAAATTGCCTGACTTAGGATGGCAGTTTGTCAGTTCTGGCTGTGGTTGTTAAGCGAATCACCCACAGTCGTTAAGCGTGACCACATGACCGCAACTTGCAACCTCCTGCTGGCTTCCCCATTGACTTTGCTTGTTGGAAGCCGGCTATGAAGGTTGCAAATGGCAGCACTGTGGGACACTGCAACCATCATAAATGTGCGCGGGTGCCAACCGCCTGGATCACAATCACATGACTATGGGGACATTGCAACGGCTGCAACTTTGTGGACCAGTCGTAAGTCTTCTTATTCACTGCTGTTGTAACTTTGAACGGTTGCTGAACAAGCCGTTGGTAGGAGTTACCAATCTTTCAGGAGACCGATAGACCTATGAAGTGCTTGCATAGAGGTCGCCATCTACAGGCAATGCAGATTACTGCAGGTTGGCATCAGATCTGAACTCCAACTTGCAGTAATCTAAACAGTATCTAGAGGTCAGCATTTATGAAATTGTTTCCTAGGGTGGCCGGTTTGTTGGGAGAGCAGTCGTCCTGTTAGAGAAATAGAAGATTGAATGTCATGTTCCCCGTTGCAAGGCATCCATGCATCACAACGGGGAACATGCCTTTCAGGAAGGAGGAAGGGATAGCCCTAATCCGTTAAGCACTCAACCACTAAAAGCAATCAAAGGGCAAAGGGGGCACACCTTTGCCAGAGCGGCCATCAACAGATCGGCGGAACTTCCACACATTACCCCGGGGCACGAACCTGCAACGGATAAGGAAGAAGAGACAGAAGAAACCAGAGGTGATCACCCTAATCACCCATCAGCAGACCGGTATTGCTTCCAGATCGCCCATCAGGGATCCGGATCCAACCTGTGGGACAATAGGGGGTGGAGGGGGACAAGGTCCGCCACGCAGGTATATACGGGGTACCCCGCAACCACGCCCGCATTCCCGGCTTTTTGCGCGTATGCACTCTGTATTCAATAAACGGAAATCCTTAGCCCGTCTAAGTGAGTCCGTGCCTTATTGGGTAATGAGGCAACCGTTACATTGAACTACCTTTGTCAAAATCTGGCTGATTGGAAAAGCTTATTTGAAATACTTTGGAAAATTTATTTTTCAGTATAGGACTTCCAGGAGATCAATGCTGTCATGCTCAAGACTCCAAAGAGGAAGAAGATATATGCTATGTAAGGGATTTGTCCAGGCTGTTGCCAGCCACAGCCAAATAGCTATGAGATCTGACAGGAGAGAATGGTACGTAATGGGCTGTGAGAATAACCTTGAGGGAGGAAAAGCCACAGCCAAGGCAACGATTAGATAAGAGAAATCCAAGTCCAAAGCAGGAGTGGAATTTGAGAAAATGTCTCAGACTGGACTCTCCCTAGTTCTCTTTAGGAGAAAGGCAGGGAGGGGCGAGGCACATTCAGAATTGCATATTCTGTTACTATAGAAGAGGCACGTTCCTGTATGTATGTATGTATGTATGTATGTATGTATGTATGTATGGTTGGATCCAATTTATATAGCCACCCATCTCACCAGGGGCGACTCTGGGCGGCGTACAACAATCAGATAAAAACAATATATATAGCAATAAATAAAAATGTAAAAGCCTTATAATAAAAACCATAAAAAGCCAAAAAATGCAAACCCTAAACAAGGGGAGGATAAAAATGTAACCCTATAATAAATGGATCAGTACAACCAGAGATATGTCGGTATACCATCGGAAGATGAGACCCCCAGGTTGGAAGATGGTCAAAATGCTACTGGGGAGGAACAGAGGATGAGCTCAACTAGCCCCAGTCGTGATGACGCAGCTAGCTCAAAGCCGAAAGGACGGTTAGCGGCCGACGGTGCTGGTGGTGAACGGCGAATCCGATGTTCTAAGGATCAACACACCATTGGAACCTGGAATGTAAGATCTATGAGCCAGGGCAAATTGGATGTAGTTATTGGTGAGATGTCAAGATTAAAGATAGACATTCTGGGCGTCAGTGAACTGAAATGGACTGGAATGGGCCACTTCACATCAAATGACCACCAGATCTACTACTGTGGACAAGAGGACCACAGAAGAAATGGAGTAGCCTTCATAATTAAGAGTAAAGTGGCTAAAGCAGTGCTTGGATACAACCCCAAAAACGACAGAATGATCTCAATTCGAATTCAGGGCAAGCCATCTAACATCACAGTGATCCAAATATACGCCCCAACCACAAATGCTGAAGAAGCTGAAGTAGAGCAGTTCTATGAGGATCTGCAGCACCTACTGGACAACACGCCTAAAAGAGATGTTATTTTCATCACAGGAGACTGGAATGCTAAGGTGGGCAGTCAAATGACACCTGGAATTAGAGGTAAGCATGGCCTGGGAGAACAAAACGAAGCAGGACATAGGCTGATAGAATTTTGCCAAGACAATTCACTCTGCATAACAAACACTCTCTTCCAACAACCTAAGAGACGGCTTTACACATGGACTTCACCAGATGGACAACACCGAAATCAGATTGATTACATCCTTTGCAGCCAAAGGTGGCGGACATCTGTACAGTCGGTAAAAACTAGGCCTGGAGCTGACTGTAGTTCAGACCATGAACTTCTTCTTGCACAATTTAGGATCAGACTAAAGAGATTAGGGAAGACCCACAGATCAGCTAGATATGAGCTCACGAATATTCCTCAGGAATATGCAGTGGAGGTGAAGAATAGATTTAAGGGACTGGACTTAGTAGATAGGGTCCCGGAAGAACTCTGGACAGAAGTTGGCAGCATTGTTCAGGAGGCGGCAACAAAATACATCCCAAAGAAAGAGAAAACCAAGAAGGCAAAATGGCTGTCTGCTGAGACACTAGAAGTAGCCCAAGAAAGAAGGAAAGCAAAAGGCAACAGCGATAGGGGGAGATATGCCCAATTAAATGCAAAATTCCAGAGGTTAGCCAGAAGAGATAAGGAATTATTTTTAAACAAGCAATGCGCGGAAGTGGAAGAAGACAATAGAATAGGAAGGACAAGAGACCTCTTCCAGAAAATTAGAAACATTGGAGGTAAATTCCAGGCCAAAATGGGTATGATCAAAAACAAAGATGGCAAGGACCTAACAGAAGAAGAAGAGATCAAGAAAAGGTGGCAAGAATATACAGAAGACCTGTATAGGAAGGATAACAATATCGGGGATAGCTTTGACGGTGTGGTCAGTGAGCTAGAGCCAGACATCCTGAAGAGTGAGGTTGAGTGGGCCTTAAGAAGCATTGCTAATAACAAGGCAGCAGGAGACGACGGCATCCCAGCTGAACTGTTCAAAATCTTGCAAGATGATGCTGTCAAGGTAATGCATGCTATATGCCAGCAAATTTGGAAAACACAAGAATGGCCATCAGATTGGAAAAAATCAACTTATATCCCCATACCAAAAAAGGGAAACACTAAAGAATGTTCAAACTATCGAACAGTGGCACTCATTTCACATGCCAGTAAGGTAATGCTCAAGATCCTGCAAGGTAGACTTCAGCAGTTCATGGAGCGAGAATTGCCAGATGTACAGGCTGGGTTTAGAAAAGGCAGAGGAACTAGAGACCAAATTGCCAATATCCGCTGGATAATGGAAAAAGCCAGGGAGTTTCAGAAAAACATCTATTTCTGTTTTATTGACTATTCTAAAGCCTTTGACTGTGTGGACCATAACAAATTGTGGCAGGTTCTTAGTGGTATGGGGATACCAAGTCATCTTGTATGCCTCCTGAAGAATCTGTATAACAACCAAGTAGCAACAGTAAGAACAGACCACGGAACAACGGACTGGTTTAAGATTGGGAAAGGAGTACGGCAGGGCTGTATACTCTCACCCTACCTATTCAACTTGTATGCAGAACACATCATGCGACAAGCTGGTCTTGAGGAATCCAAGGCTGGAGTTAAAATCTCTGGAAGAAACATTAACAATCTCAGATATGCAGATGATACCACTTTGATGGCTGAAAGTGAAGAGGAACTGAGGAGCCTTATGATGAAGGTGAAAGAAGAAAGTGCAAAAGCTGGCTTGCAGCTAAACCTCAAAAAAACCAAGATTATGGCAACCAGCTTGATTGATAACTGGCAAATAGAGGGAGAAAATGTAGAAGCAGTGAAAGACTTTGTATTCCTAGGTGCAAAGATTACTGCAGATGCTGACTGCAGTCAGGAAATCAGAAGACGCTTAATCCTTGGGAGAAGAGCAATGACAAATCTCGATAAAATAGTTAAGAGCAGAGACATCACACTGACAACAAAGGCCCGCATAGTTAAAGCAATGGTGTTCCCCGTAGTAACATATGGGTGCGAGAGCTGGACCATAAGGAAGGCTGAGCGAAGGAAGATCGATGCTTTTGAACTGTGGTGTTGGAGGAAAATTCTGAGAGTGCCTTGGACTGCAAGAAGATCCAATCAGTCCATCCTCCAGGAAATAAAGCCAGACTGCTCACTGGAGGGAATGATATTAAAGGCAAAACTGAAGTACTTTGGCCACCTAATGAGAAGACAGGACACCCTGGAGAAGGTGCTGATGCTGGGGAGAGTGGAAGGCAAAAGGAAGAGGGGCCGACCAAGGGCAAGGTGGATGGATGATATTCTAGAGGTGACGGACTCGTCCCTGGGGGAGCCGGGGGTGTTGACGACCGACAGGAAGCTCTGGCGTGGGCTGGTCCATGAAGTCACGAAGAGTCGGAAGCGACTAAACGAATAAACAACAAAATAATAAAAGTAGTTCAGTATTCATAACTTTGGTGTTCAAGTCTGGTCTATCTTGAAGGGCTGACATCAATCTTGCAAGTCTTCAAAGATTACATCTAGTAATGTAAAATAGCAAAGTATACTCGGAGAATTATTATACAGTTATTTACTGAATTTGCTTTATTTTATTGTTTTGCAAAGTGGGGCTGAAAGCTACTTAGCTTTTCATTTCTATCTGTTTATAAGAATTAGGAAAGGAGAAGAGACACTCAACTCTGCTATAAAATTACAGATTTGTATCCATTCATTCTGGAGTTTCTTCTATATTATATCAAATAGCTATAGAACTTCTACTTTTCAAAAACGGAGCAAGGAATACACATTTGCCATATGAAACATCGTCTGACAAGTCTAATTTTCTGAACTGGAAGAATACTTACAGTTTCTATATCTTTTATGTTATTTATTGTGTTACTGTATTGTTAGTTTATAAAATATTATAATTTTTAAAATCTGTTTTTTTCCAGTGGGGGGAGGAAGGGACTTAGGGAAAAAAATGCTATGTCCCCTCCTGGAATTTTTCTGTGACAGCCCTCCTTTCTGAATACTGGAGAGTGCATGCTCCATTGCCCTCCTGCACAGGGGGAAACACTGTTGATTTTTTCCCCCCTTGAGGAAGATCTAGCCTAAATTAGCTGTCAAGAGCCACCATTTTATTTTCCCCATTTGGAGAAGACATGGCCACCTCTGGCATCCAACTTCTCCTTTTTCAAGACAACTTCCTGGATGCAACCACGTAGTTACGGAGAACCAAGCTCAGTTGCAGGGGATTTATACTGTATCTTACTTTACCTGCAAGAGCGTTTTTTTTTAACTTCTCAATGAATGTTTTAAATATTTCTCAGCGTAGAATTCTACTGCGTTTCTCTCTGCCAATTAGAATTGTGGAATTTTGTATCCCAAGTGATCCGCTTAAGTTCCAAACAGGAATGCTTCAGCTAGTAGTGTAGGAAAGACACCCATAGGAACTTTGAGAGTTTTCTGGGCACTTTTCAAAATTTATGTGAACAATAATAATAATTATTATTTACAAAAAATGCTGGAACATTAACACAGGTGCTACTCCTACTCTTGTCCTTATGTTCAGTCTTGATCAGTTTCTGCATTCATCTTTAAGGGAAAATTGCTGTGATGGGGCAGAAGAATGCCATTTCCACCTGACCCTTACTTTAAGTTGTTGTTATTCGTTTAGTCGCTTCCGACTCTTCGTGACTTCATGGACCAGCCCACGCCAGAGCTTCCTGTCGGTCGTCAACACCCCCAGCTCCCCCAGGGACGAGTCCGTCACCTCTAGAATATCATCCATCCACCTTGCCCTTGGTCGGCCCCTCTTCCTTTTGCCCTCCACTCTCCCCAGCATCAGCATCTTCTCCAGGGTGTCCTGTCTTCTCACTATGTGGCCAAAGTACTTCAGTTTTGCCTTGAATATCATTCCCTCAAGTGAGCAGTCTGGCTTGATTTCCTGGAGGATGGACTGGTTTGATCTTCTTGCAGTCCAAGGCACTCTCAGAATTTTCCTCCAACACCACAGTTCAAAAGCATCCATCTTCCCTCTCTCAGCCTTCCTTATGGTCCAGCTCTTGCAGCCATATGTTACTACGGTGAACACCATTGCTTTAACTATGCGGACCTTTGTTGTCAGTGTGAGGTCTCTGCTCTTAACTATTTTATCAAGATTGGTCATTGCTCTTCTCCCAAGGATTAAGCGTCTTCTGATTTCCTGACTGCAGTCAGCATCTGCAGTAATCTTTGCACCTAGAAATACAAAGTCTTTCACTGCTTCTACATTTTCTCCCTCTATTTGCCAGTTATCAATCAAGCTGGTTGCCATAATCTTGGTTTTTTTGAGGTTTAGCTGCAAGCCAGCTTTTGCACTTTCTTCTTTCACCTTCATCATCACAAGGCTCCTCAGTTCCTCTTTGCTTTCAGCCATCAAAGTGGTATCATCTGCATATCTGAGATTGTTAATGTTTCTTCCAGAGATTTTAACTCCAGCCTTGGATTCCTCAAGCCCAGCATGTCGCATGATGTGTTCTGCATACAAGTTGAATAGGTAGGGTGAGAGTATACAGCCCTGCCGTGCTCCTTTCCCAATCTTAAACCAGTCCGTTGTTCCGTGGTCTGTTCTTACTGTTGCTACTTGGTCGTTATACAGATTCTTCAGGAGGCATACAAGATGACTTGGTATCCTCATACCACTAAGAACTTGCCACAATTTGTTATGGTCCACACAGTCAAAGGCTTTAGAATAGTCAATAAAACAGAAATAGATGTTTTTCTGAAACTCCCTGGCTTTTTCCATTATCCAGCGGATATTGGCAATTTGGTCCCTAGTTCCTCTGCCTTTTCTAAACCCAGTTTGTACATCTGGTAATCCTCGCTCCATGAATTGCTGAAGTCTACCTTGCAGGATCTTGAGCATTACCTTACTGGCATGTGAACTGAGTGCCACTGTTTGATAGTTTGAACATTCTTTAGTGTTTCCCTTTTTTGGTATGGGGTTATAAGTTGATTTTTTTCCAGTCTGATGGCCATTCTTGTGTTTTCCAAATTTGCTGGCATATAGCATACATTACCTTGACAGCATCATCTTGCAAGATTTTGAACAGTTCAGCTGGGATGCTGTCATCTCCTGCTGCCTTGTTATTAACAATGCTTCTTAAGGCCCATTCAACCTCACTCTTCAGGATGTCTGGCTCTAGCTCACTGACCACACCGTCAAAGCTATCCCCGATATTGTTATCCTTCCTATGCAGGTCTTCCGTATATTCTTGCCACCTTTTCTTGATCTCTTCTTCTTCTGTTAGGTCCTTGCCATCTTTGTTTTTGATCATACCCATTTTTGCCTGGAATTTAGCTCCGATGTTTCTAATTTCTGGAAGAGGTCTCTTGTCCTTCCTATTCTATTGTCTTCTTCCACTTCCGCGCATTGCTTGTTTAAAAATAATTCCTTATCTCTTCTGGCTAACCTCTGGAATTTTGCATTTAATTGGGCATATCTCCCCCTATCACTGTTGCCTTTTGTTTTCCTTCTTTCTTGGGCTACTTCTAGTGTCTCAGCAGACAGCCATTTTGCCTTCTTGGTTTTCTCTTTCTTTGGGATGTATTTTGTTGCCACCTCCTGAACAATGTTGCGAACTTCTGTCCATAGTTCTTCTGGGACCCTATCTACTAAGTCCAATCCCTTAAATCTATTCTTCACCTCCACTGCATATTCCTTAGGAATATTAGTGAGCTCATATCTAGCTGATCTGTGAGTCTTCCCTAATCTCTTTAGTCTGATCCTAAATTGTGCAAGAAGTTCGTGATCTGAACTACAGTCAGCTCCAGGTCTTGTTTTTACCGACTATAGATGTCCGCCACCTTTGGCTGCAAAGGATGTAGTCAATCTGATTTCGGTGTTATCCATCTGGTGAAGTCCATGAAGTCCAAGAGCCGTCTCTTAGGTTGTCGGAAGAGAGTGTTTGTTATGCAGAGTGAGTTGTCTTGGCAAAATTCTATCAGCCTATGTCCTGCTTCGTTTTGTTCTCCCAGGCCATGCTTACCTGTAATTCCAGGTGTCATTTGACTGCCCACCTTAGCATTCCAGTCTACTGTGATGAAAATAACATCTCTTTTAGGCCTGTTGTCCAGTAGGTGCTGCAGATCCTCACAGAACTGCTCTACTTCAGCTTCTTCAGCATCTGTGGTTGGGGTGTATATTTGGATCACTGTGATGTTAGATGGCTTGCCCTGAATTCGAATTGAGATCATTCTATCGTTTTTTGGATTGTATCCAAGCACTGCTTTAGCCACTTTACTCTTAATTATGAAGGCTACTCCATTTCTTCTGTGGTCCTCTTGTCCACAGTAGTAGATCTGGTGGTCATTTGATGTGAAGTGGCCCATTCCAGTCCATTTCAGTTCACTGATGCCCAAACTGTCTATCTTTAATCTTGACATCTCACCAATAACCACATCCAATTTGCCCTGGCTCATAGATCTTACATTCCAGGTTCCAATGGTGTGTTGATCCTTAGAACATCGAATTCGCCGTTCACCACCAGCACCGTCGGCCGCTAGCCGTCCTTTCGGCTTTGAGCTAGCTGTGTCATCACGTCTGGGGCTAGTTGAACTCATCCTCTGTTCCTCCCCAGTAGCATTTTGACCATCTTCCGACCTGGGGGTCTCATCTTCCGATGGTATACCGACATATCTCTGGTTGTGCTGATCCATTTAGTTTTCACGGCAAGAATACTGGGGTGGGTTGCCATTGCCTTCCCCAGGGATCGCATTTAGACTGACCTCTCTGTCATGACCTTCACATCTTGGGTGGCCCTTCACGGTTTAGCTCATGGCATCAGTGAGGTGCTCAAGCTCCAGCACCATGACAAGGTAACGATCCTTTGCTGAAGATCTTTACTTTAAGTAGGTGAATAAAATAGGCATGTCTGTGTGTAGGTGTGCACAGATATGGATGTTTTGCCAGCAGCATGAAATACATTTCTCTAAATCTCTGGTGCCCAGTGGAAATAGTGCTTGAGCGAAAATCACATTTTCCCAGGGATTCTGTGATTTGACTATTTTGAAGATGCAATATATCTCAACACCAGAAACACTTCCTGAAGGGAAGGTGCTGGGATTTCTGGCAACAAATGAATAACAACTGCACATTTTTGACTCAGAAATGAGACAAAGCCACCTTTCTCCTGGAATCCCATATTCTTGCATTTCTAAGCTGAAGAAGTAAACCAACAACAACAAAAATCAGTAAATCCATCCACAGCAGGGGAGTAAAAAAAAATTAAAAAATGGCTAGTAACTTTTATAGGCTAATTCCAAAGCCTGTTTATTAATATTTATATAGATTACATTTTCATTGCTGAAAGGCATGCTGACTGTTGACAGTTGAGTGCTATTAAAGTAGCCAGCTGCAGAGTTAAGCTGTGTTGAAAAGGCGTCTTGTGACTCTGCTCGGTTGTAAGAAGGCACTTTCCCCAGTTAAAAGATACTACTCATTCTTGTTTACAAGTAGGGTTGAACACTGGTCCAATATGTTTCAGACAAACTGGCCTCTTTATCTTAACTCCTTTTTTCTCTTCCCCTTTTTGTTTGGTAACGGTACCACTGGTGCAAAGAAAAAAGAAAAAAAGTGTTGTGAAAACCAACAGTTGTGTTATGACAACCCAGTGAGGAAGAATTGTTAGGCAGCCTAACTTTCCAAGTTCATATCCCCCTTGCTGTTGAAAGGACATTGCTCAAATGTACCCATCGATATCATTAACGAGCAAACAAAAGGTAGGATGCTTGCAATCTGTAAAATGCATTGGACTGTTGATTGATTATGTGCCATCAGGTTGGTGTCAACTGTTAGCAACCACATAGATTTTTTCCAGGAGGATCTGTCAAGGTGTAGATGCTTAAAAATTGCTTTAATAAGGTCGATGCTGTGGACTTCTGTCTTGATCAACCTGTGCAATGTAATAATCTAAGAAGAAGAATGGCAAAAGAGCTTTATTTCCCATCTCTCAAATGATGATTTAATGCCAGAATGCCAATTACTGGTTCATACTAATAGAATAGGCTTTTACCTTTTCTGTAAGCACTGTTACTCTACTAGAGAAATTTACTTTAGGATAATTCCCTTTTTTTTGGTATAATTATGGTGACTATAAAATGATGAAAGCAGTTTTTAGATTTCTGGGAAAAAGTGGGCAGGAGCCCAGAATTCTAGAGTAAATTCTTTCTTGCTCATTTAAAAGCTCTGTTGTATAATTTGGGGGACTATGTGTCTCTTTTTCCCCAATTCCTATTCTTTTTTTTCTTTTTAAAGTAATTTTTTAACGTACAGTGTATATCATCTTTCTGCTCCAGCAAGCAATTTACAATGCACCAGTCATGATGAAATATTTCTAAAAACTAAAGAAAAGTATACAAAAAGCAACCATGTTGAACATCAGCATGAGCATGCATATGCAGACATGCACATAATAGCCTTCAGCGAGATGGGCAGCATTTGGCCTGCTAGATGTTGCTAAATGACATTCACAGCATCCCTTACCACTGGATATGCTGGCTGATTTGCCAGGAGTTGAAGTCAAGCAACCTCTGAAGAGCCACAGGGATTGGGGTTATGCACGATCTCAATGGGAGTTAGGATCTGAGCCTGTGGATTATTCTAATGATCAACTGAATGTGCTAAAACTCTGGTTCATATCTTGCAGCTCAGTGTAGCAAGTTTTGGAGCTGAGGATGGGTCATCTATATACCCCTTCCCTCCCCCCTAATGGTCAAGGCTGTGTGGGATGATCTGTCTTGAGTCCTCTTGCAAACAGGATGGGAAAGATTCTAACAATCAAGTCCTGTGACAAACGATAAAAAGAGCCAGGCATGTTTAGCTTGCAGAAGAGAAGATTAAAAGGAAACATGTCAGCTGCCTCCAGATATATTGAAGTGCTGTCACATAGAGCAAACTTATTTTGTGTTCTGCTGGAAGGCCAGGATGTGGAGGAGAGGGCAAAGAAGTAGGTGGAAAGGTAAAAAATAGATTGTGGTTAAGCAGGAGGAGAAATAGGACCATGGATTAAAGGTTGTAGGTTCTTCTTTACTGAGAACATTTAATCTGGAGCTGAACAATCATTTGTCAGTTGTGCTGTGGTTACATCCTGTGCTGCAGATTGCGTATTGAACAAGAAGCTGGACTAGGATGACTTCCAGGGTTCCTTCTGTGACCATGAACCAACTCAGTTGCAGTTACTTTGCCGCAGCATTGGTTCCCATGGTAAAAATTGAGTCTTTGCAATATATGGGAGGTAGGCTTCACTAGAAGTGTTGAGACTCTCTTAACTTGCTGAGGTAGATCTAAAGTCCATGTTGCCCATTGGCTTGTTTACAGAGGCAGTCAGCTACATTCTTCCTAACAGCATGAAGAGCATAGCCTCCTCCCACTGCTTGATCCTTGCATGGAGGCCCCAAACCTCTTAAAGTGATCAGAATTACTGGCCTTCAACATATAAAACAGAACTATGACCCTAGAGGAGAACCTTCTGGATGAAACAGGTCAGGAATTGCTCACAAAGTAGAATTCTACTGCATTGACGTCAGGTAGAACTATCCCCACCGTTGTATAAAGTGAGACAACTCTTTTGGGCAGCAGATCTTGGGGAGAGCAGGGAGCAGTGCTATATGTGCAACATGACCTGTCTTTCCCCTCCTAACTTGTTCTGGTGCCTTGAGGTGCATGAAGTCCATACTGGCTAGGAATTCCAGGATTTATGTCTGGAGGGAACTAGATTGAAGGACAGTGAAGAGATCAGCCTTTCTCTGGGAACAGAGAAGACTTCTGCTTGCAGCTGCCCACAAAACTAGATCAGGTTTCCAAACCTGATATCTTCCAGATGTGTATGAATTGAGTTCCTCAAATGGCTGTGGGAGCTACACTGGCTGTTGATAGGTTTCTAGGCGCAGTTCAAGAAGCTGATCATTACTGATAAAATGATACAAAGCATAGGGGCCAGGTATCTTTCAGATTGTCTATCTCGTACAGCAGTGTTTCTCAACCTTGGCAACTTTAAGGCGGGTGGACTTCAACTCCCAGAATTCTGGGAGTTGAAGTCCACCCGCCTTAAAGTTGCTAAAGTTGAGAAAACTGGCGTACAGGTTCTGCCTGTCCAATCCAAGGGCACACAGAATGGCTGCTGTTGATCTCTTGTTTTTGAGAGGTGCGATGGGGACTGAAAATAGGCATTCTTTGTGGGGGCTCCCCCCCTCAGTAATCCTAAGGTGTATTCTTTGAGTTTGAATATCTCAACTTTTCTCAAAATGTTGTTTTTGTTTTGTCAACAGGAATTACTTGACGAACCCTGCCCCCTCCTCCCCCACTTGTGATGCATGTGGCTTTTAAAGCCGAAAAACACATTAATTTGGAGCATGATCCTCCCTTCCGGCGTCCCGCTGGACAGCTGAAGTAATCATTTGAGCCTAGGGTATGGCTATTCTCTTTTAGTACAGAAGAGTTCCCTTGGTTAATCTTTATATAAAATGCTTTAATGATGCCACAGCAAAACTGTCTTTCTATCAAAGGAAGAGCAGTGGCTTTTCCCTGTTGAATCAACGGTGGTTTGGGGGTGGGTGAGGGGGGCCACTGCTGCAAAGAGCTTTTCCTTTTCTGAGGCACACATCAAGCTGGAAATAAAAGCCCGGGCCTGCCTCTAATTTGGTGTTTTGTTTGCAAAATTGCCTACTCAGGGTAAAATAATAATAATAAACCATATGCATTTATATTAACCAATGTTCACCAGTGCTTGGAATAATGCCAGCTCTCTCAGGGCCATATCGCTGCTTTGAGCCGAATGAGTAATAATCCACTGGTGTCAGTCCTAATTTATGGATGGGTTGGGAGAGCAAGCGTTTGCCATTTCAAGTTGTTCAGAACATAGACCGTTAATGTCTGCGGTGTTGTTTTTCCCAAACCGGAAATAAAAGTGTTGAGTGTGTGTTTTTGTATCGCAAGGTTTGATACACTTAGGACTGAGATCAAGCGTGCATGGCCATTACTTGGCCTGGGATTGTATGCATTTATTTAGAATTAAGTTTAATTAAATAGAGTGGGCCATTCCACTGGGTAAAAATATCCGTAGGACAGCAGAGCATAACACAGACAGCTCTACAGTTATAAGGCTCCACAGCTCAACTCTAATATATTCTCTTCTATTAGGTGTGCATAATCCAGTTTATACACCAGGCTAAACTAATTATGGCTCGATTATGGCTTAGCATGTTGGCTGAATCCGACTTCCGTGATTTACACATCTTGGGTTTTGCTTGGTGCAAGAGGGAGCCCAGCAAATTGTGATTTATTCAGTAAGCCATGGTTAAATAATGGCTTAGCACAACGTGTGAACCCAGCCCATGAAATGTCATAGGGGAAAATATTTCAGATTTCATTTGCATCGTTTGTGTGTGTGTGTGTGTGTGTCTGTGTGAGAGAATATTTCCGTGGTGTTTTTAATGAAATGAAAGAAGCCATAGATGAAAAAAAGCCACACATATAAGGGGAAGGGGGAAGCAGTTGAGAGAATCAACGAAATTCCCTAAAGGGAGTGGTGAGAAGTTGAAAGAGCAAAAGTCAATGCGTGGATGGATGTGATGGAAACAAGGACAGTTTGTGGGGGTAGAAACTAATGGAGCGGTATAGTGAATGGAGTTGGCATAATTAGATCTATTTAGATTTATTTTTCTTTTCTCTTGTGTCCAGTCTGTAAATTTTTTTTTTTTGCTTATTCTGTGGTCTGCATAACGCTGCTCATGCTCAAAGGGGAAGATGTGATGAGTTATACATAATATTATGAAAGGATACTGGTTAGATGGGATATAAAATGTTGCCTGTAGTTATTTATTTATTATTTAGGTTGATCTGGCTGCCTCTCTCTCTCTAGCAGTGTTACTCAACCTTGGCTACTTTAAGATGTGTGGACTTCAACTCCCAGAATTCCCTGGCCAGCATCAGTGGCTGGAGAGGAATTCTGGGCGGCTGGCTGAGGAATTCTGGGAGTTGAAGTCCACTCGCCTTAAAGTTGCCAAGGTTGAGAAACACTGCTCTCTAACAACTCTGGGTGGCCAACGAGAAATCAAAATGTGATACAAAATAACAACCCCCCAAATAACCAATATGTAAAACCTGTAATGACCACCAAGGTAAAAACAAATCTAAGAAACTAAGAACAGCCTATTGGCTCCAGCTAACCTCCCAAGCCCCCATGCCTGAGAACAATCCAAGCCCTTAAGGCTTTTGGGGAGGCCAGTGGGATCTGGGATGGTGATGGTTATGGCATTCCAAAGGGCAGGTGCTGTGAAAAGGCTAAATTTCTGGATCTCGCAATATGACATTAATTATTTGACAGGACCTGCGGCATGCCTCTCTGAAATAATTTAAGTTAGTTTCACATTTGCAAGTCATCAGTCGAAGAGAACCCCATTGTATACATGCTCACTCTTACCTGGAAATTGGATATCAGCTACCTGGGAAAAAGGGGATTAGAAAATTAACTTTGTGAAAAGCCTTCAAGCCGCATGGCATCATCCCCATGCTTTTCAGTTGTGTTGAACTATCTTCCAACCAGCCATTGACATCTGTGGCAGGGGCATCATGCTTTCATCATACAGTGGAATGATTATTTTTTTGCACAATGATGTCATGACACTTGACATTTTGATGTCATCGCACCTTCTAACACCAGTGCAACCAGTATGGCTCCTGATGGTTATGTACGAAAAACACCAGAGGAAGGCAGGCCTAGAAACTTTCTGAAGTATTATTTCTTTTGTAGGCCACTGGCTCATGCATTTGAATTAAAAATTCTTTGGAAAATCTGCATGTTGTTTGGGAGGACACATTGAAAAGATGTAAGTCTTGTTGGAGCACTGCAGCAGAGATGCAGAAAAAGATGGCCCCATAATTTTTACGCTTTTGATTTTTTTTTCCTGTGACGTTACTTTATTCCTCTATTGCATTGTATTGTGGCTGATTTTGGTTTTTTATGTTTCTTATATAGGAATAAAGGACTTGTTGAAATAGTTTTAATCGATACATTGAATAACATCTGTAGAGCGTCGTCTGCCAAAACGCAAACAGATTCTGGCCTCGGAGGCAAATGAAGGAGATCGTTGAAATGTTTTTCATGAGAGGAAATGCACACAAAAGGAGCATGTATTTGGGAAAGTTGCACTGAAAAGAAGTAATATAGAAGGGTCAGATGCATGTAACCAAATGTTAGAGAAAGCTATGCTGGCCCTTTTGGAAGTCCCTGGTTATGTCATCAAGCTTGGGGATCTCAATGAAGTGGTGAATTAGTGAGGTGGCTGTATTGCCTATAATAATAAATCTCTCTGCTACTCTGTCACTAGTCATCTTGGTTGGTGCTCTTAACTGTAGAATGTTGTTTAACTGTTAGTTTTTTATGACGTTCTTATTGTACGCTGCCCAGAGTCATGTTCTGTGGGATGGGCAGCTCTATAAATATGGAAAATAAAATAAAATAAACAAATTACCATGTCATAAAAATCTATATAAATTAAAATAAATATCTAAGACAATTGTGGAAGATGCCTGCTGGGGAGGATGGTTGCTGCAATACAAGTTGGTGAGTTTGGTGCATTTCCACACACTGCCCCTCAAGGTTCTTGAGGAGCAGCACCAAAGGGCCAGCTTTGTGGCTCTTAAAGGGGACAGGGACATCTATTAACCGAGAGCAGCTTTCCAAATATCTTCATTTCATGAGAGTGGATGGATGCTTCCTCTTGGTTAAAAGATGTCCCTGTCTCCTTTAAGAGCCACTAAGGTGGCCCTCTGGTGCTGTTCCTCAGGAACCTTGAGGGGCACCTTCCACAATTGTCTTAGGTATTTATTTCAATTTATATAGAGTATTTTCTGATCGTTTCTGAGACTTGTGCATCCCCAGTGCAGCTTGCCTTTTAAGTGTGCTGTTGGAAAATACCGAGTTGGGGACGGGCTGCTCAGGCGTGCATTTGTATGCATAGTGGGAAAGGCTGTGTATTAAAAAAAAGAAGCAGCTGACTCAGATATGGGCAATTGCACATCCAGGCTCTCCTCATTTCCATACCTGAAGCCAATTGGATGAACGTCTTCTGATGTCTGTTGCCTACCAAATACTGCATTCCATATGCAAATTCTACCCCTGGCAACAGATTACCCCAGCAACCACTTAACCATAATATGCCTTTTATGGTTGAGAACTGCATCCATTAAACATTTCTTGGTATAGAGAAAGATCAGGATCTCTGGTTCACTCCTGATGCTGGCTTGTGGGTTAGTTTGCCTCTAAATATATTATTTTATAAGGCAGCATCCATGATTCTTCCATCTTGAAGGATTTCGTAATCCCCCAGGACAGCCTTTCCCAACCTGGTGCCCTCCTGAGGTTCTGAGCTTCAACTCCTAGCATTCTTAGCCTGCATTGCCATGTTAGCCAGGAAAGTTGAAAGTTGAAATCCAACCCATCTGGAAGGTACCAAGTTGTGGAAGACTGAGTAAGACTGCAGTGGATTCCTGCAGTGGGAAAGGATTTGGACTAGATGCTCAAGATCCCTTCTGGTTCTTACATTACATGATTCTGTGAATATGGTTTTTTTTCCCTTGCCCATGTGGTACAGAACAAGATGTCATCTTTATATAATATAATCTGGAGATTTTCTATTTGGTGCAATGAATGGGAATCATTGGGGAGCTCATCATCTAAGACATGTTTCTGTTGCTCTGGAATTACACCTCAAGGTAGTAATTATAAGAAGTTAATAACAATAATTAATAAGCAGCGGGAAACAGAACCATGTGTTAAATTGCTCTCATGAGGACTGTGCTAAAGTAGGAACAAAACAAAAATTACCACAGGTTTTGAGGTGTTTTAGATGTGCAAGCAGATAAAGTAGAACATGAAACATTACAGATCCAATAGAAGAGAAGATCTGTAGCTCAGGGTTGAACTGTGGAGTCCTTGGTGCTCTCTGAGCTCGGTCGTTTGCTTGCAGACGTTTCATTACCCAACTAGGTAGCATCATCAGTGAGAGGGAGTGTGGGGTTTGCTCCCTGTCTATATATAGTAGTTTGCCCTGCCAGTGTTGGTTGGGGTGTGGTTTCCTCCTTGGTTAGGGATCAAAAGTCTTGGAGCTCTGTTATTGTACTTCAGATCCAAAAAGAATGAGAAGTCAATTGTGTGTTCTTCCAAACCTGTATTCTTCAGCAAAGGATCGTTACCTTGTCGTGGTGCTGGAGCTTGAGCACCTCAATGATGCCATGAGCTAAACCGTGAAGGGCCACCCAAGACGGGAAGGTCATGACAGAGAGGTCAGACTAAATGCGATCCCTGGGGAAGGTAATGGCAACCCACCCCAGTATTCTTGCCATGAAAACTAAATGGATCAGTACAACCAGAGATATGTTGGTATACCATCGGAAGATGAGACCCCCAGGTCGGAAGATGGTCAAAATGCTACTGGGGAGGAACGGAGGATGAGCTCAACTAGCCCCAGACGTGATGACGCAGCTAGCTCAAAGCCGAAAGGATGGCTAGCGGCCGACGGTGCTGGTGGTGAACGGCGAATCCGATGTTCTAAGGATCAACACACCATTGGAACCTGGAATGTAAGATCTATGAGCCAGGGCAAATTGGATGTGGTTATTGGTGGGATGTCAAGATTAAAGATAGACATTCTGGGCATCAGTGAACTGAAATGGACTGGAATGGGCCACTTCACATCAGATGACCACCAGATCTACTACTGTGGACAAGAGGACCACAGAAGAAATGGAGTAGCCTTCATAATTAAGAGTAAAGTGGCTAAAGCAGTGCTTGGATACAACCCAAAAAATGACAGAATGATCTCAATTCGAATTCAGGGCAAGCCATCTAACATCACAGTGATCCAAATATACAGCCCAACCACAGATGCTGAAGAAGCTGAAGTAGAGCATTTCTGTGAGGATCTGCAGCACCTACTGGACAACACGCCTAAAAGAGATGTTATTTTCATCACAGGAGACTGGAATGCTAAGGTGGGCAGTCAAATGACACCTCGAATTACAGGTAAGTATGGCCTGGGAGAACAAAATGAAGCAGGACATAGGCTGATAGAATTTTGCCAAGACAATTCACTCTGCATAACAAACACTCTCTTCCAACAACCTAAGAGATGGCTTTATACATGGACTTCACCAGATGGTCAACACCGAAATCAGATTGATTACATCCTTTGCAGCCAAAGGTGGCGGACATCTGTACAGTCAGTAAAAACAAGGCCTGGAGCTGACTGTAGTTCAGATCACGAACTTCTTATTGCACAATTTAGGATCAGACTAAAGAGATTAGGGAAGACCCACAGATCAGCTAGATAGAGCTCACTAATATTCCTAAGGAATATGCAGTGGAGGTGAAGAACAGATTTAAGGGACTGGACTTAGTAGATAGGGTCCTGGAAGAACTATGGACAGAAGTTCGCAACATTGTTCAGGAGGTGGCAACAAAATACATCCCAAAGAAAGAGAAAACCAAGAAGGCAAAATGGCTGTCTGCTGAGACACTAGAAGTAGCCCAAGAAAGAAGGAAAGCAAAAGGCAACAGTGATAGGGGGAGATATGCCCAATTAAATGCAAAATTCCAGAGGTTAGCCAGAAGAGATAAGGAATTATTTTTAAACCAGCAATGCGCGGAAGTGGAAGAAGACAATAGAATAGGAAGGACAAGAGACCTCTTCCAGAAAATTAGAAACATTGGAGGTAAATTCCAGGCAAAAATGGGTATGATCAAAAACAAAGATGGCAAGGACCTAACAGAAGAAGAAGAGATCAAGAAAAGGTGGCCAGAATATACAGAAGACCTGTATAGGAAGGATAACAATATCGGGGATAGCTTTGACGGTGTGGTCAGTGAGCTAGAGCCAGACATCCTGAAGAGTGAGGTTGAGTGGGCCTTAAGAAGCATTGCTAATAACAAGGCAGCAGGAGATGACAGCATCCCAGCTGAACTGTTCAAAATCTTGCAAGATGATGCTGTCAAGGTAATGCATGCTATATGCCAGCAAATTTGGAAAACATAAGAACGGCCATCAGATTGGAAAAAATCAACTTATATCCCCATACCAAAAAAGGGAAACACTAAAGAATGTTCAAACTATCAAACAGTGGCACTCATTTCACATGCCAGTAAGGTAATGCTCAAGATCCTGCAAGGTAGACTTCAGCAGTTCATGGAGCGAGAATTGCCAGATGTACAAGCTGGGTTTAGAAAAGGCAGAGGAACTAGGGACCAAATTGCCAATATCCGTTGGATAATTGAAAAAGCCAGGGAGTTTCAGAAAAACATCTATTTCTGTTGTATTGACTATTCTAAAGCCTTTGACTGTGTGGACCATAACAAATTGTGGCAAGTTCTTAGTGGTATGGGGATACCAAGTCATCTTGTATGCCTCCTGAAGAATCTGTATAACGACCAAGTAGCAACAGTAAGAACAGACCATGGAACAACGGACTGGTTTAAGATTGGGAAAGGAGTACGGCAGGGCTGTATACTCTCACCCTACCTATTCAACTTGTATGCAGAACACATCATGCAACAAGCTGGCCTTGAGGAATCCAAGGCTGGAGTTAAAATCTCTGGAAGAAACATTAACAATCTCAGATATGCAGATGATACCACTTTGATGGCTGAAAGTGAAGAGGAACTGAGGAGCCTTATGATGAAGGTGAAAGAAGAAAGTGCAAAAGCTGGCTTGCAGCTAAACCTCAAAAAAACCAAGATTATGGCAACCAGCTTGATTGATAACTGGCAAATAGAGGGAGAAAATGTAGAAGCAGTGAAAGACTTTGTATTCCTAGGTGCAAAGATTACTGCAGATGCTGACTGCAGTCAGGAAATCAGAAGACGCTTAATCCTTGGGAGAAGAGCAATGACAAATCTCGATAAAATAGTTAAGAGCAGAGACCTCACACTGACAACAAAGGCCCGCATAGTTAAAGCAATGGTGTTCCCCGTAGTAACATATGGCTGCGAGAGCTGGACCATAAGGAAGGCTGAGAGAAGGAAGATCGATGCTTTTGAACTGTGGTGTTGGAGGAAAATTCTGAGAGTGCCTTGGACTGCAAGAAGATCAAACCAGTCCATACTCCAGGAAATAAAGCCAGACTGCTCACTTGAAGGAATGGTATTAAAGGCAAAACTGAAATACTTTGGCCACATAATGAGAAGACAGGACACCCTGGAGAAGATGCTGATGCTAGGGAGAGTGGAAGGCAAAAGGAAGAGGGGCCGACCAAGGGCAAGATGGATGGATGATATTCTAGAGGTGATGGACTCGTCCCTGGGGGAGCTGGGGGTGTTGACGACCGACAGGAAGCTCTGGCGTGGGCTGGTCCATGAAGTCACGAAGAGTCGGAAGCGACTAAACGAATAAACAACAAACAACAACCAAACCTGTATTAGAGCACACAAACCCCTTTCTGCTTCCAGGATCAAGGATATCTGACACATTCTGGATTTAATCCTTGAAAAGTGCAATTCTGTATGTGTCTACTCTGAAGCAAAGCAAACTGAATTCAGTGGGGCACTCTCAGATAAATGGGAATAGGACTGCAGCCTAGACGCCTGCTTGTTGTAAAATGAACTAAAACTAAAGATTTATATGTGCTCCAAATTACTGAATAAAGGTATGTGAATTAGCTGCTGTTCAGATTGTCAGTTTGATCTGATTCATATTGCCACTGTGATTTGGATGAGCAAAGCAGTTCAATCTGACACACTGAATTTCGGTTCAGATCAATTTGATTTAGAAAATGAATTTTAAAATCCAAGGGAATCACCTTCCCATTGAATTTCTAAATTGAATCTTTGCACAGCCCTCCCTCCTATCAGGGTCCACCAAGGGAGCTACGCGTAGCATTAAGGCCTGTTGAAAGCTGTTAGACCTATAAGCCATGACTATGATAATGGTTCATAGCTCATGGCCAAGCCATGGTTTAGCTTATTGGCACTATCTCTGGCTCACATTCTGTCTGACCTTTCACATTCTCTGTTCTTTTTCTTTTCTTTTTTTACCATAATTACTAATTACTGTAACCATAGTCTGTTACAACATCCAGAGGAAATCCTGACAGGGATTATCTGCTTTTAGTTACTACAAGCACAGTAATTACGATTTGCTCAAATTGGGAAGACGTGGAGAATTTCTGCTCCAGGAAGTAAGATTAAAACAATGCAAAACCAGAACATACAATGCATCCTTAACCCACCCCATCAATCAACAGCAACAACATCCGTGAGGAAGAAAATCATCCCTCCATCCTGTTCCCAAAAGCTTTCCAAAAGAGTAAGATCTTACTAGTTTGTGTTAGTTTTTATCTTCTTGTTTAAAAACTTCAATAAAAATTATTTTAACCCCCCCCCAAAGAGTAAGATCCTGACTGCTCTACAGAAGTATAGCAAGGAAAAGGCTGACCTTATATCCAAGAGAAGGTTGTTCCAAAGGAGAGGGGCCATCACTGAGAAGGCTTTTGTATGGGTTCTAGATCACCAGATTCTTTTGCAGGTTGTTGTTGTTGTTGTTTATTTGTTCAGTCACTTCCGACTCTTCGTAACTTCATGGACCGGCCCACGCCAGAGCTTCCTGTCGGTCGTCAACACCCCCAGCTCCCCCAGGGACGAGTCTGTCACCTCTAGAATATCATCCATCCACCTTGCCCTTGGTTGGCCCCTCTTCCTTTTGCCTTCCACTCTCCCTAGCATCAGCACCTTCTCCAGGCTGTCCTGTCTTCTCATTATGTGGCCAAAGTATTTCCGTTTTGCCTTTAATATCGTTCCCTCAAGTGAGCAGTCTGGCTTTATTTCCTGCAGGATGGACTGGTTCGATCTTCTTGCAGTCCAAGGCACTCTCAGAATTTTCCTCCAACACCACAGTTCAAAAGCATCCATCTTCCTTCTCTCAGCCTTCCTTATGGTCCAGCTCTCGCAGCCATATGTTACTACGGGGAACACCGTTGCTTTAACTATGCGGACCTTTGTTGTCAGCGTGATGTCTCTGCTCTTAACTATTTTATCGAGATTGGTCATTGCTCTTCTCCCAAGGATTAAGCGTCTTCTGATTTCCTGACTGCAGTCAGCATCTGCAGTAATCTTCGCACCTAGAAATACAAAGTCTTTCACTGCCTCTACGTTTTCTCCCTCTATTTGCCAGTTATCAATCAAGCTGGTTGCCATAATCTTGGTTTTTTTGAGGTTTAGCTGCAAGCCAGCTTTTGCACTTTCTTCTTTCACCTTCATCATCACAAGGCTCCTCAGTTCCTCTTTGCTTTCAGCCATCAAAGTGGTATCATCTGCATATCTGAGATTGTTAATGTTTCTTCCAGCAATTTTAACTCCAGCCTTGGATTCCTCAAGCCCAGAATGTCGCATGATGTGTTCTGCGTACAAGTTGAATAAGTAGGGTGAGAGTATACAGCCCTGCTGTATTCCTTTCCCAATCTTAAACCAGTCCGTTGTTCTGTGGTCTGTTCTTACTGTTGCTACTTGGTTATTATACAGATTCCTCAGGAGGCATACAAGATGACTTGGTATCCCCATACCACTAAGAACTTGCCACAGCTTGTTATGGTCCACACAGTCAAAGGCTTTAGAATAGTCAATAAAACAGAAATAGATGTTTTTTTGAAACTCCCTGGCTTTTTCAATTATCCAGCGGATATTGGCAATTTGGTCCCTAGTTCCTCTGCCTTTTCTAAACCCAGCTTGTATAGCTGGCAATTCTCACTCCATGAATTGCTGAAGTCTACCTTGCAGGATCTTGAGCATTACCTTACTGGCATGTGAAATGAGTGCCACTGTTCAATAGTTTGAACATTCTTTAGTGTTTCCCTTTTTTGGTATGGAGATATAGATTGATTTTTTCCAATCTGATGGCCATTCTTGTGTTTTCCAAATTTGCTGGCATATAACATGCATTACCTTGACAGCATCATCTTGCAAGATTTTGAACAGTTCAGCTGGGATGCCGTCGTCTCCTGCTGCCTTGTTATTAGCAATGCTTCTTAAGGCCCACTCAACCTCACTCTTCAGGATGTCTGGCTCTAGCTCTCTGACCACACCGTCAAAGCTATCCCCGATATTGTTATCCTTCCTATACAGGTCTTCTGTATATTCTGGCCACCTTTTCTTGATCTCTTCTTCTTCTGTTAGGTCCTTGCCATCTTTGTTTTTGATCATACCCATTTTTGCCTGGAATTTAGCTCCGATGTTTCTAATTTCTGGAAGAGGTCTCTTGTCCTTCCTATTCTATTGTCTTCTTCCACTTCCGCGCATTGCTTGTTTAAAAATAATTCCTTATCTCTTCTGGCTAACCTCTGGAATTTTGCATTTAATTGGGCATATCTCCCCCTATCACTGTTGCCTTTTGCTTTCCTTCTTTCTTGGGCTACTTCTAGTGTCTCAGCAGACAGCCATTTTGCCTTCTTGGTTTTCTCTTTCTTTGGGATGTATTTTGTTGCCGCCTCCTGAACAATGTTGTGAACTTCTGTCCATAGTTCTTCCGGGACCCTATCTACTAAGTCCAATCCCTTAAATCGATTCTTCACCTCCACTGCATATTCCTTAGGAATATTAGTGAGCTCATATCTAGCTGATCTGTGAGTCTTCCCTAATCTCTTTAGTCTGGTCTTAAATTGTGCAAGAAGAAGTTCGTGATCAGAACTACAGTCAGCTCCAGGTCTTGTTTTTACCGACTGTATAGATGTCCGCCACCATTGGCTGCAAAGGATGTAATCAATCTGATTTCGGTGTTGTCCATCTGGGGAAGTCCATGTATAAAGCCGTCTCTTAGGTTGTTGGAAGAGAGTGTTTGTTATGCAGAGTGAGTTGTCTTGGCAAAATTCTATCAGCCTATGTCCTGCTTCGTTTTGTTCTCCCAGGCCATGCTTACCTGTAATTCCAGGTGTCATTTGACTGCCCACCTTTGCATTCCAGTCTCCTGTGATGAAAATAACATCTCTTTTAGGCGTGTTGTCCAGTAGGTACTGCAGATCCTCATAGAAATGCTCTACTTCAGCTTCTTCAGCATCTGTGGTTGGGCTGTATATTTGGATCACTGTGATGTTAGATGGCTTGCCCTGAATTCGAATTGAGATCATTCTATCATTTTTTGGATTGTATCCAAGCACTGCTTTAGCCACTTTACTCTTAATTATGAAGGCTACTCCATTTCTTCTGTGGTCCTCTTGTCCACAGTAGTAGATCTGGTGGTCATTTGATGTGAAGTGGCCCATTCCAGTCCATTTCAGTTCACTGATGCCCAGAATGTCTATCTTCAATCTTGACATCTCACCAATAACCACATCTCTTTTGCAGGTGGGACTCTTAATTACCTTCTCTTCCTGATTTTTCTGGACAGGCAGAGTTTGAGTGATGGTCAGCAAGGCCTCCCATTTCAGGAGCTTCCTCAAAAACCATTCAGAAGCTTAGACTGGTTCAGCATGTGGCTGCTCTGGTAGTTATGGATGCATCTAAATTCACCAATTTGACAATTCTGTCCTGGGAGCTGCATTGGCTGCCAGCCAGCTTCTGGGTATAATTCAAGGTATTAGTTATCACCTTTAAAGCCTACAAGGCTTGGAGTCTGGATATCTTCAAGACATCTTCTCTGAAGTCAGTCTGCCTATCTAGTGAGATCATGGAGGTAGGGCTTGCTGAGTGTCCCGTTCTCAAGAGAATTCTGTCTACAGGGATCTCATGGTTGAGACTTCCCAGTGGTGGCCCCCTTTTGTTTGCCCATGTACATCTGGACTGCCCCCTCCCTGTTGAGCTTTCTTAGGGCTATAACAGCACTACTCTTTGAGAGCATTTCTGAGATTCTGAGATCTGGACTGGCCCCAGTGGATGGTACTCTCTTTGTTTCTGAGGTTACCTGGCTGAGTTTTTTTAATGATTGTATGCCATTCAGAGTCTGTGAGAATGGAGTGGCATAGAAATTTCAGAAATAAGTACATTTCCTGTAGTCCCCTGATTCTTAGGACCAAGATATCACAGCCTTCCTCAGTGTACCTACTGTTTGCAGGATGGTCAGTATGAACTCTGGAATTCACTGGCTAGAACACCATATGTATGTACTGTATTAGCCTCAGATGTCATGTCTATACAATGGGAATAGTAGTGACTCAGGCTGCTGGAAGGATGAACTAAGATACTGTAAAGTTTATTCACCATGTCTGTATTGTTCTAGTCCTCCAAGATGCTTTTCTAGGTTCTCAACCAGGGTTCCGTGGCACCCTAGGGTTCCGTGAAGGTCACTAGGGGTTCCCTGGGAGGTCACAATTTATTTAAAAAATTGTTTAAAATTTGGGCAACTTCACATTCAAGAGGTCAGTTCCGTTCTCTATTTTTAGTTTAAAGAACATGGTTAATGCATAGATACAGGCCTACCCATTAAATGAATATCATAATTTTGTAACTTCTGGCCTCTGTTTGAGCCTGAACGTGCAGGGGTTCCCCGAGGCCTGGAAAATATTTCAAGGGTTCCTCCAGGGTCAAAAGGTTGAGAAAGGATGTTCTAGGCCATTGAGGCTCATATTCTAATGGTCAGGTCAAGAAAACAAGCTTGTGTTGGGGGAAATCGAGATACAGGCCAGTGATGTTTGCATTGTGCCCTTGCTCCATCCCATGAGGTCCCACATATTATCCCCCCCACACTGGACGGGGACATTGAACAGGGAAAAATGTTAGGCAGCCTGCTGACCGAATCTTATGCTGTGGCAGGAACTTGTTTCCTTTCATTGGCAGGGAAGGAGTGTAAAACCAGCTGCAAGATTTTGTGGAAGAACCTCCTGTTGTTCTAGTCAGAGGAAATTTATGTGAAAAACATGTTTACCATACCTGACTATGTTAGGGAAATCTTTTTAAAGGTGCAGTTAGGAATATATTTCAGCAAAAAGGACTTCTGGTAATACTGATGCCATGCTGTCTTTCTACACAGAATCAAGAGAAATGAACAGAGAATTAAATCAGCTGTATTCTCAGCTATTGTAATTATGGTCTGCCTTAAATAATAGCAAAGAGGTTTTTCATTAATCCAAGTGAAGGAGGTAGCTGCTCCACTCCTGACTGAGATTGTCCAGTGAAAAGGAATTGCATGGCAGATTTAAAGGGTGAATAAAAGGAATGGACTGTCTTCTTTATAACACGATTACTCATAATTGGAGAGAGAGTTTCTTATTTAGTTGTTGTGATTTCCTATAACAGTGACACCCTGAGATATTAGAGGGTGACTAGAATAAAGATCCTGTGCATTAGCAACCCAAGTTCAGTCTGAATGCTTTGACCTGAAGAAGTAGACCTTGTAGATGTATCTAATGCAATAGTGCTCTCATCTTCACTACAGGTAGTCCTTGCTTAACAACCATTTGTTTAGTGATGGTTTGGACTTAGGACAGTGCTGAAAAACTGACTTGTGACCTGTCCTCACACTTACGACCATCACAGCGTCCCCATGGTCACATGATCACAATTTGGGTGCTTGGCAACTGGTTTGCATTTATGACCACCGCAGCGTCCCATGGTCACACAATTGCCATTTTCAACCTTCCTGGCTGGCTTCTGGCAAGCAAAATCTATGGGGAAACTGCATGATTTGCTTAATGACCACGTGGTTTGCTTAACAACTGCAGTGATTTGCTTAACGACCGCCACAAAAAGGTTGTAAAATTGGGTTGGATTCGCTTCATGACTGCTTCACATAGAAATTCTGGTCCCAACTGTGGTCGTTAAGCAAGGACTACTTATATGTTGAAATAACAATGACCTTTGCATGTACAGACACCATATCAGATGGTGGCTGGGTTCACACATAACCT
Organism: Candoia aspera; assembly: GCF_035149785.1. Taxonomy (NCBI): domain Eukaryota; kingdom Metazoa; phylum Chordata; class Lepidosauria; order Squamata; family Candoiidae; genus Candoia; species Candoia aspera. The sequence goes on along the minus strand of NC_086157.1, from coordinate 109,250,918 downwards.
ATAAGGTGTTTGGGTTGGGTTTAGTGTGCTGCGCCACCCCAAGCCTTTTGGGGGTATTCAATAAATTGTAGCTTAATATAATGAATTAATTTTCATGAATTAATTTAATTAATCTTTGGGTGACAGAAGTCTTGGAGGACTTGGTGGACAAAATAAAAATAATGATTGAGAGCCAATATTCACCTGAGAAAAAAGAACTCTTTTTTTGCAAGCAATATCCAACCATTGTGCTTTTTAAATTGAAAAAGATGACATTGTTGGGGGTGGTTGGGATGGAATAGTAAAAGGATTAGAACAGGTAAGGAATAAGTACTAGCTCCTGATATGTGTGTGATGCACAAGAAACAGAGGGAGATTTGATTGCACTGTCATGGCCATCATCTTGACCTTTTTTTAACCAAACCACACCACATCCTGTGATGTTGCCTACCAGCTTGGCTAGGTTCAAAAAAGGGTTGGGTCAATCCATGGAAGCCCTGGGGATCAGTGGCTATTAGCCTTGATGGCGGTGGGGCTGCCTCTGAGGGCCTTCTGGGGGGAGACCAGCAGGCTTCCTTGTGCGGTTGGCTGGCTGCTGTGAGAACAGATGGCTGGACTAGACGGGCCACGGGTCTGATCCAGCAGGGCACTGCTTATGTTCTTATGACAGCCCTGATCTGCTTTGAGCTTTTGCCATTTGCTCCAATCATCTAGGCCCCTCTGTTTCTGTTCAATAACTTTAAACCCAGGTGGATGAGAAACCTAAAAGATAAACTCTAATTATTTGGCCTCTTCTCTTGTCATTTCATTGGGCTTTGAAAATGCTGAAAGGGATAGTAAACAACAGTTCAAGATGTGAACCTCCATAGGGATATGAATCCACCCTTCACGGGAGGACCAAGAATAATTCTTCTCTTTCTGTACTATTACATTGCTGAAGCACTGCTGGGCCTTTATTTTGGTCCAGTTCAATATTTTGCCTTTGGCATTGCTGCTGGGCAGATATCAAATCACACTTAATTTGTAATTTGTTTGCTGTTGTGAGTGAGAAGAGAAGGAAACAGTAAACCAACTCCATGGTTCCCTTTATAGGAATTTTTGTGTTTTGCAGGTAATACCTAACTTTTACCTAACTTCCAGGTGGGGATATTGAACTTTGTGGGTCTCATCTCTTACCAGATCAGCATACAAGTATTTGGAGAAGAAGGGTCATGGTCTGTGCCACTGCCTATTCAGAAGATTAAATGCTGGTGGAAGACTCTTAAAATTTGAAGCATGTAGCTGGGATCCTTTGACCTTTGATACAAAAACATGTGTGTGTTGACAGATAGATGCTGTAAAGTCAATTCTTCTTAGAATCAGGCCTGACTCCTGGTGACAGGTCCTCCCCCCAATTATACAAAAATAGATTCCTCTGTCATCTTTTGGGATATTATACTGTATTGGCTTGCCAGAACTTTTTTTCTACATCCATTCTCGTCTTGGGATGATTCTTCATCCCTCCTTCCTACGTCTAAATCTTTTCTGCTTGTTAAATGGCTGTAATGATATAGTTGTCCCAATTTATGTCACTTGCATAGTAATCTCATCATGCCAGTGATGTGAACAATGCAGACAGTGTGAACGATGCAAATGATGTCATTGGCATCGTTTGTGTTGGTGTGATGACATACTCTTGAGTCAGTCAACTTTGGGGAAAATGAGTGTCCCCTTCCCCCCAGTTAATCTATTAAAATCAGTTTTCACTGTACTGGATGGAGAGCCAGTTTGGTCTAGGGGTTAAGGTGCTGGGCTAGAAACCAGGAGTCTGTGAGTTCTAGTCCCGCCTTAGGCATGAAGGCCAGCTGGGTGACCTTGGGCCAGTCCGCCTCTCTCAGCCCAATTCGGTGCAATGTAGACTAGCCTCTTCATGGTGCACCCTGGGCAACGTGACTTGTCACAGTTAAATAGTCTACACATCTGACTGCTGGACCTCACAAGGATTTCCCAGCAAGAAAAAATAGCATGAACACTGAACTGCTACGCCATACAATTAAAACAAAAACTGTACTTGATCGAACTCCAGCATCCTCTTCTTGTGTCCTTATAAATGCCCTTTTAATAGAGAAGCTTATTTGCATATTTTATCTCCTGATATAGACTCTATCTATCTATCTATCTATCTATCTATCTATCTATCTATCTATCTATCTATCTATCTATCTATCATAGATTATATATAGTTATATATATATAAAAAATTCTTAGCCACTGACAGTGGACCATTTCTTAGAATTTGTAATCATTTGTCTAAATTGATGTAGAATAGTACTGGAGGTCAAGTTAATGAAAGTGTTGGGAGGCAGAGATCTACAATTATCCTAGAATTTAAGACCAAAATGAGCTGAGCTCTTTTTGTTGGAGTTTAGTCTAAACCCTAAACCAAACTCTTGTCTGGTTCTTCTAATCTCTTCTGTGGAAGCCTCTCAATTCCGTAGTTTTAGAATTAACAATCCATTTCTAATATGGGCACCATCCTGCCAATTTTAGTGCCTGAAAGATTGATTTTTTCCCTGTGCCAGAATTTTAATGCCAACTGAGATTTGACTCAAAAGCACTCAATTCTTTGTGTAGTGTTTTGCTGTGCCGTATTTTGAGCAGAATGGGAAAATGAAGTCAATAAATTCCTTGCACAGATGTTACATTGCATGCTGTGAAAGTGCTTGAGCACCTCTAGAAGTGAGTGAGTGTTATTACTGAAACATGAACTGTAAAGGTGCTCTCTCTCTGTCTCTCTCTCTCTTTATTGAGTGGCCATTTCCATAAATATGTACAGTCACAATTTTTATGCCGTTTGGTGAAAAACGGTTGCTCTCTTTCAGATGTTCTAAATTTTGCATATTTCTGTGACTAAATGTTATGTATAAAGAGAATGAAGAAATAGCACCAACATTTGGTACCTGTTTCACTTATTTCATAAACAAAGTAATCTCATGAATGATGTGCCAGTGTAGCAAAGTAGTTGTCCCCATAGATACAATAACAGTTGCATAACATAGATACAATAACATAGATGTAATAACTCATGCTTCTGAGATATATTTTATTCTGTGGGTTAGCCCCTCCCCCTTCCCTGGGAAATCTACATATAGATAGATTCAAGGATAGAACCCGCAAGTTTGGAGAATAGAGACACTATTTCTTGGTGGCTGACTCCACCAAAAATGCTTGGTTGATCTTAGGAGTATTTACACCTGATTGCTACTTGAGCCCATCTCCGATCAGTCTCATGCAGTCTGACGTTTTTGAAATCCAAAGCATCACAAAGACACAACTGGTGTGAATGTATTGTAAACTGGAGTGGGGGTGGGGGATGCTTTCCTTCTTCTTCCACCTTTTTTTAAAGAGAAAAACAAGCAGCTGTACGATCCATTTGCTTTATCTATCTGGCATCGTGCAACATATTGTAGTTAGCTTTAATAGCCATGGCAAAGATCAATGCTAGTTTTCCTTTCATGGAAGCATACAATTGGAAGGGTTAAATCTAACGCCTTGCTCAGTGCAGGAATCCAGATTAAAGCCTCCCAGACAGATCGCTGTCTAGCCTTTACTTGAATGCACCCAGTGAAGACAACCCCATCACTTTACTAAATAATTGGTTCTGCAGTCAGGCTGCTCTTAGTGTTAGAGAGGTTTCCTCTTGCATAACATTCGGTTGAAATCTGTCTACCCATAACTGAAATCCATTATTCTGTGTCCTGCAGACTGGGAGGAGAGAGAACAGGTCTTGACCTTCCTCAATGAGACACCCTTTCAAGTATTTGAAAAGTATCCTACCTCTTCTCCAGGCTGAAGATTCTGAGTTTCTTCAATCTCCCTTCATAGTTTCTAGCCCATGGCATCCTTGTCATCCTTCTCAGAAGCTCTTCCTGTTTCTTTTGAAGTTTCTTTTAAAATTAGCTTGTAAATAGACAAACTGTATGTGCTGGGAGATACTGCTGAGTATGATGGCACACAGTAAATAATGTGTGTGTGTGTTTTTAAAGTACTTTCAAGACGTTTCCTGTGAGTCATTCTGCCTGTCCACCAAAGAATTGGTAAAAAATTGCAATTGCAAGGTATTTGGAGGCCACCTAATGATGGATACTGTTTTTCTGGTTTGGTTTTGGTTTTTTGGATATTGGGCATTGGATTTTTTTTTTCTTGTTTGCTTTTCTATTTCTTTCTCAGTATCACATGAGGGACTTTTTAGTTAGACTCAAAGTGAACAATAGAGGTTCTTCAGGACCACTTTACACCTATTTTTCTACACAGAACTTAAACATTGTATGGAAATTATGCAGTCTGTTAATCCATCTCATCTATCAATTATCACTCTCCAAGACTAGGAAGAAAGGGGGTTCTTTAGATCTTGACTCCTGGTGATGACATGGAGAAGTCCCTGCAGTTTTCTTGGCAACGTTTCGTAAGTGGTTAGCCATTTTCTTCTTCCTGGGACTGAGGGAATAACTGATCCAAGTTCACCTAGATGCTTTCATGTAGGAGTAAAATTCAGGTTTCCCTGAACCACTTGAAGTTCCATAATTACTAGAATTGTGAGAAGCATTTGAAAGATGTGGTTTGCAATATATGCATACAAAGCATCTTGCAATGTGTTAAGGCAGCTGCAAGACTCATAAAGCTGCTTCAGGAGCCCTCTCCACACATATGTGCATGTAGAACATCTTTGCTTTCCTAGTGAAAAGGCGCTGCATACATACATGTGCAGAAGAGCAGCTGTATGGAGCAACCCTGTGAACCTTGAAAATGAGGCTGTATTAATGGTTTGAAAGTAGGTGCTTCGTCTGTTTTTGGAGATGTCTTTCTAGGACAGGGAGTACCTGGCCCAAGGTCATCCATGGCAGGAGTAGAACTCAGCTTTCCTTGCTGCTAGTCCAGCACCTTAACCACTAGACCAGATCGACTCTCAGGAAGAAAGCGCCTTGTTGTAAAACCCTAAACCCTGACAATCAGTACTCTATATTTCAAATAGGTGCCTTGCATTTGATCCTGGGGAGTGGGGAGACGATGAGTGGAGAAGATACGATTATCTGCATCTAATACCTGCGGGGACCAATGGTTGTACAGATGGGCTGGAGTCAAAATGATGGGAAGGGATGAATCAGCTGAGCTTAACTGCGGTGGGTTGCTTATGTAGCACTGCAAGCTTGCCTAACGGGAGATGCTGTATAAAAGGCCTTGAAAGACGGAAGTCCAAGACATCTGGGGAGTGATTGCAAGAGCATCTGATATACTCCAAGCCATTTGTAATATGAAGAGCTTGATCGGGTCCTGCCTTACATTTCAGGGATGCTCCGAGGGTAAATGTCAGGGCCAGCCCAAAAACGGTGTCGAGTCAGTGTAATCCAAACTCCAGTTCTTTAATGCTTTCACCATACAGATAGAACCTTGCCAGACTAAAGCTACTCTAACTGACCTAAGGGTAAATAACCTGGGAGACTCTAGGGCGGAGCTACCGTGAACCTTTTAACTTTCCCAGCAACAGTCTCCGGACTGTGCATCCTCTTATCTGCCTGGAATGCGCTCTCTCCTTCCTGGGACTCAGTGGCAGCGCCGAAATCCACCACAGTAAATGAGAGAAAGTGTAAGTGCAGCTGTTTTGCACTTAAAACCTGAGAAGTGAATACTAAGAAGTAGGTCTGCACAAACAGTGATCATGGATGATTGGAGCATGTTTTCTCCTGCCACTTTCACACCCTGCTGGAGAAGATACAACATCTACAAAGCCATCCCCTCATGCTAGGAATTATTAAAATCTCGTTGAATGTCCTTTTTTCCTACTTCCGGTCATTCTGGCAGGAGTCAGAGATGATATTCATTTTTCCTAATGCAATTGGAAAGCATGCAAACTCTCAAAGCTGCACTTACCTTAAAAGCGATGTTTTGCTAATGGCAGGTCAGTTTTGATTTAGGCCTGTAATTTGGCAAGGAAGAAAAATACCTATTGCCGTCTCAAGGATAGCAATTTCATGTGCTGCCCTGATATTCCAAGAATTGCTTTGCATATAACTAAAAGCTTTTTACCCTTGAAAATACGGAACTGGAGGAAAAGAAGAAATCATAATACTGGCTTGTAGACAAATTGTCCTCAAGCCCCAAAAGAAAGAGATGTATTTTTGGAGCAAGCAAAAGGGTGCGTTATAAGTTTCCTGCTTCTCTTCTTCTCTTGGCTGATGGAAGTCAATTTTTTTTTATTTTAGCTGTTGTGCAAATTTACATCGACATCACTATGAACCAAGGTTTGCAAAATCAACCCTGACCCGGATCTAAAACTGTCCATTGTTAAGAGTTAATGTAGACACAATATTGCACCATAGTTAACACTCTATAGGAGTGCTTCCCAAACCTGGGTAAATTACCCAAAATTGGGTAAAAGTGGTTTTTCTTTGGGTAATGACACACCAACCGATTACCCAATCACAATAGGAACATTTAAATTGACTTAAGGTGTTTTACCTACATTGGGTAAAAATGGCTTTCTGATAAGCAGTTTTAGGTAATGAAGGAAAAAGTTTGGGAAGCGACGCTCTGTAGATTTGCAGCATCATATCTGGATTTAGCCGTAATTTCCATGGATATGAAGGTCACAAATACAGTAATTGTGGAACTAATACTTTTATTATCCTCACTAATATAGAAGATCAGCTGTTCTTCAGCTCAATGTTCTAAACAGGATTTTTTAAATTAAATTTACAATCTAATAACAAGGATACAAATATTAAAAAGATAGTCGAGATAGCTATGAAGCAAATATTAAGAAGCCTAAGGCCCTAATGGTTAGACCAGGGTTAAAAAATCTAAGCATAAATGGGACTTTAAACAAAATACTGCTATATAACATGACTCTGTTTGGAATTCTAGGCAGCCACATTCTCTATAGATGCTCCATTCTATTTCTGGATAGAGTTTAAATACTTTTTGCTAATTCCGCTGGGATTTACAATTAATTGTTCTCTTCAGCGATCGATGGAAGTTCTCTAGTCCGTTTTTTAAAATAAAGGTGTTATTTATTTTCTTTCAGCATGAATGTCTGTTTGCTTGTGGTGCGAGCTAGTTTTTGGGACAAAGCAAGCCTTTAGGAACAGAACCATAGAAAGAGAACCTCCAGCCAAAGGTAAGCATCGCTGTCCTGGGATACTTTATGGGGCTCGGTAATGATTCTTTGTCATTTTGTAATTTCAGTGCTTCTCCACCTCAACTCTTTCAGCCCCTGAAATTGCTGCTTTCAGAAAAGTTGTGCAAAGATTTTGCCAGGCGTCGCTTTTTTTTTATCCTGTCATGCCTCTGTCACTAAGCAAACTTGAGCTCCTGTTGAGTTGTCTGAGCTTGGTTTGTTTGCAGACGTCCCGTTACCCAACTAGGTAGCTTGCCTTATACATGCCACCAACAGTTTTGGTGGGGGTGTGACTTCCTCCTTGGTAGTTCCTTGATTATGGTAGTTTTCTGCTTGATTATGTGGGGTTGATCTCTTCTTATCTGAGTGTTGGCTGCTGGAGGGAATATCTTCTATTTCCTTTGAAATGTTGTTTCAGAAAATCTTGGAATGTTCCATTTCTCCTCTTGTTCCTGCTGATTCATCTGTTTTGGTAGTGGTCTGGTGGGTTTTTGTGGAAGTTAAACTTCTTGTTCTTGGTAGTTCATCTTCTAAGCCAGTTTCGTCCAAAATAATCACTTTCGAAACACCAAGAACCCAACTTCCCATTCAGAAGATGAACCTTTAGAAAACCACTAGACCACCCCTGGAACAGTTGAATTGGTATGGTCCAAAGGAAAAACAGAATATTTTAAAATTAAAATATTTAATTTTAATTAAAATTAATTAAAGAATATTCCACCCCCAGAGCTTTTGGTTTTGCATATCCCATGTGTGTATGCATGTGGAGGTTTTAAAAATTTAACTGACTCTTCCATGTTAACTGGAATGAATCAAACAAAAAAGAGAGTGAAACTTGTATTTTCTCTTAATATCCATTGTGAGATCATCTGTGTTATACAGTCAAGATGATTAGGCTGCAAACCACTCAGCTCTCATTTACAAGAAAACCAAGCTACTGGAAAAACAGTGGCTTAAGCATCAGTTCAAAGGCTTCTGGGATAAATATGAATCTATTTTTATTTAGTAACCATAATAATTTAGCTTTCAGTTCAGCTCTGTGTTGGAAGCTGGCGGGTTATAAGCATGATTGATAATTGTGGTTTGTAACAACTTAATTTTTATAAATGATAATAATGGGCATTTATATAATGCTTTTTTAGTTCTTAAATGGCCACATATATACCACTATAATTCTGTGCAAAACAGCCCTAAAAGTTATAGAGGAACTAGCAATTTGTCTAAAGCTCTGTATGGGGTGTATATGAGGTCAAAGTTGAGTGGACCTTAGTTCTTTCTTGTTCACAATTTTAGTTGCTACTTTACTCCAAAGCTGGCAATCACTGGATTTAGTTAACTTTAAGTGAGATCCAAAGAATGGTATCTAAATGCCTTATCTGCAAATCCCAGTTTTGAAAAGCCAAACAGTAGGAGAAAAGTTGTGATATACTGTGTTTATTATTTATTTACTTAAATCGCTATGGCTGCCCATCTCATCCAGGGCCGTCTGAATGAAAGAAAGTCAAATTTAAATCACAATAGCTTGTGATTCTGTCAGCCCACTGCTGTTATGGTGAAGTATTTTGTGCTCTGATATTTTACTTGTCTGTCAGCTAGTGTTCATAATTTAAGGCCCCATTCATCATGCATCTGCTCAAAAGTTAAGTTTCAGTGACTTCCATGAGGCTTAGTTTAAGTAAGTGAAATTGTGGCTTGAGTCTATTAGAAAGAATTTCAGGCTGAGATACTTATTTTGTAGACACTCTAAGCCAGGAATGAGGAATCTTTAGGTTGCCGAAGTGTGTTCCTAAGACTTCCCTTAATGAAAGATGAAAAGTGAAAGGAAAATGAAGATAGCTTTCTAAACAGCCAAATGTGTTCAGTTCTTGGCTACCATTGTTCTTTCTGGCTGGGAAAAGGGAGAAGCCAGAAGACGCATTGTAAAGGCAGTGGTGTGGCCTTCAGGCTGCAGTTCTTGACCACCATCTTGTTCTTGGCTTGTTCATCTGGGAAGACAAGGAGTGGTTGAAGCAGGAAGTTTCAAGTAGCAGTTGTTTGGGTAAAAAACAAGAGGATAATAAAACCAGTTCATCACAGAACTGAAAGCATCAGCTCCTGAGAAGAACCCCTAGATTTAATTTTTGTTCAGTTGATATGTAGATAGTCAAACAAAACCAAAATAAAGTTTTTCTCCAGCCCCCATCCACCCATTTTTGCTGCTACCAACCTCCCTGCAGTTTCCTTCCAGTTTGTCCTGCATGCTTTGTCCTCCATCATTGAAGGCCCAGATTTGAAAACCAACTTTTCCCACCCATTGGGAAGAGCGTGGGGTGGCTTCTGGAGCAATGCATGTGTTCCCATTCTAGCCAATAAAAAAAGCTAACAGAGGTGAGGGGGCTTTGTCATGTGTGTGTGTGGGGGGACTTGTATACTTCAGTGGCTAGAAGGAAGAATTGGACTTAGATTCCATTATGAAATTCAGGGTTCAGTCGAAACTCAGTTCCTATCTTTTAGGCTAACCTAATTTTTTGAGAAGGAAGAGAATCATGTAAACTGTTCTGCATTCCTTGGAGGAATGGCCATACATTCTTAGCTTATTTTTGAAAGTAGGAAAACCTGTAAAGTGGCCTAAACCAGGGTTCCTCAACCTTGGCAACTCTAAGCTGTGCGGACTTCAACTCCCAGAATTCTGGGAGTTGAAGTCCGCACAGCTTAGAGTTGCCAAGGTTGAGGAACCCTGGTTTAGGCCACTCTCACGCATGTGTGTTCTAACTCTCCATCCTTTTCAAACTCGTTTTTTCCCCCACTGTTGGTCTTAATCATGGCTGATGTCTTTATCATAGTGGCTATGTTGCCATAACATGTTTACCCTGATTACTGAATTAACCAGTGTTCTGGGTTTGCATGATACCTTGAACCATAAACTAAGCAGATGGCCTGAGTTCACACAACCCATTATGCCAAACACGGTTAAAGCCAGGGAAGCTTATTATGTTGTCTGAATGTGGCCTCTGGGTTTGCAGTTCCCATGGGGAGCCTGTGAGATGGCTGTATTATGTTTAGGTGGTTGTTACTCTCCCGCAGTCTTGGTTTTTTATAGTGAGATGGTTGACTATATAAATTTGCTGAATGAATGATCAGGCTAAACAAGTTGTATAGTATGAGTACAGGCATCCATGATTAAATGTAGAGAGGCTTCACCTCATAGACTGAATTGGAGAGCAAGGTTTGAGATGGCTTTGCAGTCTTGGGTGAGGAAGGCATCTAACTGGCTTTAGCTAGTGTTAGTGCTAGTGCAATTTTTATCTTAGCTCTTGGGTGAATGAAGAGGGATTACATGTGACTGAGGTGGTCTTCTAGATCAGCCTGGGAGATCTGTTTGTTACTCCTGTATAGTACTTTGGATCTGAAAGCAAAAGGCACTTTGGAGCAAGCAGGAGTGCACGTGTAGTGCAGTTCTCAGGATTGTAGTGCAGCTGTGGAGTACAACTGCACAGTCTCAGGAGACAAAAAGCTGCTTTAAGGTGTTTCTGTGTGTTCCAAATATTCCTTTTGCCTTTAAATCGGAAGTGCTGCATAGCCCTGGGATTTGTATAGATTTTGCACTGGACACGTTCTGTATTGATTTAGGAATAGAGAAAGCGGGTTAGTTACACCGTAACTACAGTGGGGATGTACAAAACATTGTTTTGGGGAATATCACGAACTATTGTACTTCCAAAAGATTTACTGTACTTCTGGAGAACTACTCAAACTTGTTTAGAAAAGCTGGACCGGCATATTTTGGAAGAAAAATGGATTGTTCTGACGTTCCCTGGAATGTTCCTGGAAAGGTGTGTTTTGTACACAATCTGTCTGCTGAGACTCTGGTCCTGCAACTGCGGTAGATATATCAAGAGAGATAATATATCAGTAAAGGAAGTTCTCTCCAAAGGGAAAAAAAAGGTAATGCGACAGAAAAATAAAATAGGGTGTAATCATATGGACTGTATTTCATTAACTTGATTTAAACTAGGTTAAACCCATTTTAGTTCTTGCCTGAGCCCTCCCACTTCTTTGTCCCAGCCCCACCCACTTCGGCAATTGCAGCCCTAGCATGACATTCAAAGGCCGGTAGTTGCAGAGCTGAGGACGATACAGATTTGTGCCATTGTGGGCTGTTGATTGGGGATAGTAGATTCTATATAATTTTCATGTTATGTTGTTTCATCGTTCATTATGACTGTGGCAGCAATGGCTGTTAAGAGAGATGCTGTCGGTCCCACATCTTCAGCTAGGCTTTCTTTACCAGTATAAGAGCCTCAAATGACTGATTTGATCAGTCATTTGATCAGTCAGCTTGCTTTTCAAGCTGAAGCCAGCTGGACAACAAGGGAGCTTCTCAAACTGAGTCTTTGGGAGTACACTGGGGGTCAAGTGGGGACTTGGATGCATTTGCAAGTCTTTGCGACTGTCAGCGCATGAAAAACAGCTTGATTCCCATAGTCCAAATATGAGCTGGCAGAAGCGATGCGGGGAAAAAATGCCCGCTTGTACAGTCTGCTGGTGAGATGGAACAAAGATTGGATTATCATCCCTCATCCTTGACTCCCTATTAGTGGCACATTTGAAGGAAGTCTTAGAGCTGCCTTGTCTGAGAAGGTACCTCCCAGATGTATTGGACAATAACTCCCATCATCTCCAAACAGCTTGGCAGTCTTGATAGATAGAGGTGAATTCAACACATAGTTAAAATATGATATGGCTTGGCCTTGGGAATTTCTCTGTACACTTTTTCTGATACATCCTTTTCTCATACCTGTCTATCAAGACCAGCAACTTCCTTCCTTCTTTTCTTCTTTAACACTCCTCACATCCTCCCAAAGGACATGGCCAGAGATGTTATGACATCACAGGAACATACAGGGCCATATTTTTCAGCCCTTTTTGTAGTTGCTGGAAGGCTTTAAGGAGCATTTGGGGGGCCCCTACATCATGATTTTTAAAAAAAAATCTTCTGTCTTTTACTCATAGAAATAGATTCCTTTAAAATGATTCTCCTACTGCTTGACACGGCATAGAAGCTCAGTTTAGAAACAAAAATAATATCTAATATTGTGAGGAAGGGAGGGAAAGAGAAATGAATTAAAGAACTTGAAAGAACAGAATCCAAACCCATGCATAGCAGCAGATCTAAACAACCATACTAAACATCTCGGTCAGAAGTTGCTATTGTATCCAGTTTGTGTGTGTATGTGTGTTTTTTTTCTGGAGAATCCTTCCTTAATGTGAAAGTGTGCATATTCTAGAACACTTTCCCCTGATCTGTCATTGTTCTCCACTTGAATTGGATTAGAAATTTAATTATTCCCCTCCAGCTTGGTAAGGCTGATTTGTGCTATTTTCTATCAGGTAATCATGTCCTTAATTGGGTAAAAGGTGTCCTAGGGCTTTGGACCCACTGCTGAGAACACACTGCTCTCCCCTATCTTCTGTTAAGGAGATTTTAAGCAAGATCCTACTAACTGATTTTATAGTAAGGGCATGCCCTGAGGGATAAAGGTAATATTGGTCTATACCAGTGTCCCTCAACCTTGGCAGCTTGAAGATGTGTGGACTTCAACTCCCAGAATTCAGATGTGTGGACTTCAACTCCCAGAATGCTGGCTGGGGAATTCTGGGAGTTGAAGTCCACACATTCTCAAGCTGCCAAGGTTGAGTAACAGTGGTCTGTACTTTGACTGTGGCATCATAGACAATATTCATGATGTCTAAAATATACTCCCATAATCTCAGGCACTAGGAACTTGGCTTCAATAATGTCCTGTCCTGTCCTGTCCTGTCCTGTCCTGTCCTGTCCTGTCCTATCCTATCCATATATAGTAAATACATCTGGAACTTGCAGTCCCAATACTTCAGAAGCCTACCGAGTTGTGTAAGGCTAGAATAAGGTGACTGTGTAGAAATGAGGATGTCTCGTGTATCTTTATTGATTTCTTCTACTTGTCTCTTCGGGGAAATAAGATTTGGTGATCTCAGAGATCTCAATGTTCTTGCTAAATATCTCATGAAAACCCAGGGGTGAGCTTACTGAAATCTCATGAGATTTGGACTGTTCTCCCAGCACCAGCACCAGTTTTTAAAAAATGGTTTTGGCTAGCCGGGCCCTAATTTAGAGCACATTGTGGATGTTCTTATAAATGGACTGGCATGGGAGCAGCTTGGCTATTCGCAGAAAGGCACAGCTGTCTCATTAAAAAAGGACAATTTTTGGCAAAATTAAAGCTCTTCCAACTTTAGGGGGTCGGCTCCCTGCTGCACAGGATGAATCTTTTGTCTTAACGCTGTCGCTCTTGTTCACCGGCGGCACCAACCTTCACTGGACCATCACTTTCTTCTTCTCTCTGTTTCAGGTGTTTATACAGGAATCCACCCAAAGCCAAAAGGGACGAGGTTGACCGGAAGAGGCATATCCTGGTTGTGCCCTTGACACCTCTTCGGTTTGGTTTCCTTGACAAGAGACCCAGGGAGGAAGGAGAATGAGACAGCTTAAAGGGAAGCCCAAAAAAGAGACGTCCAAAGACAAAAAAGAGAGAAAGCAAGCAATGCACGAAGCCCGTCAGCAAGTCACAACTGTGGTGCTTCCCACCCTGGCTGTGGTGGTGCTTCTGATTGTGGTATTCGTTTATGTGGCAACCCGCCCCAATACAACTGAATGACATGGATTTTGAACTCTACCCCTTGGGTGGGCTTGCCTGCTCTTTTGCCAAGGGCCCAAAACAAAACAAAATCTCCCCCCTCCCCAAGATATCCTTTTCTAATCATCCTGTTATTAATAATCCTTTCACAAAGGAGTCCTCTTTCTCTGACTTGATTCACAGTCTACAGTTGCTCTTGTGGAATGTCAGATAGGAAATACGTGCTCCAGGGGCGCAAAGTATGTTTTACTGTCCAGCATATGTGCCTTTTAGACCTCAACAGTCTCTTGCTCAGTCATGAAAGTGGATTCTGTTGCTCTTGGAGAGTTGTATGAATCAGCTTTGAGCCCTCCAGTTTTTCAGCAGCATACCTTGTGTCAAGTTCTTGTACGTTGGCTTCACAGCTGCCAAAGAAGTGGATTTTCCCCTTCCTTTGTGACTATATAATGGCATTTGAAAATCTTTGATTAAAAAAAGTATTTATTTTTGGAATAAAGAAAACACATCTTACATAAAAAGCTTTCATTTTGATTTACTCTTAAAACAGTTCTGTTGTGAAACGGGACACATTGTAGATAATGTCTTCCGCACACTTAAGCTGGAACATAAACAGACAGTTCCTTTCTTCCATATGAGGCTTTACCAGTGAATAATTCAAGATAACTCTTAAGTTCACTCCAGATTAGTTTGTTCTAGTGAAACAGTTAGTAGGAATTTCAGACAGCATCCATCAAGCAAGAAATAGACCTTTAAAATCATTTTGATTTATTAATTGGCAAATTTAAAAAGTGTCTAAGCTTTTTTTAAAAAAGTCCTGAGTACTTTTCTAACATCCAGAGAAGGCAAACTTTAAGGTATTCTGTTTCCAAATAACTTAAGGTTGTAATCAGTGTTTCAGACTGGCATTGGAAAAATCATTGCAAACAATCCATTGTAATTCTGGAGTTGTGTGTGTCCAATTCTTAGCTCTGATTTACAAGATGGTTGCAGCATTCTGAGCCAGATGAAGTTTTCAGATTGCTCTTCAGACATAGCCTGCATTAATCCTGCCGAACCTGATTTAAAAGTATGCGTTGGCTGTGCTTATATATCATGAGAGCCAGTTTGGTATAATGGCCTAGAAACTTGGAGTCTGTGAGTTCTAGTTCCACCTCAGGCATGAAAGCTGGCTGGGTGACTTTGGGCCATTCATTGTTGCTGTGGGGAAAATGTTGTTGTTGTTTATTCATTCAGTCGCTTCCGACTCTTCGTGACTTCATGGACCAGCCCACGCCAGAGCTTCCTGTCGGTCGTCAACACTCCCAGCTCCCCCAGGGACGAGTCCGTCACCTCTAGAATATCATCCATCCATCTTGCCCTTGGTCGGCCCCTCTTCCTTTTGCCTTCCACTCTCCCTAGCATCAGCATCTTCTCCAGGGTGTCCTGTCTTCTCATTATGTGGCCAGAGTATTTCAGTTTGGCCTTTAATATCATTCCCTCAAGTGAGCAGTCTGGCTTTATTTCCTGGAGTAGGGACTGGTTTGATCTTCTTGCAGTCCAAGGCACTCTCAGAATTTTTCTCCAACACCACAGTTCAAAAGCATCGATCTTCCTTCGCTCAGCCTTCCTTATGGTCCAGCTCTCGCAGCCATATGTTACTACAGGGAACACCATTGCTTTAACTATGCGGGCCTTTGTTGTCAGCGTGATGTCTCTGCTCTTAACTATTTTATCGAGATTTGTCATTGCTCTTCTTCCAAGGATTAAGCGTCTTCTGATTTCCTGACTGCAGTCAGCATCTGCAGTAATCTTTGCACCTAGGAATACAAAGTCTTTCACTGCTTCTACGTTTTCTCCCTCTATTTGCCAGTTATCAATCAAGCTGGTTGCCATAATCTTGGTTTTTTTGAGGTTTAGCTGCAAACCAGCTTTTGCACTTTCTCCTTTCACCTTCATCATAAGGCTCCTCAGTTCCTCTTCGCTTTCAGCCATCAGTGGGAAAAATAGGAGCAGGAATATTAGGTATGTTTGCTGCCTTGAGTTGACATATAGATATGAAGTTAAAGGCAGGATAGATGATGATGATGATGATGATGATGATATATCCAAACAGGTTAGCTAAATTATAGTGTAACGTAATGGCCTGGTTCAACCAGCATGCTAAAAAGACAATGGCTCACCACATGATGAAATGCAAATACCCAAACCCATTTCTAGCCAAGGCAACCCGTCTCTCTCATGTGCCTACAGTGCACCCTCAGAGTATCCCTAAAATAGGGACTCCAAACCTTTAAAAACATCCCAAAAGAGAACCAACCCCTAAATTTGGCATATTTTGGTGACATCGTGTGATATCCTAGGTCTTCCTCTCATGACATCTTGATCAATTTTACAAAAGTAAAAGAATGAAACTTGAAGCAGAAATGCAGTCCTTCACATTCTCACTTTGGTACAAGACCAATATGGGCTGAGTTCACTCCATGCTAAGCCATGGTTTATTGAACAAGCCCTCTGACTGAAGTCCCACAGGGTATTTGACCTCCAAAATGTAAATTGTTCCAATGGAGGTGCCATCCTCAAGGGTATGTCAAACCTTGGGCAAAAACCACTAAACCCAAAGAGTGGAAAGAAATGGTGCTTTCTTAAGAATTCAGAATTAAAAATAGGGTGTGCAGAGGAGTATCCCAACTCTCTCTCACATAAGTATTAGCATGATTTCTAAAGCTCCTAAAGTAAGCTATGCATTGCTAAGCACATTGTAATTTTTATTAAAGAAAGGTGACAATATAATAATTGGAACAATAGTAACCATAACACCATCCCAGTAATGATTGAAGAGTGCTGTCACATCTCTCTGTCTGTACTTGGTTGTGTCCCTTTTTTCTCATTGATAGTTTTCTGAACGCCTGACCATCTTCCTTACTCTAAAAGCCAGCCTTGACCTGGTTTAAAGTCGAAAAAGATCAGTAGAGTGAGCAAAGAGGGCACCAAAATTGAGTACTATGTAGAACTAAAGGTCCGGTGACCCTGAACCCAAGAACTGAGGACTCCAGAGATACCCAGATCATAAACATAGCCGTGGAGCCTATCAGAGAGACACCTTCATTTAAGGAGCTTCATAGTCAAGACAGGTGGGATATCATTGCTTCAGGCTTGCCCAGAGTGGAGAGTAAGGCAGACGACCTTGAGGGAGATGCAGTGGTGCTTACAAGTTAAAACATGATCTGTTCTCCACACAAGTCCTAAAACTAGATAAAGAGAATCCAATTAAACGAATCCAGTTATACTTGTTCAACAAAGGGTTGAGGGTTCACAAACTTTTAAGCCCCACTGTATGCAGGATCCATCACTCAGGCAAAAAGTGCTGAAGCATTTTTAAAGTCCAGGACAGCCAGATAACATTTGGAAGTGGGCCAGTCAGACACCGCCCTGATTCATTGGACTATAGGAAGGAGTAGCGTTAGGAAATGGATGTCATGCTACCAAAGATTTCCGCTTGGACTATGTTATATACTAGGGAGGCTGCAAGCCTGTAGCTTCTTCTGACCTTCCATCCTTGTATGAACTCTGCTGGGACCACAAACATCCTTTTTGCTCCTCTTCCAATAAACATATACAGGTAGTCTTCACTTAGTGACTGCCTTGTTTAGTGACTGTTCAAAATTATGACAATGCTAAAAAACAACTTAGCGACCAGTCCTCACATTTATGACCTTTGCAGCGTCTCTCTGCTCTTATTTTCACATGCTTATTTACCCCATGCCAAGATGTCCTCAAAGAGAAAGGGAAAGAACCCCAGTTCAGCTGAAGGAAGTAGCAAGAAGCAAAGGAAAACTGAAGTAAAATCGTAAGCACAGTGGCGGTCACGTGATTTTCACTTAGCAGCTGCTTTGCTTAACAATAGAGTTGCCAGTCTCAATTGTGGTCGCTAAACGAGGACTACCTGTACACTCAAGTAGAATATCAGACCTGCAGCATACTTGATAGTAATTCATTATTTCGAAGTGTCAGGAAAATATTTATGGAGGAGGGGGACTGGATCCCAGGAAATAATTCATAAGCAGGGTAGAGAGTGCTGGTACCTGTAGCTCTGAGAAATCTGCCTTGCTGTAATCCTGCTTGGGGCAGGGTGGGAGGCTTGGGAGAGGAACAGCAGATGCCTCTTGTCTTTTTCTTCCCAAGCCATTTCTTAAACATTGAAATTGGAGGCAAACAACATTTGGTGTTAGGATCACAATTAGCTTTTTTTTTGTGCGAGGGGGCATGAGCTGCATGGTGGGGATGAGGGTGCAAAGAGGAGAGGATCAGACAAGATTTTACTTGATCCTCCATTTTTAGATGGATCTGATTTTTTTTTTGATTTCCACAGCAGTTCATATGTATTCTCCCTTGGCAGGATTCTTAGTAACATTAAAAAAAGAAAGAAAAAACACTCAGCAGTATAATCAAGAAAAGCTCTCAAGAGCTCAAAAAGTTGTTCAGAGGACACAGGTTGAGCAAAGCCTAATTTATTGGAAGTTCTTCCCATAGAAACTATTGGAGTAGATTCAGGGTAGGCATAGCTCAGAGATACTAAGTCAGGGATGTCCATGGGGAGGGAAGGTCAAACAAGTAAAGATGGCAGCTCCACTTTTACATGTGCCACACATATAAAGGTGGCAGAACTTTAATCTGCCATTTTGACTTTTTTGAACCCCCCCCTGCATACACCGCTGTTAAGCATGTGGACTTAGGGCTGCAGGTGGCCCAGAGAGCTCCATAAATTGTTAATAAATCGTAATATTTAAGGTGATAGATGAGGGAAATTATTAAATGCATGACCAGAGTCTAGTCTAATTAAATTTAAATGAAGGGAAATTAAATCAGTTCAGTGCTGGGCCCATCTACTACTTTTTGGGAGCACGTCCTCCAACATGCCACTGAGAATTTCTCCAGCTCAGAAAAAATGGATGCCCCCCCCCAAATGCCTGTAACTAGAGATAGCCCACTTTGTCTGAAAAAATCTCATTTCTGTCTCTCCAGCACAAGCTGTTTTTGATCTGTTTTCACTCCGACAATCCTTTCCATGCTCATTTTATCTACCTGCAAAATATATCCTCCCCCAGCAGGACAGTTCTCAGGCTGGGTCACATCTGATTAAAAAGAAAATCACAATATTCCACAGAAAATCTTGATGTCAGTCAAAACTTGTTTTGAATGTTTTAAATCACCTTGTCATCTGCTGGAAGAACTCAGGCTACTGGGCAGATTAAAACTATAAAACAAACAAGAAACCAAGATGGCTTTGGCAGATAAAATCCAAGCAGAAAAATGACAAAATCAACCCTAAAATCAAAGGAAAGAGCTAAAAGGACAATTGTCCCAGGGAAGAGATTCTTATATTAAATGGCACATGGAGTCATTGTTTTAATTCCTGTTCCAATTGAAGAACAATTATATAATTGAGAATTGATATAAATAGTACACGTAGACCTGTTGAACTGAATGGGATTTCCAAGTAAGCATTCAGACTGGACTGTAATCTTAGATTTATGGTGTCCACCCAAACTGAAATGGGTAAGCCATGATCCGATGTGGCCCCTTGAGGCTTGGATGGGCCCTAGAGACTCCCACTCCTCATTTAACATGAAAATTCAGTATAGTTGTTTGCCACCCACATGGCCAGACCCCAGAGGAGCAACATTTAGAAAGGGTCTCTAGTGATCAGAAAGGACAAGGTTAAGATTAGGAGCAAGAAGTTTGCCAATGAAAAAAATATTCAGGATTGTATATTATTCATGCTTCAGCAAAGGATCGTTACCTTGTCGTGGTGCTGGAGCTTGAGCACCTCAATGATGCCATGAGCTAAACCGTGAAGGGCCACCCAAGACGGGAAGGTCATGACAGAGAGGTCAGACTAAATGCGATCCCTGGGGAAGGTAATGGCAACCCACCCCAGTATTCTTGCCCTGAAAACTAAATGGATCAGCACAACCAGAGATATGTCGGTATACCATCGGAAGATGAGACTCCCAGGTCGGAAGATGGTCAAAATGCTACTGGGGAGGAACAGAGGATGAGTTCAACTAGCCCCAGACGTGATGACGCAGCTAGCTCAAAGCCAAAAGGACGGCTAGCGGCCGACGGTGCTGGTGGTGAACGGCGAATCCGATGTTCTAAGGATCAACACACCATTGGAACCTGGAACGTAAGATCTATGAGCCAGGGCAAATTGGATGTGGTTATTGGTGAGATGTCAAGATTCAAGATAGACATTTTGGGCGTCAGTGAACTGAAATGGACTGGAATGGGCCACTTCACATCAAATGACCACCAGATCTACTACTGTGGACAAGAGGACCACAGAAGAAATGGAGTAGCCTTCATAATTAAGAGTAAAGTGGCTAAAGCAGCGCTTGGCTACAATCCAAAAAACGATAGAATGATCTCAATTCGAATTCAGGGCAAGCCATCTAACATCACAGTGATCCAAATATACGCCCCAACCACAGATGCTGAAGAAGCTGAAGTAGAGCATTTCTATGAGGATCTGCAGCACCTACTGGACACGCCTGAAAGAGATGTTATTTTCATCACAGGAGACTGGAATGCTAAGGTGGGCAGTCAAATGACAACTGGAATTACAGGTAAGCATGGTCTGGGAGAACAAAACGAAGCAGGACATAGGCTGATAGAATTTTGCCAAGACAACTCACTCTGCATAACAAACACGCTCTTCCAACAACCTAAGAGACAGCTCTTGGACTTCATGGACTTCACCAGATGGACAACACCAAAATCAGATTGACTACATCCTTTGCAGCCAAAGGTGGCGGACATCTATACAGTTGGTAAAAACAAGACCTGGAGCTGACTTAGTTCAGATCACGAACTTCTTCTTGCACAATTTAGGATCAGACTAAAGAGATTAGGGAAGACCCACAGATCAGCTAGATATGAGCTCACTAATATTCCTAAGGAATATGCAGTGGAGGTGAAGAATAGATTTAAGGGACTGGACTTAGTAGATAGGGTCCCAGAAGAACTATGGACAGATGTTCACAACATTGTTCAGGAGGCGGCAACAAAATACATCCCAAAGAAAGAGAAAACCAAGAAGGCAAAATGGCTGTCTGCTCAGACACTAGAAGTAGCCCAAGAAAGAAGGAAAGCAAAAGGCAAGAGTGATAGGGGGAGATATGCCCAATTAAATGCAAAATTCCAGAGCTTAGCCAGAAGAGATAAGGAATTATTTTTAAACCAGCAATGCGCGGAAGTGGAAGAAGACAATAGAATAGGAAGGACAAGAGACCTCTTCCAGAAAATTAGAAACATTGGAGGTAAATTCCAGGCAAAAATGGATATGATCAAAAACAAAGATGGCAAGGACCTAACAGAAGAAGAAGAGATCAAGAAAAGGTGGCCAGAATATACAGGACCTGTATAGGAAGGATAACAATATCGGGGATAGCTTTGATGGTGTGGTCAGTGAGCTAGAGCCAGACATCCTGAAGAGTGAGGTTGAGTGGGCCTTAAGAAGCATTGCTAATAACAAGGCAGCAGGAGATGACAGCATCCCAGCTGAACTGTTCAAAATCTTGCAAGATGATGCTGTCAAGGTAATGCATGCTATATGCCAGCAAATTTGGAAAACACAAGAATGGCCATCAGAGTGGGAAAAATCAACTTATATCCCCATACCAAAAAAGGGAAACACGAAAGAATGTTCAAACTATCGAACAGTGGTACTCATTTCACATGCCAGTAAGGTAATGCTCAAGATCCTGCAAGGTAGACTTCAGCAATTCATGGAGCGAGAATTGCCAGATGTACAAGCTGGGTTTAGAAAAGGCAGAGGAACTAGGGACCAAATTGCCAATATCCGCTGGATAATGGAAAAAGCCAGGGAGTTTCAGAAAAACATCTATTTCTGTTTTATTGACTATTCTAAAGCCCTTGACTGTGTGGACCATAACAAATTGTGGCAAGTTCTTAGTGGTATGGGGATACCAAGTCATCTTGTCTGCCTCCTGAAGAATCTGTATAACGACCAAGTAGCAACAGTAAGAACAGACCACGGAACAACGGACTGGTTTAAGATTGGGAAAGGAGTACGGCAGGGCTGTATCCTCTCACCCTACCTATTCAACTTGTATGCAGAACACATCATGCGACAAGCTGGCCTTGAGGAATCCAAGGCTGGAGTTAAAATCTCTGGAAGAAACATTAACAGTCTCAGATATGCAGATGATACCACTTTGATGGCTGAAAGCAAAGAGGAACGGAGGAGCCTTATGATGAAGGTGAAAGAAGAAAGTGCAAAAGCTGGCTTGCAGCTAAACCTCAAAAAAACCAAGATTATGGCAACCAGCTTGATTGATAACTGGCAAATAGAGGGAGAAAATGTAGAAGCAGTGAAAGACTTTGTACTTCTAGGTGCGAAGATTACTGCAGATGCTGACTGCAGTCAGGAAATCAGAAGACGCTTAATCCTTGGGAGAAGAGCAATGACAAATCTCGATAAAATAGTTAAGAGCAGAGACCTCACACTGACAACAAAGGTCCGCATAGTTAAAGCAACGGTGTTCCCCATAGTGACATATGGCTGCGAGAGCTGGACCATAAGGAAGGCTGAGAGAAGGAAGATAGATGCTTTGGAACTGTGGTGTTGGAGGAAAATTCTGAGAGTGCCTTGGAGTCCATCCTCCAGGAAATCAAGCCAGACTGCTCACTTGAGGGAATGATATTAAAGGCAAAACTGAAATACTTTGGCCACATAATGAGAAGACAGGACAGCCTGGAGAAGATGCTGATGCTAGGGAGAGTGGAGGGCAGAAGGAAGAGGGGCCGACCAAGGGCAAGGTGGATGGATGATATTCTAGAGGTGACGGACTTGTCCCTGGGGGAGCTGGGGGTGTTGACGACTGACAGGAAGCCCTGGCGTGGGCTGGTCCATGAAGTCACGAAGAGTCGGAAGCGACTAAACGAATAAACAACAACATATTATTCATGACTTACAGATGAATTGCAGATAAAGAAATCAGCAATACTTTGACCTACTTAAATGGCATTTTTAAATTCAAATATCCTTCCTTGATAACATATAGTAAGTTGACAGAGAGTGAGAAAGAGAGATGACTTGGAACAGTTTATCTTGGTTTTCTTTGTTTTTTTTTTGAGGCAGCTTTTTCTGGGGCACCCATAACGTCCTTGGTCCTCTTCTTCCTCTCCACCCATATGTTGCCGTCTGCCATCACATATCCTTTTTGCAGTTCAGTCTTATTCCTTTGCTCCATATGACCAAACCACCTCAATCTAACCTTTTTCTGCTGCTCATTCACTTTTATAGTCAATCCACATTCATTCAGCACCCTTTCCTTCTTGTTTTACACGCACACTCATATACACACTTCTTAACTACCCCTTTCTCCCTGCATTCGGCTTACTTTTGTATGTCTCCAGACATGCTCCACTCTCACTTCCAGAAAGTGGACAGAAATATACTCTCATACATGGCCACTTTTGTTACTCTTGACAAATGTTCATTCCTCATAACAGAGCGCATACTACAAATGACCTTTCCACCAGCACTTGTATACCTGTTGGGAGGTTAGTCATCCTGCATATTCGTTTAGGAATCATGTGTTCTCTTCCTGTCCTGGTTCTACTTTTACCCTTGTTCCTTTCAATTCTTCCATGTCCGTTTTTCCCAATATGCACTCCTTGACGTTACCCAATAATGCTCTTGTCCTACATATCCCCTTTCACTAAGAATCTCAATTTTTCATCATAAATAATCAAAACAATTGTGCTTTTAGATTGAACGGGTTGATTAAGATTTATTCCCCTTACAATCCAAGTCAGAATGTTCCATGTGTCATGACTGAGGCCCATATTGATCTCCAATACCATCACAGCTTTGGTCAATGCAGGCTTTCACATAATGCTTTGTTCCACCTCCATACCATATGCAGCATTTCCTGCTAACGGTAAAGAACATACTGTTCAGTTTTGGCACATTTTGTCAAGTATGACACCAGTTCAACCAAAGACCAATTTTATCCCAAGCATGATCATCTAATTCTATGCAAGCTACGGTCTTTAATCTATAGACAATGTTGCAAACCAACATACTGTTGCCCGTGTCTCACCAGTATGTATTAAATTTATTTATATTTAATTCTGGCCCCAACCAGGTTCTTCTTCTGAGCCCCATCTCCTCCTCTTTTCCCTGGCCACACCTACTTTTGAGTACAGCTCCTGACACGCTGCACAAACCTGGATCCTGTCTGGGCTACAACAAACAGGTTTAAATATTTGAAGCAAAGTTTTAAAGTCTGGTTGGTTTTGCTTTTGTCAGCATCAGATTTAGCTGAGCAAAATCACCCATGCGCCCTGGATAAGGGAATGTGCATCTGAACTGTGGCATAAACCACAAGGCAGAAGAACCTTCCCAATCAACTTTCAGCTCAGCTCAATTGGTTTTAATATATTTATTCACCCCGAGGCTATGTATTAATGACTATTTTGGGGAGTAGTGCACCCAATCTTCCCCTTTCCCTCCAGTTTATTAACTCAGACAGACAGATGTGCCCTAAGAAGCTGGCCATTACCACTCGTTAATATCCTAGCAGCAAAATTTGTTTTTAGGAAACTGGGTCTGAAGAAGGAACGTCTTTGATAATTGCCTGCAAAAGACGCAGTGGAGTGATAGCCCCTGGGTGCTGGAAGGCTCTTTCCAGAATTGTAATAAAGAAGGACTTTAGAAACTACATTCCACTGGCAGAAAAGCATGAGTGACAATAACTCTGTCACTGAGCTTACATGCAAATCTTCTATTTTATTATCCGGAATAACAAACAGGCACACTCACACCAGGCCATAAAGAATTGTTTTACAGCCCCAGTGGCTGGGATCATGTAGCATGCTAAGCAATCTGCATTATGGCTTAGAGTGAGGGGTGCAACCAGCCCCAGACCTATCACATGTTAATTAACCAATGAAACAAGCCATTCCAGCCTTCTTAAAGCAGGGTAGGGTGAAGTTCCAGGGCTATACTTGACCACAAGAGTGACTGAAACTGGGTTTAATTTTGTTGAACTGGATTACAATGTAATTTCATTTCATTTCATTTACTGAAATAGCTTATATGTCTGGTGCTGGGGTGTCTGGGGCCTGGGTTGCACTCCTCACTCAAAAGGCAAGATGGCGGTTGTGACCATGAGATCGAAGCACACATGCGTGATGTTGGTGCCCATCCTAGAGGGTCAGGGCTTTGATTACACAGTCATGACTGGCATCTTGCCCTTTTTGACCCCGGATGCTACCAGTTAGTGTGATGGGTTCACCTGAGGAGGGTCCCAAGCACAGGCCGCTGGAGTGATAATTCCCATTAGCCAGGAAGTTCCTGGCTGATTGGCCTCACTTTCTCAAGCAGCCTTCTAGAGGCCTAGACCTCCATTGCCTACCCTTCTTGCCCTGGCAAGCTCTGGGGTCCTATAGACCCTCTGTGAAACCCTGAGTTTACTCTTGGGCTGGCTAAAAGGCTAGCTGTGTCCACAGAGCCTGTTATGACCTCTACCGTGGAAGTTCCTCTTAGTGTAACTTACTAGTGCCCATTACCCTGTCCCACAAAGCTGCCCTGTCCAGTCTTAGTTGGACCACCACTGGCAGCCCCAGGTGGGCCATTGCTTCTGTGCCCTTTTTGGTAGCCACATAATCCCTACACTGGTGTGCCATGGGGCATCTTTGTTGGGCATCAGCCACCGCACTACTTGTAGCTGAGGGCCTCTTTGGTGGCCTCCCCTGCTCAGCCACTTCTGGCCTTCCCTATCAAATCCGACAATGAGCTTCTTCAACAACTTGGGGTCTCTGGACCATGCAGGCCCGGACTCTGCCTCCTGCTGCCCCCATTTTGGCCTTGGCACTGCCTTCTCCTCAGAGCTGCAGCTTCAGGCAAGCTCAGCCGGGCTGCTCTTTTCCTTCTGCCCCTTTGGTCCTCAGCCTGAATTCAGCTCTTAGCAATAAGGAGGAACTTCCCGCTCTCTTCAGGAAGGCAAAGCATCCCACCCAAGACAGTTCCAGCTGCAGGAAAACGCTCTGCCCCCTTCTTGGCTATACAGTAATTCCTTCCTTTTATCTTAGCCAAGCTGTCAGCGCAGCCAGGAGGAAGAGGGGCCTACAGGCATTTCTTTCTCCCTGTCGAGCCAGCCTAACCTCCTTCCACAGTGGGTCTCCACGTATTTAAAACTTTTCTCCTTTGGCCATGTTAAAAATTACAATGTGATTCTAATCTCTGGAGGCGTTCCAGGGGCCACATCCAAGCTTTCGGGGCCACATGAAGACGGGCTTCACAGATTGGGCACTGGCACCTCAGAGGATGCTATCACCCTCTGCTGCTCTGGTTTGGGCCTTGAGACTCCTGATAATAGCTGTCTATACCAAGACTGATTATCCTAACTTTATTTATTTATTTAATTCAGTTTAGGCCCTGCTCAGCTCTATCTGACTCTGGCCGGCTCTCAGTATAATACCATAAGCAACCAATACAAGAGTGGAGCTGGTCACTATACACAGACAGAAACAAAAATAACAAAGACACACCCAACAAGGGGATTCATCCACCCCAATCTAAGACCTGGGAGAACAACCAGGTCCTCAAGGCTTTATGGAGCACCAACAGGGTGGGGGCACATGGACTTCAGGGGGGATCTCACAGGGCCGCAACTAGGGTCTATGTCGCCCGGGGCAAACATTTTGGCACCCCCCCAGTGCTCATTTTGGCTCTCCCTAGTGCGGCGCCCGGGACGCATGCCCCGCTTGCTCCCCGCCACCCCAGTTGCAGACCTGGGATCTCATTTCGAAGGACAGGCATCGTGAGAGAGAAGGCACACTTCCTGGGTCCTGGTAGATGGCATTGTTTAATTGAAGGGATCCAGAGTGAGAGAGAAGGCACACTTCCTGGGTCCTGGTAGATGGCATTGTTTAATTGAAGGGATCCAGAGTGAGAGAGAAGGCACACTTCCTGGGTCCTGGTAGATGGCATTGTTTAATTGAAGGGATCCAGAGTGAGAGAGAAGGCACACTTCCTGGGTCCTGGTAGATGGCATTGTTTAATTGAAGGGATCCAGAGTGAGAGAGAAGGCACACTTCCTGGGTCCTGGTAGATGGCATTGTTTAATTGAAGGGATCCAGAGTAGTTTCCTGTAGCTATTCAAACATACAGTAAGAACAGGAGGAACTGGGAGGAAAGCGGAACAGAACTATTAAAAACAAACATCGAGGAGAATCATGAACTGGGGAAGGCCAACATTAAAAGGAAGTTAGGCTGGCTCTGTCAGCATATACTGGCCAGGCAGAAACCATTGGACATACAGGAGATGGTTCCTCAGATAACCAGGCCCTATGCCATGTTGGGCTGTACAGGTAATAACCAGCACCTTGAATTGCACCTGGAAGCAGGCTGGCAACTAGCAGAACTTGCAGAGTAGAGGTGTAACATGGGCATACCTCAGTATACCCATCACTGCCCGCACCACTGCATTTGGGACCACTTGAAGCTTCCGAGTGGTCTTCAAGGGCAGCCCCATGTAGAGTGCATTTCAGTGGTCAAGCCTTGACTTGACTAGGACATGAGTGACAGTCTGAAGGGCCTCCCAATCCAGGAAGGGACACATTTGGAGCACCAGATGGAGCTATGCAAAGCCCCCCCTTAGCCTCTTCAAGCAGGAGCTTTGAGTCCAAGAGGATCCCCAGATTGCTCACCACTCTTAAGTGGAGAAGTGCTACCCCAATGAAGGTTAAAGATGGAAAGTAATTGGATCGGGGTGCCTAAAATCCGTAGCCAGTTGGATTCAGCTTCAATCAGTTCCTCCCCATCCAGACTCACACAGCATCCATGCAGTGGGACAGAATCTCAACAGCCTTAAGTTAATACAATTATAACTCAAATAATTTCAACCAGCCTACCAATAAGAAGTGATGGCAATTGTCAGTCAGCAACATCTGAAAGGCCACTGATTCTATATTCCTGTCTTCTCTCAGTGCTAAAATCTCTTTTCTGTAATGATCCATTTCTTTTTAGCCAAAGTGTCTTCCCTTAGCTTCAGCTGAGAAGGCTAATTCAAAACTACTAGATCAGGGCTGCAAAAACTCAGATACACACTAGATGCCAAGGAAGGAGACCCCAAAAATTCTTAACTTTTGCAGTGCATTTTTGGTGGCCTTAGTATATATTATTTCTTATTGTAAACATCCTGAAGTAGTTTCCTGTAGCTATTCAAACATACAGTAAGAACAGGAGGAACTGGGAGGAAAGCAGAACAGAACTATTAAAAACAAGCATCGAGGAGAATCATGAACTGGGGAAGGCCAACATTAAAAGGTACATTTTAAAAAGTTTCTTAAAATACTTCAGTGTTGGGGCCTGGTGCACCACAGAAGGGAGGACATTCCACAGAGCCTCCTGCTGCAGAGGAGATCCAGAGAGTGGGTGGGTTCACACAATATGCTTAACCAGATAGTTAAAGATCTATCTGTTGCATTCATACAACAAGGCAAACTTGGTTATCTGGTTCAGTTTTTTTTAGGTATGAGTGCTTTGTGTGAATTGAGGCCCCTTGGTTAGTTTATGGTTCAATGTATTGTGTGAACCGAGAAAAAGGATTAATTCTGTAACCAGGTTTAGCATGTGGTTCGAATAGAGCCAGTAATTAGTTCTCTGATTATTGTAGGAACTGAATAGTAGGATAGGTGGAGTGTCAGATGAAGCAGAGAGCCCTGTACTTGAATTGCTTTTTGGCAATACGGTTCAGTGAGTGCCTTTCAGAAAGTTACTACAGGTAGTCCTCGCTTAACAACCATTCATTTAGTGTCAGTTTGGATTTACAGCAGTGCTGAAAAAACCAACTTATGACCAGACCTCACACAACCATCACAGCGACCCCGTGGTCACATGATCCTGATTTGGGCACTTGGCAACCGGTTCACATATATGACCGTCCCAGTGTCCCATGGTCATGGGATCATCATTTTTGACCTTTCCTGGCTGGCTTCTGGCAAGCAAAATCAATGGGGAACCACGTGATTCACTTAATGACTACATGGTTTGCTTGATGCGCTTAACGACCACCACAAAAAGGTCATAAAATTGGGTCAGATTCACTTAATGACCGCTTCGCTGAGCAACCGAAATTCTGGTCCCAGTTGCGGTCATTAAGCAAGGACTACCTGTATCTCTCTGTTTAGCTGATTTCAGAGGTCTGTTGAGTATAAAGTACCCTTTCTAGGGCTTGTACATTACATTGAGTTGAGCAGTTCGAAAAAGCTGTGTACAGTACAGATTAGAAATGAAAGTAAAATGTTTGCTGGAGAACAGGTGCTTTATAAATAAGTAAGATTAATAAAATGTGGTCTATAATTAGTGCTACCTTGCCCTTATCAAAGTCTGGCCCACCGTGTGAGTCAGCAAGTGCTTCAGGCCATCGCTGTTACTCTCCCAATTTCTGAATCCCCTTTTGAATAATACAACAGGCTGCCTGCATTCTGGGCAGTTACCTTCAGCTGCCTATTGAAGTTTGGTCACATCCCTTTCTGAAGGCCTGTCTCCTTGGCTCTAAAAGTTATCTCCTGCAGGGGCTCATTATTTTATTGCTCAGTTATTATTTCTACCTGTGTCCCCCAAATCATTTTCTCGGGAGAGGCCCTACTGCGTATGCTGTCAGAAATAGCTGGCAATTCTGGGCTGTATCTTTTTTCTGTGCTCCACATAATTTCTGGGTTTTGTCACATCACTAAGGGAAACATGGGATATAATTATCTGTCTGGACCAGGCAGGTCAGCGCTGTGCTCTTTGAAGGCTGGGCTAAACACATCCTTCACCCCCCTCAGATCTCCACTTTGGGATGAAGGCAGTGCAGAGGCTCTGCGTAACTATCTGTCAGAAGTGCAGCCAGGTAATTCCATGGCAGAAATGTGCCACTGAGGAACAAGAGCCACGCTTTGCCTTTGACTTGCATGCTCACCCTGAAAGGTAGATGGCACCAAGGCAGGCAGATCTTCAGGGAGGTCAGAAAAGTCAGGATGGTGGTCACAATCCCACAATCAAAGCCCCAACCCCTTTTTATGGGTGTTGTGCACGAAACACACATAAAAAAATAAGCGGGAGTTTGATTATCTGGCTGCCATCTTGACCCCTTCCAGGAGGCCCTGATACCAAAACAAAGTAGAAGTAATTTAAACGTATTAAATACAGTAAATACACTTTAAGAGTGAAGCCTCCTTTGAATTAATCTCAGCTCCTGGTGAAGGAACAGAAACTTTAAAGGGGTTTTCTTGGCAGTAATATGAAAGTGGTTTGTCGCTGTCTTTTCCTATTTTTTTTCCCAGTCTGATCTGCAACCCTAGGATTTACTAGTGGTCTCCCATCCAAATACTAGACAGGGCTGGCCTCCTTTGCCCAGACAAAGTTGGCATTGCCACCTGCTGAGACGCCTATATGTTCAAATATTTCAAATATCTATAACAATAAAAATTACAGTTTGGTTGATAGCCGTAACTGAGAGTGTCTGATGGCCATTTGGGAAAGGTGGGGAGGGGGGTTGCATTAATCCTGGGACTTCTGTTTGATCTAAGATGCTGTTTTGCAACCTTAGCAACTTTTAGATGTGTGGGCTTCAACTCCCAGAATTCCCCAATCAGCATCGCTGGCTGGGGAATTCTTGGAGTTGAAGTCCACACATCTGAAGGTTGTCAAGATTGAGAAACACTGATTTAAGAGGTTGTTCAGGCTTTGATATGGTTGCAATAGTTTTCTTACAGATGAATTGGTAATACATAGGCAAAATAGCTCCCTTCCCTTCTCTCTCTTCTTGATACCCTTCTTTAAAATATTAAATGCATCTGACATTTTTATAAACCCACTGTCTTGGCCAGGGGTGGCCATAGGGTGTTGTCAAAAAAGTCAAGACGTCGGCCATGATGATGTGATTGAAACTCCACTCATTTTTTATGGGTGTAAACATAAAACCCCTTCATGGCCTTTTCGTTAGTGACTGGACATGTTTCTTGCAATTCCCAATGAATTGCATCTTCATGTAAAGATTTCTGGTGTGACTGTGTTTGGAGAGCTGCATATTTTTCTTCCTTTGGACTTCTATTTCTCTTTTCCGTGGCTTCTACTGATTTCTGGACTCTTCCTGCATGTAGCTCCTTTGATGCCTTCCTGAGCCTCACTGGAGGTTTTCAGACTGAGGCTGGAGAGTCATCTATCTGGAATGGTGCAGTGCACTGGTTGCCCAAGGATCCCTGCCGGCTCCCAAGACTCTCTCAGGGGCCTGCGAAATCAAAATTATTTGCCAGATATTGAAGACATTTGCAAAAATGTAAAATGTCACTCTGCCCATTATTATTTTGCATTTTTTAAAAAACGTAATTTTTTTCATGAAAAATATTTTATGTTCATATTTAACGGTTTTAATATTGTTATTATTACATGATTCAATAAATACATATTCTTCAAATGCATCAGTTTTAATTTTTAATACAGTAAGTATCAGTCAATATAAACCATACAAACAAAAGCTGTTTGGGGACCTTCATAATTTTTAAAAGTGGGAAGGGGTCCTGAGAGCAAAAGAATTAAGAAACACAGGTGTAGTGAATCCCATAATATGCAGGGGGTTGGACTTGATGACCTCTTAGGTCCCTTCCAGCTCTATGATTCTATGATGGCAGTTCACTTTGTGCTAGGCTGATCATTTTGAATGGGACAGTCCTGCTTTTTTAACATTTCCCGACCGTCCCGTTGTTTTAATATAAATGTCAATTTTGTCCTGTTTTTTAAATACCCTGCAGCTGTTATTGGGAAAAGCGGGGGGGAAAAAAGGAGGCTGACTTGGCAGTAGTTCTCAATCCAGCGGGAAACCGAGAGCGGGAACTGCAGGAACAGCTGATTGGCGGTGAGCAAAAGAGAGTCGCTGCCGCCAATCAGTGCAGTGGAAGACAGTTGGAAAAGCACGCCCAGCAGAAAAGAAGCTGATTGGCTCTCAGGCCAAAATGGCGGGAAGAAAATAAAATAAAAGGGTGTGCCAGAGAGGAGCAGGTTGTCGGGGACAACCATTCACCAGACTCCTCCGTTCCTGTCCTCCCGTCCCAATTTGCTGCCGCCCTCAGCCCTCTTGCAACCTCTCCGTCCAACGCCACCCCTGCACCAGCCTCTCCGGACCCAACCATTGCCACACCTTCCCTTTCTGCACTTTCCCAGCTTACTATCAATAACTTTTTAAATCATCTTCTTCATGAATACAGAATATTACATAAGTTTTACCCTGCCCTGTTTTGCCATCCCAATGCCCCATTTTTGTCTCAAGGAAATGTGGTCAGCCTACTTTGTGCAAATCTACACCAATTTCTCTCTGGAACTCTGGTCGTTAGTCTAAATTACATTGGGTTAGCCAACCCCATCATCCGACTTGGCTGAAAGTAGCTTCTGGCATCTGTCCCTTACCCGTCAAAACCCACCCATTTTATATACCAGAATGAATTTGGGATATTGAGTTTGCAAAGATGAGGACAGCAGTGATCACGAATACTATTTATACTGTGGTTTATGTTAAAAGGATTTATAGACATGCCCATGTATAAGATTTGCCTTGGCCTCTACCACCCAATGGAGTTGGGTGGCATATACGTTTAATAAATTATTGTTATTGTATTTTTATGGACTTTGCCCTTTCTAGAGTTTTGCCATGGGCTACTTTAACGTTTCTCTTCTGCGGAACTTACCAGTTCAGTTAATTTCAGCTGTCCTGCATTTTACCATATTTACTTGAAAGGAAGATATAAAATTTAAGAAAATTTCTCCTCCCCTCCAAAAGGTTGGAATAAAACACACACAAAACTCCTGTACATTATGCAGCTTCTCTGCCTTGCCGATTACCAGCTCCCGTTGAATCCAATCCAAAAGAATGTGTTAATGTGATACATTTAATCATGTTTGTGCACACACACACACACACAGACACGCACACACACAAGTAGTTAGAAGCCATACCACCCCTTCCCCCAAAGACAAGCTCAGGACGAGTGAATTATCATTAAATTAATAATCTCTTATTAAAATTATTTCTTGTAAATTAAGCGCTCCCTTTATAAAATTGATCCTCTATCTGCATCCATACTCACAAACTGTTCTTTAACAGACTAACTGCTCTCTCAGGCACTCATATACACGTAAGTATAGAAACAAAGGCAGTTGGTGGAAACTCGGCCTCAGCAAATATAAACTTTTGCAGCACACAGGCTGGAATCCAAAACGTTATTTAAAAAGATAGTAAGTAACTAGCTTAACTAGGTCTACATTGATTTTATTTGGCATTCTGTGTGTTCTTGTTACCTTTCATTCTTTTCCTTTTGAGATAAACTCCTTTTTCTATCTATAGATTCGGTTTCTTTGGTTTTATAAATAAATTGAGTATCTTCCCCATATGCAGGACTACACACTTACATAGCCACCTCTTGCATTTTAGGATTGGCACACCTTGTTCTGTTCTGTAATTCTGGCTTTGAGCAGAGAGACCCTGGATTTTGGTACTGGGTAGGGGTTGGACTAGATGATCTCCAAGGTACTTTCACACCCTTACATTCTATGATTCAAAGCGCCAGAGGTTCCTGCAGGATCTGAAGCTTTGCTCAAAGTGATAAAAGCAGCCTCTTGCTATTGCAATGAGAGCTCTGTCCCTTTCATATGGGCATGTGATGCCATTTATTTATCTGATTCCAGAGCGACCCCGGGCGGCTGTGCATACAAAAGTCTCAAATTGCTTTTGGCCCCCCATTGACCCCCCTCCCCTGCAGACCCCTCTTCAAAGCACCTCCCTTTCTCTTCCCAGAAATGAACTGAGAGAAGTCCTAGATATAAGGATGAAGACTCCCCAACTAGACTGATTATCTTTTACTGGGGAACCCTGGAAAGGGTCTGCCTGGAAAGTTTCAAATCACCCCCCCTCCCAGTTTGTGACACTCCCCTAAAACTATTAAAAACATGTCCCTGACTGCTGAGAGGTTGCCCACCTCCTGGTGCTGCAGGTGCAGTTGGGTTGCAGAGGGCCCTTTGAGTAGGAGCCATCTGTAGGCACAAGACTTGGGAGGGGGTCAGAAGGTCAAGCCACCTCTTTCTGTACACACAGACTTCTCCAGATGTTTCAGTCAACCTGAGTGGCTCCATCCTGCGGCCTCTCAGTAGGGTTAGCTTCCTATTTGAGGACTGAGAAAGGAGTGCTTGGCTGGGCCATCTCATAGAATCATAGACTCATAGGGTTGGAAGGGACCTGGAGATCTTCCAGTCCAACACCCTGCCCAGTACAGGAATCCTCATACCCTTCTGGACCGGTGGCTGTCCAGTCTTTTTTTGAAAACCTCAAACGATGGAGCACCCACAACTCTAGGAGGCAGGCTGTTCCACTGCTTAATAACTGTCCCAGTCAAGAAATTCCTCCTTGGTTCAAGTTTGGATCTTTCCCTGTTAAGCTTCCACCCACTGGTTCTTGCCCTACCCTTGGGTGCTGGGAGAAGAAATCTACATTCTTTGCCCTGTGACATCCCTTCACGTATCAAAAGACGACTATCATGTCTCCCCTTAGCCTTCTCTTCTTTAAGCTAAACATATCAAGTTCCTTTAACCACTCTTTGTAGGATTTAGCCTCCTCTCTCCATGGATTCCAGCTGGCTTAAATGGCAGTAGCAGGTAGCATTTCCATGCATCATCCTGTGACTGAGGGTAGCTACTGTTGCAGCTTTCTACAAAACTTCTGGAGGAACACCATGTTGATTTATTGTGAGAATCTGGACGAGGTGGACGAGGTCCAGTTGACTCTCCCTGTTTGCCATGCTATGCCATAAAATAATAATAATAATAATAATAATAATAATAATAATAATAAGTAATTAATGATTAAAAAATGGGAGCAGAGAAGTCACTAATGGGAGTCCTGGCAGATACAGAAGGATGTTCAAGTGCTGATGTAGGACTTGGCCCATATTTCTCAGTTGTGTCCTGCATTTGAAAAGGTCCTTCTTAGAGTCCAATTTGCATTTTCATTCCTGAGATCAGAGCTAGTGGGGATGGTGGTACCTTTACTTCCCTACTTGTTATTGTCACACTGGCTCTCCCCTCCTTTCCTCCCTTCTCATTGCATGCAGTCCATATTCCTGAGTATCTGCAAGGTTCGTTCATTCATTCATTCATTCTATTCATATGGCCACCCAACTCACCCAAGGTGAGCAATTATTTGTGGGTACAGGCAATACAGATCTAGAAAAGATATTTTAAAACATTTATTAAAGCACCCCTTAATGAACCAAGTAGAATTTCATATTTTCTACCTCCTGCCCTGAAGGAGGTAATTGATTTGAAAGGTCTGTGACTTGTCTGAAAGAGCAGAAACACAGAACCAGCCTAATAGTACTTTTTTTCTCCTCCTATTCTGTTTAGTTGGAATTCTCCAGGGCAAATTATTTTTGTATCTCAATTAAAGGAATGCTAGGGCTAATGCTACCATATCTGGGCTGCAAAAATGCAGACAATGAGTGGTTCACAGCAAAGAAATAGATTTTCTGTACTGTTTTGCCACCATCTACTGGTCATCCAGATTTATGCATTCCTAGAGGTCTGTTCCGAATCCCGGTTGTCACTCATGGCCGAAATTCTTGAAACTATGTCTTGTTTTGACGAGACACAGAACATCCGCATTAGTTTTAATTTTGTTCCCAGCATTGCAACCACTTTGGATTGGTTTATTAGAACATTTTGGATGCAACATTTCAAATAAGAGACAGAATTTGGATCGCACTGAAAATTAAAAAGTATTCATATTTAATTTCCAGATTTTCTTTTAGACCTTTCGATACACAATCTTCCAAATTCATGTTGAAATGAAATCCACAGCGGAACGATATAAAATCTCACATTACAAAAACTTCTTTGAATAAAGGTTTTTTTTTTTTTAAATGGTAGCTGATGATTAGTGCAGCGATTGTCTGTACAATTTAAGGTTTTTTTGTTTTTTTTTAAGGCTCATCTGGGGTGGCTTTGCTTGAGAGTGGTGTAGATCTTTAAGGTGTTCTCTGACTGCCTTTGCAGTTCTTCAATGTGAGAGTTTAGAACCTGTTCAAAGTCTTTTGCTCGCCTCTCTTCCTCCTGTCGGAATTTCTCTGCTGCAGCGGCCGGAAACGAAGTCTCTGGGGAAGGCTGAACGACACAAAGGATTGGCACAGTGAAGACAGGTATAATTAGGCAGCTTTTCTTGTTTGCCCAGGGCCACTGCTGCAACTATGCCTGGTGATATATGGTTTATATCTCACAGACATTCAATTTTTACAGAGATCCTGTTGTGCCCTACACCCTCTCCAATGATATTATGAGGTTCTAAATCTGGGTTGCACACATCCAGAGGACCTCCTGATGCCAGCAACGTGTACAAAGTATCCTGTCATCTCTCTGCTGCCATCTAGTGATTGTTAGAAGTCTAGCATCCCAAATATGATAGGCTTAATATTATATTCTGTTGAAGTAGCTCCAGAAAGAGTCTGCATGATGGAAAGGGAAGCGTGCTCACATAAATAGCTCTCCTCTATTCTTCTAACTGCATCCTGCTGCAATGTATTCATTTATTTATTTAGGCCACATGAAGTCAATAGTACGTTAATCAGGAATGTGCATGAAAACCTGAAATACCAAGATAATTATTGCTATTATAACTGATTAGTTTTGCAGCCTTGAATGTAAATGTTGCTCCACCTGATCACCTGATCGCAATATTAAACTTTACTTCAGATGGGGACCCTCCTTGTGGGTCAATTGCTCACTCCAAGTCAGGTCCACATTGGAGTATTATTGTCCTTGGATCTGAAGAAGCATATCGAAAAGTGTTTGACTGCATCCATATGAAAATGCAAATGCGTCAGCATTTTTATATTACTGAAGCTTGATGCAAGTTTTAATCTCTGAGACTTGGTTCACATTATTTTTATTTTGACAAAGACTATATCCAGTGCTGCTTGAGTTAGCAATCCTATCTGGGGGTAAGCATCATTCTCAGCCTACTATACTGTTATTTATTTACTAACTGACTCCATCCAAGTGGGGTTCTTGCATATCTATTTTCTCACTTTTTTAGTGCAGTTAATTCTCACGTGCATGAATGAGCTATTACAAATTAATCGGCAGATATAATTTTTATATTACTTTGGGTATTATCAGCAATGTGACATTTTTCAGCACAGCAAATTGGATGATTCCTGGAGAATCATCCAATGCTCAAGCAAAGAAAATTCTGTAGAATTGTGAGACTTCCACAATGCCAAAAGGATACAAACCTCAATCTGAAATTGGATAGGTAGAGTAGAATATTTAAATACCTTTTTAAAAAGGCAATGGAATTTTTTTAATTCTACAGAAGTCTTTAAATTTAGGCTGATTGCAGATTTAAGGTTTTTTTCCCTTTTAACTGACTATCCATTTGACTTAGTTGATTGCTGATATTTTGTAAGCAGAGCAAAGCTGTCATGAGTACTGATGGTGAGCAGGAGGGGGCCTCTATCCAGGGGGGAAAACGCATGCGTAGTACTGAGGAGTGAAGCAGCCATTCAAAGAGACACAGATCAGACCCGCCTTGACTTTTGGGGTTTATCTGTCTGGGTTTTCCCACGCTTCTTCAGTTTGTTAGGATTCTGTTTAATGTAGCAGTAATAAACACTAGAGACCTACTCCTTGTCTCAGCGTGATTTCTGACTGTTAGGACAAAAGCAACCTAATTCCAGCATGCATTTGTCCCTTAGTTTATTTGATTTTATGAGTGCCTATGAAGGGATGCGGTGGCGCTGCGGGTTAAACCGCTGAGCTGCCGATTGGAAGGTCGGCGGTTCGAAACCGCGCGGCGGGGTGAGCTCCCGCTGCTAGTCCCAGCTCCTGCTCACCTAGCAGTTTGAAAACATGCAAATGTGAGTAGATCAATAGGTACCGCTTCGGCGGGAAGGTAACGGCGTTCCGTGTCGTCATGCTGGCCACATGACCCGGAAGTGTCTATGGACAACGCCGGCTCTAAGGCTTAGAAACGGAGATGAGCACCACCCCCTAGAGTCGGACACGACTGGACTTTACGTCAAGGGAAACCTTTACCTTTACCTATGATGCTGATTGTTCATTTTTAAAAAAATGTTCTATTTTATTTTTGTATACTGTTTATTTTATTTGCTTAACCTTGTTGCAACTTGCCCAGAGTCCTGTAGGAATTGGGTGGACTATAAATATTGTGAAATTAAAAAAAAGTTACTGAAACAAAAAGTCTCTTGCTTTGATAATACTAGAAGGCAGCACCCTGAAATACTAGGATGTAGTGCTTGTGTTCATCCTCTTCCTCTTTTTAATCTGTATTATTTGTTTAGCCCACAATTCAAAGGGGCAGCTAGAACTGGAGATCCACCATGCAATAGTGATCTGCTGTTGCAACAGGTGTCAGGAGTAGGTTACCCTGAACTTGATTTATCACTTTGATAGAGGAGGGGAGTAGAAGGAGTATAAATTGGTATATCCAAATTTGTGCAAGTATAATATTGCTCATATAGCAGGGCAGAATTTTCCCTACCAAATTTTCTTCATGACACATTCCAACTCAGAAATGGATTTTCAGAAAATACAGAATCTACAGAGCAGAAGGGGGTTAGATTTTTTCCCCTCATAAACAGCCTCCTTTTGGGAGGATTTTTGGATGCAGCTCAATACTTCACTTAGCAGTGTATGTGAATTATTATAGACAAATCACTTGGAGCAAGGATAGGCAATGTAATGTTTCTGAGCATTAATGTGTTCACACATAGTTCTCTTGGTGTGAACCAGTTCCCTGCTAACCCAGACATGAAGGTTTTAAATAAATAGATGTGCAGCTAGCATGGTAGAAGCATAGCAGACTCCATAGAGGACTTCTTATAAAATAGAAAGGGTGAGCTGAATATTGTGTTTGGAAGTGTGTGAACCTTCCTAGAAAAACAAATGACAAACAAAAAAACCCCCGAGACGCTGGGGATGAAGAACATTTTGGGGAGCGCAAGTAGATAGAGGAAGCAATGCCATCAATTTGCATGTTGCTAAAGGGACCTAGTGGGACTGAGCTGTCATTTGTGAATATACAAGTTCCTCATAGCTGTCATTTTGTGGGCGGACCCACAACATGCTGTTAAAAGTTTCAGCTGTGCCCACTAGTTGAAAAAGATTGTCATCCCTTGGCTCACTGGGTGAATTTTGATCACCCTCTTATAAAGCAAACCAATAAATTACCATCTGACTTTCTTCCACAATGTAGACACGGTTCAGCAATGTATCAGACTTATTCCTTTCAGGAAAGGAAGTGCTGTAAAATGGTGGGAGTGCCTCCAGCGGGGATGGAGATCTACTGTCAGCTATAGGTTCACGATGTCTGCTTGATCTTTGAGGAGGTAAAGTGCTGTTGCTTTCAAGAGTAATAATGTCCTGTTGGCCATGCCACACAGGAACTTGTGTTCGGTAGAGTCCAAAATGGTCACAGATTGCAGACTGGGCTGAATTCTTCACAGGCCTAAAAAAGCAAAATGTTTACAAGGTTATGGGGACCAGTGAGGGCCTCAAAATGTTGCTAACAAGCAAAATAACTTTGTACTAAACAGTCCATCCAGCTTTGTTTTATGGAATGCCAGGTAATGTCCATGGGGCAGAAGAAAACATTCAACTGTCCACACTCCAACATACTAATTTCAACATACTAAAGATATTAAATATACACTTGAATGGAAGGTTGTTCAGAAAGTCCAGCTGAACAACACTTACATGAACAAAGTCATCCCACCGGCTGATGTAACTCAGTATTGTCATAGGAAGTGGTCTTCCATACGCTTTGAGATCTCAGATCCTTTTAAGTTTGGGCTCTGTCTGTGCTACATAACTGGCATTTTCTAATATTGCTAGGGGGAACATTTGAAGCAAATAGTTTCTGTTTATCACAATGAAGAATTACTGCATTTTGCTATCCATCTTGGCATTATGACAGTGAATGAAACAATGTGTTTAAACAATGCATACATCCTTTGGCTCATTTTTGAGAAGTTGGCTGAAATACTGATCGAATTAATACATGATGAAATGCCCAACAGAATTAACTTGATACAACCTCCTCAGGGTCACTTGTATGAGTACATGTGTGGATTAGAACTCTGTGAAAGCAGAGACATGTCTGTTAGGAAGACCTGGCGTTTGATAATCAGGCTGTCACTTTTATTGGACCAGAGGCTTACTTGCAGCCCACCAACTCAAACACACAGAGCCCCATTTGGTAACCCACCACCATTCCATCAGATGTCCTATGGTTTGGCTTGCCAGAGACTTCACAACGCCCTGCACTGCTGAGAGCTTTAGAGATAGCCATGCATTGTTACTGACTACACACACTTGGTGAAGAGATGATACTGATCTGATAGGAATCTCTCCAAAACATTTAAAGAGTGTGTAAACATGTCAAAAGTTTTTTTTTAAAAAAAAAACATATTTAAAGATGGTTGCTTGATGATCCTTATAAGATTGGTCTGTTTCACTTTTGAACAGAAGCAAAAATTGAGAAAGAAATTCATTAACAATCTAGCAAACATCAAGCCCATTTTAGTTGGCAAGCTCAGGAAGAGGTCGCAGATGATTACAGAGAGAATTATCAATGTTGGCAGGGTGAACTGGTTTTTTGCTGGCCTGCTCTGCCAATAACTTGCAATGCAATTTTTGTTTTCTCTTGCTTTATAGGATCTTCCCATGTGAGCGGGCACTTCCTTGTTCATTTTGTATGGAAGGCTGATCATCTTATTGACACTGAACAGAAAAAAGAAGAAGCAGGTTGTAGGTGAGAATTCTGAGTAAAAGGAATATAGGGGTTGGATATTTTAACACAAATATTGCCTTCCCATGGACCCAAATGTACTAAAACCTCTTCTATGCTATTTGCTTATGGTTTTTTTTTAAGTGTGCACATTTCACACCTTGGTGGATTTGGGGATGGTACAGCTCCTCTATCTAAAAGATGTGATGTAATAAAAGAAGAACCCTACTGGGTTGGATCAGTAGATCTGGTTTCTTTATTTCATAAAATCATAGAATTATAGAATGGGAAGAGACTCCCAGTTCATCTAGTCCAGCCCTCTGCAATATGCAGGAAAACTAAGTAAACTATCCAGGAGAGGTGTCTGTCCAACCTAGTCTTTAAAATCTCCAGAGATAGCCCACGATCTTTGTAGGCAGGATGTTCAACGCTTGTACAGATCTGTCAGGGGGTTCTTCCTTCTATTTCAGTGAAATCTGGATAGCTGCAACTTCATACCCATGTTTTCCTTTTATCCCATTAAAATTACAGTTGGGTAACAACTTTTGTCAATCTCAAAGGGCTACCTCAAGATTTTTAGAGATCACATGCTGCCAGGGGGGCTTAGATAAGGAACTTTTCTCTTAAATACAAGGTTTATATTGAATGATTCTAGGCTAAGGCTCCCAGTTCAAAGCTGTTAAACTCTAAAAGCTAGTGGTCTAGTGGTTAAGGCAATGGGCTAGAAACCAGGAGACCAAGAGTTCTAGTCCCGCCTCAGGCATAAAAGGCAGCTGGGTGACCTTGGGCCAGTCCCTCTCTCTCAGCCCAAGAGCCAATCAGGCGTGGTAGGAGAGTTCTAGTCCCGCCTTAGGCATGAAAGCCGGCTGGGTGACCTTGGGCCAGTCCCTCTCTCTTAGCCCAAGAGCCAATCAGGCGTGGTAGGAGAGTTCTAGTCCCGCCTTAGGCATGAAAGCCGGCTGGGTGACCTTGGGCCAGTCCCTCTCTCTTAGCCCAAGAGCCAATCAGGCGTGGTAGGAGAGTTCTAGTCCCGCCTTAGGCATGAAAGCCGGCTGGGTGACCTTGGGCCAGTCCCTCTCTCTTAGCCCAAGAGCCAATCAGGCGTGGTAGGAGAGTTCTAGTCCCGCCTTAGGCATGAAAGCCGGCTGGGTGACCTTGGGCCAGTCCCTCTCTCTTAGCCCAAGAGCCAATCAGGCGTGGTAGGAGAGTTCTAGTCCCGCCTTAGGCATGAAAGCCAGCTGGGTGATCTTGGGCCAGTCCCTCTCTCTCAGCCCAAGAGCCAATCAGGCGTGGTAGGAGAGTTCTAGTCCCACCTTAGGCATGAAAGCCGGCTGGGTGATCTTGGGCCAGTCCCTCTCTCTCAGCCCAAGAGCCAATCAGGCATGGTAGGAGAGTTCTAGTCCTGCCTCAGGCGTAAAAGGCAGCTGGGTGACCTTGGGCCAGTCCCTCTCTCTCAGCCCAAGAGCCAATCAGGCGTGGTAGGAGAGTTCTAGTCCTGCCTCAGGCGTAAAAGGCAGCTGGGTGACCTTGGGCCAGTCCCTCTCTCTCAGCCCCAACTCACCTCACAGGGTTGTTGTTGTGGGGAAAATAGGAGGAGGAAGGGGTATTAGGTATGTTCCCTGCCTTGAGTTATTTATAAAAATAATAAAGGCGGGATAAAAATTAAAAAGTAAGCACGCAAGCAAGCAAGTAAATAAATAATTAAAAGCACACTAAGAGCAGGATATACCTAGAGCTGTTCCTGTATTTCTTTGCTGCTATCTACTGGGCATCCTGCGTTGGCAACCTAGATAGTCCTATTTTAGCTAACTGCTCTTAACAGAGCTGTCTTCCACTGATTTGTCTGTTGAAAAAGGCTATATCAGCTGGCTGGACCCTGCCACACTGATCTGCTGGGAATTCTGGTATTTGAAATATTTCATTATGTCCAGAAGATACTTATGCCCATAAAATCCATTAATTAGTTGTATTATGTGAAGTTCTTTTGTGCATCTGCCCTGAATCTACTGCAAATCAATTTAACCTGGTAAGAAGAAATTTCCAACAAACCAGCTATCCATCTCATAATGTATCTTTCATGGAAAGTATACGCCAGCTGTTCTCAGCCCAATGTCCTCCAGATGTGGAAGGACTACAGTGCCCCAAATTCTTCTGTCAGCTGGGAATGTTAGATGTCATATTCCCAGTACATATGGAGGATGTACAACTTGAGCATAGCTGATATTCTTCCTAAAGTTTCACTAGACTCTCGAAGGAATCCATGACACAAAAAGGTTAAGAACCCCTGCTCCAAATTTTAACTATCTGTAATACAGATAAGACAAGGAAAATTACTTCTATTCATTTGTTTTTGTTTTTCCCCCCACTGGGCAAACCTTATCAAGAAGAGAGACTATAAATAGCAGAAACACATTAGCATGGCATCTGGAAATTGCCAATAACCTACCCCCAGCTTTTGAAAAGCCCAACACATTTTTAAAATTTTTGCAATCCCAAACATATCCATTGCCATTCCTTGCTTGGCATAATTGCCATGGTAACAGAACAGCAAATTAAAATAGAAAAAACAGGATTTACATTCATCATAAAATAAACTATGCCCTAGAGTTAAAATAAACTAGCAACAATTGTTTGGTTCACCTGCTTCTGTTTGATTTTTGATAATTTAACAGTAGCTTGGGGGGGGGGCGAAATTGTGAATTGTTTACAAAATTTAAAAAATCAAAAGCCAAAGTCAAAGCCAAAGCCAGAACCAGAGATGTACTTGATTTCCAGGGTTTCAAGGGTTACGGTTGCCAAATGTGAGCTGCAAAATTCTGGACGACCACCAGACAAGATCAAAGAGTTTCCTTCTGAATGTAGGAAGACAGAAGACAATGGTGTGAGTTGATGTGATGGACTTCAGTAATGTTGCTGGTTCTCAGGAAGGAGGGAGCACATTCCAAGGAGGGGAGCAAGATAAGAGAAAACACAGTCCAGAGGTGGAATGTGGGAAGAATAAGAGGTTCAGAATAGGCCCACCCCAGAGCCTTACCAGGTTATTTCCCCTTAAGTTAGGTAGAGTAGCTTTAGTCTGGCAAGATTCTGTCTATACGGTGTTAGCAAATAAAGAACTGAAGTTTGGCTGGATTGATTCGTCGTCGTTCTTGGTCTGGGCCTGCTAGTTAATATATACCTTAAATCTTGCATCTCTTTACCCCTCCCCCCTCCCAGTGAGCTCACTGTTACTGTTAATTGGTGGGGGGGATAAGATGGGGGGGGGGTTAAGCCTTGCAAATAAGGGGAAGCTGCCGCACCATATAAGCTGAGGCAAACCATCACTGGGGCCAACCCAGAGAGAAGAACCCAGAACTGGGAGGCTGCACAAGCCAACTGGAAGTGCAAATGCCTTTGTTTGCCATATACAGTGGAAATATGACAATAAACGTTTGGGAGGTCAATGGTTGTGAAACACTGATTATTGTGAGAAGAACAAAATGGAAGCCAGAGGCACTATTTAAAGTTTCATTCTTGTGAATTATTTAAACCTTGAAGTGCACAATGGGCTGGAGCCCCCATGCTATTTAAAATACTGTGTGTAAATGTCCCAGCCCTAGTATCTAGTATCATATCATTGGGGAAAGCTGGGTGGATGGGTGGGCAGGGAGCAATGAAAGATGCTTTGGTGAATGCTCTGAAGTCCAAACATCCATTCTTGATGATGCAAAGCACTGGCTGGTCTGTTGGGATTGTTACCATGCACTGAGATACCAGGCAAAGAGGTTCCCAGAGCGCAAGACCATTGGATGCTTTGAGCTACAGACATCCTCAGGGCTGCTGTTCCACTCTCTGGTGGGGCTAGTTGTAAGATCTAGTTGCAAAGGGACATGATCTGTGCAGAGTGTACTGTTCCTGGGACTGAAGATGCAGTTGTGATTGAAGAGCTTTCCAGTCATAAGGGGGCTGGAACCATGGCCTGCATCAAGAGCCCAATGAGGAGAAGAGCTGGAGGTCAGTTCTGAAAAAAAATCATTTTTTCCCCCAAGTTTTCAATTTTTTTCAACTTTTCAATTTTTTGCATTGGTCTCACAACTGAAGAGACCTTCTGTCCAAAGGCTTCCTGGGTGAGACTCAAACTGTAGACACATCTACTTGTAGAATGAGATGTGGTCATTAACACATCTGAACATTGCTTTCATGCAAAACTGTCATATATAATGTACTGTTTTTATTCATATTTTGCACTGGTATATTACATACTATTGCCCTAACTGTATATTCCTTAGACTCAGACTGAAGCAGTATATAAATCCTGTAAATAAACAAAGCCCCCT
This sequence comes from Candoia aspera, assembly GCF_035149785.1. NCBI lineage: Eukaryota > Metazoa > Chordata > Lepidosauria > Squamata > Candoiidae > Candoia > Candoia aspera. Next base: position 109,205,971 of record NC_086157.1, on the reverse strand, counting down.
GAATTCAGAGGCAATCCTGAGTAGGCAACTACAGCTATTGCACTGCAAATGGCAGCTATCCTGTTATCATGTAAATTATCTTATGTTATTTAAACAAGATCCCATTCTCTGCAATATTTATTTCGAGAAAGTGGTCGAAAATGATGTTTCAACACTGCTTATCGCTGTTAAATGTTATATAATTCAGTATGTGACTGCAGAGGAGGAGGAAGAGGAGGAGTTGCCAACAATAGTTACAAATTGTTTTTCGACTATGTATGGATTATCTTTACGTTTTGTACTCTCTTCCCTTCGCATTTAAATTCCAGTGACACGCCTTCGTTTGGTACTGCTTGAAATGATGCAATTTTTCATACTGTACCAGCACTGAAATACTTTTAATGAAACTTCTCAAAATTGCAACTGGCATAAGAGAAAGAGCTGAGATGGAAGATGTAATTCAGACTGCTTATTAAAATAATTTCCTACTGAGCCGTTTACATCACACACTGGTTGCTCTCCCTCCCCTTACCTTTTTATTACATAGTATTAACACATTCTATACGGCTTTTAAAATTAATAATGGGAGGAAAACCAGGGTGGCCTGCTAGGAAGGCTTTACAATATGATATTATCCCACAAAAGAAAGATTTTTCCAAGGTTTAGAAAAGCATAAAAAAATTTGATTTCAGTATTTTTTAAAAGAACTCTCCTTAATGAGCCTCTGTGAGTCAAAGGCAATTTTGAGCTTTGGCAAAAAGGAAAAAAAATGTAATGGAGATGGGAAAATTGATGCTGGATGTTTTGTACTTTCCCAACTCCTGAAAAGAAGAAAGTGAAAGGAAGAGAATAGCATAGCAGGGTAGGCAGGTTTTTAACCAAGAAACAGCCTGGGGTAAAACCATGGCATGGGGGCTCCGGCCCAACCAGCCCCTAGCTTTGTGCATCAGGGTATTGCCAGAGAAGGACACACGACGTTTTAGGCCAGTTTCAAGGCCAGCCCAAAAACGGTGTCGAGTCAGTGTAATCCAAACTCCAGTTCTTTAATGCTTTCACCGTACAGACAGGATCTTGCCAGACTAAAGCTACTCTAACTGACTTAAGGGTCAAAAACCTGGGAGACTCTAGGGCGGAGCTACCGTGAACCTTTTAACTTTCCCAGAAACAGTCTCTGGACTGTGAATCCTCTTATCTGCCTGGAACGCGCTCCCTCCTTCTTGGGAATCAGCGGTGTGCCGAAATCCACCAAAGCCAGTGGGAATGTGGAAGACACCTAGTATAGGAAACAAAGTTCAGGAAAAACAATTTCTGCATCTTACTACTGTAAGTCTTAACTTGTACCTTTGATAACCAATCACTTCCTTGAAGACGAAGATACCCCTTGCTTTCTCTGTATACAAATGGAAGTGTGCTACTGTGAAAAGTCACCTAGGACTTTGTTGTTAAAAATTTTCACCATCAAAAAGATGGGGCATGTTAATCTACTCAGGCTTTAAATCCACTAACTGCTTGGAACATAAAAGAGATGAAAATACCCTTCACACAAGACTTTGGAAACTGCAAGGGCTATGCTGGTGTCTTTATTCAAAGTCTGGTGGATCTGGTAAAATATTAGGCTGTTAACCGAGATAGGGCCATTTTTCTTACATAGCATTAATCCTAGCTGAATGTCTAAAACAGCAATAGCAGGTGTTTAAGGATAAAAAAACAACTGAATGAAAATAAGCACAAGCTCCAATGAGTTTCATGGCAGGGTATCAGAGGGATTTCATAGCTTGCTTTGTATCTGTCATCTTCTGAAAATCTCATCTGTAAGTCCATGCCTAGAACTTAGAGCTCTGCATCCTCTCTCGTTATTAACCATTTATATTTTACTGTATGTCCTGACGAAGCAGTGAAAGTGATAACAAGAAGTGAGGTAGACGTCATGCAACTGTTGCAAAATTCACAGACTTTACAGCTGTTTGCACTCTTTCTGCTTTGGACAAAAAAACCATCGTTGGAGACAATGCCCTTTTTGCCGCTTGACAGAACTCCAGAGCTGAGCAAATCCCATCAAATCTGACTTTTCTTTCGGGCCTCAGAGACCATTATGATTGCATTGCAATCGTTCTCTGACTATCATGGAATGGCCTGTCCCCTCATTTAACACATGACAAATGGCAGCACACACAGCGTCATTGGTTTGCCCTCTGCTGTAATTGCCATAATTGCAGTGGCTTTGTCAGAGAGAACCCCTAATAAACTACAGTGACCCAAAGTGTCATTAGTGAAGTTCATTCTCTAAACTCTGCCATCAGCAGAGCAACAGGGAAGAAAAGAGGTTTGAAAGATGAAAGGTGTCCAGTGCTGACTGGGGCTCTTGTGACGATGTGCTGTCAAACAGTTGCCATAGACTGAGCCCAATTATGTCTAGCTTGTTTCCCATCCTCTCCTCTTAAGAAAGATTAAAAGCTAGCATATTCTTTTTCAAATCCGGCACACACTTCCTAAAAAGCTGGCACAGGCTTGCATGAATCACATTTCTAAATCACAACTCATTTTTAGGAGTCAAGCACAGTACCTAAAATTGAGCAAATGATTCTTACAAAGTGGGACCCACCTCTTACATCACCTCCCCACCCCCAAACCTCCCAATTTCTTTAAAGCTGGCATTCACTCTTAAAGATCCCTACTTTTAAAAATGAAAAAGTTTTTTTTTAATTGAACTGGGGATGAAGGAAGAAACAGATTACCAAACAGCTGAGAAGATATAGATAGAGATTTAAATGGAGCCTAATTAAAATAATCCAAGCAATACCTTTACTCAGAGGTAAGTTATAAATTGCCCTTTCCTTTAATCCTCACTACCCTATTAATTGTCTCAGCAGGCGGCCATACTTAGGTTTGGGCTCTAGAAGTTAAACAGGGTCAGGCCTGGATGGAACTTGGATAGGAGATCAGGAGAGATTGAGACCCACAGACTGGGAAGTTAAGAAAACCATCCCAGAAGAGCAGCTACAAATCACTTCCATGTTGTTGAGAAGAAAACTAAACAAACATATTCTTGAAGCCATCAGGAGCCAACTTTGACTTGAGGTAGGCTTCGCTTTTTATCCAATCAATCTGTTAGTGACTCAGGGGACCTGGAATGCCTGTGTGTGATATTCAGGCAGACTGACAGTGTTCTGCCTGCAACTGTGCTTCTTCCTTGCAGACCAGAAGAGGAGAAGAGAAGGAAAGACACTTCTGGATCTGTTTTGAACTATTCTGTTCTCCCCTTGAATGGTAGCACCATTACTGTAGCCCTGACTCCTTCCACTGGCTATTGCAATTCTCATGTCTTCCAGATTTCTGAGAAGTACTTTTGTCACTCTAGGATCCTCTGTGTCAATAAATTCTAGGAAATGCACTGTGGCAATCACCATTGCAAGGACATTTTTTACTAGGTTCTCTTGCTGCAAAATGCATCCATAAAGCCTTTGTTCTATATGGCTGATCTCAGGTGTGCAGTCCAGAATAGCAGAGTAATAGCTTCCTGACTTCAGATCTACTACTATAATCTTCTGTTGGACTTTTGTTGCCAGTAATGGTATGATCTCATTTTGTTAGCCCTGCGAGGTAGTCCAGACAAGAAGTACAACCAGAAGTACTAGTTCTATTTTTATTGTAAGGTTACATTAACTGAATCTTGCAAGACTGAAAGTATTTCTCCCCTCCTTTCCTGTTACTCTCTGGAAAACTAGGGAGGGTCCCTTCTGAAATGTTTCCCATGCCACCCCCTCTTCTATGAGCTGAGACATCTTTTACATGCCGGTTGTCTGGTCTGCGACTCTCCCCAAGGTCATTCCCACATACCATTATACATTTTGAACTTTTTTCCCAAAGTAGTTGTGTGTGTAGATTTCTTGGGTAGTGATTCTTTTTAGATGCTCCTGGAGTAAAGTATCAAACTCAACCATCCGCTCTACAATTTTAAGAAACTTTCAGTTGTTTGGCATGTACAGGTGATTTAAAATACCATGCAGTGCTAGATTTTGGGTAGTAAATATTCTCACAGTAGCAACAAGCCTTTCCAGAATGTTTCACCAGTAAAGAGACTCTGATGCAATCTTCTCTTGATACTCATCTCCTCTCTGTGATTTGCTACCTTCTCATGGCATGTGAGATTTGTAGCCAGAGTATCCCAGTCCTCTGTTTCTATAGAACCTAATATGTCTGGAACATTAGACTGGAAAAGTATGCAACCAAATTAGTATGTAACATTCTAGATTTTTGAGTACATAAGCCATGACCTCTCCAGTGGCCACAATTTGTAATGGAAGAACCTTGAGCGGGAGGAAGAGCCGCAAACTAGACAATAGTCAGATAAAAGAAATTTGAGTCTGAGGCAGAAATGTAATTTGAGAAAATGTCTCAGGCTTGACCCTCCCTAGTTCTCTTGAAGATAAAGAGAGGAAGGGAGAAAGCACATTTAGACTTGCAAGATTCTGTTACTGTAACCTTGTAATAAAAGTAGTATTAGCATTCATAACTTTGGTTTCCTAGTCTGGTCTACTGTGAAGGGCTGACACCATTGGGGATTTCATGCCAATGAAGTATGGGACAGAAACTTCTATTTTCCTTCTCTTTAGGGAACAGAAAGATTTTCACTTTTTGTGGCCCATGCAGTGCAAGCAAGTGCACTCGTGGGTCCACATTCCCACACCATCTAGACTTCATGTACAGTAGCAGCTGTTTCTTCTGTCTCCACTACACTTTTCTCAATTCTTCACTTTTCTGCAGGATTGGGCATGGTTACATCCACTTTAGAAGGAGATCTGGATGCTGCAGTAGGGTCACCTAGAACAGGGTTCCTCAACCTTGGCACCTCTAAGCTGTGCGGACTTCAACTCCCAGAATTCCCCAGCCAGCTTTGGAATTCTGGGAGTTGAAGTCCGCACAGCTTAGAGGTGCCAAGGTTGAGGAACCCTGACCTAGAAGATTAGTCCTCTCACCACCACTCACACACTTGCAGGGGCTGAGAAGCTGGCAACGAATATTGTTTCTGTGGGCCTGAGAGCAGCTCGTTCCTGCTTTGATAGAAAAGCTTCCTTTTTCTGAATGCTGCTCCAAGAGGGGTGTTTCCTTCTTCCGATGATGGCTGCTGTACTGTGCCTGCTGTAGTGGCTCTCAACGCTTAGCTGGAGAGGATAAATAAGCAGGTTGGTAAAAGGGCCTGGCTGAAGGAAGATGTAAGTGTTTTAAGCGGCCTAATTGGCTCCCACTGGTATCTCCTCCCTGTTCTCTTCACGAGAGTCAGAGGAGCAGCAGGTGACCATCCTTTGCCCCCTTTCATGGTGTTCTTTGCAATTATTTCTCTTATTCGCATTATACAGTATTTTTCTTTCACCCTCATTTTGTGCAGCAATCATTCTCTTGTGGGCATTTCTCTTCGTCCGCATCCTCTTTCACTTCATTGTTCTACCAAGCATCCTTTTTCATATTTCCCATTAGCATAAGTCCACATTCTTCTCTAACACAATTCTTTTCACTTCGCTCCAAGCAGCTTCCATATTCTCTTTCCTTATGGCCACTTCCACTCATTCTGTTGGAAGATTCATCTACCTCCTAGTACCTTTTTGTAAAGGCTCATATTTTCTATCCCAGCTGTCATTTCACTTTCACTCTCATTTCTTTCAGTTCTTCCCATTCAGCACCTCTCATCACCCTTGTATCCTCATGAATTCTCTCAACCTTCCATCAGAAACAAACAAATCAATCCAGCTTTTAGATTAATTCCTTTGCCATGTGTATTTGTGAAGAGGCTAATGCTTAAACCACCTATCTGAAACAGAGAACTTCTAAGCAGCTACTCACCAAACCATAACCATTACTATTCATTCTTGTGTCTCCCAATGGCCCAATCACCTTTTCTGTGGTCTCATTTGGTTCCCACCTACCATCTTCATGTTTCTTAACAGAAAAATTTCCCCCTGGATGGCTTTCATTCAGAACATTGTAAAATGTTGCACCAACCTATGAATTCTTAGTTTTATATGCATCGATTTAGATGACAGCAATTCATAATTGTTGACAAATATTTTAACTCCTTCATTTATAGTTAAACCTGTATCTTTACTTCCCTGCATGTATTCATCAACTCCACTCCAGAAGACCAGACTACCCTCATTCAGATCTATCATGTTCTTCTGTTTTCTCTCAGTTTCACAAACACACATCTTCCTACTCTACCCTAGGCTTCACATTTTTTAGTAAAAGAAGAAGGTGTGATAAGATTAACAAACTTATTTATACTCTCCCCCCATGCAAAAATTCTGCTAAAGGTCAGGACAGTACAGGTAGTCCTTGGGTTACAACAGCAATTGGGACCGGGATCGTGGTTGCTAAGCAATGCAGTCCTAAAGTGTGATATCATGTGACTGCATTGGTTAGTGATGGCAATCCCTGACAGTCCTGGGTGCCATTGTAACTGCAAGACTCGCGGGCCGTTAAGTGGGAAGAGGCGGGAGTCCCAAGTAAGGAGTGCAGGGTTGCCACGGGGAGGTGGGAGGGCCTGGGAGGACTGACACAGGCCACGTGTGAATCATGGGAGGCCAGGGGAGGGCTTGGGAGGGCTGGCATGGGCCACGTGTGGGCAGGGAGCGTGCTGCAGGTGGGAGAAAACGGGGGACTTACCAGAGTGACTTGCAACCTTCCCTGCTGGCTTCCCCACTGAGTTCCCCACATGCCCCCAATCGCAATCACGTGACCGCAGGGGTGCTGCGATGGCTGGAACTTCGAGGACTGGTCATACGTCCACTTTTTCAGTGCCACCGTAACTCTGAATGGTTGCTGAATGAAGGGATATAAGCCGAGGAATGCCTGTAGCACTTTTTGGTCCATGTGCCTCAAGTGCAGCCAAAGCCCAGCTTTACCCCAACATGCTTATGCTATTCAACGCAAGTGAAGTTCTCCAATATAGAGATTGCCACGCAAACCTGCACTCTGTTGCCTGCATCCCACCCACTAGAAGGTACATGCAAAATACACTCTTTGGAAGTATAATAAAAGGCATTCTACAAATTGCAGAGGATTCTATTTTCCAGTTTAAAAATCCAACCCTTGATATCAAAATGGTTTCCTATTCCAGGATACTAGGCATAAACTTATACCCACAACTTCTATTAGTGACTATCACATTCAGTCTTCAGTCGCCATCTTGAGATTGACTCGATATTAACGACACCATCACTGTGACACCTGCCTAACTGCCAACCTGTTGTGTGTTGCCTGTCATTCCCTGCTTCTTTGTAGAGTCTCATCTAAGAAAGAACTATGGAGCATTTGGAAAGACGCACATTTGTGTCCTCTCAGATTTTTTAATTCCTTCTAATGGTGGACTACTCATGTGATTAAGTCAGTCTGTTTAGAAGTGAACAGGGGCAGGGATCCCTAACTTTCGGGGGTGGGGGGGGAACACGTGGCATTTCAAGAGTGTGTTGTGAATGTTCTCATAAAATGGCAGCGGTGGTGCGTGTGGACAATCACAACGTATCCATGTCCTCACCACGTGCCTGGTGAGATTGCTTCCCATCACCCTTTTTTGGGGGGGGGCTGTCTCGGGATACGTTCTTCTGCCTCCAATTATCTTTATAATTTGCGGGCAGGTAGGCACACTGCTGAATAAAGCCACAGCCAGCCCACCATTTTATTTTCTAAGAATCCCTCTGAGATCCACAATATTATGCTATATTTCCAGCAATGCCTGTTGCTTGTGTTTTGCTTTGAAGCACGTGAGTTTCCCCTCTTTTTATTTAGAAGGATGAAAAAGAAAATTAAAAAATCAAGTGGGGCGGCAAGGGAGATACCAACAAGAACATTAATCTCTGTTGCCTCTACAGTGAGGGCTCAAGGACTGGGCCCTTAAAAGGGTAAGATCAAGTTTTTAAATATTGGAATCTCAATAGATGCACAGAAGTATGCAACGATTAATAAGAAAGAACTTTAAAAACTGACTGAGGATTTAAGCAGAGAATGGGAAAAAAAATCTACCTAAGCCCGAAATTGGGCAGACTGTATGAAGATCTAATTCAGTGTTACATTAAGTACATTGCTTATATTGATAAAAATTAATTTCTTCCTCCTAAATAATGGGATGGTGGCATGCTGACTTTCCATCCCCTGTTGTTATTTGGAGAAACTTGGATCACATGGCGATTTTACCATGCCACTCCTGCTATACTCTAGTTCACTGCATACTGACTGGAAACCAGGGGCAACCAGGTTCCTGACCAGTCTTGGAAAATCAGCTTTTCATTTTTCTTTTCTCCCCTGACTCTGATTCATATGGAGTGTGTGTTGCAGCGTGTTCATCCTGTGTTTCTGGAGTGCATGTGCACAGATGTGGTGGAACTGCTGTTGAAGAGAAAGATTGGAATGTGCAAGTGCCAATGAATGGGAGATGAGCTTAATGGGTGGGTGGGGAGAGTGTCAAGATGGGAGAGGAGACCTCTGTTGATGCAGGAGACAGCTGGGTGAGGGGTTGTGGCTAGATTTAGATAACCGAGGACAGTTAATAGTGAATTCACAAAGATCTGTAGGTGGGACTTGGAGACAGAAAAAAGAAAGCATTCCTGCAAGGTTATGTCTAGAATTCAGTAGTACAAGGGGTGATGATGGCGAGGAGATTAGGTGACTTCTGAAAAAAGATTCCTGATGCACAGAAGAGAGCCAGGGTGAGATAGTGGAGAAGGGGTAGGACCAGGAGTGGAGAGACCCAGTTCAAGCCCAACCTCAGTCATGAAAGTTCACTTTGGGCTAATCACAGACTTTGAGCCCAATCTACATCACAGGGTTGCTCATGTGGGGAAATACTGGAGGCAGGAGCACTACACAGACCATCATTCCTGAAGGAATGGTGAACTATAACTCTAATAACTAAAGAAGTAAAGAAATAGAACTTTGGTGTTTATTCCCCTTGACAATAAAATGTCCATCAGGTGGTGAGTAGGAAATAGATCTGTGTGTAGAAAATGTCACCAAAGTGAGTAGGAAACAGATCTGCTTTGGCTCATCTCCAAACATCCTCTATCATGACCATCCCATGATGGTAAGAATGAAAACTTTAAGAATGGATGTTGGAGTTTGCTTTTGCCTGTCCAGACTTACATTTCCCTTTGTGTAAACTTGGGTGGAGAAGAGACCATCTTTGTTATTATGGAAACGTTTTCAGCTGCTCAGTATGGATCAGTAGAGAAAACACCGCCCAACAGAGATGCGTAGTAGTTTTGCATGTTAACTACTGTAACAGCAGACGAGATGAGCTGTTTCTTTCATGCAAAACCAGAGGCACCTGGTTAGTTATTACAGGAAACGGAAAGCTGGACTAAGGATGAACACGCAGTTGTCTTTAGCAAGGCAACTCTGATGCTGCTGCAGCACCCATCTCTCTCATTCCCGATAAGGATGAAAGGAAAAAAATAAAGAAAAAAATGTTAAGAGCTAAAGTGGAATTATTTGTGCACAGTCATGTACCTACTTCTCTTCCTTTGCCTGCATTTTTAGAGATGTCTGCTTGGCGTGATTTGTTCCAAAGTATGTAATGGCATTCACCAACGAAGGCATGTCTGTGTCCTTTGGCAATTTAAGAAGTTCACTGTGTAACCTTCCATTTTTACACTCCAGCATATCAGCAGAATCCAAACAGGTTTTGTGTTCTTTCTTTGATAAATCCATTCTCTGTGGAAAGAAGTAAGGGGGGGGGGAAAGCTTATTTATAACTTTGGTATAATTGAATTGATGCAATTCTACAAAGAAGCAGGCACAAGGTAACCATTTTTTTTATATATATATATATACACCACTTGTAATCATATAGCATTTATTGTAAATAATAATAGCAATAGAATTGCCTCTAGAAGCAGCAAGCAAGACAAATGGGTAGAAAAGATAATAGCCTATATAACACAAAAACAACATATTACACTTGCTCAATGAACCCTGTATTCAAGGCTGTATAGTGTTTTTTAAAAAGCACTCCACGTATTTGAATCGCTCGCCTTCGAAGCCTTAAAGCGGCACAAAAAAGCTCGAAGGCTGCCAGAGCTGTAAATATTTTCATTAAAAAGCTAGTCCAAGTTATGCATTCACCAGAGGCAAACACAGAACAATACTTTCAAAATTTCTATATAGTTAATGTTAATAAATGATAAAATAAATATAAAAATGCAATATAGTAGTGTTAAAGAAAAAAGGCCTTTAAAAATCCTGCCACAGTTCTATTGAAAAAAAAAATCCTGTCATGGTACTGATGAAAAGGAATGGCCAAGTCGAATATTGTAAGGGGCAAAATGAAGACTTGACAAAAACAAAGTTAGATTTTGCCAATTTCAATAGTAGGGGCCTAAGCGACACTTTTTTTCTCAGTTCAAAATTAGTGGGGCTTTAAGAGGCTTCATTTTGGCTGGATTATGCATTGGTTTCTCTGTCCCAGCTTTAAAAAATGCATAGTATATGGGTGGATAATGCGGTGAAACATTTTAGGCCAGATGGTTCCCACCTCTAGACTAAGCTCTCTACTTCTTCTTATGCTCAGTCTGTATTTTTGTAAATAAATTAAACTGTTACAGATCCCCCAAAGCCTCCTGTTATTCCCCATTATTGGAAATAAACTCAAGAAAAACCTGTTTTTCAAAGCTATTCCTCTCTTGCAGAAATGGAGCAAGTATAGCTGTATGTTTGGAAGACCATGGAAAAAGTGAGGAAGCGGCAAAGGAAGATGGCAAACAGTGGAAGAGCTGCTGCCATTATTATTATTATTATTATTATTATTATTATTATTATTATTATTATTATTATTATTAAAATCTATTAGCCGCCCCACTCCAATGGACTCTGGGTGGCATACAAAACTAGAAAAACAAAACATAAAAACAACTAAAAACGTTAAACCAGGCAGACTGCTCAGACTAAAATCTGAGGGACCACCTCTCCCCGATCACATCTGCCCGTCCCACCAGATCCAGCAGAGAGGATGTGTTGTGGATCCCGTCAGCTAGGGAGCTACATTGGCGGGTCCTACACGGTGAGTCTTTTCAGCTGCGGCACCTGCTTTGTGGAATATCCTTCCTCCCCAAAGTAAGGCTGGCTTCATCCCTTTTGACCTTCCAAAGGTCCCGCAAAACCTGCTTATGCCATCAGGCCTGGGCACCCAGGGAACTAATGAATTATTGAGGTGGCTCCCCTATTATTAATATCTCTTCACCTATATTTCTTCTTTTTTAGCTTTGTCTTTTATAGCTTTTTAATGTTTTTATAATAATAATGATGATAATTGTTTTACTATTTACTAAATTAACTGTTTTTTTTAGCTTGGTTGTATGCCGTCCAGAGTCACTTGTTTGCGAAATGGGCAGCTATATAAATTTGACAAATAAATAAATATATAATAATCTAATAAACAGCAAAATCAATCAATAAAAAAAAGGGCCCTAGACAAATATTAAACATCAATCCCAGGCCTGGGACCAAAGCCAGGCTCTCAAAGCTTTCTAGAACCCTTTATCCTTCCAAGCTTTGAAGCTCTCAAACAAAAATAGAGATTCATCCTCAACATTCATTATGGTCTGCTAAATCTAGAAAACGTAGATGTGAACTCCTATCCCACCACATTAAAATGATAATTGTGAGAAGACACAAACCTGTTTCATGGAATCTGTTTTATACGCGGTGGAACGACTCAATGCTGGTGCCTTTTTGAAATAAACTACCGTGGGTCATTACGTCCACTGTTTGAAATTTTGGGGGGCCAACCCCTGAAAACATGCAACGCCTCGCCCTCCCAGACATCCAGTTGCGCACAAAAAGCCAACATTTTAACAGCTGCTTTTTAGCACAATGCTTAGAAAAGTGGTTCTACCTAGGAAAGGCCTCAGGAAGACTCCCAGTCAGGGGTGGGCGGGAGGGGAATCAGATACAGAGGTGCTGAAAACTTGCCTTCTGGAATAATAGAAGGCCCAGATTTATATTACCCGGTATGTTTTGCTCATTTCTTGACCTGAGCCGATCACATTCTTTTGGTTGCAAGCTTGCCAAGTAACAGCTTTTCAAACGTCAATAGGTGTTAATCTCTGCAATGACCAAATGACCTCAGCCACGTTTCATTCAGTCTGCATACCTGTTGTTTTCCTAATGTTTTCCCTTTTATCTCCAACTCCATTTGTAACTGCCTTTCCAGCACAGCGGCGTTTTCCACGATAGTTGCTATAGTAATTTCCTTCTGATGAAGCTTCTCTGTCAAGCCAGAGATTTCCATCCTCAGTCCCTCCAGCTCAGAGTGATGGGACTGCTCTTCCTGAGAAAGCTGGTCCCTTATCTGCAGCAAACGTGGCCCAAGAAGGAACAATGAGAGCCGGCCTTTCAGATGGTATCGTTTTTTCACCTACTAGTGACTTTCGGAGCTGTCTGTTCTTAAACACCAACCATACAGTGAGAGCACCCAGGAATTTAAAACATCTTGATTCCGAACGACCAGCTTTGCTACTACTTTGAGCTTCTTAAATGCATTTTTCTGGGTCACTCCCAACATCTACTCCACAGGTGAACAGATATGGACCACAAAACACGATTACAAGGGAGTTATCCATTGTCATCAATAGATTCAGGTTCCAACATAAGGTATTTTGTTAGAAGAAATAATTGGAATAAAAGCAGCAGGGAGAGGTTCTCAGCACTGTGCATGATTAGCTCCTTTACTTCCATACAATTATCACACAGTAAATGGATCTGCAGTCGCAAGTTGCATGCTGCTTTCGCACAGGAGTGCAGAACACCAGTGCTGTTTGCTGTAAAGCTTTAAAAAAAAAAAAAAAATCTCTGCACAAACAAAGAAATGCTTTGAAGGGGCTAGGCCAGACGTTCAATTGGTTCAGTGTCACAAAATGTATTGTGTGACACTGTATTATTTAATACGTTAGTACTATTTCCGTCTCAGAAAGCCTGTAGTTCTGTGTCAGATTTCTCAAGAACATAAGCAGTGCCCTGCTGGATCAGACCCGTGGCCCGTCTAGTCCAGCCGTCTGTTCTCACAGCGGCCAGCCAACCACACAAGGAAGCCCGCTGGTCTCCCCCCAGAAGGCCCTCAGAGGCAGCCCCACCGCCATCAAGGCTAATAGCCACTGATCCCCAGGGCTTCCATGGATTGACCCAACCCTTTTTCGAAACCAGCCAAGCTGGTAGCCAGCATAAGAATAAACGTGGGAATAAATACGAGAGTGATTCTGAATAGTTGATATCAATATGCAAAGAAAAGCAATGATCTGGATTATTTTCATAATTCTCTTTGTAGAGATGGAATCCAGCGATTACTAAATATAGTTCCTGGAAATTTAAGTACGCACACTGTGGGATCCAAGGAGAAAAAGTGGACTTTAACTCTGTAGGGGCTGGTTGTGGCTCCTTAATTCCTCTTGCACTGAAAACCCAAACAGATGTTTGAGTATAAGATCTTTCCTGATCTGGCATTATTAAGTCCTGCTCAAGGGAATCCTGTGTCCTTGGGTAACGAGACTACCAAGAAGCTCAGAGTAACCTCAGAAGCTGAAGGACTGGTCAGTTCTCCCTGAGGGTCAGCTAGAGGCAAAAGACAAGTAGCTTCCAAAGAGGCATTCTACCTTAACATGGGAAACATTTTCTATCTAGCAATAACAGGTCTACTGGCCCTTTAAGTAAAGTCAGCAGCTAAAACATCACATTCAATCAGAAACAAATTTCAGGAGTAAATTAAAGAGGAAACACGGTAAATTGTTGACAGCGTATTTTTTCAAAACACTTTTGGAGAAAAAACACATTTAGTAGCTGCCCTGTTAGTTGTAGCCTTGACATTTTCTGTGCTGTTCTGTTCTCCTCTAAGACTATTAAAAAAAAGAAGAAGAAAAAATGGTGGGATTCCTTTTTCCCCCCTGCCAACAGCCAGTAGTGAGATGCCCAAATTCTCCTAAAATCAGACTGTTAAAATAAAAGAGGCCATCAAAAAACTCTCAGATGATTTGGGGGTTTCATATCCATCTTCACACTGAATTCTTGTAATTGCACTTTGCTCTTTTTCTATTTCTTCATTTCCTATCGCTAAAAACTTGGAAGGCAAAAAGTACCAATAATTAGAGCTATTAGGTACGTATGTCAGAGTGGTGTGTGCTCCAAATTGCTAAGGGAAAAAAGGAAGCTTTACTTAAACTGAATGGCTTTAGGAATGATCAGTAGATGAAAAGTGAGATCTACTGTATTTTGCAAGTGTTCAAGGCTCCTTCCAAGGTAGCTGCACCACTTTGTTATTTGGCCCCTCCCATTACTACAGGAAGGCCAAAAACATGGAGGTGCCCAGACACACAGGGAGGTGATTTTCAGTGACTACCTGACTCCAGAGGTGACTTATGAACAGATCTATAGGAAATACACAACCACCCCTTTGGCCATCTATGTATTACACTATGCTAGAACAGTCTCTTTGGGAATGACCCAAATGTCAGGAATAGCAAATGTCCTAACAAAGAAGGATGCAAAAGTCTCTGTTGCATTTTTCTCCTTCGGCTGTTCTCTCCCCACTGCATGGCAAAAACAGGATACAAGATGCTTCACCAAACTGAAGCTTATACTCTGCTTTCCTGAAGATGGGGAGCCTTAGGCAGCACGGCTACTGTGGAATAATGCAAACACTGCAGTTCATCAACATTTGAAAGCTCCATAGGTTTCCTATCCTTGATATAAATGGAGAGCCTAGAATTTATTGCGCATATCCTAAGGAGAGAGTGGGGTGAGCTTTTCCCCACAGGATACATTATTTCAGTTCTTTTATGACAATATACCACAGAGATGTGGCAACCAGTCAATTTCATAGCTCTTGCCTTCTGTGTGTACTCCCTAGACCTTTATAGCTTCCCTCCCACCCAGCGCCCAACTTATCCTTCTGCTCTTACATCCTGGTCCACCTTTCCTTGTGAACTTTACTCTTCCTGCTCCATCAACCCTAACCCTCAAAGGTTTCCTGCTCCCTCAATATTCTTGTTCTTTCTGTCCTGCACATCTGGAACTTCCTGAACACCTGGATGTTGCCATCTCTTTTGTTTCCTTCAATCCCACCTCAAAAGTCACTTCTGCATGAAGCCCTTGGTTGAACACCTCTCACTAGCCCTGCAACCTCTAATTAAAGGTCAGTTTATTTCAGTAAAACAACCAGATGTGACTTCCTTGCACATTCCATCAAGCTCCGACTAGAATACTTATTGGGTTGAGGCAGTTATTTGGCCTTAACTACATCCCCCAAAAGAAGATTGGATACAATTCACATTCTTCAAAAAAATACCTGGTTTAGCTCTTTTTGTTGATTGTTCTGCTGCTGTTCCAGAACAAGTATCTGAGTTTTCTTTATCTCGAGATCCTTGATACATTGTGCATAAGCTGAATGAAGTCTTAAAAAAAAATCATTAATATATTTAAAGCCCTCCACCCAAAGCTTTTGTCTCTAGAACAAAAATATTTAAATAAGGCCAAGTGGACAGAAAATACAGGAAATGTTTCTCTGGATCTTATTAAAGATTATTTCCAGTTTCCGAGAAAGGCCAAAGTTTTTCCCCCCTCCTACAATAATTGTGAAGCATCAAATTTCTTCTCAAGACCTTTTTTTCTTACTTATTCCTATATCACAGGAACATACTTATATAAAAAATACATTTTTGTAAGTATAAAAGAAAACAAAATCTGACTTTACAAAAAAATGCTAAAATTCAGCATCAATTACATTGTACAATGTAAATTTTATTTATTGATTTTCCTGATGTATTTTTTTTTAGTGTACAGAACACATTAAATTATAAGTCTCTACACAGTATTTTTGGCTAGGGCAGTAAGTCCCGGGTGAGGTGAGTGATGCTGTGACTGCCCTCTCTTGGTGCCTGGGGGCTGTGCAGTGTCTGGATGGGGAACAACAGGGTTCAACTGAACCCTGGTAAGACAGAGTGGCTGTGGGTTAAGGGCTGTTCCATATCCGGGACTTTGACATCTTTGGTTCTGGATGGGGTTGCACTGCCCCAGACAGACCCGGTGCATAACTTGGGCGTCCTTGTGGACTCACAGCTCCTGCTTGAAGAGCAGGTGGGCAGTTGTCTCATCCCCATGACATCGACCCGTCCCACCCGATCATGCAGAGAGGGCATGTTACGGACCCTGTCAGTAAGGGAGTTCCGTTTGGCGGGGTCCAGGAAGCGGGCCTTCTCTGCAGTAGCTCCCGCCCTCTGGAACATCTTGCCCCTGGAGGCGAGGCTAGTCTCATCGCTCCTGGCCTTCCGGAAGAACCTGAAGACTTGGCTCTGCCACCTGGCTTGCAGCAGGAAAGGGAGTAGTTATTCTTGGGAACGGCTGGCGCCTTAGAGTGCTCCTCACATACATAAGAATCGAATTAGAACTTTTACTGCCATCTGGGTTTTATTTATATTTATATTTTGTATTTGTATTTATTTTTTATATACTATTTATGGTTATTGTTTTTAACTTGTTAGCTTTCTTGTAAACCACCCAGAGTCCCTCTTCTGGGGGGAGATGGGCAATGGCAAAATTTGAGAAATAAATAAGTAAATAAATATCTAATATTTTCAGCAAGTGGTGCCTAGAAAGATGAACAGACAATAGAATCCTCTGAGGATAAATATTATCTCTTTTTTTTTTTAATCGTATGGCGTAGCAGTTCGGTGTTCATGCTGTCTTTTCTTGCTGGGAAATTCTTGTGAGGTCCAGCAGTCAGATGTGTAGACTATTTAGCCGTGACGAGTCACGTTGCCCAGGTGCACCACGAGGCTAGTCTACGTTGCACCAAGTTGGGCTGAGAGGGAGGGACTGGCCCAAGGGCACCCAGCCGGCTTTCATGTCTAAGGCGGGACTAGAACCCTCATGCCACGCCTGATTGGCTTTTGGGCAGAGAGAGAAGGACTGGCCCAAGGGCACCCAGCCGGCTTTCATGCCTAAGGCGGGACTAGAACCCTCATGCCATGCCTGATTGGCTTTTGGGCAGAGAGAGAGGGACTGGCCCAAGGGCACCCAGCCGGCTTTCATGCCTAAGGCGGGACTAGAACCCTCATGCCACGCCTGATTGGCTTTTGGGCAGAGAGAGAGGGACTGGCCCAAGGGCACCCAGCCGGCTTTCATGCCTAAGGCGGGACTAGAACCCTCATGCCACGCCTGATTGGCTTTTGGGCAGAGAGAGAGGGACTGGCCCGAGGGCACCCAGCCGGCTTTCATGCCTAAGGCGGGACTAGAACCCTCATGCCACGCCTGATTGGCTTTTGGGCAGAGAGAGAGGGACTGGCCCAAGGTCACCCAGCCGGCTTCCATGCCTAAGGCGGGACTAGAGCTAACAGACTACTGGTTTTTAGTCAAGCACCTTAACCACTAGACCAAACTGGCTCTCCTCTTATATGTGTTAAAAACAAACTTCTAGAACGTAAGAAATGTGACACCAATTTTTACTCAGGACAAAGTCTACAGTGTACATAATCTGATAGATTCTATATATCACTTCCTGCAACACCACTCAGCATCAGAACCTGGATAGCTCTTAAAGCTAAGGCACTATATACATTTTTAAAGTTCAATGGTTCATGAGTTCAATTCCTGGGCCAGGATTTGCACCCCATAGAATAAAATCGGGCTGTGTGTGTCTGATGAGTCCTATAAGGATGAAACCAGTCACACACTGCCTCCTGGTGGTCAGTGTAACTAAAACTACAATACAGGATATATATTTTGTAAAAATAGAGCAATTCTCCCCTCCTTCCAGGCTGGTGGTGGTGGAAATCATGTCAAACCTCACATGTGAGGGCATGATATACTGTAACATCTGTATATCTTCTGAGAGTTTAAGGGAAAGTGGACTGCATAAACCATTCTGATCGATTCTGAAATAAATGCAGTTTGCTTTCATTTTTCTGCACTTAAAATTTACCTTGATCAAAACTGGAATGTCCTGCATCCTTACTTAAAAGTAAGGGCCATTGAAGCTACTGAGACTTCCCAGCTGGCCTACAGAGGATCATGCATTTACTCCCAAGTAACCAGCTTTCGAAGCATAGGTGCATAGTTTCAATACATACTTCACTTGATTTCCTTCTCTGCTTTTATACTCTTCGATTTTGGCCACTTCCTTTCGCAACTGCTGGCATTCCAGTTGCACCATATTCAAGAGGTCTTCACGAGACTGCAGTTCGTTCTTCACTTCTACCAGCCTTTCTTCAACGTTCTAAATAAATCCAAATGCCACACTCAAATAGCTTGTCCACTGATGACTTGCCATTTCACGATTCTGTAACATTTAGAGCTCTCTGGCATGGGCTTTAATGCTGATATGCCATGGAATGAAAGACTCTTTTCATTTGCAAGATAGGCTTAAAATTGACCCATTCTTTATTGTTTCCATAAGATTTTGAGTTGCCAGTTTCTCTCTGCAGGAAGGTCACTTGGAAATAAAGCACGTAATATGCAATCCTTTGCATATTCAGAAATAAAGCAGGGTCTTCTAAGAAATTTACTTCTAAGAAAGTTCACACAGGTTCAGGTTAATAGAACTGTATGCATTAAAAACTCATGTCCTGATTACGACAACATGGTTAACGTGAAGGATGTGCTATGCACAGGTATCAGTCACAGTCCAAAACAGATTATGGGACTGGATATTCAGAAATGCTCCTTAGAATTACATTACATTCAATAGCCCAATCACATATTGACTCGCGCAATAGATTGCACTTACGTCTTGTACCAGTTTAGTAACACAGCTTCCACAAAGGTATCTTATGAACTGAGATATGAGGAGGGTGTGGAAAATGCTTTGCTAGAGGTCCTTTATATCACCCAGATATAACTTGCAAGATTTTCTGGAAAAAGGGACTATTAAAGCCTATCTCACATTTGAAAGGAAAATGCATTCACTATATGTTATATACAGTTATGATAACTGAGAATAGCAGTATTCACACTGCCAGCCATAACTTACAATAACAACAAGCTAAATTATATCAAAAGCTACACCATCCATCAATGAGAGATTAAGGTTGAGGATTTCAATATCAAAAGTGCAGAATAGGTAAGTGTGGGTGTTATTGCTTCCATTTCAGATTTAAATACTAAGCTTCTAATTCTGAAATAGTCAAAGTGACTCACAACTCCAAAAATGATCCACAGAAAATAAGTGCCCAGAGACATGAGATCATTTCTGAAATTGTGAAGTGTTTATCTCAGGGATGGGAAACTTGTGGCCCTCAGATGTTGTTGAGCTACAGTCCTCAGAATCCTTAATCAATCACCATTATTTGATAGGTCTGATGGGAGTTACAACTAGGGATGCAACTAAGGGGGGGGGCAAGTGGGGCATGTGCCATGGGGGCACCAAAATGAGCACTGGGGGGTGCCAAAATGGGTGCAGAATCCATGTTTGCCCCGGGTTACTCAGACCCTAGTTGCAGGCCTGGTTAGAACTCAGCACATCTGCTGGACCAAGGTTCCCTACTCATGTTTTAGATAACAGTAAAAGCAAATGAAAATAGATCGTCTATTCCCACATACAAGCTAACAGAGGTAAAAAAAAATGCCTGTTGCTGTACAATCTAATCAATAGCAGGTTAAGCCTCATGGAAACCTAAGAGATCTAGACAGACTTCACCATATGTGGGATGGATAGATGAAGGGTTCCTGTCCCTTGCTAAGGCTGGTCCTCCTTTATACCAAACCATGGCACAAATGGGCCTTTACAACATTTTTTTGCTTCCTCAAGGTTGTAAAATCTGTCAAGCTTGGAGGGAAGTCAGGTGACTGGCAGAGACTGGGAACAGAGGCAATAAGAAAGGAATTGGCAATAGGGATTTCCAGTTTCATGCTTGGTATAGTTTTCTATTGACCCAAATTTGGGTGGTGGCATCTTAACTCATAGTTGGGAAAGGCCCCTAGAACTGTAAACTTACATTGGTTTTATGTACAAATCTATCTATCTATCTATCTATCTATCTATCTATCTATCTATCTATCTATCTATCCATCCATCCATCCATCCATCCATCCATCCATCCATCCATCCATCCATCCATCCATCCATCATCTAGTTTGGTTTAGTGGTTAAGACTCCAGGCTAGAAACCAGGAGACTGTGAGTTCTAGTCCTGCCTTAGGCATGAAAGCCGGCTGGGTGACCTTGGGCCAGTCACTCTCTCTCAGCCCAGCTCACCTCACAGGGTTGTTGTTGTGGGGAAAATAGGAGGAGGAAGGAGTATTAACTTTGTTCCCCACTTTGAGTTATTTATAGAAATAATAAAGGCAGGATTAAAAAAATCTAAAAAAATATTATCTATCTATATCTCTCTCTCCTAATATTAAAGATGCATAGAAAATCACGTAAAAGCAGGATGTCCAGGCTTTGTTATAGTCTGCCTTTCTGAACAATGAGATGAAAGAAGGTCCATTCCTGAGCTTCATCTGGATTAAAAGTTGGATAGAAAGTCTGCCTGGTTAGGTTGTAAATGTAGCCCCTCATTCCAGATAAATCACAATACTCCAGGTTACTTGCCAACTGCAGAGAGATCTGCATTCTCATGAGGAATTGCTTCCCGCCATGTACATAAAGAGATACCCCAGTCCTTCCCTCTATTCTGGGGGTAGAAGATGTGAGTCCTTTGGAGGAAAAAAACCTGAAGGAGAAGCTGGGAACTGAGGTCCCAGGCAAAGCATGGACCTAAGATCCTTCTAAGCAGCCTCTGAATAAAATGTGAAACTTTCCAGGAATCAGGAAATGTCCAGATCATTGAGACAGAGGGAACACCTGTTTTCCAAAGGACTTCTTGAATGGTGATGTTTGTGGAAAGAAAGAGATCTTTCTAAACACTAGAGAATATTGGAAAAGTTGGTTATTAGGAAGAGAAGCTTTATCCCTTGAGGCTGGAATAAACTGTTGCAGGAGACAGAGGGATGCTGTTAGAAACAGCAGCTTTGCCTCTATTGGTTTAAAAAAGGCAATCTCTCTCCCCACTTCCAGCAAACGATTATGTTATGTCCAGGTTTATGTCCCTATAAACATTACTGGAGGTACAAGAGTAGGAAAGCTACAGCTATTTTTGGCAGCAGGCTTGAGTTGCCTTGTTGCCAAGTTGCAGCCGCCATCTCTCCTGTCATTTGTACAAGACCATATTTTGCACAGCTCCTGCTGCTGCTTCTCCTTCTAATGGATTGAAGTGAACAAAACCCAGACTCTGTCCTTGTAAATTTATTGGGTAGCTCAGTGATCTTTGATGGAGGTTTTACATGGGTTGCAGGACAGAGAGAAAGGAAGACTGAGTAAGTCAGAGATACTGTATTGCAACAGTAATGAGGGACAAAGAGATGGATTTTAAAAAAAACACACACACACAACACCACTTGGCTGTAACTAGAGGCATTCCTCACCTGTTGGCAGCTGCAACTCTTTTATTTTCCATCACAGGAAAATATATATGAGAGTCTTTTACATTGCATTATAAACCCTCCTGGCTCCACAGGAGCAATCTGCAGGATTTAAACAGGAGATCAGCTTCCTGTCCACACCTGCTCACAGATTCTTTTGAATTCTGGATGTAGTTTACTGTTTTCCCAAACCTTTCTTATTTCACAGATAAGACTTTGGGATGGGGACACTGTTGTGTGCAGGAGGTATCATTCATTCATTCATTCATTCATTCATTCATTCATTCATTCATTCATTCATTCATATTAAGCTTGATTCCTGACAACTCATATAGATTTACCTATGCCGTCTAAGAGATACTAAACTCCCATTTCCCCTTTCCTTTGGACAAATCTGGCTACATCCATAGTACATACCTGCTACCATTTACAACCCTTTCTAGACTGGCAGCAGGATCAAGTATCATTTACATGAAATATTACAAAGCAACTATTTAAAAATGACAACTAGCCAATTGCTGACTGTTTACCTGGCATTTTCTTTGGTACATTTTTATTTCCTGTTGGAGCTTTAAGTTTTCCTCTTGCAGTCTGTTTCTGCTCACTGCTATTTCACTCACAGTTGATTCAAGTTTTTCCATAAAGAATTCATTCCTATCAGCAGGCTCAGTAAAAACACAGTTCTGGACACCAAGATGCTCATTTCTGTAATGGCTGCAAGTATCCCCATCATTTTGCTTCAGCTTTTGACAGTGTATTTGGATTTTACAATTTTGCGCTTGTTTCTCAAAAAACAAAGAAAACAGTTGCATGAAATTCATTGCTTTGGGAAGAATAGTATCTTCTCTTCTATGCACAAATGAATACTGCTATAGAAATCCAGCACTTGAGAACTGCAAGCTTATTTATTTAAAGCAAATTTCTGTTAGGAGACTTATATGTCCTTGCAGTACCAATCATTACTCAGTCTTGGACTAGGCCAAACTTCCAACAGAGCAAAGTTCTCCCTATGAGCCCAATGATCTCCTGAGACCACCTGGAAAAAAAACTACAACTATGACGAATACATCAACATGTGCAACTAATTCTCCATCAAGTGAGGAAGAAACCCAGATTTAATGCACAGTATGATGCTTTGTCTAATTATTTCTCCCCAGTCACTCTTACAACCAGAATCTACCTCCAAAAGGAAGAAGTGGCTAGGGACTGGAGTTATAGAAAACCCAAATGGTGAGGGAAGCTTAAGTTCCCCCAATCCTATGTTTCCCATATTGTAGGAATTTGCTACAACCTGGAGAATTTGTGCCCTTGTCTGGTAGCTTCATTCTTTCTCCAAGGCCATGTCCCA
Source organism: Candoia aspera (assembly GCF_035149785.1). Lineage (NCBI taxonomy): Eukaryota > Metazoa > Chordata > Lepidosauria > Squamata > Candoiidae > Candoia > Candoia aspera. Next base: position 109,183,216 of record NC_086157.1, on the reverse strand, counting down.
CTTGCATTGAATCATGGCATGTTATATTTATTTCAGTCAATGTATATGGCTGTTCATCTCACAAGAAGCCACTCTGGCCAACTAACAGAAGTCGTGCCTTGACAGCAGGGATGTCCCTTGTTGTTCACATAAAGTTGTCCTTCTTTCCTCCCCAGAACTATGAGTGAGACAGGCTTAAGTCATCATTTAGCTGTACTGGTCAAAAGGCAGTATTTCCCCCTTTATTTCAACACTATCCAAGGACTGGTTCAAGGGGTATAATATCTGTTACCCTTTGCCACCTAGTAGTTTGCAAGTGAAGTCAGGTGACCAGCAGCAGGGACCATTAGAGTAAGTTGTGGGAGTGTTAGGAGGCATGGATATGCCTCTTTCCCTCTGGGCACTAGTAAGCCTCCATTGCAGCCACTTTTCATCCAGCCTTTGCCTTTTCTATTAGCATTTTATTTCATTAGTTCCTTCAAGACCCTTCCCCTCCCTTCTTTCTCTCTTGGTTGCCAACAAGGTAGAGGAAAAGAGAGTAAACCTTCACTATTGGATCTGGAGAAGAAGACGGAGGAGGTTTGGGTTTAGTTGCCATTTTCCTTGGGTTTGAAGAAGAATGGTTGCCAGCAGCTAGTTGGCTTCACCTCTTCCACTTTGCAGGACTTAACTAGTTGTGGTGGGGTCTGCCTCTTTCCTCTGGGGGCTATTTCTGCCCTGGTGGTTTCCTATACATTTCTTCATTCCACAGTCTTTTTGCTTCGGAGGTGCCCAAATATGAGGAGAGACCTACAAACCAACCTAGAGAAGCCAGGACCTCCTCGTTCCTGTTTGTTTGCAGTGCCTTGCATGAGGGATGTCTTCCCTGCTAGCTTGGTGCTGTGCTGAAAGGAGACCGCAGCCACTAAGGGGAGAGAACCAATCACACTGTGGCACACGCCCCAATCAGAACATCACCATTCAGCTATGGCGGAATAGAGGCAGGATAGGGACTGGCAATGGGGACAGCAGATTTTAGGCCATTGTTTTTTGTGTGTGTGACTCAAGGATGGATAGAGAGCACCTTTACCTAGCAATGGAGAACGTCCCCTAGCTGCTGCCATCTTTGACTCATGGTTCTGATAGGAGCAACGTCTGGTTTATTGGAAGTCACTGGCTGAGGACAACCATTTGTCCGAGATGGTCTGAGGATCCCTGCCGTGGGCAGGGGGTTGGGCTCGAAGTCCTCCACGGTCCCTTCCAACCCTAGGATTCTATGAAAAGAGCTGCACTGCTTTATGCTACCCTACAGTCCCTGTTCCAAAGAGCTTGCAGTCCAAACAAGGGGGTTAAGAGCATGCCCCTCCCATATCTACCGCGAGTAGAAAAAGCACTTGAGGTGATTGAGATACTTGCTATTAAAAATGTAATTTGTCTCCTTATACAAGTAAAAAAAACATTCTTATAGCACCACATTCCTGGAATGTGATGAGCCTGATTTGCAAAGATATCTACATATTCATTTTTAAGGCTTAGAAAAAGCGAGTGGGTATATATATGTGTGTGTGTGTGTACACACACACACACACACACACACACATATTTCCTGTTAAGTATTTATCTAGGCTTCATGGTTCATTTAATTCTAATTCCTCTTTGTGAAGGGAAAAAATGGTACCTGGAACAGATTGCATTTCTCAGACAATAATTTTCGCTGAGCATCTAAAGAAACTAAATGATTTTGATACAGTGTTTCCTGTTTATCCCACTCTCTTGATTTTGCTCTAAATTCCTGAAAGAGAAAAGAAGCACAGAGAAATTAATCAGATTGCTGACTATCTACTTTCTCTTTATACTTCTTGAAAACTAACAACCGGTACCACGTTCAGCATAAAGACCTTTGCACTTAAAAGTTCTTGCATAATACATTATTATTAGCAATTTAGATAGTCCATGCCAGGTGCAAAACGCATTATCCGCCATTAATAATATTTAGCACGTAAGCGTTCAAAACGCTTGGCATGCAAAAATGCGCTCACACAGAGCTAGGCTGCCTCCTCCACCAGCCCTTTAAATAACAAAGAGCCTGCCCTTGCTCATATAAATCAGCCCAAAGCAATGAAGCTGGGCTGCAATTCCTCCAGTTTTGATTCATTTGCTGGATCCCACAGAGGAGCAGAGTTCTGTTGTGATGCTGCTGAGAATGTACTCCTGTGTATGTACAAAAATATGGTCATATCTGAGTTATGGGTCCCCTGCTTGGATTACTTATCCAGAGCATTAAGCTGAGGTAGGCAATCAATCCCCAAACTGGAGTAGATGAGATGGGCCTTTCCATTGGAATTACCCAGGCTGACATTAAAGTCAGAGATGGTACAAGCAATTTTATCCTTGAAGGGTCTTGCAGACCTGTCACAGCAGGCCTCTGATGGCTTCATCATAACCCTGCTAGGTTTCATCTTAATAATCTGTTTGCCTCTTTGAATAACTCTGTTGGATGAATACTTGAGGATGTGCTGTCACAACTGGACATGATAATGTCCTTTCTCTTGTGTTTGCTCTTGTGCAGTATGAGATTTGGGCCGTTCGTCACTCACCTATTGTTTGGCCTGTTTTATAGCCTTGGCATCCCTACCAAATAAGGAGCTGGAAATAACTGCATTGATAGACCTTCCATTTTATCACCCTATAGCGTGCACTGGACTTTGATAGGAGCATACCTATCAATCAATCATTACATATGAGCATCCACAGGTCTTCTTAGACAAGACCACCTTAAGTCCATCATCCTAGTGAAGGAGATATTAATCTAAACTTCATCAAGAAGCAGTCTGGCCATGTCAGTAGTCGCAGGGAAAACCTCTTAATTGCAGACCTCCAGGTTTGCCCTCAGTGGAAAGCACCAGGCTCGGTGTGCTGAGTCTATGACACAGAGAGTTATGGGTGGTTGTCATACCAGTCATGATGTTCCCAGATGGATCTCCAAAGGCATCTCCAATGATGAATTCACACAATACATTTGTTCTGGGATTTTTGAACACCATTCTAGAAACTACCACATCTACCTCCAGCAGGGAGAATGATGGGCAGAGGGATAGTGAATACATAATAGAATCACTAATTTGTCTCTCTAGCCCAAAGACAGGTACACTCAAACCACACCCCTGAAGGGGGTTTTCTCTCATTCTTTTCTGCAGTAAAGTTCTGCAGTCCTGCACTTGTCTGTGACTTCTTCAGAAGCCAGTAAACCGCTCTTCCCTGCTTTGCTTTCAAGCTAAGAACAAATGCAGTAGCTGTTCTTTCATCCCTTACTGAATAAAAGACAAGACTGCCTTTGAAAAGGGCATTTCATTCAGCTATTTCTGCCATGGAGAACAGAAATACATGTACTCTGTTCTGAAACCATTGTCTTTTGAAGCAGCTCTGGGGAAACTGTTGTAAATTTGGGTTGGCAAAAGGCAGATTCTATGGCACAGGGACAGCTCCAGCAGTAGATCCAGTAGCAAATTAGCAATTAAACACTACTGAATGAAGAAGCCCAGTGAGCAATACCATCAATGTCTCCATGTGCTTAGATTCATTGATGAGTGTAACTCCCTCCCTCCCTCCCTCCCTCCCAACTGCAGATACCTAAATAATCTATCAAGCAATCTTTTATACTCAGGGCATATAAATCTGTTGTTCCTAACTTAAGCTGGCATCTGAGAACTCCCCTCACCCTGTCCCAAGGCACTCATTACATTGTGTCCCTATCAAACTTATTCATTTATTTTATTAATGCAACTTTTATATCCTGCCCCTGCAGAAAAAATGCTAGGAAGGAAAAAAAATACACCATTGGCGTTCATGCAGTCCAACACAAGTGTTTATCAGAGTTTACAAAAGTAGTACGTGTATGCAAAGTTACTTTCAGCTTTTAAAATGAATCTAAGAACCTTAAGTCTCAAAAGGGGTGTTGTCATGAGTGAGGATGGCGAGCAGGGGGCTCCCATCCAGGCTGTAAAGCGCATGCGTAGTACTGAGGAATTAGGTGGCCATTCAAAGAGACACAGATCGGGCCCGCCTTAGTCTTTGGGGTTTATATGTCTGGGTTTTCCCACGCTTCTTCAGTTTGTTAGGATTCTCTGTTATGTAGCAGTAATAAAACACTAGAGACCTACTCCTTGTCTCAGCATGGTTCCTGGCTGTTAGGACAGGTATGAACCTTAAGTCTCAAATGGGGTATGGTTTTAATAAAGTGTGATTGGTAAATATGTTACAAGTTCAGTCCAAAGTGCTACTCTAATGCATTAAATGTATGTGACAAGGTCCCTGTCCTTGTAATATCCTGGTGTGCTTTTGAGTTTAGACTACCAGACAGGACCACAAGTGTCTGACAGAAGTTACAATAATGTGCTTCATGATGTCATTGCCCAAATGATGTCATGGTACACCTGATGTCACGTGTTCCCCTTGTTCTACTCCACCTGTGGCTTGCCCATGAACAGGGCAATCAGAACGGGTGAGAGAGGCAGTCCTTCCTACGCCTATGTTCCTGTGACACAGATTAGCTGTCCGTACTTCAAGTTTGCCATCAGAAATTAATTGGCAAACATGCATTCACTTTCTGGGCCTACAAACAAAACAAAACACAGAAACAGAAGCGAGAGTCCGTTTTTCTCAATGTCCAGAGAATGCTCCGCCCAATTAAAGAAGAAAAGAGACAGAGCCTTGCAGGTCTCCAGAGACAAATCATAATATGACCCCTTCCTGTCCTCCATCTTTGTGCATAGCTACATCATGTGGCTTCCTGGATTATGGGACCACTCACAGCAGACCTCCATGGATGATCTTGGAGTACTTGCTGTACAATAGAAGGCACTACTTCTTATAGAGATCCTTACCTCCAATTTCTGGTTTAAACTGTTCAGCTGAAAAGGCGCTTCTTGGTTTTCTGTGCATTTCACCATGCCGTGAGTTTTATTTTGTTTTAACTGGTGCAACTGTAACTTTTCGTAGCTTTGGGTCAGCTTAGCAAACTAAAAATAAATGAATGCCAAGAACATCTTATTTCATCCTTAAAAACCAATAGCAGAATTGGCTGAGGCAGTTAAGCTTGAATAATCTAATTAGCCAATCTTTTTTTAAATATTTTTTTATCCTGCCTTTATTATTTTTATAAATAACTCAAGGCAGGGAACATACCTAATACTCCTTCCTCCTCCTATTTTCCCCAGAATAACAACCCTTTGAGGTGGGTTGGGCAGAGAGAGAGCGACTGGCCCAAAGTCACCCAGCTGGCTTTCATGCCTGAGGCGGGACTAGAACTCACATCCTCTTGGTTTCTAGCTTGAAGCCTTTGTACCAGCTATTATAACTAAGTGGTTAAGGATGAACATAAGCGACCTTTCACACAGTTTGTGGTGTTAATTAACTGCATGGTTAAACAGTATTTGTTTGGTTTATTGTACACTCTGCGTAAAAGCATTTGTTACCCAGTATTTGTAGGAACTGTTTTACATTAGTTTAGCGCCATCTTCTGTAGACAGGCTTAATCTTTCTTCAAAATCAAAGAATTGGATTAACTGGCATAATCCAACCATTAACAGATCGAATAGTGGCTTCCCTAGATGGTAAAGGGCAGCATTGGGAAAAAAAAATCTTTTTTTACCCAGACCACACAGTGGATCTGTACGGTAAGAATGATTCATTTTACTTCCTGAATGCTGTGATCCCAATTCTAAACTTGTAGCTAGTAACTCAAACCCACAAAAATCAGATGTATTAAGTGTGATTCTTATGTAAAGTATATGGTTTGGTCCTGAAATTAATGGATCTAAAAACATTATAATTGAATATTACATTCAGTGTCAAAGAAAATGAGTGCAAGATTAGGGAGGTTATGTTGAAAAGGGCACAGAAAGTACAATTGTTCAGATGGGCTGCCTGACCATTCTGGGAGACCAAGAGAAAGATTGCACAGGGATGGGGAGAGAAATGCTTCCTTCTCATAGATGCCCCATCAAAAGACCATTCTCATCTTCGATTCTTACTCTCCGAGTGTTGAATGGGAATTGCTGGATTTTAATGGACAAGGTTAGCTGCTGTCTGGAGGAAGAACAATGCCTTGGAAGGGTTGTGTGCCAATCACCAAAATGTTTGGGGAAAGGAAGAAACTTGGTGACATGCGTAACCTTTTTCTAAAGCACAATCCAAACACTATGGATAGACTCATAGGTCGGTTGCATTCTTACAACATGCTCGGCCTGATTCCTGAACAAACCCATTTTCTGGGTTCACACAGTTTCATTCCTGACCTATTCTGTTTGAGCACTTGAGCATCAAGAATAAAGAGTGACTGGATTCAGACTGTGGTTTGTTTGGTTTCATCTGAACAGACTGGGTGAATCTAGCCACCAGTGCTTTATTGAGATCATAATAAAACAATGGCTTAATGCAACTTAACTTTGTCTCTCATCATTCTTGTATACCAGTGTATTTCGTAAGTATTTTTGGTTATTAACAATCAAAAATATCTTTGGAATGTCCATAGTAGTCAGTATTAAGTAATTAATCCAACCTGTGAATCAAACCAAATCTCCATGGATAAAAACAGCTCAGTCCAATTTTGGGGAAGAGAGTAAACTTGGCCAGCAATAGATTGGCTCATTTTGGTTTGAGAGGGAAATCATTAAACCAAGTGCTGGCAAGGATTCCATCATGACCTCTTCCAATCCACACACAAAAATCCCTTAGTGCATCACAGTATACAGTACTGGTGAAGTTAGGGAATAAGCGTTCCAAATCACTAAACTAACCTTGGAATATTGCAAGCACTGTAAAATAGGAATCTGACTTTTTCCTTACTTGGGTTTTCAAGGCTTGAAGCTGTGCATCATAATTCTGAGCCATCTCATATTTTGTCTTTTGTAAGCTGTCCAGCTTCTGTCTGAGTAAGCCGACCTGTATTTGAAAGTGATATTATACTGAGCCTTTAGACAAATCCACTAGGAAAATTAATCATACACAGGGCTATATAATAACAAATAAGATTGTATTGACATTAGAAAGAACACTGTAAATCAATAACAATAATAATAATAATTCTCCTCTGTAGTGCCTGCCCTCTGGAACATCCTCCCTCCAGAAATTAGGATGTCCCCGACCCTGTTGGCCTTTCGTAAGGCCGTAAAGACCTGGCTTTGTGCCCGGGCCTGGGGCCGCGAGAGTGTGGATGGTCCCGTCTCTTGGCTGTATTAACATCCATGCGTTGCTCACTTGGCAGCCATGTATATTTATTTTATGTTTATTTTATATTTTAACGGTTTTAATTATAATTGTTTTAATTTATGGTTTTATTGTTGTAAGCCGAGTCACTTGTTGAGATGGGCGGGTATAGAAAACAAACAAACAAACAATTTATATGCTGCCTGACCCCCAGTGACTCTGGGAGGTTTACGAATTGTTAAAAACATTTAAAGACCAACAACACAAAACAAAAAAGAACAAAGCTGGCAGAGATGACAAACCCAGATGGGAACAAAGAAAAGGAAGAAAATGGGGATTCAAGCACCCTTGCCAAAGGTCTGGGCAAAGAATCAAGTCTTCAAGGCCATTCTAAACAACAGCAGAGTGGGGGGCAAGTCATGCCCATCACTGCCTGCACTGCCGCATTCTGGACCAGTTGAAGCTTCCAGGTGGTTTTCACAGGCAGCCCCATGTAGGGTGCACTGCAGTATTCAAACCATGAGGTGACCACGGCATGAGTGACTGTCTGAAGGCACCTCCCCCACCCACCCCCGTCTAGGAAAAGGTGCAACTGGAGCACTAGATGAAGCTGTGCAAAGGCCTTCCTGGCCACAGCTGCCATCTGCTCATCAAGCAGGAGATGTGAATCCAGGAAGATCTCCACCCTTGAATGGGGAAGGGCCGCCCCATCCAAAGCCAAAGATGGAATATCTCCAGATCTGGGCAGTCCAAACACCCACAGCCACCTGGTCTTGGTAAGATTGAGTTGGAGACGGTTCTTTCCCATCCAAACCTACATGGCCCTGAGGCAGAACCTCGACAGTTTCACTTGACTGGCCTGGAGTTGAAAGATATTCAACGGTGCAACAGGGAACTGAAAGGGATGTTACTGAACCAGGCACCACAGGTATCAACTTTTCTAAGTTTTGGGCTTGATTATCGGTTGCAAGTGCTTAACGTGGACTATAAATGGATCAAATGCTCCTTGAAAGAGGAAAAAAAATCATTATTTGAAAAAATTAAAACAAGATATAATTTGCCTACAAGAGACACGTATTAGAAAAAAGGACATAAAATATTTGATTTGTAAACATTTGGGTGAAGACTTTATTTCAGCAGGAACTAAAAGAAGTAAGGGGGTTGTTTTCTATCTAAATCCTTAACTAAAACCAGAACTTGTACTGACTGATGACCATGGTAGACTTGTTGGGGTGGAAGTTAATTTGCATGGGACTAAGACTTTCATACTGGGAATTTACAGTATGCCCCAAATGAGGACAAAGTACTGTTCTATAAAGGACTTATCGAGAGACTAATTGGTTTCCTCTTACAAAAATTGGTGTTTGATGGGGATTGGAATGGGATGATCTCCACACAATTGGACAGAACTTCTGAAAAAAATATTAAAATCACTCAACGCAAATTACCAAAAGTTTTCTTTGATTTGATGGACAATATAGGGCTTGTGGACATATGGAGACAGCAAAATGGCAATTCAAGAGAGTACACCTACATTTCTGAAGGACGTAGATCCTTTTCAAGAATAGATACTGCTTTGTATCTTTGTATCTTTCTTTTCTCTTTTCTTTTTTCCCTATTTTGTACTTTTAGCTCTCTCTTTGACTTCTTCCTTTTTCTTTTTTCTTCCTTATTTTATATTAGTTTGTATTAGTTTTTATCTTCTTTTTTAAAACTTTTAATAAAATTATTAAAAAAATGAAAATGAATGTACAGGTTCCTTCTCCAACAGGCTCAAGGTGGGTTGATCTAACCTCACAGAAAATGTTCTGAGATGATACTGTCTTGACCTGCTCTTGAGCTGAGCTGAGAACCTCTGGCATGGCTGGAACAGCCCTTTTTTTCCTTGATATGTTTAGAATTCAAAATGATTTGCACGCTTCAGTACACATACGTGCTTTTTGCTCTATCAAGGAATTATGAATACATGGTTGTCTCTAACCTGATCTCTGTATATACAAATCCTAATTATCAGAAGGAGAACAGAGGGAGATACCTTCCCATGCAAAAGAGGTCATAAATAGGTTTCCCTAAATTTTTTATTTTATAAATGCTGATGCAGCTCCATCCGCTCTGCACAAACACTGTCGAGCAGGAGCTAAAATGCCTTTCCTCCGTTCCATCCAGCCTGCCTTCCCTCTGTTGAAACCTAATTATTTTACAGAGTCTATCTTTTGGAAAGAGGATAAATAATGCAAAATATGGGTTATATTTATTCTATTGCCTGGTTCACATATTTTGCTACATTACGTTTCTGTCAGGTTTTGGCTCAGCATGATTCATGAACCCATTATAGCTTGGCATTCTGTGCAAAAAAGCCTCCACAGCTTGTTCAACAAAGCGTTATTTTAAAGTGGTTTATCATGATGTGTGAATGCAATTCTTGTACAAAGGTTAGGTAGAAGGCCCTGGATATACTATTTCTGTCGCGGAACATTTTATGATACATGGTTTATTAAACTTCCAGGCAAACATAAAATCCAGAAAGATCAGGAAAACCTAACTATAAAATGAATACAAATCTATATACATAGTATAGAATTACAGATATCAAATCGGACATAATATACACCAAACCATTGTACATAAAAAATACCTGAAGGTGGACAATTATTTAAATCAGATTGGTTAGTGTCAGGGTCAGTCTCGCTTCGCAATAAGACACAGACTCACTTAATGGGTATTAAGGATTTCCGGTTTATTGGAATGGTGGCTGACAGAACGAAAAACGGGAACGGGGTGTGTGGTGTGGAGGTGCCCCTTTTATACCCTCTTGTATGGCCCTGGGCTCCTCCACCCTCTATTGTCCCAATCCCTCTTGATGGGATCCTTGATGGCTGCATGGGCGTTTTCCCGGTGTCTTCTCTTGTCCTCTCGATTCTGGTGTGTCCTCCAGGGCACCAGGTGCGGCTTATCTCTGCTCGTCCGATGTCCTTCTTTTCAGCTGCATATGGGTCCATGGGTGTGGGTGCTTTGGGTGCTTGTTTTAATCCCTGGTTTAATTATCTTCTTCCTCTATTCCTTGATGATCATGATCCACGTTGTGAGGCTCTTTGTGCCTTGCAACGAGGTCATGACAGTTAGTCACTGTGTGTAGCTGCTGTTAAGTACAGCATTTGAAGACGTCCAGTAGAACCCACAGTGACGAAACTGTATACGTGTTACAACTTAATTGTGGAAATTGATGCAAATTATACCATTTGTATTATTGGACAATAATGTCATGATATACACAGTATCACTTGACCATGCTTCCCATGGATGCCATGACAGCATGGCAAATTTATTAGCTCTGTAAAGTAAAAATATTGCCTACAAACTAGGAGAGATCTCTTGAAAAGCTTTTAAATGAAGAATAGATTTTAAAAAGCCTATCTCAGATGTTTACGTGAAAAGGAAAAAAAAAGAAGATACGGTCCTCTGGATCTCTATGTCCATCTAAACAAGGACATAAATATTCTGTAGTTACTGAATGTATTACTCGCTTCATGGACACATACATGAACATGTAAGTTTATCATTGTGAGATCTTTATTACTACTTGATCATAAAAAGGTAACAGTGAAATTCCCATTTTGGGAGCACAATTCTTTTACGTTTGATTATCTCCAAGGTCCATAATTAATGTTTTATTCTTATTGTAAATCTGTCCAATTCTGGTTACAGCGAATGCTTCATAATCAGTGTCTCAGAATTTGCATTCCAAAGACATATTCTGAGGATATGTAAACATACAAATAATATTAATACAAATTCAAACAGCAGGCATAATCTACTTTTTTCTCTTATTTTTATTGTACCAAAAACATTAGATTTTCCCTCTGCACACCAATCTGACTGGGTGCCTAGGGGCTCTAATTTATAATTATAAAAACATTCATGCCACCTAAAGTGACAGGATTCCATTTCAAGAAGTCTTACAAGCTGACAGGATTGATGTTTCAGATTTTCAGCAGATCATGAGAAGAAGGTAAAATATCTGGTTATCACTATGACAAATATGAACTGTATGTTATTTCAGAATAACTATGTTAAGACATGAAATGAAGTTAAAAAACTAAAAACCTGGTTCTGCCAACATGCTTGGAACAGGACGGGGAATAGCCACTCCTGGCGATGGCTAGCCCCTTAGAACGGCCCTTTAGTCTCACAGACTGATAAAGAATTTTTTAGTCCATCTGGATTCTATCATATTTTATATTTTATATTTTTATTTATTGTTTTATAATTGTGTTGAATTTTAACTGGGTTTTTATTGTAAACCGCCCAGAGTCCCTCCTTTGGGGGGAGATGGGCGGTGATACAAATTTAGTTAAATAAATAAGAAAGAAAGAAAGAAAGAAAGAAAGAAAGAAAGAAAGAAAGAAAGAAAGAAAGAAAGAAAGGTGAGTTAAATATAAGGTGTTACAAGATGCAAAGGAAAGAGCGGGATTGGGCCTATCTGATTTGAAATTGTATTTTGCAACTTGCTGTTTGGTTTGGATGAAAGAGTGGGTGCAGCTGAAATAGAAGGCTTTTGGAGTTAGAAGGACTTGACCTGAGATTTGGGTGGCATGGACACCTGTGGTACGACAGAGCCAAGGTTAATGTGGATTTTAAAAATAATTATGTTAGACACGCCATGTTGAGAATATGGAATAGCTACAAATCCAGGTTGTGCCTGAAAACACCTCTGTGGCTCTCAGCATGTTATAGACAAGAGATAATAGGCAAACACAAATGGCTCACTTATTGTGAGATACTAGAATCTTGATTTTCAGCAGATCATCACTGGTATAACACCTGCTTCCAAGAAAAATTGAAGATCACTGTTCACAACCTGCTGAGAACTTTTGAAGGATTTAGGGGAGCTTCCAAAGGAATTGAAGAAGTATTGGGGATAGCAGAGAAAAACAGAAATGAAAAAGAATGGAGAAATCATAGGAGGACAATGACTTGATGTAGCTATCCCCACCTCCTTATCCCCACCCAAATAACCGAATAATAGGGTTGGGAGGGACCACTGAGCCAACAAATCCAGCTACAACTCAGTGGAGGAATCAAAATTAAAGCATCTCCAGCAGATGACTCTCCAACTTCCATCACTTCCCTTGGTAACTGGTTCCACGGTCAAGGGAACAAACAGTGCCAATGTCTGAATAAAAACTTGTTATAGAAGAAATCTTAATTTCCTCCAGAACAAACCCAGAAGTGGAGCAATGAACCCGGACTTTATTGGATGCAAACAATACATTCTTCCCATGATATGCTGAGAGGGACAGCTGGTGAAAATTCCCAAATGCCGTACCATCTTTTTTTCACATACCGTACCTCCGAATATGTGCCAAACAAATCATTCATGTTTCCCTTGTTTTATTTGTGTGAAAGAAGGTGACTCACCAAAGATCATTTATTATGTTTGGGGATTATTAACTGGGATATTGTAGAGCTGACTGCCCCATTAAATCACAATCTTTATCATGATCTCAGGATATATGATTGGATGTGCAGCAGTTTTGTTCATTATAACAAGCGGGGAAGGGGGGAAATGATAACCTGTTCCAGGCTGAGCAAGCACACCAGGGGGAGTTGCAAGTGGTTTATTGATGAGTTGTATTTCAGGCAAACTAAAACTGGCTGAGCAGTTGCACATACGCTTCAGGAAATACAAGGAAGCAAGATTTTGCCCGTCAGCTGGCTGCAGGGCAGGGGCCACAGAGTCCAATCCAGCGTCACAGTCGAGGGAGACAGATGGTGGGGAAGAAGGTGGAAAGCCAATGTAGCGTGCAGGAAAATGGGGCAGGGCAGCAGCAGAAAGTCAAGAATGGCCAGTGATGGCTGAAGAGTCAAGTGGGAGTTCAATAAAACAGTCCATGTCATGAAGCTGAGAGTCAAGGATGCAGGAATGTGGGTTCACTGTTGGACAGTTGTTTCCATGGACGGCCAATGTCTGGCTTCCGTACTTAAGTAGCCCAGCTGTAGATGTAGCTCAGTTATGGGCTTTGATGTCCTCGCTTCTCAAAGAACCGAGCTGACCACCTTTGCCACTGCATCTTGGAAGTAGGTGCCCTGCCAGGATCTGGCCCCTCGCCACCTGGGCTCACCCTCATCAACTCCTGCTGAGTACTGGCTGAAGCAGCCTCAGACAGCTGATTGCCTGCCAGCTCCTGAGCAGGCAATGTGGTAAATCAAGCCACTCTGATTCAGAGGAGACCATAGCAATAGCAGAGGAAGGACCTAAACATTTCCAGTCCCTTTACAAATGATGCAATTGATTTCTGTGCATTTCAGCAGAAAAACATCTCCCTGCAGGTTACCATTCAATAGGATGGAGGGTGGGTTTGCCTCTTTGCAACAAGCAAAGCATCCCCAAGTTTATTTGGAAGTACCATCTTGTTTGGAGGAACGATTTAAGGCACTGCAAGCTAAGCCTGAAATGCGTACACATAAGCACATCCACATCCCATATATACCCACAATGGGGACATTACATTCTTCACACATTAAAGAATAAATGTGGGCCATTTATCTGACTTAGATTTCACATACACAGATGCAAATTATTGGGTATAGGACTGTGACTGTGGAGAAGTATATCCACTATAAAAAAGAGAAAGTCCATCTTGAGTCAAGATCTTCTACTTACTATATATTGTCTATGTAGTCATCCACGTTGTTTCCTTGGCAACAAGGGAAAGTAGCTTCCCAGTCTATTTATTCTACAAGCCTGGGACTTCCTGTGGACCCCCCTCCCACAACTAACTAGGCTGGCCTCTGCTTAACTTTTCTGAGATCAGCCAAGGCAAATTATTGAGTAGCATTTAATACAATATTCCCAAAATAAATGATGCGACATACCTCTTGACCTTTCTGATCTAATTTGCTTTGGGCACTTGCTAACTCTTGATCCCGGATAGTCATTTTGGCTTCCAGTGCCTGCACCTTCTTTTCCCATTCAAGTTTCTTCTTAGTTACCATTATATCAATCTGGTGCATTAGTTCTTGAAGTTCAGCATCACAGGGGATAGATCTAAAAGCAATCATTCATTTCATTCTTCAAACAAATCAGAACAGGTGCAGCACACACATTTTATCCAGAATATGACATCTCCCCCTCCCCATTAGTTTAACTTTTTCTTCAGAATAATTTAGTGTCTTGTGGACTTTGGAAAAGCTCTGCAAGGAAAGAGTATTTAAAAACTGCTCATTCAGCTAAGGAACTCAAGATGATGTGTTCATATCAAGCTTTTGGGTGCCACTGACTAAGTAAAACAAAAGTAAATATCATGCCTTGCTCACCAAGGGCTCAACCACACAGCCTGTTTGACCTGGCTTGGAGATGCCCCCCTTACCTTTTGCCATGTCCTCACAATGGATCCCCCACCTTGTAGCTACGTGACTGCTGCAGCACAAAATGCCACAATGCTGTTTCTACAAACCAATTTGCAAATAACCTTGATTTTGGGCCTCTTCCATATCACAACAACATTATAATTCTTCTCCAACTTACTTGAGAGAAAGTCACACACAGATCAGCTAGACTGACTTCTGAATTAACTTGCATAGAATTGGGTTGACCACCAAGAAACATCGCAGTAAAATTTCAACAGAAAGAAAGCTCAAATAGGCCAAGGCTGTCTCCTTGATGGGAAAATAAATAAATAATCCCAAGCTTCAGGGAATCTGTTCTTGACGACGTACTAGCCATTATTCCATGTACACTAAAGCTTTTGAAGTAGTCCAATTAGATAACAATTAAAAATGCTTCTCAACAAGATTCCTTTGAGGGGGGGTAAGGGTAAATTTCCAGATTGTAACCTTTTTGTAATTAGCAAGTTTATGCACGCTAAAGAGTTTCAGCTAAAGAAAACTCCTCTTCTTTGACCAGGTTTGAAGTAATGAGGGTCAATTAAGAAAGCACTCCTGATGAAAAGTAGTTATCCCATCATGGCTCCATAGTCTAATAAACGAAATCTTAAGCTCAACAGTGTCAAACGTTATGGCGCTAATTAAGCATTATGGTGCTAATTGATTGCCCTTAGCATCTGAAACAGTGACACAATATGGTCTGCGTATTCGTGGCCTCTGTATAAATCTCTAGAACAGTGTTTCTCAACCTCCACCATTTTAAGATGCGTGGACTTCAACTCCCCAGAATTCTGTGCTGCAACCTGTTGCAATGCTGACAAGGATATTATATCTGTTCTTATGGAGGAAAAATTCTGGGAGTTGAAATCCACTTAAAGTTGCTGAGGCTGAGAAATACTGCTCTAGAACCTCCTTAGATTCTAAGGTATTTTTGATATACACTTATCCCCCATTGTTTTCCTATTTATTTCTGTTGTTTCTCAGAAACTGAAGCTAACGTGCAGCTGTGCTGCCAAGGCTATTAAAACTGTTCTTACGGAGGAAAAACACTGACAGATTAATCAATATAGCTTTGCACATTTGATTTTTCCAACGTTGCTGTTGGAAATACAGTGAAATACAGTGTTTACAGAAATGTTAAATAAACTGAAGGGTCACAGGTCATTCTAGTTGTCAATATAATGACAAAACAGAGAATGCAGATATGAGCCAGTTCAAATCTCAGTTTAATGGCAAATACCCTGAGTTAAAGGCAGACAATCAGCTCTGTACCTTAGATTACTTTTCCCATCTGTAAGGAGGTCTTACAAGTCTTCTATAAAAATGGTTTAAGCAATATAGCACCTTGGATCCCCAGCACAAATACAATACTGTATAAAAATATTAAGTCAGCAATCCTTTGCATATGTGCCTGGATGTGAAGTCACATTAAACTCCGCTCTTAATGTCTACATGCAGTTTTTCTGGCAATTGAAGGAGTTTGCCATTCCACACTCTAGGATTTTTTTTTAACATTTTCCAGTTTATTGTGATATATCCAGGTAGTAATCAGGTCTGTCCATATCTGCCAGATTCTGCCAACTTGTAAGGCTATTTAGAAATAAGCCTCACTAAAAAGTAATGGTCCATTTCAAAAGTAATGGCTCTTCCTTCCTAAACTACTCCATAGCTAGCCATGAAAAAGCAGTGAAAGCATGTCATTCATCTTTCACCCTCCCTTCACGTGCCAGCTTTGAAGTTCTGAGCCTGTTTCATTTAAACCAGAGTTTCCTGTTAAGCTTTTAATAGGGAGCTCTGCAGTTCTACGGGCTTACTAACTGAAATCATGCAAAGATATTGTGCTAAGCCATGGTTTGTATAACAATTCGCAATTGGCTGGGAACACACATAGAACACAGCACTGAAAAGAGATGGTAAATGTGGGAATCACAGATTTCCCTATTTCTGCCTTAGACCAAAGATAGCAAATCAGGCCCATGAGAAAAAGATCTGGCTCATCCAGCCATTTTTACCTACCTCCTGACTCATTTGTAATTAGCATGTGGTCAGTTCCCCCTCTTTATCTGATTTGCCAAAAAAGACACCTTCAACAATTTTGAAGGAACTATTCATTGCTTTGATGTGATATCCTTTTTTAGGCTGAATGCAACGCCATAACAAGAAAACATTCAGAGACCCCTTGTGTATCTCTTATAAAACCGTATTAATTTAAAAAAGTGCAATATTTGTATGATGCTTTCAGGGTTCAAAGGGCTTTATTTGCATTAGCCGGTTCTAATCTTTGGATCAATCTTTTAAGGAAAGGAAGATGTGGCAGCAGGACCTGAAGCAGAGAAAAAAAAAATGCAGGAGGGCATCTTGTGGATTAAAAGGAAGGACAAGATTTGAACCAGGGGTGCCTGCATTTTGTAACTCATCTCAGATTAACTTGGCTACACCCACTGCATTGGCTTGTTTTTGAACTTTGTGTAAATGGGAAAGGACCACAGCCAATTCTTCCACTGACTAGATATTTTAGGAAGCAAATCTATCTCCAAAAGCAGCCTGCACAACCGGTGCCTTCAACTGACTTCAATTGCCAGGATATCCCAGCCAGACTGGGCCAACTGGGAAATTATAGTAGCAAACTATGTGGGTGAGCTCTAGCTGGGGAATTTACTAGTGTAGACCACTGGTTTACCTAACCCAAATCTCTATAGATTTAAATGTTACTACCCATTTCACACAATCTAACTGCTTTGGAGGACACTATATGCTGCTAAGCAAAATCATCTTCTAGCACCCAGGACTGTCTGAATAGGCTGCAGGTAAAATCCACCAACTGAGTACTATATGCTGCAAAATGATTTTTAAAATATTTATATAATATTTAATAATTGATATGTGTGTGATATGCTTGGATTGTTTATATTTTTTGCTTTGTTTGCTTTGTTTATCAGTTGGCCTTTTCTTGTATTTGGAGGGTGTTTTTGTGTATTGTGTTGCACTGTTTTTTTTAAATATAAAATATTTTTTAGAAAGGAATGGTTTTGCAGCATCCAACTGGCTCACTGAATGGGCTGCAAGGTAAAATCGACTCTCTGAAGGGGCAGCAAAGAAAACCAGCTTTCTAGCTTCCAGCTGACTTCTAAATATGCTGCTGAGCAAATTTGATGGTCTGAAGGTGCTGCAAACCGTCTCCTCTTTTCCATTTGACTGTCCAAAGATCAGAGAGGCTTGAAAAGACAGGCACCAGCCATGCCTTCTAAAGATGGTTCCCTAAGTGTGCCTTATTCATTCATTCATTCATTCATTCATTCATTCCATTAATTGGTATTAATTCAGTTTATTGTTTAAAAGAGGGAATAAAGTAGCCTCCATGCCCCAAAGACACCAGATTCCTTCCTTCCTTCCATTAATTGGTATTCAGTTTATTGTTTAAAAGAGGGAATAAAGTAGCATCGGTGCCTCAAAGACACCAGATTTGTACTGTCTTAAAATGTCAAATGTCCTGCCAGAAGGAAGAAAAGTCACATCTCAAGAATCCTGGGCTGCCATTTGACCTACCTAGCCATCATTTGTTCTTGCAGACCCTCCAACGTCTTCTCCATCTTGGCCTTGATTGAGGTCTGTTCAAAACGGAAAGTGGAGGAAAAGTTTAGGGCTTCTTCACAGCTCCGGAAAGCCTCCCCAAATGGGGGCTGGTGGTGGGGCTGGTGGTGGTGGGGTAAACAGCAAGCGTTCTTTCCCCAGAGCCTTTCCGTAGAGCCACAGCAAGTTCCAGCCCACAAATGCAGTTTTCGAGGGGACCCGTGAGTCAGGAGAGAGGAGAGAGGTCCTCTGAGCATACCCAGAGGGCTGCGCTCAAAACGTCCTAGGGCTGGGCTTGCGCACCACTCACGGGGGGCGGAGGGCTTACCTGGAGGGCTCTCGGGACTCTCCCGTCCACCTGCGGAGCCCCGCGGCTCTAGTCACACCGGAGGGGAAGGAGCCTGGCATCCCGGCCGCCCTCCCGCCGCGGCTGCCGCCTTTCGCGGCCACGCCCCCTTCGGCCTGGCGGCAGTTGCAGCAGGGGCCGGCGGGCTTCTCCCGTTGCTAGGGCGACGGGGCAACCCGCGGCGGCGGCGGCGGCGGCGGCGGGGGGGAACCCCGAGGGGGCGGAGCCAAAGGCAGATGCTGCGCGCGCAGCGGGGTAGCTGGCGGATTTGTTTTTCTCCCAGCGGGGACCGATAAATCCACCCGGGAGGGCGGGCGAGGGATTCATTTGCGCCTTTCCCCCCTTTTCAGCGCATTCCTGTTTTTCTGAGTTTTATCGGTGGACATCGAGGAGCCCGTCAGTGGGGGAAGCGCGTTTATTGGATTTATTGCAAAAGCTTCTTCTGCCGCGTCTCTAAGCCGCCTACGGCAGGAGCTAAAATACTTCGACGACTGTGGTCAGATGGAAGGGATCCAAATGATATAACAACAACAACAAGTAAATAACAACAATAATCTCCGCGTCAGTTCAGCAGGGTTATAGTAATATTAGCATCGTTCATCTCAGCTCGGGTACTTATTTATTTATTTATTAAACAAACTTCTATAGCCGCCCATCGTAGCAGAAGGAACTCTGGGAGGCCAACAGGAGCTAAAAACCACGATATAATTTAAACAAGACATTTAAAATAGCGCCGAGGGCCCGATAAAACGTGCATTCATTGTTTGTTATCCTTATGTCAACCTCCCAATGCATCTTCAAAAAGCACCGAAATGGCTCTCAGGGTGGTCTCTTATCTATTTCCCTATCCTGCATGAAAAATATCAGATCTGCCTGGCCATTTCAAGGATGGAATCAGATTGTGGACAGCTCTCTGGGTGGGGGCGCATGCCACCCAACCAAACCATACAGCCCCTTGTCCACTCTTAATTATTAAATTATTTGCAGACCACCAAGCTCTCCTTTCCTTCCTTCCTCCAGTCAGCAGACTTTAAGTAGCTTAGAGCAAACACATCCAGCCCCAATACAATCATTCAAAAATTATTAAATATGTCAAATAACAACAGTAAGAACTACCATCAACATTGAGTCAGCATAATCCAACATTTGCTCAGTTTGCTTACATTTTATTACATTTTGATCCTTGTGTTCAAAGATAGCTTGACTGGAAGAGGGTCTGACATATTTAGAGGGTATTAAGTTAGGAAAAGATAACTCAGATGTAGTTGATGTGATACAGTAGGTCATGGTTTCTCCAACCATGATTTCTTGAATAAGTCATGATTTGTTGGATTCACACAGGCTAAAAACTATAAACTGGTCTGCAAAGCACAGCTGCTGAATTTGCACAGCACATTAAGCCATAATGTTGCTTGATTTTGGCTTAGGAAATCCAGTTATTGTGATTTATGAATCATTGTTTATGGTTTAGTGTATTTTATGAACCCAATGGTATGGCTTATTGAACAATAACTAAAACAAGCCATGGCTTTGTGTGATATGTGAACCCAGCCCAAAAGGTTTTGTCCTTTGTGGACTTGCAACAAGTGTGTAGTGCAAGAAAGAAAACAACGAATGACTTGGTGCTGGAATTTCACTATGGGAAATAGGATTAACTCA
Source organism: Candoia aspera (assembly GCF_035149785.1). NCBI lineage: Eukaryota > Metazoa > Chordata > Lepidosauria > Squamata > Candoiidae > Candoia > Candoia aspera. The sequence goes on along the minus strand of NC_086157.1, from coordinate 109,163,091 downwards.
GTTAACTTCTATTTTTTTTTTAATCAAATAGGCTATGCCAGCACTCATTTTAACTGCCCCTACAGCAGCCAAATCTTTCAAGACAAGTCTTGTCCTTGAAAAAGGTAATACTCTTACTGTATTTGAATGCCCCTATTGCAGAAATGGAAGGAGGAGGAGGAAGAAGAGAAAGAAAATGGATAATAACAACCTCCTGTGAATTCTTTTCAGCTTTTAAATGAATGGCTGACCAGGAGAAATCTAACTTTTTTTTGAAGAAGAAGAAAACATTTGCCTATACCATAAAAAGGAACCCTGGTTGAGAAACCCTGGCTTAGATAGACAACCAGCTGGATTCCCACATTGCTCAAAGCATGATGTGGCTTGCTTCATTTTGATGTAATTGTTGCATGAACTCAGACTTGGGTGGTTTGTAAACCAGAGTGTATGGCTTAGCATAACAAGTGCATGCAGCCCGTTGGGGGTTGGTCAACAAATCATGATTAAACAACTTAAGTCAGCGGTGAGAACTAGAGCTGATCATTTTAGAGCAATTGAGCTTTGGTAAACTGATCCCAAATACGATAATTCCAACTTCTAGTTTCCATACTTCCCTCCATTCTTCAGCTGATAAATCTGATAATTTTTTTTTGTAAATTCTCTTTTTCCCCTGCCTCAACTTATGAAAGAGAGAGAGAGAGAGAAAAAAAAAAATCTGCCGGAAAGGCAAAGGGACAATCTGAACTTTAACTCCGGGGACAGTGTTTGCAAAAGTCTAGATTAAAATATTAGCAGGTTCAGTGTTTCTCAACCTTGGCAACTTTAAGATGCGTGGACTTCATGCTGGCTGGGGAAGTCTGGGAGTTGAAGTCCACGCGTCTTAAAGTTGCCAAGGTTGAGAAATACTGGGCTAGCTTACAGTTCCATGGGTTATGCAAACATGGCCAAGTCATACAGACGTGGCCAACTCCATTTTTGTTTGCCTGTTGTGAGCAGCCCACCTGACCTATGAAAACATAATGCTTTTGACATCATAGGAAGTAAGGAGACTGTAGTTCTCTGTTGACTGAAAATCAGCTTCTGACTTCGTAGCTGATAAAATAAAAGGATAATTAAAGTGTTCCAGACTGCCAGAACTCCAAGGCATCAAAATTATTTAGTAACTGAGACTATTTTTGTTTCTTAGCACTGAGGTCCCTAGTTGAAGGCACTGATTATAATAATAAAGAGAGATGGATGCAAGATTTGGGATTCGTTGGTTCTTGGGTTGAGGCATCATGCTGTTTTCTTGACAGTTGCCATTTCATTGAAACTGCTCATCTCTTATTCTTTCAGACATTCTATCAGTTTCAGATCTATAAAGGGGAAGAAAATATATTTGACAGATATAAATGCTATTTTATTTCACCTTATACAAAGTCAGCACAGTCAACTTCAAAGCGGCTGCGGGGATCTGTCAGGGAGGCGTGGGACGAGGGGTAGCAGATGATGATGCATGCATGAGGATGCAATCACACAAATACTGCAACCTATGTAGATGCGTTGGAGTCAGATTTTTCATGCAAGCGTGTAATAGCATTTGTGTGATGCTGTCAGCACACACACGTCATCACTTCAGTGTCATTGCAGTTTGCTGCGGATGTCAATATATTGTCATATGGATGTATATGTATTGTCTTATACACAGGTAGTCCTCGCTTACCGAGCACTTGTTCAGTGACTATTCGAAGTTATGATGGTGCTGAATAACGAGACTTATGACCGGTCCTCAAAGTTGCGGCCATCAAAATGTCCCCACAGTTGCACGATCGCGATTTGGGCACTTGGCAACTGGTACGTATTTCCAACAGTCGCAGAGTCCTACAGTCATGTGATTGCCATTTGCGACCTTCACAGCTGGCTTCCAACAAGCAAAGTCAGCGGGGAAGATGGCGGGAAGCTGCAAGCCGCAGTCATGTGACATTGTGCTTAACAACCCATGGTGATTTGCTTAACAACCACAGCCTGAACTGATGAACTGCTATCGTAAGTCAGGTGTGGTTACCTGATTTTTCACTTTACGACCACATCGCTTAGCGACCGAGTTGCTAGTCCTAATTGCAGTCAGTAATTGAGGACTACCTGTACTGAATACCCCTGCCATTTAAGCAAAATTGGTGGAAAAACGCTGAGTGGAAGTGACTGTGGGGGGAAAGCAGGAAGGAGTTCGATCCTAGTGACAACGTCCTCCTTTAAATGGTACTTTCTGACATACATTTTTTTTCTTTTTATTGTCTTGTTATAAATCTTGAGATATTGTATTATTTCAATACAGTGATGTTTATATAATAAAAGACTATGACATTCTATCAATATTAATTAAAATTTCTTGTTGTGTATTCGTTCAGTCGCTTCCGACTCTTCGTGACTTCATGGACCAGCCCACGCCAGAGCTTCCTGTCGGTCGTCAACACCCCCAGCTCCCCCAGGGACGAGTCTAGAATGTCATCCATCCATCTTGCCCTTGGTCGGCCCCTCTTCCTTTTGCCCTCCACTCTCCCTAGCATCAGCATCTTCTCCAGGGTGTCCTGTCTTCTCATTATGTGGCCAAAGTACTTCAGTTTTGCCTTTAATACCATTCCCTCAAGTGAGCAGCCTGGCTTTATTTCCTGGAGGATGGACTGGTTTGATCTGCTTGCAGTCCAAGGCACTCTCAGAATTTTCCTCCAACACCACAGTTCCAAAGCATCGATCTTCCTTCTCTCAGCCTTCCTTATGGTCCAGCTCTCGCAGCCATATGTTACTACGGGGAATACCATTGCTTTAACTATGCGGACCTTTGTTGTCAGTGTGAGGTCTCTGCTCTTAACTATTTTATTGAGATTTGTCATTGCAAGGATTAAGCGTCTTCTGATTTCCTGACTGCATTCAGCATCTGCAGTAATCTTTGCACCTAGGAATACAAAGTCTTTCACTGCTTCTACATTTTCTCCCTCTATTTGCCAGTTATCAATCAAGCTGGTTGCCATCATCTTGGTTTTTTTGAGGTTTAGCTGCAAGCCAGCTTTTGCACTTTCTTCTTTCACCTTCATCATAAGGCTCCTCCGTTCCTCTTCGCTTTCAGCCATCAAAGTGGTATCATCTGCATATCTGAGATTGTTAATGTTTCTTCCAGCGATTTTAACTCCAGCGTTGGATTCCTCAAGCCCAGCACGCTGCATGATGTGTTCTGCATACAAGTTGAATAGGTAGGGTGAGAGTATACAGCCCTGCCGTACTCCTTTCCCAATCTTAAACCAGTCCGTTGTTCCGTGGTCTGTTCTTACTGTTGCTACTTGGTCATTATACAGATTCTTCAGGAAGCAGACAAGATGACTTGGTATCCCCATACCGCTAAGAACTTGTCACAATTTGTTATGGTCCACACAGTCAAAGGCTTTAGAATAGTCAATAAAACAGAAATAGGTGTTTTTCTGAAACTCCCTGGCTTTTTCCATTATCCAGCGGATATTGGCAATTTGGTCCCTAGTTCCTCTGCCTTTTCTAAACCCAGCTTGTACATCTGGCAATTCTCGCTCCATGAGTTGCTGAAGTCTACCTTGCAGGATATTGAGCATTACCTTACTGGCATGTGAACTGAGTGCCACTGTTCAATACTTTGAACATTCTTTAGTGTTTCCCTTTTTTGGTATGGGGATATAAGTTGATTTTTTCCAGTCTGATGGCCATTCTTGTGTTTTCCAAATTTGCTGGCATATAGCATGCATTACCTTGACAGCATCATCTTGCAAGATTTTGAACAGTTCAGCTGGGTTGCCGTCGTCTCCTGCTGCCTTGTTATTAGCAATGCTTCTTAAGGCCCACTCAACCTCACTCTTCAGGATGTCTGGCTCTAGCTCACTGACCACACCGTCAAAGCTATCCCCAATATTGTTATCCTTCCTATACAGGTCTTCTGCTGAGACACTAGAAGTAGCCCAAGAAAGAAGGAAAGCAAAAGGCAACAGTGATAGGGGGAGATATGCCCAATTAAATGCAAAATTCCAGAGGTTAGCCAGAAGAGATAAGGAATTATTTTTAAACCAGCAATGCATGGAAGTGGAAGAAGACAATAGAATAGGAAGGACAAGAGACCTCTTCCAGAAAATTAGAAACATTGGAGGTAAATTCCAGGCCAAAATGGGTATGATCAAAAACAAAGATGGCAAGGACCTAACAGAAGAAGAAGAGATCAAGAAAAGGTAGCAAGAATATACGGAAGACCTGCATAGGAAGGATAACAATATTGGGGATAGCTTTGATGGTGTGGTCAGTGAGCTAGAGCCAGACATCCTGAAGAGTGAGGTTGAATGGGCCTTAAGAAGCATTGCTAATAACAAGACAGCAGGAGACAACGGCATCGCAGCTGAACTGTTCAAAAACTTGCAAGATGATGCTGTCAAGGTAATGCATGCTATATGCCAGCAAATTTGGAAAACACAAGAATGGCCATCAGACTGGAAAAAATCAACATATCCCCATACCAAAAAAGGGAAACACTAAAGAATGTTCAAACTATTGAACAGTGGCACTCATTTCACATGCCAGTAAGGTAATGCTCAAGATCCTGCAAGGTAGACTTCAGCAACTCATGGAGCGAGAATTGCCAGATGTACAAGCTGGGTTTAGAAAAGGCAGAGGAACTAGGGACCAAATTGCCAACATCCGATGGATAATGGAAAAAGCCAGGGAGTTTCAGAAAAACACCTATTTCTGTTTTATTGACTATTCTAAAGCCTTTGACTGTGTGGACCATAACAAATTGTGACAAGTTCTTAGTGGTATGGGGATACCAAGTCATCTTGTCTGCCTCCTGAAGAATCTGTATAACGACCAAGTAGCAACAGTAAGAACAGATCACGGAACAACGGACTGGTTTAAGATTGGGAAAGGAGTACGGCAGGGCTGTATACTCTCACCCTACCTATTCAACTTGTACGCAGAACACATCATGCGACGTGCTGGGCTTGAGGAATCCAAGGCTGGAGTTAAAATCGCTGGAAGAAACATTAACAATCTCAGATATGCAGATGATACCACTTTGATGGCTGAAAGCGAAGAGGAACGGAGGAGCATTATGATGAAGGTGAAAGAAGAAAGTGCAAAAGCTGGCTTGCAGCTAAACCTCAAAAAAACCAAGATTATGGCAACCAGCTTGATTGATAACTGGCAAATAGAGGGAGAAAATGTAGAAGCAGTGAAAGACTTTGTATTTCTAGGTGCGAAGATTACTGCAGATGCTGACTGCAGTCAGGAAATCAGAAGACGCTTAATCCTTGGGAGAAGAGCAATGACCAATCTTGATAAAATAGTTAAGAGCAGAGACCTCACACTGACAACAAAGGTCCGCATAGTTTAAGCAACGGTGTTTCCCGTAGTAACATATGGCTGCGAGAGCTGGACCATAAGGAAGGCTGAGAGAAGGAAGATCGATGCTTTGGAACTGTGGTGTTGGAGGAAAATTCTGAGAGTGCCTTGGACTGCAAGAAGATCAAAGCAGTCCATCCTCCAGGAAATAAAGCCAGACTGCTCACTTGAGGGAATGATATTAAAGGCCAAACTGAAATACTTTGGCCACATAATGAGAAGACAGGACACCCTGGAGAAGATTGTGATGCTAGGGAGAGTGAAAGGCAAAAGGAAGAGGGGCCGACCAAGGGCAAGATGGATAGATGATATTCTAGAGGTGACGGACTCGTCCCTGGGGATGCTGGGGGTGATGATTACCGACAGGAAGCTCTGGCGTGGGCTGGTCCATGAAGTCACGAAGAGTCAGAAGCGACTAAACGAATAAACAACAACCATTCACATAATATTGCAATGCCCTCCTAATAAACCATACATTATTATGATTTAATGTAATGGTGTGGGTGCAATGCCAGTGGATAGATTACCTAAAAACATTGAATCACAAATTAACCAATCCTGTTTTAGCCTAGCCCAGCGATTGTATGAACGTCAATATCATATGTTACATAAAGAAATAGGGAAAGATGTTGATCTGGTTCCTATGTCCTGCACAGCAATGACTGGCTTATGCATGGGTTAATAAACTGCAATGAATAAATAATACTCAAACCATACCTAACATACCATAATGTCTGGGTGCAACAGACAAAACCAACTTAATTCACATTTTGCCTTGGTGTGATTGCAGACTGAATGATTGATTGGGTTTAGATATCATGTTCAAATATCACCACTAAGTATAATGTGCAAATTTTGACCTATGAAACCAGTTACTTACGCCGGCTCTTCGGCTTTGAAACGGAGATGAGCACCGCCCCCTAGAGTCGGACACGACTGGACTTAATGTCAAGGGAAACCTTTACCTTTTTAGAATGTTCACATTTTCAGCATTTCTGTATTTTAAAGGGTCTGTGTTTTAAATTGTATTCTGTTATTCAGATGACAAAGATGCAGTTTAGTTCTACATTTTTCAACGGCAGCTGAAACAGCTTTATCTATAAGCATGCAATTAAATAACAGAGAAGATATTTCTAAAGAAAGTATGCAACCATAAATAACCCCGAGGTTGTACACCATGGCAACAAGGGACACTGTTTTTCCATTAAAAGGAAGTTTTATACAAGCAGGTGTATGAAGCAATGAGATAAATGGACGATTACGAAGAGAACGGGTGATTTACAAGTAATTGTTCTGTTTTGAACACTAACATTTGAAAAACCTTTAGTTTAGTTTTGTTTTAATTGTATGGCGTAGCAGTTTGGTGTTCATGCTTCTTTTTCTTGCTGGGAAATCCTTGTGAGGTCCAGCAGCCAGATGTGTAGATTATTTAGCCGTGACAAGTCATGTTGCCTGGGATGCACCGCAAGGAGGCTAGTCTACATTGCACCGAGTTGGGCTGAGAGAGAGGGACTGGCCCAAGGTCACCCAGCCTGCTTTCATGCCTAAGGCGGGACTAGAACTCTCATGCCACGCCTGATTGGCTCTTGGGCTGAGAGAGAGGGCCTGGCCCAAGGTCACCCAGCCAGCTTTCAGGCCTAAGGCGGGACTAGAACTCTCCTACCATGCCTGATTGGCTCTTGGGCTGAGAGAGAGGGACTGGCCCAAGATCACCCAGCTGGCTTTCATGCCTAAGGCGGGACTAGAACTCACAGACTCCTGGTTTCTAGCCCAGAACCTTAACCACTAGACCAAACTGGCTCTCTAAGGTCTTTAGTGATACCTTAGATCAGATGATCTGAGTGCGAAGTTGAAACCAAAGTTATTTCTGGATCAATGTTTAACTTGCAAAGCAGTCTGTGCAGGTCTGATGACAGTCTTCTTCATCATTGATGGGAACTAGATTTGGCTGAAAACTCAGACCTAACTCCTTGCTGAACTAGCCTGCTACAAAATCTCAGGGACAGGGCTTAACTTCTGAAATGCTTAAGTGCTGTCCCCACCTGACACACTTTCTGTAGACGAGAACATGGGGAAGCCATCATTCTCCATGTCTCCCTCCTCAGGGAAATCTATCTCACCTGGCATGCAGTTCTCCATATAGGGAAAGACATACACTGAGTGAAACTAGGTGAACAATAAATCCCCCGTTATGGTCCCTATCAAGGAAAGTGGTGGGAGATTCCTGCTTTCCCATACCTCATCCTTCCAAGGCATGTGGATGAAGCAGATCGTAATCTGCTGGTGTTGCTAGAGCAGTGTTCCTCAACCTTGGCAACTTTAAGACGTGTGGACTTCAGCTCTAGACAGTGTGGGATCAGTAAAGCTGGTCCATGGTAGGGTGCAGTCTTTGACTGCAAGCATTGTGAAATAAGCAAGCAAGCAAGCAAGCAGATATAAATAATGAATAAATCAATAGACATTCTCAGCCCAAGGGTGCTTGTGTATCTCTTGGACCTCTTCCCATTAAGCTGCTGTTGCTGGGCTGCAATTGCCAAAATGTAATGGTGTTGTTTACGGTTTATGGTCTGTGAAATGGGTTTTCTGATTTCATTCATTGGATTGGGTAGTATTTAATTTTAATGTATTATTATTAGTAGGAGTAGAAGTAGAGAGCCAGTTTGGTCTAGTGGTTAAGGCTCCAGGCGAGAAACCGGGAGACCGGGAGTTCTAGTCCTGCCTTAGGCACAAAGCCAACTGGGTGACCTTGGGCCAGTCACTCTTTCTCAGCCCTAGGAAGGAGGCAGTGGCAAACCATTTCTGAAAAACCTTGCCAAGAAGACTGCAAGGACTTGTCCAGGCAGTCGCCAGGAGTCAACACAGACTTGAAGGCACCAAATAAATAAATAAATAAATAAATGAAGTAGGATCATTCCTCGCTCCATCCTCTATTACATGATCACAGCTTTGGTAACATTAACAACAATAGTGCTTTTGACATTTGGTGGAAGTATTAAGACACTGTGCTTCTAAAGTGAAGCATGCATGTTCTATGCACTAAAGTTTTCAATGAGAGAAGTGCAATACAATTTTACATACTGTATGTCTACTCAGAAGCCATGCAGAGTTAAATAGATAAATGGGTTAACAACAGCATCAAACATATGCTTAGCGTTTCTCTTCGTATAATCAGCAAGAATTAAACATGCTTAACATGGGCTTGGATTGATGATGGGTAAGTGCAATACTAAGAATCATTCTGGTGAATTCAGGAGGAGGAAAAATCCCCCCAATAAAATCCCTAAATTAACATTACTTATTTTTTATAATGTGGCAGGGCAGGGGGACCCATATCAGAATTTGGCTTTTATTTATGTTTGACTTACCAGCAAGCTCAAAAGGATATGCATGATTTTCTACCCACTCACGCTTTAATCTTACAAAAACCAATAGATGAAACAGTGGCTTAATGCAATTTCCAGATCCAGCCAAAGCGATCAGGGGGCAGGGGTTTGAACCGGGGTCTCTGTAATCTTCCTCAGCAAAATATTCTAGCCACAATACCATGCTGACTGCCTTCTCTACATGTTTAATTTCAACTGCTTTTGTCCAATATTAGTGAAAAAAAAGAAAGAAAAACCTTATTTATTTATTTTGCCAAAATTTAATTCTGCTCTTCAGACAATGGTCGGGCTTTTTCCACTGCTGAGTTATAGGGTTCTTCCTCAGAAACAAATGCTATCCACCATTCCTTCAGCTGGGGAAAAAAAGAAGGGGTCAGTTCGCTGCCCCACCCCTGCAATTTCTATACAGCCACAAGGATGATGCTGGCAAATAATGCTGTCTTTGTTTATGGTGTACAAAGCACATTAAAGACAAGAATTGGCGGATTCCCACACCTTTGTTTCTGTCCCCTCCAAACTACCATTCCCAGCTGGCAGGAAAGCATGACATGGGATGTACTGGAGCCGAGGAGGTGACCGGTTTTGACAGACAGACAGACAGACAGACAAGTGTTTTGTGGTGCTTTGAAAGGAAGCCTATTAGCTGACATGGGCTTAGTGTTATTTATTTATTTATCTATTTATTTAGTAAAGGTAAAGGTTTCCCTTGACATTAAGTCCAGTCGTGTCTGATTCTCGGGGGCGGTGCTCATCTCCGTTTCAAAGCCGAAGAGCTGGCGTTTGTCCGAAGACACTTCCATGGTCATGTGGCCAGCATGACATTCACAGAACGCCGTTACCTGCCCGCTGAAGCGGTACCTATTAATCTACTCACATTTGCATGTTTTCTAACTGCTAGGTTGGCAGGAGCTGGGACTAGCAATGGGAGCTCACCCCGTCACATGGATTCGAACTGCCGACCTTCCGATTGGCAAGCTCAGCAGCTCAGCAGTTTAACCCTCAGGGCCACCACTATTTATTTATTTAGTTAATTTATATAGCCACCCATCTCAGCAAATGACTGTGGGCGGCAAACAGTATTTATAATAAGGGTTAGAACAAGTACAATTACAGTTACAAAAATTAAAATACATATCAGTGAGTTAAATACAGCATTCGCTAACACAGCCAGGAGTTATTCCAGAAGAACATTAACCTTGTGTTCTAAAAGAGCTTTAATTGATTTAGTGCTGTTCCAAAACCCCTGCTCAGCCCCAACAACAGGTGACAGATGCAGGTAGGGCTATGTTATGAAGTGGTAGAGGAAAGCTCTCCTTTTTTTGCTTAACCATGTAACCTCCTTTCTGCTGCTGGTCTAATGTTGTTCACGCTAATCCAGGTCTCTAAGCCCAGGATCAGCTAGGCGTTGGGTACAGAAGGACGGCTCATTTTTAAAGAACTGAACTTTCCGGCTGTCCAAACCAGAATGGGGGACAGTGCCTGGGACTGAAGAGAAGGGCCATGCCTGTACCAGCTTAAACTGACCCATGGTAGCTGTGCTGATACCAGCCCCTAGGAATCATCTGAGCATGTCAGCGACGGAATGTGCAAGTTGAAAAGAAGGCCACTGGTACAAGGCTTGCTGTATTCAAAGTCTTAGAGAAACAGCAGTGGAGCAGATGAGGCTAACCAAGGACCAGGTGATGTGCCTGCAATGACCAGGAATCTCATCCATTATTGGTCACCTGATTTTGCCACCAGGGTAACAGATATCAGAAATACTGGTGGGAATAAAGAGACATATCAGATTTTTCATACCTCCCAGATGTTGTTGGATGCTCTTGGCTTAAGGGGAAAAACGCTACGGCATACTACACTACCCTAAGGACAACTTAAGTCTGTCTCCCTCATGGGCTGAGGATAGGGAGAAGGCAAGATCATTAGGGTATGGCAGAAAAAATGCTGTGGCCAAGGTACCTTTGTGTTGTGTTAGATGCAAATAGAAGAGTCACTTGCATGGTGAGATGGGTGATGTATTAATCTGGAAATAAATAATAAATAGCAACTAGGAATCCCAAAGGAATTCAAATCAATTAAACGACAGAGGCAGGATACTGGGGCTCACCATGTAAAAAGACAAAACAGGAAGAGAGAAATGAGAGACATCATGTCTTCAAGGCCAGAACAAAGTGGTGAACTATAGATTGAAATCTACATCCTGTTGGGGTTAGCTTGATGTTCCTTTGATAAGGTGCTTCCTTCAATATCAGTTGGTGGCCCTTGGGCTCCTGGTTAAATAATGCAAGCAGGGTGTCCTGTCCTCCTGCTCTCCAGTCACAGGAAGAGCTGAATGCTCTATTTCTCAGGGAGAGGTAGACAAAAGCTTCCTGCAGGTTCTCCTTCTCCATCTGATGTCAGGGGCCAAGTGGAGTCTCCACGTTGCCCTGATGCTCCTTTGGGATACATGGGGTGCAGCCTCCCAGGACCCTCTGGGATCCTGATGGATGGGGCTTCAGCATGCTGCTCTCCCATTTTCTAGCCCCAGGAGAAGGAACATTAGCACATAATCTGACCTTCCCCTTGCCATGATCTTCCTGATCCAGATGAGTGAAGCCTGGCTGTGGAGTTATAAGCCTCATCCCAGACTTTCAGGCACCCAGGTTGTTTTCTTATCAACAGTATGGTTTATCATACCATTCCATCTTCAGGGATCTTTTATGTTCCCAATCTAGCCTAGATCTAGGCAGCCAGTTTGGTGTAGTGGTTCAGGCACTAGGCTAGAACCCAGGCGATGGTGAGTTCTAGTCCTGCCTTAGGCATGAAGCCAGCTGGGTGACCTTGGGCCAGTCACTTTCTCTCAGCCCTAGGAAGAAGGCAATGGCAAACCACTTCTGAAAAACCTTGCCAAGAAAACTGCAGGGACTTGTCCAGCAGTTGCCGGGAGTAAAAAAAATTGACTCGAAGGTGCACACACAAACACACACCTAGCTTACAATCTGTTCTTCCAAGGTGATATTTTGTTCAAATAGAAACCAGGGCCATCCCTGCTTACTATTCTGGATGAGCCAAAATCAATCGGATGCTGCTGAGGCAATGCTCAGTTAGTTGTGCAAATATCTGAATCCCTGCTATAAACAGGGTGGATTATCTAAGTGACAAACGTGAGCAAAATTTGGTGTTCCACATGGGGGCAGCAAAGTCTCTAACAATGAGATTGCAGCACTTGCTTAAAAAAAAAAAGGATAAAGTAGAATACTGAAAAATTACTTTAAGTTATTCAGTTTAGGCACTGCCTGATTCCCAAATGACTCTGGGTGGTGTACAGTAAAATCAAACAAAATACGGTACAATCAAATTATAAAAAGAAAAAGAATAAAACAAGGAATGAAGAACAAGAACAGATGGCGAGTCTGGCGAACAACACCCACACTTCCAGACATATTCAATAAGGCTCAACCACCTCAGCCAAGGCCTGGGAAAACATCCAGGTATTTAAGGCTTTTCAGAATGCCAACAAGGTGGGAGCCACATGGATCTCGGGGGGAACCTCATTCCAGAGGGCAGGCACTGTGACAGAAAAGAGTTGCTTCCTGCGTCTGATTGATAGATGACATGTTTAATAGAAGGGAACCATAGTGTGCCAACCTTGGCAGCTTGTGCTGGCTGTGCAGACACCAAGGAAGGTAGGCAGCCTCTCAGATAACCAGGCCCTATGCCCAGGGCCGCAACTAGGGTCTGTGTCACCCGGGGCAAACATGGATTCCACGCACATTTTGGCGCCCCCCCCAGTGCTCATTTTGGTGCCCCCCCCAGCGCGGAGCCTGGGGCACATGCCCTGGTTGCGCCCCTCTAGTTGTGGCCCTGCCTATGCCATGAGGGGCTTTATAAGGCATAACCAGCATCTTGAATTGCACCCAGAAGCTTACAGGTAACCAGTGCAATTTGTGAAACAGAAGTACCCCCTGAGCATACCAGGGCATGCCCATCACTGCCCGCCCCATTGCATTCTGGACCAGTTGAAGCTTCTGAGTGGTCTTCAAGGGCAGCCTCATGTACAGCGCATTTCAGAAGTCAAGTTGTGAGATAACTAGGGCATGGATGACCATCTGAAGGGCCTTCCGATCCAGGAAAGGGTACAATTTGTGCACCCGATTTTGCTGTGCAAAGGCCCCCTTGGCCCCAGCTGCCGCCTGCTCTTTGAGCAGGAGCTGTGAGTATAGGAAGACTCTAGTTTGTGCACCACTCTTGAATGGAAAAGTGCCACCCCATCCATGATTAAATGGAATATCCCCAGATCTCTCTGTGTGTGCGTGCCTTCAAGTCTGTGTTGACTCCTTGCGACTGCCTGTACAAGTCCCTGCAGTCTTCCTGGCAAGATTTTGGAAGTGGTTTGCCATTGCCTTCTTCCCATGGCTAAGAGAGAGTGACTGGCCCTGGGTCCCCCAGCTGCCTTTGTGCCTAAAGCAGGACTAGAACTCACAGTCTCCCAGTTTCTAGCCCAGTGTCTTAACAACTAGATCAAGCTGGATCTCATCCCCAGATCTAGGTGGTTCTAATCTCCACAGCCACTCCATCTTGGTAGGATTGAGTTGCAGCCAGTTCCTCCCTATCCAGGCCCATGTAGCCTCCAGGCACTGGGACAGAATCTCATCAGCTTCCATTGGCCTGCCTTGGGTTGCCAGTTATAATTGGGCATCATCAGTGTAATTTTAAAAGGGGCCCCAAACAGTAAATAGAAAATGATCACATGATCCCTGGTATAATTTTTCCAGAGTGAAACCTTCTAAATTACAACTAGCAGACTCTCTCAATCTATCCAGAAAATATTATAGCCCACATGAGCTTTCATATTCATTTGATTTCTTGAAAAGTAGTCAGTGAGTGCAAAACATTATGTTTTGATCTCAACTTTACTGAGGAGGACAGCTGGGATAGACATATTTACAGTCATAAATAAATGTGTGTTTCTGTGTGTGCTATGCCTGAGAAACTAATATGCTTTGTGAATTAATATGCCCTACTTGCTTTTTCAAAATGCACTTGAAACAAGAATTGAATTCATATGCCACTGTTAAATCTATTCTTGGTGGTTCTTCCTACTGGAAGAATGAACCTACTTCTTGATTAACATTGGTAGCTAGCTAGATGACCAGCACTGATGGTATAGCAGAGATGGTTATAGGTGGTCCTACTGGCTGTTCTCCCAGACCTTGGGATGGGTTGGTTGCTGAGCCTTTTGGGTATGATGTTTTGGTAGTATATGGAGCTTTTCTTGTCCAGACATACATGATTTCCTGTTTGTTTTTTACTCTTTTAAAATGTAAGCTGCCCAGATGTCACTGGGCAGCTCTTAAATCTAATACAGGTGGTCCTTGCTGAACGACCACTCATTCAGTGACTGTTCGAACTTATGACGGTGCTGGACGAGTGGTACTTATGACCAGTCCTTGAAATTCCAGCCTTCACAGCATCTCTGCAGTCATATGATCACCTTTTACGACCTTCACTGCTGGTTTCTGACAAGCAAAGTCAATGAGGAAGGTGACAGGATGTCGCAAATGGTGACCACATGGCGTCATGCTTAACGACGGCACAGGATTCACTTAACGATGGCAACTGGAAGTGTCGGAACTGCCGTTGCTAAGTGATGCTGTCCCATGATGTTGCACTTTATGACTGTGTCGCTTAGTGATGGAAATTCTGGTCCCAATTGCCATCGTTAACTGAGGACTACTTGTAAAACAAATAATAAAGCAAGTCTCTGTGCTGTCACCAACCGCCCCCCCCCCCCCAATAGATATGTCTTTGGAGTAACCTAACTGACCCATGATGATTTTTTCTTTTTAGTTTATTCTTGGCTGATCTCAGAAGCTAAGCAGAGTCAGACCTGGCTAGTTCTTGGATGGGAGATCACCTGAACATCCCAGAGTTGGAAGCGAGCCTAGGTAATTGAGCAATAGCCCAGTTGTCAGCAGCAGCAAATTCCTTCCATATTACTGTCAAAGTAAACAACTTGGATCCCACACAGGAACTCGCACCAGGAACTGAGCTTAACTTGTAGAAGTGTTTATCTTTCCTACATTTTCCTACCCTTTTACTTGTTCTGTCTGACCTGTTCTTTTGTCAGCCTGCAGCAATCTTTTGCTGCAAAGAACACCATGTGTGTATGCTGTTATTAGACTGAGACTGGCCTCCATTCTCAAGGCAGAAACTGGTTGACAAGGACACTTGTCTTATTACTTGTAGGGGAACAAAATTACTTAGGTCCATCTTATCAAAACAGCACACCGTCTTCTCCATTCTCATCCAGAGCTTACAGTAATGGGGAAAAGGAACTAAAAGGGTGGGAGAGAAGGACCTATGGTCTCCTGCTGAGAAGCAGCTGTATCTGAGACACCCTCTCATTTTTCGTTCGCAAAGGCATCATTTTCTAGACTCTTTCCCGTCTTGCTCTGTCTGTTCACTAATCATACGGGTAGTAACCAAACTGGTTGTCCTCAGTCTTGTAAGTTTTGGATGTGTTGTTGCACTACAGTTCCTATCATGCTGGCTGGCCGTGCTGGGACCTGTAATCCAATACATTCGGTTAGGCACTGGGTTGAGGAGGCTGATCTAGCCAATATTGTCGGCACATGGTGCAACAGAAACATTTTGGAATGAGGGTGCTCATCCTTTTGTCCATCAATCCGGAGGATCTACAGTTGCACTTTCAGGAACTAACTCTATCTATTCCACCTTCAAAATAAGACGTGTGCAACTTCTGTCTGCCCACCCAGCTGTTTCTTTAATAGCATAGAATCAAGAAGGGATCCCTGGTGTCCCACTTTCCATCTCTGTTCTGCTGCTGTAGGTCAGTGTTTCTCAACCTTGGCAACTTTAAGATGTGTGGACTTCAACTCCCAGAATTCCCCAGCCAGCCATGGCTGGCTGGGGAATTCTGGGAGTTGAAGTCCATACATCTTAAAGTTACCAAAGATAGAAACACTGCTGTAGGTACATAAATAGGTTAACGCTGGAATAAAGAAAGGACCTCCCTTGGGACTGTCCATGCTGATTACCCACAGGACTGTTTCCAGGGGCTCTGGAACTTTCTATCCCTTTTGATATTTAGATCTTGATCTATACGAATTCTTGCCTTTTGTTCATGGTTCTCTCTCTCCCTGTATTTGTCTGCCTTTTATCCCATATTGCAAGTGAGCTGTTTTTTCAATGTTTGCTGATGTTTAATGAATAAATATTGAACTGTATTTTTGGATAAGTGAATCGAGTTTGACTTCTGACTTGGGTATAAGGACTGACTGAGAGTATCCTGGATCAAAATCAAACTATGTAGTGGTTAAGGCATCAGGCTAGAAACCGGGAGACCGGGAGTTCTAGTACCACCATAGGCACCAAGACAGCTGGGGGACCTTGGGCCAGTCACTCTCTTTCAGCCCCAGGAAGGAGGCAATGGCAAACCACTTCTGAAAAACCTTGCCAAGAAAACTGCAGGGACTTGTCCAGGCAGCCTCTGAGAATCAGACATGATTGAACAGATTAAAAAAAAATTATGAATCTAGTTATCGATTTTATCCTGAGAAATAACTGCTGCCTCTCAGCTCTCCCAAATATCAGGCAGAACCCTCTTTTATTATTTAATTTAAAAAAGAAAGAAATGAAATAGTGTATCACCCTAAAGATCGGTGTTTTTCAACCCTGTCAACTTTAAGTCGTGTAGACTTCAACTCCCAGAATTCCCCAGCCACCATGCTGGCTGGGAAATTCTGGGAGTTGAAGTCCACACGTCTTAAAGTTGACAGGGTTGAAAAACACTGCTATAGATAGGTATGGGCATCTAGTCATTATGTACTAAAAAAGAATTTCAAAGCAGCCTGATTCTTTCCTGGAGCTGATGTATGATTCTTATTGTTGATTTCAAAAACTGTTAAGGAAAGTTAAAAGCAAGCCATTGTATTATTACCTGCTACAGGTGTTGATGTGAGTAGAATTGCAAATGCTTATATTCTAGAAGCACAATTGTTTGCGAACACAGGGACCTTTGTTTGCTTATGGATTATGATGGGATTTAATGGACAGGAAGAGCAAACAATGACATTGCCTCTGGCTTTGAAGATTGGTCTGAAGATTAGTTCTTGCTTAGGAAAAGCCACTTGCTTAATTTTAAATGCCCTTTTCTTTCTTTTATTCCCTGTCTTCTTCTCACCTTGTCCCCCTCCACTTTTGTTCCTTCATTTTTAGATCTACCAGAATTAGGCTAAAAAAGGATACAGAAAACTCTACCATAATGTCTAAACCTTTTCAGCCAGAGGTGATAGTCTATTCCTTTTGTTGTTTTCTCTTCTTCCCCAATTTCCAACCTATATCTCTATTTTTAAAACTATCTCTTCTCTTAGAAAGGGAAAGGAGCAGGGGCATTCGTGGCAAGGTCAAAAAAGTCAAGATGGCAGTGGCAACCACGTGACTGAAACCTCATCTCTTTTTATGTGCATTTCATGTGCCTTCAATGCACTTTTAAAAAGGGGTGGGGCTTCAATCATGTGGTTGCCGCTGCCATCCTGACATTTTTGACCGCTGCCTCTGCGGACACTCCTGGAGGGGTGTGTGTGTGTCTGTGAATACTTGTGCATTTCTGTGTATGGGAGAGACAAAGGCTTGTGTATGCAAGTAGGGGGTTCACTTTTACATATAGTATACGTTCTGCATTTTAATGAGTTCTTCATTCAATTGATGATTTTTGGAGTGTGGCTTCAGGCAGATACACCTTTGCACACACTAGTGTGACAGTTGCACATATATATTCAAAGGAGGAAGCCTTCAGGACTCATTTTAGCTGGAGCTGAAACCTACATGGATCAGGTGAGAAAACTGGGCATTGCACAGGATTTTTGCCAGAGTTCTAAAACATGAGAGGAGGTACAATTGTCATTTAATTGCACACTACCCTGAACTTCTTGAAGACAGAGTTTTCTCCACCCACCTTTTACTCTCAAAAGCTCTATGTGGGAGGGCAGCCATGGAAACAGCCCATGGCTGCCCAGGATGAAGTTCTTGCCTTACTATATTTGAGCACCACACTGAATCACCAGCTAACTAAGCCAATTATGTTTTAGTCTAGCTGGCTGCATACACCCAGTCCACATAGTTAATTTATTGTTCAGTGTATCATGGGAATCTAGAAAATTGAATTGAGTAAACCACAATTTACCTCCACCCACAATTGAGTAAGTGTCTTCTACAAATACAAGTCTGAGCAGAGTTTTGAAACTTGGCCTCTGCTCTTCTAGCTGTGAACTTAACTGTTCTACTGGCTTTTCATAACATTCTTGTTTGGCTGGTAACACAGCATTGTGTACACATTTCACCGTAACCCTTTCATTAACCTTGTAAGGAATCTCAACATTATTAACCCCAGATTACAGGAGTGGGGAGTAAGTGTGAGAGATCCGGCTTTCCAAAATCCATGTCCAGGATCCTCCTTAGGTGTGTTGAACTTCCATTCCTGTGGTCCCTACTTAGCATGGGGATTATGGGAGTTGGAATCCGGAGGTCATTAGCTAGAGAAATCTGGTGCATTCATACCTGAGGAGAGAACTGGTGATTTACTAATCCACAACTTGGTTTTTCGCTTTTGTAGCTAAGGAATTAGCAAGCCTCATGTGGCGCAGGGTGGTAGGCAGCAGTATTGCAACTGAAACTCTCCCCATGATCTGAGTTCGATCCCAGCGGAAGCCGGATTCTCGGATAGCTGGCTCAGGTCGATTCAGGCTTCCATCCGAGGTTGGTAGAATGAGTACCCAGCTTGCTGGGGAAGATGACTACGGGGAAGGCAATGGCAAACCACCCCGCTATAGTCTGCCAAGAAAATGTCATGAAAGCGGCATCCCCCCAAAGGGTCAGACATGACTTGGTGCTTGTACAGGGGACCTTTCACCTTTCACAGCTAAGGAATTACAGGGTTAAATGCTAAATAAAGTAATACCCCAGTGATAGATCCTGACACTCTAGTCTTCTGCACCTAAGAATGTTAGCAGAGTGTGTTCTGCATTGGCACAATCAAGATATTATTTAATCATCTTGTCTGCTGCTTGGATGAACATTGTATAAAAATGATGTGTAGGCCAATATTGTAAGCCATTCAACCAAGCTTTCTAAGCCTACAAGAATCTCTGCTGGTTGAGGTGGACTGTGTTTTTTTTTTTCTCGTCTTGTATTGTAAAGGGGAGCGGATAATTTGCTTCATGCCTCTGCTGACCTAGTTTATAGGCAGGAAAGGGGAAACTTGGTTTGACATCTGAATGGATTTTGGAAGAGACATTAGGAAGTGAGAAAGGAGTTTAAATATATATATGGGAGAAAAACATTGGTAAAAATGGGTATCTGAGGGTGTGGCCTTCCAATCCACTTGTATTTTAGATCTTTCCTCAAAGAGAGAGAAAGCCCAACTTAGAAGTTGATTAACATTTTGTGCTCACACACTATTTGCTGAACTGTAGCACTGAAGAATATAATTGCACAAAATAGAAAACCATAAACCATTTTTTAATTTTATTGTACTGTTTTTATTGTACTGTTTTATTGTTTTATTGTTTTATTGTATTTTAATTACATTATGACTTGCTTGTGATCTCTGCCCTAGAAAAAGTAGTTGTCTGATCATAAAAGGATTCATTTATGTGTTCTGAAGAGGATGGTTGTTAGGGAACATTAACTCAACTGAAAGTTGGGGAGGAATCTCATTTTTATCTCAACTCTTTAACAGGAAAGGATTTTTTAAGGGGTCTGTGTGTGTTCAACTTTAAAAAATGAAACAGAGTTATTAAAAGGCATTTTAGGAGGCAGGATTTTGCCAGCTTGGAGTTTGCTGTTTGGGTTGCTACCACATGCTCTTCCACATTTTTGTAGGTCATATATAGCACACCTATCTAAGAGGGGTCTACAATTATATTTGTTCCCCTGTTCCTTGCATACCTCAGCTTGGGTGTCTTCTCCTAGTCTTCAAGTAGTAATATCACACTAATAATGATTTCGCTCCTTGGACCGTATTTCTAAATCTGTATGAAAACAACATACTGTATGCATTAAGAACCCTAGCTGAAGAATAAATATTAGGTTTAACTGACTTTTTGTTTATTGCAATTATTAACGTTTTATTGCAAGTATACAGAGAGTGACATGCTGGGCTTGAGGAATCCAAGGCTGGAGTTAAAATCGCTGGAAGAAACATTAACAATCTCAGATATGCAGATAATACCACTTTGATGGCTGAAAGCGAAGAGGAACTGAGGAGCCTTATCATGAAGGTGAAAGAAGAAAGTGCAAAAGCTGGCTTGCAGCTATACCTCAAAAAAACCAAGATTATGGCAACCAGCTTGATTGATAACTGGCAAATAGAGGGAGAACATGTAGAAGCAGTGAAAGATTTTGTATTTCTAGGTGCGAAGATTACTGCGGATGCTGACTGCAGTCAGGAAATCAGAAGATGCTTAATCCTTGGGAGAAGAGCAATGACCAATCTCGATAAAATAGTTAAGAGCAGAGACCTCACACTGACAACAAAGGTCCGCATAGTTAAAGCAACGGTGTTCCCCGTAGTAACATATGGCTGCGAGAGCTGGACCATAAGGAAGGCTGAGCGAAGGAAGATCGATGCTTTGGAACTGTGGTGTTGGAGGGAAATTCTGAGAGTGCCTTGGAGTCCATCCTCCAGGAAATCAAGCCAGACTGCTCACTTGAGGGAATGATATTAAAGGCAAAACTGAAATACTTTGGCCACATAATGAGAAGACAGGACACCCTGGAGAAGATGCTGATGCTAGGGAGAGTGGAGGGCAAAAGGAAGAGGGGCCGACCAGGGGCAAGGTGGATGGATGATATTCTAGAGGTGACGGACTCGTCCCTGGGGGAGCTGGGGGTGTTGACGACCGACAGGAAGCTCTGGCGTGGGCTGGTCCATGAAGTCACGGAGTCGGAAGCAACTGAATGAATAAACAACAAAGACAGAGAGCTGCATATATGTCATATATTTTTATTTGTACAGTTGATACGACAGCACAAGCACCACGTCCTGAGAGTAAAAAACTTGAAAGAAAAAAAAAATCGATTCGGAATCTTTAGAGTTCCCTTCTGAAATTGACGGGGGACTATCTCTCTGCTGCCCTCTAGCGGTAGACTCGATATAGCAGTCCAGGCCGAGTACCCGGGATAGAGTTCACCTCGCCCAGCTAGTATCCACTCCCCAGCCGGGGGCTTCCAGATCTGCTGGAACTCCCATAATCCTCCTGCCATTGGAAGGCCCTAGATGGGGAGATTAGCTATCTCTTGGACCCTTCTGGCACTCAGCCTATCTATGGTACCCGAGGCGAGGAGTACAGTACTGTACAGTATAGCGAGTAGCAAGTGTCGGGCAGTGCTGGCCCGCGCAGGCGCTTTTGTTCCTTTGGCGCTCGGGCCCCACATTGGCGGAAGGGAGAGGAAGATACCATAGAGAGGGCGCGATGGGGACGCCGGCCAGAGAAGAATTAGGTATCGTACTTTGCAAACGGATGCTTGCGAGTCGGGGAGGCTGGACGTGGACGTCGGGAGCGGGCGGAGGCTGCAGAAGAAGGAAAACGAGGGCTTTATTTCTTTTGACACCCGTGTCGGGGCTTTGGGGTTCCCCCTAGAGGTTATTGCAGCCCAGGTTTTGCAAACAACGTCGGGAGGAGGAATCCCGGCTAGCAAAAGTGGTTTGCAGAACGGGCGCTGCAGGGCTGCAAGGCGCGCCCGGTGCAAAACGGGGACCGCTTTCAGACGAGGCGCAGGTCGCCGGGCGATCTTGCCTCGTTTGCTAACTCCGTCGATTCCTCTGTCTCCTGCGGGCTGGGAGGCAATGCAGGAGTTGCTCGAAGCCAATGTTAATCCTTAGTTTTTCTTTCCTTCTTTTAACTGATCCAAACTAAGGGTGTTACGCGGGCAGAACCATGTCTCCTGAAAACGAGGCAGAATGGCCCGATAAACGCCTTCGTTGGAGGGTGCACGGACAAAAGATTGGGAGCAGCGTCCTTAGAAACGGTGGAACTCTTCTGCCCTTCCGTCATTAATGGATTTTTGTATGGGTGATTTTTTTTATTGTATTTTATTTTGGTTAATGAAGGACTCAGTGGAAAAATACAGGCATTAACGAAGGAAGTCATCACCCAGACCTTTGGAAAATTTTGTGAAAGAGGCAACTTCCGTTGGTGCCCCACCCCCAGGGTCCAGCTGTGCAGTGTTTTTTGATAGTGCTAAAACTCTTTTCTTTAACAATGACTGCCTGGGTTTGTATTTGAAAAGTCAAAGGCTCTGTCGAGTTGAGCTTAACTCCTTGTGACTTCAAGAACCAACAGGTTGTGTAGCTTTCTTGGCATCAAGAGTGAAAAAGCAGCTTGAAAGTCCATGTGGTCTTGAGTGGTGTTAACAGAAGCACTGAGTCCAGACTATGCAAAATAATAATTCCATTATTCTCTGCACTGGTTAGTCCATGCTCACAGAGAACACAGTACATAGTTCTTTAAATGAGACACAGAGAAGCTGGAATGACAATGATAAAGGATCCAGAAGCCAGGTTCTACAGGCAATAGCTCAAGGAGGCGGGCATTTTGCTTGCTAATGCTCAGCCTGCGTTTCTTTTTTCATTTCAGACCATCCTTCTCCAGTCCTTGCTTTAACACAGAATAGGTCCTCTCCCTTTTACACTTGACAGCCTTTGTTATATTGGTAGGCCACTGTTATTTTGCCCCTAAGTCTTCTCTTTTGCAAGTGAAAAATGCCCACCTCCTTGAGCTATTCCCTGTAGGACCTGGCTTCTGGATCCTTTATTTATTTATTTTTTGTTATTCAAATTTTGTCACCACCCATCTCCCCCAAAAGAGGATATCATTGTCATTCCAGCTTCATTTAAAGAATTAAACACAGTACTCTGTGAATATGGACTAACCGGTGCAGAGAACTATTATTTTGCACAGTCTGGACTCAGTGCTTCTGTTAACGCAGCGCAAGATCACATAAACTTTTAGTTGCTTCTTCATGCTGCTTGCTCATGTGATTCTGCTCTAGTGGTTCAGTTGGTTGGCACTAGAGGTTCCAGATTCTTCTCACATGGACTGTGGCCAATCTGTATGTCCTCAAACTGGTACTTAGCATTTGACTTTTCTTACTCGGGTGTAGGAACGGTCACAGTGTCATCACTGAACTTCATCTTGTTAGGTATGGCCCAGTGCTGAAGCCTGTGAGGTCATTCTGAATTGTGGCCTCTAAGGTGGAAGCCAAATCCTCTGGCTTCGTGCAGCCCACACATTTAATAAGCATCTCTTTCACTCCATGCTGTAGGTCATTTATAAATAGGTGGAATAGCATTGGACTGAGAGTGGAATCAGGGATAACCCCACTCAATGCTTCCCTCCGGATTAATGCATAATGTTTATGAGCTCCTTTTGGATGCAGTTCAGCCAGTTCAACCCAGCAGACTGTAGCAACCTCTAGTCCACATTTATCTGTCTTGTCCACAGTGGTATCATACAATGCCTTGTCAGATGCTTTAATGAGATCATAGTATACTTACATCCACATAATTCCCTTGGTCTACTGAAATAGGCATTCTGTCATGGAAAGATAAGAAGTTACTCTGACACAATTTGTTTTTGGCAGACCCATTCTACTTCCGTGTATTGGCCTGCTTCTAAACACTTACACGGCTGAATTTTAATTACTGACAAATTAAGCATATTTTTTTTACTTGAAAAGCACTGTAACAACAAACACCACTGTAATATAAAGAACAACAGTGTGTATATCTGAAAAAATCCTGTCTCTTTTTCAACAAACATGAAATTGCAGTTAGTAAAATAACTTTATTATGTGCCGTCAAATCAACATCAACCTTTAGTAATCATGTAGAATAGACCTTCTCCAGGATGGAGTTAGTAAATTAGGGATTGTTAACTGTTCCCAAACAAGCCAAGATCATAAGCCAGTTTTAAACTAAGGATTAAGTTACAAATCCTGATTCGTAATAAAGATTTCAGTCCTATTATGAAACCTCCTGCTCTTAGTTTGCTACCTGCTTGTGTGACCAAAGCAGCAGAGTAGAACAAATTGGATATGCCCACCAACAGATTGCTTATTCGCATAGACCAACAGCACTTTCACCTTGTTTGGGTTTAATTTCAGTTTGTTCTCTCATCCAGCCCATCATCTAATTTAGGCAAAATTCAGCAGTACTGATTGCTTCTTTGGAGCTGGATGCTGAGAAGCCGAAGAGCAGAAAATTCTCAGCATAATGATAGCATTTCACTCAAAGCCTCCAAATCCCAATCATTTCATGTAGATGTTGAACAGTAGAGGACAACAGCCTAGGTCTTCAGCACTACCAGCAGTAATAGCAAACTTCAGGTGGAGTGCAGAACTGGAAATCATATATACTTGATCAAATAATCAGTGTTGTTTTCTGCAATTATCATGTTTTTCTTTCAAAATCCCTCCAGAAGCAGTGTTCAATTTCTTTAGGTATGCAATGTTAAGCTTACATGTTTTGATGATCAAGGATCAGCACCTTATGAGCAGCTACCTGGTTTAATAACTGCATTTACTTCTTGAACCTGTTGGGAAATTTGTATAAATAATACATATAGCCAAATATATGTAATCTTCTTTTCTTCCACACCTTTCCACTACTATCTCTTTGGTCTTCTGTCAGTACTGGAGATTTCATCTGGTTTGGTTTTTCATGTCTTTATGTGATTGCTACCAATATAAGTTCCTAATTATATTTCCTCAACAGTTTCCTCAACTACTGATATCAAGCTCAGTAGCAACTCTTTTTTTCATTCCTCTTCCCCTTAAGCACAGCTTTTTCCCATCCCATAGGAGTGAGCCAAAATGGGAGACATCTTCCCCTTTTAGGGACGCGGTGGCGCTGCGGGTTAAACCGCTGAGCTGCCGATCGGAAGGTCGGCGGTTCGAAACCGTGCGGTGGGGTGAGCTCCCGTTGCTAGTCCCAGCTCCTGCTCACCTAGCAGTTCGAAAACATGCAAATGTGAGTAGATCAATAGGTACCGATTCAGCGGGAAGGTAACGGCGTTCCGTTTAGTCATGCCGGCCACATGACCACAGAGGAAGTGTCTTTGGACAAACGCCGGCTCTTCGGCTTTGAAACGGAGATGAGCACCGCCCCCGAGAGTCGGACACGACTGGACTTTACGTCAAGGGAAACCTCTACCTTTACCTTTACCTTCCCCTTTTATGAGAAAAACAAAAAATAGTGAGCTAGTCTTTCCAAAGGTGGTCCAAGGATTTTTTGGAACAAAATAATCCAGAATGAGAAGGTGTTCATGCGATTCTGGTGGTGGATAAATCACTTCCTGTTTACTTCTGGAAAAGCTTTGGACCATCCATTGAACAGTCAAAATTATCCTGATCCAGGAAAAAAACCAGAACAAGACATTTTGTACTACTTTAATTTTGAATTTTGTTTTATTGGAACAGAACCTACTCGGAAGGCGGCTGTTTTGGTCTGAGCTCAGAACAAAATATTTTTGGGTGTTTCTCAGGAGGTATATCTGTAAAAAAGAGGTAACAACACCCCAAATATAATGGAACTATTGGTTTTATTTATTGGTTGAATAAGAATCCTAATGATTGAAACTACTATGATGCAAAAAGTTTGCCTTGATCTTGTTTCCCCTCCTAGAAATTTAAATAATTTTCTTTTCTACTTTCCTGATTTCCAACATTTGAAATCAAAGGTTGTTCCTAAAACTTTATTGAATAAAAGGAACATTATGATTAAGATCTGTCTCTAATGAATGTATTTGGTCAATTACGTTTTGCAACTGTTGTTTGAAATCTACTGTATTTGTATTGATTTCACACTGAGGATGCTTTATCTTTTAACAACACAAGTGTACTTTTTGGGTTGAGTAGGGAAAGAAAAAAATCCTAACAATTTACTAAGGAAATACATTTCTGTGTTATGGAAAGAACTTGTATATCTGCTTCAGGAAAAGACGTGTCTGAAAAGGAGGAATTAGAAGTAAATGGATCTGAAGAAAGTCTATTGGGGTATCCACAGAATATGATAAAAAAGTCAAGGTGACGATCACAGCTGTGTGATTGAAGCTCTGCTTGTTTTTCACACAAAACACTTGACTTTTTTTTACTATACTCTGCACAGACTCCTCTCATATTATATGTGGTAGACACTTGGAGAAATAGGAAGGTAACTTTTCAGTTTTATACAGAGAAACCACACAACTTTAATCAAAGTGATTAGAAGCATATTTTTGATACTGGTAAGAGCAAAATAATGAAATGTGTTTACAGCTTACCATTACCGATAGCCTATTGTGTTAAACCATAATTTGCTTTATGGAGTCCTTCGTGCTTTGTGCATGGTTTACATATGCCACAGTGGCTGGGTTGAGACAGCATTAAGTTGTAAGCCATGCATAATCACTAGTTTCCTACTGTGCTAAGCAAACATTTTAAAAAGCATCAACCACCAGAGATTCACCAATTGGATGAACTTTATTACAATTGCTTCTCTTGCAATTCTTGACGCATTTCATGAAGTCATCGTCTTGATTCTTGATGTTTAAGTAAAGGTCTGACCACAATTGACTGGAAGATGATGGCATTTCATCAAATACAGTCTGTGTAGTCAAGCAGATGGCAGTCTGATGTCTCAACTTGGCTCACCCTAGATTCTCTGGACTTTTGCTTGAGTTTTCAACTCAAGTTTTCAACTCAAGTTTTCATGGTGGCTGTGAGCATACCGAGCATTTAAATCAGGTTACCAGATTTGAACAATGAGACTTGCTTATTTGTTTTCAGGTAACAAAAATAGCTTGAACAGTTGATGTGTTAAATCTCTGCTAGGTTTAAAAGACAAAGTTTCCTTCAAGTCATGGTTGACTCCTGGTGAGTTCTTGGCATTTCCTGGTAGCTTTCTTGGCAACAATATGGAAGTGTTGGGCAGTGTTGGGCTTCAGGGTTTAGTGACTGTGGTCTAGACAACAGATTTTCTGATATTAGTGTGGAAGTGGTTTCTGTCTGCATTCTTCCAGGATGAGTTTTCAACTTCTGTCTGACCTGAAGTTCTGGGATGTCCCTGTGGTGTCTCATCCAGGTACTAACCAAGTTCAATCCTTCTTAACTTCTTGAGATCAGCCAAGGTCAGATAGGTGCTACAACCTGTTGTGTCCTCAAGATTAATGCACCTATTTTACTTTAAATCTATTCCCCCATGGGTGTCCATGGGGAGGAGGGCAAATGACGAAACATGAATAATTGGCCAAGTGACACGACTTAGGCATTTGCACTAGACATCAAGAAGCAAGAATGTAATCTTGGAATTTCTTTAATTACATCACCATGGCGCATGTCGACATTTGGGTGTCATTGCTGAACGCCACTGCTCTGCTCCCAAACGCAAAGAAAATCAAGACATTTCAAGTTTATCTTGAAAGGTGGGGTATACATCTAAGAAGGAATCATCATTTTACAATTCCTAGCTGCAAACATTTGCTTGCCTGTAATTTATATCACAGCTCTAGTCTTCATCAGAAAGCAGGCAGCTCCTCCTCTATTTTTATATGCTCTTTCATCTAATATAAAATTGTAAGATGAAAGGAGCTGAAAAAGCAAAACAGTTTAAGTTAATTGTAGCCCTGTATTACAGATTGCCTTGATAAGTTCGTGATTTAAGATAAGTATCGCTTTGGAGAAGGGCACAGTTTTTAGTGCTGTTTCTAAATAGAAGTACTGTAGTCATATTGGTTTGTGCAATTCCACAATTCCACTGTGTCTGCAAATAGCTAAATTGTGTTCAATTAATGGGCCTGATTCACTTATCCACATACAGTGTGTTCAGGCGCTGCATTAAAAAGGGATCCCATGGCTGTGGCAGCCAATTTGAGTTTTTTGACACCCCCTGTGGACACCTCTGGTCCTGCTGAACAGCTGGAGAGATGGGAAGGGTTTTTTTTTTTAATGACTCAGTTTAGAGATTACCAGTTTTCAGCCCTGCCTTTCCTGAACGCTTTCATCCCTATTGGTCTGTCTTCAAATCTTATAATTCATTTATTTATTTATTTATATTTCAAATTTCTGTCACCGCCCATCTCCCCCAAAGGGACTTATTAAATTATTACTCTTGTGAGTTGTTTTCTACTTTGCCACCCATCCTATGCATTTTTGCATTAAGTTCCTTTTTTAGGTTGTAAGTTGGAGGGCACCATCTTATTATATTGCAACAAAAGCAACAAGGAATCTTGTATTTCATATATTGGTCAAATTTAAGTTTTCATAGACCACAAACTTAAGTGGTTTTTTTTAAGATGCCATGAGACTTTCCTAATTTTTTAAAGCAGTCCAGATAATTTTTCAGATAACACAGGTAAGCTAAGAATGCTTTTGAGTTCCTCACTCTCAGCAGCTTCTAACTGTGCCAACCATGGTGAGCTGTGTTTTCCCAACATGTTAAGCCATGGTTGGCTTAAACATGATTTATTAAACCACAATAAACACTATCTTTGCACAACACTTAAGCCACAAATCATGGTTTACAATCTGGGTCTGTGCAGTTTTCTAAGCCAGTGCTTTAAAATGTGTGGACTTCAACTGCCGGAATTCCCCAGGGAATTCTGGGAATTGAAGTCCGCACGTCTTAAAGATGCTGAGGTTGAGAAACACTGGTGTAAGCCAAAAAACCAAAAAGTCTACATTATGGCTTAGCTTGTTGAGCGAGTCCAGGGATGGGATGAGTCGTTGCCCCTTATATCTTGCTGTACCCCAGCACTTGAGTATATCTTTTTTTGTATTTTACAGGCTTGGTCTTCTGGAGCAGGGCAGCTCAGTTGCCAGCCAGTAAAACTCTCAGGATTGTGGCCGGTAACCTGAAGATTCCATCAAGCTCCACCCCCTTGCCTGCCATGTTCCATCAAGCCCCGCCCCCTGTCTAGAGTGGGTGAGGACTTTTTGCATTCAGAGCTGGTAACCATAGAAGCAGCACTGTGTGTCAGGGTTCTCCTTATGGCGAAGAGCTGTCCACTTAACATGTCACATTCACAGGTGCTGATGAGAAGGACTTAACCCAGCTTGTGTGTTAAGCATAGAGAGGTAGCAATGAAATTAACTCATCCAAGGATGATGTGGTGTGAAGGAGATGGGGGTCAACTTCTGTAGGCTATATTAATTTAGCCTCTTGGGAATTAATGTGGGAAAATAAAGGGTGAAGATCTGGACGAGGTGTTGGCACCAGCACCCATAGGGGGCTTAAAAGAGGCAAGGTGGCACCTTTGTAAGTAGGTTGATGTTAAACTCAATGTATAAGAGGGGTGGGCCTTCAATTGAGATGCCACAACCACCATTTTGCCTCTTTTGACCTTCCCAGAGATGCCACTGTGCGTTGGGCTTTATAAGGGGCAAAGGTGTAGAATAATGAGTGCATGACCAGGAGTAGGACTGTGCAAAATGGTTGGTGCTGATCTGATTTGAATTCAAAATACTTTACTTCCAGTGTGAAACTCTGCTTTGGATGCAAAACACTGTTGGTTCTAGCCTGAACCAGCTTTTCATTTAAAATCATTTTCTTTCTCAGTTCCAAACAATCAAATATCTGAAAGAATACAAAATTTGTTTCTTTTTTTAAAGGCCGTAAACTCCTGGAGATTATAGTCGTTACTTTGTGAGGCTAGGATGCTGGGCAGCTCAAGCTTTTTAAAAATAAGTTTTATAATCATTATTTTTACAGAGCCAAAATAAAAAGAACTCAAAGCTAATAGTAAAAATAAAGGATTAAAAGAGAATCAATCAAGGCAAAACAAAAAGCTTTCCTTTTTAAAAAAAAATAGATATTAACTGGGATATACATGCACAGATGAGAACATTTTAAACATCACTTTTCAGTGTTTCAATCTAAAATTACAAAGCTAATGATGGGATTTTTAAAAAAATCCACTTTCTTTTTTTTACCAAGAACCTACATGGAGGTGACCAGAAATCATCAAGAGTTAAGTCTCACTTGAGGGAGACTTTACTTTTTTAAATGAGCATTGTCTCCAAAGAGGGTAATATATATATATAAATTTATATGTCTTCCCAACAGATTCTAGACAAGTTGCAAGTGATCATTTTATTTTAGTGAACTGTTTTGCCTGTAGGTTGTCCTTGGGGTGAATTCTTGATAATTGCTGAAACAGATTATAGAGCAGTTCTCTGCCACAAAGAATTCTAACCAGATCCATCAAGTTGAGAATCCTATTCTTTAAAACTGTGAAGAATATGGAAAAAATCTGTATTTTTAAAAACTGCTAATATGTAGGTCACTGGCTCCAAGTGCTGGGTGACTCTTCCTAGGAAGAGCCACGCATGGTTGAAGGACTGTGAGGTAGAAAGCCAAACTTTCTGTAGCTGAACTAATTTAAGGGTACATCTTCTGCATGTGTGCTGTTATTTTTGCTGAAGCCCTGAATAGGTTGCAGGGTGATGGTGAGCTTATCACTTCATTTATCTAATTGGAATTAATTTTTTTAGAAAGCCTTGTCGCGTGTACAGCAGCATCCATAAAATGATGAAGGGGGTATCGTGGTGTCACAGTGCAGACTCTGGCTCTTTGTTGCAGGTGTGCGATGTTGCATGGCACATACTAGGAAAGGGGTGGGGCTCACAACACATTGACATGCTGCTTTTGTTACTTTGACCCCACCCTTTCTCCCCCAGATGCTGCTGTCTCTATAGGTAGACTATATGAATTAAAAGCACTTTATAATCTTTTAGCTTGGGAAAAAGTGTGTGTTCTCATCCCTCTCTGATGTGATTATATTTCTTGGATTGGTGATATTTCTCTTGCATTAATAAATTGTTTTTCAAATTTCAAATTTAAAAAGGCACATGTATAATCCATGTGTGTTTCTCCTGTTTCTCCCCCTACCCTCTCCCACAAGTGAAGGTGGCTAAAGGGGTTGAGATGGGCTTATGTAATTGATTTCCCACCCCTTCCCCATGCCTGGATCCCTCTTCGGATTTTGTAGCTAATCACCATCACTTTGAACAGCAAAAAAAAGTTTTAAAATTTAGGAGTCCTCCATTTTAATCAAGTATATGCTTCTTTTTGGTGGCAGCAGCTATGTTATGGAATAGACTTTTATTGGAAACTAGAAACTGAGCTAATCTAGAGGCTTATGGTGAATGATAGGATGTCCAGGATTGTTCATTGTGATTATTGATTTTGATTTATTGGTATTATTGATTTTACTATTTTTAGCTGTGGCTACTTCAATTCATATGCCTTGTTTTGTGTTGCTCTTCTATAAACTGCAGAGAGTCTGTTTTGATTGTGGTGAGTGCAAAATAAATAATATTCCTTGGTATGCAAATCTTGGAAAATAATTCTGGCTAAACTTTTCCTGAAGAGCCAGTTGGTTGTAGTGGTTAAGGCTCCAGGCTAGAAACTGGGAGACCATGAGTTCTAGTCTTGCCTTAGGCACGAAGCCGGCTGGGTGTCCTTGGGCCAGTCCCTCTCTCTCAGCCCTAGGAAGCAGGCAATGGCAAGCCACTTCTGAAAATGTTGCCAAGAAAACTGTGGGAACTCATCCAGGCACTCACTAGGAGTCAAGAATGATTTGAAGGTACAGCCCCCACTCCCCAAAACCAAAACTCTATTCCTCAATAAGGAATTAAGTTAATATTCCTTAAACTATCTTTTAGCATCTAGGGATCTAAATCACTCCAATTTCAGTTGTAAATCCTGCAAACGATAGAAGTTTCCCACTTCATCTGTTACTCTATGAACCAAAATCAATTGCTTCGTTGACTTTAGGGGAACATAAAGAGGAAACTCCATGGCACTGATACAAAATAAATTAAACTCGATTAGGAAATAGCACTTCAAAGCAGAATTAACAAGGGACGTACGTGGACTATATAATGTTAGAATGATTTTATAATGGTGATTTGTATGAATGTTCTAATAAGAAAACTGATGGTGATCTGAAGATATTCTTAGGTACTGTATTCAGTAATAGAGAATGTTATGTTTTAAAATAGACCTGGAAGTAATGAAGCCTTTAATAGAAGAACAGAGTTCAGACACAGACTATGACTATGACAATGAAACAGAATTACTGTCTGCAGAGAAGGACTATCAGCTTGATGATCAGGAGGGCATTACGTATGTACTGTTTTCCCACATACTTAACGATAATCTTTCAGCCCTGTCCAGACTTCTGTAAGACTAGACACAATTTACCCCTTGATATTTTGTGTTTTTCTTTGCATTTTCAGATTTCTCCAAACGCTTACTCACCTCCTTAAGGGAAACATTGGGACAGGGCTTCTGGGCCTCCCACTTGCAATAAAAAATGCAGGCATTTTGGTAAGTGTTGGCCAATGCTAGCTGTGGAGAAAAATAAGCTATTTACAGTTCGCCGTTGATGCCTGCAGCAAGGTGGCTGGGTTTGCATAATACATGAGATGAGTTGGGTACTCGGTGGGAGATTCAGCGGGTTGTGGTAACCCGACCGGTATCTTTCCATATTCTGTGAACCAGGCCGTTTTATGAAGCCAGAATATGATTTATTTCTTTGGGTGTAGCTTATTATGTGAAAAGAGTATTTATTTATTTATGTAACACATTTATACAAGTAGTCATCAACTTACAACCATTCATTTAGCAACCGTTTGAAGTTACGACGGTGCTGGAGAAGTGACTTGCAACCAGTCCTCGCACTTATGACCATCACAGTGTCCCTGCGATCACATGATCAAAATTCAGGTGCTTGGCAACCAGCATGCATTTACAGTGGTCGCAGCGTCCCAGTGTCACATGATCGCAATTTGTGACTTTCCCAGCCAGCTTCCGACAAGCAAAATCAGTGGGAAACCGTGAGATTCACTTAACGACTATGGTGATTTGCTTAACAACTGCTACAAAAATATTGTAAAATTGGGTGCGGTCACGTGATGCCTCACTTAACGACCACACCACTTAACGAAGAATTTTCCGGTCCCTATTGTGGTTGTAAGTCGAGGACTATCTTGTATGGCCACCCATCTAACCAGTGGAACTCAGTGGTGAACAAAGATAAAAACTTAGTACAGAATCCAAATCAATTAAAAATTTAAGTTGAGACCCCTGTAAACAATCTCACTGTCACCATATCACACCCCCACCCCCAATGGTGATTTGCTCTCCCAGGTTTAGCATATTGTATGTTTCTACACCCATGTTGCCTCCCCCCACCCCCAAAGATCCTCTTTGGTATTCCCTCTAGCTCCATCTCTCCCCTTGTTAGCTGCAGGGACTGGAATCCAGCTGGGCAAAGCGCTGCAGAGACGCTTTTTCCCTTTATCTCTTGCTGATCCTGGAATTGTCTCTTTGCCAGCAGAAGGGGGTTCCCAGCTCTGCCTAATCATCTTCTTTTCCTCTTTCTTCTTCCTTTGCCTTATCATACCCAAATCTGTAGTTTTTATATGTTTCTGAATTACCTCTCATTCTATCCCCCCTTCTATTCCCTGAGCTGCTTTAAAAGCTGGTTAAACTCTAACCCTGGACGTCAGTCAAATAAAGAGCTTCTTTATCACTTCCATCAGTCTCTATCTCTATATATCTCACCATCTAAGTATCCTGTTTCCTTTACGTCTTGTAATTCTAGCTTAACAGCCTTTTCTGACCTGCATCAGCTTTTTTATGCCTTTACTTATTCTCTGGCTCTCATGCAACTAAGTGGGCTACAGGCAAATAACATAAATCACTGTTGGCCTGTTGTGTGCAAAGACCATTATCTTGAGGTCCGGATAATCAAGGCTTCACTGTAACTTCCACTGGGTTTTGAGAGCAGCAAAGCGGACAAGCTTGAGACTAGTTTTCTTGAATGTGTTTGCTACTAGAACCCCAAAATACATCAGCTGGAATAGTGACTCAGGAAGATGGATGTGGGACAAGATGTGTTATTTTTCCCCATTGGAATGATATGCAGACATTTTCATATACAAATCCAAGCTTCTGTAGTTTTAGGAGCCTAGTAGGGATGACAAAAGCCTTATTTTATTTGTATTGTTGAACCATTGAAAGTTTGACATCCTTTCTGATACACTGCAAATCTTCCAGGAGAACCTGATCTACCTTCTGCTCATCGCCGCAGGAAGGGGGGGCACTTTACTCTTTGTAAACAAGTTACTATCTTTGTTCCTTCTTCCATGCAGCTTGGGCCAATCAGTCTTTTCTTCATTGGAATTGTGTCAGTTCACTGCATGCAGATTTTGGTACGATGCAGCCAGTATCTATCCATCAGGTTAGTATGGAACTAACTCATTTTGTTGATGTCACTTCTGCCCTGGAAATGTTATTAGCCTATATTTCTATATAGGATATTGAGATTTAGGGGTAGACCCTTTCTTTGCAGCTAGCATGAAAACATCTAGGCTCCTAGCAGGTTAGATTTGTGGTCTGGTTTTGTTTTATATTGTTTTGCTTTTCTCTGTACTATGTGGATTAATGGAGTCAGTGTGCCTGCCATGTTTCTGTGCTGGCTGTAGGAGAGGAAACATTTTTCCCTCTGGGATTTGCTAATACAGAAACCAAGCAGGCTGGCAAAAGAAGTTCAGAGTTCTGTCCCTTTCCTTCCAGTCTGTTCACTTACTTGCATGGAATTCCTGATCACCGTGTATTTGATTACCATGGTAAATATGAGTACAGTTTTGCATTCTTATCTTTTTCTGGACTTCGTTTTTCTTTTTCCATGAAACTGTGTCTACTCTCAAGAGGAAGCTTATATTTTCTTCAAAACTTTAATAATGGCTTAGCTTTATCCAGCCCCCACATCTCTCTTTCTCTTAACAGCTTACTTTGAAATTCTTATCAGTCAGTTCCAGTTTATGGGATTTTTGAAGCAAACACCCTCCTCTGTCCATATACATCCTTGAGTGAAGAGATGATGCATCCCCTTCTCAAGAAACCATAATTAAACCAGGTGTTTTAGACAACTATCAACTGGTTTCTAACCTTCCTTTTTAAGGGAAAGTTGTTGATAAGGTGGTTGGATCACAGTTAGAGAGAGCCTTGGATTAAATGAATTATCTAGACCCTTTTCAGCCAGGATTCTGGCCTGGGTGTGGGACTGAAACCACATTGATCATCTTGTTGATGACCTTTGGCAAAACAAAGGTGGAGGGAATGTGACTATCCTGGTTCTGCTAGACCTCTTGGTGACCTTCAATACCAATAACTATGGTATCCTCCTGGACTGACTGTGAGGGCTTGGAGTGGGGGACACTGGTGGTGGAGTGGGGGATGCTAGATGATGGTGGTGGGTAGGAAGAGGTCAAGCTCTCAGCCATTTGATCTTCTTTCCCCTACTGTTTAACATCTATGTGAAGCCACTTGGGAGAGGTCATCTGCCAGTGTGGGGTGAGGTATCATCGATATGCTAATGATACTCAGTTACATATCTCCACCCATTGCATGGAGATCTGGATGGGGAGAAACAGGCTTTAGACTGAATCCTACCAAGGCAAAGTAATTGTGGATTCAGAAGCCAGTTGAGTCCAGAGATAGTCCATCTATAATTATGGGTGGGATAGTATTTCCCTAGGCAGAGCTGGCCTGCAACCTGGAGGTCCTTCTGCACTTAAGGCTCCTGCTTGAACAGCAGAGGAAGGCCATGGCCAAGAGACCCTTTTGTGCAATTTCATCTTGTGTGCCAGTAGCAGATGTCCTTGGATCAAGAGGCTTTGCTTACAGACACTCATACCGTTGTAACCTTACAGCTAGATTACTGAAACTTGCTCTACAAGGGGCAGCCCTTGAAGGCTATCTGGAAGCTTCAGCCGGTGCAACATGCAGCGGCCCAGAGAGTTATGGGTGCACTGAGGTTTGCCCATGTAACACCACTATTACTGGAGCTGCGGTGCTGCCAGTTGGCTTCCAAGTGCAGTTCCAGGTTCTGGTTGTTATTTTTAAAGTCCTGCATGGATCAGGGTTTGGTTATGTCTGGGACTGCCTTCTCTGCATTGAATAAGATCTGAGAGAGAGGTCTTGCTAGGGACTCTGTCTTCAAGCCTTCCTGATGATGGCCCCCCTCTCTTGGTACTGCATACTCCTGGATAGCCAGACTTCCCCCTCTTACTACATTCTTGTTTTTAATCTTTCTATATTAATCCTCTGAGCTGCTCAGAGCTCTGAAAAATTGTAGCAGTAAACAAATAAACTACTAAAACTTTTTCATTTGGAGGGGAAATAATTTACTTTTTTCATTCTTGATAGATTGAGAATACCTTTCTTGGGGTATAGTGACACAGTTAGCCAGGCCATGGAAGCATGTCCCTTTAACTTATTACAGAAACGATCGTCTTGGGGAAGGTAAGAATTGTTTTTGCATGAACTCTGTTATTTTTAATGCAGAGAAATAAATAGCCTTTGGGTTGCTGGTTCCATAATAACAGAGCAGAATGGGTGGGCCTTTCCAGAAACTCCCCCAGTCTCTGTCTGCAAAGGAAAATTCCTGCTACATTGCCATGGTGATCTATTATGCCCATTCTCAGAAGGCCTAACAGCTGCAGGTTTGACACACCTGGTTGATGTCATGTTGGGAATTTAGACCATACGTATATATTCTCCTTTTCCCTACCCCTGCTATGTAGCATTTCTCTGTTACGAAACAACCTCTCTGCAGCCCTTGAGGCTGGAAATACAAGAATAAATAAAATGCCACCTGAAAACAGTTGCTATCTTCTGGTTGTGTGAGTCTAGTTTATTCAACCAAGTATGGCCTACTGTGGTGTATCAACCCAATTGGTAAGTCATGAACACAAACTGATTAGGATCCAGCAGAAGTGTTCTGACCATTAGCAGTATTGCCATTTCGGTATATTTAG
Source organism: Candoia aspera (assembly GCF_035149785.1). NCBI lineage: Eukaryota > Metazoa > Chordata > Lepidosauria > Squamata > Candoiidae > Candoia > Candoia aspera. The sequence goes on along the minus strand of NC_086157.1, from coordinate 109,126,477 downwards.
TTTGCCCTAATCATCAGATGGTGCAACTTTGGACTGTGAGGGAAAGGGAAGACAACTTGTCATTTGGCTTTGTTTAATCCTGGCTTGTTGTTTATGTTCGTTGATTATGAAGGTATGAATCCTGCCACTTCCGTGCTCATAGTTCACAAACCAAAGTTCACAAATCACATACCACAGTGAGCCCCAAATAAGCTGATTACATGCACAATGGCTTAGCATGGAGCAGCCCACATGGGCAACCCACAAGCCATGTTCAGCATCCCAGTGCCCCTGTTGCATCTCCCAAGAGTTTTGCCAGGGTTGAAGAATCCATTTTGTTCCTTAAATCATCCCAACCCTGCAAAATTTTGGCTCTGTCCATCCTAGTGAAATTATGATGCCATTGGCCAGTCCCCTCCTCCATTCAGCAGCCCTTGGGTAGGGGCTTTCTTTTTTAAAGTGCAGTCCTCAGTTGCAAGAAAATGCTACCCCGGTTTATGCAAACTGTGAACAAATAACTCTAGTTTTGCCACCCTGTCGACTGCTGCAAGTTTAAGATAGCTGTAGCCTGTTTACCAAGAAAAGGAGATATATCCATACCTGGAAAAAAACGTTCATAAGAGAACTGCTAGTAACTTTGGGAGAAGGTTAATATGCAGGTTAATCATAACCAGGATGTTGTATTGAACATTCAGTCAATCTTGCTATTTGCTTGTCAAGATTCTAGAGATCCACGTGTATCTTGAACAGCATGTAACTGGGAGAGGCCATTAGATATCCCCATGTTCCTCTTTAGGTTTTGTTCACCTAGTAGGGTATATCCAAAATCTGAGAAAGAAACAATTGCATTCCTTCTGCAAAAAAGGGTTAAACAGTTTAAAAATGAACTGAAAACAGCCCAGTGTGATTAGCAGCAGAAAATCAAAATTCCAATTAAAATACTACCTTTAAAATACAAACCATACAAACCATGAGTCTGCTAACCCAGGGCAGGATGAAACCAGGGCATCTAAAGAAGAGTGTTCACTAATCCACTGGAGATATAAACCTGTAGATGCTATTAAAACAAATGAGTAAGCTCCTGTCTCACAGAATTATCTTTTTAGTGCACCCCTTCTTCTGATGCATTTGATGTATTTTCATTATCATTGCTTTTGTGCACTGCAAGCAACAGCTAACTTAAATACTTATTTTTCCTCTCATTATGTCCTCATAGATACATTGTTGACTTCTTCCTTGTGATTACCCAGTTGGGCTTTTGTAGCGTTTATTTTGTATTCTTAGCTGAAAATATGAAACAAGTAAGTACAACAAAAAATTGTTTGGATGTGCGCTATGGTCTTGCCCTTTTTCTCTTTTGGTATGACAGACATGCTTTCCCTGTTTAAACTCTTTGTGCGTGCCTGTGGGTCTCATCTGTGGTTCTTCTTCATAAGACTGAACTATTGCATTCTGCTCTAAATGCCCTTGACCAGGGCCGCAACTAGGATCTGTGTCACCCGGGGCAAACATGGATTCCGTGCCCATTTTGGCGCCCCCCCACTCATTTTGGCACCCCCCCAGCGCTCATTTTGGCGCCCCCCCAGCACGGTGCCAGGGGCACATGCCCTGATTGCCCCCCCCCAGTTGTAGCCCTGCCCTTGACCGCTCTTCAAAAGCTTCTTGCTTCCATAGAAAGGAGTAGCCCAACTGCTGAAGGATGCATTGTGGTTCTAATTGGTTCCCTTATTTCTTGGAAGCCCAAGAGACCATATTTGGAGTACTTATGTTCAGTTCTGGGCATCCCATTTCCAGAAGGATATTGATAATTAGAGGAAGTTCAGAAGAGATAACAAAAATGATACAGGGACTCGAGCACGTGGCCCATGAGGATACGCTGGAGGAATTTGGGATGTTTAATTTGAAAGGAGCTGAGGGCAGATATGATAGCTGTGCTTAGGTATATGAAGGGGAAGATGGCCAAGAACTATTTTCTTCATGGCCACAGAAACTGGGACCAGAAATAAGTACAAGCTGCAGCTATCTAGATTGTGTTTACATCTAAGGAAAAACTTTCTGAGGGAATGGTCAGGTTATGGAGATTGTGGTCTCTTGATCTGTGGGAGTTTTTTTAATGGAGGCTGGATAGCCACCTCTCATGGATTGTGAAATTGGTTTCCTGTGCCGTGCAGACTGTTGGACCAGATGATACTTGTACAGTAGTCCCCTCCAACTCTACAGTTTTATGATTCAAGGTGCTTGTTGTTGGCTTTTACTTGTAAAGCTTTAAATGCTTGGATTAAGCATATCTAGAGGGTTTCTAAACATATCTAGACAGAACATTTAGGATGGCCTGGTTTCTTCACTCTGACTTTAAATATAGCATAGAAAGTTTTCATTCAGATGTGGAGGGCTTCAGCAAGGATATTCCACATGCATAGAGTAGTTTTGCCCAGGATGGTACCTACCAGGGGAACCCAACCTCAGACCTCATAATCCTCAGCTAGCTTTCCAACAGCCCATACAGGTTGGAAATTCCTTGGATGACCGCAGAATAGGAACAAATATTTTTGGCTCGTTATTCTTGTCTGAAATTGTTCTTTTAGAGACAGTTCTGAACTGTTTTCAGGATTAGAGAGGCTTAAGGATTAGAATGGGAATGTTTGACTCCCAGAAGCTTCTTGATCCCATTTCTATTCTTAAAGCTCCTGAAAGTTGGAAAAACAGAGATTTCAGGTTCTTTTGGGGGGTGGGGATGGGAGGGATAGTTGTGGTTAAGTGGGGAGAGGCTTTGCGCAGATTCTTGTAGTGGACCAGTTGTGCCTGTTCCTGAATCAGGAGGCCCTTCAGACAGTCACTCATGCCCTAATTACCACATGAATGGACCACTGCAGTGGGCTGCCCACTTGGAAGCTAGAGCTGGTCCAGAATGCAGGGGCACAGTCAATAATTGGGCATGCTTCGGTATGACTGTGTGACACCACTGGGTGCAATTCAAGGTGTTTGTTACCACCTATGAACCCCTTCATGACATAGGGCTTGGCTGTTTGAAGGATGTCTACATTTGGTATCCTTGCTTTTATTGTTTCCTGCTTTTTAAATATAAGCCAGCCAGAGTCGTTGAAAGTCACGTGGCCTCTAAATCGTATAAATTCCCAAAATGGATTTTGATAAAAAACCCAAAATATAGCTGCATCAAAACTGGGACGTTTTGCTGCCACGTGTTTAGCCGTGTGATCTTGAAACTGAGAATTTCCTATTTGCTTCAATAGAAAATTTAGAATTGGAATTGGGATCCAATTTAGATACTCCTTTTAACTGTAGGGGGAGCCCAAAGGATTCTATTCCTTCAGCTGCTAATTGTAATTCTGTTTCTCAGAGGTAAAATACTTTATCTTCACCCTCTAGAGGACACATGCATGTAAGTCACAGAAGATTACTCTGGATAACTAATTATTGATCATGGTCCACCTCTTTTATATTGTCATTCATAGATTCTGCTCAGAATCTTGTCAGCTTGCATCCTTTGCATGGATCTTTTTGCTCTGGTTGGCACTCCATGATGTTCTCGTGTTCCCTTCAAATATGTTGCTATGGCAGTTTCCAGACTTAAGTTGACCTGGAGGGTGACAAGCTGGAGAAAGCAAGTTTACTTTGCTCACACATAATATACAGATAAAACAGTAAGCTGGTAATATTAGCATAGACCTTGTGGTGTGGTCCACACGTTAGACTATGCTGTATCTTGTTTTAACCATATTGAAAGATCCATTCCAATCTGAGACAGCCTTGCCTTTTCTTTCCCAGTGGCTTCCATTTGCTGTCATTTGCCTGATCACTGAGAGAGGGTCAGTTTTGCCATTAATACCCCCTGCTTGATTCTTTTTGCTCTTCTCCTTATTTCATCTGAAGTCCTATTCTGACAGTGCTTGTAAAAAAAAAAGTGATAAACTAGCCTAAGGTGTCTGAGTATGTAGGAAGAAAAATGGCTAAAGCACCATTCCTTGGTAGGAATAAGACCCCTGAACTTGAATCTCTGCGTGCTGCAGGATAAAGCAGTTAAAACATTTAAAGATGATAGTTTGCGTTCCTTTAAGTAATGAATGCAATTTTGAAATGCTTCTCTCTGTCAATTAAAACATCAACAAAAAAAGGAAAGGATAAAGTCTCCTTTGTGGACTTTGAAGAAGTGGGATAGAAAGAGTATTGATGCTTTTGAACTTTGGTGTTGGGGAAGACTCCTGAGAGTACTGTGGACAGTCAAGAAAACAAACCAGTGGATCATCAAACAAATCAACCCAGAGTTCTCACTCAAGACACAAATGACCAGGCTCAAGTTACCCTACTTTGGACACATTATGCGAAGACTGGCTCTCTGGAGAAGGCCCTTACGCTGGGAAAGGTGGAAGGAAAGAGAAGAGGAGGAGGACCAGCAGCAAGGTGGAGGGACTTGGTTACAGTAGCAGTGAATGCACTGTTGGAAGACCTGAACGACCAGGTTGGAACAGATCCTCCTGGACAATACCTACACGTGGTTGCTACAAGTTGACACTGACTTGAGGGCACATAATTAGGTCTCCTTTGAGTCAAGCTTGACTCGTGGTGACTTCAAGAGTCTGTCCATGTAGTTTTCTTGGTAACCATACAGAAAACGCTTGCAGTTGCCTTTTCGAGGGATGTTCCCCCCTTCCCCCAATTTCCCAGTCTAACCTCTAGTGGGACTTCCTGGTAGCTTCCCATATGATGATCAGGCAAGGTTTCTAGGTGTTGCTAAATTGGGACAATGTATTAGGCCAGGAGTTTCCTATTCTGCTTACTGTGAGTTCTGTGCAATTTTATGCAGACTGAAGGAACTTTTTGCATTTTCCCCCCTCTGACTTTCCTAAGTCATTCCTCTGGTTCTCATGAGGAGCTTAGGCTGCTGTCCCCACTTCTATAATGCACGCACCAAGATTTCACTAATGTATAGCATAAATTCACCATCGGTTGGTTTTAATTGGTCTGATTATTTTCATCCATTTACAGAATCCATCTAGTTTCTTTGACTCAGTTATCCAATCACTGTGCCAGAGTTTGTATTACACCAAGGATTAAATTTATCCTGGGATTCTCCTTGGGTTACATTGGTTGCATTCAGGCAGCCTTCCAATTCATGGTTTAGAGAGAATTATAAATTGACTTCCAGTCATAATGTGCTAGGCTACTAACATTGGCCTGCAATCTTAACCTGGGTGCATTGCTCAAGCTGTAGTCTGTGTCCATATGTAATGACAAAGTCTGCTTCAAACAAACAAGAAAATATTCTATCAGCCTGAGTGCTTAAGAGTAGGTCGGTGAGTGCCTGGAGAACTGCAGGATGTGAGTCTGCTTGCACAGCAGCTTCTTTCTCCATACAAATTCATTCTTGCATTTGCTTTCTGCACATTGAAACAGGATATGGTTTAGCTTTGCATGCAGCTTCCCCGCCGTTACAGTGTTTGTTTCCTCTCTTGTTTAACTTCGTAATTTCCGCCCCCTGGCGGTCTTAAAGCAACTGTTTGTTAAACTGCAGTGGTTCTCCTTTTCAACTTTGCTTTTGGGATAGCCATACTAAGGTCATTCCATAGTATTATCAGATGTTACATTCCACCTGTGAAGGTCACTGTACCATTTGCATTGTTTTCTTTATCACTGCTGTAACAATTCTGGGCATATATAACCCAATCTTGCTTAGTTTGGGGGTGTTTTGCATTCTTTTGGCCAGGAGCCCAGTGATTATTGCAGTTGTCAATAAAAGATAGGTTGTTGCAGCTATCTCCCAATGCTTTGGTTCCTTCTTGAAGTGGGCATTTTCCCCACACCTGGAAATAAAATCTGTCACTTGCTGCTGGAGAATATTCCAGTGCATCATTGCCTCCCATTTCTTTCACTCCCTTTCTGTTTTCTCTTTCCCCGACTGCCCATGAGCAAACCCGTCCTCATGGAATTATTTTGGCTCCTCACTGTGTTTTCTAAGTTTCTTCTGACTTCTGCAAATCTTGGGATCCCCTCAAACCTGTCTCTGTCCTTTTGTGGGTAGTGCTATTTTACCTGTGTAACGTTTGATCCAGAATGTAGGAGACAGACAGGCAGAAAGAAAGAAAGCAACATCAAGGCATTCTTTATGCTCTCTCTAGTATAATATTGGTGGCTTTTACTGACAACTTTTGATGCTTTTTTATTGTTCTCAGTGCATAGAACCATAGAATAGACTTTCATTCAGAGCCTTTTATATTGGTATCCAGGGGGCTCCAGAATGCACCACTTGTCCAGCAGCCTTTTTTAAGATCTAAGCCTTGGTCTCATTTCTGTCTATTGTTCAGTTTGTTATCATCTAATCTTTGTGTTTATTTATTTACTAAATTTATATGCCTCCTGACTCCTAGTGATTCTGGGCAGTTTGCAGATTGTTAAAAACATGAAAACAAGAAAACAACACAAAACAAAAAAGAACAAAGATGGCAGAGATAACAAACCTGGATGGGAACAAAGAAAAAGAAGAAAAGGGGGCTTCAATCACACTCACCAAAGGCATGCTGGGAGGGTTATAACTATAGTGACCATCCGTCCTTTATTTCAAAGGACCGTCCTTTATTTCAGAAAGCTGTCCTTTACATGTATTTATCTTTCAAAAACTCACTTTTGTCCTTTATTTTGGTCATCAACTTTTACCATACAAAAGGTGCCACTTAATGCACAGTCTGACGGCAGAAATCCTTTTTAATACTTGCTTCTTATAACTTCATAGCTATGCTTTTTAGATATTTTTATTAGAATATGCGTTTTTGTAACGTTTCACTTGGTTTTGCTCTTGAATTTTCCTTTGTAAAGGAAAGTTATAGATGTAAACCTTTTTTTTTTTAATCCTTATGAACCTCTTCCAGATTTGCCCCTTTCTCAGGATTGCATTTTTTCCTAGAAGATATGGGCACCGTAGTTATGTCACAAGTCCTACAGGTCAGCCTTACTGAACATGTATCAATACAGTTCCACTTTTCCCTTTCTCTCTCTCTCTTTTGGGGTGCAAATTCTATGAAAGCTTTTTGTGCTAGTTAGGTCAAACATTGTTATGGGGATGAGCAGAATAAAACTCAAATTATACTGCCATACAGCTCTCCGCGCAGGTACGTTGACTTTTATGCTGACAGTCTGTTAGGTCTAATAATGCAAAAGCCTGGCTAAAAATGTTTACATTCCATCATAATGAAAAACAGTAGGATCCCAAAGAGGATTAATAGCATATCGTATCTGCCAAAAGGATACCAGATGTTTACGTAATAAAATATTTCCCATGCTCAAAGAATTGTTCAGGTCCCTCAGGAAATTATTAGGGAGTCCCCGTGGAACAACCTGTTATCCCTATGAATTAATAGGGAATAGACTGAATGGTCAAAAATGTTTTCTTTTTCTGTGGGGTGATTAACACTGGATAAAGCTGTAGGAGACTTTTGATTGGACATCCCATTCCAAGCAGACATCTCTGTTCCTGTGGGCTAGCATTATATTTTCTCTCGGTTGGAGGAAACTCTTAAAGGAAATTGCAATTCTAAGCCCAAACTTCTGTTTTTTTAAATGCAATGTAAGACAGTTTATAGTGTTCAGAATTCTCCCTGTGTGAATCTTGAATCTTATTCCGGGACAATAAATACTAATCTTATTAATGCAGTTAATGATAAATTGTGGTGGGAGAAAGGGTTGTTTACATAAGCAGTTCTGATTTTATAAACCAGGACATTCAGAGTTGTCTAAGACGGCCTTCGCAAACTTGGTCTCTTCCAAATGTATTGGGACTTCAGTTCCCAGAATTTGCAGCCAGCTGCTACCATGTATGGAGATGGTGGGTACAGGTTGCTAAGGGGTCTAGATTGCTTTTGGATTCTAAATTACAGTGAGTGTCAGCCCTCCAAGGTAGACCAGCCTTCATTCAAAACTCGCTCCCCTTCGTCTACACCATTTGCACAGGGAAAGGGGAAGCAGATTTTGACAGCTAAACCCAGAATCTCCCAAGCAAAAAGATGGTGTGAGGTTAGCCGTTTCAGCCCACTCTCCCTTGACCTGTGAAAACCCATTGGCTTGTGTACGCAAAGGGGGAGTAGGTTTCTTAGATTGGCTAAATCAGGACGTTTTGGTCAACTGGCTGGGATATTTAGCTTGAAGCCGAAAACCAGGCCAATCCTGGTCAAACCAGGATTGATGGTAAGCCTAGTAATAGAAAGGCTGGAACTATACCAAATTTTGTTACAAGATATAAAAGACTTTCAGGTCAAACTGAAACTTACTAACTCTTGTTGAAAAAGTATAAGCTGGTGCAATTACAAGAGAGGAAAATCTTTCTTACAGTCTATACTTCTTTGCTTTACTGAAGAAGTCTTACAATCACTGTAGGTCTAGGAGGACCTGGAACAGGGACCTGGGAATCTTCCCTCTATTAAAAACTTGTCTATGCCTCAAGTAGACTGTACTTGTATGTATAGTAGATTCCAGTGTGCTTACACATAACTCCTTGCTCCACAAGACATTTTTTTTTCTTTTAAAAGTTGTTAGTAATAGGATGCCAACATTCTGCAAAACACTGGCCTTTCAAACCACGTTATTTCCAAGACGCTTCTGAGCCTCCTGTAGGCCCCATTTACATAGTTAGGAAATAAAACGTGGTGGTGTTCGAAGCCCAGTGCATTGTTTGGAAGTGATCCCACCTACTAGAGAATTGGGATGAGAGCATCCTAAGGGACCAGCCTGTGCAGTAGGGAGTGACCTCACAGTTTATTTTCTAGTAACTATGGCAAGATGCTCTGTGAAGGCCCATAACATGCTATCAGAATTCATGGAATCATAGAATTGTGGAGTTGGAAAGGACCACACAATCATCTAGTCCAACCCTGTGCAATGTGCAGGGAAACCAACTAAACAATCCTCTAGCGTTGCTTTCCTCTGAACCACTTCTTACATATTATATACAAGTAGTCCTCACTTAGTAACCACAATTGGGACCGGCAACTCTTGCTAAGCACTGTGGTTGCTAAGCGAAACAACATGTGATCGAGATGGGCTGTGACCGCACTTCCCCTTCGGTTGTTAAGCAAAACAGCACGGGACCGTGACTTACGATTTGACTTCCAACTTCTCTGTTAACTCTGCTTGCACAAACCAGTTGTGAAGCATACAAATGACAATCACGTGACTGCGGGACACTGTGATGGTGGTAAATGTGAGGACTGGTCACAAAGCTATTTTTTTTTACATCATCATAACTTTGAATGGTAGTTAAACAAGGCAGTCTGTAAGCAAGGACTATAGTTCTAACAATGCCAGATGTGCTAATCTCTTTCTCTCTGTTTATGGCAGGTTTGTGAAGGATATTTTCATACTAAATCAGCTGCTATGAATACCACAGGAAGCACTGGCACCTCAGACAAAAGGACCATTGATTTGAGATTATATATGTTATGCTTCCTTCCATTCATAATCCTCTTGGTTTTCATTCGAGATCTTAAGCATCTGTCTGTGTTCTCATTCCTTGCAAATTTAGCCATGGCCATCAGCTTGATCATGATTTATCACTATGTTGTACTGGTGAGTCAGGAATTAGTTCTCCACTCTTTGGTTTTTCAGTGTCACATTTGGTTGACCATCTAGACCCTGATCCTTTCTAGTGAGATTTTGGTTCTCTGTGTGCGTACCTTCACACAAGTACCAAAGGTGGTTGAAACTATCTCAGCTGCACATTCCAGAAGACAGCCATGGCAAACAACTACCTTCATGTAAGCTGATTTGAGCCTTTCTGATTTGGTGGCCATGTAACAAGAACAAGAACAGCAGCAACAGTATTTTTTCCAAAGAAAACAGTATGACCCTGACCTTGAAGTCATCAGGAGTTGTGCTAGACTTGAGGGGTTCTACACCTTAATATTATCCCTCATCCTACCCACTGTTGATTGCATAGAAGACCACTTTGCTTTTGAAAATTGTAGGAAATGAGATACAGTACTAATATGGTCAGGCCCCCTCATTGGATATGAGTTTGGTTATGTCAGTAGGCATTAGGCAGCTTCTTTGAAGAAATTGCTGCTCTTGAAACTACTGTGAAATTTGGTGCAGATGCATATCCTCTCTTTAATGTCTCTCCCCAGGGTTTATCTGAACCTCGAAAACTGATTCTGGTGGCTGGATGGAACAGGTATCCCCTTTTCTTTGGCACAGCTATATTTGCATTTGAAGGAATAGGAGTGGTGAGTATTTGCTTTAGAGTTAAGGCTCTGCATAAATCAGCTCAAATTCAAATAGGTTTCTCTTCCCTGTATTGTAGTAGCAGAATGAGATGTTCTGTAAACATGTGATTCCCAGTTTTAGGGATATCTGGAGGAAACTGATTGGAAAGTTGTTCTCTATGCTATGTAGGAGAAAGGAAGGAAACAAATAGAGCTGGGTGGGATATGCACAAGGGTTGTTGCAGGAGAGGGGGAACAGAAGCAAGAAGGCATATGAATTTCATGCCAACCTAGATTGCCTGTTGGGAGGCCTGCAAGCAATGGCACCTGCAGAAGCTTGGTGCTTTCATTAGAAATCAGCACTGCAATGTTGCACTGCCGGCTCTACCCCATTAGATCCTCTGTGCATGGCCTGCATCACAACTGTGTGACATTGCTTTATCATTCTACTGCCTGCAAAACTGAGAATTGTGTAGCTCAGTGTTCTCCAACATCTGGGCACCCTGCAGTTGTGTGAACGTCATCACCCAGAAGTCCCCAGCCACCATGGCTATTGTTGAGAATTCTGGAAGTCGAAGTCCACATACCTGGAAAGATCCCAGTTTGGGAAAGAAGGCTTCAGTCTTTCATTGTAACTGACATGTACTGTAGGTAGAAGTTCTTTGTTGCTTAGTTATAAGAGATTTACTCTGAACATTATAAGATTAAATTTTAAGAACAGGCTTTTAAAAAGAAGCTGAGATAAAAAACAGCAGCTGTTTCTCCTCTAATTCTCCTCCTACCATCTAAATCTGAGTTTATGATTCCACATAGAACGAATGTTTCCAAAAATTTATTACTTAGTGCATCTTAATGCAATAGGGCCTTTTCTCAATTTGTCCCCAGGACATTTTTGATAAGAGCACAAAAATCTTAGAATAAAAGGCTGTTGTATTTGAATGCCAGTCTACCTTCTGCTTTCTGCCTTTCTTTATATATTACACGCTTTGGCAGAAATGATTAATCCTTCTTTGAATCTGTCAGCCTAGATTACTTCTGCCTTAATTCACGGAAAGATTTGTAAGATGTTGTCTTGAGTGTGAAATCTTCCTTTAGCTTTCTCTTAAACCAATAAGCAAAGTATGTTTTGGCTCTCACTGTTGAGAAGAACACACACTCAGCAGGGGTGTCTGTGAGAAATGATAAAAAAAAGTCAAGATGGTGGCTGCAGCAATATGATCAAAGCTCCATTTGTTTGATATGTGCATCATGAGAGTATGTGGGTAGATCTTGTTGAATCTCTACAGCTTGTGGCTAAGGGTCAGTTTGCAAGTAGATCCCCGTTCTAATAACTAGCAAAGCCAACATAAACTGCATTAAGCAGCAGCAGATGATGCGCCAACATTGCACAATTGCTATTTAGATGTAGAATTTTCATGGTTTGATTGTGTTGATTTTTAATTTAATTACTGTAAATTGCCCAGAGTTGTGTGAGCTGGGCAGTAGGTAAATATCTGGGGAAGCTGATTAATAAAAGAGAAGTTTCACAATTGTGTTTTTGCATATAAATCATAAACAACACTCTTTTAGCACAGAGCACACAGTCCTGCTTATGCAGCAACTGATTGCAAATTTTGCTTCAGGAACATGGGAGGTAGACTTGAAAGGGCAAGTCAGATTGGCAGTCTTTGGCTTGGTGCTTACCCAAATGGGTGGATTTGCAGCTCTGTGGCCTCCATGTTGACTTTTCAACAATCTTTTTCCCTTTCCTGTTTGGGCCACAGCCCTGTAGCTTCTTGAAAAGGTGGGCAACATTTTAATGGCTGGAGGCTACACTTCACATTTCTTGGCAGGGCTTTGGGCTGCAAAGTTGATGAAGACAACTTGCACATGTGGTGCACAGCTGTTCTTTGTGTCTGTATGTGTAGTTTCTCTCTTTAAAACTCTGCTATGCCTCCTGGAGTAACAGTACTTTTTCCCCACCTCAAAATGGGATGCCTCAGTGTTAATCAGAAGGGGCTTTTCCTATTTGAGTTGCATACAGAGGAGAAGTGAGTAGGAGAACATCACAGTGTGATTGGCAGAGGTTGCCAACTTCAACTTCTTCCGCATTTAAATGTTGTAACAGCAGGTTGCTGATTACTTTGCAGATATTGACACGAGATTCTGAATACTGGGGATAAACGTGGGTCAGTCATCTTTCATACTATGCTTGGAAAAAATATGAAAAGACAGAGGAGGGGAATTAAAATGAAGCAAAACGGAAGTATCTAGAAGCATAAATTTCCAGCCATACCAAGAAACAATTATTAGGAGTATGGGGGTCATTAACAGAGTCAACATCTAACTTGTCTATTTAAGTAGCTATATAAGGAAGATTTGGGGAATGGTCTGTCTTGAGGAGCTTCACTCACCCTCTTCGTGGTCAAAGAGAAGATAGTAAGCTTTTCAGCTGTTGCTACTCTTATGCAAGTGGAAGTAAAAAATCCTTAGCAAATCACCTGGAGATCTCCTAGTACCCTGCCGTCTTCTGTCTGCCCATCCATAATACTGGACGTACTACGTAATTCACATAAGCAGTAAGGGCTGCTTAATACTTCAGTTCTTTCTCACTAGTTAGTTCAAATCAACAGGCTATATACTTACTTGTATTGGTGTTTCTTTAGGCTGCAGGGGTATGCAGCAATTTGTGAAATCTGTTCCATGGAAATGGAAGTCCCTCATCAAGAATGGAAGGCAAATTGATAGAATTCTGGGGCAGAAACCCTTGTAGACTGAGAGGTGGGATGCTGACTAGAAAGTAACAGAAAGCAAGACTGGACTCTCCAGAGATTTTGAGAACTTGCTGAAGTTTATTCTCCCAATCCTTTGAGCATTTAGGGACAGGAGTTGACAACAAAAAGAGACTCTCTGAAGCCTCTGCAGTCCAAACCAAGAACTCAACGTCACTCTCAAAATATCTAACCAAGGAAGTAAATGGATCTGGCATTGGCAATTTGAGGCTTGTTCTCCTGCACCAACAGTCTCAAGTAGCCTTCCAGAATCAACTGTGAGCATATAGACAACTCCTTCCTTGAGTAGTCTCCGGCCCAGCGAGTAAGGCTTTCCTAAATGAGGAACCCGTTCTCTTCTCTGCCTTAACAGTGAGCTGAGTCCCAATAAGGCAGCATAGAAGGTAGGGGAGTTCATTTATACAGGCCTGATAAGGATAACCCAGCAGGTGCTTTCTCTGCAACTTCTCCCTCAAGGTTCTTCTCAAGCCCCCCGTACCTGCCTTTTCTTCAGAGCTGCCTTTAGGCTTAGCAAGCACTGAGCCTGCAGGCACTTATGGAGCAGTGGCTTACGCCCAAGGAGTCTGGTGTTTTCCCTTCACCACAGATTCATCAGGAGCCGCTGACAACTGAATATTTGATGCCCGCATAAGATTATTTTTTCATTTGAAGAGGGCCAGAGTTGTTCAGTTGGTGCAATTACATGCATGAATTTGCTGTAGCAGTGCCATTTCACACTGCAGCTCTCAAAAAGTGAAAATTAATATAATTTAATACGTTTTTAAATATAAAGCGTTTTCCTTGCTTATTGGTGGATTTTCCTCCTAGGATTTGGACTTTGTTTAGAGAAAGCGTTATCCTCCATTTAAACTTCGTTTTTGTTAAATGGTCTTAATCCTGTACAGCAGCTGTTGGCAGCCGTTTCAGGCAGTGGGTAACACTGTGCCATCTTTTGAGAGTCTGATATCATAAAATGTCAAGAAATTCTCTGTTCAGGGATCTGGTGTGAAACGCTGAATTCTTGCACAAACTCAGGCAAAAATTCTTGCACAACTGCTGACCTTTCAGGGCATTGGGAAATTTTGTGCTATGTAATTAATAACTGATTTGAATAATCTATTAATTTAGGGATTGATGGATGCTATCTAGGGATATTTATTTCCTCCAGGAAATAAAGCCAGACTGCTCACTTGAGGGGCAAGTGATAAGGGGCATATTGAGGGGCATATTAAAGGCAAAACTGAAATACTTTGGCCACATAAGGAGAAGACAGGACACCCTGGAGAAGAAGATGATGCTGGGGAGAGTGGAGGGCAAAAGGAAGAGGGGCTGACCAAGGGCAAGATGGATGGATGATATTCTAGAGGTGACGGACTCGTCCCTGGGGGAGCTGGGGGTGTTGACGACCGACAGGAAGCTCTGGCGTGGGCTGGTCCATGAAGTCACGAAGAGTCAGAAGCGACTAAACGAATAAACAACAATCTAGGGATATTACAAATAGTCTATGGATACCAACTTTCTCAACTAAATTTTATACAGATAAAATTTAAACTTAAGAAGTATGGTATTTTATGATAGTAAGGACTACCTTGGTTCTATTTGTAAGCTAGTATTAAACGTTTTCTAGGTATTGCTAAGAAAATTAAAACTGTTGAAGCAAAATCAAGTGAATCTTGATCTGAATGTAAGTTTCTGTAGTCTTAGCACTTCCCTAACTCTCTCCTGTAACTGATGAAGAAAGTAAAGATATTGGTTTTATTTTTTTCAGTTGTAAAACTCAGAGCAAGGAACGAAGGATTTTTCTTCCTTAGCCAATTTCTTTAAATTGGTCCATTCTCAAAGCTGCCATTTGAGATGCATTTTATCTTACAAAGAACATAACAAGCTGGGATAGATATGCTTAGCTGTTAAACATTTTTCTTCTCTCATTTTTGAATAACCAGCTTCAAATATTATTTTGAGGTGTCTTGGAGTTGTACAGTCTTATAAATGCTGATGTTTAAGGTGCTACATTAGAATCCCCCCCCATGTCTTTGGTCAACTTATTTCTAGGCTGTGGCCTTCCCTCTAATTTCATGCAGTCTTTTTCCAAAAGCTCTCTGCACTCAAATCAGTTCACATCCTTGCAAAGAGTGATTGGTCCTATACTTGGCAGAAAAGAGACTCAGAAATAGAGGAAATAAAGAGGGCACCTAAAAATCTGAGAATGAATAGCCCATCCATCTTTGGCTCTGCCTCTTTCCACAGTATTTTTTCACGTGCAAATGGCTGAAGAAAATACGGTTATTGAAGAACAAAAAAGCTACACTGTGGGTGTCCTTGAGATCCTCTTCAGGGGAAATCTCCAGTGTACCTGGGGGAACATTGCAAAGTTGGCCCAGAAAAATAGCAGTTCTTGCTTGATACAGGATTGAATACGTGGGAAAATTGCACACAGTCTGCACTGAGACATAGTCTGGATCATCCACCTTTGACTTAAGAGCCAGTTTGGTGCGGTAGTTAACTCATCCAGTTAGAAACCAGGAGATTGTGAGTTCTAGTCCCACCTTGGGCATGAAGCCAACTGGGTGACCTTGGGGTAGTCACTCTCTCTCACCCCTAGGAAGCAGGCAATGGCAAACCACTTCTGAAGAACCTTGCCAAGCAAACGGCAGGGACTAGTCCAGACAGTCTCCAGGAGTCAACAGTGACTAGAAGGCACAATTTAAATTAATTAATTAATTAAATTTATTTGGATTTGTTAAGGCTGCCCAACTTCCAGAAGACTCTGGGTGGCATACAATAAGTCCAATACACGTATTAGAAATACAGCTAAAAACATGACTGCCCAGACCCAAACAGCACTCCCCAACATGCAAGAAAAACTCAACAGGGGCTCCACAGCCACCTAAGCCCAGGGCTGGGAACAGAATGAGGTCTTAAGAGACTTCCAGAAACCAGGGAGAGTGGGAGCCATGTGTCTGTCCAGGGGTATTCTGCTCCAGAGGGCAGGGGCTGTGGCGTAGAAGGCACATTTTCTTGATCCCCTAAGATGACATTTAATTGATGGGATCAGAAGCGCGCCCACTCTTACAAACCTCAGCTATTGTGATTTGTAAAGTGTGGTTTATGGCTTAGCGTAACATATCAACCTGGCTCTCTCCTCATAAAATATCAACCTTGTCCCTCTCCTCAGACTGCAAAATATTTTGGGCCAGTCCTGCTGAAACTCAGGAGAACTGCTCATTGATAAAGTCAAGATAGCTATTGTAATGATTTTCCTAGTAAGTACAAAGACTAGGTTTAATTTAGGTCAATCACTTTTAATCCCATCTTTGGGTATGGTATATTTGAGTCACCACATCATTTCTTTAAAATCTCTTTCTTACACGGCTTCTTTTTCACAATCTTTTTGGGTGTGGGTGAGCAATCCATGATCAGTGGGATGCAATTGATTTCTAGGTCCAGAGCCCTCAATGTAACGCTGCTGAAATCTGATTGTGTAATCAGTTGTATCTGATGTCTAGGATACTTGGAAGAATAGCGTAGGTCAGCCTACCTAATTCTCATACCCTCAGGTTGTATTGCGATTGCATTTTTTTTCAAAGTTTGCAGCAGTTGAGTTGGAAAAAGCCAATTTAAATCATTCTGAAAATTTGTAGGAAGAAACTATTCAGACACAAAACTCTTCTTTGATCATTTCTTATCCTCACCTTGTATCCTCTCTTTTTCAGGTGCTCCCCCTCCAGAATAGGATGAAAGAAGTTGACCGCTTCCCATTGGCACTCAACATTGGCATGGGAATCGTGATGGCCTTGTATATTTCATTAGCCACCCTGGGATACGTACGCTTTGGGGACGAAATCAAAGCCAGCATCACTCTCAACCTGCCACAAGATCGATGGTTAGTAGAAGCATGTTAAGACTTGATAGGTTTCTGAACAAAAAGTATAGAGAACTATAGATGGCATTAAGAGAAAAGCAGATAGTTGCGGTCAGGTTTTTAACCAGCAGACATGATTAATTTAAGCAAGTCCTGTAAGGGAGAGGAAAGCTCATAAAGAGGCTGCCTGCTGTTTGAGAATTTTATGTGATCAAGAAAGCAGCCAAGGCTGTCATGAGTAAGGATGGCGAGCTGCATTTCTTGGTTTTCTGAAGACATTTCCAAATGTCTCTCCTTAATTTCTTGTTCCTCCCTCTTTCGATGGAAGTAGGAGTTTGTTAGGATTGGTGTCCTAACAGCCAGGAACCACGCTGAGACAAGGAACTGGTCTCTAATGTTTTATTGCTTGTACATAACAGGAATCCTAACAAACTGAAGAAGCGTGGGAAAAACCCAGACACATAAACCCCAAGGGTTAAGGCGGTCCCGATCTTTGTCTCTTTGAATGGCCGCCCAACTCCTCAGTGCTACGCATGCACTTAACAGTCTGGATGGGAGCCCCCTGCTCGCCATCCTTACTCATGACAAAGGCTGTGTATAAGAGATCTGTCCTAAAAACAAAACAGGGAAGAAATTCTTGAGAGAAATAGATGTTATTGTGGTGTGGAGTAAGTGGCAATGCTTGCTTTCCTAGTGAAGTGTCTAGAAACACACGATGTATCCATTTCATCAAAACCAGTGTGAATCTGGATCATGTCTAGAAGGACAACTATCCAGCACTCCATGTACACTACCTTGAGTTCCATCATGGAAGAGAAATGGCTGTAAATGCATGAAATACACTAAAACAAAGTTGTTCCTGTTAAAGGAAGCCCCATAAAGAGATGAAACCCAGCAGACTTAAATCTGCAATTTTTGATTCTTTTAGTATCCTTGTAACTACAAGGTATTCTCCATAATTGGTGTGAGGAAGCTGATGACCCGACATGTTGCCGCCACACAGACCTTTTTCTTCTGGAACTTAATGATTGGAATATGTAGGAGAGTTATCTTTATTAGGGCTGTTCAGAGATCCAGGCAGAAAAAGTGGTTGGAAGAGTATGTGGGTATGCATTTGGGGGGGATACCTTGAAACAGCTATCTGTTTTCCTGGGCCTGTGCAGCTGGCGTGTTTAAGACATTCCTGACAAGTGCTCATTCTTACATCAAATCACATTTTGCTATTCAAATTTAAATATGCCAGCTCTGATCTTTCTCTATTCTCACTGTAATTTAGCCAGCGTATGCAAGGTCTCACCTTTGGGTTATAATCCTAAACTCACAGGTAGCTTTAGTGGGACATGAATTTTGGAATAATTGTGTGTAGGAGTGTGCTGCAGCACTTAATGCCTCTAATAGTTGCCAGCAATATTCTTGTGGGGGCTGTCTACAAGCAATGATAAGACTTAAGCTGCCCTAGTAATTCTGAAATACTTAAAACTTGACATGGAGGTTCCATTCACTGGTCTCTATTTTTGGGGGGTGGGAGGGAATGAAGCTCTAGACACACACACACACACACACACAAAAGATTAATTGCTCTATCCCTAATGGTACCACTGTTATACCATTTTTATATATTTGCTTTATAGATTTTTAATTTTTACACATCACTGATTTTTTTCAAGATGGTCAGTTTGGAGACAGATTTTGAGTCTTGAAATGGGAAGAAAAGAATATCTGGTTTTAAACCACCGAGGAGGGAGAGTTGGGCTGATTTAGAATAATGATACCCTTCCCTCCAAAATAATAACAACCAAAATGACAACAACAAAAGGGAAAAGACAAGAATTCTAACAAATGACTTGCTTTTAAATCTGGAACCAATTTATAAGCAGTTAAAAAGATCCTGGCTTTTTTCTTCTTTTTGCACTTTTACTGGAACGGGAGAGATTTCAGTCTCTTCTGAGAAGGCAAACCAATCTGCCTTTGGATTTTGCTTGCATAAGAATTACTAGCCACGTTATCAGTGTGGGAATCCTCTCTTACCAATACTGCCTGATCCGTGCATGGAACATGTTGCACATCCATAATCCACAGCTTTTCAAAAAACAGTTGCTTTTTTGGATCAGAGCAAAAAGCTTGACTAGAACCAGTAAGGCAGCTCTAAGTCAGAGAAAGCACGCAAAACTGAAATGTACATCTAGATTGTTTTCCTCTGGACCTGGTTGTTAGGCAGATTTGACACTATTGGGTGGTCCAGCCCCCGACTGAAGCTTGTATGCCTTGTCCATTCATGGACCTGGAGTACCCATCTTCTGGCAGAGGTGTTGTGTGGTGGGAAACAGTGGGGCAAAGGTAGGCAATAAAGAAGTAGTGTGGGGAGGTGGTGGGAAAGGAAGGCATGTGGTTTTGGAGAGCTGCAGGACAACTGTGGGGAATGAATGAGTGGGCACCAGGGAAATGGGTCAGGTGAGTGCGAAACCTGGTGGTGAAGAGGTAGGGCAGTGGATCTGTTGGGTGACTACTGGGTGGCAGTGAACAAGTAAAATGCTCAGTGACAGAAGGGTTGAAGGTGGGTGTGGTGCAGCAGGTGGGAGGATAAAGGAAGACTGGGTTGATTGAGCTCAGGTGGGCCAGGTGTGTTTTCCATGCTTGAATTCAAGGCCAGCAGTGGCTAAGGGGAAAAAGTGCTGGGAATATTGGTGGGCCTGCTGATTCATAGGCTTTGTGAACATACAAGAGGAGAGAAACATGCCAGTCCTGCCTAGTTGCCCTTTAAGGCTCTTTCCAATTTGTCTTGGTTGAAACCTGAATCACCCTAAGTTATCTGGGTTTGGCTCTGGAGAGATGATGAGGACCACGTGGAATGGTCTAGCTGGAGTTCCAAGCCACAATGTGTTTTGCACAAACACAGAGCAAAACACATTTTTTTGCTTTGGGCACATCTCTACCGTGAACCAAAGGAGCAAATTATTTGACAGTTCACCCAATATAATTTGCAACAGTTCCTTTTCCTTGTAACAGACTGTCTTCATAATCTTTAGACCGGAAGAGATTTTGTTCAAATCCATGAATATGTTTTACTCACAGGCTGTACCAAATGGTCAAGGTACTTTATTCCTTTGGGATTTTTGTGACCTATTCGATTCAGTTCTACGTTCCAGCTGAGATCATCGTTCCAGCTGTAGCCGCCAGAGTGCAACAGAAGCTGAAGCTGATCTCTGAGTTGATAGTGCGAGTGCTTCTGGTCTGCTCAACCTGTAAGTACTAAGGCTTAACGTAGGGTGTCTTCCAGATGTGATGGGCAGAAAGAAAAGAAATGTATTAAATTTAGAGTTCAAGTCTTCTCCCTCTCTCTCTCTGTGAATACACCTAACATATCAGCTATACGAACTTGGCCTTCTGGAGGAACATTTATTAAAATTTGTGTTATTTACCTGTCTCTTGTAGGCTGGGATATTTTTGTTATATCCTTGGCTAAATTTTCACTGTATACTCTATGATATTACAACCTTCATGCATCTGACTCTTTCCCAAGCCATTTGTTGAACTACAAATCCCAGTATCCTCAGCCAGCTGCCTGGTTGAGGCAGATGAGAATTGTAGTTCAGCGCATATGGGGAATGTCAGTTTAGGCAGGAGGAATCAATTAGTAAGCAATCTCTGAGATGGCTGTGAACTTAAACCTAGCTCAGCTTTAAACTATGTGTCATTCTGAGGCCATGTTGCTCACTGAAAAGGGCCAAGTGTGTAAAAAAGAAGCTATAGAGTCAGGCTTTTAGTCTAGGTCTAATCTCATATGTAATTCTGCTCCATGTCTTAAATAGGAAAGCCCTGCTGTGCATACCTAATATATGGAGTCTCTTGTAGACCAAGGAGGTGTCAGTGGAGGTCTATATCCATTAGTATTTCTGTCTCATATGTCCATGTTGCTGCTGTGATGGCAGGTGTGATCAGCGGTGTTTAATTATTTATTTATTGGATTTATAACCCTCTTTTCTTTCAGGAGCTCAAAGTGGTGCACATTACACTCCCTCCTCTATTTTTTTCCCCCCTGACAATAATCACCCTGTGGATTAGGCTGGGCGATCACAACTGGCCCAAAGTCACCTGCTGTCAGACTTCAAGCCGGGTGCAACTATTAAGCTCTACTCTCCAGGAACAAAACCCTCAATTCAGGATCAGGATAATAGCAGAGGCTTCCCAGACTCAACACTACTAGAAAGTTAGTAGTGGTAGTAGTCAGTAGACAGGAAAGAAGGCATATCTATGGAGAAGATCTGCCTAGTGCAAAACATAGATGATAAGCCCTTACTATATTCAGCCTTAAGAGTTTAAAACTTAAGCCTTTTCCTCCCATCCTTTTGAGTCAATGGACCTTGGGCCATTGTTTAGCCAGCCTTGAGACTGAAATACACTTGCTCCATGTTTACACAACTGTCCTGCTTGGCCAGCTTGAGCCCTTACTTCTAGCAAGCTTCCATGGGTGGGGCTAAAGATATAGCTCTACAGCTCTCTCAACCAGTACTGTCGTTTTACACAAATAAGTCATGAAAGCATCTGTTCTACTTCTAATGCACCAATAACCAAAGTTATTGGGCCAGAATACTTAGCATATAGTTACGCACATTTGGATAGTTTAGGAATATCTTTTTGTTGTATATTACATATTATTAACCTTTGGGCCAGTTCAGTTAATCTCTTTTCTTCCATTTTTTAAACTTAATTGCCAGAGGAACTGAGAGAGCATGCTTGTTAAGAAAGGGCAGCGCACTGTGCTGTGAAGTATGAATGGTTTTTGTGTGTTCTTCCACCATTGTGGCCTTGCATTATGTTGCCTACAAATTCCAGAGTATCTGTTGACTGGGCTCCTTGATGTCTGAGTGCAAGAAGCAGGGTATGTCCCTGGGTCACTAGCTGTTGGGGGATGTTTTTAAGTTCTGCCATGCTTTTTCCCATGTTCCCATTATTGTTGATCTGCAGCAGCGTCCACAGAAGGGTAAAAGGGCAGGGGCACACCTGGTAGTGCTACCTTCAGAGTATGTCCTCAGTTGTTTAAATTCCACAGGTGACATCTGTGAAGCTCATTGGTGAAGAACCTTTTTATTGGACTATTTCCCCTCTTTTCATGTTCGTGTGGCTTTATTATGTTATGTCCATATGTTAAAGATGAATTTCTATGTCGTGGTTAACTGGAATGATCATGAGGCAGGAGATCTTTGCCTGCTGTGTTGGAGAGCCAATGAGCTTGATGAATTAAGATCTTCTTGAAACAAATGGCAATATATGAAGCAGATCTGAGCTAGCAAATCTCAGGGATTTACTTTTCACTTACTGTCTGAAGGCCACCAAAGAAGATGTCTGTTCCAGAACTGAGTCCTGTTCATAACAATTCTTTCTGAGGAATTTCTCTGTCACCTCTCTAGGAAGTGGAGCCTCAGAAAATAAAGTTCTGGGGTTGCGTGGGCATCTGCAGAGGGGCGATGCTGGAAAATGATCAGAGACGCCTCACAGTGCAAGCTCCCCCTCCTTTTTGTACCTGCTTGCATTACTGGGAAAGCATGCATTGCAATGTCGTTGTGTGTTTTGCTATTTTGACAAAATTGCAGTTTTCTACCAGAGGCCTCTGCTGGGCTCCTTCATATGGGACATTGTATCTGGTCTTAGCTCAGTATTTACAGTAAAAGGTTTGAATCCTAATGCTCTCCATAGGTTGGTATGTGGTAGTTGTGGGTAGTTACCTATCTGAACGGGATTAAGATATCTCCGAACTAGGAGATGGTTATTTATGAGATGCTTATGTGATTTATTCAACTTACAACAAAATGACAGGCCTTTTATCAAGAAAGAATGTATTTTCCCCCAGCCCCCTACTCTCAGTACAGCTATGCTTTTGCTTGGAAACCCACCAAGAAATTAATGATTCTTGCCTCATCTCTGAACTGCTCTTGTAAAAAGATTCCTGGGGGCTGATCTTCCTCTGTGCTCTCACCCACGTTCTGTTGCCCCTTTAGCTTTAATTTATAACCTCTCTAGCCATTAATGTATCACCTGACTGTCCAAAAGGATTGACTGATGGCAACTTCTGTTACCAGGATCATCAACCGTTGTTTGGGTCAATGCTTTAACAACTGCAGAGGAACTCAGTGACATTAACGTGGGGAAAAGTTAATGTTGCTCTTGAGAAAATAACAGCTCAGGAACAGAGCTATCAATTCAATCCTCCGACAAAAATATATTGGGGGAGGATAAAATATTTCTCCTTGTCAGCTTGGGGTGTCCGCAAAACTCAAGTGGTATGTGTAGTTTATGGAGAGGAATCATTACAGCGAGTCATTGCAATTGAAAGAGAAACAATATGAGTCACGAAGAACGAAGTGCACAAAATGGGTGTATTGGAGAGTTATATTTACCTCTCCAAATATCTCTTTTTTAAAAAAAAAAAGTTTGGTGTAGAATACCACAGCTGTATGTAAATATATTGGCTGAAAACATCAAGTTCGTTTCATGCTGTTCTATACAGAAGGAATTTCTTTGTCCTGAAAATGAACAAGAACTGGTCTTTTTTTTTTTTTCATACCATGAATAACTTATTCATGTTTGCCTTCCATTGACTGGAGGGCTAGTTACGGTACAAATATATTAAATCAAGGTAGCTTTTTTCTTTCTGATGTTGTAATAGAAGCATATCCCTCCAAGTTAGGCTCTAATCTGGCATGACCATTTGAAGAAGAGCTTTGATTCTCTCCCAGGGATTTAGTTTCTTAGAACAAGGAGTCTTAAGTCTATCGGTCTACCAGCTTTCCAGTTCCTACATAGCTACACTCCACTGTAGGCTGTTGGTAAGGAAGATGAAGGAGTATATGCAGGGAATACTGTCCAAGGATGCTCTTCTGCAAGGCTCTTAACCTAAGCCCTTTAAAAATGTATTTGTTAGTTATGTAAGTTTTCAGATCTTTCCTAAAATATCTTTCTTGCTTGCAATTTCTTCAAAGCCCAATAGAACTCAAACCTTGCATGGTTGTCATGCCCGTGTGATGAAATTTTACTCAGATTCAGAGCGCATAAGATAGGTACCTTTACTGTTCAGACTTTCTACCAGGATTTTGGCATCGTGACCTAATTTTAATTTCTAAGTGCTAACCCTTTGTTTAGTTTCCTGCAGTTTCTCAAATTTGCCTAAGTGTGAACCTTTCTACAATTCAGTTTGTCTTTTTCTTTGTGGCCATGTCAGTGGGCATGCATGACAATTGCCAGGTCAATAAAAAAAAAAAGATGTGCATACATTACATTGCAATCACATTGCAGTTACATTGCATATCACAATTTGGTACGCTACCTGGAGATGTTCAATATTTAGGCCCACACTTCCCATGATGCTCAGCCAGCATCATTTTATGGTAAGGAATCATGGAAATTCTAGTAATTTATTAGAGCTTACATGCAGCTCTACTCAGAAAGAAACTTTGAGCGGTGCACACTCCTTATTACAGAAATCAGGTTAAAATACAAACTAGAACCCCAAATACTAAAACTAATAGAACATAATAGCAGGTATAATCATAATCACTGACAATGCCATACTCTGTGGAGTCCTTGGTGCTCTCTGAGCCTTGTTGTTTTCTTGCAGATGTTTCATTGCCAGACTAGGCAACATCTTCAGAGATGTCATACTCATACATCATACATCATACATATGATGCCATACTCATCATAGTCTTAATCCTCAGCAGTCATTTGGTAGAAGCTACTGCCAAGAAAACGTTGCGAAAGCGGCATCCCCCCAAAGGGTCAGACATGACTCAATGCTTGCACTGAGTGCTTTCACCTTTCAATGCTATTGTCTACATCATTCCCAAAGCTTCTCTCCCCCTGAAAATCAGGTCTAAATTGCCTTCTGAAATAATACCAAAGATACCCCCGCCCTTTGTCTCCGGGGGTATGCTGTTTCAGAAGAGGGGAACGGCCACAGGGAAAGCTTTTTAGACAACAGACTAAAATTTGTTCAGATGGGGTCCTTCCATTTTGTTGAGAAAGGCTGATTCAAAATGAAAACTGTTTTCCAATGTAGAATTTTGCATCCTGAGTGGCAATTTCTGTCCAACAGTACAAAAATTACATTTTTAAGTGACCTTGGATGACCCTAAAATGATGCCTCTGTTGTTCATTGAAGAAATGTAGTTTATCCTCTAAGCATCTTGTGGGGTGGAGGGCATTTATGCGTAAGAACAATAAATATTACAATATTTTAAGCATAGAATTACTTATTGAGAAATGACACCAAACTCGGCTTGGTGATCAAGTAGGGATTTGAACCTGGGTCTCCCTGTTCAAAGTCCAACATATCCACATACCTACATATATGCAAACACAGGATTCATATGCACTTCTGCACACGCATACATTCATACTCCTCACTGTATTCTTCCTGAACACCATACCCTTGAGTAATAGCAGCAATAACAACAACAGATGGAGGAAGGCTGAGTCCTGGGTGATGGACAATGAAAAGGCGAATAAGGCTGGATCCTTGTTTGGGGTGGCCAAAGAGAGGAGGAGGGATTGCAGAATGCTGGAAGAAAGAGCAGTGAAAGGATGTGGACATGGAAATCCAATCATGGGGGTGGTTGGCACCTTGATGAGGCCAATGAGAAGACCGTTATTCACCATCTTGGACTTTGTTTCTTATATTTTGCATTTTTATATTTATGTGTATTTATATTTATATTGTTTTAACAATATTTTAATCTTTTATTTTTAATTGTTTGTAAACCGCCCAGAGTCATTGCAATACGAGATGGGCAGTAAAGAAATTGATAAATAAATAAAGATAAAAGAGGAGGAGGAAGAAGATTAAGGGTGTGATGGCAAGTCTTGACTGCTCCTGCTTCTTGAAAGACCAAGCTATTCAGATGTTTTAGCTCTTTTTTTTTTAGCTGCTTAGTAGAACAGGGTGTTCAAAATAAAAACCAAATTTGTCTGGGCGGATCTAGACACATATTAACTTTAACATCAGCCTTTTTGTAAAACACAGTAGGAAAACTAGCATGTTTTAGATTAATACTTTAATCTACACGAAGTTTCCTAAACAAAAAGCAGTAAAACTACTTTCCTTAACTGTTTGATAAATTTGGGTCTATAGCTCCCAGATTTCCCTCCATTTTCCATGGTGCCAAGAATTTTAGGAATTATAGTTCCATCACAGCTGGAGAGCTACCATGATAGAGAAGGCAACAGTTATTTGCCATCAACAGAGGGAAGATGGAATATTCACTCACCCCAAACTTTGTAGGCAGCAAAAGACACTCCATTGAAAGAGAATTTCTCAATACTGTGGATTATATTTTTGTTAATTCTTTTTAGATAAATGGGTCTGCATACATTTTTGGTCATTTTCAGTCATTACATTTCAGGAACTTAAACATCGCCTAAGTAAATAATCCCTTCTTTTCATAATCAGTATGAATTTCAGATGTATTAATTCAACATAATTAATGAATAATCCAGCTTGATTGCAATTGCTTGAGGATAATTGAAGGAAGTCTATTATAGCCGAAACTGATGTTTAATGATTCCACCCACCACATCCACTTAACTTCCATTGAAATAAATGCCTCCTTACTGTAACTCATTCAGATGCCTACTTTTCTTCATGTAAATGCCACATTTCTTAAGTAATAACAAGCCTTCCTTCCTGAACTCTCATTTTTTTCAGGTGCTATAGCGATATTAATCCCCCGTCTGGATATTGTGATCTCGCTTGTTGGAGCCGTAAGCAGCAGCACTTTGGCTTTGATCATGCCCCCCCTGATTGAAATCCTCACCTTTTCCAAGGAGAAACTAAGCGCATGGGTGATATTCAAAGATGTTTCCATAGCCTCCCTTGGTGTGATCGGCTTCATAGCTGGCACATATGTAAGTGTTAAAGAGATCATCTGCCCCACAACCTTGTTTTCCAGCAACGCCACAGATGGGTCAGCGAGCTGTTTCAACACTTCACACTTGGCCAGGGGTGCCAATTAACGTCAGAAGATTGTGGGCCTCTTGAATTTCATAATATGGATGTGTTTACAAACCAAAGAGGATGACAGATTCCAAGTGGAAAGGTTTCGAGAGACCAGTCAGAGGGGGGTTTTTTGGCCATCTAAATCTGCTCCTGTGGCAGATGCGACTTAGTCAAGATCTTCCTTTCCATTCAAGTATCATGGACTGCTACGTATTTATTTGCAAATGGGACCGGAAATCAAAAATACTTCTTGATATCATGTTCGGACGTCTCACATTGAGAGGATAATCTCTGCCAACGTCTCTATTTAAGGTTTAGTGAGTCTTCTTCGTGTAACTTCAGAGATTAACAAGATTTATGCAAAAATACAGATACTGTCTGTGCGTGTATGTATGAAGCCCCTTTTATGTTTTGTAGAGCACAAGTACAAACAGTTCTCAGTGGATTATAGTCTCCAAGTTGCCAGGCGCTTGAGTCAGTTCCATCACTGCAGTTTTCCCTCCAGGAGACTAGCACTGATGTCACTGAATTAACAGCCTCCATGGCAGGATCTCAGGAGAGCAAGATAAACTGATTTTGTTACTAATTTTTCCTAATGCCTGCAAAGAAATACGTCTCGAGACTCAGCTCTTGGTCATGCAAATTGTTTACATGACGTATAGGAACAAAAATGACGCAATCTTGAAATGATGCAATTTTGGAGAGGCAAGCCACAATTAATGGACCGTTCCAGACAGTTCCCCGCACGCATAAGAATAGTGTTACCGTTCTACAAAAAGCTGTATTTTTCTATTTATTTCTAACTATATAGAGCATTTCTATATTTGTATGTTAGCACCTTTTGGTTGCAAATGAGAATTTCTGCCGAGCTCCACTTTCTATGGAAATCACATGTATATACCCTTTATGCTTTAATCTGTTTTTAAAGGAAGCAAGTTTTGATGGTGTGGAGATGCCTTGAGTGAACCTGGAAAAATTAATGGGTTGGATCCAAGTTTAACCATGTTCAGAGTAGGCCAGTTGAAAGCAGTTAGGCTTAATAATAGCCACGATTTCAACTGAGAAATTTCAGTGGGTATATTCTAAACATGACAAAGTTGGGTCTTAACCCAACATTTTGAATTCCATTAAAATCCATTGGACCTCGCATGTTAAAGGATTCATAACTCGGGGCTGACCTATTCTTCCTAAACCTCTCTCGCTAACTTGCTAAGGACTTGAATAACAAGAAATGTGGGTGTATCTGCTGTTTTGCTTGGTTGTGGCTGTGATAGCTTGCCCTGAAATTGTCAGAGGCTGTCATTGCTTGGGTCCCTTTGTTTCCATGGAGTTCATAATTCAAAGCAAGCAAAACAGCAGATACACACAATCTTGGGATGTGAGGGATTCAAGAAAGTAGAGAATTCTGCTCTGTATTATACAGTTACCTATTGTGGAGTCTGCATTACAAACCTTTTTTTACCCTTTGCGTTTTCATTCTGCTGTATATCCATGTTGTACAACATTAACATACAACACGTGTCATGCACCGTCACACCTTATCCTGCCTGGGATCTGTATTCCCACACTAAAGTCTTGGATTCCTTCTTGTGCCTCTTTCCCTGATAGAGCCCACCTTTGAAAAACCTAGCCAGAGGCAGGGAGAAGGGGAGGGAGAAAGTGAATATATAACAACATAATTATTTTCCTAAAAGATGTGGAAAGGAGGTTGTATTGTTGCCATATTATTCTTGGGTTGGGTTGCAGAATTTGTGAATTGAAGGCCTCCAGTTTTTGTTGACTGCAAAACGCGGTGGGAGCTGTGTTCAGCCTGTACTTTTAACAGAAAGAGCCAGTAAGGCAGCAAATAAGGCCGGTTTCTCAGCCTTGGCAACTTCCAGATGTGTGGGCTTCAACTCCCAGAATTCCCCAGACAACTCCCCATTGGGAGTTGAAGTCCACACACCTGGAAGTTGCCAAGGTTGAGAAACCGGCCTTCAAGTAAAGAGCATAACTTTCAGCATATTTTTTTTCCCTGATTTGACATCCATGTTCTTCTTCCTGATTGGTTGGCGAACAATAACTTTTACTATGCGTCATGATTTTTTTTGGCAAATTGCACTGCAACAAATGGGTGAAAATGTATATTGTTGTAAAAGTGTTGCTTGTACCTGAGAGCCACAACGGATGTGATGCGCTGTCGGTATTTTTAAGCCTGACTCTGCTGTAGTCGTGTAGAAATAAGGGAGGAGGACGAGCTCCAATTTGCAAGCAAGACCTTCTGCTCAGTATCACTTGTCACCTTCTGAATGTACATTTCAAGTTTGCTGCAAGCAGGTAAATAGGTGGTGTGCGGGAGAGCCATATTCTTAACCCCAATATCTGACCTGGTCTTTAACCAGACATCCCTCCTTTCCCACCCATTTGGAGCAGGCATATCTTCAAATTTAGGGTTCTGCCACGATCACATCTGCATTGGCTTTGAGTCTGGACATTGTAAAAGAATCATTTAGCAAATTGGTCTTGTCAAGAGAACACTGATTCTGGTTTTTCTTCCCCTTTCGGTTTTGCCAGTACTCGGGGTCCACATAGATGGTTCAGAAATGCACTCAGAAATCCATTGTCTGTCCCTTGAACTGTGCTTGGAATCTTTGCCACCATGCTGAAGGATGCTGGGTGACACTAATCTGTGGCCCACCCAAATGACAAGATGGGCAGAATTCTGTCCAAAGCTATGCTTGTAAACTATATTACGTGCCTTTTGTAAGAGAAACAGAAATGGTCTTTTTCTTAAAGTAGATGCAGACTTTCCACATCCATAGTCAATGCTATTGGATTCCTGTCCTCCGAAGTATATGTAAATTCAGTCAACCCTACCATCAAGTTCAGCTGCTCTTATCTGGCCCTCCTAGCAACCAGCCAGATTTGTTGCTATGCTTCCTCTGGTCGCAGAGTTACTCTCCTTTTCCTTTCCCAACACTACTCAATTGCTGTCATTGATGGGACATGGAGCAGTATAAAACCAGATGTTTCACATGTACGTCAATTCCACAGTGGATTTTTCAGTGTTTTCCTACCATGTAGGAGCTTGTTGAGAGCTAGTTTGGTTAAGGCATCAAGCTAGAAACCAGGTGGCTGTGAGTTCTAGTCCTGCCTTAGGCACAAAGCCATTTGGGTGACCCTGGGCCAGCCACTCTCTCTCAGCCCTAGGAAGGAGGCAATGGCAAACCACTTCTGAAATATTTCCAAGAAAACTGCAGGGACTAGTCCAGGCAGTTGCCGAGAATTGGACCTAACTGAACGGCAGAAAAAAAAAACCTTGTTACTTCAATGTGGCTGATCCAGCACACTGTACCAGTAGAATGCCTTCTCCTCAGTAGCACTACTCAAAGAGTTTGAATAGTGTTGTGGCACTATGTATTTTTTTGTCTATTATTAAAAAAAAAATTAAGCAAATTCTCTAGGACAAAGGCTTACACATCAGGTTAAAATCTGAGCAGTTGCATTGCAGGAAATAAAGTTCCAGCGAATGCTTGCCAGAGGTCTTAAAAAGAATTGAAAAAGCACCATTATAATGCAACGTGTTGGTTCTGAAGATGGATAGGAACGTGATGGGAAGCTCCAGCGAAGTCAACTGGAGAAAATGAATGACTACAGAGTTTAAAACAACAATGCCCATTGAAAGAAGCAACAACGGCAAATTAAAGAAAAGGAATTCCAGTGGATGTTTCTAAGTTTATAAAGCAAAGAATAGGATGCACTTATGCTTATATGCATCACGTGAATTTATATTGAAGTGGATTATATTGTGGGCAGCTTCAATGCAATGTATACATTGGCAGCATTAAAGAGTGGGCCAATTACTCATTACTAACTTCCTTAGGCGCAGGCTCTGTGTGAAAAACCCTGTATGTGTTCCATGTGCCCAGTTGCCTATGGAGTTTTTAGCTTAATAAAAAAACATTGCAACATAACTATTCTGCATTTTTCCTTCAAAATTCTTCAACACATCATTTTGGATGGTCTTTCAGAGATGGGGGGGCAGTTGGCAGGTGTGATGGGGAGCTATTGGCAGGTTCATAAGCTGATCTAAATTTGACTGCTTGTGCTTGACTCCTTGTGTCCTCCTCTTATCTACATACTTGGGAAATAAATCCTGCTGTACGTATTCATCACAGCAGCAGGTTTTCTGCTGTGAAAGTGGCGTACGTTTGAATAGGAAAAAATACCAGGCTTTGTGCTGTTCTGCAAGTGGTTATTTTCTCCCAAAGCTATACACAGCTGACTGCTGGATGGGCAAAGCTGAAATATATGCAGATGGGATGAACTGCACTCCTGCTTAAAATGGGTTCTTGTGGTGTGGTGCGGTGGCCGTCTAAAATCACAAATGAACTGATGTGGCTTCCCAATGAATAAAACTCTCTGTGCTGTAAGGGTACACATTCTTGGATGGTGTTGCTCCAGTTATTTTACCATTCTGGTCTGGAGTGGCCAGGATAGGCTGCTTCCTCCTCTTGGTTTTGGAGATAGCCTTTTGGTGCCTACCTGTCTTTTGGTGCTTACCTACCTGTGCAAAAGAAGGACCTTTTGGGGAGTCTTTGCCTGCAGGGCAGCCTTCTCTGCTGGTAGAGCAACCACTCTCCTTGGGTGAACCTGCCCAGGCCACTCTAAAGCAGCATCAGAACCTGTCCTAGAGCCTAGGAGACTTGGTGAGGTGCATCAGCTGGCTGGTAGAGATGGTGTGAAGCCTTTCCTGGTGCAGAGCAGTTCTGCCCGGGGAGCCTCTGTCTACAGACCTGGGCCGTAAGAGCAGTTAGGTGGCTGGTGGCTGCTGCAGGCGTCCCTAGACCCTTTCAGGAGGTTGGTTTTGAATTCTGGGGGTGTTGGGCTGGGCATTCATGAAGCTCCAAATGGCATGGACTTCCCCTTTTCCAAGAGGGTCTCTTAAGAGAGAGTCTCAGTTAATCAATATTTTGCACAAGGGACTTTAATAAAGAAGGAAAAAGACAGGCTTATCCTAGAGTTAAAAGGGCCCATTCAAGTCACAGATTCCAACCTTCTGCTTATGCAAGAATCCAAATGAAAGATTCAGCCTTCCCCAGTCTGATGCCACCAGATGCATTAGGGCTGCAACTACCAGGGACCAGGTGGTGGAGGGAGTTGCTTCAGATTATCTGTGTGTAAACCTATTGTTGTATAATCTCATTCCCCCCCAGTGATGAGATTTGTAAGCTTTTTCTTTTTTTGGTGGTGGTGGGGGAGAAGTCCAGAGACGTGTTGTTTTATAAGACATTTTAAGAGCTGGGGTGAGAGTTTTTGATTTCTTTTCCAGATTCCAGACACTGTCCCTTGGAAACTGTTACTGCTCTAAACAATATTCATTATGACGTCCTTCAAAGATTCCGCCCTGTTTCCAATACTTTCCAATATCTATGTGATACAATGGGAAGAGATGAAGAGAACTGGGAGCTGAGGGGCTATCAGATGTGCTGATGACACTCAAAGTGGTTTCTCTGTGTTAAGTTGGATGAAGGAGAAATTGATGCCAAATCTAGAGAAGATAGAAGAGTTCCATATAAGGAGTCAAAATTCTAGGGAGGTGGCAGATCTCTTCCCCCAAATGGTGTCCTATTTAGAAGGAGCTTGTGGATACTCTTGAATGTGAATCTTTCTCTAGGTTTTTTGAAGCAATATCTAGGAGTGCCTTGTATTAATGACAATTAATGGAACAACTGCATCCCTTTATGGAAGGAAATGGTGCTAAAAGTATGATGCATGTGCTGCAACAACCAGATCTGACTGTTCAATGCATTGATTGAAACCTCAGCATGCAACTCAGCAGCCAGGTGGGTCCCCAGAAGAACTCAAAGAAATCAGGTTATGCCTGTACTAAAAGGTGGGGCTGCCCACCTATATCTCTGAGGGTAACAGAACAAAATATACTTTTTATTATATTCACCAATGAAAACTAAAGCTACCAATAAGTACACAATAAAGTCTTTAAGCTGCGCTTGGCTTGGGACTTCATGGATACATCCATGTGGTTGTCTTGAGTTGCCATTAGGTCCTTCAGGAATCTTTTTTCAACTTCTGAGTGTAGTCTACAGCCTTGGAAATTCCTGATGACTTCCATCCAAATGCTACAAAGGTCTAATCCTGGTTAGCTTTTTTGAGATTAGGCAAAGTCAGCTGTTGCCACTGAGCTGGGCGAAAGTTAAGTTAAGATTAACTTCAGGTAATCTCATGGAGACATTTGTGTAGTTTTCTTCACAGCCTTCTTCAAGGCTGTCATAATTAATTCAGCTCTACTCTGAATTAATCATTTCTTGGCACTATCAGAGGCTTAATCGACAGGAGAACCAAAGACAGACTGTGTTGTGTTTGCTAGTCCTGGAAAATTCAAGGAGATATGAATAACCAACATTAAGTGCCAGTGATCTGTGATGGTAGACTAGATTATTACCAATGACTGCATTCCTGATCAAATGATAATTGTTTTATAAAGAACCAAATTAGATAAGGTACTCCGATACACCCAGCTGAATACTGAAGTGCTGTCAAGTTTATGGCAGAATGAAGACTTGCAATGAAAATGGAAATGTTTAGAAGTTCAATGCTGGGTCTTTTCTAAACATATTTTGAATCTGTCTTGCATAATAAGATTTTTGTCTCCTCCATAAGGCACTGTAGTTGCAGGTGGGCTCCTTCCTTAATGGCAAATTGAAATAAATCTGTGCTGTATCGTATCTTATTTAATTTGGAAGCATCCGACTAAAGTTGTGAGGGTGGTTCAGCAATTAGATACTTGCAAGGCATTAGCTAACATGTTGTGCTAATTTGCACATCATCCATTTCACAGTTAAAAAATAGAATACTGAATGCTCCAAATTTATTTCAGGTTAAAAGGTAAAGGTTTCCCTTGACGTAAAGTCCAGTCGAGTCCGACTCTAGGGGGCGGTGCTCATCTCCGTTTCTAAGCCTTGGAGCCGGCGTTGTCCATAGGACACTTCCGGGTCATGTGGCCAGCATGACTCACGGAACGCCGTTACCTTCCCGCCGAAGCGGTACCTATTGATCTACTCACATTTGCATGTTTTCGAACTGCTAGGTGAGCAGGAGCTGGGATTAACAACGGGAGCTCACCCCGCCGCGCGGTTTCGAACCGCCGACCTTCCGATCGACAGTTCAGCGGTTTAACCCGCAGCGCCACCGCGTCCCTTAATGCTCCAAATTTATTTCAGGTTACCTTTCACCTTACTTGAATGCGGACGTTCAGGGATCTGCCCTAACGTATTAGGCTGTTAAAAGTGAAGGCGGGAGATTAGTATTTTCAGACTTGCAAGATTCTGTTAATGTACCCTACAATAAAGTAGAATTAGCTCATCTGACTGTGTTTCCTGTCTGGTTTACCTGGGAAGACTGACATCAGGTTGAGAAACCCTGGATTAGGGAACGAGTTGGCCTTCACTGGGCCCTGGGAATGACTATTGCTTTGTTCCAGCGGAAGAGATTTCTGTGCTAGGGGATGTTCAGAAGCCTTGAAGAATTGTCCAGAGTCAGTCCAGGTATTCAGAGCCGGGTCAAGGTTGTCAGCCAGTCCAAAGATAAGAGGTCCAAGAAAAAGAATCCACACACAAATGTCACACATCAGTGAGATGCCCAGATGTTGTTTCCAGCAAAGACCATGTCTTTGAGTTGCTTCTTAAATAAGCCTGCATCCAGCTGTCAATAATCAGTCTGCTTGCTCCTCTGCCCGGCAAGTAGTGTAATAGATTTTCACTGTTCTACTTACCTCGCTACTTGCCTGGTGCCAGACTGGGAGGTGTTACCTCATCCTCACCTGACTGCTGCAGCTGCTGAGGTGGTGCCTGTGACTGATCAGCCTCATGTGATGCCTGGCTTCGTCCTTCCTGAGACTGACATTCCACGGGCTCAGCTGGAGCAGCTTCTTTGGCTTCAGACTCAGAATCTGAACCTTGAGCCATGACGATGCTGTAGGATGGGAGGCCAGCTGGAAACACCAGGGCTAGCAAATTGGAAAACATCCTGGAAGAAAGCAAGCCGATTCTTGCACTGTTGATAAGAAAAAAAACAAGGTTGATGAGGGGGAGTCTTTACTATTTGGACTGGAAACTCTATGTTGGTTTCATTCATAGCCCTGATAGGCAGTCTGTGCAGCATAGGGAATGCTGTCTCCTCTCCCTGTTGCATGCAAGCCTCTTTCAAATATTAGCTTCCAGATCCTTTTCATGAAAGGGATGATTAAAACAAGACGTTTTAACTAGAAAGGAGTAATACATTCAAAGTAAACCGTAGTGGGAATGCAGTGCCTTGGGAGCAAAGATCACAGCTGCATGCTTCTATACGAAGATTAT
Source organism: Candoia aspera (assembly GCF_035149785.1). Lineage (NCBI taxonomy): Eukaryota > Metazoa > Chordata > Lepidosauria > Squamata > Candoiidae > Candoia > Candoia aspera. Next base: position 109,091,339 of record NC_086157.1, on the reverse strand, counting down.
AGCTTGTTCGGAATATAATTTCTTTGCTTTCTCTCTCTTTTTGCACTTTATATGAAAGTCTGTGGTTAAAAAAAGGCCATTTTCCCCTTGCAGTTCACTCTCCCTTTTTAATCATTTTGAAAAGCAATCAGTGACCAGCCAGCCTAAACTTAAAGAAGGATACGATTAACCTGTTCATAATCTGCCGATCTAATAAAGGGCTTTCTGCTGGAATGATCAAGGTTGGTTTTCATTGCTGTATCAGCAAGAATTTGACATTCCCTCCAAGATGGATTGCAGCAATAACACATTTCAGAGCCAGGCCTAACTTGGGCTGGATCACAATTTTCTTTGCACCTGGATCAACCAAAGGCACAATGCTTTACATTATGAAGGAAGTGAGTATTTTTCTTTGAAAACTTTCAGACTGTCAAAGTCAGATCTGAGATTCTGGGTCACCTGTTTGAAATTTAAATGTTTGTCTCTTACAAAGAACCCAAACAGAACCATGTCTAGTACTGATGTTAGTGGGAGGAGTATTACTATTACCACCATCACTACTACTACTAATAAACTCATCTGCATCATCACAATGAATGCGCATTACCTAATAATCTTGGTTAATCTTAAACTAAGCAGGGCTGAGCCTGGTTAGTATTTGGATGGGAGACTTTCAAGAGATGTCAGAGCTACAGGCAAGACTGGGACATCAAAAACACCTCCTGAAAGAAGGCAATAGCAAATCATTTCTAGTACCCTTGTGAAGATGATAGCATGTTCGTGTCAGGAAGTCAACAGTAATCGAGTTTGATTCAAGGAATGCTTTGCTACAATTTGCTTGATTCCATATTTTCCAGGCCAAGCGCTCTTTTGGCTACTGAAGGGGATCCCCAAAGTCAAAGGTGGGTCAGGATGAGACACAATAGTGTTGATGTTTCAGAAGCCTTTAAAGATGGAGTTGTTCCCAAGCAGGGCCACAACTGGGGGGCGGGGGAGCCAAAATGAGTGCTGGGTGCGGGGGGGGGGCGCCAAAATGGGCGTGGAATCCATGTTTGCCCCAGGTGACACAGACCCTAGTTGCAGCCCTGTTCCCAAGACCCTGCTTCTGATTTTATCATTACACCTTTACTTTCCATTTTTATCTTTTGTCGCTTTACGTTGTGTGTGTGTGTGGTTTACTGTTTTTATGGTTATTATGCCCTGAATTGTTTTATTGTTTTTATCATCTAGGTAAGATACTGAGAGTCTCTAGATTGCAGCTGGGTAGAAATGTAGAAAATACACACACATATACCGGTAGTCCTCTGGTTACGAAGGCAGTTGGGACCAGAATTTCCATCACTAAGCAATGCAGCTGTAAAGTGCGATGTCATGTAACTGTGTCACTTAGTGACAGTACTTCTGGCAGTCTGTTGCTGTCATTAAGTGAGGATCTCACTTGATCATGACTTCCAACTCCCTGCCAGCTTCCCCATTGACTTTGCTTGTGGGAAGCTGACAGGGAACGTTGGAAATCATGATCACACAGTCATGGGGATGCTGTGATGGCTGGAACTCTGAGAACCCACTGTAAATTCCCCTTGTTCAGCGCCATCATAACTGGATGGTTGCTGAACGAATGGTTGTAACCCAAGGACTACCTGTATAGTCAAAGCATAGACCAGTCCATTTTGATGACTTTATAATGACTGCCTTTGTAGGGGCTACTTTGATATCTCTCTTTTCCTTTTCTATTTCCAGGCATCTTGCAACATCATTCACATGTACTATAGGCTCCATGAAACACAATCAAAACAAAATTAAAATGGGGAGCAGGAACGGTATTTTTCCCCCCACCCAATTTGACCAGCCCAGAGTAGAAAGAGCAGGGACTAAGATCACAACCACCCAAGACCAAACCTCTCTTTCTCTTCCTATTGTATTCTCAAAAAGCCAAACATGATAACATGTTTCCTTCTGAAAGTAAAATGCTTGGATTGATGCTCCACGCCTATTAATACCGAGACGAATTGCCATCTGCTTGCAAAGCCTCTTGTGGATAATAACAGTTTAATGTTCATGCAAGCTCCATAGGGTTCTGGTTGCAGACTGATTTCTGAAATGGTTTCCTGCATTGGTATTGTGTCAAAACATAACTAAATGATTCAGGGAAATCCCTCGAAGCAGCAAAAAGGGCTGGCCTTTCTCCCAGTAAGAGGGCAAAGCTGGGGATTTAAGAGGCCAGACAGCCAATCCTAATGTTCTGTTAAGTCATCATATTAATTAAAAGCCAATGAATTTGCTGCCAAGTTTTATTTGTTTGCAGCAGCAGTGTAAGAACATTCAAAGATACCTACTTACACCGGTAGGGGCAGGGCTCTGATTGCACAATTACAGCTGCCATCTTGACTTTTTTCGATCCCTCCCCTGCACACAGGTCTGCACGGTGCCACTCCAAAATGAATGTAAAAAGACATATATTTGTGTAACGTTTGCATACTCTAATTTGAATGGATATGCTAAATACGTTTCCTTCCCATCTTTTTTCAATAAATATGTTTTTTTAAATATTGTTTCAACTGATTTGCTCAATCATTAGATTTTAATTGTTTTTACTGCAAGCCACTTCAAGATGTGATTGTATGGGAAGGCACATATAACGTAATACATCCACAAATGTAAATGTAATAACTATGTCTGAAATAATAGACAAATAATACATTTTACCACGCTGAGAAAGATTGTACAGTTGATGTGTATGGTCTCCAGTTGCTAACTGCTAATAAGCAACTCAAAGTCTTGGTTTATCTTCTTATGATTCTACAATATGCTCGAACTGTTTACTGAATGAAGCCATTTTCTGAATGGTATAATATGATGAACTATGCCCTGGATTCACATGGTACACAGACACTCACCCATATAAAAGCTCTAGCTAAGTCTAGATTGGTAGACTAATAAAGCTGTTGTCTCCATGCCATTTTGAAGGGTGATGGCTAGTTGGCCTCACATTCTCCAGAACATGTCCTTGGTGACAGGTTGCCTTCAAGCCTGTTTTCCTGCATCTTAGAATGGGCTACTATTCCATCTGAGTGTTGCTGGCTGAAGTTTTGGCAAGACCATGTACCAGATGGTTCAGAATTATACATCTGTTTCCATGTCAACAAAATCAACAGAAATGGAAACTGTGACTTTCCCCTATACACAAATAATGGCTCTTGAATCCTGAACAGAAGGTTCTTGGATTTGAACCCAGATAGGAGGTCATAAACCTGCAATAAACACCTGGGGTTTCAAAAAGTTGCTGGTGTATATCAAGGGACCCATGTACACAGTATATTTCCTTGAATGAGATGTGAATTTTACTGCCGTGCATATAAATGGATGCTTTCCTCATCCCTTCTTCATAAAAGCGGTACTGATTTGCTGATAAAGCAATCGTTGTGAAATAGGGACTTTGGGCAAACAGTCACATCTTTTGGTCTTAGACTCCAGAAGGTTCTTGAATTCAGTCAGAACTGGCTTTGAACCAAGTATGTTCAATCTTTAAACCTCCATGTTGGAACATTATATTGCTTTAGAGACTTGTATGGAACCATTCATACTGAGGACACAGAAGTGGGGGAAAAATAAGAAGAAAGCCACTTGAAGTCCTTGGCTAAGGCCTCTGGGGAGAGCAATTTCCCCTTTCTTAGATGCTTGCTGGACAGAGGGTATATGAAAGTAGAGAGAGAGGGAATGCAGGTGACAAATAAAAGATTTGGTTCTATTCACATACCATGATAGGCTAGGAAGAAAAACTAATTTTGAACAGGTGGTTGCGTTTCTTCTGAAAGCCAAAGGGGACATCATGATATTGTAAGAGTGGGTGAGATGTAGCTGGGCAAGGTTTAGGCCCTCAATTTATCTCTTAAAAATCTACTCAAAATGGGAAAATCGCCTGATATTTGGAGTGCTTTGATTTGTTTTCCTTTTAGAGGTGCAAGGAGTGTTTAAGCCTCTAGAACAATGGTTCTTAAACTGTTGGACCCATTTCCCCTTTTTCTGGTCTTGAATAATGTAATTATCAATCCCCACACAAAAAAACAGACTGTCGTTTTACATACATGTCTCAACAGTGGTAGTCCCAAACTGGATCTTCGACTCACAAACAAGCAATTACAAATTGCTCCATTACCACCAGGTATGCCCAAATTACCCCCAGTTTAAGAACCACTGATCTAGAAGGCTTAAGGCATCCATTGTGTCCTTTAATCCTTGAATCATAGAATTATGACTGGAAGGGGCCAGGCATTGTGCTCTTCAACTCTCTGCAGAGTGCAGGAAAATCAATTAAGCCATCCTCAAGAGGTGGCTATCAGGCCACTTCTTAAAAATCTCCAGAGATGGAGAACCCAAATCTCTCTGGAAAGACTGTTCCACTGTTGTACACATCTTACTGTCAAGAAGTTTTACCTTTTTATTTAAATGAAATGTGGGAAGCTGCAACCTATACCCATTATCGAAAAGTCACTGATGCTTCCCAGTAAAATAGGATTTGAATGTTTCAGCCCTGCCTACTCCATGGGGCAACAGGAACTGCAAATGCTGGCTAGGCCATATGCTACCTATAAGCCACATGGTTAATTTAACCATGATTTAGTTTATTTACCAGTTGAGTGGCAATGCCTAGTTGATCCTCAAAAGCTCAGTAGAGTTGGACCTGGTTAATTCTTAGGCGGGAGATCATCAGGAGAACCCAGGATGGTGGGTTATGGTAGGAAATTGGGAAAATGTCCTGGAAGAAGGCAACACCATCTGCTCCCCATAAAGCAACATGGACATGTCCAGGAGGACACCAGGACAGGTGTCAAGCTCAGCTTGACAGAGGCTTTACTTTTAGCTACCCACCATATTTTGAATCATAAGCTAACTATGCAGTGGGGATTCTCAGAATATGGAATGTTAACAATGCAGTTAGTGATTTGATAGATGGGTGTATCATGCAAAAACACCTACCCTCTTTTGGCTGTAGTGCAACACCTGCTGTATATAAAAAAGCAATGAATAGTAACTTAAAAGGGTCAACTAGAAATGGGTTTCATGGTTGTAATAGGAGGCTTCTTTCTTACATTAAGAAGGCTGGAGGTAAAAAGTTCATTGCAATATTCGAAGAAATAAATGCCAACGGCCCAGACTAGTCTACTCAATCCATACATACTGGGGTGCAAAACCTGCAGCAGAATTTGACCCAACAGAATTTCGCACATGCCTCTAACATTAAGCAATAGTTTGCAATTGGTGGACACTCGTGGAAATTCCACAAAACTGAGCTGACGATTTAGATGAAATAGCATCACGGACTTTTAGAATCTGGAGCTGCTTTGATAAAAAATGCCCCTGCAAAAGCGGAAAATACTTCTCGGATGCATAATATTATCGTGTTATTTAGTAAGGAAGTATGAAATGTAGCTTTAAGAACACATCTAAAGAAGGGACAATGCAAAGAGAAATATCATCCATAGATTTGTTTCCTTTGCTTCCTCCACTCATTGGTGGTGGTGGGGAGAGGGATTAATCCATTTTGACAGATGCTTAAGCAGATTAAATGCAGATCAACAAGTCCCACTAAGCAAAGTGATTGGTGTTCAGGTGGTGATAACATAATGATGATCATATGTTAATTAATTATGGCATTTAGGTCTCTTACCTTTGATAAGTAGAGTCAAAACATATTTGATTTAATGACACCAATTAAGAAAATTGCACTTACCAGGCCATGCAGAATAGTGATTAAGTGCAGGAGGATATGGACAATGAAAGGTCATGGACTTGTAGGACTGAAAGAGATTGTACCCAAAATGTTCTTACTTGTTTTTTCCTCCTCAACTATTTATGGCTTATATTCGGGTCAAGCCAAAAGTTCCCGTTAATGTTCTTCTACACTTTTAAAATACAGTATCAGAATCTGTTTTATCCATTTTGTTTAGGTTGGCTTTAAAAATCTCTTAAGTTGCTTGCATGAGCCACTGTTCAATCCAGGGATGTCTGCAGAGTGTGTGGGTGTCAAAAAAGTCAAGATACTGGTGACAATCGCATGGCCTCTGGCCTGGTGTATCAGACAATTTCTTCAAGAACATGGAAGCCTTCTAAAACAGTTTCAAGATCCTGAACTATGTAGCACTGCATCAACAATAGCTAGAACTCAGATGGAGAGCTGGCTGCCTTATACTTTCCACCAACTCTGTGAAGTGTTACTAGTGTCTTCCTCCTCCTAAACTGAGTTTAAGGAATAGAAGCTATTTTTTAAGGAAACATTGGCATTTTTGCTTCTTGCCTGGCCCTCTACTGAGACTTATTGCTATCTTTGCTACTAGTCTTTTGTAAGTGGATTTGGAGAAGGAAAAGTGGAAAAATGAGTTAGATTTTCTATATTTGAGAATCTACTTTTCTTAGAATTAATCTTGGGGTATTTGCCCATTTTCCCTGAACCCATCAAAGTTCAGGCCATCGGTGAGATCATCTTCTTTGACTCAATCTCATTTGTCTCTAATCCTCTTCAGCATTTATCTTCAAATCAAACACACACACACACACAGGAGAGACTTATAAAAAGTAAGGCAGAATTGAACATTTAAGGTGAGTGAGCTAATTTACTGGAAAGCCATTTTGTGGAAGAAGAGAGTAATGTCTAAACAACACGATGCCTTTGTCCATTTGCAGGGTTGAAAGACCATTGCTCAATGTAGAACAAATATTTTGAATTCAAAATGTTCCAGGGCAACCTCTAGCATTTTCAGGTTGCCTGAAATCCTAGGTGTCCACAAAGTGGGGAAGGAACAAGGGAAGAGAAATGACAAAAGGAATATTGTGATGTTGTGATGCAGACTTCACCCCTTTTATGCTTGTGTTGCAATGCACATAAGGGGTGGAGCTTGTGCTGTCATGTCACAATGACCATTTTATCATTTTGCTTGCTGTGGATGCTTCTGCTTTAAATATAGACTGTTTTGGAAACATGGAAGCCACTACAGTCAAGGCAAACAATGATTAGATGGGTAGACTAGTAGTTCCTGTAAAGCAAACAGCTTCCCAACACCCGATCCTCTTCTGCATTATTGACAAGGTAACCCATTATCGCCTCATGTTTTCTTAAATGAAGAGATGTAAGACACACAACAGGGTTTGTTTTTAAGTATTATGTTGGCAGTTGAGCAAAAAAACCACATTTATTGTGTAATGCTCTTTCTTAAGATGTACTAATTTAGATCCAGCCTATGCAGTTCTGTGCATGGAATATGAAGTTTTTATTTATTTGAAATAACCACTTATGGCAACAGGCGATTAAGGAAGAAAAGCTTTATTCTGGGCTGGCAATACCCCCATTATAAATTCCAAGCTTTTATAAGGGGCATCACTACTAGGTTCTCTATATATTTATTTAGGTGTAAGGCTTCCTGAATTCTATAAGTTGCATCCAAGAAAGACTTTGGTGAAATGAACAACTGTCTGCAGAATGGCCGGGTTAAGGCATTCTGGAAGAAAAAAAGAACATTCTAAGGAACATAGCAACAAGCCTTGACTAGAGTACCAAGTATTGCATGCCACTAATTCACAATCATATCCTTTGACCACCCAGTAATTACATATAGGCAATAATACCATGCATATAGGCCTCATTCTGATTGCTTGAAGACTGTGTTAGCAAAGAAGAAATCACTGGATTGGCAGACACTGATAAATCATTCTCCTGCTTCATGTCATTTCATAGGCCATACATTCCTACTAGGTTTTCTACCTCATTACTTCCAACTTGGGCATTTTGGTCTTATACCACAAGCAGCACACCTTGCTTATATGTTCTGTCAACTTCAGGTTGTATGTAACCATAAAATTCATCAGCTTTCTTTTCTTCTGCATCAGTAGTTCGAGCATTAATTTGGATAACCATATCAAAAGTTTGCCCCTAAAGTCTAATTGATAATATTTGGTCATTGACTGCATCATACCCATGTATTCTGTCTGCTATATGCTTCCTAACTATGAAAGCAATGCCTTTCCTTCTTCGTTTTTGGTGTGTGCTGAGTAATAAAAAATATGATCTTCTGACTGAATGTGTCCAATTCCAATCCATTTCAATTCACTGATGCCTAAGATGCAAATGCGTAGTTGATTCATCTTTCACTGGGATGAGCTTTCCCTTGTTCATGCTTCTTACCTTCCATGTTCCCACGGTAATTCCATCTTTGCAGCATCAGATTTTCTTTTCCTGCATGACAGCATCAGCAACTAGACAGAAAACACCACCTGCACTCCAAAAGATCCTCAGCTCTTCCTAGTTGAAATTGCAGTTGACTTTGTCTATGTGTTGAAAGATTAAGGAATTTTCTTCATGTCTTCTGATTGCCAACTGATGCTTGTGGATGCAATGATATTGATGGCTGATTGGGCTACCTATCCTATATCTATCTATCTATCTATCTATCTATCTATCTATCTATCTATCTATCTATCTATCTATATCATCTATCTATCTCTGTCATCACCCACCTACCTACCTACAGTACCTACTCCAGGCAAAGTTCTCTAGTCTTCCTTTTTTTTCTTATTCACCCTGCTGCTTTCTTATTCCTTTGTTCCTTCTCAGATTTTGTGATTCTCATTGGCTGTAGACTGTCACCATTTTAAACCTTATGGGCATGTTGCCCTAACAGCAGTTTGTGAAATTACTTTTTTCAGGATATTTATATTTATGATATTTTGTCCAGAATGAATGGAAAATATCACAAATAAAATGCATCAGCATCTTCTCTCTAGGTAGATCCATGGGTCTGGACAAACTTCTGGTAGTGCAAAATTTGTCTTCAGTTTAGTTGTGTATCAGGTTCTGTCGACTGCCAAGAGCAACAATAAATAGCAGACTTGGAGAAGGGGAAAAAGAACGGCAGCATACTGTTTTTCAGAAATGCAGTCTATAGCTTAACTATTTCATCTGGAATCTCTGCTCTGTAAAATTGTGGAGTGAAATCATAAGAGGTAGCTGTTGAGAGTGCCTTGGACTGCAAGATCAAACCAGTCCATCCTCCAGGAAATAAAGCCAGACTGCTCGCTTGAGGGAATGATATTAAAGGCCAAACTGAAATACTTTGGCCACATAAGGAGAAGACAGGACACCCTGGAGAAGATGCTGATGCTAGGGAGAGTGGAAGGCAAAAGGAAGAGGGGTCGACCAAGGGCAAGATGGATGGATGATATTCTAGAGGTGACGGACTCGTCCCTGAGGGAGCTGGGGGTGTTGACGACCGACAGGAAGCTCTGGCGTGGGCTGGTCCATGAAGTCACGAAGAGCCAGAAGCGACTGAACGAATAAACAACAAAGCTGTTGCCAGAACATTAGATTTTCCTTCGTGATCACTTTGCCAGTTCTGTATTTAATAGGTAAAATAAATCACATCATCGATATAACAAGAGCTGATTCTGTCATGCATCTTGAGAACCTCTTAGCCTGGCTTTGGACCTCACTGCCCTATGATAGTGAATATTACAGTGACTTCTTCACCTTCTGACTTGTTGAAATCCTACAGCCTGAGATCTCATTGCTTCAAAGTACATAGCTGCTGATTTACTGCTGGTTTCCCACTTCCTACACAGCTCCTTCATAGGCTCATTAAATCCCTGCAATCATTAAGGGGGATTTTATTGATAGCATTGAATCATCTTGACCAAGTCATCGTTTAGTAGTGACTTGAACAACAAGCATTTTGTGGTTATTGATGCTAACAGCTGAAATATACTGTATCTTCCATACTTTTCAAGGCCATCTTTGACTCTTCATGTTGATAATATTGATGTGGCTATTAATTAAATAAAACTTAATTTTTCTATGTTTATATTTGAGGGAGTATGTTAATTTAATAAGAAGATTATGTTAATAATCCTTGAGCACTTATATTGCACCCCAAACATTATTGCACAGATGAATTTATGGAGAGTTCAACATATCAAGCCACATTACAGATGCCCAGCTCTTGCAGAAAGAGATCTGTAGATTGAGGTGCTAGTATATCACCAAAAATTAAAGATACAGAACACAGCTGTGTGATCAGATGACTATTTATCAGAGCTAACATATATGATCAGAAAAAATCTATATGAACACTAGGTGGCAGCAAGAGCCACACTGTTCCATATTTTTCTGGTGCCATCTGTGGTCAGTCAAATTTTCTGCAGCTCAGATCTGGTAGTCCTAAAGATAGAGAGGGGTAGAAGAAAATTATCATAGGCTTTTTTAAAGGAAAAAAAAATCTTAATGATGCTAATCCTCCTGCTACCTCACAGTTCCTTGTGGAATTTTTATACTTGTAATGGACAAGGTAGGGGAAAAAAAAACCTTTCTTATTTTCAGGGAATAAAGATTTCTGTGAATGCTAGGCCCCAATTTAGCTCAGCGTTATAACATTGCCTTTCATCTTCCATTTGATCCACAGGAGTGTTGATCTAGCAGTGACCTAAAACTGGGTCGATGGAAGAAGAATGTATGACTCTCCTCTCCCTATAATCTTGGTCAGTTTTGCTGTTAACAGCAGTATGGAAACAGCATTGCTTTGAGAGTGGATTAATCAGTTAGGACTTGGAGATGGGATGTTCTAGGCTCTACAAGGTTTGCAGTTGACCTTTCTTGCCCCTGCTAATCCCACCTGCTTCCTTTACTCACAAGCTGTCTCTCTATTGGGCCAGTGACCTTGTCTATATATTAATTGGGAAACAGGATGAATGCTTCACAGGTTCTTCTTCTCTAACCCAGAGGATTTCATAGTCTGAGGCAGGCACTAGCTCCTTTTGCAGCTCAACCCATGTCCTCAGGTTTTTCTTTGGACATGGCAAATCAACTGTTGGAAAATAAAGGAAGGGTATGAATAGAAGCAGGTGTGATTAAGTTAAGAAGTTAGAGCTAGGCTGTGAGCTAAGTTTGTCTGTAGGGAAGGTTGGATAAAAAGGAATAAACCGTCTTCCACGCAGATGCTGAAACATTTCTCCCCAGCCAGACCCCAAAAGCTAATTCATAGGAATCTCCATTTCCTAGAAGTACTGGCTGAAAAAGAGCATCTTAGCATACATGACTATTGACTCTGGTTGGACTGAAATGCCATTCTGATCTACCTCTGACATGTCAGCATTTGTATTTGGTTCAGAAGAAGAAGGTGATGAAAAAACAGCTCTTCCAGCTCCTTCTTTCCCTGAACTATATACAGGTGGTCATTATTTACCTTTAAGAATAGCTTTTCCACACAAAGACCTTGAACCAGTTCAAAAGCACCTCTGTGATCCCATGATACAGGCTGTATTTGAGAGGTGTGGCAATTTATTCTGGCTTAGCTGTAATGTACTTGAAAGCACAGTAAAAAAAAGGTCAAGATGATGGCTTTTTTTTTAACTTCACAGAGTTTGTGGGTTGCCTGTTTCCCCATTTTTGAGGATGCCTGGCTTCTTAGCTATGATGCATTACCAGGTCTTTTAAGCAGAATGGCAGCTTGACAACTTTTCAGCTCATACTAATAGGAACTGCTGGGATTTTATTTCATACTAGACAGCCAGTTGGGTCATTGTTTCAGAGATATTTCCTTATCAGATTCTTCAATGCCTTCAACAATGGCAGAGCTTTTAATGTACTGCCTTCACTGGAAAAAATCTTTAAAATTCAGGGAGATATTCAGAGATGTATCTGCCTTGAAAGTAGCCCATGTCATTCAAGCTGAACTGTATAGCACAGTCAAACATCAGGAGTTGACCACAGGAAATTTTTTATGACATTTTGTATTATGTCATAAAATGTTTTATGGTAATTTTTATATCATAAAATGTTTTATAAAATTTGCCAAATTTCTATTCCACTGGAGTCATGGGTCCTGGATTTTGGATGCATTCTGTAAGTTAGCCCATTTGAGGCACCTTGGTTCAAAAATTGTTTCCGTATGATGCACTGTTTTGCCCAGTTACAGGTTACAAACAGACAAACAGGAGACTTTTAGTAGTACATAGATGGTGCCATAAATGAATACAACATGAAACAAAGAAAGGATATAGGAGGGAATGTGAGTGGGGGTGAATGGATTTTTGCTACGCCAGGCAGGGCAGGGCAGGGCAGGACAAAATCTGGAGTCCTTGTTTTCAGTATTGCATGGTCAGCTGAAGAGAAGACAATCACAGTTTGGGGATGATGTGGAAGTGATGTGAAAGTGTCCTAAGTGTGTCCCTTTTTTATTTCTGCATCATGTCTTTTAAATTGTAACTCTGTAGAGAGTTTTCCCCTCACTTATTATAGTAACATGTTATATATAATTTGGGACACTTTTAATACCTGAAAAATAAATAGACAAATGCATGGAAAATAAATTGCCCAACAACATTGTTGCTGGGTGATATGCCAGAAGTAACCCATGGTAACAGTGAGTGATGGTAAAACTCACAACACTGATTATAAGCAACTGCACCCTTGTGAGCTTGGACCACAGACAGGATCCCTCAGTTTGTCTTCATTTTCTTTTCCAAAACTGTATCCACTAAGGGTTTGATTTGGATTAATTTACCTCATCACTGCAAAATACCACAGTTTTTCCCACTGGGGAACCCTCCAGATGGTGTGAGAAAAAGGAGCATTATGTGTGGGAAGGTTTGGTAGAAATTTGACATCAGCCAGACGGCGCATCTGCATGAGACCGAGGAAAAGCAGATTGAATTAGCATGATTCCTAAAGAATCAAATAAAAATAAATTAAGAAGCAGTTTCTTGTATAATTAAGAATCTCAGACACTCCATGCAACATGGCACTAATCTGTCTCTATTATACTTCAATAAGCAAAGCTGCAACAGAATGATTAACAAAACCAAATTGGCTGTATCTCTTGCATCTTAACAGGGAATTCCTGGGTGACTGTGTAATACTGAAGGAAAGGAAAAAGAATGTGGGTAGGATCCTCAACTGCTGAGGATCAAGCTACCTGTGTGTTCCTGCCTCCTTTGTGGCAGTGTCCTCTTCTGGATTCTGGGTCTTTGTCTCCCTGGAGTGTGAGAGAACTTTGGGAACTGTGAGCGTAAGCAATGTAGGACATGCAAAATGGAAACTGGGAGTTCAGTTGACTTGTGTGAAAAAGTCCTACCATAGAATCAATTTTCACAAAGTGGTCTATCCTGTGAAGGTGCAGGAGTTCAGCTGGGGAGAAGAGCCAGTTAGGTAATCAGTCTTATTGAGATGCTAGAATGAAAGAGTTGTCTAAGGTAGTCCAAGGTCCAAGGCCAAAATAACGTTGTACCAAATATAAGAAAGGGTAGGTGAGACAGCTGATTGCAGGGCAAAGGTGGATATATTCAGAGAAACAGGGCATAGTCTTAGATTCCAGTGTTAGGGCTCACAGGTTGGTTGAATGTTGTTTCTAGCAAACATCTCTACCTAAAGCTTCCCCACAATCAGTGCCTCCTACAATCAATGGTGCTTATTATGGTTTAGATTACTGATGAGGATATTTCTCCCATACAGCAATCCTGCAATTTGGCTCTTCTCCACCATTCAGCCTTTTGCTCCTCTGCTAACCAGTGGTAAGCTGCTTTGGACTCATAGATGGGGAGATGGGTGTCAGACAGGACCAAGAATCAACTCAACAAGAAAGCAAAGAGTACTGTTATTGATAATGGCTATAACAACAGAATCTTGCAAATCTGATTGTGCTGTGCCTCCTCCCCTTCCATGGGTATACCATGTGTATTAGACAGGTGTCTGTCTGAACCACTTACTCATACTTTGTACTTGTCTTGGACTTAAGCTATGTTTTTGTCCTCATTGCTTTGGCCTGTTTCTGTCAAGGTCATCTTCATGTACAATGGGAGACTGGAATTGTGAATGATTCTGTCTTAGTCTGCCTTTGCTGAGATAAGTCTGGGTCACAAAACAAGCATCGGCATCTGTGTCTAATCATGGTGATGGAAGACATGCATCATGATGACATGAGTGCATGGTGATGTCATGATGCAGATACCATTCTCTCTTATTTGTGTCTCAATATGTCAGCCCTTCAAGGTAGACCAGATTATGACACCAGACTTATGGATGCTAATGTTACTTTTATTATAAGGTCACAGTAACAGAATCTTGCAAATCTGAATGCTCTCCCCCCCTTCTTCCCTTTTACCTTCATGAGAACTAGGGAGGGTCCCGTCTGAGACTCTTTCTCAAATTACATTTCTACCCCGGACTCAGATTTCATTTATCTGACTATTGCCTTGGTTTGGCTCTTCCTTCTGTTCTTCAGGGTTATTCCTACTTCCCATTATGCAATGTCAGGCAGAAATGAAACTGAAAAAATATATTTCTTGAAGGCCCTCTCTGCTTCATTTTATAAGAAGGGAGCCGAATCCCTTATAGGAATATTACAGTCCTGGGTAGCCCACCATCATGTTCAGTAAGCTGCCTTTCAAAATCTGGTGATAAAAACCTAATTGGCATTTGCTTCCAGGAAGTATTATTCAGGTATATTTGCTCTTTAAAAAGTTGATCTCATGTAGTTGTTTATGTATGTATGTATTTATTTACATTTCAAATTTTGTCACCACCCATCTCGCACAAAGTAGTCATCACTGATGAAGAGCCATGACTTAATTCAATGACCTTTTAAAAATTATTCATTTAAAACAAACACAAGAAAATCTTCTGAGCAACCAAAATTAGCATAGGATGGACCAAAAGGTTTATTGGCTTCTTGGAAAAGAGGGCTTCAATGCACTGAAGAGGCATGTAGTTTTTTAAATCACATGGCACTTTTAGTTATGCCACTTTTTAAACCCTGCATGTACCTTCTAATTGGTATGATAGAGCGAACCGTATGTTGTCCTTCAAGTTCTAGATTAGAAAAAAACAGTTTGCATAGCTACACAAAGATGCCTGTGTATAAGGGTGTACCTCTGCTCCTTAGTCATATGGAAGTAAGAGTTGGGCATGACAGGAGAAAGGAAATTGAATGCAGTGGCAGTGGGGTACTGAAGATGTGTGTGGTATAAGAAGACAGAAGATCAAGAATGAATGGGTGCTGAATGAACACGGACTGAATACAGAATTAAGTGACTTCTTTGCTACTACACTGCGGTGATTGGGTCATATAGGGAGAATGAATGAAGACTGAATTACAGATAAAACATATTAAGGAAGAGCTAATGGATGCAGAGGAAGGGGATGACTAAGAATGGCATGGTTAGATGGAACTGATGAGATCTTCAAAAAGGGAGAGATGAAACATGTAAAGAATGCAAAACGATGCATGAAGCAGTATACGGTAAAAGCCAGGATGGTCTACCAGCTGAAACGGATATGGAGAGGTTGTAAAAGGTGTCAGTGTAAGCTAGACTTTGCTAAATTTCTTTGCTATGTCTCATGCCTTAAATATCTTTGGTTTACTGTTTTTCGTCCTTTTCAAGGCTTTGCACAGATTTGCTTATTTCAAAAAGAAACAGAGAGTGGGCAAAGGTGCAAGGGTATAGTCCTGGGTTTCATTATAACTAGAACTTACCACATCAGAAATGGCCAGTTAAAAGAAATCTATTGGGATTTTCTGAAAGTCTACAGTGATGCACTGTGAGGAACTACTGATGGTGATATGTCTCAAAGACATGGGGCACTTCAGGAGAGACCTACTCGCTCATGCCCATCAATGGCTACTCAGCAGTGAAGAACATGAAAGACCTTAAAATACGAGCCAGATGAAGTTAGCAAACAGGGATTGGTGGAGTCACAAATAATTCAAGGCTTAAAGGTAATATTAGTACATGGATTGCAGAGGCAGGGTCACTCTTTTTGAAATCAAACTGCAGTTGGCGTACCAACCTAAGTTGGTAAGAAGCATTTCTGATCACCAAAGCAAACAGATTCTGTAGTTAATAACAGTAACAGTTAATAACAAGTCTAGAAGAACTTTCAGACTACAAAAGCATGCCCTAGTGGAATATTAGAAGAGTCTGTTAAATTTTTGTGGGGCAGCTCTTAACATTTTCCTCTTATAGTGAGAAGGATTCTGCTCACAGAGTTCAGATTTTGGTTTTTTATAAAATTAAATTGTAACTTTCTGAAGTAAGGGTTGTTTCCTGCCACACACTCAAGAAAAGATCTAGCCATGCAATAGCCAAAGCCTGATTCCCATATTGTATTTTTGAGCACCCCAAAGTGAGCTACCCATGTGGTTGCTAGGAATCAAAAACGACTTGATGGCACAGAATGAATGAATGAATGAATGAATGAATCAATCAATCAATCAATCAATCAATCAATCAAAGTGAGGAAGTGCAAATTCAGCTTCTGAGTCAGAGCTCTATATGGGCTCTGAAGTACAGATCAGGACCAACTGTTAGCCAGAGAGAACTCATTACCTCAGATGGCAGGTTCAGAAGTGAATGAATGATGGTGACCTGTTGGCTACCAGGATTGTGTGATCTGTATGGTTTGCTCTTAACCTTATAAGACAACCTATTGTCCTCAGTGTAGTGAAGAGCATTGCTCAATTGTCAAAAGTTGAACAAAACATAATGGCTAATTTGGTTATTCTGTATGTGTAAATACATGGTGGCATATTGACCTTTCTCTCATGGTACAACATCTTGAGTTCTATATAATCAGCTTAACAAAGTGGTTCAATTTAATTGAGCACTTGGCGTTTCCTCAAATGAATGAGCAGACTTTGGGGATAAGAGTGTTTCTGGAATAAACTCAATCATTCTTTCAATCCAGGAATGATTTTAGGGGCAGAAGAGTTTCTTCCCATTTAGACAAAATTACGATTCTAATGGTATTAGTTTTTCCCCCCCAATATGATGAATTGCACATAGTGAAAGTAATACATGCAACCTATGTATACATTATTATGCAGGGTAAGAAGGAATAAAATGATAGCTTTCCAAAACAGTAGTCTTCAATCATTTTCTCCAAATATTTTATAAATGAACCCTTATAGATTTTCTTTGCTACCTTTTGAAATATTAAAAATCAATATTTTAAATGCTATTATCAGCTTTATTTGAAACTGGCATGCTAATTCTGAAGATTCATACAGGGCTCTATCACAGTTTGAATACATCCTTCTTGAATTTATTTTAAAGGGTGCTAAAACATGTAATTAGTAAAGGCTAGTAAAATCATTTCCCTCTATTGTATCACAAATAATTGCCTCTTACAATTTAAATTTCTTTACAAAGGAAGATAAAGTAGAAGTTTCCAGGTTTGAAAAAGGGATGCTTGAGGAATACAATCTTTCTGAATTCTGATATGAACGGACCTTGTTATCTTACAGATCAGAATGCAGGATGGGTGAAATACCACTTTAAAAAAAAATAGGGTTGTTCTGGATTTCATGATTCAGTTCTGTTTTAAAACATTTCAACCTGCATATAATACTGCACATCAGTTAAAAGATGTTTTGAAATCTCTTCTTCCATTTTTTAATGAAAAATACATTAAAATATGTATATATATTCATCTAGGTTTTTTTTTTTAAATGGAACTCATAAATTAATGAGAAATAAGATGAAACTGATTTATTAATGAGCATGTGACAAACTGGCACAGACTAGAAATAAGTTGTAGTAGAAAGTAAAGTGATAGAAAGAACAAAGTAACTTAAGATAAAAACTGAACAAACTCACTCTTCTGTAATCGAAGGGAGAAGGCCAAGTTTGGCTCTCTCTCTTCCCTCCCCTGTAGCCCAAATGAGTGGCTTTTTGTGACCTCAAAACTTCCCAGTATTAGCTTAAGAACTGATATTATGAAGTCTAGACAGGGGGTGGAATGGGAATAGCTTTGAAAGCAAAAGATTGTTAAGCAAAAGATTGTTAAGATTGTTAAGCATTCCTAGTTAGAGTCTCCAAAGGGCAATCACATTGACTATCCCTCAAGGAGATATAATGGTTTCCAAGGGGAACAGAATTACATGGTGGAAAAAAAAATCCAAGAAGAAGAGATGAAAGATATTGGTGAAATATGTTGCCGCTTTAAGTGCCTTGATGAAGAAATAATGCAGCCCACATGTCAGCTTCCACTAATCTTTTATGATTTATGTTTTACCTGAGTTACATTTTTAATTTGTCTATATATTTGATTCCTTTGTGTCAGCTACTATGAGAATTCTTTTTCGGTGGAAATGGAGAATGACAATAACAATGATATAAAATCCAATGTCTTATTTATCCTGGAAGAAATAATGCCAATAGGGGGAACATTCATTGTGGAAAAAAATGAATATGGTCTATCCAGAGTTATAGGCTCTTATAGAAGAGCTCTAAATATCTTTATTCAAAAGCAAAGCCCTCTCTAGCTACTGTCTTTAGAACTACAATATTTGAATGCGTTAACAAAGGCTACAATGTATACTCATATTCCCTGATCCTCTCATCTTGTCTTATATCTCCATTCAGCATTTCAAGAAGTAAAATAAACAAAAGAGGAGATCGTGGGCAACCTTGTTTTGTTCCTTTTTGTATCTCACGTGGTTTACTTAAATCTCCATTGACAATTATTCATGCCATCTGTGAAGTATAAATTGATTTTACCCATTTTGTAAAATTCTCTCCAAAATTCGTATCTTCCACCACTTTAAACAAGACAGTCCACTTCACATTGTCAAAAGCCTTCTCTGCATCTAAAAAGATCAATGAGGCTTGCTTTTCGTTATGTTGTTCCAAATATTCCAAAATACCCAACAGTGTTTCAGATATAAACTGTTGCTTCTCATCCTTTAAAGAAATAAGTGAGGCACAGCTGCACCCAATGTATTTAGAATAAGATGCATGTCCATCAATCCCACTGGTATAGCTGATAGAAAAAAAAGTAGTATAATACAGTGGATTTTAATTACCTAACCTGAGGAAAAGCATACTTTTATCTTGTTCTAAGAACAAGAACACATTTCATTTATGGAGCTTTAACATTTCAATTCCTTTACGTCCTTTTGATCAGCACAAATGTTGCATTTCATTCTGACAGGTGGAAGGCATTGAATTTCCTGATGTGCTAAAATAAATTCTCTTACATATTTTTGTAGTGAAGCCTTCCCTCTGTCTGCAATAATTACTAGCTTATTTTTTTTTTAATATAAATTAATATAAATTTTATTAAAAGTTTTAAAAAGAAGATAAAAACTAACAAAAACTAATGTAAAAACAGACAAGAAAGGAAAAAAGAAAGACAGAAGAAGAAAGTGCAAAAAAAAGGATGAAAAGAAATATGGAGAAGAAGCTTCCGATTTTCTTTGCAGCAAGTACAAGCATGATTACAAAACTGTCTGTTACTCTGTGGTTACAAAAAGAAAAGCTCTCTTTTTTCTATTATCTAGGGTTCTTTTTTTCTAATCATCAAAACCACAAACCATCAGTTCATTTTCTCCTGTTTCATGCGAAAAGTCTATAAGGGGTTGCAATGATTAGTAACTTAAGATGACTTAAGATACTCATGGAAGCATTTAAAGCACACCCATTTAAGAAGGATCTGCACACCTCCTATGGATCTGGACCTACAAACTCAGCAAGAGTTGTAAACATCCAAGTACTCTCAAGACTGGTGTTTACAATTAACTCGGATTTCCCATCATGGCAAGCTTACAGTGATTCTGGAATGAGACTTGTGGGGGCAGACAGGGATCCCCTTGACGGATTTGTGGGAGGGCTAAGATTTTGTAAGAGGACACCAAGGAAGCCACTGCCCAACTCACTTATGGGTGATTATGTATGGAGTAACTAGAGTTTGGAGAGAGAGGGTGAGAAAAGTCTATCCGAATTTGGTTTCAGTTGTGTCTTCATGGCTGTAATGCCATCATTTTGATTATAATTCTGACCACACACAAAGCAACAATGAATGCTTCATGATCTGACAATTCAATTAAGCCAACTGTTAGGAATAGGGATTACTACTCTCATTTTACTCTTTTAGCACTATATACTGTAAAATTGAACCAGCATTCAGCTGAAGGAAGTTTAAATAATCACCACAACCACGATGAAAGAGAAAAAGAACGTCATTAAACTGCATCCATTCCTCTTCCTTAGAGACACACTCCAGTTCTTAAAGAGTCATATTTTGGACAAAACTCAAAGAAGATAGTGGTTGGTCCAGTCTATTCATCCAAGTCCATCATAGGTTTTTGAATTTCAACCAACCAACCAAACAGGTGGTTTATTCACCTCTACTTGCCAAACTCCAAAGCCATTTTTAAAATTGTTCCTAGTGAATCAGTGACAAAGATGTAAATAGAATCTTCCTTGTCAAGAACACAGTTCCTTGTTGTCATGATGTGTTATTTAAATGGAAAGTCCAGAATTGGGGGAACAAAGTTTAAGCATACACATTTACAAACAACTTGGTTTGACTCCATGCAATGGCACACTTTAATAATTCACATTCATCTATTTATAAGGTGGATTGTATGGATTTAGATTATGGATTATGGGTTATGGATTTGGATCATGGATCCACAATAGTGGATTGTATGGATTTGGTGACTGTTATTTAAAGCAGGTGAAGGTTTGCTCTTCTGAACTTCTGTCCCCCCATTTGGAAGTGTTCTGAAGAAACAGCGTGGGTGTCCACAGTGACATTAGGATTCGTTTATATTCCTTCCGAAAATTTTGGTTCAGAAGTCCGTAGATTATTGCATTAAGGCAACTGTTGAAGTAGGCCATGAAGTAGCTCACAACAAACAACCACTCAGGAACTTTGGGTGCTATTTCTGAAGGATTAATTGCCACAGCCAGACCTATTAAGTTCAAAGGTGCCCAGCAAAAGGCAAAGATCACAAAGACAACAAACATGGTGAGGAAGTTTCGGAAGTCGCTTGGTTTCAGCTTCAGCTTCAGCTTCAATTCCGATTTGACTTTCTTCTTTACTCGTATCACCAGAATCCAGATCCGCAAGTAGCAGAAGCTCACGATGGTGATTGGTAGGATGAAGTGGATGACGACAACAGCAATGGTGTAGCAGGAACTGGCTGTTTGAGTGAACGTGCATGAATAGATCCTTTGATCATACTTGAGAGAGCCAACAAAAAAGTTTGGTACAGTTGCGACCACTGTCAGAATCCAGATCAGACAGACATAGAGCATTGTGTTCTGCCAGCTATATACTTTATTGTATGCAAAACTGTGGCATATGTAACAGTATCGGTTTACTGCAATGGCGGTGATGTTGAAGATGGAGCCTATAACGCTCAATCCCATCACAAAGCCGCTTGCTTTGCAGTGTGTTTCCCCCAATGACCAGCCATTGTGAAAAAGGGCAACAAGGACTAAAGGATAAGGGTACAAGGCCACTACTAAATCTGCCAGTGCCAGGCTAACCACAAACACATTGCCTGAAAAAGACAAAAAGAGAGAGGAACAAAGTCAAGTGTTATGTACTGGATATCCCAAAATGAGAAACTCTTTCAGATGCAAACAACAAATTTCAAGACTATATGCATGCTTCAATTAAAAAAAAATTCCTCTAGAACTTGGCACTTAAAAAGCTGAATGTTGGGATCTGTACATATATCTGTTATTTCTTTATTTAAGACATAGGGCTGGATTCAAAGTTCTTAGGGAAGAACATTCAGCTCAAGCTTTTCCAGGAGGTGGATGAAGAAGACCTAGGTTTATATCAAGATGCCACCAAGAAATCCTTCAGGTGATCCATGGCCAGCTACTCACTCTGAACATAATTTATGTAATAAGGTTGTTGAGGATAAAATAGGTTGGAGGGCCACATATAAGAATTAGCATTGTAGAAATGTATTGCTCTCAACTCCATAGATAAAAGCAGTGTAATAGATAAATGAACTCTAAAATAATGATTTAAAGAAAGCTAGATTTAATATAAACCAAAAACCAAGTAAGCCATATTTCCCCATGTTTAATATCTTACACTGTCACATAGGACATATCAACACTTGGCCATGATGTATGATGTCTCCATGCTGAAAGGACCACATTTCTCCACTAGAGTCAACCCAACCTCTTTGATTCTCATGTTGGGAGAAGCAGCTGGTTGTCCCCATTTTCAGGAGATTTGAGGAACTCAAGTCTGGAACCATGGTTATTCTGTGATAGAACTGCCCCTCTGGAATGGCCTCCCTTTGTAGGTCTGCTTATCTCCAACATGATCTGTCTTCTGGAAAAAGTTGAAAAGAGAGCTTTTCTGGAGGATTTGTGGGGGGTCTGATGCAATGTCTTGCTTTGGGACGTTTTAACATATTTGCAAAGTTGTTGTTGTTATTATTATTGAATTTTGTTCATTATTTTGAGCCACTACATGAAGTCATTTTCTCCTTGGTAGTTCAACAACCCCACCAACTCTGACAGGGCAAGCTACTGTACATAAATGAAGAGCAAACCCCACTCCCTTCCAGCACTGAAAATGTTACCTGCTTGGGTAATGAAACATCTGCAAGAAAACAACCAAGCTCAGAGAACACCAAGGACTCCACAGTTCAACCCTGAGCTACAGATATTCCCTTCTATTGATAGGAATGAAGAGATAAAGCAACACATCAGCATTTTGATCACTCTTCTGCAGATACATTAGAACACAAACACCTACCCTGGGAATCCATATAACTAAATCCCATTATTCTAATGGGCGTAGCCATGATTAAAACTGGTCTTTTCCCATCCTCAGGTCTTTGTCCTGGTTTGTTTCTGCTTATTTTGATCGGAGAGCTCATTTCCATCTCCACCTCTACCTCTACCTCTATCATCTATTTCCCCTCTAGAGGTATTCTAGGTATTTAAAGGTATTCTAAAGTCATGCCACCATTGTTGTGTCAAAAACAACAGTAATGAAGACAAACTTTATATCACTTCTAACTGATGCAGTGAAGATGCTACAAGTCATTAAAAAGGAAATGGCTATAATCTCTACTCAGAAAGGACTTGTGAAAACAGTTTTGGAGAACTATGAAAGGTATGCAGTGAAGTTTTACAAAGCAACTGTTGAAGTATACAGCTTCCTAATCCTGTTCCAACATTATGCCCTAGTATGTTAACACATATGAAAAGTACCACATCACATGTGTTGGCTCCTCCCCAACAATCCTGCGTGTGGCCAGTCCCTGACTTTACCAGGTCAAGCAGTAAGGGTTGAAAATCAATTCTTCGTGCACCCATTAGAATGGAGGTAAACTCTAACCGAATGTCAGAACTGCCACACAGTAGGCAGTTCATCAGTGAAGCCCATGGCCCAGAGAAATTGTGACCTTTTCCTTACTGTACACATTCAGACAGGTATCTGTTGGGGATGCATTAATTTGGATTCCTGTACTGAATGGGGAATTTATCTCAGTGGTTTAAACACTCCCTTCCAAGTCTATGGTTCTGTGAATGGTGTCCTTTGCTTTACCATGGGGCAGTCTACTTGTGTTCCAGCAGATGGAAGTGGACCTCTCTACAGAGTCTACCACTCAACTATGCAAGATCAGGGCATTTGCCTTCTTCTGTTTTGGCCTTGATTCACAAAATTGGTTCCCATATTTTGGCACTGGGTACAATCCAATGACTTTTATGGCTGGGGTCTCTTATATCTATTGGACCCATCTTCTCTGAGTCTCCTGGGTATTAGATCTGGAACAGCATGCTTCTGATCTCCCTTTTTAAGGTTAGACAGGGGGTGGCTCAGGCACAGATTTTTTTGGTGGCCACCCCTGCCCTGTGTAATACTCTCCCTCCTGAGATTAGAGTGGCATCTTTGTGTTATTCTTTCAGAAAGAGGCTAAGACTATCCCCTTCCAGCAAACCTTTGGAATGTAGGATGTGAGTTGGACACAACTGGACTTAATGTCAAGGGAAAACTTTACCTAAGCCATCAGAATCTGTGATTGAGGCAGCATCTGTCTCTGTGAACTGCAGTAACTAATTACAACTCTATCTTCTCTTGGTCTTACTACCTCTCCTGAGTCAGTGCTCTAAAAGTGCTGTTTCCTCAGTCTTCCATTTATTATAACCTATGCAAAGCTATGCAAACGACGTTTTATAGTTAATAGCTCACTTGGTAACCACAGGGAACATGTATTTCATTGCACATAAGTGAACAGACCAACAAAAAAGGGGCAGAGTATTCTGAACTCTTTCTGTGTTGTTTTGTGAGGTTGTGGAGGATGGCTCTGCCCATTTCAGGGGGCATCTTGAAACTGAAACAGCTAGGTGACCACCTGCCTCTATCATGAAGTTGGTATTGATCAGAAGTCAGATTTACCCATGTTATGGGGAATAACAGGACTTTCCTTGCAATCTATTACACTCTGTTTTGTACCAGGTCAGAGCTGAGTCTAAACAAATCTTAATGACCAGCCACTTCACAGGTGGCCTGCCCATTTTTAAAAAGCTAAATTGCAAAGATTTACGTGCTCAAAGAAAGGATTTCTCTGCCATATCCAATGCAAGATCATGGATTGCTAGCCTCTTGGGGGTTTAGAATATCTGTGGGCTTATTTACAAGGCTACATTAGTATTTGTATTTTATTCACTTTTAAAAGACTTACATTATAACCACAATCCTGGGCAGCTCACAAAACAGTAAGCCCCGCCCCATCACAATAAAAACTTAATAAAAAAACTCATGGTTCTACTAGGGCAGCACTCTCCCACGCATCATCTTGCTCAACGTATCCAAAGAAACTGAGGTTGTACTGAGTAACTCTGAGACTGTGGACCACAGCCCACACACCCACTTAATAACTAGCAGATTAATCTGGCCTCCCCCAACTTGGTGCTCTCAGTTGTACTGGATGGGAATTGTAGTTCTAACTGTTTTGAAGGCCTGGGTGAGCCCTCTGCAATAATGACACTTCCCTATCCATAAATCCTCTAACCTTCCTGCAGATCGGAAAATCTCTTTTCCTACCTTGATTCTTCCCCTTCTCTTGAAAGAGAAATATGAACTGCTGCCCTCACACATGAAGTTGCTCAGTTATTGTCTCCCTAGCTGATCTTTCCATTCTGTATTAATGAAGGAGATTAAAATGATTCTCTGTTGCCATCTCGTGCTCATTAAAAAAGAATAAACAGCACACTAGGATTTGTTTTAAGCCCCCCACCCCACCCTTTGTTAACTATCTGTGTAACTTCTACAATCTTTTTTGTCTTTATAGGCATAGATGAAACAAATAATATTTTGTAAAAGAACAAAAGCAAAGTATATTGATTCTACAGTAGGATACCTGTTGCTTTCAGATGGAAAAACAAGCCATTGTTTAATCTCAAAAGGTTGCAGTCTCTTTTTGAAAAGCATACTGACAGCATGGATGGAAAAGGCATAACTATGCTATGCTTGTGTGATCATAAATAAACAGTGCTAGGTATTCCTTACCCAACAATAAGGCTCCAGTTTGCTTCCTAAATTCTTGTTTCTTAATCGCACCATTCAGGGTTATATTCACCGAAGGGCTGTAAACGGGTTCCAGGTAGGATATTATTAGTGACAATCAGTGGGCTGAGAAATCTATATTCAAATTGATTCAAGCTTTTCATAGGCAGAGAATCTTTGATGTGAAAGAGAGAGCAACCCAAGCTAGGTTCTTTCAGAATTTCTGTGAATTCAGAGAATCATTGGGTTGAAAGGTACTTATAGATCATCTAGTCCAGTGTTTCTCAACCTTGGCAACTTTAAGGAGTGTGGACTTCAATGCCCTGAATTCCACAGCCACCCATAGCCACTCCTTTCTCCCATATGCTCAGATTTTATTTTATATTTTGCATGTCGAAAAATGGGAAGGTAGTAGCAGGAAAGACCCCACAAGGGAAAGTCCAAAGGCAACTCAAGGGAAAGGACACTGATTACACAACTGACTGCACTCTCTGGTTGGTCAGCTGGAGGAAGAACATGGATCAGTGTTCCCTGTACATTTTCTGAGTGTCAGTATTCACTTGGCCAAAGTGAAGATGATCATGGGTCCTATTCAGATTGCTTTATCAGGGACAGAAATGCTGGTTGTGTGGAAGTGCTCCTGATTAGATTCCTTGGGGCACCATGGTCTTGGAACTTAGCATTCTACTGACTATATTTTCATAAATATGGTGACAAGTCTCTACATAATGCAACATCTGCCAAAGTTATCAGGATGTCCACTGCTGACTCTGAGAGTCCCATATGCCTTTTATATGTTCTTCTATAACTTTCTTTCTGAGTCTCTCACTCCCCTCCCTGACATCCCTCTTTCTCTCTTACTCTCTATTCAGCAGTTAGTACAGACAAACTGGCTTTTGCAAGTTCTCTGAACTTCCTGCTTGCTGGAGGATTCCTAAAATAGACTGAAATTGGACGATGCACATAATTTTATGGCAGTAGGTTTCTCATTGATAGTCTACTTTAGTGTTTTCCAACCCTGGCAAATTCCAGATGGATGGATTTCAGCTCACAGAATTTCCCAGCCAAGATAGCTACTGCTGAATATTCTGGAGATTTGAAATCCACCCATCTGGAACCTGCCAAGATTGGGAAACATTGATCTGGTTCCTAGAATAGATAGACTATGCATCATTGGATGGATGGTTTCTGAAAGAGTATGGCTTCTCTGTTGCATATTTCTCCTGCTTGGCCTCTTTCTCTCCTGCCTTGTGGTACTGACTTGTGTTCCATCCCAGTGAAGCGCATTTCTTGCTTTTTCTTAGAAGCTGGCTGTACTGTAATTTTCCAGCCTCTGAATTGGTGTCTGAATTGCCAGATGGGTCCATAGCAACCAAACTGAATCTTCAAAAGGTTTGGAAACTCTAGACTTTTCTCCCCTAGTAAATGCAGGAGGTGTGGATTCAGCCACTATGTGCTTGAAGGGTCAAGGGTCTGTATAAGCCATTGCTGGTCTTCACCATCTGCTCCTATTAGAAAGAGGAATTAGAGCCTACTAGATACATCATAGATACATCACCATACATGGAGGTTTTGTAGACAGCAAGGAAACAGAGGAGTTAATAGTACAATAGGGTAGCCTTCACCTAAAGCTTGGCTGAATCTCTTGAGTGAGCAAGTCTAGCAGAGTGGTGGAATTATAAATTCTCCAATCTAGATTCCTACGTTCTTCTGCACCTACATCACAGAAACCTTGACCTCTTTTTCATGATGATGCACAGGATCCTAGGATTTAAGATTGGATTTTAACAACAATCCCCTCCCACGCAAAACCCCACACCAAACTCCTTACATTCCTTCTCTCATAGCCTCATATCAGTCAGTAGTAGTTCAACAAGAATGATGTTGAGGTGGTGGAAGAGATAATTCCTACCGTTCTTTTCCCCAAATGCATCTGACATGGCTAATTTAAGGAATGGGGAAAACAGGAACACTTAACCCCAAGTAAGTTATTTAGATGATACAGTTGACCCAAGCTGTTCTGGGCTGAGTTGTTGGGTTAGAGAGTTCACACAACATGCTATCCATCTGACTCAGTTATCCCACAAACAGGCTCTGTGAGTAGTCCTGCCATAAATGTTGCTGTTGTTAGTTGCTGTCGAGTTGTTTATGACTCATGGCGACCCTATGTATAACAGAACGAAATGCTGTTTGGTCTTGCACCATGTGCCTGACTGTTCCAATGTTTGCATCTATTGTTGTGGTAATTGTGTCAATCCATCGCATTGAAGGTCTTCCTCTTTTCCACTGGCCCTCGACTTTACCAAACATGATGTCCTTTTCAAGTGATCTGCCTTTCCTGATGATGTGCCCAAAGTATGAAAGTCTAAGCCTGGGAACCTTTACCTTTACCTGCCATAACTACTATGAAGCTATATACCTGCACTATGCTGAATTGACCTACCAACTAGGCTCACACAACACACTTAACTAGATCATTTAAAATCTACCAGCTGTATTTGTAAAATAGGCTGAGCTTGAGTGGTTTTAACCATGGTTATCTTTTCATTGCTTAGCATGTTGAGCAACCCCCTCCCCTTTGCTTAGTTTATGATTCAATGTATTACATGAATTGAAAAGATAGTTAACTTAATAAACATGTTAAGCATGTTGTGTGAAGCAACCACTAAATATATCTATAAAGCTTCTAGACCAAGCAGTGAGGGGTTGTTTTTTTTTGGCCAATTTTGCAATCTTTCCTTTATAACATGTTCTCCTCCTATGCAGGCTGTAAAGAATGCAAAAGGATGTAGGAAAAAGAAAAGAAAAAAGTTCTCCCTCCCAGGGTGACAAATCAGTCTCTGTGGTCCTCCATAAGAGGCAGAGAAGTGTGGCTAACAATAAAAGGAAGACTAAGAGAGAATCTTTGTATTTTCTTCCTAATCTGAAAGAATCGCACTGAAGATGCTGCCTAGTCTGGCAATGAAACATCTGCAAGAAAACAACAAGGTTCAGAGAGCACCAAGGACTCCACATTTCTAATTTGTCTTGTGCAAGAACTGAATAGCAGAATTAAGAGGCCCCCAGATTAACTAGCCTGAGATGTAATTATACAGTAAGGTTTGAAATTATTTTTCCCCTCTTTCAGTAGGAGTTAAGTTGACAGCCCAAATTTCTTACGAAGGAGATGCTAGATGTCATGAGTACTGATGGTGAGCAGGAGGGGGCCCCTATCCAGGGGGGAAAACGCATGCATAGTAGTGAGGAGTTGAGCAGCCATTCAAAGAGACACAGATCAGACCCGCCTTGACTTTTGGGCTTTATCTGTCTGGGTTTTTCCCACGCTTCTTCAGTTTGTTAGGATTTTCTGTCTAATGTAGCAGTAATAAAACACTAGAGACCTATTCCTTGTCTCAGCGTGGTTCCTGACTGTTAGGACACTCACTATGTCAACAATCAACAGTTGTTCAGGTTCCAGGTTAAGAAGCACAGAGCAAAATGTGGAAGGATGGGCTAAGGAAGCATCCGAATTGGACTTCCGTGTTTATACAAACAGAATTGCACTTTCACAGAGATGGAGGGCAATGAAGTATTTTAGGCTTCTTCCTATTATGCAACAGGGTCTTCTCTGGACATACCTGGTCATGGGTCTGTCAGCTGTAAGCCAAGCAAGTCTAGAGCCTAGTCAAGCCATGACAAGTTGAGTATCTATGAAATGTAGCAGCCTTGTAGTGAGCCTGACCCTTTGTCTAAAAGCTGCAAAGAAACATAAATGGCTGAAATTAAAGAGCAGATTTCCAAGGGGTAGCAAGGTTGTTCATTCCAGGTGACAGCACCTGTGTGAACCTATCTGGGCTAGACATTTAAGAAAGGTTAGGTCTGGTTAATAGTTGAATGGGACGTTATTAGGAACTCCAGGGCTCTAGGTGAGCCTGGGAAATAAAAATAACATCCTGCAACAAAACAATGATCAACCAACCCTAACTGTTGCCAAGAAAACTGCATGATTATCTTCATGCGGTCAGCAAGACTTGAAAAAGGTTGTGCCCACAGCACTTGCCAGTGTTTGTTGATCCCTAAAAAGGCTAAGCGGGATCCAAACTTGCTGTGAGAGCACCAAGAAATCCTAGGGCTGTGACTGGTCTAGGAAGCTGGAAACCCATATCAGAAGGTGATGACTAACTGCTTCTACAGTATTGCCAAGAAAACTTCATTGTCATGTCCATGTATTCACCAGCAATCAAGTCTGACTCGAGGGCATCTTTGTTTCCAAACAGTAAATCGTCCCTAGCAAATTGTTATTAACACAATATTGTACAATAAAGCAATGGCACACTGCAGTTGTGATCAGAAGCCCAAGGAATTCTGCCAGCTTGAAGATTATTTGTGTATGGATATACGCAGAGAGAGAGAGAGAACCAGTTTGGTGTAGTGGTTAAGACATCAGGCTAGAAACTGGGAGACTGTGAGTTCTAGTTCTGCCTTGGGCACGAAGCCGGCTGGGTGACCTTGGGCCAGTCACTTTCTCTCAGCCCTAGGAAGGAGGCAATGGCAAACCACTTCTGAAAAACCTTGCCAAGAAAACTGCAGGGACTTGTCCAGGCGGTCTCCGAGAGTCAGACACGACTGAACGGGCTGAACGGTTTGCAGGGGTGAAGACCATTTCCACAGAATTCTGTGGATGTTCTTTGGATGTTTTCATGAAAATATTATTATTTCACATGTAAGGATCAGCCAAAATTTGGTTTCAAATTGAGATTCAAAGATGGCAAAACTTATCTGACTTTCTCAAAGTCTTTGCATCTCAGATCTCAAAGACAACAAGATTCTCATTCAGACTAGTTTAAGATTTGATTTGATAAAAGATTTGAACATGGACTGTAATGTGGAAGTATCAGAACTCCTGCAGTTGCTTCATTTTTTAGCAAAATGCGATAAAAATAGCTGGGATGTTAGACTTTTCAGAATACATTAACTTTCTGAACATTTCAACGAGATAGCTTCAAAGCATTTACTCCAATATATTTTTTAATCATTTAACCATAATTCCACAACAAAGATATAAGAACAAAATGCAACAACCCAAACCCAACCTCATTAAAATAGCAATCCTCATAAAAATAGTGACACCTAAGGGTATAAGCTGATGAATAAATAAAACAAATTATGGGCCAAAGTTCTATTGGAACAGGATGGTCTTCAGGGCATTCTGGAATGAGAGGTAGGTCATGGTCAAATGTACCTCTAGGGGCAGCTTATTTTATTGTGTATTCTATTACTAAGATGAACATTCCATGGGAATGTCTTTGGCCTATAATATTTTATATTTATGTATACTATTTGATTTGTCACTTATATGCTGCTCCACTTCTGGAAACTCCAAGAGGCTTACATGAGGGCAGAGAGGGCATGCTGCATCGATAAGAGAATTCCATCTGGCGGGGTCCAGGAGGCGGGCCTTCTCGGCAGTAGTGCCCGCCCTTTGGAACATCTGCCCCCAGAGGTGAGGCTAGTCCCATCGCTCCTCGCCTTCCGGAGGAAGCTGAAGACCTGGCTCTGCCACTGGGCTTGGGGCGGGGAGGAGAATTGACATACTTGGGGTTGGCTAGTGCCTTGAAGTGCCCCTCCTACGCAATGACTGAAGGAGATCATAGCCATCTGGATTTTATGAGCTGGGGTAGTTAAGAAATACTTTTAGTTTTAATGGGATTTTATTTGAATTTTATTGTATATTTATTTGAATTTTATTGTATATTTATTTGAATTTTATTGTATATTTATTCAAATTTTATTGTATATTTATTCTGTATTGTAAACCGCCCAGAGTCCCTCTGGTCGGAGGAGATGGGCGGTGACAAATTTGATAAATAAATAAATAAAATAAATAAAAGATGTTTTGAATAGGGTTCAAAACAAAACAACAGTAAGAAATAATCATCTTACCGGCCACCATTTGGAGGTAGCAAACTTCAATGGTCCCCAAATGCCCCCCCAAAGTAATTGGGGGTCTTCCCAAAATTTCAGGGGATAGGATGTTCCAAAGGATGAGGACTTCCTTCTAGTCCCCACCAACTGACATGCCTTGGCTGACGGGACCTGCAGCATGCCCAACCTATCAGATCAAATTGGACGGGCAGAAACAACTGGGAGAAGACGGTCCCTCAGGTAACCCAGTCCCAAGCCATGAAGGGCTTTAGAAGTGACAGCCAGAACCTTGAATTGCACCCAGAAACACACCGGCAACCAATGCAGCTCCTGAAACAGTGGTGTTACGTGTGCTAAGTAGCCGACACTATTTACAACCTGGGCAGCTGCATTCTGTACCAGCTGAAGTTTCCAAATGCTCTTCAAGGGCAGCCCCATGAAATATATTCTGTTCTCCATCCAGCAAATATCAAGCACAGTTCCCTGAAACTATTTCTTTACTTTAACAGATTACAAGGGGTTGACAACGTATCTTCTGAGCTGAATTCAGGTTTTTTGTTGTTTATTCGTTCAGTCGCTTCCGACTCTTCGTGACTTCATGGACCAGCCCACGCCAGAGCTTCCTGTTGGTCGTCAACACCCCCAGCCCCCCCAGGGACGAGTCCGTCACCTCTAGAATATCATCCATCCACCTTGCCCTTGGTCGGTCCCTCTTCCTTTTGCCCTCCACTCTCCCCAGCATCAGCATCTTCTCCAGGGTGTCCTGTCTTCTCATTATGTGGCCAAAGTATTTCAGTTTTGCCTTTAATATCATTCCCTCAAGTGAGCAGTCTGGCTTGATTTCCTGGAGGATGGACTGGTTTGATCTTCTTGCAGTCCAAGGCACTCTCAGAATTTTCCTCCAACACCACAGTTCAAAAGCATCGATCTTCCTTCGCTCAGCCTTCCTTATGGTCCAGCCCTCGCAGCCATATGTTACTATGGGGAACACCATTGCTTTAACTATGCGGACCTTTGTTGTCAGTGTGATGTCTCTGCTCTTAACTATTTTATCAAGATTTTAGGTATAAATTCAGGTAGTCTAGAGCAAATCCAGGGATTGTACAGAAAGGTTTCCATGTGGTGTTCATATATGGGCCTTTATAGAGGTATTCACCCACCCCATTTCCATCTTTTGCCATTATAATTCTATAGGAAAAGAAGGAGGGCTAGGATTACCAGATCTGGGCTGCAAAAATCTGAATGACCATTAGATGGTAGCAAACATTCATTTCCTGTTTCTCTTGGCTGCCATCAATGTTAATATGTTTTCTACTACAGATTAAGGTTACTATGGTAACTAATCATTTTGGCCGGATGAAGAGGTTGAATTTAATTGTCCCCTTTTCACTTGTTAATGGTTGCATTGCCTAAGGGGAGGAACTTGCCTGGACTTGTTTTAGTTTCAGTTTCCCTTCTGTGTAGGCTTGCAGAGAATATGCAGCTGAGAGAAATCTCTCCTCTCAGCAAACAGCCTTTAAATATGTTTGTTTTCTGTAAATAAAATTATTTTTATAGAAATGCCTGGTGTGTGACTTTTCTGATCTCTCCTGGGCCAAATGCTTTCTAGCACTCTGCCAACAATCAAATGTTATCTGGATTTTTGTATCACAGATTCAGTAGCCTTAAGAAAGCCAAAAGTACAGGCTTGAACTGATGGGATTCAGAAATTTCCCCTCTGTTGTCCCATTTTTAAAAATTAATTATGTATTCTGATTTTAATCCGTATTCCATAAGGACTATAATCAAGCTGTGATGATGTCAGCGTGACACTTGCATTACTAGATGATCATTGTACAAGTGGCCTGATTATGTAAAGATGTAAAACAACTGACAAAAGTTTGTAAGTCACATCATTTGCATGATGACGCCATCCCACCCATGTCCACATTTCCCCCTCCTCAGCTTGAAGGAGATTTTACATTTTTTCCACCCTAGATGTCAAGCATGGAGGGCCAGGCTAAACATTGACATCAGTTTGACCATTAGCAGCTATGGGAATGGTTATCAGGAGTAAGTAACAGGTAAGATGCGGGTAAATAGGTTTCACTGGGGTTGTAAACTTTGTTCTTTACCCTACATCCCCTACTTGTCTAAGAGGAAAACTCTTTGGAACCAAGTTTTTTTTTCCTATTCAAAGAGCAGATACATGGACTCCAATCCAGCTCAGGACTGCATGCAAAACAAAAGATTAAGCTCTCTTGAAAATCTCTGAACATTTCCAGCATCTGTTATTTCTCATTAGAAACAATTCATGCAACCACTAATTGAATTAATATTATCCTTTTGAGCTTAGGGCCTTTTTTGCCTCCTCCATGTTTAAAGAAATTCACACAACTGCTGATTGCTCATCATTTTTGGCCCAGCCTTTCAGACTGCAGAGGTAATCTCTGAAGTGTGTTTTCCACAATGTGTTTTTAATTTAACTGAATTAATTACTTTATCATTTTTGCAGGCTGATCTATCTCATTCATTGTGTTAATAGAATACCTTACCCAGTTATAGACCTAGTGGCTGCATTTTTGTTTTTATTTGAGTTTTTATTGTATATTTATTTTGTGTTGTAAACCGCCCAGAGTCCCTCTGGTCGGAGGAGATGGGTGGTGACAAATTTGATAGATAGATAGATAGATAGATAGATAGATAGATAGATAAATTTGCACCACATGCTATGCTTGGTTGATGAATCAACCTGACATTTCAGATGATCTTCATGGAATGCATTCCATCAGACTCAACACAGCCTAACTTAAGTATGGGGCAAGAGTTAAAGTCACCTGAAATCCTCCTAGGTGTCTTCCCATCTCTTATTTAATCATTAAAAACCAAGTATTACTAACTGACTGTTGAGGTTACCCCCCTTGCTGCCTTCTGCACCTTTAAAAGAGATTCAGAGATGATTCAGAAGATTGTTCATTGCTTATCTATTTCAGTCCAGGATTTCTGTCTTAGAGACTTCAAGCAGAGATAATCCCTGCGTTGTAGTTTTCATGGTATGTTTAATTGAATTGAATTAAGTATTCATATTTGCAAGCTGGCCTATCTCAGTTTTTCCCTTTAGGGCCAATCCTGAACTCACATGAGCCTTCTCCAAAAGCCATAGGATGCCAGGTTTCATGAATAGCAGAACTCTCTACCTGGAATTAGACCAGAGTTAGAGAACCTTGAGATGATCCAAACGGTTATTTATGTATAACATTTCTAGCCCACATGTTCATTATTAAAAACAAGGGTTTGTTAACAGAATATCAGCCACCAATCCAACTTTCAAGGAAGAAAAATTCTTGCATGGGACTTCTATAATTCAAGACATTTCTGAATTACAGCTCTTAGCATTCTTGGGAGTTGTGGCCAATTGGGGATGCTGTGAGCTGTAGTCCAGCAGCATCTGAGGTCCACATGTCCTACCCAAGCATTTTTTTGATTCCTGGACTTATCTGTCCAAGTCCTCCTATCAGCAAGGACTGGACCTTAAGTCAATAATAGAATATACCCTTTGCATACAAATGGTCCCAAACTGAACCATGTGTGTGTGTGTGTGTAGAACCTCTGCTAATGACTTTGATGAACCAAGGCTAATAAAGGAACTGTAGTTGAGCAATGACAATATAAGGAAGCTTTGTCCAACATTACCCCAACCCTCTTATGCATATTTGGTCTTTAGAAGAGGCCCAGTGCCCCAGCATAGTTATAAGTTACCTCTGTTGACTCCCTTTCATAAGTGTTTGTGGTAGACAGGCAGGCCTGGGGAATCCCCATTTTAAGTTCCCCATGATATACCAACTCCCTTTTCCAAAAATCTCAACCCAAAGAGAGACCCCCCCAAAAGAGCCTTTTTGTGGGGAAGGTGGTTGCAGATGGCATACAATGAAGAAGTTTTCCTTCTATGAATTTTAAAGACCCTTTCTTCATTTAACCTTACTGTAGCACCAGCATGCCTTGGCAACTTCTTTTTTTATGCCGTGTCCCATGACATTGTCTTCATTTCATCTCTAGCCCATGCATGATGTTAGAGTGTGCTGGAAAGTCTTTGGCCGAAGAGATCAGGAAAAAACACACACACACACACACACCAGGCATTTCTATAAAAATAAATGTATTTACAGAAAGCACAAAACCATTTACAAGCTTGTGCATTCACACGTGCTCAGAGAGGACTGGGAGGAAGGCTGTGTAGAAAAAAGGAAACTGAAACTAACAAGCCCAGGCAAGCTGCCCTCCAGGCAAATCAGGAGCTTTTACCTTATATAGTAATGCCTTTTCACACCCAAAACTAAGGATACTTAAGTTTGACCTTCTGACTCTGCTAGAGTGATTTGTTACCATAGTAACCTTAATGGCTTGGTCCTTGCAAAAACAAAGAAATGCCAACACATGGGAAAGGCTTAAGTTGTCCTTATTCTTATACCATCCAAGGGCAGTCTCAAAGTATATAATATCTATTAAGCTTTATCACCCAATACCTTGGGAAAAAGTGTGACAGCTAGTAATGACTGGGAGGCAATTGAGACCAAAAATGGATCAGCAATAAAAGCAACACATTTCATGCTGGCATAATTTTCTGCCAACTCAAAGACTGGGTATGCTTCTTGTCTGGACTACCTCAAAGGTCTGGCAATGGCTACCATCTAACC
The DNA here is from genome assembly GCF_035149785.1 of Candoia aspera. NCBI lineage: Eukaryota > Metazoa > Chordata > Lepidosauria > Squamata > Candoiidae > Candoia > Candoia aspera. Next base: position 109,055,471 of record NC_086157.1, on the reverse strand, counting down.
AATTGTAGTGCATGGGTCTGGAGCAAAGAGACCCTCCAACTCTTCAGAGATTCTTTATCTCAAAAGACTTTTTTACCTGCCTTATAGATTTTCTCTTAATTTCAGTTTGGAGGAGAGTAATCGGGGAGCTATCCCTCATATTTCTCAGGAGATCCTTCGGGATTTTGCCCATCCTTTTCCCAATTGTTCGTCTCCATACTATAACAGCTTGATACCAAGACATCAGCTCTACTCTATCAGAAAATGATAAAACAGGATACATGGATGGTGTCCAGACTGCGTTATGTCTTCAAAACAATAACAACTGCTAACTGTGTTTGGATTAGCTTGTATGCTGGCTTTGTTGTCGTACCGTTAGCAAAAGATGCCTTTGGTTGTGATGACCCTTCCAGGTGCCATAATGTTTTCTCAAAGACTAATCAAATAGCATCAACAAAGGAAGCTGGAAAGGTAGCCAAGATGTGCAACTTATTAAGGCTACAACAGGCAATCTTGTTGAGGTGCATAAATCAAAAGTGGCTAGGACCAGGCTCACTTTAAATAGAGGGTCCAGAGGTGTGTTTGTGTATGTTGTGTATGTGTGAAACGAGCATCCCTCTTGCCCCTTCAAAATAATGAAGCTTGCAAAATGCAGAGTTGGGCCCCACCAACTCTGGGGCACTGAAAGGAATGTTGGAAGGCTGCTAAATCAAAACTACTTTCCAACAGCCCACCATTTTCAGATTCTAGTTCCTGGTACTCAGTATAAGGGACAGGATAAATATTATGTTGGTGCAACATCCACCACTTGGTTCAACAGCATAATTTTCTGAGTTGATGAATGCAGTCTTGGAGTAGGAGTTCAGGACTGCCTTAGCTGGCGTGATTCAAGATTTCACAAACTCTATCAAAGTTAATCAAGCAGGACACATAGAATGTGAAATGGAAACCCAACTTGCAGCAGGAATCCCATATGCATCTTTTTCTTGTCAGCTTCCCTTCATCACAGACACTGCTATTTTTTAAATACATGCACATTGGTGATTTTAAAGACTTACTGTAGAAGTTAGGAGAGAATAGATAGGGTGGGGAAATCAACTTATGAAAAAAGTGGATAACACTTTTTGTACTGATGTTGTTGCCTTGGGCATAACTATTTTATGTTCTAACCATATTTACTTTCCCTTTATCTCACTAAGTGCAGCCTCTGACACAATATCCACATGTGGTTCTCACTCCCCAAAGGGTCATGAGTTCATTTTGTTGTTGTTTATTCATTTAGTCACTTCTGACTCTTCGTGACTTCATGGACCAGCCCACGCCAGAGCTTCCTGCCGGTCGTCAACACCCCCAGCTCCCCCAGGGACGAGTCCGTCACCTCTAGAATATCATCTATCCATCTTGCCCTTGGTCGGCCCCTCTTCCTTTTGCCCTCCACTCTCCCTAGCATCAGCATCTTCTCCAGGGTGTCCTGTCTTCTCATTATGTGGCCAAAGTATTTCAGTTTGGCCTTTAACATCATTCCCTCAAGTGAGCAGTCTGGCTTGATTTCCTGGAGGATGGACTGGTTTGATCTTCTTGCAGTCCCAGGCACTCTCATGAGTTCATCAGCTAGCAGAATATATGAGTCAGGGAGCCACTGGATGAGCATGGATGGTAGTCCATTTTCAGGGCTTTTGTTGTGGTGATGATAGTAGAGAAGAAATATTTAGGGCTTTTCAAAGCTGTCCAAGTATGTTCCGGTTCAGTGAAGTTCTGGATGAATCACCCCACTGAAGCAGATTTGTAAAGTGAATGACAAATTGCTCTGAAGTAGTACATCAAAGGGCTTCACAGCTTCAGTGGTTTTTCTGCAGCTTCTGGGGTTGTTATACATTTATGTGTACAGCTGGCCAATGAGATTCAAGCCTACCAAAACTTTGTAAGCATGCTTTGGGCATCGTTAATTTCCTCAGCTCTCAACTAGTTCTGCAAACAGGGCTGAAAGCGAGTCACTCCTCTTTCAAGTCCCAAGCAGATTCAAGAGCTATGCCCCTGAAAACCCATCCATTTAATCCCTACACTTAAAACGACCAGCCACAAGCATTAACTTTGAGAAGGGAGTGATACATTTCCTGCCAACACAGTGAGGAGTCCAGCTCAGCTTTCAGCACTCTGAATGTGGGATCAAGACTGATGAGTCCAGAGTCTAACCTTGGGTCAAATGCTGTTTTTTAATTTAAAAAACCCATATGATTGGGGCAGGTTTAAGTCTCTCAACCATGAACGGATGGGAATTGCTGGCCTAAACATTTACTTTTAAAAAGGAATGGTGGTGCTAAGCCCATGAATGCCATTTTTTTTTCCTGTGCCACCCTCTTTCTCTATTGCTCACTACCTCTGGGTCTTTATATTTCACTGTGTTAGCCTGGGGCTGTTGCTCTGCTAATTAACTTATCCAGAGTGTGACCAGCAAGCTACAACCTTGACTGAACTCTGCCAGTGATAACAGGTTCTTCCTGGGACAGTCAAAGCTTGCCAACCAGCTATGGTAGCTCTCCTCCCACCCAAAAATCTGGAATCAGAAGCAGCAAAGCACACGACCTCATTAGGGCAAGTCAATGTTAGTTCTTCAGTGTTGCGCAAAGGCTAGCACTCCAGAAAAATAAGTAGGAATCATACAAGCTTACAACTTCATCTCTGTTCTCTTTGCCTTAAATATGGGCAGGCAGAAACATTTTTAAATGCACTGTGGTGAAACCCTCACAGGTGGCTAGCTGAAGTTTAACAGGACTGATGTTCTCTAGGGGACACTATCTTTTTCTGAACTGAATCTCAAAATGGCTTGACTCAGATTAGTTTGACCTGGAACCTTGAATCAAAAACTCAGATTGAACCATGCCCTCTTGGAAATTCAAATTTCTGGTTTGAACTCAACCAGGGTTGATTTCCACAGGCTTGGAAAGTTTATTTCTCTGCCCTTATTTTATCTACATGACACCAATTTTCAAAACTATTTCATTTTCACATGGTAAGGGTTCCGGTTAATTCGGGGGACCATGCTAGAGCTTTTGGGAATCAGTTTGCACTGCATATTGTGTTTCTGCACTAAATTTCCACATTGTTGATGGAATCAGATACTGGAGCAGCTAGAATACCATATGGTCCTACTGCTTTGAATATTTTTCAAATTGAAGATATGGATAAAATTTTGGGGAGTCCTGAGTGCCACTGCCTATTTCCTAGAACCTTCCCCGCTGTGGCTTTCAAAATCTGCTAGGGTAGAACCCTAGATCTAGGGTAGATCCTGAGTATCTGGATCTTGGTGATAAATACTTCTTTAAGGGAACCCTTGCCATTAAGGAGATTGTGCTTAGGCTTATACAGAAAAAATTAGGCTCTTCAATCTTCATTAACTTGTGTCTATCCTACACTTTCCAGCAAATGCTGCATCTTATCCCAACCTCTCATAACTTGTTTGCTGCAGAAGACATGGGTTATTTGCTGCCATTTCAATCTTGGTTCAGAGCTGGGTTAAGATAGAAACAGTCTTGGTTATCCTAATGGATGACGTACATCAAAAAACTCAGAGGAGAATTGCGGTATTCTTTGTTTTCCTGTATCTCTTAGCAGCTTTCAGTACTGTCATTCATGTGAAAGGTCCCCTGTGCAAGCACCGAGTCACGTCTGACCCTTTGGGGGGACGCCGCTTTTGCGACGTTTTCTTGGCAGACTATAGCGGGGTGGTTTGCCATTGCCTTCCCCAGTCGTCACCTTCCCCAGTGAGCTGGGTACTCATTTTACTGACTTCAGAAGGATGGAAGGCTGAGTCGACCTGAGCCGGCTACCCGAGAATCCAGCTTCTGCTGGGATCCAACTCAGGTCGTGGGGAGAGTTTTGGTTGCAATACTGCCGCCTACCACTCTGTGCCACACGAGGCTCACTGTCATTCATAGTATTGTATATTTCAAGGTCACTGCCTAGGGAGTTTCTTTAGTTCTTTAGTATGATTTTTTAAAAAAAAAAATCAATAATAGTGTTCATGTTCAGCAGAATCATTAGTGTTACTCAGCTGTGAGCTCTGTTTGGATAACAGCATAATACTCTTGGAGGTAAACTATAGGTTAGGGAGGAAAATGACAAAAGACAGAGCCAATTTGATGAATATGGAAATAGGAATAAGCAGAGTAAAAAAAACAACAAAATGTTTTGTGGTACCTTCAAAATTAACATATTTATTACAGCATAAGAATGTATATTTACTTCAGCAATAAAGGCAAATGAATATTAATAATCAGTAGTCATGCCATCTTGCAAGCAATTCTGTGAAATAGATCAGTATTGTTAAGGATCAGGTTTTATATGTTACATTGTACTTGCTCAACCCCAAAATTCACAAGGTAAGGTATAACTGCTTATTTCACTTTTTAAGATGAGGATGATTTTGCAAAAATGATTCCTTTCCTTTGTGCCTTTCATGCCCTAAGTTCATCTTTATTTTACAACCAATGTAAAATATCATGTGCCCACTGTGAGATTTAAATCTGTCTCCAAATACTCAGATCTGGAAGAATTTTCTTCTAACCCTGGGTAGATGAGGGCTCTGAAAAGTGACTCAATTCGTCTTTATATATTGAATGTTCAACCCCTGGCACTGGAAACAGATGTCCTGAGCAAAGCAAGCTGATTAATATTTTGGATTTTGATTGTTTACTAACCTTACTAATTTTGTATCCTATCAATTATTTCATTTGTTTACTTAATTACTGTATATCCAAGGATTCCAAGACATATCAGATATGGTTCTTCCATTTTCATTTCATCCTTATAACAACACTACTCAGGAGGGCAAGCTGTATGATGGGGCCAGTGAGCTTCATGGTTGGATAGAGGTTAGAGCCTAGAGCTCTTAAGACCTGTCCTGAAGCTCTAATTCCAGAATCGTACTGATTATCCCATGAGATCAAGTTAATATCTGTAATCACCTGTTCCTTCTACTGTCACAGTCCTTTGAGCAAGGCTTGTCTGAGAGACAGTGATTAGATCAAGGTCATGTACTAACCTCGAAAGCATTAAGTTTCTTTAGTACACCTTCAACTTCCTAGGACTTCATCAAATTACTAGCAGTGGTAGCTGCTTTTTGTTGTTGTTCTAAAGAGTCAACCAAGAGAACAAGTGTGCATGCACACCCTTGTGTCATTGACCAAATTTAAGACTAAAATACTGATCACAGAAAAAGCTTTGAGAACTAGAGAGTATTTCATTGAATGAATGGACACTAATACCTTTTGTATTTGCTGTACTTATGTACTGTAATCCTATGCGTACCTACAGGGAATTAATGGGGTTTAGGTTAAGGTTTCCCTTGACATGAAGTCCAGCCGGGTCCGACTCTAGGGGGCGGTGCTCATCTCCGTTTCAAAGCCGAAGAGCCGGCGTTTGTCCGAAGACACTTCCATGGTCATGTGGCTGGCATGACTACATGGAACACCGTTACCTGCCCGCCGAAGTGGTACCTATTAATCTACTCACATTGGTGTGTTTTCTAACTGCTAGGTTGGCAGGAGCTGGGACTAGCAACGGGAGCTCACCCCGTCACGCGGATTCAAACCACCGACCTTCTGATCAGCAAGCTCAGCTGCTCAGCGGTTTAACCCGCAGCACCACCACGTCCCTTTGTAATGGGGTTTACTCCCAGATAAACTGAGTAAAGAACTGCAGCTTAAAGCATTCACATGAGCTTAACCAACTTCAGTGCAATTTGTCACTTGTAATTAAATAAAAATAAAGCAAAATGACACCAAGAAGGAAGGAAGGAAGGAAGGAAGGAAGGAAGGAAGGAAGGAAGGAAGGAAGGAAGGAAGGAAGGAAGGGAGGGAGGGAGGGAGGGAGGGAGGGAGGGAAGAAGGAAGGATTCCTTCAGCATGCTGACACACACCTATCTATTTATCATGCGAAGTTCTGAGAAAAAGGGATTGCTTTCAGTACTCTAAAACAGTGTTTCTCAACCTCTATAAGTTTAAGAGGTGTGGACTTCAACTCCCAGAATTCTGGCTGGGGAATTCTGGGAGTTGAAGTCCACACTTCTTAAACTTGCAGAGGCTGAGAAACACTACTCTGAAAAGAAAGAGGTGGTGTAGTTATTGTGTCTCTCTCTGCCTTACACACAGGGGAACTGTCCACCTCTCGGGTGCTGAAACGAGCGCTTGTTCCTCTATATTCCAGCCCTCTGAGATCAAAATGTTCTAGAGAGGGAGAATTTTGTAAAGAGTGCCGAATGTGAATCATTTAAAGTTCCAACCAGGATTCCCTCCTATGCTTCATCCTCTTAATCCCACCATTCACAAAACAAGACACTTTTTGAAAAGAGCAATTCAAGAATTGCAAACGAAAGGTTCCTCTTCTTTCATACAGCAGCCCTTTCAGCAACAGACAGAACTCCCTGCCTTCTAGCTCCAAAGGAAAGTGAAATCAAGATCATCCCAGCAAAGCAAGCAAATTAAATCATAGTTCAGAATTTGTACTAGCTATGATCCAGGGAAACTAAGCAGGTTTAAAAGTCACTGGGTTGAACCAGAGGGGTGAGCACACACTTGGGTTTCTCTTCTTGAACTGAAAAAACTCTCAGATCAACTAAACTGTAAATAACTAGTTTGTTTGCTGTTTCTTCATGCTGACTGCCAAGGAAAGGGATGAGAGACGGTGAGCAAGACAGATAAAGGATACTATGAACTTTGTTGATGAAACCAGCAGACTGAAGGTTGATTGTTATGTCCCATTAAAATCAATGGGCCTTACATCTGAATGAATAGTCCTGTCCTTGTTTTAACAATTACATGGGCTGTTGTCCATAACAACTTACATGATTCACTTGCTACTCCTTATGGTGGTGATTGTCAACATATGGTCTGTGGAGGGCTAGGTGATCTGCTGCAGCCGTCCCCTGTTCACAGGCCAGAGCTCAGCTACCACTTCAGTTGTCTTTGTGTACTAAGAGTCATCTGGTGAGAGTCTGCTTGCTATCACTGCCTCACCTCCTTGCATACTGACAATCAGCTGTCATCTCAGATCTGTCTCCTCGTGTTTCCTGAAAGCCTGATGAAAGCCTACACACTGATAAAAGCCAGTTTGTCTGGGCTCCCCAGGATGCTCAGTTAGATGGCTGCATGACAAAGCCATAAAGTTTCCTTGGGGAAAGAGGAACGTACACTTGGCCATTATGACACAATTCTCCCATTTTCCAATTAAAGGAAAGGTGACTTGGGGCATTTCCAAAGATCACCTATTCAGGCCTGTACATATGGAGGCTGCCTGAGTACAAAATGCATGGTGAAGTGAGAGGTGTGCCTTCTGGCTCCCAAAATCTTCCAGAGTCTGGTGTTGGAGTTGAAAACCCCTTATGGACTTTTTGCAGAAAATGGAAAAAATGAACTTGTGATTTATGGGTTTGATGATTAGAAAGGGTAGAATATGGAAAGAAGGGAGCCATGAAGTAACCTTAAAGAGAGAGAATAAAATATAAATGCATTTACAGTATAACTGCTGTAAAGAAGACTGGAAGCCATTTCTTTATCTCTCTCTATTTGCTGTCTTTCTTTCTTTCTTTTCCATTATTTATTTATTTATGTATGTATTATTATTCAAATTTTATTACCACCCATCTCCCCCAGAAGAGGGACTCTGGGTGGCTTACAATAAAATTTACATTTACTTATCACTTTTCTTTTCTTTCTTTTTTTCTTTAAATTTGTATTGTTTTTACTTTGTAAATTTTTTTTAAAATAAAAATTAATTTAAAAAAAACAAAGACTCTGATAAACAGATGGAGGAGAGAAGGAGAGAAAGACAGGGAGTAGTAGCATCTTTCTTCAACTCCATCCTGTGTGCAGTCAAGTTATCCATATAACCATGCAGCACTAAATTCATACTTCCAAGGGGTCTGGAGTTCTATGTCAAATTAGCTAATGATGTAGCTTATCTGACAGACGGTCTCTAAACAGGTCAAAGTACTTCATTCCAGCTCACATCCTAAGCAAAAAGTTGACACATTCGCCTGTGTCCTAAGTTAACCTTGTTGTAAGCATTGGATCCCATAGTTTGCTCATCTGATGGTGTCATTGAAGGCAGATCTCAGTCCACTTATGAAATAGGTACAATTGTCTATCTTTAGGGTGTTAACTTAATTTCCCAAAAGGGGGTTGCCATTTTACAGCTCCTCTGTCAAAATGCCGATTATAAACTGGACTTGGGAGCAATCTGTAGAAAATTCTGCTGTTCTCAAAGAGGTGCACAGTTCACATTGAATGATGGTCATAAACCACCTGTTTGTGACTCCCATCATACTTGGCAGGCAAGCAACTGGGGGAATTGTAGCATCGTGGTGGTAAAAGTGGTACTGTGGCCAGTGGTTGCTGCATCTGCCCATCTACTGCACAAATGATTCAGATAATCTGTCTGGATCATCACCTAGTTCTGATGCTGAGCCACTTGTTTCTGGTGCAGGAGTAAGGCACTAGCAGCTTGTTCAGTAGCCTGAGGTGTTCCAGCAACTGCTATACGTCAAATGCAAACCCTATTTGCAGTGAGATCAAGGACCGGATTTGTGTGTCTTTCTCCCACCTGTGTGGGACAAGGGACTTCTCTGTTTTATGTCCCTTGTAATGGAAAGAGAATAAACTGGTTTCAGGCTGTTTGCTCTTATACCTTTACCTGAACTTTCACACATAGTTACTTTTTCAGCATCATTGTAAGTTCAAACAGTCATTAAACAGGGCAGTCATTAACCAAGGACTACTTGTACACCATGTTAGATAGAGTTGATGAGATCCTCAAAAGGAAAGAGATGAGAAGTTTAAAGAATAAAAGGCAATGTATGAACGTGGAAGCCCAAATGGAAAGGTCTGGAGTGGGACAATGAATGGTGTTGGTGTAGACTTGTTTTCACTCTGTTTCCTTTTTCAATCTCATACCTTTAATTTCTTTTATTATTTCTTACCCTTTTCTGTGCATTGCATAAGGTTCCTCACTGTGAAAGGGGAAAGTGCAATAGATATGCGTGTATCTTGCACATGTGGCCTGGTGGCCTCTGAGCACGAACAGAAGGAATAAGAGGTACTCAAGGATGTTGCAACCAGAATCATCTGGAATTTTAAAATGTTCAAGCCAATAGCCAAAGTTTGTAGAGGGTAGGTTTATCAGCAGCTATTAGCTGTGCTCAGTAAATGGAGATTTCATGTCAAAGGCAATATATCAGAACTAGTTGTTGGGGTGCAACAACAGGGAAGGTGCACCCTTTGTGAATGCTTGTGGCTGGGGAAGGGACCTCCTTGGTTCCTCTGGGAAACAGGATCGTAAACTTGAGCACACTTTGGTCTGACAAGACCTTTGCTTAGGCTCTTAAGGTGAGAATGAATCTCACTGTTTCTGGAGCAGAGGTCGTGAGCCTTAGTAAAATTCTTAGACAATGTCGTGTCCATTTGGGGCACCCCATCCAAAGGATGGCATTGAAGAAAACACATACTCTTTAAGCTGTAAACTTCCCATTTTGGGTTGTAAACATTTCTTTCCTTTCCTTGCAGCAAAGGCGCCTGCGTTTCCGTGCGCAAACTTAACGCCGGTCTCTGAGCCTCGGTTCCCGCTTTGGTCCGCTTCCCCTTGCGTCGAGGAAGGCGAGCCACCGAGCCAAGGGAGAGAGAAGCACCTGGCGTGCTTTCCCGCTCGCTCCCCTCCCCCGCGCTTGTCTTGTCCCGTGGAACTCGCAGACACATGATTCCTCCCTCGGGGCGCGCGCGGCGGGCTGCCTCCCCTCTTACCTGCATTCCTGAGCTTGCGGTTCTTGGACACCGAGACGATGACCAGCAGGCTTCCCACCACGTCCACCACCGTGGTAAAGATCAGGACGCTGGACAGCACCGTGACCACCCAGCCCGGCCTCAGGTCTGCCGCCGCCTCTGCCGACGAAGTCGCCGCCGCCTCCCCGTCTTCCTCCCCGCCCTGGGGGAAGGCGAAGCCCCCTCGCCCGCCCAGCCCGCAGCAGTTCCTCAGAGATCCATTCTCCAGCATCTCAGAGCAGCCCCTCTGCGCTTCCAGCGCGGCACTGCTCCTCCTCCGCCTCCTTCTGCCCCGCGCCCGCCGCCGCCTCGCATTGGAAGATGCTCCGGAGCGCCCCTCCGGGCCCGGCTCCTGCCTCGCTCACCCACCTAGCACTACTCCACCGCTCTCCGCACCGCGAGGGGTTTTAATAGGCTGTTGCTGCTTTCGCCCCGCCCCTAGGCCCGCCTCCCTTTCTCCCTCCGAACAAGAGGCGCGAAAGGAAGAAAAGAAGGCGGGGCTTCAGTCCTGGGGAGGCGGTGAAGAAACGCCCCAGTGCCCACCTTCTTCCTTTTGCCGCTGGAAGGGAAAAGCGGGAAAGGAGTCCCGAGCCCGCCCATTGGAGCTACGCCACGCCTCCTCCGCCCGGGTAGGCGGGGCTTGCAGGATGCCAAAGGACAGTCACTTTAGCGCGCGTGCCTTTCAGTCATTGCTCGTGCGTGGAGAAGAAAGCAGGCGCGGGACGGGGTCACTGTAAAGGGACGACAAAGGGACACACGTTCACCATTTGCCCCGAAATACCTATTGCAAAATCTTGTCTATACTAATAATGATCTCTTTGCATTTCCTCTATTCTGACGCCCCCCCATCCCCCTGCTTTTTCTAGAAATGCCCCTCCGCCGCCAGGGAGTTGAACGCCCCGGGACGAGCGAGAGCACGTGGGAAGACGTCCCTTCTTTCTCCACGCGAGCGACACGGGCGTGACTCACCGGGTCAGTTGCGTGGAAAGGCGGAGGGGGGAGAAGAAGGGACGGAGGGAAGCGGGGAAGGCTGGCGGGGATGGGTGGAAACGTCGCAAAAGCTGCAGGGCGACGGACCACCAGGAGATGGCTAGCGGTGGCCGATATCTGTGTGGGTTTGGAAAACTCATTTGATGCCCTTCCTGATCACTGGAAAGAACTAAGTCAAACAGAAGCTCCCTTCAAAAATACCTGGATTTTGACATTTCAGTGTAGTCCTTAGACCAGTGTTTCTCAACCTCAGCGGTTTTAAGCTGTGTGGACTTCAACTCCCAGAATTCCCCAGCCAGCAGGGCTGGCTGGGGAATTCTGGGAGTTGAAGTCCACACAGCTTAAAACCGCTGAGGTTGAGAAACACTGCCTTAGACTGTCGGACTAGGACTGAGGGGATCCAGGTCCAAATCCACCCTCAGCCACAGAAACTCCTCTGGGTGATTTTGGCTCAGTCGCTCACCTCTCAGTTATTGTTATTCTAGGAATAAATTGACGGGAGACACACACACACACACACACACACACACACACATAAAATATATGTCCATAAAACCTCCTTTTTAAATTGTACATGACGTGAGTCGTTGGGAGTTGGGTGGGATATAAATTTAATTTATTATGGCTGATTGCACAGTCAGCCAGATGTTTAGACTGGATTTGGCATTTTTGTCTACCTATCATATTATTATTATTATTATTATTATTATTATTATTATTATTATTATTATATACACAACAATGTGAAATCACAGCTGCCAATTCTTTAGCTAGTGTTGGCTTTCATTCGCATCAGGTTCTTCCCAATAACCTAGGATGTTGTAATGTATAGGCATAGTAGATCCAAGCAGTGCAGCCTTTTGTGATTGACAGATGGAAATTTTGTCAACGTGCAGATTTTCTAAGTGTCATCCAAGGACCTTTGGTATGGCACCCCATGTGCCGATAACCACTCGGACAACCACAGCTGGTTTATGTTATATCATCATCATCATCATCATCATCATCATCATCCCCAATTAGTTAATTCAGCTCACACATACCAAACAAAAAGGAAATCTGAGCCCAGGGATATGTGTGTCCTGGTAAATATTGCATCATTTTGCCCCCCCCCCCTTTGCAAATCCACTAAAAATGTGGAATACTACTCCCATTTATGTGGTGCATGCAGGCACTGCTTTGTAAATTATCAGTTTTGGTGTAATGTTTTTGAGTTCAGAAATGGATATGCTGCACAATATCAACACCTCTGCTGGTTTACAGAAATACAGAGCTATAGCACAAACATAAAAGAGCCAGTCTGGTGTAGTGGTTAAGGTATCAGGCTAGAAACCGGGAGACCGTGAGTTCTAGACCTGCTTTAGGCACAAAGCCAGCTGATTGGGCCAGTCACTCTCTCTCAGCCCTAGGAAGGAGGCAATGGCAAACCACTTCCAAAAGCTTGGCCAGAAGACTGCAGGGACTTGTCCAGGCAGTTGCCAGGAGTCAACACTGACCCGAAGGCACAAAAACAAACAAAAACCCTATGTGGCATATAAAACCCTAACAGCCTTGTGTGAAAAGACCTATTTGGGCCCCTTATCCTAAGCCATGAAAAGAGGGATTCACTTCAGGACACTGGCAATTTCATAATGTGGGTTTCTTATGAAAAAGCAGAATTAATTATGACTGTTAAAATAGCAGAAGATACCCCATGGGGGGAGACTGTGGGAATAAGTGGTCCTAATCCTACTGTGTAAACCCAACCAATTGTAGAATCAGTAAATCATGGCTGAACAAGACATGGCTTAGTAATATATGACACAGTCTGTGCCTGGGATTATGCAACATGATAAATCACAACATGGCTTGTTAGATATGGCCTAACGTCTTGCGCAAACCAGTCAATTGTATCTTATTCAACAAAGCTTGATTGAGGAAACCATCAATTAGTGAAACATGTACAACTAGTTGCAGTGTATGAGCATCTATGTGAGTAACCAAACCAAACCAAACCTACTGATATTTCAACTTTTGCTTTGCCTCTGGCCACATCTCTAAATCCAGAGTGGAGAAACAGTAGCTTTTCTGATGTTGTTGGATTCCCCCTCCCCAAAGCCACTATCTACCAGTGAGTAGAGATCATGAGAATTTTAGTCCACCAGACCGCTGGAGGGCCACAGTTCCCCATTCCTTCTTAATTCAAACACTGCCCTATAGGACTTTTCAGGGGTGAGGGGGGTGAAATGTCTAACACTATGAAGTTGGAAATGGATTGGTCTGACTCCTGCCCCACTGCCTGCAACTACATTGGTGCTTTTTTCTTTCAGAGATGACATAACTGTGGGATAGTTATGTGCAAAAAAGAAAATGTTGTCTCTGGAACATTGTTGTCTGCTGGAATGGTCCAGTTTGAGCATTTCCATGGTGGTTTGTGCATTTCTGGAAGTGTCGCTTCCTAAATTGTCTAGAACTGAACAACTCATCCCTGAAATGCTGGGATCAGTTGAAACAGAACATTCTACAGTCAAACAGTTTCATATCTGGGAGTGATCCAAGTTTCAAACCACTCCTTCCCCTTGGCTTTAGAGATGCAAGATTTGGGATGCAGCAATCCGTACGGCTGCAAAAAGAAACAGAAAATGCTATCTGCTGCCATCAGAGGGTCGTCTGGATTGACTTAGAGCTAATGGACTGGCTGAATAGCAGATAACAAGAGAAACCTTGGAGAGCTGATGAGCTGCTTTCAATTAGAGTAGAAAATATTGAATTATAAATATATAAAATATAAATTTTATATACAATGTGTGTGTATATGTGTGTGTGTGTGTGTGTGTGTGTATAAAACAAGAATGGGCAATTTGGGAGGGTTAGGGTATGTGAGCGAATGTGTGCAGGAGCCATCCTGCTGCTTCCATTTATTTATTTAGATTTAGAAGGCCAAAATGACTCTGGGGGGCTTACATAGTTAAAACCAAAAGAGAAAAGAACAGGTACACCCAGATAAAATCACCCAATACCTTACAAAAATATTTCCAGCGGCTCAGCAAACAATTTAATGCCAGGCCTGGGAGTAGAGCCACATTTGTAGACTTGCAGAGCCCCTATAGTGTAGGAGCAATGAGAATCACCAGGGAGACTGAGAAGGTGCATTTCTGGAGTCCCACTAGAGGACTTCATTTAATTGAGGAACCCAGAGCACCCCCACTCTGCCCAGTCTTACTGGACAGAACCACTGGAGATAGCTGGTCCTTCAAATAACCCAGTCCCATTCCATGAAGGTTTTGTTGGTGACAGCCAGCTCCCTGAATTGCAGTCAGAAGCCAACTGGCAACCAATGTAGCACATGGAACAGTGATAACACATGGACACTTTGAGGTACACCTATTAGCACTGCATTTTTGACCAGTTGAAGCTTCTGGGTGGTCTTCAAGGGCAGCCCCATGTACAGCATGTTGCAGCAGTGAAGCTGTGAGGTGACCAGGGCATGAGTGACTCTCTGAAGAGTCTCCTGTTCCAGGAATGAGTGCAACTGACACACAAGATAAATCTGTGCAAAGATTCACCTGGCACAGCTGTCGCCTGCTCTTAGAACAGAAGCTGCAAGTCCAGAAGGACCCCAAATCACACATTAGCCTTGAATGGGGAAGTGCTACCCCAACCAAAACCAAAGGTCAAAAATTCCCATATCTGGAGACCAAACAGCTACAGCCCCTCAGTCTTGGCAGGATTGAGCCTGAATCTGTTCCTTATGGCAGAAAATTAGAACATTATTTTGTGTCAGAGTAAGGGGCCAGGAGTTTTCCAGCTTTTTCAGGCTGTGGAACCTGTTAGTTAAAAAAAAAGAATCCTAGAATCCATGAACAGCAGGCAAAGCTCTAGAGGTAGAAAATTGGTTGCTTTCAAGTGAATTTTTCGTTTTCTCTTGTCTCATCAAGTTCATCACGTTCTTGCAGACCACTAGGATTCTGTGGAACACAGTTTGAAAAACCCTGCTCTATAAGATCCATCATATTTATTCACTTCCCACATTTTTTCAGTGCAATCCAACATTATATACCCAAGCTTCTTTTAGTAATGTCCCATCCAGGCATTAGAAGTGATACTGCTGGTGGGGAGCTTACAATCTATCCATTACACACTCAGCATTTTCAGACAATTTGATTATATGTAATTTTGCATCAGGCACAGTTTGCAAACAAAAAAAAAGGAGCGAAAAAGGTGCTGAAGCAATTCTTATTTTAATATATTGGCTTTCCAAGGCCCAAACTAGCCTCTTCATCATTGCTTGTTTCTCATCTATAACAGCTCGGTGGAGGGAGGATGCTAAATTTTGAGAGTTAATTCTGGATGTCACATTCACATTTTTATGGCAATATGCCCTAATATATTTGGCAAGCACTTAGATGATTTAAATCTGTTTCTCATGATGCAGCTTCCGAGAGGAAGCTGTTAGTGCCTCCATGCACCAGCAGATCCATCAAATAGGCCATTTCATTTACACCACTTAACTTCTAAGCATAAGACTTCCACCAGAAACCATGTAAGAAAAGTCACCCATCTGATGAACTGATATAAGTGGATGTGTTTGCAAGTGAGATCTCAAAGAGAGAAACACAAACACACACACACACATTCTTCAACTGGAAGCTTTCTTCTTCCAGATGTGTTGGATTTCAACTGGCTGAAAATCATGGGAATTAGAAAGCCAACACATTAGATACATCAGACTGGGGAACAATGTTGGACAGTAGATATTACAGACGAAGAATCTGTGGCTTTCCAGAGGTTGGATTAGCAGTCCTATCAAGTCCAGTGCTTAAACTGGCTGGGTGTAAGAGGCACTGCAGCCCAACAACATCTGGAAAGCTAGAGGTTTTCCAGAGGTTCTCCATTGCTTGTATAAAGATCATGGCACAGAAGTGGTTGGGTGACTTGGTAGATCCGGATTAGAGTCTGCATTGGATCTTATGCTAGAGGCACTAGCTTATAAATTGAGCCTCACAATATTGCTATGGAGCTCCATACTCTCCTATATTTTGCTATGAACACATCCATGCATTTCTATTTCCCCCCTCTTCAAAAAAGCACAGAATGGATTTAATTTTTCAGAGAACATCAAATTCTAGAAACCCTTGTCTTGCTCTTGCCCTTTCTTCTCTTCCTGCTGGAAGAACACCATGGTTCTAGCCCTTGTGATTACAACAAACTATTTGGGAATGTAGAGTTGATGGCAAGCATGGCAACTCAAATGTCAGTGGGGCTGCTAAATAAAATTCTCAGTCATCAGACTTGGGATCTCAATGAGCTTCTTTTCTATGTGCAAAGTCCCCGGGCCCTCCTTCCCAATCAGCTACACAAAAGGATGTGTAACATACACCATTAAAGCAGAGAATGAAGCTCATCCTGACCTCCAGTTTCAGCTGAAGATTTTTTTTTTTCATATATCCAGCTGCAGTTATAATCTTGAAAGGAGCATGTATGATAAAAGGAAAAAAAATACTCTCTGGACAGCGTGATTTCCTTTTTCTTATTTTGGGTAGAGTCTGAGCCTTGACTTTCAGGCGGGCAGAAATTCGACACCTGAAAAAGTGCCCGCTGCCACTCCTGTCATACACTTGGTGACTGTGGAAGCAGAGAAAATGGAATGAGCTGGAGAGATAAGAAGGGAATTCCAGCCCTTTTGATTAGAGACAGGTGGTGTGTTCTGAGAATATTCAAATTAATGGTACAAATAAGCTTCATTCATGACAGTTACATTCAGGCAGCTTTCCCCCCCCCCCCCCCATCAAAAGGGCTTATTACCAAAGCAAAATCCTGGACAATGGATTCTTAGAGCAGTGGGTTTCCCCAATCATCTACTGAGAGGGCTATTCTATGGAAAAGGAGAAATTTATTTGAATGATTAATGACTGTGCATTGCCCTTGATTGCCTGAACTGGCAAATGGAAAAGAAAGAAGCTCATTGATCGTTCAATCATTAAAAAATAGAGTGGAGCTTTGGATCATTTGTATTGTAATGAACTTTTAGTTTATAGTATAATGAAGTTGAGAGTCAGTTTAATGTAGCGATTAAAGGCACCGGACTATAGACTAGGAGACTGTGAATTCTAGGCTTGCCTGAGGCACAAATGTCAGCTGGATAACTTTGGGCCAGTCACTCTTTCTCAGCCCTAGGAAGGAGGCAATGGCAAACCACTTCTGAAATCTTGCCAAGAAAACTGCAGGGACTTGTCCAGGCAGCTTGTCCAGGAGTCAACACTGACTTGAAGGCACCAAAAAACAAGAGAGAGAGAGAGAGAGAGATCTGTTCAAATCTTTAGGAGTGATTTAAGCTGGATTCCTACACTGAACAGCAGGCTGGACTCAAGGACATGAAAGGATCCTTCCAACACTGATTTTAGCACTTAAACTGTGCTTAAACCTAGATAGGGCAGAGTCATTCCCCACCCCACCCCCCAAGCAAACCAAACAGCACTCTTTCCAACACTTTGCTTCCCTCCAATATTAGCTGCCTAAGCATAAACCATGATTTTCTTACAACCACTTGGTAAACCAAATAGCAGGTCTGCTTGTTCTGTGTCAGTGATGAGAACAAGCTTTCCCATTTTTACAGCTGGAGGAATAGCAACATTCTTCTTGCCTCCACTGCAGGATGACATCTGGAATATTCTGAAGAGCATGGGTTGAGACAAGCTGCAAAGACATAATCTTCTGAAAAATCCCACAGTCAATTAGTACTGTTACTTTAGCTTTAATGGCTGTGAATTTTTCTCTTTTTATATGCATGTTAGTATACTCATTGATTCAAACCTTTCTTGGGAAGCAATTCACCAATAGCAATACATGTATTCACTCGCTCCCATTTCATGTAATAAAACACTTTTTAGCAGATAGTGAGCTACTCAATCCCTCCAGGTTTGTTCTTAATTTATAGAGCTTCTTATTCCTGCCTGCAGCTGCTTAGTTGATTGCTCACTGAAACCGCTCCTCGGTGTCATTGATTTGCAACGTCATTGAAATCGACCTGAAAGAAAGGGACTATATTTACGTTATGAATTTTACACTGAAATGTGAAATTTATTTTTCCCTGAAAAAGATTTATTTTTCAAAAAAAAAAATTCAGAAATTTTTTTTTCAGAAATTGTCAGAAAAAATATTTTCAGAAAATACTTATTTTTCAGAAAAAAAATTCAGAAAAAAATTATTTTTCTCTCACTTTATTTTTCTCTGGACTCTCAAAAAACACACCTCAAAACAGCCCTTCTCCCCAATTTGTGTAGAAAGGATGATCTTCTGGAGAAAGCAGATTACGGAGACCTGGTTCAGTTGGGTTTCAGACTGGGATTCAATATGGGGACTGTACTTGTAGATGACCTATGCCAGAGCCAGGATGGAGGCGGTGAGTCCATCCTTGTGCTCCTTGATCTCTTAGCAGAGTTCAGTACTGTTGACCATGATATCCTTCTGGACTGGCTCCAAGGGTTGGAAATTTTCCTTCTTTTGGGCTGGTTCCAGTTGGTGTTGTCTGTGGGGGAAAGGTAGCTCCCTAGGCTCCTCTTTGTGGGGTGTGGCACGCAACCCACTACTTGTGAGTTTGATACTCTCTCCCTCCTCTTCAACTTCTACATGAGACCCCTGGGTAAAGTTGTGGGGACATAGAGTTTGCTTTGCCCTGATGATGTTACCTAGCCTGGTAATGAAACATCTGCAGGAAGAGAAGCAAGCTCAGAGGACGTCAAGAACCCAAGTGATCAAACATCAGCTAGGCATCACAGAACAGTTCCAGGTGTTCCCATTTCTGGCAACAGAGTAGAAACAGCAATTTGAGAGAGGATTAGTGGAGAGAGATGGCTAGCTAACAGACATGCAGCATCTGGTTCAGAAGACTGCCAATATTTCAAGAAATATAAGGAATAGAGTAAGTTTTGGGAATGAGTTAATGAGTGTCATGTCAGTCAGGAGATGAAACAGAGTCATGCCATGCCACCCAGAGTCACTTTTTTGTGAGATGGGCGACCATATAAATTTTATGAATAAATAAATAAATTTGAAAAAAGGCATGGCGTTTCGGTGCCAATGCCAATGCTGAGTTAATAGTTCCTTGATTAGGGTGTATTGTGCTGTCTGATGGTTCATCTGGTGTTAATCCTAGTGTTAACTCAGGCAATCAACCAAGCAGCAAACAACAGCCCAATCAAAGAACTCCCAAGGAGAGAACAACACCCCCACCAACACCAGCAGGGCAAGCCACGGTATATAAACTGAGAGCAGGGCCCACTCCCTCTTTGCACTGAAGATGTTGCCTAGTCTGGCAATGAAACGTCTGCAAGAAAACAACCAGGCTCAGCGAGCACCAAGGACTCCACAATCAAAGTGAGCCACAGTACTGACCCTTGGTTTGATTACTGAAGGCATGAGCAAAGAGTGAAGATTTGATATTTGATCTTGCATCAGTCCCTTTCTCTCAGTCCAACCCACCTCACAGGCTTGTTGTTATAGGGAAAATAGGAGGAAGAAGCATTATCTATGCCACCTTGAACTGTGCCAAATATGGCCAGGATATAAATCAATCAAGCGCCAGTTTGGTGTAGTCGTTAAGGCATCAGGCTAGAAACCAGGAGACTGTGAGTTCTAGTCCTGCCTTAGGCACAAAGCCAGCCGGGTGACCTTGGGCCAGTCACTTTCTCTCATCCCTAGGAAGAAGGCAATGGTAAACCACTTTGGAAAAACCTTGCCAAGAAAACTGCAGGGACTTGTCCAGGCAGTCTCCAAGAATCAGACATAATTGAACAGATTAAAAAAAAAATCAGTCAATCACTCATAGATAGATAGCTTTCTCTTTACTTCAAATGGGGTGTGGACCCCAGTATCACCTCTCCAGAAGAATGCCCAGAGTGGGTAGAAAATTGCTAGGAGAGACAATCCATCCATGTAGAACTTTAAAGGTCATGACTAGCATGCTCCAACCAAGCAGCAAACAACAGCCCAATCAAAGAATTCCCAAGGAGAGAACAACACCCCCACCAACACAAGCAGGGCAAGCCACGGTATATAAACTGAGAGCAAGGCCCACTCCCTCTTCGCACTGAAGACGTTGCCTAGTCTGGCAATGAAATGTCTGCAAGAAAACAACCAGGCTCAGAGAGCACCAAGGACTCCACAGTATATAAGTATGTGACAGGTGAATGGGTAGATGAATGTGATGCATGAACATGCATGTATAATGTGTAGAATATGTATGTGTGCAGTTTGTGTGAAGGTGTGCATATGATTCAGTGGAATAAAAAAATGTGCCCACTCCCTACATCCTACATAGTTTGAAAATAAAACTTAAAATTTGAAGAAATTATTTTACTTTTTGATTGGCAGGCAGAGGAACATCAGAAGCAAAATCTACCTTCACAAATTGCATTTCTCTCCTGGGATTCTATGTAACTTTAAGAAGATCAAAAGCAGTATAATCCAGATAACTCTTGCAAATTTTTAGTCTGAGTAACTCCAGAACAAATGAAACAGCAATAGCTAGGAACAAATTGATCCTTGAAATTAACACACAGGCAAGTCAAAGAGTAACATCATACCGTCACTCCCTGTTCCTGGCTGTCATAAAACTGTTATTATAGAATTATAGAAGATGACCAGCTTGGCCCCTCATTGTGCTAGCCATGAGAAAAGACCTCCCTTACCCCCAACAGGCTGCTCAGAACTTTGAAAGGTCTCTCTCCTTCTTCAGAGTCATAGAAATTATGAGATGTTTGATGTCATGATGATGAGCCTGGAAGAAAGACCTTTGCTGCAGTTGTGTTTATCATACAAAAAACACAAGTTTACTTTTCCTTCTCAACTGTTATGGAAGAGTCATCGCAGAACTGAAGAAATAACTTGTTTTCAAGAAAAATCAGTGGTCTGTTGTTAGTCAAGCATTATGAGCTGCTAAGCAAGATTTAAAGAGGGCTAACAGAACAGAACAGGGCTAACTTCAACAAAGGATCGTTACCTTGTCGTGGTGCTGGAGCTTGAGCACCTCACTGATGCCATGATCTAAACCGTGAAGGGCCACCCAAGATGGGAAGGTCATGACAGAGAGGTCAGACTAAATGCGATCCCTGGGGAAGGTAATGGCAACCCACCCCAGTATTCTTGCCCTGAAAACTAAATGGATCAGTACAACCAGAGATATGTTGGTATACCATCAGAAGATGAGACCCCCAGGTCGGAAGATGGTCAAAATGCTACTGGGGGGAACAGAGGATGAGTTCAACTAGCCCCAGACGTGATGATGCAGCAAGCTCAAAGCCAAAAGGACGGCTAGTGGCCGACGGTGCTGGTGGTGAATGGCGAATCCGACGTTCTAAGGATCAACACACCATTGGAACCTGGAATGTAAGATCTATGAGCCAGGGCAAATTGGATGTGGTTATTGGTGAGATGTCAAGATTAAAGATAGACATTTTGGGAGTCAGTGAACTGAAATGGACTGGAATGGGCCATTTCACATCAAATGACCACCAGATCTACTACTGTGGACAAGAGGACCACAGAGGAAATGGAGTAGCCTTCATAATTAATAGTAAAGTGGCTAAAGCAGTGCTTGGATACAGTCCAAAAAATGATAGAATGATCTCAATTCGAATTCAGGGCAAGCCATCTAACATCACAGTGATCCAAATATACGCCCCAACCACAGATGCTGAAGAAGCTGAAGTAGAGCAGTTCTATGAGGATCTGCAGCACCTACTGGACAACACACCTAAAAGAGATGTTATTTTCGTCACAGGAGACTGGAATGCTAAGGTGGGCAGTCAAATGACACCTGGAATTACAGGTAAGCATGGCCTGGGAGAACAAAATGAAGCAGGACATAGGCTGATAGAATTTTGCCAAGACAACTCACTCTGCATAACAAACACTCTCTTCTGACAACCTAAGAGACGGCTTTATACATGGACTTCACCAGATGGACAACACCAAAATCAGATTGACTACATCCTTTGCAGCCAAAGGTGGCGGACATCTATACAGTCAGTAAAAACAAGACCTGGAGCTGACTGTAGTTCCGATCACGAACTTCTTCTTGCACAATTTAGGATCAGACTAAAGAGATTAGGGAAGACCCACAGATCAGCTAGATATGAGCTCACTAATATCCCTAAGGAATATGCAGTGGAGGTGAAGAATCGATTTAAGGGACTGGACTTAGTAGGTAGGGTCCCGGAAGAACTCTGGACAGAAGTTTGCAACATTGTTCAGGAGGCGGCAACAAAATACATCCCAAAGAAAGAGAAAACCAAGAAGGCAAAATGGCTGTCTGCTGAGACACTAGAAGTAGCCCAAGAAAGAAGGAAAGCAAAAGGCAACAGTGATAGGGAGAGATATGCCCAATTAAATGCAAAATTCCAGAGGTTAGCCAGAAGACATAAGGAATTATTTTTAAACAAGCAATGCGCGGAAGTGGAAGAAGACAATAGAATAGGAAGGACAAGAGACCTCTTCCAGAAATTAGAAACATCGGAGGTAAATTCTAGGCCAAAATGGGTATGATCAAAAAGAAAGGTGGCAAGGACCTAACAGAAGAAGAAGAGATTAAGAAAAGGTGGCAAGAATATACGGAAGACCTGTATAGGAAGGATAACAATATCAGGGATAGCTTTGATGGTGTGGTCAGTGAGCTAGAGCCAGACATCCTGAAGAGTGAGGTTGAATGGGCCTTAAGAAGCATTGCTAATAATAAGGCAGCAGGAGATGACGGCATCCCAGCTGAACTGTCCAAAATCTTGCAAGATGATGCTGTCAAGGTAATGCATGCTATATGCCAGCAAATTTGGAAAACACAAGAATGGCCATCAGATTGGAAAAAATCAACTTATATCCCCATACCAAAAAAGGGAAACACTAAAGAATGTTCAAACTATTGAACAGTGGCACTCATTTCACATGCCAGTAAGGTAATGCTCAAGATCCTGTAAGGTAGACTTCAGCAATTCATGGAGCGAGAATTGCCAGATGCACAAGCTGGGTTTAGAAAAGGCAGAGGAACTAGCGACCAGATTGCCAATATCTGCTGGAGAATGGAAAAAGCCAGGGAGTTTCAGAAAAACATCTATTTCTGTTTTATTGACTATTTTAAAGCCTTTGACTGTGTGGACCATAACAAATCATGGCAAGTTCTTAGTGGTATGGGGATACCAAGTCATCTTGTATGCCTCCTGAGGAATCTGTATAACGACCAAGTAGCAACAGTAAGAACAGACCATGGAACAACGGACTGGTTTAAGATTGGGAAAGGAGTACGGCAGGGCTGTATCCTCTCACCCTACCTATTCAACTTGTACGCAGAACACATCATGCAACAAGCTGGGCTTGAGGAATCCAAGGCTGGAGTTAAAATCGCTGGAAGAAACATTAACAGTCTCAGATATGGAGATGATACCACTTTGATGGCTGAAAGCGAAGAGGAACTGAGGAGCATTATGATGAAGGTGAAAGAAGAAAGTGCAAAAGCTGGCTTGCAGCTAAACCTCAAAAAAACCAAGATTATGGCAACCAGCTTGATTGATCACTGGCAAATAGAGGGAGAAAATGTAGAAGCAGTGAAAGACTTTGTATTTCTAGGTGCGAAGATTAGTGCAGATGCTGACTGCAGTCAGGAAATCAGAAGACACTTAATCCTTGGGAGAAGAGCAATGACAAATCTCGATAAAATAGTTAAGAGCAGAGACATCACACTGACAACAAAGGCCCGCATAGTTAAAGCAATGGTGTTCCCTGTAGTAACATATGGCTGCGAGAGCTGGACCATAAGGAAGGCTGAGCGAAGGAAGATCGATGCTTTTGAACTGTGGTGTTGGAGGAAAATTCTGAGAGTGCCTTGGACTGCAAGAAGATCCAACCAGTCCATCCTCCAGGAAATAAAGCCAGACTGCTCACTTGAGGGAATGATATTAAAGGCAAACAGTAAGAACAGACCATGAAACTGGTACTTTGTACTTTGGCCACATAATGAGAAGACAGGGCACCCTGGAGAAGATGCTGATGCTAGGGAGAGTGGAAGGCAAAAGGAAGAGGGGCCGACCAAGGGCAAGGTGGATGGATGATATTCTAGAGGTGACGGACCCGTCTCTGGGGGAGCTGGGGGTGGCAACGACCAACAGGGAGCTCTGGCGTGGGCTGGTCCATGAAGTCACGAAGAGTTGGAAGCTACTGAATGAATAAACAACAACAACAACAGAACAGAAAGTGTCCAGCCTCAGATAATTGGGGAACAAGAACAAAAAGGCAACCATTTAGTTTATGCATCCAAGTTTCCCTTCTGTCTTCCTAGGGGAGAAGAACCTAGTTTGGTTGATGAGTTGAATTTGAACTGTGATTTATCATCCAATTAAGTGGTTAAGGCAATGGGCTAGAAACCAGGAGACTGAGAGTTCTAGTTCCACCTTAGGGATGAAAGCCAGCTGGGTGACCTTGGGCCAGTCACTCTGTCTTAGCCCAACCCACCTCACAGGGTTGCTGTTGTGGGGAAAATAGGAGAAGGAAGGAGTAATAGGTATGTTCGCCACCTTGAGTTACTTATAAAAATAATAAAGGCAGGATAGAATATCAATCAATCAATCAATCTTCGGTGCAGATAATGGTGAGCTTCAGGTAGGACTGGAGAATGCTAGTTACCCTGTTGTGTTCCACATCTGCACAGATATCTTGAAGATACTGAATTCAGAAATTCAAAGTCTTTCCTATGAAACATGGAAAATAATGATGAGAATGACAGTGATGATGATGATGATTAAGGTCCTGTCTTCTCATTTGGCACACAGCTGGTTGACTCTAGATATTAGTCTACTTCAAGTAGACTTACTGAAACAATGGAATTTAATCATGTCTATGTTTGGTCTTATGGATTTGAATGGATTTCTTCCAAGCATGACTAACTTTGTATCCTACTCAGCAATTCTGAAATAAAATTCAATAAAGAACTAAATAAAAGCAGCAGTAAAATCCTCAAATGTCCTGAGTCTTTGGGATTGGGTTATATCAAAAAATCTTCAAAAATGGGACCATTAGATTGGATCAAAGTGATGCAACGTGTGTGACCCCTTTGCAACCATGTAATGATCCAAGTTAAATGATCCAGTAATCCATTTTAAAATGGATCAAAAATGGTATGAGTGTTTGTGGCAATGGAAATTGTGGGAGGTTAAGGAGGACAAAACAGAGTAGGTAATTCAGAGAGAAGCACTCTGGATGTTTGTAGTATCAGGGATACTGAGGAACAGAATTTATCTTAGTGCAATGTTGCTATCAAAGAGAAGGTACTTATTTAGTAGTAAGTCTACAACTTACCTCAACCAGATATGTTCCAGATTTGCTGGAACTACAGTTCCCAGAATTTCTAGCCACTGTGTCAGCTAAGAATTCTGGGAGTTGCAATCCCAGCACTTCTGGAAGATGCCAGGTTTGGAGACAGGTGTAAGAAATCGACTGATGCCACATCTTCAGGGCATAGGTTTCATCCTTCAAAAGAAAGCAAAGGGAAAAAGAATCAAGCCCAACTTCCTTCAGAATAATTGTTATGGTTTTTTCCCTTCCCTTACTTCTGAGAAAGATTTAGCATATTTTTAAATGCAGGACAAAAGACCAACTTTTGATTTATTCTCCTGCCTTGCTTTGAAATCTTTGTGTTTGAGGTTGTAACATCTTCTACTAAAGCCATCAGCCACCCAGCTATGTTCCTTTCACATTGTTCTTTCACTTCCACTGTGGATTTACAGCTGTTTCTGGGAAAACGATCACTCTGCTTCTCCATCTGATAACTGATGTTTAATTCCAAATACAGGGTAAACCTCTGATCAAAAAGCTCCCAATTATTCCATTCATGTAAGTATAAAGAGTAGAAAGCAGAGCCTTCTGCTAAAAGTATGCATCCCATAACCCTGAATGTCCTATTTGCATAGAAGATGAAATAATTAATCAGGATAATTGATAGGTTAATATGTATGTCTGCATTCAAAAAGGCCAGTTAGAAACTTTTCAACAGGTACATTTCTTTTAATTATTTCTCTTTTTTTGAGAGGGGCCAACTCCTGCAAAACCGAAATAAACCCTAACGTACTGCTTATTGTCTTAATCTGTCTTCAGTGGTATTATTGTCCATGTTAAGGATAAGCAATCTTGAGCCTATGGGCAAAAGGGCAGAGATGAGGGGGGAGATAGGTGGGTGGGGGGAGTTCTAGAAGAGGCAGGTTTACGGAGGCTTAGTGAAGTTCGGGGCTGGGAGGGACCAAGCCAAGAATGGCTTGGATCAGGATGGGTCCTCACTAATGATCAGATGAGATTCGCTTAAAAACAACAATGGAGACTGCCGGGATTGCTGTTGCTAAGCAATGTGGTCACGTGATGTCACGCTTTAGGAGCACATCGCTTAGCGATGGAAATGCTGGCCCCAATTACTCTTGTTAACTGAGGACTACCTGTACACAACTGTGTTGTTCGTCATTGCTACTTCTGTTTGGTTTGATCAACAAGAGCAAAGTTCCAGCTCCTAGAGAAGCACCTCACCTCCTTTTTCAGCCATTATTTATTTATCTAGCATTTCCATGTAGCCTCAATCAAATGAGTCTACCTGGCTTACACAGTTCAGTAAACGATACAACTGAAATATGATCTAAACTAAGCACATACATCAATAAATAACATCACTTTCCTAGCACAGCAATCTCCTGTCAATTTCCAGGAAAATTAATCATTATCTAAATACAGTACCTCTCTCTTCAATTCCCAAAGTTCTGGAGACAAGAATGTCAGGGGGCAAGACTGTACTTTTTAACTGATTTTATGATTGTTCCCGCTCAGAGTCACTTGTCCGAGATGGGCGGCCATAGAAATGGAATAAACAAATATAAACAAACGAACAAATAAATAATAAGATGTTCCATAGGAATGAAGCTGCAGCAAAGAATTCTTGCTTTTGAGTTCCCACCTTTCTCACCTCCTGGTGGGGGGTGATTTATAGCATGACGTTGGGCAGGCAAATTTCACCTGAAGCAGACAACATGAAAGGCTGCAGCTGATTTCCTCCCACTTTTGAAAAATATTTAACAGACTCTAGTTCTTTCTATTCAGTGGTTGCATGTTGGTTACTTAACATCCACCATGCAGCAAACAAAATTGGTCTGTACCAAACAGATGAAGTAGAAACAGAACTTCCTGTACATGGAGAAGACCTTCTCTGCAGGTCCCTGCTTGCTATATACAGTACCTGTTAATGATGAAAAGCCCTAAAGGGAAAAGAGACTTCAGATATCTCCCTGCTTCTATGGTTTCTCTGGCCCAAAAAGTATGTGTGGGTGTGGGTATGGGTATAGTAGATTTTATTGCCTAAAACATTTTATAATGGAAATTTGTTCATATTTTTTTTTATTTACAAGGAATATTTAACTGAAATATAATTTCAGCAGAATCACCAAATGTCCCATCAAGGGCTCCCATCGTTCCATACCAGCTAACATCCTGTTTTGAATGAGATGACTCAGAGAACCTCCAAATTGCCTATTACAATTCCTGGCATAAGTGTGCTATTCCCCCCTACACCAACAATCAGCTTGGTAATAATTAGGAGATATTCAATTTATTAAGATATTCTGAAGAGGAAATTACAACACATCCCATCTTGTCCAAACTATTTTTAGATCAAAAAACAGTTCAAGAGCTGGAAAGCTTCTTTTGAAATGTTCCTAATTAGTCCCATCAGTCATAACTTCCCCTTAGTAAAAATAAAGGAACTTAGGACATTTTAAAGAGTAATGATTTTATTATTTCCTAAGCTTTCATGGCTCACAGTACATTTTTCATGGGATGAAGTGGTTATAATTCACTAAAGCCTATGTGGTGATAAATATGTTAGTCCATAGTGCTAGTTATTTTTCTCACAAGAAATCAACAAGCCTACTGCTCTATTGATTTGTTTGTCTGTTGATATTTTAGAGTACTCTTAAAACACCCAGCTTGGTTAGAAATCTGGCAGGGTACAGTAAATACTAAAAATCACAATGCCATGAAATGGTTGTCCATCCAACAGATCAATCATCTACATCCTCAATGTTTGGTTAAATAGCTTATTTTCACTTGCTTGTGAAAAGTTAATAGGGATGGGTTATTAATAACAGTAATTTGCATTTAGTTGCTTTTGTCTCCTGGGAAACATATTGTTACTTGACTAAGAGTTTTATTGTCCATGGTTTGGTTCATCTTCTTCCTGGAAATCACAGATAATTCTCTTTCAATAAGCCATGAATCCAATTTAAAGTGGGTTATCCTGGGTTCTATTCTAGGAGTTGTGGTCCAACCTACTTGGAAGGAGTGAGATTGTGACATCTTACATCCCATGAAGTCATCAGCCTGTCTGCCTCATATGAAAATCGATATATTCAGAAGAAGACAG
Organism: Candoia aspera; assembly: GCF_035149785.1. Classification (NCBI taxonomy): domain Eukaryota; kingdom Metazoa; phylum Chordata; class Lepidosauria; order Squamata; family Candoiidae; genus Candoia; species Candoia aspera. Next base: position 109,027,277 of record NC_086157.1, on the reverse strand, counting down.
AGGGGGGATTCATTAGAACATTCTCTAGGAGAGAAATATAGGAATAGAATTGCTTAATTTTAGCACCGGCCAAGACAATTCCTTATAACAATTATCCCAGAAGCTACACTTCACTAGATTCAGGTTGGTGTGCCCCACCTACCCTCTGCACAGAATGGCAGAACCACAGACTAAAACAGAAACAAGATCTATTTTATCAAACAAAATAGGTTTGAAAAAATATTTCACATAACAGTGTGTGACAACTGAGAGATGCTCATAGTTTCTCTTCAACATGAAGCTCACTGATGGTTTGCAAGCAAAGACTGAATTTAATGGAAGACAAAAACAATGCATACATATAGGAATTGGAGACAGACAAAAACTCCTTTTTGCATCTTAAAAAAATTTCTAGGATAGAGAGGTCAGGAGCCAACCCTCCAGATCTGTACTCTATCTTTTTATGCTACCTGGAAGGAAGTTTATGTTAGGACTCTGTAAGAATTGACTACTACCAGGACCTCTTCTTCCTTCTATTCCTGCACCTCATCATGGTCCCTCAAAGCTGGTATGTATCACTGTCAAGTGAGCAGAAATATCCCTATGCAAACATTACCAGCTTACACCTGTTTCTGAGTGGGCATCCTTAGCCAGCTAGGATAATCTGCTTTGACACATACATGGCATTACAAAGATGTACTTATTGTTAATAAGCCTACAGTCTTAGGCGTTCTTAGGATCCCAGCGTAATTTAGTTCTCATCAACCAGATTAGGATTTTGTTTATCCCCCTGTCCCTGGATACCTACAGATACCATGTGATCAAACTTATGGTTCTTGGTGATATCACACTGAAGAAAACCTGGTGGCCTCAAACTGTTTTATAGCACAGTTCCTAGAGTCATTGGTAATATGAACTGGGGTTTACAGAAATTATAGCATGAAGTATCTGGAAGACACCAGCTTCCCTATCTCTGGAGTACATGATCTCTGTTCCAGTCTGTTTTTTAAATAACAAACTAGAGAAGAGACTTCAATTTATGCACAGAACCACCCATGATGAGAAAGCATAATGGCTTGCCTGAAAGGACATTTTGGTCTGTCATTTACAGAGTTCTTTGTTAATATCAGAGGAAGCTGACTTAAATTGCTTCATCATTTTTTCATTTGTTCATCTATATCTGGGATTAGCATTGCCCCCATCTTGCATCATGACCCAGGCACCAACAAACCCAAACTACCAAATTTTATAAGAGTGCCAAATCTCACTGCATTTGGACAGTCTCATCCTGAGATCCTGGATGAGAAACCAGAATGTTATGCATGATCCCAAAGATGAGATTTTGGCCTTCTCGTGCAAAATCTCATAAGATTTGGCGTCTTCAACTAAGATGTTGAAAACTTGTGAAATTTCGGCATTTAAGGTAAAGGTAAAGGTTTTCCTTGACTTTAAGTCCAGTCGTGTCCGACTCTTGGGGGCGGTGCTCATCTCCGTTTCAAAGACGAAGAGCCGGCGTTTGTCCGTAGACACTTCCGTGGTCATGTGGCTGGCATGACTACACAGAACGCCGTTACCTGCCCGCTGAAGTGGTACCTATTAATCTACTCACATTGGCATGTTTTTGAACTGCTAAGTTGGCAGGAGCTGGGACTAGCAACGGGAGCTCACCCCGTCACGCGGATTCGAACCGCCGACCTTCCGATCGGCAAGCTCAGCAGTTCAGCGGTTTAACCCGCAGCGCCACCGCGTCCCATTTAAAAAAATAAAAAAATAAAAATAAATAAATAAATAAACCCCTTCTTTTATTTTTAAATTAATTAGTTGGCTGCAGGGTTTTTTGGGGTGGGGCAGGTGATGGATACCCTGCCTCTCTAAGCCATCATGTTGCTGTTCCTCAATCTAACCCAGTATTGTCTATTCTGGCTAGCAGTAGCAGTGAGGCAAGGAAATATTCCCATGACTTCCAACATGATCTTTCTAATTGGAAGTTCTGAGAACTGAACCTGGGGACTGTAGGAGGGAAGGCATTTGTGTATTTATGGGTGTTTTCGAGAATGGAAATCTAATCTGAGCATTTATTAGTGAAGCAGGTTTATAACTATGAAAGAAAGGAGATTTCTGTAAATATGTGTTAAGGATATACAAAGCCTAACACTTATCTGCAGGAACTACATCCTACCAGAAGGAGAATCAGAGAGCAAGTGAAGGTAAGCCTTGGGAACAAAAGCAGAAGGAAGTGATCCAGGGTTAGTGATCCAAGGTTAGTGATCCAAGGTTAGTGATTCATAGACAAAGAGGAGGCAGAATGACAAAGAGAGGACACAGAGTAAATCCTTAACTTTCTATCTACACCTCACTGTCCCTTATGGTTGCGAGGTTGTGAAGGCTGAAAAGTCATCACCACTGAACTCATGCTTCCAGCAGGAACTTCTACATGCGATCATCACTCTATGATTGTATGTAGAGGTTAGAAATATGCCTGCCTAGTTTGGTATAAATCAGCACATGCTGGGAAAGTAGATGTTGCTTTAAATGAAACTAGCAGAAGCATTACCGGATGTCTGAAACCTACTTTTCTAGATAAGATCTACCCCTAGTGAGCATTGCACCACCTGCTGTCCGTAGAGAAGCAGCAGCATACAGAGAGAGGCTTAAATCATCAATATCCAAACAACAACTTCTGTATGGCCTACAACCAGCTCCTCAGAGATTAAAATCCAGGAAAAGTTTCCTTATGTTGACGGAAGATTTCAATGAATTTAAAAGTAGAGTGGACCTATGGAAAGCTACAAAGAACCAACACTGGATGGAACCAGTAGAGGAGCTGGCACCTGGGTCTGGCAAAAGTTGGGAAGTATGGAAATCGTTGAACAGACTGCGCACGAGCATAACAAGATCCAGAGATGCTCTGAACAAATGGGGCTGTCCGGTGGCCTCTGCCCTTTGTGACTGTGGAGACATGCAGACAACAATACATATGTACACTTGTCCTTTGTGCCCTGACCAATGCACATTTGAGGACCTCATGACAGCGCGACAGGACGCAATTAAAGTTGCCAGTTTCTGGGCAAGATCTGTCTAACTTTTATATATTTTAACTTTTAACTTTTATATTTTAAATTCTATGTTTTACAGTATGCCTTATTTTAATTGTGATGCTTCTGACACAAATAAATAAATGCACTCTATCCTTATGCTACATTCATTTCTCTCATCAGCTTGTCCATATTAAAATACAAAGCTGATCATTTGCCAACATAGACCTAATTCAATATAATTTACATCAAATTCTAACTGACTGCTAATCAGCCATCAAAGGAAGTTCAATTTATTTGAATTGTATGCAATACTGGAAAATTTTCCTGGATGAACAGATGGTGTTATGCATTTATGGCCAATAAATTGGAAGGCAATGGCTCTGCTTTTTATAACCAATAAAGCAAACAACTAGGATCATTCATTAGCTGTTGATTTTGTGAGATCCTGAAGTTTGAAAAAGGCCAATTAAGTCCATTGAATAAAACAAAACATCCAGTCTTTTTTTTAGTTATCAAAATATGGGTGAAGAACCAGGGACTTTTGAGATACTGCTGCTTTTTTAATGGAAGAAAATGGTATTCTGCTTAAGGTAAAGCTTAAGACTCCCTTGAGTCCAGCCACAGTTGGAAGAACTCTTTTTAAGCATTATTTTCAGCTGCCCAGGCCTGCAGGAGCAGAATGCTAATATCATGGCATGCCACAAGTGGGTGGAGAAAATGGGGTGGGGTGCGGGGCTGAATTGGCTACATCTTACTTCTTGTGTTTCCTACTGGAAACTTGCCATCAAACTTCAGCAATGCAGTTCTGGGGGACTTCTGGAGATGCTAAAAAGCATTTGGGGGCCATATGCAACCAATATGTCTTGATTGCTGTACTGCAATCTTCTCCTACTTTTGCCTTCTAAGACAATTCGAATATTTCACATTGCTTACTGGTGTTTAATTCTACCGTCAGTTGGCAGCTGACCAATTGTATGAGGCTGGCATTTCCTACATCAATCTACCCTGGTATCTAAGATGCAAGCATTAGTTCTGCTGTTGATTTGTTTGCTGCAAATTTTTTATGTTGGGTGCAACATTAGAGTTCCCATGAAGCATTCATGGCAGCTCTGACTGAAACCTGTTTATTTTTATGATTTTTATGGCTGCCCATCTCAGTGTGGTGACTCTGGTTGGCTAATAATGCATGAAAACATAACAAAACACAATGGAGGTGGAGCGGGAGGAGGAGGAGGAGGAAGAGGGGGAGGATCCTCTTTTGCTACTGCAATTTAACTAAGTCCCCTCCCCCAGCTATGATTTCACTGGTGACATTGCAAAGATGTGAACACCCATGCAAAAAATCTGTAAATAAGGCAAAACTGGGATGAACTGGAATGGGGGAACAAAAGACAGGAAAAAGAGTGTCATATACAACAGTATTATAGACAACTGTCCACAATAAACAATAGAAGCTAAGTAATTGGTGGTTTTCAGGAATGGAACAAGGGTAGAGAACTAAATAAAATGGAGTACATCTGGATACACGTCTTCAATCAAAATAAAAGGTTGAATGTTATATATGTCTTCTGAAAGGGAGAACAGGAATGCTTGGGAAAGAAAGAAGGGCAAGATAGGAAAACTAAGTGAAGGAAGATCAATTAACAAAGATCAAGAAAGAATGGGAAAGAACATGCTGCCCTGAACAACAATAAGCTGGTGGGTCATTTGCAAGAGAGTTGCATCACAAACAAAAGAAAAGTGATTCTGGGCAGTGATGGTAATGACAAGCGAATGTTTGCTTCCCTCTCTTTCTCCCCTCCACATGTCACCAAAGGCTGCAATTGAGTGCATTTTTGTGGAGGAGGGTTTCTGTTAGCTCTGTTATTCCTAAATATTTCTTTAAACTTATTTTTTTCCAGACTAACAGATATTGAATCACAGAGTTGGGTGGGACCATTTAGGCCATTTAAGTAACAATAGAAAGTGATTTGCCACTGCCTTCTTAGGAGATGTTTGTTAGCTTCCCACTCTAGCCATAGTGTTCCCTGGTAGCCTCTCATTCACATACTAACTAGACCTGGCGTCATGCCACACTGCATCACTCCATTCCATTCCATTCCATTCTCAGTTTATATGATTCAGTAAATTCCAAGGAAACTACAGGAGGATCTACTAGTGATGGGTAGATCCTCCCAAGGAAATTCCAAGGAAATTCAGTAAATTCCAAGGACATTCAGTAAATTCCAAGGAAACTGCAGGAGGATCTACTAATGATGTGGAACATCTTTTAGAGACATCCAACCATTCTTATACCAATATAGCAGTAAGAGGATAATGATGGCTGGGTAATGTTATAAACTGCTATAAGGGACTAAGGGAGAAATGACCTCTGTCTAAATGCAGATCAACTGACTCACCAAGGTAAGCCACTGAGTACTTGGAGATCCAATTATACTTTGATGATACTATCAGTACAAAGTGGCCATTTGTTCATTCATTTTTGCATTACTGAAACTGTGACAATTCATTAATTGACTAAATAGGCACATTGTTCCCCAGAATGGAGTCACAAACAAGCATGGCCTATGATCTCACTAGCCAATGGATCAGAACCAGAAAGGAGGTTAATGTTATATTGATTCAGGTGGGAACATGTACTTGAACTTTGTTATGTGATTTAAATCACAGGAACAAACTGGGGGCACTTGAACAGACCTCTGGGGAAGGGCAGACGCCTTGTGCTAAATTTTATGTTAGAAGCTTTTAGATGCACACACACATACACACAAAACCCACACCCATCTTGGAGAGACTTTCTTCTCTCATTTTAAAAGTACCTTTTAATAAGAATTGTTGATCCCATCGGCTGTAGCTTAATTTGCTCTACAGCTATAATTCCATACAAGGATAGGGATCAGATGGGAGTTGTATAAAACAAAATCAACCTTCTAGTATCTTCTTCTTTTAAAGAATGCCTCTTGGGCTCCACATGAGATCACAAGGCATTTGTGGAAAATAAAAATCCCCAGTACTTGGTCTGGAAATGTGCCTATCTGCTTGGATAAAGTAAGCTAAGAAATGATAAGGAAGGTTCTGGAGGGACTAAAGGGGATTGTTTGGAACAATGTTAGTTTGCTTTCTGGTGAAGAATCTTTTGTGGCTAACCCATCCCACCACAGGGATTTCTATGGGGGGGAATGTTAAAAAAGTCAAGATGGCAGCCTCAACCACATGACTAAAGGCCCATCCCTTTTTAAAGTGAACCACACATGAAAAGGGACAGAAATTCAGTCACATGGTTGTGGCCACCATCTTGTCTTCTTTGATTCCTTTTGCATGTGTCTCTGACCAAATGTGTGGCCATTTTGTGAGACTGTCCACACAAAATGCTCTCTGAATACCACCTGGGCCCACTGACTCCAAATGGTGGCTAACTCTGAATTTTATGGTATTTTTAGATGTGGTAGTTAAACTTGATGAAACTGATTTGACTTCAAATCATTAATGCCTTGAATTATTTTCTTTGTATGTACTCCCTACTTTTCTGCTTCCTTTTCTTCCTCCCTGATCCTAGATATGATTAAATGATATAACTCAAGGATTGTACATAAATAATCTGGAAACCAGCTTTACCATTTAAATGTATAGAGATGCTTGTACACAAATATCCAGCCTTCAGTTGTGCAGGATGGAACAGCTTAATTTTGCTTTCCCAGTGAGAAGATGAGAGCCAGTTTGGTCCAGTGGTGAAGGCACCATGCCGGAAACCAGGAGACTGTGAGTTCTAGACCCACCTTAGGCACAAAGCCAGTGAGCTGACCTTTGGCCAGTCCCTCTCTCTCAGCCCTATTAAGGAGGCAATGGCAAGCCACTTCTGAAAACCTTGCCAAGAAAACTGCTGGGACTTCCCCAGTCAGTTTCCAAGAGTCAAACTTCTTTGAATTTTGCATAGACACCCACACCCACATACACACACACATAAGAGAGAGAACAAAAACAAACAAACAAAACAGCTATTCTTAATCATTTGGTATAATTGTACTTCTTTCAGCAGAGATAAGTTTTTATAGGGAAGCAGTGCTACAGTTTCTGAAGTTAGATATCTTTGGCTTCACAGAACATGGACAATTTGCACAATTCGCTTTATTTCCAAACACAGAAGTAGAACACAAGAAGTAGAACATTGTATGCAGATGCTACAGCCATTGTTCCTATTCACCTACTGGACGAAGGAGAGTATTAAGATCAACTGCCTCCTATTGCACAGATAATGACCTGGGTATTAACTATAAGAAAACAAAAATTAAAGAATCAAAACCAAACAAACAAAATCAAAGAATCCTCCTAGATATAAACATAGATGGCAGAAGGTTCAGAATTATTGAACAGGTTAAGACCTTTAAATATCTCAAAATTGTTTTCTATACTACACTTGGAGGACCCAAATTCAACCGTTAAAAGAGAAGATAAAGAGGAAAGTAGCCACACTCTAAGGGTTTTCTATGTGGATCGATTCATTAATTGATTGATTGATTATGTGCCATCAAGTTATTGTTGTTGACTCTTAGCAACTGCATAGAAAGATTTTCTCCAGGACAATCTGTCCCTAATCTGGTCTTTAAGTGTCTGAGGCCAAAGTAATAGCACGGTTATCTTATGGCTTTCAAATATATGCCTATATTAGAAGCTATGTTAGAAGCTGTTTAATCTGAATTTCTAAGGAACTTACTTCCGATTCCATGCTGCATCTCAAATTCAGTCCTTTGGACTGAGACTAGAATGGCATTGATTAAAACCTGAGCACAGATCGTGTGTATCAGCTATTGGCTTAAATTAATTTTCAGCCCCCTCTGACTCCCCAAGATAAATTTTGGTCTTCTTGGAGGAATCACTTAGTTACACCTTAAAGTATTGTGGACTTTCACATAATGCGGTGATTTGAATGGGGTTTTAACAGGCCAAGTCATTCTTTAAGATATGTGCCAGAAATACTGACCTCCAAAATAATTTTGGTCAGAATCACCTTACTTTATTCCAGTTTAAACCAGCAAAAAAGCTTGCATCTGTCCCTTATCAGTTTAATATCACCTCCAAAATACCAGAAGGCATTTTACATGAGCCCACTGGATTGCCATCCCATCTGAGGATGACTACGTCAGTCTCATATTAGCTGATCAGGAGGCAAAGATATCAAATAATGCAGCCAAGTTCTGGTTACTGGCTCTGATGGGATGTAAACATTGGCTTCAAGTGGGGTAAGTATGAGTATTGTTTTATGTCAATATAAGTTTATATGTGTTCTTGTATATTATTTCATCTACTGTATATTATGTTTCAATTTTGATCTGTCCATTTTATTATTTGCAGGGTTGGGTGCATAACTGGAAGAGTTGAATGACCAGGTTGCCGTCAGATCCTCCTGGAGAAAATCTATGTGGTTGCTAAGAGTCTACACTGACTTGATGGCACATAATCAGTCAATTTTATTATTATTTCAGTTGCTCTGGTCTAAGACCAAAATAAACTAAAATAGCTTTTTTTTAAAAAACAACAACAACCAGGCTTTGTATCTCTTTGCTGCAATCTAATAATCCTCTGGACTTTTGCAGCCCAGACTTGGAAAGCCTAGCTTTTTTTTTTCTTTTATTGAATGAAACAAAATGAAAAAAAGAAAGAAGGAAAAGAAAAGAAAGAAATTTGGGCTGTGGAAAGATTTGATGGGCTAGGGAGGGCAATGAGGATGGCCATGGGTTAAGTTTTGTATTACTATAAATGAGATCTAGGTTAGAGGGTTTCTATCTTTTAATATCTCTTTTTTTGCTAATTTGCTATTTTTGCATTATATCCAGCTATTTTTGTCCTGTTCCCTTTCCCAGTTTTCATTACAATTCTGAGGCTTAGAGGAAAACATTTATAATCTGGGCAAGATAATCAAGGACATCTGCAGGGTGAGGTCACTTCCATGGGAATGTGACCCCACTCCCATGGAAACCTCAGATGATAGCCCCTGTGTTTGGACAAATTCACTGGTTCTTGTTGCCTTTCTAGCACCATTCAAGGTACCCACAGTGGTATATAAACTTCCCATGATTTAGGACCAAGGTACATGTGGAACTGCCTATTCACACACAGTCCAGGTCATCAATGGGTCATGTTTTGGAGGTCCTACCACAGATAAGTTATATAATTAATCTACAATTAATTCTAGTTTTTCCATGGTGAGACTTATATTGCAGAAGAAACCATGAATCTCTTTCCTTATAACAATTGGGGAGCTTGGAATGTAACTGTTTACTGTTAATTGAGTGAGTGGCATATAAACATTCTAAGTAAATAAAATAAATAAATATTCCATTGGCTATAAAAGAAATCAGCAGATGAGACATTCACTCAAAGTTATCACTTTCAATCATTTATTTGGGCAGGGTTTTTTCCTGCCATTTGTTAATTAGAGCTATGTGATTGAGGGGAAAAAAAAAGAGAATGCTGATAATAAATGTGACCAGTACATACCAATCATTTTCACTAGAGATCTTTGGATGACTAAAAATACCCTGTGAAGATATCATGGGTCAAGAGAAGAAGTAAAAATGCAGAGAAAAAGCATATGATTGATGGATGGGACAAGGGATATTTTTGTGCCAGAGTTGGCTGGTTTGGGTGACAACAAAACAGCAGATATTGGCAAAGATAATTAAAGTGTGGAGTTTATGGGGTTGTGAGCATTTTATAGGAATAGATAATTGCATTTAGGAATATGTTGTATCAAGCAGAAAAACATATAAATGTTTCAGATGTAATGTAAGAACCAAGGGGAAAAGAATACTAATTAGATGCTTTGAAGTGTTGTCCAGTTTAAGATGAAGAATAATTTTCGCACAGTAACACCTCAGACTTTGGATGCAACAGACATTTTACTTTAGACTTCAGTCTTGAGTAATCAACAAAGCAGCCAGAGTATTGATGTGATTTACAGTATTTGTAAATGACATAAACTAACATAATTATGCAAATTACATCAATTATGCCAATGTTTTGACTTCTCGTGGGCAGAGTCCAGGTTGGTAACTGGGTCCATGCCTTGCCATGTTCATCTTGATTCCTTTTGGCCTGTAGATTCTGGCGAAGTGGATTGGATGCTCACTAAACGTCCCCTGCTACTTGTGAGCTTGATCCATGCCCTTCCTGGTTCCTGTGGGGGGCAGGATAGGGTGAGAACAGCTGGACCTGGGAGGTGGTCAATGCCTTGCTTCAAGGGTATCTCCTGAGGCCTTGAAAAAGCTATAGTGCCTGTTTCTTAAGAGACCTTCCCTGGATCCAGATGTGTTAGATAGCTATCACTCTGTGAAGCCATGGTGGGGAAGCAGCTAGTATACGGGGAAGCAGATTATCTAGACCCTTTTCAATCAGGGTTCAGGGCTGTACATAGAATAGAAATCTCATTAGTCATGCTGATTGATAATCTTTTCTGGGATCTAGATGATGGGAGTGTGTCACTTCTGCTCCTATTAGACCTCTCAGGTGCCTTAGATCAGCAGTTCCCAACCTTTTTGGCACCAGGGACCAGTTTTGTGGAAGACAATTTTTTCACAGACTGGGGTGGGTGGGGGTGGGATGGTTTCGGGATGATTCAAGTGCTTCCTCTTTTTCCCGACCTTTTATTCTTTTTTCTTCACGCCATTTGGAGATAGCAGCCATTGGGCTTGCTTTCTCTGACAGGAGATGGAGCTCAGGCGGTAATGCAAGCAATGGGGAGCGGCTGTAAACACTCAGGTTGTAAATTTGCTCACTCACTCACCCACCACTCACCTCCTGCTGTGCAGCCTGGTTCCTAACAGGCCACGGACCGGTACCGGTCCAGGGTCCGGGGGTTGGGGACCCCTGCCTTAGATAACCATCTACCTGGTATTCTTCTGAGGTGCCTGCAGAGTTTTAAAACATTTATTTGTTTATTGGTTTTTCAAGACCATCTAATCATCAAACTATTCAAAATTTGGGGATTGGGACTTTATGCTTCAGTGGCTCCACTCTTCCTCAGTGGGTGTATCCAGTCCATTGTTGTGGGGGAGAAGAGATCAGCCCAATGGACTCTTATATATGGAGTCCCACAAGACTTGGTTCTTTCCCCTTTACTTTTCAATTAGGGTGCAATGTCATCAATATGTTTATGGTACCTAATTATACACCATCTCTCTGGATAACTCTGGTGATGCACTCAAATTTTTGTCCTAGTGTCTGGAGGCTGCTGGGTCTGGAAGGAAAGCAAATTCTGGACAGCCATCTATCAGGAATGCTTTAATTTAGATTCCTGCACTAAATGGGGGCTGGGCTTGATGGCAGAAAGCACCCTTCCAGTTCTACGTGCATGATGCTAAACTGCAGAGTTCATGATTAGATGGGGTGATGGCTATCAATCTAGATGGGAATCAAACAAATTCTATCCAGGGTTATTAGTCTAGAATTCTGTTTATTCACTCTTGAAAGATAAATCACACCTCTTAATTATCAGCTGCTATGGAATAACAGTGGAAGAGGTATGGTGTAGCAGTAAAGGTGTTGGGTTGGCACTGGCACAAGATGTAGTTTAAGCACAGCCACAAAAGAAAATAGGAAGTGTGAACTGATCCATGAATAACTGAATTTCCCAACACTTTCAAATGTCCAGATGCTAAACCTTAATGATAGAACTTCTATTTATCCCATATTGTGTTGTTGTTGTTTATTCATTTAGTTGCTTCCGACTCTTTGTGACTTCATGGACCAGCCCACGCCAGAGCTTCCTGTCAGTCATCAACACCCCCAGCTCCCCCAGGGATGAGTCCGTCACCTCTAGAATATCATCCATCCACCTTGCCCTTGGTCGGCCCCTCTTCCTTTTGCCTTCCACTCTCCCTAGCATCAGCACCTTCTCCAGGGTGTCCTGTCTTCTCATTATGTGGCCAAAGTATTTCAGTTCTGCCTTTAATATCATTCCCTCAAGTGAGCAGTCTGGCTTGATTTCCTGGAGGATGGACTGGTTGGATCTTCTTGCAGTCCAAGGCACTCTCAGAATTTTCCTCCAACACCACAGTTCCAAAGCATCGATCTTCCTTCTCTCAGCCTTCCTTATGGTCCAGCTCTCGCAGCCATATGCTACTATGGGGAACACCGTTGTTTTAACTATGCGGACCTTTGTTGTCAGTGTGATGTCTCTGCTCTTAACTATTTTATCGAGATTTGTCATTGCTCTTCTCCCAAGGATTAAGCGTCTTCTGATTTCCTGACTGCAGTCAGCATCTGCAGTAATCTTCGCACCTAGGAATACAAAGTCTTTCACTGCTTCTACATTTTCTCCCTCTATTATCCCATATTACAAATTACCTTTTAAGGATTGTGCTGCTGCTAGTACAACTATGACTAATTGTTAGTATATATAGTGTGGCTTAGTAATGCTGACTGTTACAGATCATTATCCCAATGTGTTGTCTGAAAAGGTAAGAATGGGCTAATTAAAGTGTTAATTAGAATCCCAAGATTAAAGAGTTTTGTCTGATTAATAACAGTTCCTCCTCTTTTTAGTTTCCAGCTGACACAGAGTAGGAGATGACAAGGATGGCATGCAGTCACAATTTTGTGAAAAGGTACATGGATTTTTGGAATGTTTTCATCTTTGCCACTGAAAGTTATCAAAGTTTCTTATAGGTCCTACAGATACATAAAGGTAGTCAGAGTGAAAAAATAATGCCAAAGCTTGGTGCTTGTTTCACATATATCATAAAGTCATTCATCATGTGATGTGTCTATGTGAAAAGTATTCAGCTCATTAGTTGATAGTAAGCATTTAATGGTTCAGGGACATCTACCACAGACATTTTTCTACTTCCCAGGACCTCCAAAGAAATTTGAACTGGTCCATAATTATTTTTGCTTCTGCCAACCCTAGTTTGAAGAGAATCTGGAGATATCACTATGAGACAGTCAGTACCTCTTTCAGTTGACCACCACCACCACCACCACCACCAAAACATTGTTCAGTTTCCTGATGCCCTACATTATCATTGGTCCTGGAAAAAAAAAAAAAGGAAGCAGCCAAACACCTTATCACCACTCTTGCTACATTTAAAATGTAATTGTTAGTTATAATAAAATATTAAGTGTTTGGCAACCAAGTGCTGCAGTAGCTAAAGTTGAGGATAGTATGTAATAATGAGCTCCTCCGTAGTGAACGAGTAGAGAGAGTCCAGCAACCAGGTGATGGGGTTCATCAGGAGACTGATCCAGGGGGAAAGTACATAACCTCCAGAGACCCATAGCACAGAGACCCATAGCTCCAGAGACCCATAGCAACTTTGCTCTGGTTCAAACCCTACCAATTGGTGCAGGGCCAGAAAAAAAAAGCCTCTTGGCTCTCAAAACTAGCTTATATTGCCCAACCTCGCAGGTCTGAAGCTGTTTCCAGAGCAGCACAAAGCCATTTTGTGTTTGCCAAAACTGTAACAGCAAGAACAATTCAATTGTGGAACAAATTCCTCAGAGAAGTGGTGAGGTCCCTTGCACTGAATGTGTTCATGCAAAGGTTGCAGCCATCTGCTTAAAGACATGATAGCTGACTTCAAGTATCTGAAGGACAGTCATGCAGAAGATAGGGCAGCGTCCTTTAGAGCTGTACCAAAAGGCAGGTCAAGAAACAGTGAGTTTGCAAGGAAGTAGATTTCAGGTGGACCTCAGGAATAATTTCCGAATGGTAACAGCAGCTCTCTTCAGCAAAGGATCGTTACCTTGTCGTGGTGCTGGAGCTTGAGCACCTCAATGATGCCATGAGCTAAACCGTGAAGGGCCACCCAAGACGGGAAGGTCATGACAGAGAGGTCAGACTAAATGCGATCCCTGGGGAAGGTAATGGCAACCCACCCCAGTATTCTTGCCGTGAAAACTAAATGGATCAGTACAACCAGAGATATGTCGGTATACCATCGGAAGGTGAGACCCCCAGGTCGGAAGATGGTCAAAATGCTACTGGGGAGGAACAGAGGATGAGCTCAACTAGCCCCAGACGTGATGACGCAGCTAGCTCAAAGCCGAAAGGATGGCTAGCGGCCGACGGTGCTGGTGGTGAACGGCGAATCCGATGTTCTAAGGATCAACACACCATTGGAACCTGGAATGTAAGATCTATGAGCCAGGGCAAATTGGATGTGGTTATTGGTGAGATGTCAAGATTAAAGATAGACATTCTGGGCGTCAGTGAACTGAAATGGACTGGAATGGGCCACTTCACATCAAATGACCACCAGATCTACTACTGTGGACAAGAGGACCACAGAAGAAATGGAGTAGCCTTCATAATTAATAGTAAAGTGGCTAAAGCAGTGCTTGGATACAACCCAAAAAACGACAGAATGATCTCAATTCGAATTCAGGGCAAGCCATCTAACATCACAGTGATCCAAATATACGCCCCAACCACAGATGCTGAAGAAGCTGAAGTAGAGCAGTTCTATGAGGATCTGCAGCACCTACTGGACAACACGCCTAAAAGAGATGTTATTTTCATCACAGGAGACTGGAATGCTAAGGTGGGCAGTCAAATGACACCTCGAATTACAGGTAAGTATGGCCTGGGAGAACAAAATGAAGCAGGACATAGGCTGATAGAATTTTGCCAAGACAATTCACTCTGCATAACAAACACTCTCTTCCAACAACCTAAGAGACGGCTTTATACATGGACTTCACCAAATGGACAACACCGAAATCAGATTGATTACATCCTTTGCAGCCAAAGGTGGCGGACATCTGTACAGTCGGTAAAAACAAGGCCTGGAGCTGACTGTAGTTCAGATCACGAACTTCTTCTTGCACAATTTAGGATCAGACTAAAGAGATTAGGGAAGACCCACAGATCAGCTAGATATGAGCTCACTAATATTCCTAAGGAATATGCAGTGGAGGTGAAGAATAGATTTAAGGGACTGGACTTAGTAGATAGGGTCCCGGAAGAACTCTGGACAGAAGTTGGCAGCATTGTTCAGGAGGCAGCAACAAAATACATCCCAAAGAAAGAGAAAACCAAGAAGGCAAAATGGCTGTCTGCTGAGACACTAGAAGTAGCCCAAGAAAGAAGGAAAGCAAAAGGCAACAGTGATAGGGGGAGATATGCCCAATTAAATGCAAAATTCCAGAGGTTAGCCAGAAGAGATAAGGAATTATTTTTAAACCAGCAATGCGCGTAAGTGGAAGAAGACAATAGAATAGGAAGGACAAGAGACCTCTTCCAGAAAATTAGAAACATTGGAGGTAAATTCCAGGCCAAAATGGGTATGATCAAAAACAAAGATGGCAAGGACCTAACAGAAGAAGAAGAGATCAAGAAAAGGTGGCAAGAATATACAGAAGACCTGTATAGGAAGGATAACAATATCGGGGATAGCTTTGATGGTGTGGTCAGTGAGCTAGAGCCAGACATCCTGAAGAGTGAGGTTGAATGGGCCTTAAGAAGCATTGCTAATAACAAGGCAACAGGAGACGACGGCATCCCAGCTGAACTGTTCAAAATCTTGCAAGATGATGCTGTCAAGGTAATGCATGCTATATGCCAGCAAATTTGGAAAACACAAGAATGGCCATCAGACTGGAAAAAATCAACTTATATCCCCATACCAAAAAAGGGAAACACTAAAGAATGTTCAAACTATCGAACAGTGGCACTCATTTCACATGCCAGTAAGGTAATGCTCAAGATCCTGCAAGGTAGACTTCAGCAGTTCATGGAGCGAGAATTGCCAGATGTACAAGCTGGGTTTAGAAAAGGCAGAGGAATTAGGGACCAAATTGCCAATATCCGCTGGATAATGGAAAAAGCCAGGGAGTTTCAGAAAAACATCTATTTCTGTTTTATTGACTATTCTAAAGCCTTTGACTGTGTGGACCATAACAAATCATGGCAAGTTCTTAGTGGTATGGGGATACCAAGTCATCTTGTATGCCTCCTGAAGAATCTGTATAACGACCAAGTAGCAACAGTAAGAACAGACCACGGAACAACAGACTGGTTTAAGATTGGGAAAGGAGTACGGCAGGGCTGTATCCTCTCACCCTACCTATTCAACTTGTACGCAGAACACATCATGCGACAAGCTGGCCTTGAGGAATCCAAGGCTGGAGTTAAAATCTCTGGAAGAAACATTAACAATCTCAGATATGCAGATGATACCACTTTGATGGCTGAAAGCGAAGAGGAACTGAGGAGCCTTATGATGAAGGTGAAAGAAGAAAGTGCAAAAGCTGGTTTGCAGCTAAACCTCAAAAAAACCAAGATTATGGCAACCAACTTGATTGATAACTGGCAAATAGAGGGAGAAAATGTAGAAGCAGTGAAAGACTTTGTATTCCTAGGTGCGAAGATTACTGCAGATGCTGACTGCAGTCAGGAAATCAGAAGACGCTTAATCCTTGGAAGAAGAGCAATGAAAAATCTCGATAAAATAGTTAAGAGCAGAGACATCACACTGACAACAAAGGTCCGCATAGTTAAAGCAATGGTGTTCCCCGTAGTAACATATGGCTGCGAGAGCTGGACCATAAGGAAGGCTGAGCGAAGGAAGATAGATGCTTTTGAACTGTGGTGTTGGAGGTAAATTCTGAGAGTGCCTTGGACTGCAAGAAGATCAAACCAGTCCATCCTCCAGGAAATAAAGCCAGACTGCTCACTTGAGGGAATGATATTAAAGGCCAAACTGAAATACTTTGGCCACATAATGAGAAGACAGGACAGCCTGGAGAAGATGCTGATGCTAGGGAGAGTGGAGGGCAAAAGGAAGAGGGGCCGACCAAGGGCAAGGTGGATGGATGATATTCTAGAGGTGACGGACTTGTCCCTGGGGGAGCTGGGGGTGTTGACGACCGACAGGAAGCTCTGGCGTGGGCTGGTCCATGAAGTCACGAAGAGTCGGAAGCGACTAAACGAATAAACAACAACAACAAACAGCAGCTCTGCAAGGGAACAGGCTGTCTCAGGAGTGGAGGGCTCTCTGTCACCAGAGACACTTGAATGTTCATCTCCCATGGATGCTGTTGAGGTGGTTTCCTGAACTGGGAAGACAGTTGGATTAGATCAGTGTTTCTCAAACTTGGCAGCTAAGACGTGTGGACTTCAGCTCCCAGAATCCGCTAACCAGCATGTTGGCTGGGGAATTCTGGGAATTGAAGTCCACATGTCTTAAAGTTGCCAAGTTTGAGAAATACTGGATTAGATGATCTTCAAGGTATACCAACCCTTATTATCTAAGGTTCTATATTTTGTCAGGAATACTTTAATTTGGATTTTATTTATTTATTTATTTATTTAATTTATGTAGCTGCCCATATCAACAAGTGACTCTTGTTCAGGATTCCTGTACTGATCACAGAATTACCCTTAGTGGCCTAAATGGCTTCTTCCAATTATGTAATTTTATTTTTTCCCTACTTCAGTATATAGCTTTAAGAATCTCTAATATGGAGGGAGGGGGGAAGAGTAGAAAGGGAATCAATAGCAACTCCCCCATGGCTCAGGGTATTGATGTACAGTTGGGTATGATCAGCATATTGATGATACCACACCTGGAACCATTGAATGACCCCTCCCAGCAGCTACACATAGATACTGAAAAGCAGGGAGGACAAGGCTGACCCTTTTGGCACCCCATGTCGGGGGCCACCCAGCTGACTTTTCTGTCCCCATCAACACAGATTAGAACCACCTGCTAAGGAAGTAGTGGAACCATTGTGAAACAACAATGCTTCCAACTCCCAACCCGGTCCAAAGGATACCAAGGTTGATGGCATCAGAAACTGCTGAGAGAGCTAATAAGACCAGGAGACATGCACAGGTCATCCAGGAGAGTAACCAATACTGTCTCTGTTCCAAAACAAGGTCTGAACCTTGACTGAAAAGCATCCAGATAACCCATTTTCTCTAGGATGCTGTGAAGTTGATCCACCACCACCATAATCTCAACAATCTTTCTCCCAAAGGGAGACCAATCTGCAGTTGTCCAAAACCACCAGGTCCAGCGACAGCTTATTCAGAAGGGGGTGCATTACAGCCTCCATCAGGGCTGCTGGCAAATCCCCTCCTGCCAAGTCATTGCCAATTTCCCATACCCAAGTGGTGACTACCACAAGTTGGAAGGGGCAGGGATCTAACCAGGCAGTGGCAGAGGGCAACAAAGACACCACCTATCCACTTCCTCATAGGTCATAAACCAGTAGGAGTACCAAATATCAAGGCATGTTGATGCCGCCGTCATCTCTCAAGGCTCTGTCCATGTGGAGTCCAGGCTAGAGTGAATCTGAGTGACCTTATCAGCCAAATGCTGCATAAACTGGTCACAGTGGCTGGTGGGAGACCACAAGACTGTTTCCTTCCCAGCAAGGAGTTGACCACCCTATACAGGCCCCTGGACAGAAGCCATGCAATGCATATTTAGCATGTGAGGCTGACACCTCCCCCCATGCTTAACTCATGAGATTGCTTTTCTGCAAAAAGCCGTGATCTTTCATCAGATGGTGATCCTCTGTGCTTAGTTGAAAGGACAAAATTAAGTTAGATGTTTCTTTTAATACAAGGATGTATTGCTATTGACAAAAAGTGTGGAGATTTAAACCCAAATCTGTTTTTAAAACCTTCTAGTAATTGCAGGGTGTCAGGTGTCAATGAATTTATTCTTCAGAAGCTCAAACAAATTGAAGAGAAGAGTAATTATTAGTAATTTGGATGAGGAGGTGAAGAAATATTTATGAGATTTGTAGATGACACAAAATTGGATGGGATAGCTCATACCATAGGAGACAGAAATATATAAATTCAAAATTATATCGATAGGTTAGAGAAATTTGCTGAAAGCAATAGGACAAAAAAACAAAAACAAAAACAAAAACTTCACTTAAGAAATGAATCAAATAAACGGGTGTAAAATGTTGATTAACAGTTTGGGAATAGTACTTGTAAAATGATCTTGGAACATTAATTTTTTCGCTTCTTCCACCTTTTAAAGCAGCAAAGCTGTAGATATCTTTGTCATTTTCATCCCTCTGGAAGGAGAGAAGAGGAATATCACTGGCATGGGGTAAAGGGGTACTCTGAACTGTTGGCCTGTGGATCTCCCTCCAGAGACAGCTTTGAGCTAAAAAGTCACAAGTAGGGCTTGCAAAGATTATATTCCATTTGAGCCCTCAGAATAGTTTTGCTCCGGGGGATAATGCTGGTCATGATGAATCAATGTGCTGACAGTATCATTCAATGGCACCCCAAGTTTTGATTTTTCAAATTTTGTTTCAACAGGCATGTCCATCTACTGGTCCTTACCCACTTTCAGTTTGCAAAACTCTTTTCACTTCAGTTGCCCTGAAAAGGCCAGAAGAAAGTTATACGTCCTTCCAGTTTAATCTTTAATGTGTTATTCCCTCCTACTCAACATCTTTAAAATGTTATTCCCTCCTACTCTGTCAGGCTGTGAAGAACACGAAGTACTACAATTTAAACTAATGTTGTTGATTTTATCTGATGTTTTTATTCAACATTATGAGATATGTACTGCTTTAGCTGCCATTGATTAAGTGCTATAAAAAAAGAACACCCAATTCCACTGCCCCTCCCCCCAACAAGCCAGTGTTTTTGGCTTCATTCTCTTTGGAGGGATCAAAAGTGTACCCCCTGGACGGAAGAAAATTTATTCTAATGCATGTTAACACTCAATAAGTTTTGCTGTAAGTTTTCTATGGGTTGCCCAATAAAACGGTCATAAAACTGATCATTAGTTGGTACACTCCTCTGATGTGACAAGATTGTTTTAAGCATCCGTATGTTTTAATGACTTTGATAGTTTGGCTATAAAATCTCAGGCCTGCATGATACACATGCACTTAGAGTTTCAAAGAAATCACCTCAAGTGACCTCTGTCCCTTCCCTTCTCTTCCCTTCCCCCTTAACTGAAGGTTAAATACACTTTACCTTATTTTTCTGCAGGCACAAGGCCAAACAGAAGTCACAGGTTTCCCATTTGTCCTAGTCACTACCCTTGCCAAGTCTTTGAGTAAATTAATATCTCTCCCAAGTCAAGCTCAACTCTTGGTGACTTCATTGACCTGTCCATTAGTTTTCTTGACAGCAATATAGAAGTGGATTGCAGTTACCTTCTTCCCCACCCATGCTGGCTGGGGAATTCTGGGAGTTGAAGTCCATGCAGCTTGAAGTTGCCAAGGTTGAGAAACACTGTTCTAGGGTGTGTGTGTATGCATGCATGTGTTTTATTTCCTACTCCACACTATGGCTTTTGGCTTTCCTGGTAGTCCCGCATCCAAGAACTAATCAGATCCAACTTTGCTTATCTGTTTAAGATCAAACAACGTTGGTTAGGAGTTGTGACCTAGTTGGGTATTTCTGCCACCAGAAGCTATTAAACAGTACATTGGGGAAATAAGCCTGAGTGAATTCCAAAAACTTACTCTTGAAATTGTTCTGAAATGATGCAATTTCACCATTATTTTAATCATTTTCCTGGTTTCAGGAAACCATTTTGCAGCTTCTCCAGGAAGAAGCCAGGAGCGCTATCATGTTCTCACTTTACTGCTTAAAGGAAATAAAATTAAAAAGTATTGGTCAGTCTGAAGTCTGAAAGATAGATTTGCCCCCTGCATCTTTGTTTCAGCCCCAACCCAGCCCTCCAAAAATTAAGAGCATGGGGAAAATCAAATTAATGTGTTACTTAATTTAATAGAATTGTAATGAAATGTATACTTAGAAAAAAAGTTTTTGACTCCTTTCTCATGGCATTTCCTATCTTGTAGTGTTAGTGTCTTCCCCTTGGCCTGAAACAATCTGTGCAAATCTTGTGCAATTTGTGAACTAAACTTAAACTATGGATCAAGAGCCTGTCCAAAAGATCGCCAGCCTCATTGTTCTTCATCTGCTACAACAATTATCTAGTTCACTTAATTGCTGCATTACAGGTATTGGATTAATTCTTTCATTTAATTTGACACAGGTCATAAACGAAATATGGCAAGGACAGTATGTACTCATGCAAATTACCTGCTGCATGACCCAAAATGAACTCAGATCATTTAAGGCAATGTGTTGGGAAGTACCTTAAGAACGACTTCCAACTGGGTCAACTTGACTTGTGTTGGTGATTGTTGCTGCAATGATGGGAGAAGCATACGTAGGAAACTGTCAGTGGGGATTCAACATTGTGCTATGGGTGGTAGGCATTAGAAATAGGGGTTTGATAAGTAGACCAGCAGTGCCCTCCAACCTGGTGCCTCCAGCATTGCAGGTTGGGAATTATAGGTGCCATACAGGAGAAAGTTATAGAGGACTTTGATAGAATGACTTCTGGATAATGGTTAGGAATCCAGATGTTCTTAACTGTTGAGAGGGCCATGCAGTCTGAGAATTCTGGCAGATGAAGTCTAACACATCTGGAAGCACTAGGTCAGGAAGGTTGTAATTAAGGAAGGTGGAGTTATTCCTACTTAGGCTTCCAGAAGAGTTTAATTCCAAGTGGATCATCTCCTACCAGTCATGCAGCAAAGTGAAGTAAAAATCCAGATGACTGAATAAGATGTTTGGCATCTACTTTAGGTGGGCACTTCAGCAGCAACCATTCAGACATATTCTGCTAGGCTGGGGATTTATGGAACTGGATTTTCCCAATGATGCCTCTTTCATCACTACAAATACTTCCCAAGTGTTCTGAAGAATTAGTGGCAAACGTACTGTTCTTTTGTTTTGTCTTGTCTCATTCAGTTCTTTTGTTTGTCTAGCTGCCACCACCATCACTCATCCCTGAATCCTCAATTCCTGAAAGATCCTTTCATTGGATCCAGACATTATAATGTCATTGCCAAACAATAAAGATGCAATGGGAATATGCACATGAAGTGTGGATCCTGACATGCTAACTATAGTATGGATTTTGGATACATCCGGGACACCCAGTGTTTTGACTTACCCCCCAAAGCAATTTGAAGCCAGTCTGGGACCATATTCACTTTGGCTGACTTTGAAGTGCTGAGAATATGCAGAGATCATCATGAGCTAATGGGTGTTCCCTGGGAGTCACCAACAGGGCAGGTCAACAACCAGCATTCCATCTGCATCCTGTTGCTTAAGTTGAATGCAAGAATTCACTTTCCCAGGATCGCAGATTGAGCAAAGCAGTGAATGCAGTCCAGAAATAAAGCATCAAATTGCACAGGGTTGCACAGCAATGATAAGCATGAATTGAGTATGGAAAAACAAGGACATCATTCTGGCAACTAAATGCAGATTAGTCCACACTATCATGTTTTCTATAGCTACCTATGGTTGTGAAAGTTGGACTATGAAAAAACTAGACAGGAGGAAAATCAACTCGTTTAAGCTGTGGTGTAGGAGAAGGCTCCTGCACATTCCCTGGTCAGCAAAGGTGACAAATAAGCATGTACTAGAACATATAAAACCAGACATATTGCTGGTGGGCAAAATCACAAAATTCGGCCTTACTTATTTTGGCCGTGTCATGCAGTTAAACTCACTGGAAAAGGCAGCTATGCTTGGAATGGTCAGTGGTAAAAGAAAATGAGGCCACCAAAAAACACGGTGGCTAGACACCATCAAACTCAACATCAGCCAGAGCATAAATCAACTAAAAGAAGCCATATAAGATCGGAAAATGTGGAGAGAGCTGGTCCATAGAATTGCTGAGAATTGGACACAACTGAATGGAAAGCATCATCATCATCACCTTGTCAAACTGACAGCTGCCTTGTCAGCTCCAAAGCTGAGATATTATAAGGTAAGTAAATCATTTGAAAACTGAAATATCTTCTTGTTAGCAAAACATATAGAGATGTCATTTTAAGAGGTCATTCTGGATAATGAAGCTTGAAATCTTCATGGATTTGACAGCATTACTGTACAGAATAATGGCATTTGGAATCCCACATTACACATATTTATTTACATGAAGAGCAAGCACCAAACTCTCATTATGTGGAAAGAATGAACTTAAGACTGCAATTCTGTGGCTCCATTGGATTGGTCCATTTCCCTCCATTAAATTCAGAAAGAAAGGTCTCAACTTAGAGTTGACAATCGAAGTGCACATCTCCTTCTCCTGCTTCTCCATCAGCAACAGGGTGGACTATTTCTCAAGTCAGGAATTCCCCACTTCAGGAAGCTGTAAAAGGGAAGTATGGTGGGAGTGAACCAGAAGCACAACAGAAGTCTACTTGATTGGCACTGAGATAATTTAAATATACTGTATGTCCTCCCATTGAGGAATTGTTTAAAAGAGGAAGTGGCTGGTGATACATGCAGATGGTATTGGATTGAATGCACTGGATTTGCAAAGGAGTCTGAAGAGTTTTATTATTATTTTTAAAAAGTTGAAATAAGCTGAGTTAGAAGAAAAATACTGATGTCAACCCTACTACATAGACAAGGACATCAACTCCACAGGAAGACTAAAACTATTAAGAATAGCTATAATAACAGAAACTTGCAAGTTTTGATTGTGCTGTATATCCTCCTCCTTCTTAGGGTTCAATGAATTAGGGAAGTGTCTGTCTGAGCCACTTCTGAATGTTATCTTGTCCTGGACTTTGAAAATGCTTCAGGTAAAGTTCCTGCATATTTCTGTCAAGGTCATCTTTCTTATTCTCTACACCTCAACATTTCCTCTTTGTGTTATAGTCAGTTGAGTAGCCCCTACACTGGTACACTGATCTAATAAAACGTTTTGGAATTTGGTAGTCTTTGGACAAAGACCCTCATTAAAAACTTAACAGAAAGATGGCTGGAAATAATACTGTAGACTGCCAGGGGTGTTATGCAACTTCTGAATATCAAACATCTGGACACTGGGCCTTCAGCAAGACTAGTGGCATTAAATAAAGCAAAAAACCTTAGCTCTAATACCAGAAATTTTGGTTATATTTACATGAAAGAGAAATAACAACTAGTCAGATTTCCCCTTTTTACAGATATAAAAAATTCATGGCTGCCATTTTGTTTTTTTGCCCTCCACCCAACTCCCCTGCAGAAAACTATTTTTCCCCATTAAAGTGCAGCTTTACCAAATAAGCATGTCCTTCATTTTCCCACCGTATTTCAGAATCTACAAAAACTGGATCACTTATGCCAAACCTTTTTACCACCAGACCTTTTTGATTAAAAAACAACAACAGACCAACCTTTTTATTACATGGAGTATTCTTTCAGAAACTGTTGATATTTGCTGGTCAGAAAATGTCCCCCTACAAGATATCAGTATTGCAACAATAGGTGAAAAGAAAAGATTGCTGAGAATTCCACATCTGGAAATTGCAAGGTTTGGAAATTTAGACGGACAAACCCTGTGAGAAATTTTACAATTTGATTTTGAAGCTGTGCAAAGATTCATCTGAGAAGAAACCCCAACGCTTCCACTGAATTTTGATTTGTGATGGATACGTACAATTCTAGTGGGTCTGTGATCCAACTTCCAGGAGAAAGCATGGATAATTCTTTTTTCATACTCCTAATTTCTAAAAAAAAAAAAGGTGCATGGATAACAATATGCTGGCAATGGATCATACCTTGAGTTCATCTTAATGTGCTTTCCTGCAGTTTGTGAGGCCGCACAGAAGTATGCCAGCATAATTTTCTCTGACTGTACAGCTGATCTCTACTCTGCTTTGGTAATTATTATTCAAATTCAAATTTAATTACTGCCCATCTCCCCCAAAAGAGGGACTCTGGGCGGTTTACAATAAAATCAATCTCTAATCAGAAATGTTAAAATCTCATAAAACCAGACCCATTACAATTATTACAAAATGTAATAAATAAATATAAAATCCAAGACGGTGTAAAATTCCGAGCTGGTGGGAGGGCCTCTAGGGTGTGAGCCACCCCCAAGAATGGTTACCCACTTTCCCGCCCCAGGCGAGATGGCAGAACCACGTCTTCAGGGCCTTCCGGAAGGTCAGGAGCGAAGGGGCCTGCCTCACCTCCAGGGGCAAGATGTTCCAAAGGGCGGGGGCCACTGCAGAGAAGGCCCATTTCCTGGACCCCGCCAGATGGAATTCTCTTATCGACGGGGTCCGTAACATGCCCTCTCTGGATGATCGGGTGGGGCGGGCCAATGTGATGGGGTTGAGACGGTCCCTCAGGTAACCTGGCCCCATGCCATGTAGGGCTTTAAAGGTGATGACCAACACCTTGAATTGGACCCAGAAGGTAGTCCATAATTAGGCAGATGAGTGATAGTGTCCTAACAGTTTGCTGTCGGGTAAGATAAGATGCAGTGATTGGTGGATTTCCCTGCCAATAATAGACACATCCAACAATCGTCCATCTAACTTGGGTTGTGACTGGAGGAGAAGACAAGTTTTAATAGAAGCCAAGAGTGGCAGTTTTAACTCTGTCAGAACTTTAAATATAAATATTGCTCTAGTGATTTTGGTGCAACCTGCTTGTCAGACATCCATGAATCTCAGGGCATTTGTTGTTTCACAGGTCTAACAGGCAGATTGATTTAGACAGGTCATAGTCTACCTGACATTGCTAAAATGGCACCAAGATTGTTAGAGAAAGCCATACTATTATAATAGTTTACTATGGCTGTAAAGTAATTGTGGCTATCTTTGGGGCACGTCTGCTATAGGTGAAATACAGAATATGGGCTAATATCATCACATAGCAAATTATAGTGGGAAAAAGAGCAGGCTACTTCAGATAATGAAGATGATGATGATGATGCGACTCCTGAAGCTTCTTTGATTTAATCATTGTTTAAATCAGGGGTCAGTAATATGACGCCCATAACATCACTCTTCAGCAAAGGATCGTTACCTTGCCATGGTGCTGGAGCTTGAGCACCTCAATGATGCCATGAGCTAAACCGTGAAGGGCCACCCAAGACGGGAAGGTCATGACAGAGAGGTCAGACTAAATGCGATCCCTGGGGAAGGTAATGGCAACCCACCCCAGTATCCTTGCCGTGAAAACTAAATGGATCAGTACAACCAGAGATATGTCGGTATACCATCGGAAGATGAGACCCCCAGGTCGGAAGATGGTCAAAATGCTACTGGGGAGGAACAGAGGATGAGCTCAACTAGCCCCAGACGTGATGACGCAGCTAGCTCAAAGCCGAAAGGACGGCTAGCGGCCGACGGTGCTGGTGGTGAACGGCGAATCCGATGTTCTAAGGATCAACAGATCATTGGAACCTGGAATGTAAGATCTATGAGCCAGGGCAAATTGGATGTGGTTATTGGTGAGATGTCAAGATTAAAGATAGACATTTTGGGTGTCAGTGAACTGAAATGGACTGGAATGGGCCACTTCACATCAAATGACCACCAGATCTACTACTGTGGACAAGAGGACCACAGAAGAAATGGAGTAGCCTTCATAATTAATAGTAAAGTGGCTAAAGCAGTGCTTGGATACAGTCCAAAAAATGATAGAATGATCTCAATTCAAATTCAGGGCAAGCCATCTAACATCACAGTGATCCAAATATACGCCCCAACCACAGATGCTGAAGAAGCTGAAGTAGAGCAGTTCTATGAGGATCTGCAGCACCTACTGGACAACACGCCTAAAAGAGACATTATTTTCATCACAGGAGACTGGAATGCTAAGGTGGGCAGTCAAATGACACCTGGAATTACAGGTAAGCATGGCCTGGGAGAACAAAACGAAGCAGGACATAGGCTGATAGAATTTTGCCAAGACAACTCACTCTGCATAACAAACACTCTCTTCTGACAACCTAAGAGACGGCTTTATACATGGACTTCACCAGATGGACAACACCGAAATCAGATTGACTACATCCTTTGCAGCCAAAGGTGGCGGACATCTATTTTGTTGTTTATTCATTTAGTCGCTTCCGACTCTTCGTGACTTCATGGACCAGCCCACGCCAGAGCTTCCTGTCGGTCGTCAACACCCCCAGCTCCCCCAGGGACGAGTCCGTCACCTCTAGAATATCATCCATCCATCTTGCCCTTGGTCGGCCCCTCTTCCTTTTGCCTTCCACTCTCCCCAGCATCAGCATCTTCTCCAGGGTGTCCTGTCTTCTCATTATGTGGCCAAAGTATTTCAGTTTTGCCTTTAATATCATTCCCTCAAGTGAGCAGTCTGGCTTTATTTCCTGGAGAATGGACTGGTTTGATCTTCTTGCAGTCCAAGGCACTCTCAGAATTTTCCTCCAACACCACAGTTCAAAAGCATCGATCTTCCTTCGCTCAGCCTTCCTTATGGTCCAGCTCTCGCAGCCATATGTTACTACAGGGAACACCATTGCTTTAACTATGTGGGCCTTTGTTGTCAGTGTGATGTCTCTGCTCTTAACTATTTTATCGAGATTTGTCATTGCTCTTCTCCCAAGGATTAAGCGTCTTCTGATTTCCTGACTGCAGTCAGCATCTGCAGTAATCTTTGCACCTAGGAATACAAAGTCTTTCACTGCTTCTACATTTTCTCCCTCTATTTGCCAGTTATCAATCAAGCTGGTTGCCATAATCTTGGTTTTTTTGAGGTTTAGCTGCAAGCCAGCTTTTGCACTTTCTTCTTTCACCTTCATCATAAGGCTCCTCAGTTCCTCTTCACTTTCAGCCATCAAAGTGGTATCATCTGCATATCTGAGATTGTTAATGTTTCTTCCAGCGATTTTAACTCCAGCCTTGGATTCCTCAAGCCCAGCATGTCGCATGATGTGTTCTGCGTACAAGTTGAATAGGTAGGGTGAGAGTATACAGCCCTGCCGTATTCCTTTCCCAATCTTAAACCAGTCCGTTGTTCCATGGTCTGTTCTTACTGTTGCTACTTGGTCGTTATACAGATTCTTCAGGAGGCATACAAGATGACTTGGTATCCCCATACCACTAAGAACTTGCCACAATTTGTTATGGTCCACACAGTCAAAGGCTTTAGAATAGTCAATAAAACAGAAATAGATGTTTTTCTGAAACTCCCTGGCTTTTTCCATTATCCAGCGGATATTGGCAATTTGGTCTCTAGTTCCTCTGCCTTTTCTAAAGCCAGCTTGTACATCTGGCAATTCTCGCTCCATGAACTGCTGAAGTCTACCTTGCAGGATCTTGAGCATTACCTTACTGGCATGTGAAATGAGTGCCACTGTTCAATAGTTTGAACATTCTTTAGTGTTTCCCTTTTTTGGTATGGGGATATAAGTTGATTTTTTCCAGTCTGATGGCCATTCTTGTGTTTTCCAAATTTGCTGGCATATAGCATGCATTACCTTGACAGCATCATCTTGCAAGATTTTGAACAGTTCAGCTGGGATGCCGTCGTCTCCTGTTGCCTTGTTATTAGCAATGCTTCTTAAGGCCCACTCAACCTCACTCTTCAGGATGTCTGGCTCTAGCTCACCGACCACACTGTCAAAGCTATCCCCGATATTGTTATCCTTCCTATACAGGTTTTCTGTATATTCTTGCCACCTTTTCTTGATCTCTTTTTCTTCTGTTAGGTCCTTGCCATCTTTGTTTTTGATCATACCCATTTTTGCCTGGAATTTACCTCCAATGTTTCTAATTTTCTGGAAGAGGTCTCTTGTCCTTCCTATTCTATTGTCTTCTTCCACTTCCGCGCATTGCTTGTTTAAAAATAATTCCTTATCTCTTCTGGCTAAGCTCTGGAATTTTGCATTTAATTGGGCATATCTCCCCCTATCACTGTTGCCTTTTGCTTTCCTTCTTTCTTGGGCTACTTCTAGTGTCTCAGCAGACAGCCATTTTGCCTTCTTGGTTTTCTCTTTCTTTGGGATGTATTTTGTTGCCGCCTCCTGAACAATGCTGCCAACTTCTGTCCAGAGTTCTTCCGGGACCCTATCTACTAAGTCCAGTCCCTTAAATCTATTCTTCACCTCCACTGCATATTCCTTAGGAATATTAGTGAGCTCATATCTAGCTGATCTGTGGGTCTTCCCTAATCTCTTTAGTCTGATCCTAAATTGTGCAAGAAGAAGTTTGTGATCGGAACTACAGTCAGCTCCAGGCCTTGTTTTTACCGACTGTACAGATGTCCGCCACCTTTGGCTGCAAAGGATGTAATCAATCTGATTTCGGTGTTGTCCATCTGGTGAAGTCCATGTATAAAGCCGTCTCTTAGGTTGTTGGAAGAGAGTGTTTGTTATGCAGAGTGAATTGTCTTGGCAAAATTCTATCAGCCTGTGTCCTGCTTCGTTTTGTTCTCCCAGGCCATACTTACCTGTAATTCGAGGTTTCATTTGACTGCCCACCTTAGCATTCCAGTCTCCTGTGATGAAAATAACATCTCTTTTAGGCGTGTTGTCCAGTAGGTGCTGCAGATCCTCATAGAACTGCTCTACTTCAGCTTCTTCAGCATTTGTGGTTGGGGCGTATATTTGGATCACTGTGATGTTAGATGGCTTGCCCTGAATTCGAATTGAGATCATTCTGTCGTTTTTTGGGTTGTATCCAAGCACTGCTTTAGCCACTTTACTATTAATTATGAAGGCTACTCCATTTCTTCTGTGGTCCTCTTGTCCGCAGTAGTAGATCTGGTGGTCATTTGATGTGAAGTGGCCCATTCCAGTCCATTTCAGTTCACTGACGCCCAGAATGTCTATCTTTAATCTTGTCATCTCACCAATAACCACATCCAATTTGCCCTGGCTCATAGATCTTACATTCCAGGTTCCCATGGTGTGTTGATCCTTAGAACATCGGATTCGCCGTTCACCACCAGCACCGTCGGCCGCTAGCCGTCCTTTCGGCTTTGAGCTAGCTGCGTCATCACGTCTGGGGCTAGTTGAGCTCATCCTCTGTTCCTCCCCAGTAGCATTTTGACCATCTTCCGACCTGGGGGTCTCATCTTCCGATGGTATACCGACATATCTCTGGTTGTACTGATCCATTTAGTTTTCACGGCAAGAATACTGAGGTGGGTTGCCATTACCTTCCCCAGGGATCGCATTTAGTCTGACCTCTCTGTCATGACCTTCCCGTCTTGGGTGGCCCTTCACGGTTTAGCTCATGGCATCATTGAGGTGCTCAAGCTCCAGCACCACGACAAGGTAACGATCCTTTGCTGAAGGCGGACATCTATACAGTCGGTAAAAACAAGACCTGGAGCTGACTGTAGTTCCGATCACGAACTTCTTCTTGCACAATTTAGGATCAGACTAAAGAGATTAGGGAAGACCCACAGATCAGCTAGATATGAGCTCACTAATATCCCTAAGGAATATGCAGTGGAGGTGAAGAATCGATTTAAGGGACTGGACTTGGTAGATAGGGTCCCAGAAGAACTATGGACAGAAGTCCGCAACATTGTTCAAGAGGCGGCAACAAAATACATCCCAAAGAAAGAGAAAACCAAGAAGGCAAAATGGCTGTCTGCTGAGACACTAGAAGTAGCCCAAGAAAGAAGGAAAGCAAAAGGCAACAGTGATAGGGGGAGATATGCCCAATTAAATGCAAAATTCCAGAGCTTAGCCAGAAGAGATAAGGAATTATTTTTAAACAAACAACGTGTGGAAGTGGAAGAAAACAATAGAATAGGAAGGACAAGAGACCTCTTCCAGAAAATTAGAAACATCGGAGCTAAATTCCAGGCCAAAATGGGTATGATCAAAAACAAAGATGGCAAGGACCTAACAGAAGAAGAAGAGATCAAGAAAAGTTAGCAAGAATATACGGAAGACCTGTATAGGAAGGATAAGAATATCGGGGATAGCTTTGACGGTGTGGTCAGTGAGCTAGAGCCAGACATCCTAAAGAGTGAGGTTGAATGGGCCTTAAGAAGCATTGCTAATAACAAGGCAGCAGGAGACGACGGCATCCCAGCTGAACTGTTCAAAATCTTGCAAGATGATGCTGTCAAGGTAATGCATGCTATATGCCAGCAAATTTGGAAAACACAGGAATGGCCATCAGATTGGAAAAAATCAACCTATATCCCCATACCAAAAAAGGGAAACACTAAAGAATGTTCAAACTATTGAACAGTGGCACTCATTTCACATGCCAGTAAGGTAATGCTCAAGATCCTGTAAGGTAGACTTCAGCAATTCATGGAGCAAGAATTGCCAGATGTACAAGCTGGGTTTAGAAAAGGCAGAGGAACTAGGGACCAAATTGCCAATATCCGATGGATAATGGAAAAAGCCAGGGAGTTTCAGAAAAACATCTATTTCTGTTTTATTGACTATTCTAAAGCCTTTGACTGTGTGGACCATAACAAATTGTGGCAAGTGCTTAGTGGTATGGGGATACCAAGTCATCTTGTATGCCTCCTGAAGAATCTGTATAACGACCAAGTAGCAACAGTAAGAACAGACCACGGAACAACAGACTGGTTTAAGATTGGGAAAGGAGTACGGCAGGGCTGTATACTCTCACCCTACCTATTCAACTTGTATGCAGAACACATCATGCGACATGCTGGGCTTGAGGAATCCAAGGCTGGAGTTAAAATCGCTGGAAGAAACATTAACAATCTCAGATATGCAGATGATACCACTTTGATGGCTGAAAGCAAAGAGGAACTGAGGAGCCTTATGATGAAGGTGAAAGAAGAAAGTGCAAAAGTTGGCTTGCAGCTAAACCTCAAAAAAACCAAGATTATGGCAACCAGTTTGATTGATAACTGGCAAATAGAGGGAGAAAATGTAGAAGCAGTGAAAGACTTTGTATTTCTAGGTGCGAAGATTAGTGCAGATGCTGACTGCAGTCAGGAAATCAGAAGACGCTTAATCCTTGGGAGAAGAGCAATGACCAATCTCGATAAAATAGTTAAGAGCAGAGACATCACACTGACAACAAAGGTCCGCATAGTTAAAGCAATGGTATTCCCAATAGAAACATATGTGTAACGATTGCCTAAACCCAAATACTCAGTCTCACAAGCTCGGGCTTAAAGATAACTGATTTATTAAAGGAATAGTATGCAAATACAGAGAAAGCTGAGAATGAGCAAAAGCGCGCCAAATACAAACTAAATACCCTCGCTTCAAACCCAATCCCGCCCCTCGCCCCACCATAGCAACCACCCCCTCCCAGGTGTTGGCAACCATCACACATCGGCCTGGGAAAGTAACCTTGAAGACATGTCATAACCCAAACATACATTCCTGCAGAACAGCAAGGAGATTACAGCCTGGCACGGCTGAAATTCCCCTCCCCGCAAATGACAGACACGGAACAGGAGAGTGACATGTGAAACGTTACGATGTATTCAAACCATTGGAACGATGAACATGACATATCGCCCCCCTTAAAGAAACTAAACTAAGCAGCAAGTTCATGCGGCTAGGCAGAATAAAGACGGGCTAAGTGATTTTACAGTGTGGGACACGCATCAGCACCTATACATAGGAAGACACGCATCAAAGAATCCACATGTGAAACGCTCCCATTCATCTCTACACAAGATCTAAGCATTGGCATGAAAATTTTCACGATGCAGATATTAGCATTGAACATTGCGATCATGACAAAACGCAAGGAACAGGTTACAGTGGTTAAACAGCATATAAATGCAAAAGGCTAAACAGCATGAGAATGCTAAAGCAAACCACAGAGCCCCGCCCCTCCACTCAGTCCGGAGGGACATGCTTCCAGCAAACAAAGCCCTGAAACCCACCCCTATCTCGCCCGAAATCCAGGATTTCTCGCTGATCGCCAGCCTCGCTCGGTGGGTCCACCTCCTCCGCCCTCAGTGCGATGAATGCGTCGCCTTCTTCCTCGGGCCCCAAGGCGGGCTGTCTCACCTCGGCCTCTCCGCTGCATCCCGCCCGACCGCCACCGCTCTCCACGCAGCCCAGGCCCCTCGAGGCCGCACCCTTCTTGGCGCTGACACAGGCAGGAACGATGGCTCTCTCCTGCCGCGCTTGCATCCCGTGGAGCAGCGCCATCTCCAGCCACAGGAAGTTCCTCATCCAGTCCCGCTGCGCCTCCGAGCGCTCGCACCGCAGCTCGGCTTCGGTCAGCAGGAACACCCACCACTCCAACGAAAATGCCGATGTGCCGCCCTCCTTCGCCGGAACCATGCAGCCACGCCGCGTCCCAGCCTGGGCCATCAAGGATGCCAGCCACTCCGGGGACCACACCGGGGCGCCGCTCTCCACCTCCAAACCCATCCCCGACTCCGGAACATCGCTACCGGCCACCGCGCTGAGGTCGCTCCCCCGCGACTCTGCCCGTTGCGGCCTGACCCGCCGATCAGCGAATTCCACCTCCGGAAACGTGGGGTATTGGGGTCTCCAGGTGGCATGAGCTAGCCCCGACCGAGCTTCCGCCACGCCGTCCCCGCTGGAGCGCTGTTGCGCCCCGATTCGTCCATCCATTGTTAAAGTCATCGCTAGCTCTCCCCTTCACCAAAGGCTTGGATGGGGGCTAGCGGAAAATTTCATTATGATTCTCAGCTTTATGTAACGATTGCCTAAACCCAAATACTCAGTCTCACAAGCTCGGGCTTAAAGATAACTGATTTATTAAAGGAATAGTATGCAAATACAGAGAAAGCTGAGAATGAGCAAAAGCGCGCCAAATACAAACTAAATACCCTCGCTTCAAACCCAATCCCGCCCCTCGCCCCACCATAGCAACCACCCCCTCCCAGGTGTTGGCAACCATCACACATCGGCCTGGGAAAGTAACCTTGAAGACATGTCATAACCCAAACATACATTCCTGCAGAACAGCAAGGAGATTACAGCCTGGCACGGCTGAAATTCCCCTCCCCGCAAATGACAGACACGGAACAGGAGAGTGACATGTGAAACGTTACGATGTATTCAAACCATTGGAACGATGAACATGACAATATGGCTGTGAGAGCTGGACCATAAGGAAGGCTGAGAGAAGGAAGATCGATGCTTTTGAACTGTGGTGTTGGAGGAAAATTCTGAGAGTGCCTTGGACTGCAAGAAGATCAAACCAGTCCATACTCCCGGAAATAAAGTCAGACTGCTCACTTGAGGGAATGATATTAAAGGCAAAACTGAAGTACTTTGGCCACATAATGAGAAGACAGGGCACCCTGGAGAAGATGCTGATGCTAGGGAGAGTGGAAGGCAAAAGGAAGAGGGGCCAACCAAGGGCAAGATGGATGGATGATATTCTAGAGGTGACGGACTCGTCCCTGGGGGAGCTGGGGGTGTTGATGACCGACAGGAAGCTCTGGCGTGGGCTGGTCCATGAAGTCACGAAAAGTCAGAAGTGACTGAACGAATAAACAACAACATAACATCACTAGGTAATATGCTTTATATATTTTATATGATTTTTTTAATGACAGAAATCTTATGAATCACCAAATCTCATGAAAATGCCACAATCTCCTGAGTTCTCAGGCATTCTCACATGAGATATTGAGCTTGAAATCCCAAAGGGAAGTTAGATGGTTGAAATCTCATGAGGCTCATTGCATTCTATATTATTAGGCATTTAAACAGGAACATCTTTTTAAAATTACATGTTTAAGTACCTCACAACATAGAATATAATGGGCTTTATTTTAGGGGCACAAGGCCATTTCACCACAAAGCAACTTTTTTTGCCTTTAACCTGTCAGGAAAATAGCCCAGGTTTAAGGTGATTTGAGACACTTCTGAGGTAGGACTGTAGCTAAAATGGGGATAATAGTAGCAAATTATCTGAATTGCTACACAAACCAAGTGTCGCCTTTCCCTGTAATTTGATGAGGTCAAACGACAACCTGTGCACATATTTAGATGCACACAAAAACGGTTCTAATACGAATTAATTAAATAAAACAAGCTGACTTTGTTCACCTGCTGACATCGTCTTTGTTCTGCTCTGTGGGAGAGTGTTATGTGATTTCAAGACAACAATGAGAAACAGGCCCAGGGAATTAAAATTGATCTCCAAGCTGGTTATTATTAATCAAGGTCTTCTAATTATGCGTGTGATTTAGAAGACCTTGATAGTGGTTATATTTCAAATTTTTGGGAACTTGGGGAGGGGGGTGGGTCTGTAAAACACTCACAGGGGTCACAATGCAAGTTTAGAAATACTAGCTTGGTATCTCCCTGGACTTTGCAGATTGATGTACATTTCCCCAGGGTGTCATCGCAAAGAATAGGAAACAGGAACTTTCCCTCTCTTTTCTACTGCTGTTTCCATCACCACCAGATGCATTTGAATCTGGGCAAGCATCTTTTTCTTCAGCTTCAGGGGACTGCATTTTGCTTTTGAGACCATCCTGGAGATGATTTTATGGGTGTGGACAGTAATGTCATGATGTCATAGTTGAATTTGGGAAACCTTTTGCATGATAAGGACCTTAGATCTTAAAGTATCCACTTTATCCCTTAAGATTGTCCAAACTAGAAAAAAATCCTCTTCCTCTTCCTCCTTGCTCTAAAGCAAAGAGGCAAAATTTTCAGCTTCATCTACTTTGGGGAATGCTGAAGTCTACAAATGAGGTCTCTGAAGTTACATGTGGACTGTAGGCAGTGGGTTCCTCAATCCTATTCTAGGTGAAGCTGAGTAAGTTTTGAAGCCAGGGATGAATATTTTTAAAGGGTTTCAGCTAAGATCCCTTTCTGAATTACTCTAATGGGAAGAAGGAATAACCTTGAGGAACAGGAGGAAGAGCTGCAACCAAGACAATAGTCAGATAACAGAAATTTGAGTCTGGGCCAGAAATGTGATGTGAGTAAGCATCTCAGACAAGACTGTTCCTAGTTTGCATGAAGATAAAGTGAGGGAGGGAGGATGCCCATTCAGACTTGCAAAATTCTGTTACTATAACCTTCTAATAAAAGTAGTATTAGTGTGCATGACTTAGTTTGGTCTACCTTGAAGGGTTGACAATGACTTCCTTTCCTTGTCCTCTTCATGACGCACATAAAGAGTCAGGGCTTTGATTGCATAGTTGTGGCTGCCATCTTACTTCTTTGACCCTCTTTCTGTGGACATCTTTGATCTTTTCTGTGAAGCCGATACACAACGACCACAGCTTTGCAGGATGCTTGGCACCCTTAACTATTAAGTAAAAGTGCCCTTGAGTTGAACTCAGCTTCTGGTAACTGTATGGACACATTTACTGGTGATCCCCCATCCAAGAACAAACCAGGCCCAACCCTGCTTAGCCTTTTTTTTTTTTTGATTAGCCAAAGTTACCTGACACTCCTACGAGGCCGGGCACTGAATTGTTATTCAAGCCCTGGTAAAGGTTTCATTTCAGGCAGGGGAGTCCTTGTGACAACCAATGCATCCACGCCCTGTGCACCTAGAAACTGGCTTCTAATGGACTAATTATAATTACGGAGCCTGAATGATGCTGACTTCATTCCCCCTCCAGGCTACATTTCATACCTGTTCTGAATGCCTATTCAAGCACCTAATTACTGGCATCTGTAGTGTGGATTCAGCAAATCAATATTAATCCCAAGTAAAGACATCAGTTGTTTGGAGGCTGTGAATGAAATGTGATAGTGGGTATTAAGCCCAATTTCACAAAGCTGAAGGTTCTTTACCTGATTAGAAATCGGACAAGCACCTGGGGTTAGGGTGGGCAGCACGGCCATCAGCCAGCATCCCAGTACAAAAAATATACAATTCTTAAGGTAGTAAATTGGGGACAGGTTATAGCAACTGGCTATCATGTCAGCAGCTGACAGGAAGGGAGGTCTTATAGAAGCTAGGTAGGTATGCCTTCCTTTTCTGGACATGCTGGAACATTTTGTCTTCCTTCCTCCCTTCCTGTGAGCTGTTGGCATTCAGGCCAAGATAGCTCTGAAGCTAAATCCACTGTACAGTCATGACTGTATATATTTTATTAAAAAGTTTACAGGTAGTCTTCGCTTAACAACCATCCATTTAGTGACAGTTCAGACTTACGACAGAGCTGAAAAAGCCAACTTACAACCGTGCCTCACACTTACAACTGTTGCAGTGTCATATGATTGCAATCTGGGTGCTTGGCAACCAGTTCGCATTTATGACCGTTGCAGCATCCTGTGGTCATGTGATTGCCATTTTCAACCTTCCTGGCCAGCTTCTGGCAAGTAAAATCAGCGGGGAACTGTGTGATTTGGTTAATGACCACATGGGTTGCTTAACACCCGTGGTAATTTGCTTAATGGCTGCCACAAAAAAGGTCATAAAACTGGGTCAGATTCACTTAATGACCACTTTGCTTAGCAACCAAAATTCAGGTCCCAATTGTGGTCGGTAAGCGAGGACTACCTGTATTCATCATATAGTTTATTAAAGCTGTTTCACCCTTTCGGTCACTGGAAGAGGTTACTTGTTGGATGAGCCAGTAAACATACACGGGTTCTCTCTGTTCAGCGAGCCATTGGCTTCTGCATCCCAAGCACCATTCCAAGGCCAACCTCCATCACGCTCCTCTATTTTAAATGAATTTTATTGTATTTTATTTTACTTTTTGTGTAGGAATTTTGGGGAAGGTGATGCTTTTGTAAAGCTCAAGGTTTCTTCCAGCATGCTGACCCTTTCTTTTTGTTTCTCAGTGGTACTATTTTCATTCCAATCCTAGTGACTGTTGCACCTCCAGATTTAGAAATAGCAGTTTGCCGTACATTTTCCGGCCAGATGTGATTGGGCAAAACAATTTGCACAATGCGATTTACTTTCTCAGGCTGCAGACGCGTACTTACTGAGAAGGCAAAGCATTTTCATTTTATGCCTTTGCTGCGTCTCTGGAAATGTGCTTAAATATTTCACGCTGAAAAGGAAACAGCACCTTAACTTTGTTATGCTTTCCAACCCAGCGGAATGTTGAAAAGTGGTGATGGAAAATGGTTTCAGATTCTGTCTGTCAGAAGGCAACTCGGAAAACCAAACAGGATGGGACCAGGTTTTGGGGGTGGGGGGAAAGCCAGCAAAAAGCAAACACCTCAGTTTGAAAATGGGTCAGATCTGGCCAGGGGCTGCAGAAAACAAAAATCCCTCAATGCATTCCTATGGGAGAGAGAGTTGGTAACAGGCTCAGCTGGTTACTGACTTCTCCAAAGTCAACCCCCAGTCATGTGCCCTAGCCATTTTAAAAAGGGTTGGGAAGAATTCCCGAAATCATGCATACAAGCTTTTCCCCCGTAAAGTCATTGTGGATCCTAATACTGTGTTTTCAGGCGTCTGGTTTTCTTGTTAAGAGAAGACAAATGACGATGACATTAAACAAAACAAAACCTCTTATTCCAAAGTCTGCTTCCGTTAGGAAAGCAATTTTAAGGTTAAAACGTTTTTAAAATATTTAAAAACCTCATAGCACTTGTTTTCTTGGAGCTACTGGGTTGCATATTCCAGAGTGCATATGTATTGGAATTCACTGTGCACGATGAATAATTCCTTGCAGCGTGTTTTGAAATCCACCATCTAGAGGACGCTATAAGTAGAAGGTTCAGCTAAGCTTCTTGTTGCACACACAGGGAGTTTAACTCAAACATTGATAATCTACCCAGTTGCTAAGCTAATAAGATCTGAGTGGCCTCCTCCTAAAGGAAAAATTATGAATTTGAGATGGGCACCCACATAAATTGAATGAATACATGAATGAATGAATGAATAAATAAATCTTTCAAAGTTCCTGTCCCCCCCTTCTTCCTCTCTTCCTAAGATTAGGTTTTGTATTTTGTTCCTAGTTGTGCCACTTTTGTTCCGACAAAGGGTGGACACAAAAGGCATATCAAGCAGATCTGGGCATAATAGAGGATATAGCCCATTTGTTCCTCCTAATCAATATGTCCTATTAATTGGACACGTGCCTACTATTGAATTCTTCCAAAAAAATTCAATTCTTTCAGGAAATTCAATGACCCTTTAAAGTCTGATCCCGTATATTGGTTGTGTTAACTGTAACTGATGGCCTGTTTTCACCCTGGTAGCTGTTTCTAAGGGTGTTGTTTTTTAGTTTTATGCTTTTTATGCTTTTATATTTTCTTTTAAGATGGTTAGCCACCCAGAGTCATGAATTTGAGATGGGCTGCCATATAAAGTGAATGAATGAATAAATGAATGAATGAATGAATGAATGAATGAATGAATGAATCAATCAATCAATCAATCAATCAATCAATCTTTCAGGCTTCCCGTTCTCTGCTTCGTTCCCTCTTCCTAAGTTTAGGTTTTGTATTTCTGCAAATCCTGATATGCCTCCAACCCTTTAAATCTCTCCTCCTTTGTTTCAAGAAAATGGAATGATTTCTGAGAACACAAGATCACAAAAAGTATAAAGACAGATTTTTCACTGCTGATGTAGAACATGTGGTACAAGACCAATTATGGTGCTAAAAGAGAACACCATTCCTTTAAACCCCAAACAATAGTTCTTCTATTCCTTTTTCTTCTCCTTCTCCTTTTCTTTCTCTGTTTAAAATGAAAGTAGATTTTTTTAAAAGGAAGTTCCAAACAGAGGTCCTTCGGAAATGGGGGTTTAAAACTAAAAATCCAGAACTGTGAAATTTGGCAGAGACCTTCTATCCATCATGAACACATTTACCCAAGAACTGACAAAGCAACCTTTTGAAGCTGTAATTCTAAAAGCTTTTCAATTGCCACTGCTTTGGGCTTAGAATATCATGATAGCTCTGTCTAACCCATTTTCCGGTGCACAATGTTACTACATTAAGGCAAGATTCAGGAAGTGTGGCCCAGGGAGCACAGCCACCTTCGAGATCCATCTCTGTGACTCTCAGAGTCTGCCAGGATTGTACCTGATATTTTACTGCAGCGTCACACTAAATAATAGCAGCAGTTTTCTGTGTGCGATTTATTTTGTTTACAGAAAGATGAAAAAGAGGTGCATTAAGTTGTCAATCAGCTTAACAAGCCTGTCATTGAATTCTTCCCCTTTCTTAAATGGCTGTTAGCTGGGAATTGGGTTATTTCTTAAGCCAGAGACTACATTAAAAAGAAAAGTACAGTTGCCAGCTCCAGAAAGATTGTCCACCTGTTACCTTAAGCATCATGATTTGTGAGTGAAGGGAGGCATTGTTTCGATGGGAGATGAAGGGCTGGGATACCCTAATTAGAAGAGGAAGAATTTTGCTCTGTGCTGGAGGGAAACAGGAGGAACCATTGGGGGAGTTGAAATATGCAGTGGTTGTTACATTGCTACACTTTGGAGTAAAGTCTGGTTGAATGCAGAGCTTTCTATAATATGTTCTATTGCCGAAATGCTCCTGTAAAGTGAAAGATTATTTAAAATGGGCGTATAAACATGCAGTTTAATTGTAAGCCCTATGACATTGTGCTGCTATTGAGTGCCAGTTCAAGAAATTTGTGGGTGTCCAGGTTTATGACTATCAGTGTATGAACAGTGCCACATCTTTAGAGAGGCAGAGATAATGAATACATATATACAAATATAAATCAAAGAATGTAAGTCAAGGAATTCATAATATTCCAGTGGAAGAGTCCAACTGCAGAGCAAGGTAAAAGGCAATCACAGGGGGGTTAAGAGGGGCAAATAATGAAAGCAGCATTGTACTATTATGACATGGGCTCCACCTCTTTTGTACATGTGTCAAGATGTCGCATCTACATATAAAAAGGGTGGAGCTAGTGCTGTGTTGTTGCAATGTTGCTTTCATCATATGGATGAAAACATTGGATCCCGCAGGTAAGGGTGGACTCATAGCTCCTGCTTGGCTTGCTCCTGGTTCCATCGATTAAGCAATATCATCTAGCAGGACCCAAGAAGCCACCCTTCTCAGTTGTAACAGCTGTTCTCTGGAATAGCATTCCCCGCAAAGCTGGATCTTTTACCAGCCTTTAAAGGAACATTAAAATCATGGCTTTCCCCCCAGGGGTTGGGTTAGTATGGTTGGGTTTATTTTTGTGTGTTTTAGTCTCTGCTGGTGGAGGACAGAGTTAGTTGCTGTTCTGTCCAGATGCTGTTAACTTTCTTACCTCTGGTTTGCATGCTGACTCACTTATTCAAGTCATTCATGTTTTGCTCTTAAAGTTCATCCCACCCCAGTGTAAGCTCTCTAGAGGAGAGAAATGAGAATCAAAGAGCATCTTAATCATTGTTCTATTACAGTACTTCATAGTCTGACTGACAACAGTGGACAATTTTCTGTCACTGGAACTTTCTTTCTGCAGTGATTGCATGGTATGGAATGCCTAAATAAAATTATATCTAAAGACCCTGTAGCCCACTTTCTAATAGGAATTTCAGGCTGGATCAGTTCTACCTGTGTTTCAAAAGAATCAGGACTAAGAGAAACAAACAAGAAATTCTAAGTGTGCTTGAAGAAATGTGAATGTTTGCAGAAATACACAGACAGACCCACACACACACAAACAAATATGAGTTCTTCCCATAACTCCCAGGATACCTTGCCAATAATAACTGATGCTTTATTAGATTAGTGTAACATGACCTAAATGGAGCAGTCTTTGGAGATGACCCAGAAGCTGCAACAGATGTGATGTGATGGCTAGATTGCTGATGGGACAATTCTATCATAATAGAGTAATACCACTATTAAAGTTGCAACCCTGGTTACCAGTAGGCTTCCTGGCCCATTCAAAAGACTGATAATGCCCTACAGAGCCCAATTTAGTGTAGCACCGGGTCACATCAGGCCTTGCCAATGTTGAATTTGCCTATCTGGCAAGAACATTATGAGAAGGACAGCTTAGAGTCCCCACTCTATGTGGGGTGAGGAGAACATGGATGAAGAGGTAGGTCCTTTCCATTGCACTCCCTGTACTTTGGAACTCCTTATTACCAAAGGTTCAAGCAGCCCCTTTGCTTTTAGCATTAGGAAAGCTGTTAAAACAATAATGCTATTCCACCATGGCTTAGTTTGCATGTTTCTGTTTGCCAACTGGGAGATCCCTATTAATTATATGTTTTTGTTTCTTGGTTTTATTCTATAGTTTTCCTCTGTTTTTTGTCACCCAGATTGGGATGGGTTACAAACATTGGGAAACAGATAAATAAATAACATTCTAAGGAAGGCTGAACATGCTCAATAGGCATGGTGCGTGAAGTCTGGAAAAGCAAAATAGAGCTGTATCTTGTGTCCTGGGAGTGATACTCCTGGTTTGGTGGAATGGATGGCTGGAACCTGGAATAGCAATACTGTTTATAGTAGGAGTTGGCATATTTTAGCTTCTGGACTGCATGTTGCTCCCTACCTCAACCTATGTGCTATGGCAAGATGGGCAACTGTATAACTCAATCAATGAAACACATAAATACATTGTGTACCCTCTACACTCTTGGAGATTGTACCAACCTGGAAACAGGAACCATTCAACAGTAGAACCCAGGGAGGTGATGGGTCTCCTTTGTTGGATGTTTTCAATCAGAGATTAGATGGTCATCTGGTACAGATTATTTAATTTGTATTCCTGAACCAAGTAGAAGGTTGGCCTTGAGAGTCTAACTGACCCCTTCCAACTGTATGATTTTGTTTTACAAAGTACTTCTCCGATACTTTACAGGAAAGTGTAAGCAACTTTAATTTAAAAATAAAGCCTCTGTGAGTGATAGCTGTATATTAAAAAATCCTCTTTGGGGTCTGCTTTAGTTAAATCAGCAGTTCTCAAACATTTTGCTCTCAGGACCTCTTTACATTCTTAAAAATGATTGAGGACCCCAAAGACCTTTGGTTCATGTGGGTTACAGTGTATTAGAAATTCAATTTAAAATATTTATTTGACTTTGAGGACCCTCTGAAAGGGTCTCAGGGGCCCCCAGGGATCTACAGATCATACTTAGAGAACCACTGAGTTAAATCATTTGCTTAACCAATTAAAGAAAGATTTGGATTTTATTTAAGTTTATCAACAAATGTCCCTTGAGACTACTCTTCTGGGGTCTTTAACACATAGTATTATCTTTAAAACTTTATGTTTTTATTCTTTCTAACCTAAGAAAATGTTAGAAAGTATGTAAAGGATCTTGGGGCATTTTCTGCCAACCCATTGCAAGATAACTCTCTGAAAACTAAACAAAATGGCACCAGTTTTGGTGTATGAGG
The DNA here is from genome assembly GCF_035149785.1 of Candoia aspera. Taxonomy (NCBI): domain Eukaryota; kingdom Metazoa; phylum Chordata; class Lepidosauria; order Squamata; family Candoiidae; genus Candoia; species Candoia aspera. Next base: position 108,984,298 of record NC_086157.1, on the reverse strand, counting down.
AGAAACTGTCAAAAGAAAGATCAAGTTAAAAAATGGGCCAGATTTAGCTTGTTCCTGTTGATTAAAAAAAGAAATCCAGAAAAAAAAACCCTGGATTTTTCCTCCATTTTCCTCCATACTAAGTCTCCCTTTCTCTTCTAAGTCATGTGATTCAGATGTTACAAAGGTTGGGAAGAATTCCGGAAGCCAAACTCTATAGACTTTCCTCATTTTTCTTTTTTAAAACACAGTATTAAAAGAGTACAGAGTTTAGCGTGGCACAGTATTAACACAATCAATTCACTAATTCATTTCTACGCCAAAGTTTGTAAAGTGTTTGCTCAACAGGTCTACCTAAACCAAACCTCAGAAAGAACTGACATTGCTGTCCATTTGGATAGCTGAATTTTCTTCAGCATGAGTCCCATTTAATACTCTTCCTAATCTAATTCTTACTTCATCCTTCCTATCTCCTGTTCAACAGATATTTATGAGCCTCTAACCTAAGAACATCTATTCTCCAAAATATAAAATATTTTTGTGTCCAATATCTTGATTAATGTTTGAGATAGACTTATACAGATGAAATCACACTCATAATTTCTGGAATAACCGTGCAGTGCCTTCAGTAACAGAAGTGGGGCTAACAAAATTACACTTCAGACATTGAGTTTATTAGCTGGCTAAACCATGCCACATTGATAAGAATTTACATTCTCTTGTCTCTTTTGCAAACAGTGATAAATAATTAACTGCCAATAAGGCAATGTGGAAATAAAAAATGTAAAGTTCTCCTCAAGACAAACATGATGACTTCAGGGATACATTCATGAAGTTTTCTTGGCAATATGGAAGTTGTTTGACAGGTATTCCTGGTTAGTTTTGTAGCTTTAGGGTTTCCTGTTTCTCTCCCATCCAGCTATTATTTAGATCAAATATTGCTTAGCTTTTTTGAAATCAACCAAAAACTTAGAAGTTGAGAAACCATCCCAGAAGGTGACAGCGACCAGCCTTCCATATTGTCACCAAAAAAGTAACATTGACATATCCATGCAGTTAAAACCTAAGCTTAACTTGAAGGAGTACCTGGATTATGGCAGCATGTAACTGTACTTGGCTATCTTGAAAACAGACCTGGATAAATACTTGGAAGGAAAAGAATTAACACTTGTCTTAAAAATATATACATTTGTCTTAAAAATATGTGCACAGATTTTGACTTATGAATACTTTAAAGCAGAGGTGGGGATCAGTAGCTTCTGTATTGTAGCATGGGCAGTGGGAGGCAATGATAAAAGCAGGGTTCCGCCCATGAAATGCAAGCTTGGCCCCTTTTGTATGTGAGTTGTGATGTTTCCCGCACTTATGAAAGGGGCAGGGCTTGCACTGCGTTTCCATGATGCTGCTTTTGTCATGCTCAGTGGTGGGGGATCAGCAATATTTGGAGGTCTGTTGGGGTTTCCCCCATCTTAAATTCTACAGCAAGGCATTACAGTACTGAAGATCAGAACCAACAGTCACTAAGACCGATTTTAACTGAAGTCTGGAAAATATCCTTTTAGATATTTGAATATGGGCTGCATACTTAAAAAAGACACATGGATCCTGGATTATGGCAGCATGTAACTGTACTTGGCTATCTTGAAAACAGCTCTTTTACAGCATATGATTAGTGAGAAAATGTGTGTGCCTTTGAGAAACATTTTAGTCCAGATGAATTTTTTATAACAGCATTTTTTGAAATACAAGAAAATCTGGACCTCCAAATTAGCAGCATTTCCTATTTTCATTCTTTTGTCGGCAAGGTACTTTCATTTAAACACTGATCTCCATGGACATGGGGCTATTCAGCCCTGCGTACCATTGTTTGCAGAAGACTGCTTCTTCTACCCATTTTCTTTGGCCTGTCAAGCCTGAATAATCAGCACCTCTAAACACACCAGTGGTGCTACTTTATTATTAATGAAAATGCTTCCAATCAATGGCAGTGCATTGACTGCATTGGCAGCCACAGAAATAATCGGAAGGCCAATATTCTGCAACAGAAAGACTACTTAAATTGAGCATTCGAGCTCATGGAACATCCTTTACTTTCTGTTTATGTAATGCGTATGGCAATCTTTTTTGTGTTGGTGAATTCAAAGGGACTTATTTGCTACTAAGGAAACAGAAGTTAGAAATGAGGAGTCAAGAATCCATAGTTCCCAAGGTTCCGTTGAATTTTAAACGTTTCAAAACTAATGGTGGTGAAATGAGTGTGGTTTATATCACTGCTTTCTAATCTTTTTCTTTATGCAGAATACTGAAATGATTACTCCCTCTTGTCAATCTTGGCTTCTGAAGACTGTTCCCATACATTTTTCTTAGAAGTGTTACAGAAATGGGTTACCACTACCACTACTGAGTTCAAAGTCCTGCCAACAGCCTTGGAATTCCAAAGTAACCTCCCATCCAAGTTCTAATCAGGACTGAACTTACTGAGCTCCCAAGTCAGCTAGGCTTTGCCACCTACATGGATGTCAAAAGCATTTTAGGACTACCAAAATATAATTTGAAGTTATTTGACTACCAAAACATAATTTGAGGTTACATTGCACATATGAATTAAATGGCGAAAATATCCTGAGGTCATTAAATCTCATGAGCTCCTGGTTATTTTTTTTTTCCATCATCGAAACATTTTAACTGGAAATGCTCCAGCTTAAACCTGGGATCTTCCATGCAAAGTATTAACTTCATAAGATAAGCTAGGATCTTTCTGCGGCAGAGAAAGGATATCTAGAATGTGAGTGAAAAACTGAGGGTATCTCAGACCTCCAGAATCTTGGACAATTAAAACAACAAGTAACAAGCATGTCAACTTTCCCACTGAGAATCTTTTACTGTAAAGTGAGAATGCACCCCAGTGAAAGAAATCGAGGAAGCGTCAGCAAAAAACGCGTGTCTTTAATTGAAAATTGGTTTTAACGATCAATTTAGCAGTTACAAACCTATACACTTTTTTGTTCCTTTTTTTTTTCTTTTTTAATAGCAAAATAACACAAGACAATACTGCCAACAGGAAATATGAACAACCAATGCATTAGGCAACAAGGAATAAGATCCATTTCAAGTGATAATCTTCCCTTTGCATAAGTTTGTTATAGGGTGGAATAATGGAGGAACTTTTTTAATGCCAACAGAAATGACATCAGAGAATGTCTGTAATCGCATTTGCACCCAAAAAAAAAAAAAATCCATCTGAAGAAAGAAAAAAAAATTAGGAAGCAGTTTCTTAGAAACGGAAATTAAGAGAAAACAGCTGACCCAAATGAAAGTTGAAGGACTTTCTCAAGCAACTAAGAAGTCTTTTTTGTTGATTTTACTTTATATGATTAATGTGACATTGATGACTTTACACAAATGAACACAAGTAACAAAAATTAAAAGCAACCTGATTGGCATTGAATATCTACAAAAGCCCAGTAATTTCAAAATTATTATATACATTATTTTATAAACTTTTTTAACACCAAAAACATACATCTTTTACAAACCAGCCTGCTTGCAACAGGTAAAATTTACACAACAATTAACTTTCTTATACAGTGCTTTGAGGAGAACTTAGATTTCCCAAATAAACTTCCTGAAAAGCAGTTATCCTGGGTTTGAAAAATCGTTCTGGTAAGAATTCAATGATATGCTTAAGCTATGTTAAGTGAGGGCTTGAATTCCAACTATCCAGTTCAATTATTCTCTTAATACTGCCAGTGGTGAAGTTTGGTAATATGACGTTTGTAAATTATTGCTCTTTAAAAAAAATAAGATGAAACTAAGCTACTTACATCCCACTGCCTCCCCTTCTCTCTCTAAATGGGAAAAAAAAATTGAAATGTTCAGTGCTCTTCTGTTGGGTGCATAGCCTTGAAAGATGTAAGCTTGAAATAATGGTGTGTCATGGATAAACTTATTGTGGATTGTACTGGAGGTATACAATGAGCGAAGAAAGGAAAATGCCAAAATCCAATTTTTGCATAATCACGAAGAAATCTTTTTCCACTCCCAATTATCTGAAATTAATTTGGAAGGTGCAGTTCAGCTAAAAAGCCCCATCAAATTTTTGGGAATATTTCTGTTCTCTGTGGTAATCTTGAAATTATTTACCTTTAGCTTGTGAAAAACCTTCTAATAAAAACAGTTAAATTAATAAAGCATGAAATCTTTTTGCTATAAACATTACCATGTGGAAGTCAATGCCCCCAGTTTTCTTCATTTGTATGCACTTGTGATCACAAGTCCTACATAAGTAGTAAATACTGCATCTGGCAGTACTATTTCAAGTGTGATATGATATGCTCACGTGATAGTATATAGACTTTCTTACCATCTTGCAAATAGGAAACGAAGAGGAAATGCTGAGTCTGGACCTTTTGGCTCAATATGTAGCTTTACAGTGTGAAATCATTATTTTTTTAGGAAAACATTCCTGTGAACTCCAGCCTGCCATCTGATGTAGTAGGAGGAATAAGACCCCTTTGCATAGAAAAAACCTGAGTCATAACCAAAGCAATGGAGCAGTCTGTGGCTACCAGGGTGCCTGCAGAGGGCAGAGGCATCAAAAAAGTCAAGATGGCAGATTCATCGGAGCTTGAAACTGTCATCTTTACTTTCTTGATTCCCCCTGCCCCCTTAACACACCAATGGCTACACATTATTCAGAGTTAGATAGTTCTGTAATGTCCCATTTCTGATTGCTGGTGAGGAGGAGATATTTTCTGAAATCTCTTCCACAGTAGCCAGACATTTCTTCTCCTGAAAAAAATGGCCATACAGTTCTTTTCAAACTGTCTAGCTTTATTATACACTGAAAATGTTTATGTATAGGAGCAATCAAAAATATGAGCTTTCCCAACTTTGAATCTCTGAATAGGTTGTAATTATTTATGTGTAGAATGGCTGCGTCAAGACTGTCTGAAGCTCCATTGACTTCAATGCAATTTAGTCATGTGTGGCTTACTTACTACGAACCTTTTACCCCATGTCATCCCCCGTGTCATCAACACCAATGGACATATGAGTTGCTATTATGATGAAGATGGAAAATTCAGTCTGACTCATGGCAAAAGAAAACCAAAAATCCATGCTAGCACAGAAAAAGCATTCATGCCTACCTCGTGCTGAACTGCAGATGCTTACAATCTTCTGGATTCTGGCCAATACATTTAGCCTAGATCATCTAGGATGCTTTATACACGAAAAGCTAAAATATAATAGCAGATCACAAGAAAACCCCAAAATAAACATAGTGGAGTGTATAAATGAGCAATTAATTTTGAGATTAACAAGGCAGATTATGCTCTGGAAAAAGTGGGGCAACTACGTGGATTCAGTGGAGCAGTGAGCAGCCAGCTGCTGGAAGAGAGTGGGGTAAGGACAGCAGAAGGAAGTGGTGACTGCATAGGATCTGGCAAGACACGAAGAGCCTAAAATTTAGGGGTCTCTAGAATATGCACGGAAATTACACAGGAGAAGAATGGAAAATGCCCCTTACTCAGAACCACCAAAGGTTTTCAGGTTATTTTCTATGGAAGACTATTAGAAAGTAGGGGGGAAAAGGTAACTCACTAAGTGCAGGTAATAGCAATAAATGTCCAAAAGGAGTATTATTTGAAAATTCCCTTTAAAAATCAGGAAGGATTACTTCATAATAACTTTATGTGTGTTTGCATGTGTCTGTGGGGACTCATAAGTGCAACTGAACAATAGTTCAAAATTCAAATGTGTAACTTTGGTATCCATTCAGAACAACCCCAATGTATGTAATAGCTGTGAGCTTGAGCAATTGGAACAGATGTTGAGTATTATGTCGACTTTTCTCGGTATGTATGTATGTATGTGTGCATATGTGCATAGATGCACACACACTCATACATGGTGCTCAGGAGGCCAATCCACATTCTTATTCAGTTCCATACCTTAGCATCCTTCGCAAACACAAGGTTCAAGTACCATGTTTCCTTCATCCCAAAGTATTTTGAAAGGGGTACATGAAAGGCTGAGGGTTGACAAAAGCAAGCATTTTATAAACACATTATAAATGGATGCCTACCATATTTGGGGGTGAAGTCCAAAAAAAAAAAATCACTGAACAGGAAGCACACGTAAGCTTGTACTATTCAGAATATGTGTACAGGCAGTGTATTGTCTTGGCTCAAAAATAACTTTTAACACACGTCACATTATTCTAACCAGACCATTTCTTACAGCATAACCCTTAGTTACAATATTCTTATGGCCTGAAATGAGAGTTGTAATCAACAAATCATTCAATTTCCAATGTAGAATTCAGATTTCCTTTGTAAATAAAGCTGTTCCCTTGCTTACTACATGGCACACTTTACTGAACCACTTGGCTCGATATGATTTATTAACAAGTATCCTCTAAGGCTGAAAGAAGAGCTGATTAGTGTGAGGACACCAGAAATGTTTAATTATCAAGTCAAGTAAAAACAAAATCTGTCACTTGATGGAAGGAATTGTTAAGAAATCTACCTCAGTTTTGATGGAAGCACTCATTCAGCATTGTGCTGACAAAGAAACAAGACAGGATTATGGGAAACAGGGCTGTTTGCCAGGGAGAGGGTGATCTGCAAAAGTCGAGATGGCAATCGTGACTACGTGATCATCGAAGCTACACCTTTATTTGTCATATGTACAACACACATGAAAAATGAATGAGCCTTCAATTGCATGGTTGCAGCTACCATCTTGACTTTTTCCAACCCCCCCTTTTTGCAGATACTCCCATGAATGACCTGCAGGGACATCCATGAACCATGATTTCCTTCCACCAATAACAACACACTTGTTCCTTTCATTTGCTGCTTGGCTGAATTCTCCTGTCATCTTCTTCCACGTTTTGCATTCATGCAAGATGAAGGCTTGAATTCCAGCTAGACAAGGAATGTGGCAAAAGTTCTCAAACATGTGAAGAAGATAATCTGTTTGGGCGGTTTTTTTTTTGGCACTAAAATACATGTGGCGATTGTGTCAAAACCCCAAACCTACAATGCACTGTCTTTAAACGGTATTTAAAGATGAATGGGGGAAAAAAAGCTGCTGCTGAATCCTAAGATTCCAGGATCAGAAGAGGACCGGGAAGCCCCAACTCAAATAAATAAATAAATAAACAAGCCCACCCACCCCCCCAGGTTCATTCAATTTTTCTACTGACCCAGTCAAAACTGCAGCACCAGCCCTGAGTCATGGTCAGTTAGGTGCAAGCTTCATGTTCACACACCACTGCCTAAACAAGAGCAAAGACTGATTGCTTGGTGGCAAGTTCCATATGTTTTGGACTAAGGGGACCATCTCAATGCCTACCGTTTGGCTTATCAAGATGGCCAAATAACTCTCAATTCCCTGTTATTTTAAAGTTAGAGCTGCAGCCATGAGTTAAAACCACTTTTAATCGGATGTCCTCTTGGTATCTTGGATTACAACTCTCATAATTTGTAGACTGAATGACCAACAAGCATGCAGATGAGCAATTATGGGAATTGTAGCTTAATACTCCAGGTGAGTATCAAGATGTGGAAGATTGGCTTATTTATAAACGCATTCATTGCAGTCAGACAGCATATAGGGCAATGGAGAAATACTTCATTTAATGGACCAGCAATTCTGAATTGATTTAGAAAGGTTTTTTTGTGGGGGGGGGAGGGGGGAAGAAAGAATTTACCACCTATCTTTTCCTTACTGACTAACTGGCCTAGGGTTTAAAATACTCAAGCAATGCTGGGAAGTGGAAGGGTTGGTCTGTCATCAAGCCGTTTTTCCCCAGGAAATCTTTCTTTTGGCAATAAACAGCAAATGCCAAACTCCAAAGACTACTGGATGACCTTGGGTACTGATTTTCTGATACAACCTATTGTTTTCTCTCCATAATGTGCATGCACAACATCAATCTTTTTGATAGGCTTAACATGGGTTCAGTTAGATTTCCACCCCGCACCATATATAGGACTCTTTTTTTTTTTTAAGCAAAAGAGAACAGTTAGTTATGCTATGAATGGGACCAAACAACAGCAACAAAGTCCATGAAAAATGCTCCTTCACACTTGAGTCTGCTGATGGGTCTCCACAAAAGGAATGTGAATCTGATGGTGTTCCAGAGAGAACTCCTCAATGCTTTCATAGTCGCTCATGGCAATCTCGGAGTCATCAAAGCCACAACCCACTGAAATATCGGAGGAGGATGCATCCAGAGAATTGTGTAAAGATAAGGGTTTCTTGGCCACACTGTTTTCTGTATTTGGTCCTGGACCAACACCAAAAGTACTAAATTCACTCCCAGTCTGAGACCCACCATTGTCCATCTCATTGGGGAACTGATGAGGAGGGAGGTATTGGCTTGGGTGAAACTGTGGTCGCCTCCGACAATCTGGGCTCAATGTGCTGGCCATGGAGATTGGCTGGGATGGTGGAAGGGCTTCATATTGGTCTGGGTAATCCTCTGGGAGGGGAGGGGGCAATTGGTCTTGGTTTAAAAACTCCTCCTCATGTGGTGGAGGGTAGTCACTGTCGATATCATAGCCACCAAGGTAGTAATCCGTTTCAAGCTCCTTTGTGCTCCCATGATGGGCTGAGCTGCCATCTGCTGTCTCGTAATGGGGCACCTCCTCAATGTCCGATAAACGTGCACTTGGCATCCAGTCAGAAGTGTCCCAGTGATAAGCTGTAGAAGGAAACAAACCACTATGTTGGGAAAACATGGCATAACCTTTAAGGGAAACGCAAAAAATCACATGCACATGAGGCTGTATGTAATGAAGTTGTTTAAGCAAATAAACAGCATGCATCTTAAGATTTGGGGGGTTTTGTGAAATACCAGCCAAGCATGCTTTGGCCCAAGTGAAGAGAAGCAACCTCACGTCACAGGAATAACTGACACAACACAGCCATCTCTAAATAAGAAGTCAAAGGAAAGGAAAGGAAGTAAGAAATTGAACTTGCTGAAAGTCTAATTCAGCTCACGGAAGATGCGGGCAGTTGAGGATTTATTTAGAAAAGTGTATAAAATATAGACATTGGAAAACTCAACATGCTTTTGCATTTGTGTTCATTTCCGAGTTCTTGGTCTGGGAAGGGGAAAAGAAATTACATAGGCAAACGAAATAATGGGCAGAAAAGGGGGGAAAAAGGGAGACTTGCAAAACCCTGAAATAAAATGGAAGGCAATCCCCATGTTTTTCTGCAGGACCAAAATACGTCTTGTAACATGCTCCGACATGCAAAATCTAGATAAAAATACAGGCCAAGACACTGAGGCCAAATGAAGTATATTAGTAACATTTCGACAATCCCGTCAAGGTCACCCATTCCCACCCACTACAGCAGGCAGATGCAAAGTCACCTCTGTTGTAGTTCTGTCCTTCATCCATACCAGAGACTGTTAAATATAAAGTGAAAAAAAGCAACACTGGAAATTCTCATGTCTGCAACCAGCAGAGTTAAACAGAGCACTGCAAAACATCTTAAAACTTTGGTATATGCTTCTACACACGTCTGATGTAAGGTATGATTAAAAGTACTTTTAAGTCATGCTTCATTTAAAGGTTAAACATCATTCTGCTTTTCTCCTAAACAGGCTTAACAGAGACACAAATGGAAACAGCACTTTACGCCAATGAATAGAATGGATGACTTTAATTATCTGAATCAGACATGCAAAACTGACTTTGGATTTAACACAAAAGTCAATACACTTTTCTTTTTTTTTAAAAAAAGAGTGTGATGTATTGCTTTCTTGCTCACTGTGAAACAGAAAAAAAAATTAAGAATCTACCATTTTCAGGGCCGGTTCAAACAAATCTGGGCCCAAGTACGCTCAGATACCACGGTGAGGGGGACGGTATAACAACCTGAACAGAACAGAATAGAAAGGCAGTCAATTGGGCCACTAAAAGCAAACACCACAGAATCCGTCCCTGGCTTTCCATCTGGGGAATGGGATGGCTAACTGGCTAAGAAGGGACAAGGAAAGCTTTCTATGTCTCTTTTCTGAGTTGTGTTCCCCATTTCAAGTCAGCTCCTTAGCCCTTCTCACTTAGTACAGTGCTGTCAACACCAAAGTTAGTAAAAGAGAGTTGGAGGCTGGTTGTTCAGGATGTCAAGGGTTAAAGTGGGGGCGGGGAGATGATGCAAAATTAATGGAAGAGTCTCCTGCATGTGGATGGATCCAGGATCTTCTGTTGCAATGATTCTGGACTGGCACACCAACTTTTTCTTAGGTCAAAATGATGGGAAACCAATGTTTGGTAGGGCAATCACAGAATACTCAAGGGGCTGCAGAAAGGGGGGCTTGGAGGCCACAGGCTATGCTCCCTGGCTGATATGAGTATTTGCTCTCCAAGCTTTCAAAGTTGACTTATTCCAAGCCATAATAAGAAATAGCAAAATACTGTCTATATGGAACATTTGATATACAACTTACTCTGCAAAAATTTAGTAGCCCATGCCGTAGCAATGTAAGTATCCTACTACCCTTCTATAAAGGTGCCATTAAAGGTACAGGAGAAGTGGCAGGTAGTAACAGACACTGACAATTCAAGTGGGGGAAAATAACCTATGAACATATCCAATAGGATCCTTGTTACGTTGGGAAATACGGTTTGTCTGTTTTTAAATATAAGTGCTAGAAACATGTTAAGAATACGTAAGATTAAGAGCAGCAGTTGAGAAAGAATTACAGAATATAGCTATTTTCTTTTAAGTCTCTCTCTCTATGAAATGCAGATTGCATGATTGCTGTGCAACGGGTTAGTGAAACACAAGGTCTCGGTGCAATTTAACTGGTGGGCTTTTGGTAGCCCTCATTCCTTTTACGATGCATTGTGCAATGACAGCTGTCATTATTGCTGTTTTTTTTTGATGGGGCTGCCACCAGATTTTGCTTCAGTCAAAAAGCAGAACTGAAACATGCCAGAAGTGGTGCCAGAAAGGGTTCAACCCCTTCCAGATTTCTACCAGGGGTAGAATTTTGGCTTTATTCTCTATGGCTAGGCCTCAAATTGTGCAAGAATTTGCTCAGTGTAGCAACTTCCACATGGCATGGTTGGGTTGCTATTGTGGAAGAGTTGCAAGTGTTGAAAACTTGCAAGGATTTTTTTTGTGGTAGAGCAGCCCGCAGGATGGGATAAATATGTTTCCTGTTTTACGGGGATACAGAAACTAGGCGAGCAGAAGGAAGAAGCTTCCTCTCCTACCAGTGGTCGCAGGTCAGGTAGCACTGTCTGAACCGGCCCTGACTATACAAAAACAAAACAAAAGCACGGACTCCAAAATGTTCTCTTGACCAGGTGCAAGGAGCTTTTGTGTGTCACTCGTTGCAGTGTGGCTCTCCCCAACCTGGCGCTCTCCAGATGTGTTGGAATGGTGAATTCTTAGTTTGGGGCCATGCCAACCTGAACTTTGGAGAGTTTAGGGGCTCACACAATCTGAAAGATGCCAGGTTGGGCAAGGCACAGTTATTTTTACACAGCACAGCAGAACTCCACTAACCTCTTAACTTGCCCACTCTGCAAGATACAACAACTGCCTTTCCCTTCCTGGATTGAAGCAAGAATCATGCAAGCCAGGTTGTAGACATTTCTGAATTGAAATGTTCATTGATTTGGTTACTTGGGCTACTTCCAAGGACTCAAGGTGTAAAACATTTCACATCAATGTCTGTGCCCACTAAGATAGTTTCAAACAATATTCTTTTCTGGAAGCATCTGGGTGGAGATTTGACAATTATTTTTCAGGTTTACTAATTTTGAAAATGTTTGGGATTACAACTCTCTCAGTCCCTGACTACTAGTGATGTTGGCTAGGATTGATGGAAATTACAGTTCAGAATATTAAGGAAGGAACCAGGCTGGAGAAGGCAGCTCTGAAGTTTTAGATAAAAATATCCCCGTGCTCTCAAATAAGAAGACTAAATTAGAAGGTCAATAAGATAAAAGGAACAGCAACAAACCAAGATGGGGATGTAAGCAGAAGATGTTACATAAGCAGTAAGATTGGTCACAGAGCCCAAACCTGCTCAACTAAGACCCAGAAAAGTTTATTGGTTGTTAATTGCCAAAGTTCAGCTAAGTTGAAAAGAAAAAGGAAAAAACAACAACAACAAGCAAGGGTCAATGGAAGAAATATGCTTGGTCTAATGATACAGCTGACATTAACACTGGTGTTCATCATTATTTTGTTAGAGGTTCTCCCAGAACAGCCAGGCAAGTCTGCATGTAGTTTTGGGAAGACACTTTCGGTGAAGGCCCAGTTAGCAATGAATCACAAAATACATTATAGGAGGACTGCAGCTCATCTAACCTTGTGATGTGGTGGTGGGCACAAATATCTCAATATGTCATCATTTAATAAGCTAAGGGGACTGGAGGAGAAGCAAACACAGCAGATATTGTTAACAAAGCCAAATGAAAGGAATTAAGAGGGAATAAATCCCATGAAGTGAGATTGAGTGAGGAAGGGAAAAGCATAAAGAGTAAACAGAGGTTAAGGCACAGCAGATGGGGCTAGTGTCAAAGCAGAGAGCCCATTACCAGTGAAGACAGAATTGTTGGAGCAGGTTGAAGTTATTTTGCAAGCCCTCCTAAATCTGTTCAAGGGAAAAAGCCCAGAGAAGACAAATGTTTGCAGCTTAAATGAGGAATCAGCTTTGGGAATGAGCGAGGAAGACTTCAGAACCACAAAGGAGACAAGACAAAAGAAACAACAAAGGGCATTCAAGGCTTGAGGAGACCTCCCTGGCCTTATCTGTAGAGGAATTTAACTCTGGCCTTGCGAAGGAAGAGGGGAAAGAGGAAATGGTCCTCAGCCCTGGGAAGGTAGAAAGCATGAGAGAGACTTGGACCAGCCCTGCCTTGACCTTATTGTCCTTAAAAATGGGGCAGAGAAGGTTTTGAATGGGCTTTCTAGATTTTGTTAATAAACCCTACAACAATAAAGGAGAATTCCTGGAATCCCTGAGTGTCTGTTTATTGACTAAGTCTACTTCAAAGAGCTGACCTTATCTTAAGGAAGGAGGTGTGTGGCAGGGTGAGTTGCTCTGATGGATTTGGGTCTCAAGGTTAAAGGCTTTTTTTCCTATGGACCAAAATCAGGTTCAGTGTCATGAAGAGGCCCAGAAGCTTCATGTCTACCCAATTAAAACACTTGCCTTCTAGCTGTAAATATATAACAGGACAGAAGCATTCAGGAATGGAAGAGGAGATTGGTATTCCTGGGGTTGTGTTTGTATAGCATGGACTGGCAATACTGTGTGTATCAAGGAGGAGGAATCTGCAGTTGGAGCCCAGTAGGGAAAGTGTGACCTGTTTGGGGGAAAGGACTACAGTGTTTGGAGGGGGGACCAGATGTAAGTGAAGACAGCTCAACAAAGATGCTGGAATCTAAGAATCCCAGAAGAATGTTTTCCCCTTTCTGTATTCTCCCTAGTATAGATGCGAGCCCAGGAGTGAAAGCACAGAGAAGGAAGCTGGGTGAGTGAGGAAGGGAGGAAGTGAAACAGATAAAAAACGTAAAAAATGGTATCTGTGGAATGGTATATGTGTAGCGTGTTAAGCTAAGGCCACTGTATATACACTGTATGTTAAATATCCCTGTGAACAGAGAACTGCGTATACTTGTTTTCCCACCCTCTGACACAGCTCCTTTCTGTTAATTTAGTTTCACTTGTTCAGCTTTAATGGACAGCACTTGTTTGGGAACTCTCTCCCCCACCAGACAAAGCTGATTAGAAACAAAACCTTGTTGGCTTCAATTCTCTAAGGCAAGTTGAACCTTGGCAAGTTTAAGATGAGTGGACCAACTCCCAGAATTCTAAGGTCCCACTGCTCTAAGGTCTGCAATCATAATAAATGAAGTGTGGTAGTTTGTTTTTGATCAGTATTTGTTGCTATCTTTCTAGATCTACCTTCTTTGCAAAATAGTTGTTCGCTGAGTCCTGGCTAGTAAGTGTGAGTTAACAAAGTTCTGCTGTGATCTTTCATATAGAAGAACAATACCAGACAAACGAACAAACAATCAACAAACAATAGACAACAGTGCAGGAGGAGAAGTTTATATATATATGTATATTTTTAAAAAGATTAAATACCTTCATTTTCTATTGTGTCAACTACATTGTTGACAAGTTGTATGACAGTCACAATGGAAGCTTGCAGGAGGAGGAAAGCAGAAATAAAGGAAGGACAGTCTCAAGTTAGTATTTATTTATTACACACAGAGTTATAAGATTATCAATGACATAATCTCAGATTATCTGTGAGAGATGGACTAAGGAAGGGTAGACTGTTACAAATGAGTTATGCAATGATTTAAGAAAATTTCAACTTCTGGCAATCCCATACACACATTCTCTCTCTTTTTCCCCACTACAACAGGAAAGCAAATGGGAAAAACAATCAAAAGATCCCATGAGATGACTACTACCAGTTCATAAATTCAACCTGAAAGATTCAATGAACCAGAAGAGGGTTATCTAACTGACACTCATCTCTATGTGATCATTGCTTAAAACCTCTTAAGATTAAGGGCTGCCTTTGAAGTGGCCCTTGTCTTTGAGGCAACCAGAAGGACACAAGATGGTTTGAAAAGTCTTTGGCTAAATCCTTTCCCATTAGGATTGCTTGTTTCTTACTGCTCAGTGAACACAAAACCTTGGTGGGGAGTTGCAAATTCTGCTAGGGAAACATTTAAGAAAGGTAGAAATCTCAGATTAAACATTGCTCGTTAAATAGCTTCCATTTAAAGGCTACTATTCCGTAATTATTTTTAACATCCCTTTAGGCCAGAGATGGCCACTTATTCAATGTTGGGTTTATCAATTCTCAAAAGGGAGAATTTCATATTAGTAACAGTCCGAATACAACCAGTAGACTAATGTTAGAATAAGACCCCCTTTGTAGATCATTGGTTCATTTAGCTCAGAATTTATTTGGATTGGCATTCATTCCAGGATCACCAACAGATTTTAATTATCAACTGTAACTTGAACCTTTAATTCAAAAGCAACAACTATGGGAATGAAGCTTTTTTTTACTATACGGGGTGGTGTGGGGAGGGAGGGAAAGGTCAGGACAAAGAAGTATGCAAGGCCAGGAAAAAAACAACATAATTTAAATTTAAATTAAACATATTTTAAATTAATTAAATTCAGTTAATATTTATGCATTTAATTATTTACCTCTTCCACTATCATATCATGGTAAAATTTAGTAACAGTTTTTGAAGGAGTTCTTAGGGACGCACACAAAGCTTTGAAAGGTCCACAAATATCCTTGGATCAGCAGCTTTTCTACTTTGGAATCAGATATCGAACCCAACACCCATGACATGCAAAGCACTGCACATTGCTGAGGTCTATGATCCTATGCTCCTCTTGGTAAACCATCCTCCTTGAGGGTACAGAAAGGAGGCTGAATCATTGTTACATTTCCATGGCCAACCAAACTCCACCCATCTAGGCAGCTAATGATTTTTCCTAATCTAGCTACTGTATAAATATTCCCAAGTCTGGGTTGTCTCTTCTTGGACAGCAGTTACACTGAAGACTTTTTGAAAAGTCCCCCAAATCCTTATATGACCTGTTTTAGTGCTTTTCCTGGTTTCTGGAGACCCTTAAAAGCTGAAAGTCCCAGAATTTCCAGCCAACATGACCTTGAGTCGCAGTCTAACACGTCTGGAGAGTGACTAAAGGGCTCTGTAACGTATCCAGCCAGTATCCCTCCCCAGAGCTGCTTTCAAACTAATGGGATCAATACTTCGAAAATGCTGTGATCCTGACATGGCTCTGGGAAAAGAATTTCAAAAGGATACCCTAAAGAACAATCTCTTTCACACCATTAAAATAGGAAAGGAATACATATGCTGAAATGCTTGTCCAAAGAACCATTGGATCTGACAATCTGACCTTTAGAAATCACTTGCCTATCAGTGTTAGCTATCTGATACTGAGAGGTGGTTACCTTTCAACCTTGCCCCAATAACCACTACCTCATTTCCTTGTGTTCTCACCAAACACTCTACAAATACTACCATGCATTACATACATACATATATACATACATATATATGTGGTGAAAGGTCCCCTGTGCAAGCACCGAGTCATGTTTCACCCTTTGGGGAGATGCCGCTTTCGCGGCGTTTTCTTGGCAGACTCTATTGGGGTGGTTTGCCATTGCCTTCCTGAGTCATCACCTTCCCCAGCAAGCTGGGTACTCATTTTACCAACCTCGGAAGGATGGAAGGTCGACCTGAGCCAGCTACCCGAGAATCCAGCTTCCACTGGGATCGAACTCGAGTCGTGGGGAGAGTTTCAGTTGCAATACTGCCGCCTACCACTCTGCGCCACACGAGGATATAAATATATATATATATATATATAATTTCAAAAGCCAGTGGGTAGTGCTTCAAAGCACTGACTTCAAAACATTTGCCATGAATTCTTCTGAGCCACAAAGGGTCCCAGAGAATCTTAAATATTTGGAGGATCATATTTTCCTTTGAACCATTCCCAACTCCCCAGAAAAAAGGAATGCAACCCCCCCCCCCCGAAAGGACTTTGTTGCCAGTGAGTGCATGGAAAACTGTGGAGATTTGGGGATGAGAGCATGGACAAGAACTGTGACTGACCTAAAGTGGAAAGAAACAGCAGAGAAACCTAAGAGGATCTGACCCAAGTAGAAGGATGAGAAACCAGGAAATAGGATCTGAGTAGGTATGGACAGAAGGTATGGATAGAAATAGAAAGGATAAAAGACGAGTCAGTGTGCTTAGGGTGTTAGCGTCAGGATCATGCATTTGATTGCTGGTTCCTCTCAGTGCCAGTCAGACTGAGAGGCCTCCACACGTGTCAAGATTGTTTGTGCTAGATGGAGGGAGGCCGAAGTGCTGGGTGATAGCAACGGCTTGAGCCAGGTGTAGGAGGGGGGAAATGAGCTCACTGATAGGGGAATGTTTTAATTAGGCTTTGCGTGCCAATTTTAACAGTTGCAGCTTTCTCCTGGAATGCTTACTTCAAACTTCGAATAAAAAGCTATCCTTTTCTACAATGGAAATGCGTGAGGCTACAATATTTGAGATCTGAGTACAGCGGACCTTACAGTTAGCGTGAGAGAATATTTGGGGACTGGTTGATTCAGAATGAGAAAGAAAATGACTGACTAGGTGATCTGAAATTTTGTGTGACAAGGTGGGAGAGAAAGACAGAGAGGATGGGGATCGTCCTGGGTACGCATGATCTAGAACAAAAGAGAAGACGTGGTGATCAAAACTGCTTTGTATTTTGAAGCCTAGATCCAATTCAGGTTTGGGGGCAAATCCTTTCTATTTACCCATATGGGTTTTTTTTTTGGAGGGGGGGTAAAATAAATATTGGGTGAGTGACTGCAAACTCTACTCAGCCATTTTATGAATGGGTGCCTTCCATGGTTACCATTTTATGAACGGGTGCCTTCCATGGCAATCCTTTTGTGCTGACCTCCTTGGCAGTTCCTCAACATTCCAAACTAGTCCAGTGGCTCTGTATACATTTGGAGGCCCTGGCATGGGGAATTACCAAGAATTATGAAGTGGGTGGGAGCAGCCATGATGACTTCTCTGTTAGTCTTGTGAACCATATGCACTACTGGGGCACGTGAAGAATGGCTGAATGAAGATGGAAATCAAGATGGGAAAATGCCATGAAAGCCAATGTGATGTTAACTAAACAATAAAAAGGAGTAGGAATTTTATCATGTCTGAACTGCTTTGTTGAGGCAAATCATGCATACATACAACAGACACCAGGACCATGCCAAGAGGTTTTTCCTGCTTGAAGCAGAATGATGAATGGTGTCCTTCCATAACTCCTGACTCTAGCTAGGTTATCAATTTTAAAACTCTAGTCAATTATGTTGGCATCTGAGGAACAAAATTCCATAAGCACCTGCCTTTCTCCTTAGAAGTAAAAATACAGGTGTCAGTGAAGTAACTAAGAAGATGCTGGGTTTTTTTGGCAGCACAGAATCAAATGTTTCCAATGCCTAATGACAGAGGTGGCCATGTCAGTCACTTGATGGATGCCATCTCGTGCCACAAGCAGAGGAGCAAATAAAATGCCCGAAGAGACCCTAGCAATGATAGCAATAGAACATTTAAGTTGACTTGAAGTTCTACATACATGATATACTAGCATGTCAACATCTAAATTTTAGTCATTTCACAAATCTCATGTGGGAAGCCTCACACGGTATTTGGTTTACCAACATTTTGCAACCCTCATGATAGCTGGGCACTCCTGGACTGAAATCTCTCAAGATGCCACACTGAGTTTGCCAAAAATACCATGAAATGTGGCGATCACTCAAACCTTCAGGTCAGGGTAAATGGGTTTATGCCCAGGCCATTGTACTTGGCTCCAGAAATGATTATGCTATTAGGCATCTTCCCTCCTACCTCTGTGGAGGTTACCCCTTATTTGGGTTTATGCATGAAGCTCAGTCTGGAAGGGGAAATGTCTACTACAGCATCGTCTGTATCATAGCAACTGTGTGATTTATTCATTTGTTCAGTGATTTTCTGTAACTTTTGAGAATAGAAACATCAAGATAGGCCTCGCTACAGAATTTCAGATCCTTCTCCTAGAGATTTTATTTGCAATTTTAAGCACATTACTCCCTAATGGTAATTGTAGTTGTAAGGGGAAAAAACATAATTACTTTTTTTCAAGACAGCTTGCCAAAAGTAGCAGCCTTCAGTGCAATAAAATTCAAAATATCCTTTGCATACACCAAGTTTAATACAAAGCTCTCAACAGCTGATTTCCATGTCCCGACTACCTATAGAAGTTAATTGTTTAGCATCAATATTATACAGTGATCACACCATGCTATTGAACATTTTATTCAGTACAGAAAGATTTGCTAGAATCTTAGTACCCAAGCCTTTTTGGTGATAACATAAAAATTATTTCAAGCAGGAGGGGAAATATTACTTATATTCTTACCGTTATCATCACCCGAATCTGACTGGTAAGAGCTGAGAGACTGCACTTCAGAATTGCTGCCTTTATTGCTTCCCGACAAACAGGTCACCTCTTCCATATCATCAATTCCTTTGCCTAGACACATGGAAGAGAGAAGAGAATGGGTGGTATGGATATTCAGACCTGTGCTTAGATCACATGACATCCAGCGGGACTTCTTGGTTCAGGAACGGCTCCCCATTATATCTGTTAGATCTAAATATAAAAAGACTTTCCACTTTCACAATGGAACATACTTTCAGACAAAGGATTTGCACAGCCTCAGGAATGGCTGGTGCTTCTGTGGCTCTCATATGACTTCAGCACCTGAGATGATCTGGTTCTGGCTCAGGTGCAATACAGGAGGAAGCAGGTAAAAATACTGGAGTTCTGTGGAATTTTAGAGTGGGCTGTTGCCTCTTGGCAGCGAGCGTTTTCTTCCCCTTTTCCCATTTCTCAGCTTCAACGTCTAAGAAGTCATGTAAGTAAACTGCTAGCTTTACATTCTGCCCTGAGTAGCTCTGGCAAGTTGAAAAAATTCTGCCAGCTTCCTACAAGAGACAAGCAGACTGCTTGTTATTTATTTATCAAACTCCTTGGCGGCAGCTTTTCCCAATATGGTGCCTTCCAGATGTGTTGAGACTTCAAATCCCAGAACACTAGTTAGAGAAGTCTGAAGGTTGATTTGTGGTATATATCACCAGAAGATGGTTTCAAATGTATGTGTATCCAACACCTATTTATTAGTGATAGGGCAAGACATGTTATTTGGGACAAAAATAAAAGATTCCAAATTGCTAATTTTATCATGATTGAGAACTGTATAATTAAATGTGATTCAATTACTGAAGTAATAACATTGTGCATATGCTTGGGCGCCTATCTCAGGGCTGTCGTATGATTAAAGATTATTCAGTTAATCTGTGCCTGATAGCTCACTGATTAAATGGCTAATTTACAGCAGAAGCAGATATTGTTGGTATGCCACAGAAGTAGTAGGCACATCCTGGATACGTACCAGCACACTGCATGTCTGTCCTAGCTGGTGGGATACAGGCAACAGTCTGTTGGCCTGCCAAACAGCTTCTGGATAGAGATCCTAGCTTGCCTAGAATATCACAAGCATGCTGGGCTTTAGTTAGCCTTGCGGCAAACTGGACAAAATGCGTCAAAACTGACTGGTACTGTATTTACTTGAGCTGGTAACCCAATCTAAACCTCTATCATTTCAGTTGTGCCCATTCCTGCCCTAGGAGGCCTTGCTCACAGTGATCCATGCCTTAACAACTTTCCTTTTGGATTATTGTAACCATGCTGCATATGGGGCTGCCCTTGAAAAGCATTTGGAAGCTGCAACTGGTCCAGAATGCAGTGATGTGGATAGTTTTTGGTGTTTTCCATTATACCCATATAAAACCACTGTTTTAATTTCTCTATTCCCTAGTCGACTGCTATGCAATGCATAATGTAGCTTATTCCTCCTCAGGGGGGAGATGGGTGGTGATAAAAATTTGATAAATAAATAAAACAAATGTATGTATATCTGCAGCTGTAGGAATGCTCTGGACTTCATTTGATCTGTATTTCACTTGTTCCACACTCTGGGGACTGAAATAGCTACCTTTCGATTTTTCATCCGAGTCTGAATTTTGCAATACAGAAAATGGAAAAGAATATGGAAAAATAACTTATTTTTTGAATGGAAATGGACAAAATAGACTTACAAATACATACACGTATCATGCATTTCTCTCTTTCTTACTGAGTCCAGTAGGGCTTCCTTTGGGGTAAGTGTCTATAGAATTGTCCTAGGAATGTGCAGCTACTCAGATCTGCAGCGGAAGAGACGTTTTGCAGAAGAAGTGGGCAAGCACACTGCTTCTATAGGTCCCTCCTTAAAGCAGCTGTATCTTTTCCTGATTTTTTTTTTACTGTAGCCATGTGATGCCAGGAAAACATGTGACTGAATTAAGGAGATATTAAGGAGATGGCAAGAAGGTGCCATGACTCCATTGTACTCAGTGCCTCATTAATTCAACTACATCTTTCCTGGGACTGTTTCACTACAGTATAAACACAGGAAAAGATGCAGCTGCTGTAAGGGGGTACTGACCCTCCAAAAAAGCTTTTTTTGCTTCAGATTCAAATAACTGCACCAACCTAGATGACTCTTCTTCTCTTATGCTTTATATTATGGTGAGCTAATGCCTATATATTTAGAGCAGCAATGACTCTGTTGGGTTTTAAGCAGGAATATTTCCAAGAAGATGCTAAGAACTGAACCTTGGTTCTTCTGAGCTATGCTCACTTGTATATATAAGCAGGCCAGTTATAACCCTTGTATCAGTCATAACCACAGGGTGGTTATGAGGCTAAAATAGTAATAGGGGAAAGAAATGTGAATACAAAAATCCAGAAAGGTGGGGGAAAGTTACTCACTTTCAGTGCCATTTTCCCAGGTCTTCCTGATGGAGTCACAATCAGAACGGCATGGGGATACAGCTGGTAAGTTGGGAGCCACACTGCACACTACAACACCCCGCCTTGCTGTTAGGATCCGGGGAGATTCAGGATGGAAGGTTGTCATCTCTTGATGTTCCACCCCATGTCCATCAACTATCTTGTCCAAATTGTTCCTAGACTCACTCTGGAAGCAAGGGGTGTAGGCCATTGGCCTCACTGGGACCTGAGGTGGTCCTACTTCTTGATAGATATTACGGCTGTCCCCACTGGTCCTCATGTTCTTGAACTGAATGCCATTGCTTTTGTGAAGCAGAGCAGCAGTAGCTGGGTCTTGGACTAAAGTGATGTTGTTCCGAGAGTAATTCTTCCGGAAAACTTTCTTGCGGAAGACTATGAAGAGGACTATTAACAAAAAGATGATGAAAAGAACAACAGCAATGCCTATCAATTCTTCTTTGCCCACATAAGAATGGCCAGCTTGGATATTAGGAACAACTACTGGTCTTAGCCCACAGTGTTGGCCCACATATCCGGGCGTGCAGTTACACAGAAATGAGCCAAATACATTGACGCAAGAGCCCCCATTTTCACATTCCTCTCTTTCACATTCGTTGATATCTTCATCACACCTACAAGAAAGAATATCAAAGGGGATGAGAGGTTTCAGCAGTTTCACGCTTTTACCTTCCATGTATTTTATCCAGTTAAGTCTTAGATTTATATGCTGCCCTTCTTCTATGACCTCAAGAGTGTTGGCAGAGTGCTAGAAAGCATTTGGCCCAGGAGACCAGGCATTTCTATAAAAATAATTTTATTTACAGAAAGCAAACATATTTACAGGCTCTCAGTGAGAGCTGCTTAACTCTCTACATGCCTACACAGAAGGGAAACTGAAACAAGTCCAGGCAAGTTCCTCCCCTTAGGCAATGCAACCATTAACACGTGAAAAGGGGACAATTAAATTCAACCTCTTCACCCGGCCAAAATGATTAGTTACCATAGTAACCTTAATCTGTAGTAGAAAACATATTAACAAAGAGACCATACATAACACTCCTCCAATTTTTTTCACAACCAGTACCTTGTTGAATAGGTTGGGCTTTGAGAAAGTGGCAAGCCCCAAGTTACTCAATGAGTTTCCATAACTGAAGATGGACTTGAACTTGGGTCTGCTATTCTCGAGTCCAACCTCAACCACCAAACCACTCTCTAATGTGGCTTGCTATATGCTTGCCTTTGTTAAATGCAACCCAATAATTCAATGTACCGTAGACTAAGGTTGAAGGGATAAAATTAATAATAATGATCTGTTCCATATCATACTAATGAACTATCCCGTTCAGTAACTGCCTATCTGCTGCCTGTCTGAAATTGCTAATGGATGGCCAGTTGATCATTGGATAGGTTACATATATAGATGAAGAACAATTAAGGATATTGAAATATGTCAGAGCTCCGAAAGATCTTGCTGCTTATGCAAGGCACAAGTATGACAAAGCCCTCTTATATTTTTTCTTGTCTGGGAAGATCTAATATCCAGCCTCAGTGGGATCAAGCAGTCAATGGTTTTCTAAGAGTATCTCACTTAAAAGCTATAATTCAGTGATAAGCTGCAAGGAGTGGCTGCTTCCATACACAAGGATGGAGGAACTTCAGAGTAGCTTGAGGTGATCTTCAGTTACAAGTCTGAAGGTCACTGCAGATCTCAGTCTTCCCATGGATGGTTGACTATCTGCCAATCCTACGCTTGCTACTTGATTTCAGCCTGAAGAAACTGAGAGGACAGATGCAAAACATAGATGTTTCTCATCAATGCTTTGAAAAAATAGCTGCTTTAATTTCTATAGCACTGCGTGTTCTCCAATTATTATTGTATAACTACACAGTAACCATAACTTTGTATCATCAGTGGAATTAGCTCTCCAGAGTTCTTTTTTCTTGCTATATTTTGCTGCAAATTAGTGATGCTAAGTCCAAAACCTTTGAGGAGCTCTGGCAGCCCAACAAGATCTTCCCCAGGATGACTTTACTTACGTCACTCCAGTTAATCCACTCTTGCAGGTGCAGATGAAGGCACTGCCTATGGGGTCACAGGATCCTCCGTTGTGGCAAGGATTTGGAAAGCAGGCTGTGATCTCCGATTCACAGTTCCGTCCAGTGAACTGAGAAAGGCAACTGCACTGGTAACCTAAGTTAGGAGGAGGTAGAGAAGGAGAATTGGATAAGTATAAATTTAACTGATAAATGAAACTATATTCTCCAAATGGGGTATGTTGCCTTGGGAAAGTTAGCAGAGATAAATTGGTATTTTATCACCCTCTGGTGGCCAATTTAGGGATATCCCTAGATTACAAATCTTACATTAGGAACAAAGTCACGCACAGACTGTAGATTACGACCTTTTGTTGGTTTATCAAAAAGTCTGAAGGCTATTTAACTTTAATATAAAAGAAAATCAAAGCCATAACAACAGAGGAGCTTCAAATACAGATTCTAAACACTGCACATCTGTTGCTGTATTTATGAATAAGGTCCTTCCAATCAGCCAAGTTACCTCTCTAAAGCCTACAGTATGAGGAGGCATCATGCTGGAGACTTATCAGCCTTCTCTTGGACCTCTTCTTTGCCCAAATGACTAAGTGCAAGCGTGTCCTATACGCTGCATGGAATAGACGGGCTGCAAGGATTTCCAAACATTTTGGAGAATGCCAGTATCTTGATACAAGATAAAAAGAAGCAAAAGCGAGGCCCTTTAAATTTGAACGCACATCCCATTTAATGGTACCTTGAATTTCAGGGGTATGGAAAATGAAGAGGAAGCAGATTTAATCACCAGCTGCAACTGTGGCCCAACAGCAGC
Organism: Candoia aspera; assembly: GCF_035149785.1. Taxonomy (NCBI): domain Eukaryota; kingdom Metazoa; phylum Chordata; class Lepidosauria; order Squamata; family Candoiidae; genus Candoia; species Candoia aspera. The sequence continues at coordinate 108,959,951 of NC_086157.1, read as the reverse complement.
TTCAGCACTACCCATCATTTTTACTGCTCTTTTTATGTTCGGTGCTGTGCATCGTTAACATGTAACAAGGAACATGTGTATGATGACAAGGGCAATTTTTCTATCACCATCTTTTTCAGCTGCTGATAGAAAAATGACTGGCATCTCCGGTAAAAGGGTTTCTAACTGCAGTCAGTTTTTATATTTCTATTTTAATGAGCTTCCAAAGATGCTAATTCTTTTGAATTGTAGGTATTAACAATAGTCATAAGGGACCAATTGCTACATCACACAGAACTTATTCCAGTGATCTGCCCACTGACAATAACCAGAATAAATGGGATGGTGCCATTAGGATGTCAATTACTATGTCTCACTTTTAAAAAAAAAACCCTGAACAGCCAATGGTTTCTGAGATCCCCAGCCCAGCTACTGGGACTGAAACTTGTTTAATTTAGATTCTAAATGCAAATATTTTCTGAAAAGAATGAAAACTTCCTTGCTTTGCCGAAGTTAATCAATGGTTTTGGTTCCTGGATTTTATTTTGCAGGTAGTTCATACATTAGACTTCTTTTATTAATGGTTTTGATGATTAGACAGGATAGATTATAGAAAGAAGAGACTCATGATGTAACTTTAGAGAGTTTATTATAATTTATAATTGTACTTAGAACTGCTATGAAGAAGATTGGAAGCCGCTTCTTCGTATCTTTTATATCTTTTATATCTTTTTTCTATTTTTCTTCTTTTTTTCTTTTTGCATTTTTATCTTCTTTTTTCTCTCCCTTTCTCTTTCTTCTCTTTCATTCTATTTTACTTTGTATGAGTTCATATTATTGTTGTTAAAACTTTCAATAAAATTTTTCTATATCTATAGATCTATATATCTCTATCTATACCTATACCAAAGACTTCCTTTATTTACAGTTCATACATTTCCTTATTTACAGCTGCGATGGGTTGCATGTACTCAGTTAAAAATGGAAGGGGAAATAAAAATAATCTAGAGTTCATAAATGTGTGCATTCTGGAGACACACCCACAGAGGAATCAGGGATGATTATGACTTAGGGATGCCTGAAAATTCCTGCTGATCAGACCAAAATGCCTTGGAATGGCATTAGTTACCAAATGCCTTCCCAAACCTTCTTATGCATTCTTGCTTAAAAAGTAACAACCTAAGGATTTGGGGCAAAAACTATTCAGAGGTGCATATTTTGAGGAAAAACTATGTTTAAAAATGTGTACTGAAATGCACATTTTCACATGGATTTTAGTTGCAAATTACAATGGGACACATGTCTCTTTGGCCCACACTTCCAAAGCTCTCTCCGTGACTGACCCAGTTGGCAGTCCCCGAGTAATGTGTGAAAAGACCTGTTCTAGCCACGGCCAGTTCTTTTAGCCAACAGGTTGATCTATGATCTGACATAATATAAAGTCTTCTGTTGGACTCATTTTAATTATATATACCTTTTTTATATACAGAAGACTGCTTGGGTTAATAAATTATTTTGTTTGGGGGGTGGAACGGATAGGAAGTCTCGTACTGGGTGCGGCAGCTGATTGTCTTATAGACTGGCTGATATATAGCTAAGGGCCGCTGCTTTAGAATTATGGCACCATTACAATCCTTTATTTACATACGCTGCTGAGACTGTGAAATAAAAGCCCAGGGAAATAAATTTCCTAACAAGAGACAACAGAAAGAGATGTGCACAAGAGAGAGAGAGCAGACTGCGAGTAAGGAAGCTGAACAATCCCCTTGGCGCACTGGCTCTCCCACGGCAGCAGTAACGCCTAACCAGCTTTAGAACACAAAATGGAGCAGCAAGGCATTGGGATATGAGCTGCTTGTATGTCTCTCCTAATAAAATGTACCCTCATTTGAAGATGCTCTTCCCTTCCAGCAGCCCATGTAAATGGGAAGCATTCAATCCGCTGAGGGATGAAGTAAAAGGGGACTTATCTTCAAGTGATTTGGTAGAAAGCTTTCAATTTGAACATCATGCTATTTGCTGCACATTCCTATCAACAGAGTCCAGCAAGATCGATCGCAAGACAAGCCAGTCCCCCTTTTACTTTGCTTATTTATGCGGGGAATGCTTGACCTAATTTATAAAATTGCAAGTGAAAGTTAGGCATTGGTTTTATCTTCACGATGCAGAAACATAAATAATTGTATTTAGCTGTTTTCGTAAAAGCTTCTTGTCATCCTGCTTTCCTTGCTTTCACATTTGCAAATGAAGAAGTCTTGCACATACAACTTTGCATTAACACATGCCCTGATGTTGCATATCAAATGTGCTAATGCTGAAGTGTTCAGGTCTCTGTACACGATCATTGTTTTTTTGCCAAGCATGTCCTTGAGCTCACTTCCGGTATGATTGACGTAATCTAGGAGATAGCCAGTATTAATACGAAGGTGCAAAGAAGCCTGAATGGACAAATGAAACAAGCTAAAGGCAGGGCTGGGATGGTGCGGGATGGCCAAAGATACGGTGTTTGTACAGAGTAGGAAAAATGGCAGAATGGGTTACAATATATTCATTGGTAGGATATGCACATGCACATGTACATACAGTATTAGATTATTTATATGGGTAGATCACCAATAACACAGAAAAGCATTTTCCACTGAGAATTCATTTCTAGCAAGTGGGATTAACCCAATTTATGCAGTAGGATACTGTTTCATTCTTTTTCCCAAGGAGAGGGCCACAAAGTTGTTTCAGTAGGATTAGATGCAAACTCATTTGCATGAGCTTCAAATACAAGCAAGGGCACATACCTTCAGGAAGGACCCACCCAACCACTGGACTCTTCTTCTATGTTCCTTGTTGTATATGTGGTAGGGATGTGGTACAAATCCACAGGGATTCCAATACTGAGGTGGCTTGGAGTAAGTAAGGAATAGACTATAATGTACCTTAGGAGGAGTGGATGGCTGTAAAAACTGTCCTGATATGAATCAAATCCTTCCTCAAAGCTCATAAAAAATCAAATCCCTCCTCAAAGCTCATAAAAAAATTTTATATTCTTGAAATATAAAATTCTATTTTATATTTCAAGAATATAAAAATAGAACAGGTTCAGGAAAAAGGGAAATTATTGCTCCACATGATACTTTGGCACTTGTGTCTAATCTCATGGAGGAATAGGAGAGAGTAGCAGTAGGAAGAGGGTTAGACTTTCTGATCAATAGATTTGCCCTCAGATCAGAAAACAAATCATTATCACTGTGATCATCATCATTGCCCCATTGGATGGGTCCACAGCACAGCATCTTGGACAGGTTAGGAGATCATTGGAATGACTGATTGCAATGCAGAACCCTAATCGATCATCTAGAGAAAGAGTGATTTAGGGGCACTCAGGTCAATTAAGAGTGCAAAAAAAAAAAAGTGCAGAGAATTATTGTGAATTATTTGGGGGATGCTGCCCAACACACAATGAGTCAATATGTCTGACCAAAGACAAATGGAGTATATTATTAAATTGATGGCTCTGTGAACTAATGCTATGCAGAAAGTAATGCAGGATGTTTCCAATCTCTCTCTGCAGCTCAAAATCAATCGACAAATGGACAGTGAGTTGGCAGAGAAGCCGAAGGCACAACCAAGCTCACCCCCCCGCCCTGAAAAATCCCAAGTACAGTATGAGAATATTTACCACCAGAGGGCACACCGATACATGTTCCTCCATTCTGGCAAGGGTTGCGCTCGCAGGCATCAGGATACAGCACACAGCCCAGCTTCAGCTCTGTTAGTCCCACCACTTCCGCAAAGCTGCTGCGTTTGTTCTGGAGGGGCAATTCGTTGTTATTGAGGATGATGGAATCCAAACAGCCTTGAAAGCCGCTCAGGACCTGGGTGGACCTCTTGTCTGTTAAGCTTCGGACATTGTCCACTTGCACCTGGGCTCCAAAATAAACGGAGCTGTCGGTGCTCAGCGTCTGGAAGTAAAGGGGAGCTTTGCGCCTCTCCACGTAGCTGTCGTCAAGCGAGAGGCTGGTGAAATTCCGGTTCAACTCAAGGAAGACAGAATGCCAACTCCCGTCATTAACCGTCCTGCCTGAAATGCCCAGGATGCCCGGGCCAGTGCCACAGTCCAACTGGAACCACAGTTTACCATCCACAATCTGCAAATGGAAAGTGAAATGTCAGGGAACCAGAGCCTGTAACGGTAGAGATGTCACTGCCCCAGCCCTTCCAGCAAATTTAAATTCTTATTTTACCAAGCTGAAGTCACATACGGAGTCTGGCCAGTTAACTGGCAACATAAGCTTTGCTCCCTGGTTTACTTCTGAGTCAAGCCAAAGAGTTGCCTATTATTTTTCAAGCATTAAATGGGGTGCTCCCTTTCACATGATTCTCCATGCCTCTCAGATCATGGCTACACGGGCTGTTCCATGTCCCAGAACCATGAGAAACATAGATGGCTGAAACATGGGAGCAAATATTTGCTTGACATCACCCTTTGTCCTAGGACAGTGTTTCACAACCTTGGGAACTTTAAGTTGTGTGGGCTTCAATTCCCAGAATCCCCCAGCTAGCCATGTTGGCTGGGGAATTCTGGGAGTTGAAGTCCACACATCTTAAAGTTCCCAAGGTTGTGAAACACTGCCCTAAAATATTAGTAATGTGTGTATGGAAGAGTGAACTCACCACCTGGAGTGAGCAGGCATTGTTTCTTCCTGGATTCCAGAGTTTTGGGGCTACCTGAGAAAGAGGGTTAAAACAGCCCCACCTTCTCCTTAACTGGAAAGTTTTTTGATAAAAAAGGAACTGAAAACAAGGATGGGTGTGGGTGTGTCAAGGAAAAAAGTGAAGCCCAGAAAGCAGCAGAGAAGTTGGAAAGAGGAACTCCAACAGACAGCAAGAGAAAACTTCAATTCTTGGAGCTGCAAGACCACTGAGAGGCAGAGTTGAGAGATGGGGAGGAAAATGGGGACCAGAGTCTGCAAACCTAAGCAAGCCCACTCCATGCAGCAGTCCAAGTGCAGAGCTCTACAAACCAGCTCCATAAACAGAGGACTGTGAGTGCTGGGGGTGGGGGTGGGGGGAAGAAAGAGAAAAGCCCATTTGCAAATCTATAAAGGACTGAAAAGGGTTTTCACATGCAAATGGGCTGAGATTGGCTGCAAGAGCTGAAGACCTGGGGGAAAAAGAAAGATTTAAGGAAGAAATAGTTAAGATAAGAAAACGTAGTGCTAACACAGTAATAGGAACATAGAAATAGAACAGGGAGATAGAAATGTATAGATTAAATAAGAATAGAAATAGAGTAGTAGTCAACTTATAGTAATAAGAATATAGTATAATAAGATAGGAGTTTAATTTTGTGCAATAAAAGAGTTTTGTGGGAAGAACAAATACAGCCTTAGTCTCTGTTTCTGTACCATATTAAGAAAAACCCTAACAGTGTGCTTCCAAAGATTGTTCTTTCTTTATCTGTGTTAGGAAATGTGCCTTTAATTTGGAGGGGAGGGGATGCCAAACATTCTCTTCTCTCTCTTAGGAGGAAGGCAGTCTGCAAATCAAAACTCAGGAATCCCTGGGTCTTTGATGGCCCAGTACAGAACCTCACACTGCGATCTTATATTGCAATTTCCTTGGGCATTGCAGGAAGCATGGGAATAATTAGCCTTGATGGTGGTGGGACTGCCTCTGAAGGCCATCTGCTGGGAGACTAGTGGGCTCCTTGTGCAGTTGGCTGGCGATATGAGAACAGATGGCTAGATTAGTTGGGCCAGGGGTCCTATCAAGCAGGGCATTTATGTTTTTAAAACAGCCCAACAGCAAAGGGGATTTTGACTTCCAAGTTAGGAAATGGTGAACTAGAAGTCTCCAAAGAAGTGGAGATGATGATGCGGCCAGGACCGACGGACTGGTGACAAGCCTGGTCTAACAGAACCTCTCCGGATAAAGGAGAAGATGAGAGATTGCCTACTTGTGCTCTGGACAACAGCTCCTCGTGAGGAGACTGCAGGTTAGTGGTTTCCCACGGGTCTGAGTGTCAGGAGATGAAGGAAGCCATCAAACTATCAACTGCAATGGAGCCTTTTAAGGACACTACATTTGTTAAGCCTCACTTTCTAAAATGTAATTACTTTAAAGTTGAAAGAGATCTTCAAAGCAACGAGTTTGAAAAACCACCTGGTGAGTTAACCTTTGTTCCAGTACAAAAGACAAATTAACAGCCTAAAGAATTTAAAGAAATTCATGTAAATGGCAAAAATCTTAATAAGAACTTAATCTAAGAAAGTTACAAATGAATGAAGGGACCAGACAACTTTGGATATTAGGACTTTTGCTCAAAGATTTGGGAAATAATAAACAATTTTCGTGGGAATATAAATTGTTTAGTCTTTTGGAAAATAAACAATAGAAATTTGAGATTTTGCAATTTTAGAAATGAAACACTAGAGGGGATGTCAGGCAGGAGAAAGAAGGAAGGGGGAAAAAAAGAGAAAAGCCTGTCTTTCATGGAACCTATAAAATGATAGACAATGCTATGACATTTGAAACATTTCAGGAGAGTTTTGAAGAATGGGGTCAGAAACTAGTAGCTACAATGTCAGCAACAATGTTTGCTTATATAGATGTATTATTTGCAAAAGATTTTAAAGAAGAAACGAAAGATGTGAGAGGGAATATTTTGGAGGATCGACAGGATGAAGGGGATAAACAAATATTACCTGATGCAGGAAAAAAGAAAAAAAGGAAAATAAAGAAATTCTTTATTTACTGGAAAATAAATAAATTCTGGATTATAAGACAGAGATAACAGACAAAATGGAAATACATATGATAAGCCAAGAGAATGACCGGATAATAACTTTTTACTAGATTTACAAATGAAGGTTGTTAAAAACTTGAAGAAACCTTTGAGATGGGAGAAAGAAAAATTGAAGGGAGGTCAAATCCTATGACAGCATCTGAATGAATTAAGGACTAGAAGCAAAAGGAAGGAATACTCTCCTGCATGCTTTTTAAAATAAGACATATCTTTATAACACTCTGGAAACCCTTTATGGACTTTTTGCCAACATCTGGATGGAAACATTAATGATTCATAGATTTGCAAATGGATAAGGGATGGGTTATGGGAACAAGCGATCCATGCATGTAACCTTTTAGGGGGTGGAGAAATACTAAGTTTGTTTGTACTTGTTATGATGAAGACTGGAAGCCACTTCTTTAAATATTGCTTTTTTCCTTTTTTTTCCTTTGCACTTTTCACTTTTTACTTCCTTTTTCCTGTTCTTATCCCTCTTTCTGATTTCAGTTTGTATTATGCTTTATTATTGTTAAACTCCTTAATAAAAATTATATCTATCTATCTATCTATCTATCTATCTATCTATCTATCTATCTATCTATATCTCAGCCCAATGGCAACACACTCAAGAAACTCACAATGAAATTTTGTCTTAATCGACTAATGGGGGAGGGAGTCCCAGTTATTCAAGAGTGTCTGTTAAATATGAAAGAAGGTCATTGAGACAATGTACGTCCTTTGAATGAAGATTCAGTGCAAATGAATGACACAAATTACATGATTTGCCTGATCATTATGCAAACGATGTAAATGGACACAAGTGATGCACTTTGTATCACTCAGGCAAAATGCAACATTTATGCAGTGATGTCATTCTGTACACTGCCAGGGAAATTTAGTTCATTGCATAGGAAGACCCTTGCATTGAGATCTGGTAAACGGAGGTTTGACGGAATGTTATTTTTAAATCATTTTTTAAAAAACTTAAATAGAGGAACACAAATAGCTGTCCTGTGACTTGGTTAAAAGAGGGAGCATCTGTCTTCACCATGTCCAAAAGTGGCAAACAAACAGCTCTGAAGGGGAAGCAGGAGTTTTCATGATACTAATTTACCTGTAAAATGTAATGGAAAACAGCAAATTGTGAAACACAGTAGGAACTACTGTTATGATCAGGATTTTAGTATCAATATCACCTCTCCTGCATGCTTTTTAAAGAGAATGTCCAGAAAGTACTGTATATTTTGTGTTTAAAGCAGATAAAGTTTCCCTTGAACTGAGCTTGATTCTTGATGACTGCATAGCCATATATTTTTCTTGGATACTACTGCAACTTTGCATTGCCTTCTTTTGAGACGCTCTTTCAGCTTCTCAGTCTAGTCTATCAGACATTTCTTGTGGTCTCCCAACCACTTACCAACCAGGTATAACTCTTAGATCTTTCCAGATCAGCCAAGGTTGGCTAAGTGCATCATACATCTCTATAGATTTCATATGCTTTTAAGTCTACCTACATGAAATGCCAAGGATGCATTTCAGATATAAGTTTTCTGATGCGTCTATTTCCCCAATAATGCTTCCATTTTGAGTGCAAAATAGGGCATGTGTTTGTTTTTCATTCTTAGAAAAACACAGACAAAAAGCAAATGGTTTTCCCACCTTGATTCCTCTTTATACTTTCTTTTCTAGAATTTCTATAATAATCCTGCTAAAATTTTACTGTTGCAAAGTTAAAATGGCTACTGAATACTGTCTTTGTTATTTTCCAACATAGCACATGGTGAATCAAGAGTTTCTTTGCAATGACATAATAGGACACCAGGTGGAGTCTATCCTGAAAAACAGCACAAGGAGCTGATTATTAATTATTGCTGAACAAGAATGGATTGTTTCCCCAAATTGGATTGTTTTTTCTAATTTCCATACCGACCCAACATTCCCTTGTACATTTCTAATTCTCAAGCGACAATGTCTACACAATCATGCATTTTTAAAGTAGGGATTCTTGTTGTATCAAGCTGATATTCTGGAAAGTCTGTGCTTGATTTATGAGAAGGTATTTTTCTGTAGCTTGAATCTGAATCTGAGCTGGAGAGGAATTCTACATCTTGCAGTGTTGGCTTCTTTAGAGACAGTTATAGTAAGTCAGGTAGTGAAGTGGCAACAGAACTGGACTAGGGCTGGGCTGCCCATTCAAGCCCACTCTCAGCCATACAGGCTCATTGACTATCATGCATACCACCATGAGTTCCTGAAGGAAAGGAGATACAGAAATGACAAGTTAATAAACAAATAATCTGGAAACCTATCTGGGCTTAGATGTACTGACTGTCTTCATATACTTCTGTTGATCTTAGCTATTACGGCCAGAAAACTCTGAGTATGTTGGGATTACAGGGAGAAATCAGTAACCCCTTCCCTTCCCTTCCTTCCACCACCTTTCTACACTTTTCATTAAAATATGAATTACAAAGCCGCTGTCTGTTAAAGGGCTGGTGAACAAGATCCTTCTTTTTAGATGTTCTACAGGAAGAGAGCAGCAGTGTCCCTGGAGGGATGTGTGTCCAAAATGTCTAGATGTCACTAATGACTTGTGATTGAAGCTCTGTCCCCTTTTTTACCTGTATCACATTTGTGGACAAAAGGGACAAGGCTTTGACTCAATGTGGTTGAGCAAGCCACCTTGACTTTTTGGAGCCCCCCCTGCAGATGCTCCTGGCAGAGAGAGAAGGAGCGTGTGCCAGCTTCTCACAATGGGGGCATTCTTAGAAGCCTTCATGAGATCGTCTCACAAATAGTCAGGACTGAAATCATCTAGGCTTTAAAAGTTAAACCAACACTTTAAGTGCAGAAAACAGCTGGCAACCACTGTAGGATTTTCAACACAGACATCATGAAATCCTTCTACTTTGCACTGGTAAATAGCCAAGTTCCTACATTTTGTAGCAGCTGAAGTGCTCAATAGTCAAATGACTGCAATGTGTTCTACATGGGGCTTGGAAGCTTCAACTGGTCCAGAATGCAGAAGCGCAGCCATAAGGGCATATCTTGGTATACCCATGTGACAACTCTGCTCTGCAAGCTGGACTGGTTACTATTATGCCTCCAGGTGCAATTCAAGATGCTTGTTATGACCTATAGAGCGCTACATGGCATAGGGCTCGTTAACTTGACGAATCTCGTATCTCCCATGGTATCAAACTTCAAATGATCCAACAAGGTTGGTGCCCTCCAGGTTCAGCCATACATAATTTCAGACCTGACTATTTGTGAGACGGTCTCATGCAGGCTTCTAAGGATGCCCCCATTGTGAGAAGCTGGCACACGCTCCTTCTCTCTCTGCCAGAGAAAGTGTGCTTTCTCTATGGTGGTGCCTGCCTTCTAGAATGAGATACCCCTAAGGTCCATGTGGCTTCCACCCAGATGGCATTCTGGAAAGCCTTAAAGACCTGGCTGTTCTCCCAGGCTTTGGGTTAGGGACTCTGCCAGATTGTGTGTGGATATGGTTAGCCAGATTTGCCATCAATTCTTGATGTTTATTTCAGAATCAGTATATCCTATTTTTATTCTGTTAGGTATTGTACTCTGCCCAGGGTTGGTTTGGAGTTGGGCCTAAATTGAATAAATTAAATTAAATTAAATTAATTTTTTTAGGATTTATCGTATTTCCACTCAAGGGTTCAGGTCCCAAACCTTTGGGAGAGAATAGCTCTGCAGACGAGGACCACGACTTCTACAACACACAGCCAGCAGGGATGCACAGACCCAGGCCCCAAGGCCACATTCATATGCTGAAAAGTTCAGGTGCGCTCTTCCAAATCTCCTCCAAAAATTGCTAGGGAATTGTAATGTTTATTATGGCAGAGAAGGAGAATGGTTAAATATTCTGGGAGTAATAACATCAACAATGTTGAATTTAAGCAAATGGAGGTTTTACCTTGGCTCTGCCCAGGAGCATCTGCAGGGTGTGCATGTGTGGAGGTGTTCTACCCTTGTTCAGAAGGAGTGGGGCTCACACTGCAACTCTCTGTCCACCATCTTGCCAAACTCGCCCCAGCAGACCTTGCTGGCTCTGCCTGCCTTTGTGTCCCACCACATCTATTCTGGGGAGCGCAGCTGTTCAGCTCCTGTGTCGCTTCTCCTTGAACCAAGTTCCATATCCCTGTTTTTTAGCCTAAGGTCTCAGAATGACACATGCAGTAAATCCAAACCATAAATTAAAAAACCCAGATCAATAATTCATATAGACACACATGCACCTACGCACACCTACAGACACAGTCATTAAATTGGCCAGGAAGGCAGGCAGGCAGGAACTCCAATACACAAATTGGTGCACTTTCATTGCCTCACCAAATAGGCAGAATGAGATGAATGGCCCTAATAAATCATTTTAGAATATTAGCCTAGCAAAGGTGCTTGGATGTCAACCATATCTGCGTATCAGCATAGGTAATAAAACCATCAAATGGTCCTTTGGGGATTTTCCTAGACTTGCAGGCACAGTTCCTGAATGCAAAAGACTGCCTACCCACCCATCCGGGGGAATATTTAGTTAGGAGGATTACGTTTCAGGTTCATTTGAGCAAAATGGTAGATTTATTAAAATATTACTTCCTACAGCTCCTGCTACACTGGGATCACTTCCAAGGCTTTTTGCTGCTTCAGCAATGAATATTTCAGGCAAGGCTTGATTGGTGTAGCAGATGACAACCGCACACTCATCTGTATTGAATTTTACTGAATATGTAAATATACTTAATACCTGACCAGATATACTTATACAATGCATACTGATGAATATACTGTGCCTATTACCACACATATTATCTGACCAGATCCTATCAGTGGTTAGAGGAAGGAAGGAAGGAAGGAAGGAAGGAAGGAAGGAAGGGAGGGAGGGAGGGAGGGAGGGAGGGAGGGGGGGAGGGGACCAACTTGTGATATGTTTAACTAATTTCTGTCCCTACCTGACTACACCTTCAGCAAGGGATCATTACCTTGTCGTGGTGCTGGAGCTTGAGCACCTCAATGATGCCATGAGCTAAACCGTGAAGGGCCACCCAAGACGGGAAGGTCATGACAGAGAGGTCAGACTAAATGCGATCCCTGGGGAAGGTAATGGCAACCCACCCCAGTATTCTTGCCGTGAAAACTAAATGGATCAGTACAACCAGAGATATGTCGGTATACCATCGGAAGATGAGACCCCCAGGTTGGAAGATGGTCAAAATGCTACTGGGGAGGAACAGAGGATGAGTTCAACTAGCCCCAGACGTGATGACGCAGCTAGCTCAAAGCCGAAAGGACGGCTAGCGGCCGACGGTGCTGGCGGTGAACGGCGAATCCGATGTTTTAAGGATCAACACACCATTGGAACCTGGAATGTAAGATCTATGAGCCAGGGCAAATTGGATGTGGTTATTGGTGAGATGTCAAGATTAAAGATAGACATTTTGGGAGTCAGTGAACTGAAATGGACTGGAATGGGCCACTTCACATCAAATGACCACCAGATCTACTACTGTGGACAAGAGGACCACAGAAGAAATGGAGTAGCCTTCATAATTAATAGTAAAGTGGCTAAAGCAGTGCTTGGATACAACCCAAAAAACGACAGAATGATCTCAATTCGAATTCAGGGCAAGCCATCTAACATCACAGTGATCCAAATATACGCCCCAACCACAGATGCTGAAGAAGCTGAAGTAGAGCAGTTCTATGAGGATCTGCAGCACCTACTGGACAACACGCCTAAAAGAGACGTTATTTTCGTCACAGGAGACTTCAGCAATTCATGCAGCGAGAATTGCCAGATGTACAAACTGGGTTTAGAAAAGGCAGAGGAACTAGGGACCAAATTGCCAATATCTGCTGGATAATGAAAAAAGCCAGGGAGTTTCAGAAAAACACCTATTTCTGTTTTATTGACTATTCTAAAGCCTTTGACTGTGTGGACCATAAAAAATCGGGGCAAGTTCTTAGCGGTATGGGGATACCAAGTCATCTTGTCTGCCTCCTGAAGAATCTGTATAACGACCAAATAGCAACAGTAAGAACAGACCACGGAACAACGGACTGGTTTAAGATTGGTAAAGGAGTACGGCAGGGCTGTATACTCTCACCCTACCTATTCAACTTGTATGCAGAACACATCATGCGACATGCTGGGCTTGAGGAATCCAAGGCTGGAGTTAAAATCGCTGGAAGAAACATTAACAATCTCAGATATGCAGATGATACCACTTTGATGGCTGAAAGCGAAGAGGAACTGAGGAGTCTTATGATGATGAAGGTGAAAGGAGAAAGTGCAAAAGCTGGCTTGCAGCTAAACCTCAAAAAAACCAAGATGATGGCAACCAGCTTGATCGATAACTGGCAAATAGAGGGAGAAAATGTAGAAGCAGTGGAAGACTTTTTATTTCTAGGTGTGAAGATTACTGCAGATGCTGACTGCAGTCAGGAAATCAGAAGACGTTTAATCCTTGGGAAAAGAGCAATGACAAATCTCGATAAAATAGTTAAGAGCAGAGACATCACACTGACAACAAAGGTCCACATAGTTAAAGCAATGGTATTCCCAGTAGTAACATATGGCTGTGAGAGCTGGACCATAAGGAAGGCTGAGCGAAGGAAGATCGATGCTTTTGAACTGTGGTGTTGGAGGAAAATCCTGAGAGTGCCTTGGACTGCCAGAAGATCAAAGCAGTCCATCCTCCAGGAAATAAAGCCAGACTGCTCACTGGAGGGAATGATATTAAAGGCAAAACTGAAATCCTTTGGCCACACAATGAGAAGACAGGACACCCTGGAGAAGATGCTGATGCTAGGGAGAGTGGAGGGCAAAAGGAAGAGGGGCCGACCAAGGGCAAGGTGGATGGATGATATTCTAGAGGTGACGGACTCATCCCTGAGGGAGCTGGGGGTGTTTGCGACCGACAGGAAACTCTGGCGTGGGCTGGTCCATGAAGTCACGAAGAGTCGGAAGCGACTGAACGAATAAAGAACAACAAACCTGACTACACAGGCAGCATATGTTCCATCTGGGAAAGGCAAATGCTCTGGACATCATGAATCAAATCTGAGTATCCAGTAGGAGAGCCTTAAAGTTCTTCAGTACTCCCTTAGCTCTTTCCACCATGAGGCCTAGCAACCAAACATTCGTCTCTTCACAGAAGTAGTGCTTCTAGGTATCTTGATTTCCCCTGCTGGTTGGAATCCTACACCATCTCCTACCAGAATGCACAGAACCTACAGGGTAACTGAGTTTGAACTCAGCTTTCATCAGAACATTGGACTGCTCACTGGTTTCTCAACCCTTTGCACTTTAAGAAATTATCAGCAAAGAGAAGATACCTCTTGATCTACCTCTTTTGCTCTACCATCTTGGCTAACTCTCTGGTTCATTGGCAAAGCTCCTGCCTTGCATACAGAGAGTTCCAGGTTCAAATCCCAACATGTCCAAATAGGGTTGGAGAAACTGCAAACAATTATTGTTAGTCAGCAGCTACAATCCTGGACAAGATGGAACTAATGTCTGGTTTGCTTTAAGGCATTGCTGTATGCTTTGTAACTTGCTATGTTGCCCTCAACCCAGGTTTGTCAGAGAAAGGCTAAAGCAAGTGCGACAGCAGAAATTCCAGATGATGAAATATGGAACCAGCTTAGTGATAGAACATGTAGTAGGGTGGCATAGATGTTCTGATTTCAAATATAATTTATGTGCTAAATCTTAAACCCTCGTTAACTCAACACAATTGTTATGTTCACAAATAGTGCAATGGCCAAACAATATATAATGCAATGCAATGCAACAGCCTGGTTCCCACAAGATGCTAAGAAAGTAGTTGGGTTCCTACAACATGTGAAATAACAAGCTATCCAACGTTATGTGAACTCAGTCAAAATGTATGCATAATAAAAACAAGCTGTCTTCCCCTGACATCTGAGAGACTTTGCTGATCAAAAAAGCTTCACCAGAAAAGGCACTGAAGAGTACTTTTCCAAATGAGCTAGGCTCTCTGCTCATGGAAGAACAAAAGCAGGCATGTGGGAAGAAATCCATAATCTACCCTTTTTTAAATATCAGACCATGCTCTACTTTGCTCTACAAGCGGGAAATTCAGTGTGCTGCAGTAGCTTAGTCCTAACAGTTAGAATGAATGAGCAGAGACCTGGAATGGCCTACCTGCATAATAATGGGGTTGCTGAAAACTACCCTTTTGGTTTATTGCTCCAGATGCTGCTTTGCTCTAGCAATGAGTGGAAGGAAGAAAAGTGCCTGGAGTAAAGGGAGTGAGAAGTAGGAGTCTGCTCTGTACTTTGCAATAGCTGCTGTTACTATTTTGGCTTTGCTTTTTGTTGAATGTTGCTTTTGTTTTAGCCTGTGGCTACAGTAAATAGGCCTGAGTTGAACGAAGTCATACGCTGGAGGAACTTGACCCCACTGTGCTAGCAAATTAGCACTCCACCAGGTGGGACTGTACCATGAGGCTTGAAGAGTGTTTGAGTCAGCTCCGAGTCTCTGCCAGAACAGATGCAAGAACGTCTCTTAACTGGAGCAAGTTTTAGCAGCCAGGAAACATCACTGCTTCTTTTCCTGGAAGGTGCACACTCATGTTTATATTTGGCCAAAATGTTTAAATAGCTTCGGTTACTATCAGTCCTGAGATATTGAGGATACAGCTGATAGGAATAACTATACAAAATTCAACATCAGCATGGACTCACTCTGAATTAACCCAAACCTAGTTCATGCATGATACTAAACCAGGAATTTTAATCATGGTTTGACCAAGGTTTGTTATATAAACCATACTAGCGTAGTTGACCCATCATGCTAAGCCACAATGGTGGCTTCAAACATCATACTCAGCCATAAACAAGCCAACCACATTATGATTGGTGGTATTTGTGAATTAGGACACATCATGCTATTGGGTTACATATGCAAATTGTTACCTGCATTGCATGATCTGAAACTTGCCAATTTTAAAAAAATAACCCTTATAGATCTCTGCCTTCCAAAACCCTCAAAGGAGGGTTAGCATCAGAGCACACCAAGTTCCTTTATACCAAGTTGGGCTACTTGTCTTTTTAGCTCAGCAAAGGCTACTTGGGAGCTACAGTATATTCATCTACCTCAATTAATCTACATCATTCACATCATTTATTACCTGATCCTTATGAAACTGGAGAAACCAAGGGCTTAAACTCAGATTTTCTGCATAAAAGACACATTCTATATCATAGTTTTAAAAACATGAACCACAATAGCTGTTAAAAAGCTACTTCAGTCTATCCACACAGAAGCACGCTATGCCTCCCCCCTGCCCTGCTGCAGTTTCTAATTCTCTAAAGTGGAGTTTAGAGAGAGGGGTCATTTCTACATATCTTGCATATCAAAGGGCCAAGACTCAAATTAGACAGAGTCTGGGTATCTTGTTTTTTTTTGTAGAAACCCCACTTTCTACATGCTCTTAGCAATGCAGGGTTTCCAAGACTGCAGCGCTTCCTGAACTGACCGGGCAACTAAACATGTCAAACAATGACATGGTCATTACACAAATCAGCCTCTGATGGGATCCTAGTGCTGCTATTAGCAGGAAGGGTATTTTGGCTATGAAAAAGGAAGAATCTGGCCATCTCCTACTTTTCCAAAAGCGATATGGATTTTTTGCTTGGGAAGAATAGATGGCAGACTTTGTTTTTGCTATTCTTCCCTGCATCACCGGTCCATTAGAATGAAAAGCCCAAATCTACCTGCAGCAAAATTCTTCTAACATTCCTGGCCTTGGCAGATACAGCTAGTAAGGTACAAAGTAAGTTACTCCGTCTTGCTGTTACCCTTTTACTCATCCTGGAGCTTCTTTCAATAGAAATGCAGTTCACAGAAACAAGACATTTCCATCATTGTTGCTAAAACTGAGCTTGCTTTCTTTATCACTCTCAAAACTGAAAAGGCTGGATTTTTCCTGCCAAAACAGGAACCACATTTCCAATAGGGTCTAAAGAGAGAGAGAAACATATAATCCAAAAAAAAAAAAAAAACCTGGGGGAAAAGATAAAACTGATTTTAATTACCTTCAGAACTATACAGGGATTTGCTCTGGTGTACATTATAATTCCGTTGCTTTGCAGAGTCCGCAGACGGAGAGCCAATTTGAATTCTTCGTTCTTGCTATTTTCAGAAACCCGGTATTTGATGTAACTATTCCCAGCAAAGCTAAGGGAAGTGTGTCCTGAAATAACCATTTAGAAAACAGATTACAGTGTTTTATTTTGTGCCTTCCAAAACCAAACACTGGAGATTATCCTATCCCTTACCAGGGGGGAACAGAAAGTTAATTAAGGAAGATGCATGGTTAACAAGGCTGATAAGGAAGAATCTTAAAAACAAACCACAACTTTGACAGCTTAAAAACCTGTCCCTGTGGTATCCATACCTTATGCTAACGAAGATTAATGAACTAATAAGGCAGGAACTGTTCTTTCTTAGTAAGAATTATTGCTGTGCATAAAACGATGCTAATCTGTTTGTGGTGAATGAACAAGACCATACGTAAAATATATTTTTTTTATCATTTTTGTATTCTTGTGGTGGTCCAGCATCATCTGCAGGCCCTTGTTGTTTTTATCAGAATGACAAAAGCCATGTTGTGCTGATTGCTCCGTCCTCTTTTGATGTGCATCTGACATTGTGATGCGCATCAAAATGGGCAGGGCCTGCGTTGCAACACTGTGGCCCTGCTTCCTGCTGACTCCCCGAGTATACCATTGTGGTAGGCTAGTACAACTTGTGGCTCATCAAATCAGGCACAGCTTATTGCCCAGATGCCATAACCTACGAATACTTCCCCAACCCACTTGGTTTTTGCAGTTACAAATAATAATGAAACTGGGATATTTTGTGAAGTCTTGGGTAAGTCACTGAGAGTCCTGACCCAATGCAGGACTCTCAGTGATGCAAGCAAAGGGATTGATCAGTATATCACTGTAGCACAGCATTTCTCAACCTTGGCAACTTGAAGATGTGTGGACCTCAACTCCCAGAATTCCAGCATGGAAGCAAAATAACATGGCTGGCTGGGGAATTCTGGAAGTTGAAGTCCACACATCTTCAAGTTGCCAAGGTTGAGAAATGGTCCATTAGATTTCCATCTGGCTCATTGCGGTCTAGTATTTTTTCTTTTAAAATATGTCATTAAAGTTTTAAAAAATTACAATTACCATTTCTTGGAAAGCCTTAGTTATTAGTTTGTAATGATGTATATAAGCTAAATAGCAACAGAACTACAGAACTGTATTAGTATGGTATGAAAGCTATAGATTTTAAAAAAGAAATCTATTATACAAAAAGAGATATGAAATGAGGAAAAATAAGGAAAGAAAAACAATTCCCCCAGAATTTTTTTTAAAAAGCAAAATCATGAAATACTAAACACTCAAAATAAAGGAAAAAAATATGAAGAAGAATCTTCTCTTTCTCTCTCTGGCTGTTAAAACTGTCTATCATCAGTTTCAATGTGCTGATTCAATTTTAAACAACGAATTGAACTTAGACCATATGGAAACATTGCCTCCCTTGTGATGCAAAGCTAAATCAAAGGGTAAGAGCTGACACATTTCATTAAGCCAGCCTTTAGAAGGGTCTAGTATTTTGAACCACTTACTTAACTATCTCCAGGTTACGAGCTCTACCACATGGCCTCACACAAGAGACCTCTTTAGCAGCTGGACAGTTTCATCTCAAGTCCAACTCAAATAGCCCCATCCATTCTACCCATTTCCTTCTTTTTTTTCCCTCCTAAGAATGTATGTATGTATGTATGTATGTATGTATGTATGTAACAGCCTCGTGTGGCACAGGGTGGTAGGTGGCGGTACTGCAACCGAAAACTCTCCCCACAACCTGAGTTCGATCCCAGCGGAAGCCGGATTCTTGGGTAGCCGGCTCAGGTCGACTCAGCCTTCCATCCTTCCGAGGTCGGTAAAACGAGCACCCAGCTTGCTGGGGAAGGTGACGACTGGGGAGGGCAATGGCAAACCACCCCGCTATAGTCTGCCAGGAAAATGTCGCGAAAGCCGCATCCCCCCAAAGGGTCAGACATGACTTGGTGCTTCCACAGGGGACCTTTCACCTTTCACCATGTATGTATATGTATTTATATACAGTAGCCACCCATCTCACAAGAAGTGGCTCTGGTCAGTGTACAAAACAATGTTTTTTTTAAAAAACCATACATATATAAAACAAGCATTTAAAAAATATAAAAAGTCAACATTAGAAAATTAGAAGTTACTTAAAATTAAAACATGTACAAACCCCAGGCAGAGAGAGAATGAGTATGTCCACCTCAAAGTGGAGCCATCTAAACATGCATCCAGTTCTCTGGGACTCCAAGGCCTGGTGGCATAACCAGGTCTTCAGGGGTTTCCAGAACATCAAGAATTACTAATACACTTCTCTGTTCCAGGAATTTTTTATTTCTGAAAAATAATGAAACTATTTTTTTCTTTTATTATTATATTTATTGCCATCTTAGACAGTTAGGACAAAAGTTTCAATTTTTTTGCAAAGACAGTTTTCAGTATTTTGGTAACCATTGTTACCAGTTACAGAATTATCAGTCCAAGCTTCCCTAAATATAATATAAAGAAATAAAAGGCCATAAAATACCTGATTCTTCCCCAAGAACCAGGCAAGGATGGGGATGAGCCAGAGAGTATGGCCTATGGGTTATCATGACACCATTGTGGGAAGGTTATGAAGTGTTTTTATGGCGACTTTTCATTGACTTTCTTGTAAGCTGCCTGGGATTACTGCATATGATAGGCGGCCATATAAATCTTCTAGACAAATAATGGGCCATTTTGAGATGTTGAGCTGAAGAGGGCTTAGAAGGAAAGATTGACAGGGCTTAAAGACCTGAGCAAAATGATACAGCATCAGACAAATAGTCTACCTGAACATTCTCCAAGCTTCCCAGGTGGACACTGACAGATGAACAGTCTCTGGTTGATTTCGTAGCCTACACACTGCATGTCTCCTGGGCAAGGCTTTTCTGTGCAAGGATCATTAGAACCTGGACACAATCCTCCTGTTGTATACACAAGAAGGAAAGAAACAGACCCACTTTATTCACAGACAAAGTAATGTGAGACGTCAATTAACTTTTCCCTTACGTGATCCTCAGACCAGACAAAAGCATGATTTGAGTCCTCTGAAGACATGAGCAGCCTCTAAAGGCAGCAAAGGCTGGGACAGTGGAAAAGCTTAAAACAGGGCACTTCCCTCCCCACCCACATTCATCTTAGCTGACTCCCCATCATCAATTTGAATTGAACCTGACATCTAGGCTACTTTGGAGTTCCCACAGCAGGAAAACACACAACAAAAAAGCAACCATCAAAATGCAGTTAAAATAACAGAACCTAAATCTAAATAAAAGAACTGATAAATATATAAATTAAAGGGCAGGGGCCTGAAAATACAGCTAGAGCCTATACGATTGAATGGAAGATGCCAGGTAAATATGTCAATAAATAAGGTTTGTAAATTGCAAGTTCCTACCGGAAAGTTTTTCTCTCCGGTAACTAACTGCCTAACCTAAGGAGGTGGATATAGGTGGAGGAAGGCCTCTGAAGAAAAATAAAACTTAAGTGGTGGCTGGTTGATGTGGGGGAGTTCGTGCCTTCAGATTTCTGGCCTGGAAGAACCTGATAGCCCTTACTTCCTATGCAACAATTCTAGGCTGGTGTAAACACCTCATTGCCCAATATGTATGTCATGATTCAGACCCAACTCAGGAAGCTTCCTGGTGTCTTTCTTTCCCCTCTCTTCAGACCTATGCACTCCTCCCCCTTACTTCTCCTTCCTTCCCTTCCATCTCTACTGAGCTCATTCCTGTCTCCTTCCCTTACCAGAGTTTTCTTATGGAGCTATATTTGAACAAAAGCTTTCTGCAGTCTTGACAAGTTGGAACCAGAGCCCTTCTATCAAGGGCTGAGCAAAAATGAAAAGGTCAGTTTTGCGTGTGTGAATTCAGCAAAACAGAGATCTTTCAGGAAGGTGCATGATTAGAGCCCAAGGTGAACTTCCTCCCTAATATGGCTCTTCCTTTAATAAAAAGAGTGAAAGACTATTTCCGGACTTCCTTCTAAACAATCTTAAAGTCTGAATCAGTGTATGAATGAATGGTAGCTCAACGGCTTGACAGCACTGTGACCTCTGATTGGATGCAGCAATCAAAATGCAATTAAAATAACAGAACCTAAATCTAAATAAAAGAACCGATAAATATTTAAATTAAAGGGCAGGAGCCTGAAAACATAGCTAGAGCCTATACGATTGAATGGAAGATGCCAGGTAAATATGTCAGTAAAAATGGTTTGTAAATTGCAAGTTCCTACTGGAAAGTTTTGCTCTCTGGTAAAATTAGTGAAGAGATTTGAGAAAATAATTTGAGAGAATAAGTGGACAGGATGGAAGAGTGAAGAAGAGTGGAAAAGATGAGAAAATGTGTTTCAATGGGACATTTTGTGGGGTTCATCCTTGTAACAAGATAGTAATTACAAATCTAGGTAGTATTTCAAAATGTTTTTTTTTAATGACCAAAAGGACAGTGAAAAAAGGATGACTTTTAAATTTAGCGAGAACCCAGGAGAGAATTATAGTATAGCTGCAAAGGAGGTATCATGTGGAGTCAATTTTTAAACCAGATTTGACTGCCATAAAAAATCCAAGGAAAATTATCCTTGGTCAATGCTTCATATAGGTTCAAGCAGTTTTATTATTTATTTATTTAAATTTATTGGCCGCCCAACTCCAGTGGGCAGCATACAAAACTAGGAAAAAACCATAAAAGCTGAAAACATAAAATCAGAAAGACAGTCCAGATTGAGATAATCTGATAAACAGCAAAATCAACAAAACAAAACAGAGGCCTCAAACAAATCATAAACGTTAACCCCATGCCTGGAACCAAAGCCATTTTATTAATTTACAAAATTTTACTAGTTTTCCCCAAAGCCATCCAGATCAACATGCTGAGCATGTGCAGCTCAGAAGGGGATTGCACTATTTTCATTCATTTTGATCAAAATTAGATGAAAATGAGGAACACCGTGAATATGACTCAGTCAAGGGTGCAACAGCTTTTAAACTTTTTGACCAACAAAGCTAAATGCAGTCATTTGTATCTTGCTCCTTGCTATGAGTTTGACAAAGCTTCTGATTTTGCCTAGTAAACTCCTGTATGGTGGGTCACAATTGGGGTTAAAATCAAGGACAGGCACTACGTTCTAACTTAGGTGCCCAGATGCCTGCAGAAGTTGCCACCAAGCTACAATTTTTAATGCTACAAGAAATGAACATGCTTTAGTACACCTAGAGTAATAACAGAAAGTGTATTTTAAATTAATTTAATTAGTTTACATTTAAATTAAAGCAGATTTCGTGTCTGCTCTGAGCCTCTCATGCCTGTATCCTAAAGCAGACTTTTTAGAGTATGCTACAAAAGGGCCAAGCTTGGTCTGAAACTCTTCTTTAGGGGAACTAAAAGAAAACTGGAGAATTAAAAAATCTGGATAAATATTGCAAATGGTATCCCTAACACTGCATATAACTGAAGGGGAGGGATGGGATAGGACAATGAATAGGTCTCAATGCCACATCACTGGCTGCTGTTCTCAGAAAAAGGAAATTCACCACCATAACACTCCAAGATTTAAAGAAATTTGTACTACGCATACAGTGAGCATATTTTCTTGGAAAAAAAGAAAGAAGAACCCTGAAAAAGGGGGAAATCTGAAAGAGATTCATAAGAATATATTTTTTAATGTTTATAACTTTGTTTTACAAAGAGCAAAACCAAGTAAAACTTTACAAAAACGCATATTCTAGTAAAATTTCTAAAATCAAACAGTAAATGTAAATTTATTTTAAAAAGGCAATTCAATGTGAAAGACTGTGTATTAAGTGTTGCAATTTGTAGTGTTAATTTGTACGGTCAAAGTTAAATGACCAGAATAAAGGACAAAAGTGAAAAATAAATCAATCTAAAGGACAGCTTTTTGAAATAAAGGACTGTCCTTTATAATACAGGATGGATGGTCACCGTAACTATGCTGGGAGATGGATTAGATCAATGGCTGCTGCTTTGAGAATCTTTACCAACTGAATTCAATTTGGACACAGTCTGAGCTACTGAGTTAATGCTGAAATGTTCGCCTACCATATGACCTCCACAGCCATGCAAACACATGGTATCAAACTTCCCAATTCTTGAAGCGAAGGAACTCAGGGGAAATGAGTGCATGCAAAGGCCAAGTTCTACTCATGTGCTGCTTCTGGGTCTCCTAGACTGGCTCAAAGATTAAGTGCAAATTAAGAAAGAGGGAGAAAAGTCCCTGAGCAATAGAAGTATTTGCGTCTGTCAACTTGCATCTAGAGCAAAATGGGCAGGGAGAACATCAGAGCATAAAGGAAATGGTAGGTAGACAAGGTTTGCCTTGTCATTGCATTACATTAATGTTTTACACTATCACTCACACCTACAGGAATCCCATGTCTTCAGAGATCCTTCTCCATGTCCCTCTGCAATCAACATGGTTAGTCAAGAGTCCTTTTGGTAGAGGCCTCCTGGCTGTGGCAGTGTCTCCTGGGGAGGTTACAACAGAGCTAGTGTCGAATTTCATTTGGATTGTTTTCAAGGCAAGCTGATCTAATTTATACTGCCAGGACTAATATTTATTTTACCACTTACAGACTGCCACACTCCCAGACAGGTCCCATCAGTTTACAAAATGTCATCTTATGGAACTCAGAAGTGTGCTTTTTCAATCAACCTTCCTGCTCTCAGGAACAGCAGTCCCTCAAGGTCTGCATGGCCCAGCCCCAGCTGTCCTTCAGGAAGGCCATAAAACTGGCTCTTCCAGCAGGCCCCAGATCATGGGGTTTCATAAACCTGCTAGTATAATATGATTGTTTTAATTGTTTAAATACTCGTTGGACAGTTGTTTGCTATTTGATTCTTTTTCTACTGTAGTGTTTTCATCTTGTCCTGTGTGCTGCCTTGAGGCATTTCATCATTAACCTTACAAATCCAAATTATGAATGAATGAATGAATGACAAGGACTTGGTGCCTTAGACATGTGGAGAGCATCAGGATGGGGAAAGGTGCCCAGTTTCTTCAGTAGAGAGAGTCAATTAACTTTAAAATAAACGAGTACTATAAAACTCATTTATAGTAATCAGATGCTGTTCTATAAAAGATGCTGAAAATTCATGTGGCTTCTCCAATGGGTGTTTTTTGCTGGAGAGTGGCAAAAAAGTTGCAAAATGTGATCACGGGATGCTGCAAGCGGTCATAAATGTGAGCCGGTTGCCAAGCACCTGAAATGCAATCATGGGACTGCAGGGGGGGTGATGTTTTGTGAAATTTGGAAGTGCTTTACATGCTGTAAAGTACCCATTCTGAGGCCGTCATAACTTCGGACCACTGTTAAACGAATGGTCGTAAGTTGAGGACTACCTGTACACCCACTACACTTTTAACTGGTGGTCCTGTTTAAAAATGGAAGTTCATTGGCTGACTTTGGATCAATATCTCTCATCCCAATCAAGTTTACAGGTTTGGTGTTGTCAAGATAAAATGGGAGGGGGGAGGATTCACAGAGAAACAGCAACATAGGAATGTCAAGGTAAAGTCTTCTTTGAATGAAACTCAACTCTTAGTGCCTTCAAGGACAATTCCATGTTTCTTGGGGCCAAAACGGAAGTAGCTTGCCATTATACCATTTGATTTGGGGAGGGGGATTTCCCAGTTTAGCCTAGAAGCCTGATCTTTTCTAGTATCTTCCATCCAAGCACTAAACAAAATAAGTTCAGTTTAGCTTTTTGAGATCAGATCGGTTTGGCGTTGCCATTAAGCTGGGCGTAGAAATCTAATACAAAGTCAATAAACTGATTTTATCCTCATTATCAAGGTTGCTTTCTCCCTGGAAATATTATCAACAATAGTGGTTAAACATTATGGTCTCTCTTCCAAATGTGGAGACAATCCTTATTCTCACCATGTGTTTCTGAAATGCTCAGGGAATTCAGTAGCAGGGTTATAATGTATTTGTTCCAAAAACCAACAATGAATAACTAAAATAGTCTCTATAGAAATTTCTGATTATCCAGCTGATACTGCTGGCCCTTTTCATGTATCATGGTATCACATCAGCACTGCGTACAGATCTGTATGCATAGGATATTTGTTTTCAGAACACAATTAAATTTTATGTCATGTCAGGCAATAATTTTCAACAAGTCTCTCTGGCTGACAGAGAGACAAGTTACGTGGACAAAAAGGCTGCAAGAGTCATGAACATACATTGGCTTGTGGGAAGACAAGCCTGCTGAGATTTTGGAACAAAGCATGGCATGTTTTCACAACCTTTTAACCTCTGGCAAAATCTTTGACACCAAGCAATAAAATCAATGTGCAGCCTTGTAATCAATCTTTGCCGTGTTTCGATTGTTTCCTACTTGAGAAAGAGCGAGTTCCTACCAAGAGGTACATAGGAAGGAGCTAATCATTTAATGTGACAGCTCTGTATGACACAACATTCCAGTGCAACTATCACCATGTGCTGGCACCCCCCAAGTGCCTGACGGTTCCAATGTTTTCATCGTGTTAGGCAGAAGGCGGAAACGGAGCCTGTGTGCGAGGGGCAATGCTGTCAAGGCCTACAAGTGGGCCTCCAGTGGAAGAATTCACGGGCTGTGCTGAGGTTGAACATGCGTAGACCCAAAGCATAATGGCCACAGAGCCCAATAGTTGTTCAGGCAAACCGTCACATGTAATCCCTTGGAACTCACCCCAGAGGGACTCTACATGAACCACAAAACTCCATGCTAGCCCCAAATAGGGTTTAGGTAAATAATGACTGTTTCTTAAAGACGTAGCTTAATTATGATCAAGACACTCCCATGACTGTCCCACGAAGGGCTATGAAATGTGGTTGGTTAAGGTCTTCAAGGAAGAGACCAGCCCTTCTTAACCCTCTGTGCTATGCCTCATACATTTTCTGAGTCAGCCAACGGCATTCCACCAAGTAGCGGAGGCTTGCTTGACATGGACACATTTATGAGATTTTGAGCAATGATGCATGAGGAAAAAGCTTCAACTTTTCCAAGACTCGGGTCCTATTGTAAGGACATCTGACTTAAAGAAAGTTGAGGGAGTATGAATGAGGTTTGCTGGCCACGTTGTAGATTTTTGAAATCTACTAGTCTGATCAGTCACAAACATTTAGTGGGTTAGAAATCTGTCCAGGAATCAGGCTTAAACCTGGAGTAGCCAGATGATTATAGTTGGATAGATGAAAAATAGTCTTCCTTAAATAAAACTCAAGTCATTTTGTTTACATGAATCTGGATATGTTATTTTCTTTATGAAGAAACAGAAATGATTTGCCACTGTCATATTGTTTTGAGCTTCTACAGCCCTGGGATTTCCTGGTAGTCTCCCATTCAAGTGCTAACCAAGTCTGCCCTGCTTAGCTTTTCTGAGATAGCCAAGGGTTGGTTTGGTTTGGTCATCTTCTCCACTCAGCCACTGATGCTAATTGGCTGACATAAGCTCGACATGACCATCATGACAATAAAAAGGGGCGGGGAGAAGAACTGTGAGTGTATGATGGAATGTCAGCAGACTGTAGAGCTGTTAAAGAAAAGATATCTCAGTCCTGAAAAAGTAGGAAGTGTAAGAAAGAAACTCAAAATAAGACTGCCTTGATTTTGTCAGGTATAAGTTGGAGTAGAGAGGGCCTTTGACAGGCTCTCAAGATTCTGTTGCAATGCCCTGACTGCAACGAAGTACATTACAAGACTCCTGGTGACTCCTGTTTCCCAATCTTGCCTTGAAAGACTGGCAGTGCATCATTTTGAACTCTGCAGAGAAATGCCCAAAATTAATTTTTCAAAGTAGTAAACGTTTGTGCTCGCCTTGTGATTTTTGTTTGCCATTCAGTTCTCAGTGGTGCCATTAAGCTGATGTTAGGATGCGAATTTTAGAACTAGAATTTCTGAAATTATTAGTAAGAACGCAGATAGGCACCCAGAGAGAAAGGAGGCATAGGATCAGCCTCCTCTTTTGAGCAATTAGAGAAGCTCGGGAGCCAAGATAGTTAGTATAATTACGTGCCCCCTCTTCTCTCCTTGTCCTGCTTCTATATCCTCAAAAACTGTTCTCTTAGGCAACAGGGACCCCATCCATAGCTTCATCCCATTTTGTCCAAACTGTGATGCTGCTTTTGCTACCCAACTCATTCTTTGCACAAAGCCACCATTAGGTACTCTTCTCAAAGTACGAAGAGTAGTCCTGACAGAGAAACAATGGAGGCATTCTCATTTTTTTTACTAGGCTCCTGTAGGTGAATTTTACAGCTATCATAAGAACTTTTAAATTATTAAAGCTTTGGAAAGAGTATTTTATGTCTGTCTTTGTGGGCCCCAAGCTACAAATCTTGTGTTGCTGCATGGCTCCCTGCTAACCTGCATTTTCAGGTTGATTTCACAATGGCACAGACTAGAAAACCACTAAAGCACTCAAGAGGATGTTATCCATCTTTGGGGATTTATGGCCAAGGTGTGAGTACCTACTTTGAAGTCCAGTGGTTTTCTGCTGGTCTTTATTTCACCAAGCAATGTTCACAACTGGAATGGAGGTAAAATTACTCTTGCTAGACCAGCCTGGAAAAAATTAATGGTATTTCTCAGGGGTCCTGGGTAAAAGGAGTAAGAACCCAATCCAAGGCTTCTTTACTTGGGAGTAAATCTTCCTGAAATGAAATGGGTCTTGCCTAACTTGTAAGTTAAATAATTTAACCAATGTTATATGAATGTGCTGATCTTTGGAACTAGAGTAAGCAGCTAGTAAAAAAAACCCTAACAAATCACATTTCAAAACACAATGAAATTGATCCATCTGATTCCCGAACAAAACAAGATAACCAGTGCATAGCAACACAGTACTACTCTTTGAGATTCCATCTAATTGGGCTTGTCATATGGATTATGCTCTTACACCATGTTGTAATGACAATAAAAGAATGCATTCCTGTTGGGTTAGAGCGGGTTGGCCAAATAACATATATCCTACCATTTCTTCTTAATTCACACATATACATGAGATGTCTATTTATATGCTTAACATTTAAAAAAAAAATACAGTATTACTGCAGTGATTCATTTTCTATTTTGGAAATGAAACAAAAAATAGTTACTTGGAGAACATAAGAAAATGGATGCGTCCTACTTGGGCTAAAAGAAATGAGCTGGAGAAAATATGTGATATTTTTGTGATGTAGGAGAAATGCAAGCATTAATATGAATAATGATTTCTACCCTCCTCAACAGATAGGCAAATCCAAAATGGCAGGTGTAGTGAAATTTGCACTGCTCAGTTCACACTTTTTAACATGTGCAAACTGTGTATATTATGGGAAAGTATACATAAATATACTTATGTTAGAATACAGTATACTATATAGATATGTGACTGCAGTAAAATTTCTTTATTTCCTGCATAGTGTACTCACTTGAACATACATCTTTACATATAAAACTGCAGTTTACTATGGAAAAAAATTTGCACACCACTCACATGCACCCTGGAACATGTGTATGCAAATTGTGCATATGAAAGATGTGTGTGCACAGATGTATGAATGTTCATAATGTAGTTTTTGAGCCAACTTCATAAACTGTACCCAAGCCACCCGGAGTCCATTGGAGTTGGGCAGCAAATAAATTCAAACAAACAAACAAACAAACAAACATACAGACAGTTGTAGATACTAACTCAGAATTTTGGCACATCCAAAGAAAGGTCTGTAATGCTCATCCCTAATTTCTTTTGGTTTAAAGCTGAAAACAGCAGTTTCCCAAGAACAGCTTAGCAGTTAAGGACTGCAGTCACATGTGTGTGTTTTTTTTAAAGCTGTCATTCCCTCCCCTGTGATGACTCAATTATCAACCCTGATTATTGAACTATAAAACACCTATCTATGGCATTTATCCTGGGCTGATCCTCTGTTGCCACTACAGGTAAGATCATATGCAGAACACGAAAAGGATGACATTAATTGCTTTCCAGAACGTGCCCTGGCTTCAGATGGGAACAATTTAGCATTGTGAGAATGGAAAAAAACCACATGCAAGAGCATCACAAATAGTAGAAAATCAATGTGCACAGGGATTATTCATTACAATATTTCCAAGATGCATAGCCCAAAACCCCCAATAAATCTAGCCAAAATATTATACTGCTCCAAGATGTAACACCGAAGTAGAACTGGAGGGACTTCTGAAAATATGTTGGTACTAAGGGTAGATTCCGATAATCAATGACCCTGGATGGATTTCTTCCATCAGATGGACCAGGAGAAGGATTCTCCCTTCCCCCAAAGCCTCATGCTTACCCTTAATATTTGTTTTGTTGGGAGTGCTGGAGATGTTCAAGAATTGTGTTTATTGACATCTCTGCTGCAGTAGAGGAGATGAATAAAAAGTCCTACTGCTCGTGCAACATTGCAACATCATGATGATGGTTTTGGATTTAGACTGAGGAGATAAAGGTTCAAATCCTCACTGAACGCTTGAACATACAGATAGTCCTCACTTAACGACCACAATTGGGACTGGAATTTCAGTTGCTAAGCAAAGTGGTCGTTAAGCGAATCCAACCTGATTTTATGACCTTTTATGTGGCAGTTGTGAAGCGAGTCACTGAGGACGTTAAGCAAACCACATGATTGTTAAGCGAATCATGTGGTTCCCCATTGATTTTGCTCGCCAGAAGCTGGCCAGGAAGGTAGAAAATGGCAATCATGTGACCACGGGATGCTGCGATGGTCATAGATTTGAACTGGTTGCCAAGCACCCAAACCATTATCACATGACCATGGGGACACTGACGGTCATAAGTGTGAGGACCGGTTGTAAGTCATTTTTCCCAGCACCGTCATAAATGTGAACCACCACTAAACGAATGGTTGTTAAGTGAGGACTACCTTATTAAATGATTCTAGGTCACTAGCTTTTTCAGTCCAACTTACTTTACAGGTTTGTTGTTAAGGGAAGAAGACTGTAGAGGCATGCAAAAGGTTTTGTTTCAAACCATTTCAAGCTGGAAACTTTGCAGAATACCCTGTCCTGAGTGTGAAAAACAACCACTTTGAATGCAAAACCAGTTCTTTGAGCATCA
The DNA here is from genome assembly GCF_035149785.1 of Candoia aspera. NCBI lineage: Eukaryota > Metazoa > Chordata > Lepidosauria > Squamata > Candoiidae > Candoia > Candoia aspera. The sequence continues at coordinate 108,929,929 of NC_086157.1, read as the reverse complement.
TAGAAATGATTCAGAGCTATCCCTAGCTCAAAACCATTCTAAAATATGAGTGGCCCATTTCATACCTGAAATAGTTTTACACTCAAAAATGGGATGTTGTATGAAATGTCAAGCTCAAAAAGTTCAAAACAATTATTTTGCAGGCACCTAGGAGATTTCTATGTATGGCATCTTGAGCTCTCAGAGATAGATAGATAGATAGATAGATAGATAGATAGATAGATAGATAGATAGATAGATAGATAGGAGTTAAGTAAATAACCTGGTACACAGAGTAAGGTCTCTCTGGACTGTTTCTACCGTTGAATGTAAACTAATGTTAAAACTGGACTGTGCAGAATCAAGCAACTGAGTGGTTGAATTATTTTAATTTAATTATAACTGAAATTCTTGGATAGATTTAATTAAGTTTCTCCTGGCCCACCCACTTCTTTGTCCAAACTTACTTGGAGGATGACAGATGGATTACCACTGCAGGATGAGTTCAAAATTTGTAAGGTTTATTTGTCACATTTATAAGGTGACCTCCCTCCCTAGCAACTCTGGGTGGCATGCAACACTAAAAACAGTACGAAAACAGCATAATAAAACAGAAAGAACAGTAATGTCTGGATGGAGCAATAAAACACGCAACCTAACATATCTTACATGAATGTTCAAAATGGGCTGGGCTTGAATGACAACATGCCATTTGCTGATTTTGACACTACTTCACGGATGCCACTAGCAACTGACATGTCACTCCACGTTTGACTGCAGCCTCAAAAAGCTGTGAGGATCCATATGTTATCAGAAAGAACATGGCTGCATACTTCACCCCAAAGGATGCTGTTGCTGGTTCAGAAGACCCTTTATTTGCCCCATCCTTTGTCCAAGGACAGTGACGATGACCGCTCTGCCAAGCCCCATGTCCCATTTTAGCTCAACTCCAAACACATTCAGCTGGTCTCGAGCGACTCACTTTCAGCCTTGGCCCAGAGTCAGCAAAAAGAAGACCTTAAACTGTTCGCTTATATTGTGAGCGCAGTGCTTTTTTCTCAGTAACATCAGAAGAAAGCCAACTAAAACATAGACTAGAGAAAATTCTCAAAACATGGTACTTATCACTGGATTACTGGTGGTGTAGTGAAGGCTTAGGTTCAAGCCAGGGCTTTTTTTAGAAGTGTCATGCTAGAAAATGAGAGCAGAAACCCCAAACACAGAGCCTGCTCTCTTCTCTTCTCTCCCTCCCTCCCTCCCCACCCAACCAATTATATCTTACGTTATTTTCCAGACAGTAAAACCAACGGCTGTCATGCTAGAAAGTGGTGTTCTGTCAGTGTTAACGTTGACTTATGACAACCAGTATTTAAACTATAGTGTACCCTGTGCAGCAGTGTCAGCAAACTTCCTGAACGGTTAAATCACTGTCATAGACTGCCACTCCCTACTTCCCTTTACCATGAACATCCACCACTAACTGTGGTTCTCAGAAGTGCCTCTAGGAGATGGAAATCCATCTGACCATAACCACAAGTCTGTAAATGTTCCTGCAGTGGTTTAGAAAATTACTAGAGAATGGGTTTAAAAAGCTGACATAGCAGTTAGAGGCTTGTGGGAGTCACAATTCAAGTTCACGCAGAATGTTAAGCCAGGATGTGAGGGGACTGAAGGACGCCCTAGGTGGTGGTGGTGGTGATGCAAGGAAGGCACAGCTGCTGTGCGCCTATATGAGTCACAAACTTCCATTTCTTTCCTGAGTCCTTGGTAGCAGAAGGGGTTGAAGCTTCTCTTTGTCTTTAACTGTGTGTAAAGCCTACTTTAAAGATTACCCTCTAGCTCTAACATAACTGTTACTTTAGCTTTAGTGGAATCTCCCGTTTTTACAGAGTATGTATGAAAATCGGTATTTAATTCATTTATTCAACCTGTATGGCTGTCTAAGCACAATGACAAATTAAAAGCAATCCTAAAAAGAGAAACAATTCGTAACAAAACAGCAGACAAGTTGGCAATTGAAGATGCTAACCAATATCCCCTTGCTTCCTAGGGGTGAGCTTACTCAACAGTCTGGCCCAATGCCCAACATTAAGTTCTTAAGAGCCTTACAAAAGGCAAGCTGGGTTGGCAGACTGGTTCATAAAGCAATCAAGACCCTGAAATTTTGTGACAGATAATTCTGTAGGCAATTCCGCAGCTTGGGGATCATGTGCACCTCCCCCATGCCACAATGGATGAGCTGGCTTGGCTGTAGATATGACAATACCCAACATATCACATCATGGCTTGCCATTATGTGTGAATCAGGATTCATGGTGAACCTGGAAACTATCATTTGCAAAGGGGGAGCCAACTTAGGATGGCATGAACACAATTGTCTCTTATCAATTTCAACCACACTTTATTGTGCATCTGTTCATATTTACATTTCACCCTTCTTCTGAACAGCCCTTTGTCCTTGAAACAATATTATAACATGAATCTGAAACATATTGGCTGAACCAATAATGGCCAGGGATCTCTCTCTCTCTTATTTGTATACCTGCCGAACTCGTAAAATGTAACACTACATAGCTAACATTGGATTCAAAATAAAAGATAAGCAATAAACATAAAAGCACTATGACAACATGGTATAAAACCACACAAACAGAAGTAAAAAACACAGCATGTTCACAAATTTAAATCAATTTTCCAGACAGGCTCATTCAACACCCTAATCCAGCGCTCAGGAAAAAACAAAATTTTAAAGCCTTATGGAAGGCCAGCGCCATCCAAATCATCGTAACAAAGCAGGATAAGAACCATGATCTCAGTAGGTGGCAGCATCAGGCTGATATATCCTGGTTTGGAAACTAAGTAGGGTCAATACTTAGAAAAGAAACCAATAAGGAATTCTAGGGCTGTAGGCTAGACTGTGTGTGTGTGTGTGTGTATGTACGTGTACGCCTTTGTATGTGTATGCAGTTGACTTCTGCGACTGCCTGGACAAGTCCTTGCAGTTGTTTTGGTAAGTTTTTTTGGAAGTGGTTTGCCATTGCCTCCTTCCTAAGGCTGAGAGAGAGTGACTGGCCCAAGGTCACCAGCTGGCTTTGTGCCTAAGGCAGGACTAGAACTCACAGTCTCCCGGTTTCTAGCTTGACGCCTTAACCACTACACTACACTGGTTCTTGTGGACTAGGCTGGGAAGTTAAAAAATAATCCCAGAAGAAAACAATGGAAAACCATTTCTATAGTGTTGCTGAAAAAACCTACATGGATGCATTCACACTGTTACCAAGAGCTCAACCTGAAAAAGCTTAATTTGAGCTCAACTTGGAGACTTCTTGACCTCAGCTTCAACAGTATGCTAGCTGATTGTTAATGTTAAAAATGATGATAATAAAAATGATGAAAATAATAATAAAAATGTTAGAATTAGTTTCAAAAAGAATTCAAAACCACAGTATACAGTATATGGACTATGGCTTCAAGAACCAGGTTAGGATATACAATAATTTCCCCAGTAGTGACATACAGATAGATCATGACTAAAATAAATAAGGGAAGTTGCTATTTAAAGGGGACAGAGGGACATGGAAGGAGATTTCTTAACTGAAGCTGCTTGCACAGAGGTGGAGTTACATCTAGCCATATTCTGTCTGTATGGCAGAATAAGACAAATTGGACGCTTGGCCAAGTCCTTCATTTAAATATAATCTGCCACATACTTCAAAAATGTATTATTATAAAAGGTCACTTTTGCATCACAAAAGAAGATTAATTATACTGTGGTTTCCCATTTAAATCAATTGTGATGGATTATGTACATTTTTATTCAGGAAAAAAAAAAGAATAGTTTTTACTTTTGGAAAGAATGCCACAACATTTATTTATTTATTTATTTGACTATTTTTAAGAGAGGGAAGAATGGAGAGAAGAAAAGAAAGAAGACTGAAACTGAACATATATCATGAACAATTTAATGGGGATAAAAATCATGGGACTTGAAGGTGAAATTTTAAAGAACGCCTTGAAGAATATTTCAAACGGGTATATACTAGGGATATAAATAATTCAGGCAAATGTTAACATCAAAATCAAATGAAATCCACAAGCATTCATTGTTACCCAATCCTGACTCCAAGGTATATTACTGAAAGTTCTGGGCAAACTGTAGGAATTATGCTGCTTAAGAACCCTTCTGTGGACCATTTATTGACTAGTTAATTTTTCCCATGGTTAATTTCATTGTATGGCATTCCATTTTTGTCCTGTATTTTGGTTGTGCTATTTTTTATTCTTCTAATATTAGGTATCATTGTTCTATATTGCTTATGATTTTGATTTTAAGATGCTTACTGTAGATTTTTTAAAAATAATTTTTATTAAAAGATTTTACAAAGATTTAAAAAACTACAGAAACATAGAAGAAGAAATAGAAAGATTATAAAAGGGTAGAAGAAAAAGTAAATAACAGAAGAGCAAGAAAAAGAAAGATATCTAAAGAAGTGACTTTCAAACTTCTTTGCAATAGTTACAGACTTAATAATTACCATCTCCATATTGCATATCATAGTTCCCTTCTTCCCATAAATAACCTTTTTAATCAATGAATCCTGAAATCAGCAGGCCATTTTTATCCATTTTCGGCAAAGAAGTCTATAAAGGGTTGCTTACTGTAGATGTTTTAATTGGTTGTATGTTTTTATTGGACTGCTGTAAATTGCTGTGATTCTTTATTGATTCAGTGGTATACAAATAGAATAAATAATAATATATTAAATTTATATGCTGCCCAACTCACAACAACTCTGGGCTGCTCACAGTTACTGAAAACATTAAAACAAGACATTAAAAATGACAAGAAGAAGAAGAAGGGTAAAGATGGCAAGATGACAAACAGAGTGGAAACAAAAGAAAACAACTAGGTTAAAAGGAGGCTTAAATAAGTATATCAACAGGAGAAAGGGATAACTAATAAGGCTAATTTGCAAAATCTGTGGAATTTAGCTCATATTAAAGCTCAATGCAGCAATTTCATTCCAGAATGGGGAAATGTTTTTTTCTTCCCTTTTTCTGCAGAGGGAAAAATACAATACTCATCTTTTTTTGCTTGGGGCATCTGGTTGATTCTATAAGCTTCCGAATAATTTCATTAAGGTCTATGAGATTAGCTCAGGCAACTTGAAACTTAAACTTTACAGACTGAAGTAAAAGGATCTAGACTGTTCCATCTACTGCTTTGAATGCTATCCACACCAACACAAAGGTCCAAACCCCTTGAGATGCCCAACCCATCTTTCAGCCTATTTTGCATTTTGTAGCTATGTCTGCTAATCAAGGTAAACTAGGTGAAATTGCTCCACAGCTGGCATGCATAAACAATGAATGTCCATGGCATCTGTCAGTGGGAATAGGCTTCTGATTAAGATACATATTTTAAGAATGAACATCCCTCCTTCACATCAGCCTTAAGCTGTGCAAAATTCTGTTTGTATCACTTTTGTGGATTTATTTCTGCTCAAGGGTTTTTCCTTCCTTCCTTCCTCCCTCCCTCCCTCCTTCCTTTTCTATCCTGCCTTTATTATTTATTTATTTATTTATTTATTTTTATTTATCAAATTTATCCCTGCCCATCTCCTCCCATCGGGGGACTCTGGGCAGTTATTAGGTATAAATTCTAACAAAGGGGCACACCCAAAATATAACCTGCATTTAATTGACCACAGTGATGACCCTTTGGCCTAATCCAACAGGGCTCTAACATTTTTACAGTGCCTAACTCAGCAAAAAAGCAAACACTGCAAAACTGCATGCATTGGTCATTTATGTCACCTTCAAAATAGTAAGAAGTTTCAGATCATTTTTTCAGGGTCCATGTGTGTGGATAAAAAAACAACAAAAATAAACGAGGGGCCATACAATATTGAGTATACTCCGGGAAAGGTCAAGAACCCTCTCTTTGGTCTCAATTACTTAATGACATGCTTTATTGGTTTTCATTACTCTGGCAAAATAGAGAATGAGTCAAAGTCCTTTTAAACTTTATCGCTTAGGTCAGTTGTCCTCATCAGTCTGAAAATACTGCAGACTGTCTGGGACTGTTCTTACACAACCACTGTTTTCAAGGCCCCAAATTTGGTCCCCCAGATCCCATATCCTCTTCCACGGCATGAAGCTGGCTGACCTCTTTGATTGGGCCATATCCTGAAAGTTTGGCTAGCTTTGTCCTGAGAGGTCAAAGTTTACCACCTTCCTTTGACCTCAGCCAACATCAGACGTTCCTGCTAAGCATGAGAAATAGATTCTTAGCACTCTGCTTTACAAAGGTTCTTTTAAGTATCTGGCTTGAGCTGCCTACCTAGTCACAGAAATAAAAAATAGCTCTGAATGGGGAGGATGGAGGAGAACAAGAAAGGTGGAGATGGGGAGTAGCACTCACCATTACAAGAGCAACGCACATTTCGGTAGAATCGAGGACACACAAAACTAATCCGTGCAGTGCTGTAGGTCATCAGGGAATGGGAATCAATAGACAGATTTTGCTCACAATGCTGCTCCTGACAATCCAGTCCAGAGCAATTCTTCTCAAGGATGGCGGTGATGCGAATCACATTTTCCAAGTGTCGCCTTGCATTGGTGAGCTTCTGAATCAAGTAGGCTGGCTTATAGAAGCCCCCGGAGTGCATCTGAACCGCAAACAGCATGTCAAGCTGATTGCTACCTGCCACAGGCTGAATACTGATGATGTGCAAGCTATCTTGCTTTTGGGTGAGGACAGCGTTGCGCAGAGTGCGCCTGAATCCATGCATATGTAGCCCCACAAAATCTTCTGGGGAGACATTCTCAAAACGGATGGTGACTGTATTCTGCAACATCTCTTGCGCTAACTGCTCAACGTGGACTGTCACATCCATGGGTACCTGGAACCGCCCGTCACTGACTGATACATTCAGGACATACTTCCCACTGTCCAAACCTCCAAGGGCAATGATCTTTCCGTCATGGTTGTTAACCTTGAACAAACTTTTCTGTTCTGACTTCAGGCCATAGGTAAGGACGTCATATACATCTTGGTCGGTTGCATGGATCTTTCCGATAACACCTCCTGGAAAGTCATCTTCCATAGTAACAATAAAAATCTCCAGGGGAATGGCTGTTGGCTTGTGGATGCTTTCTTCAATCACCCGGATCTGAATGTAGGTATGGGACACCTGCTGAGGCTTCCCTGAATCCTTTGCCTAATTCAAGAAATGACAAACTGAAGACCCAATGATGCAACACAAACATCACTTTAAATGCTGCCCAATAAGGGAATCTATAAATATCTGGGCCGCTCTTTCTTCAGAAGAATTTCAGAGTCTCCATAGAACAACTCAGATGCCAAATCCACAGCAGAACAAATAAACAAATAAACCCTTCATACATAGCAAAGTACATCTGCAAGTTTCCCCATCATGTTGCCCTTGTCATATAGTACTCAATGAGCACTGAAAAAAAAAACCTCGAGATTTTAAGTACATCCTAAATCTAGTACAGGAAAAGAACTTTTAATCACAGCCGAGTCTGTAGCATTTTAAGCATAGGAGGTCCCAATTCTGTCCTTATGGGAATAAGAAAGGTAAGGTAGAAAACTTAAACTTTCTTCTACCTCTTACCCCACCAGCAGTTTATTTTTTTTCCTTTTAAGATAAAATTGAATGCTATGCCTTCAACAGAATTTACTGCTCAGTGAAACTTATATCCGGATGCATGTGTTCAGGATGGGGCCATTATTCTCCCTATTATATTTGCAACTAAGGTGCATGGGAGGGAAAATAATACTGTATAACCGGATGCCCAGCTTAATAGGAAGCTGACTATCTAGATAAATGTAATTCATGCCAACTGGCTCTCTGTCATCACAAGCCAAGACCTTTTTCCACCTTGTTAGCTGGGATCCTGAGCTGAGCTGAGATGGAACTGAGCATTTCCACAAGTAAAATATACACTCTAGCACTGAAACACTCTTTTTTCACAAACCACTGTGCTTTGTAGTTACTCTTCCCTCCCACACCTGTCTTCTGGAACAAAGAATCAAGATTGGGTTTAGCTGCCTGAACGTCACTTAAAGGTGTCATTGATCATTTTCAGGCTGTGCCTCAGACTATCATAAAAATAATGGGGAAAAATATTTAAGAAAAGCCCTTTAGACTTTCAACAGTGGAAGTGTCTACTGTAGAACGAAAAGAATTTAGTTGAAAGCATACCAGCTTGCTAATGTTGAATTTGAAAGAACTTCACATTTCCAGTTCTTTCTTGGTAAAAATGGAACACCCAGTTATAATAGGTGGCCTGTGCATAATTTGGAGGTAGAGAACAGCTGGGCATCTTCCTCCCCTTCCCCTTCTTTCTTTTGCAAGAGAAAATCTTCTCTTTGTTATCGATTTCCCAAATGGAAAAAGCTGCAGCCAGAGTTTGCAAGCTCCAGAACAGGATATAATTGTTTATGGAGGCAAAATGGATTTGAGTGACGTCTGTATTCTTTACGTACGTAGATCACAGAATGCTCACAGAATTTAAACTTGGATAACAATCAGAATTTTGATTTTTGGCTTATAGAGTAAAACAGTGTTTTTGTGGGGGTTATAGGAAAAAACAATTACAGCCTTAAAATTATCGGCTCCAAAGTTTCACTTCATGCAAAGGACTTTGCTCCTGTTCAGTAAAATTTAGAACATGTTGCAAAATATACTTCTTTCCTTTTAACAAGGAAGATGGTTAAAGATATTGTATGTAAGTGCTCATAGTTACAAGGACAGGAAAAACTCTGGCTGAAGAAAGAAGTTCTACCATTTTTTGCAGGTATGGGCAAATTGTTTGGTACCTGAACGCAGAGCACATATTCAGTGGCAACCAAGCGTTTGAAGATGACAGCAGATCGCAAGATGCCTCGCTGGTCAAGCGTGAACTCTTTCTCTTCATTTCCAGCCAGGATAGAGAAGGTGAAAGGGGGGCCATTGTGCAGAGAATCTTTATCAGTGACCACCAGTTGCAGAATACTGGTTCCCACTGGTTTGTTTTCCTTTGTGCATAAACACATAATGCAGTGTTAAAAAGAGAGAGGGAGAGAAAGTGAGAGATAGAGAGAGAGAGAGAATTTTAATTATATATCTTGGCACATTGCTGAGCAACATGTGAGAATGTGGCATTTTTATAGCAACGTTTCTTTTTTCCTATCTGCCATCTGTTATACAATGTGTACTTGCCTCCCACTTTTGTCCTGCTAGCATAGCCTATAGACTTCTTTAGATGACCACTTAGAGCAAGAATTACAACCCTTAATTAGGGATGCATTTCCATTTCCATCTCCAGTAACCTGTTCTATTTTATAAACACCGCTCTAGGTTATTATTATATTTTATCAGTGAAAAACGGGGGTATCCTTCCTGGTTGTCAGCCTAGTTTCAATCATCTTTGCCAACTTTCTGAAATTGTTTATTCCAGTGTGTATGTCCCTTCTCTGCTATCTACGCCAGTGTTTCCAACCTTAGCTATTTTAAGATGTGTAGACTTCAACTCCCAGCCAGCAGGAGTTCTGGAAGCTGAAGTCCACACATCTTAAAACGGCTAAGGTTGAGAAACACTGATCTATGCTATGCACCATAAAGTGTGAGCAGCTGGTAATGTTGGTAGTACCAAAGTGTTTTATTACTGTTTGAGAATGTATGTGTGAATGTGGATAAAGGAACGAGTAACTCCAGAAGACAGACCTGCACTAATCTGTCCTTCATCACACTTTACCCTACTCTCCATGTGTAAGAAAACTCTGCATTCCAATACAAAGCAACAACACCACCTAAAACAGTGTTTCTTAACCGTGGCAGCTTGAAGACGTGTGGTCTTCAACTCTCAGAATTCCCCAGCCAGCTATGCTGGGAATTCTGGGAGTTGAAGTCCACACGTCTTCAAGCTGCCATGGTTGAGAAACACTGATCTAAAGTGTCTGAGACTTGGAATCCTTGCAGAGGACTCCTAAACAAACAAAAAGTCTCATTCCCATTTATGAACCAGCTTACGGTAACTGTGGCTTGTGGCATACTTGATCTCACTGCTGATAAACTACAGCTGCACTAATGCTTGGAGATGAGTATGAGGGTTGACATAAAAGAAAACAAAAGGCGACAAACTACTTTAGATTACAGTTTGCAAACTGTGTGTCTGGAAGATCATCCTATAGTGTGGGATGGGTTCTTAACTACGGTTAGTCTGAGCCAATTTGGAATAACAGTGAGTAACCCTAGGGTGCTGTTGTAAAGATTACCAAGATTAGATATGTGATATACTCTGAGTAACTGTCCATTTTATGAGGCAGTCCAGACAAGAAGCACATCCAGATGAACTAATTCTACTTTATTATAAAGTTTCATTAACAGAACCTTGCAAGTCTGTAAGTACATTTCTCCCCCGTTGCCTGTACAGCCCAAGAAACTAGGGAGGGTCCTTTCTGAGACATTTGCTACACCTCCATTCCTTCTGTGGGCTCAGCTGCCTCTTATCCGACTGTTTCCCTGGCTGTGGCCCTTCCCCATCTCCCAGCGTCATTCCCACATACCATTACAATAGCCTAAATCACTGTATAATTTAAAATCTGGAATTGATAATGATATCCTACATGATAAGTTTATTCTGTAGAGCAAATCTCTTGGCAGTTAAGATGCACTGATTTAATGGGTCTTACTCCCAAATTAAGTGTGCAGGGAACTGCAGCTACTAAACTGCTACTTAGCACATCTTTTCAGAGCACCCTTTTGTATCACCCTACTACCTTATAGTAGGACCTGGTGTTTAATTATCCCTATAAATAGAAAATGTATTACTCAGGTAATTAAGAAATAACATTCTAATCCTTTCCTTGTAAAGAAACATATGATTCAATGCACTGCAGGCTGATAAATCATCAACCGCAATTGAAACAGTAAGCAAACATCTTTATATCTTAAAGGTCAGAAGGGAAGGCCTTTTGGGATGTTCTGGGTCAACTTACTTGTATCACAGCTGTATAATTGGCAGGTGTAAAGACAGGACTATTATCGTTCACGTCAGAAATGTCAACGTTGACCGTCACTGAAGCTGACAAAGGAGGGCTACCACTGTCTTGGGCCTGCACAACTAATGAATATCCTGAAACCTGCACAAATGTTAAACAAAAACCTTAAATTAGTCTAGAAAAGGTTCCAAATCCCATCCTTCTCTCTCTCTCTTTTTTACAACCAGTATATACAGAAATTGTGGTGAAAATTCTGAAATAGAATGGATTTACCATTTCCGATTCCAGGCGAAGACTCACATTGTTTTTTATTGATGCAACAGCAGCAAACAAACAAACAAACGCATGATAGAAAAAGAGAAGGTCAAGAAAAGAGAAAAAAAATGAAGCTTCTGTCAGCTTGTAAAGGACGGTTTTCTTTAGTAGTGTTTTGGCAGTGGAGGGAAGTTTCAAAAAAAGGCACACAAGAACTCTTACTCTGAATTAGTCTGTACATTTTTCCAGTAGTGGCTCAGAGGCCCTGTGTTGTCCTCACGTTTAACTCCAGTTATTGCCACATTTCTAGGCAGACCATGATGCAGGGTGTATTTTTCAAATAATGACAAAGCACTGCTGAATAGAAAGCAAACAGTCTTGTAACAGTTCACAAATAAGAGGAACTTGGAAGAAGCCAGGAACAAGATGGATTGTTGGATACAGTTTTCCTATCAAATGCTCCTGACACCTTAATTTATCTGGTCTCTGATCTCCATCTTGAGACTGATTATAGTAAAGTAAAGGTTTCCCTTGACGTAAAGTCCAGTCGAATCCGACTCTAGGGGGCGGTGCTCATCTCCGTTTCTAAGCCTTAGAGCCGGCGTTGTCATAGACACTTCCAGGTCATGTGGCCAGCATGACGACACGGAACGCCGTTACCTTCCCGCCGAAGCGGTACCTATTGATCTACTCACATTTGCATGTTTTCGAACTGCTAGGTGAGCAGGAGCTGGGACGAGCAACGGGAGCTCACCCCGCCGCGCGGTTTCGAACCGCCGACCTTCCGATCGACAGCTCAGCGGTTTAACCCGCAGCGCCACCGCGTCCCTATGGGACTGATTATAATATTTGCTTAATAGTTGATGTTTGCTTCATTTCCCCTTCTCTCTCTCTCTCTCTTTCACAGAGGAAGAGTTTTGGACAGTCTAGTAAGGTGAGGATGACGCACCTTTTGAGTAGACCGTTTACTAACATTTGTGGAGCCTTTGGGGGCCCTGCAAATGGACAGGACTGGTGACGAGTGTGGTACCACGGCCCATAAATGCGTGCACATGCCTATTTGCATGCACATCCACTGCTCCATTCTGTTCTCACCCTCACACTATCACACACAGCAGATTGTTGGGGGGAAAGACTCAAATCTTCCACAGTTCTGATCAAGACAGCTGTTTCCCAAAAGAAATTACAACACTGCTTGCTTATTTGCCTTCCATCTTCCCAGACATGCAGTTGTGATGCTTGCAAGAACATGGTTTTATCAACTAGATGATCAGTTACGCAGCAGGAAAAACTGGAACACTGCAAGCCACGTAGAGATTGTCTGATTGCCCAAAAGTTATAGTTCAAAGAACATCCTCAATAAGCAGAAGAAGTATAATCTGCTTTCTTCCTTTTGGATTCTACCATAGAAATTCATATACAGATGAAATCCTCTACTGGGTGAAAGAGAATTTGATGCCCTCAAGAAGTTTTGGGTTCATCTCCCATCATCTTCAACCTTTATAGGCAAAGGTTGTGGCGACCAGAGTGCTCAACATTCAAGGGCACCAGGTGGTCTAATACAAGATTCTGTGCTACATTATCTGGTTTTTGTGTACTGGCATTTCTGTATTTTCTGCTGCAATGTGACTCAAATGCTTTTTCATTTTTAACAAAGGAATCCATAAACATAATGGCTCCAGTCCATTAAAATTACTCCATGAGATGATGCAAGCAAGCTGCACATAATGGAGTGCTTAAAAATATAAACATTAAGCATCTTACATAAGAAATTCAATATCAGCCATTATAGTCTAAAGAAGTATCTATGCACAAAAAATGCTTTTAAACCTTCAGTTATCAAATATAGACTTAGGCAGCACAATCAATTATATTACAAGAATGGATTCCAAAATTCGTTTCTCAAAACCACACCATGGCTCCAGTGCTCCCTGTGATAGCAGGAGGCTTAAGCCAACCTTGTGAACAACTGTGCCCAAGAAGTCTCTCATACCAATAGAGTGCTTGGTTTCCTAGATTTAAAATATATAAACATTCAGAGAAAATGCAAGGTTCTTAAAGGATTTGCAGAAGTAAGATGGTAAGTGTACTATTTAAAAAAAACCTTCTATCTAATGATGCTAATTAGATGGATAGACTGCCAGTCTGGTGTAGTGGTTTAAGGCATCAGGCTAGAAACCGGGAGACTGTGAGTTCTAGTCCTGCCTTAGGCACAAAGCCAGCTGGGTGACCTTGAGCCAGTCACTCTCTTTCAACCCTAGGAAGGAGGCAATGGCAAATCACTTCTGAAAAAACTTGCCAAGAAAACTTCACGGACTTGTCCAGGCAGCTGGCAGGAGTCAACAATGACTCGAAGGGACCAAAAAAAAAAAAAAAGGATGGATAATGACTGTAAGATCCTTGTATACATAAATCTGTGTGAAGACCTTCACTCTGATGTTCGAGCTATTGGGCAAGAAGCGCTCAGACTTCTTGCCTGAGAAGACATTAAGAAGATAATCTAGAGAAAGACATTAATGCATTATAATGCTATCTTTGTTTGGAAGCTACCCACTGGCTTCAGTTTGGATAAAAGCATGTTTGCTTCAACCCTGCATTATTCTCTGTCATGTGGTGTTATTCCAATGGTGTTCACAGTTACTGCAGGTAGCAGCCAGAGAAGTGAGGGGTGCTGAGAATAGTGAAATACACACTTGATGAGATTACTTTTGCCAAATATATATTACTGGCAAATGGGGGGAAGCAATGTGGGTGGAGTACAGGATGATGGGCCAGACCCATTTTTTAAGGCAAAAATATGCTCTGGAGCATGCAGGGGTGTGAACATACCACTTGCCTATGTCACCTTAAACCACCTTAACTCCTGGGATCTCACACTGCTGTTCTGTACAACCCTAGTATTGGTTGTCATTTGAAGCTACATTCTTAGGTGTGTGTGATTAGGGTATAAAACATCTCAAGGTTTCATTCAGAACATTCAGACTTATGTGCTGGTGGTTTTGCTGACATCCCACTTAATTCCAATGTAACTGCCTAATTCTTCCTCAAGATTTTTCCCATAGTCCACAGATGGCAACAGATCCACCCACCCTCTGCTTTGCCTGCATTCTGCTGGCAAACTATTTATAATGGTGATTCAAATATTGATAGCTCTAGCCTGCTGTGATATTAATATGGGAAGTATGTTTTCTTTCGCATTAAGCAGCCTGGAGGCAAATAGAGTATTTTTTTTCCAAGTGGAGATATTTTTCTTCTTTCAAGAAAACACAGCACCTGGCTGACCTTGGCTGATCTCAGAAATGTTAAACAGGGCTGGCCTGGATTAGTACATGGACAACCAGGAAATGCCAGGACTGCAGAGTGGATTGGGAAATCAATCATCATCATCATCATCATCATCATCATCATCATCATCCCAGAAGAACCACTTTTATGTTGTTCTAAAGAAAATTACGTCGATGTGTGCATGTGGCCTTCAGGAGTCAAACTTCTATGAGAATGAAGCTTTACTTTCCCATGCAAGATTTGTTTCTGTGAAAAAAGTGGGGTCACTTTCTGATGGTTTTAGTTTGGTTTTCCACATCATGATAGCTGTCAGGATGGAGCAATTCAGAAGCAACAGTTAATGGCATCTGGATGCCTTACCTGAGCACGGGTTAAATAGTAAGGGAGAAGTAGAGCTTAGACACCTGTATAGATTAGAAACGTGTAGCTTAGGGCACTGGAGAGCAAGGAAAGGGGGGAGAAGGCATGCATTCCATTCCAGCCGTTAGAGAGATGTTTAGATGAAAGGGTATTTCAAGGTCGAATGCCTGGCATGTTTTGGAACGAGGGAAAAGGGCGGTGAGAGGCTGAAATCGAAAGGGAATGTTACCAGATAGTAAATTACAGTAGAAGGGAGGGGGGAAGTAGGAGAGCAACTGAAATGCTTTTAGGAGAAGCTTTAGGTGCCAAAAATCATTCGCAGCTTTGAAAGAGCTTGGAACCAGATCCTAATAAAGAACTTTCCATATATCCTATATGGCGTGTATTGAGAGTTACTGCTGTTAGGGTTTCAAGGGCCAAGAACCTCACAAAAGCATTGTGTGGTTGGAAGACTTGCTCTTTAAGGAGACTTATATGGCCTGATTAACAATGCAGAAGAATGAGGGGATGAACTGGACTTTATGCAGAGATAAATTCCATTTTGGCACAATAGTACTGCATTTGTGTTAACTGTATGCCAATGTCTATTACATTAGGACCGTCAGATTAGGGCTGGAAACATCTGAACGCCACTAAATTGCAGGAGATAGTTTTCATTACCTCTTGACCACCACCTAGTGGCAATCTGGTGTTTTGCAGCTAGATCAGATTGCTGTCTTTGACACAGAGGTCAGTTTGCATAATCATGGTCTTCCTCTAACACAGCCATTTAGGAGAAACCTGGAACATTTTGATCTTTTTAAACTTCCTGCCTGAACTCAGACAAACTGCAGTGTTAACAGTGGTTCAGAGTGGAGCTGTAAAACTTATTTTGGCTAACTCATTTTCTTGAATCATCTGGGGGTGGTGGCATGCAGGTGGCAAGTGAAGGTGATGGCAGCTGTAGGTGGGACCTAAATTGTAATTGCGCAGGGTTTCCTCTTTCATCTGTCCTCCTTTTTCTCTAACTTTGCCACATCTCTCTCTTGCTTGCTCCCTAGGAATGGGCTGCCAAATTGAGGAACAGACTCATGCTTTGAAGTATGAATGAGTAGCTTTTAAAGAGCATTTAGAATGAGGCCAAAGGGGCAAATGAATGTTTATTCCTGGTTTACAGTGCTGGCTTGTTTTCCTAAACTTAGGAACAAACATTCTTTTTGTAGTTAAAGTTGTACTTTTAAAAATATTATGACTGGATGACCAAGGACTGCAGCGAATGGGATAACAACATAATAGTATCAGCAGAGGGATAAAGGTGAAATTTTTAATTCATACAGTTGGCCTTATTGGTTGTTGTTTGGAGTGGGACTGTGACTTTCATAAGGATGCTAAACCAACACTAGGCTTAATGTATCAGTTTCCATTGTTTCCTGCTGAGCAATTAGCAACAAACCACATTCATCAATGTTCCGTGTTATGCTCCTGATATTCAGTGGCGCATTCTGGCAGGTTTTGCCCCTGCCTTAAACCACATTTACTTCATAAATAATTCAAAGGAGAAGGAAAAACTTCCCATGTCTGACTTGAAGCTGCAATAGAGGAAAGAAGAGTCAGAGGTATCTGGGATTGTTCCCATAGCAATAAATTGTAGTTCAGTGCTATTCCCCCAAATAGCCTGCTCTTCTGTTCATTCTGGAGTTTAAGAGTCTTGTCATATCCCTGGGTTCAGCACCTAACAAAGACTCAGGTGATGAACTCCAGGTTACTACAGTATCCATTATGATGATTTTATGGTTTGAGGATTTGTCTTCCAAAATCTTTGTTTCAGACTCTTTCTGCAACTTCCCAGCTATGCAGGAGTCTCAAATGTCAGAAAGGGTAATGATCCCTTTCAGTCCAAAATCAGCAGTAAGCAGGACTGGAGCTAAGGAATCACTGGTTCTTCAGCTTTATTAGTCTTCGTATGAGCTCAGCTGAGTGATGAAAGGCAAGTTGTTCATGTTGAGTTGAGAGTTAACCAAGCCTGTATTTCCCTACACTGAGCTCTCCAAGGTCCTGATTATGTTTTGTCCCACCAGCCTCACCCATTCCCTGTATTTATCCTCAGCAGGTTTCCTTGAGGTCCTCAGCCAGCCCTGTATATAAATTAATTCATTCACAAAGCAAACATAAAGCACACAATAATCAGGGGCACAGAAACTCAAAAAATAGTGGAAATGGGTTATGTCAGTAGAACTTGCACTCCCAGAATATTTTAAATCACGTGTTTATATCTTAGATCTATGTTCCACCTATTCTTCAGAAGCTCAAGATAGCTTACATATCCTCACAAAATCACTGTGAGGAAGATTGGACCAAGAGAGATTGGCCTAAAGTCACCCAGTGATTTTCTGTGGTTGATGGTGGACCTGAACCTGGGTCTTCTCAGTTCTGGTTCAACACCTACACCACTATATCACATGAGCTTTACTAATTCTTGAGAAAACACATCACAGAAAGCTACATGTTTCTTTTTGCCTCAATCATCTCTTTCCTGCACAAATCTCTCTCTTATCTCATTAGTATTGATTTTTTTGTCAATAGGAACTCCAAGCTTCTACAATCAAGGTTGTCAGAAATGTGGCAAATACTTCAAAATGGGATTAGGATACTGGGAAAGGAGGGTGTTCAATCAGAAATGCAAAAGGAAAATGCCAAAGAATAATCTTGTGAAAACTTTACTGGTGTAACAGAAACTTGTAAGTATTTATCAATTATTAATACTAGCTGCATGAGGAAGGCAATGGAGAAGCAATGAAATAGGATGACCTTACCCGTTCTCGGTCCAATCTCTTTTTAACTTTAATCAGCCCCAAGCCAGGATCAATTGAAAATTCATTATTCTGATCTCCACTGATAATGGAGAAAGAAATCAGTGCATTGGGAGGACTGTCCACATCTTCAGCTATCAACTTTGGAAAGATGAGAAATTAGAAATAGAAGGGAGAACGATGATTAATCAATTGATAAATTCCATGGCATACCAAATCACCACAAATGTACATATAGTTAAATCCTATTACAGGATGTACTTAAAAATACATCAGATTGGCACTTATGGTCTATCAGGATTCCATAGAGATAACTATCTGAAATAGGTAGCATATTTTGTACTTTCCCCTTGGAATGTACAAAAAGAACTACTTTGTCCCATCGGTCTCTCCCGAATAAAGTCCATGATTAACCGCATGCTAGACCAGAAATGTCTGAATGGGAAAACCAATGGGGGAGCTATTTGCAAGTTTAGGAAGTTAATTCAGTCAATTAAATCATCTTGCAATTTAAAGACTTGCTTCATACATCACACTAACCCATGCCTTGCTTCACCATGATTTATAATTGGCTTGATTACACAGCATGCTATGTCAAACTAAACAAACCATATTATGGTTTAGCACAGTAAGTGAATCCGGTTAATGCAACCTGCATTTTAACAAAACTTTGAAAACATACACTGATCCTGTAAAAATTTCCTGATACAAACACATTTAATTTTAACTTTGCTAGTCAAGAATTCTGTCTGTCTGTCCATCTATCTCAGTACTAGATTTCTTTTACACCCCCAATGAAGACCCCTACATTTTTGTCTACATTTCTCCTGATAGTGCTGTCTGCATAATCCCTGCCAAAGAATTACAGGATTTTCAAAGTTATCAATATCTGTTACCACTAAGAAAGTTTAACCTGTAGTCAGTTACAATTAGCCATTTACCCTGGTGACATGGGAATTACAACTCAGAACTCACCATTATTAATGAATCACCAACCGATGAGTCTTCACTGATGACTGCACTATAGACTTCTTGGCTAAATCTTGGTGCGTTATCATTAACATCTGTCACATTTATATTCACTGTTGTCACAGCACTCAATGCTGGGCTGCCCCCATCTTTAGCTTCAATGACAAGGAAGAAATCCTTACAAGTTTCATAGTCCAAAGTTTCAATTACGGATATGGACCCTTGGAGACAGAAGACAGAATATGAACATCATATACATTCCTAAGGTCACAGCCTCTTTTTCGAAAGCAAATATAAGCAACCTCAGTGACTGTAGAAAAACACAAAACAAACAGTGACAACCCAGATAATATAGTAAAGCCACTTCTGATATTTATTTATTAATCAAATGTATCGCCACCCATCTCCCAAAAGGGACTCTGGGCGGTTTACAATAATAATAATAAAAAATTTTTTTTCTTCATGTTGGAAGGAGCAAAGCCGGTTAAGAATGAAAGAAGAGATCTGTGCTGACACAAAAGTCACTGATTTCCTTTTATTAAAGCACAGCAATATTAGAATTAGAAATACAATTGTCACAGGAACATGATTCTTTAGATGTTACCTGCACTTGATCCATATTTTTTCACTGTAAGGCTAAACAGATGATTATGAGGCTCTGTCTCACCTAACCTATTTTTTTAAAACATTATTTTAGTTGAAAATTAAAAACTGGAAGCTGTCATACTACAAAACACAAGTCTCTACTTTCAGCTTCATTCCGAAGATGCACTCTTGGAAAATAAAAATGGCTGGTATCCAAACCCTAATACAGTTTTAGGAAGTGTCATGTTCACCGTTTCAATGTGCTTGGTACATCGTAACGTTTCGCATGTCATTAGCCTGATACGTGTTTGATCTCTGGAGGGAGGACGGTTCCTGCTCGGGGAATGCTTATCTGTTGGCTGCGGGCTTGGAATGTGTTTGGGTTATCTCATGGGTTCAAGGTTGCTTTCCCAGGCTGGATGGAAGACGGTTACAGGCACCTGGGATTGGGGGTGATGACTCTGCTGGTAGGGGGGTGGGGTTACGTTTGCAGCCGAGGGTTTTTAGTTTGTATTTGGCGCGCTTTCTATCATTCTCAGCTTTCTCTGTATCTGCCTTGATTTCCTAAATAAATCAGATTTCATTTAGCATCCTCTTGTGAGTCTGAGTGCTTGGGGTCGGCAACCATTACAGGAAGGGGCACGTAGAAAAAGACAAAGATAAGCTGAGCTGGCAGACAGCATCCTGGGGAGCTAAACAGTTTAGAATAGAATGATCTCACTAGCGTACTTCTGGTATAGGGATATTTTGTGAACAGGCCACTCCTCTCCCAGCAGACATTGGTGAAAGGATCACCTTCCAAATGTGTTCCCAGTCCCCAAAAGGTTGCCCTATCCCTTATGGCTTAATTTGAAGAACAAAAAAAAAAAAATGCCTCTAAAGAATATCTGGTTCAGCCACCCCACTGTCACCTGTCTCCTTTGGGTATCTTCATATCAACCACTGAAGGTTGGCCTTGATTTCAGACTGTTGGCCAAAAGTCTTATTTCTCCCCAACCATTTGTACTGGGAAGCTTAGATGCAGTTCTTTCCAAAAAGTTACTGTACATTTGTCAGCATGGACAAGAACTGGCATAAAACATCCATCACCACTAGGTTTGTGGATAAGATTTTAAAAAATAATAATAAATTCATCAGATATTTTACATAATTACAGGATTGCTTAGAGTCTTTAGTGCCTACTGCTGATTTGTTGATAGGGAAGCTGTCATTCATTAACACATAATAAATACCTCTTTGGTAATTAAATGTCACCATTTTTAATTGATTTACCTTCTTGCCTTCCTTTAAAATAGAGCTTTAACTTTTGTTTCTGTTCCTACACCAGGGAAGCCTGAATCTGTTCATGCCATTCCAGCTCTCACAAACATTAAAGCTTAAAGAGCCCTTGAGTAGTATTTTAAAATCTCTTCTGACTAAGAAACTAGATTTCAGGATCTGAGAGAAAAGAAAGGGAATAGGGGACAAAAAAAGCCCTGCACAGAAGCATGATTGATGATTAACTCACTGAACCTATCTGTCCTTCTTACTAATAGCAATGGAAGAATATAGAAGGGACCTATTTTTTTTTTTGTTCAGTTGACTTGTCGTCAGTGAGAAGAGCCTTTGCATAAACACAAATGCATACAAATACCATCTTCTGTATGCTGCTTCCCTTGTGATTTCTTTGATACTAGAAGTAGGTTTCCAAATCTGCATGGAATTTGATGGGCACCAACCACAAACAGGATCTTTTCACTGGCAGCACCTTCTTTCCAGAATGCCCTCCTAAGGGTGGATGAATTCCCATCATTGGCACAACTACCTCACTCCATCTTCCATGCTCCAGACCATTCCCCTCAACTGAACTTTCAGACAACGTCTTAGGCCTTCAAACTGATTTGTAGATTTGACAGATCTTCGTGCATATGTACAGATACTTTCATCTTGCCATATCAAATCTTCAGATCAAATTGATCTGATTCTTCAAACCAGTCACTGAAACAAATCTTTGACCCAAATGGACCCAACACTTCTAATTGCAAATTCAACTAATAATTCACAAATCAGAATTGGATCTTGGCTGTTTCTTTCACTCTTAGGTTCTTTACACCATTTTGAAAGCAACAGTAGCACAGCCTATCTTTGTTGTTGTTGTTTATTCGTTTAGTCACTTTCGACTCTTCGTGACTTCATGGACCAGCCCACGCCAGAGCTCCCTGTTCGTCGTCAACACCCCCAGCTCCCCCAGGGACGAGTCCGTCACTCTAGAATATCATCCATCCATCTTGCCCTTGGTCAGCCCCTCTTCCTTTTGCCCTCCACTCTCCCTAGCATCAGCATCTTCTCCAGGGTGTCCTGTCTTCTCATTATGTGGCCAAAGGATTTCAGTTTTGCCTTTCATATCATTCCCTCAAGTGAGCAGTCTGGCTTTATTTCCTGGAGGATGGACTGGTTTGATCTTCTTGCAGTCCAAGGCACTCTCACAATTTTCCTCCAACACCACAGTTCAAAAGCATCGATCTTCCTTCGCTCAGCCTTCCTTATGGTCCAGCTCTCGCAGCCATATGTTATTACGGGGAACACCATTGCTTTAACTATGCGGACTTTTGTTGTCAGTGTGATGTCTCTGCTCTTAACCATTTTATCGAGATTTGTCATTTCTCTTCTCCCAAGGATTAAGCGTCTTCTGATTTCCTGACTGCAGTCAGCATCTGCAGTAATCTTCGCACCTAGAAATACAAAGTCTTTCACTGCTTCTACATTTTCTCCCTCTATTTGCCAGTGATCAATCAAGCTGGTTGCCATAATCTTGGTTTTTTTGAGGTTTAGCTGCAAGCCAGCTTTTGCACTTTCTTCTTTCACCTACAGCCTATCTTACCCTCCTTAAATCTTAAAGAGTTTGGGCAGCTACCACCCAGTTGCAAATATCCCTTTCTTGGACAAGGCATTAGAAAGGAAATGCATATTTAACTACAAATATTCTTGGGAAGACTCAGCTTATCCATTTTAGTGTTGCTTCAGTCCTGCACACCGCATAGAAACAGCCTTGGCGGTACCTCATGACAAGCTGATTAGCAAGCTACCTGAGTGTGGGATGAATGGTGTGAGAATTAAATGGGTGCATAGGTGGCTTGAAAATTTCACTCAAAGAGTACTCATCACTGGTTGCTCTTCAAAACTGGAGAGAAGTATCATGTGCGGTGCTAGAAGGATCCTTCCTGGGTACTCTCATCTTCAAAATTTTCTCTAATAAGTGGATGAAAAGCTACAGGTATTGCTTATCAGATTTTCAGATGACACACAATTGGGTGGGATAGCTAAAACCCAGAAAGTAACAGTACAAGGTTAGAAAAATGGTCTGAAAATAACTGACTAACAGAAATAGATGCCAAGTTCTTCACTTAGGCAATAGAAATCTTATGCAGGGCAGATACCTGGCTTGGAAATGCTATTTTTCTATAGCAAAATCCAACATTTGCTTATTCAGAAGTAAATCCTACAGAGTTCAACGGAGCTTATTCCCAGGTTAATGAAAATTAGGATTGTAGCCATTAAGTTCTATACTGAAGTTTAAGAAGCACAATGGAGATCTTCAGTATTTTTGTAATATTGTTTTGCTGCTTCCGGGTTCATATGAAGAAGCATAAATTAGTACAAAGAAACAAAAGTTAAATATAAGCAGTGATGTAAGCAGTGCAAAAAACCTGTGACTTCTTTCCCAACTATAAAACAAAAGGATTCTTTTAAAACCTGCTTTATAAGCCTGCTTCTTATTTTGGTAGACTTACCTGTTTTAGAATCGATCCGGAATTTTCCTTTTTCATTACCAGACCTGATGAGGTAGGTGATCTCTGCATTTGTACCAATGTCTTTGCTGGTAGCAAAAACAAAAAGAATCTCAGCATTTGGTGAGGTGTCCTCAGGCACTGCAACCAGATAATCTCTTCTCTCAAAGACAGGAGGGTTGTCATTAATGTCCAGAACTGTAATTGTAACGGTGGCAAATGATGACAGGGTCTGTACAATGCTCTGGTCAGAAGCTTTAATGGTGACATTATAGGAAGACTGAAGTTCTCGGTCCAGAGGATGTTCCAAAATGATGATGCCTGAGGACTTGTCGACAGAGAAGAAGCCTTCTGAATAGTCTGCCAGGGAATATACAATCTTTCTATTCACCCCTGAAAAAAAGAAGAGCAAACAGCAGTTCTTCTTAATTCAGTGATGCAGAAAAGGCCACAATGCCAACATGGGACAGCAAATTAATTGCACAAAGTTCAGTGCTATCAGCAGCAGACCCGTGAGATACTTCCTGCTCCATTTCCCATCTGGCCCAACCACCATTAGCTGCTATTTGGAATTGCCATTGTTTCAAAAATGTTGTCCCTGGTAATCATCCTTTTTTTTTTGTCTTGTCTTGTCCCTGGTAATCATCTTGGGAAAGCAGTCTGTGATAATTTGGTCTAGGTCCAATGTGTTAGAACTGCATCTCTGAGACTTTCTAACCCACAGATCTGGAAACTGAAGTCCCAGAATACTGGCAGACTGTGGTGTTGGGAAAGGTTGGTGTACAACAGCAGTGGCAGTTTCTGATGGATGGGGGACTCAGTAGGCAAATGCCTCTTACATGGGTGGAACCAGGAGGTTTTATTTTTTCCTATTTTGGGAGAGGGAGAAGAACTCAGTTTTTTTTCTTTCTCTTAAAAAAATGCACTATCACTACCCTATTTTAAAGCTTACTCAGAATGTTGAGAAGCCTTACCACTGATTTTCAGCAGATATAGTTGGAGAGGGTTTGAAAGAAAATGGGTGCAGAGGACATGTGGGGCTCCTGGGTTACCCAATCCTCCCCCCCCCCCACGGGAAATATCTGCTCACTAAGACAGCCCACTTGAGCTGACTTTGGAATGATAAAGATCTGCACGTTAAAAGTGAAATCAGGGCAATCCTTTATACTACAGCAGGGGATCACTTTAAGCCTAATTAAACCCAAATGCAAAAACTAAGCTCTGCAAATTTCCATTTTGTTGCTTTATCTGTGCAACTTAGCAATGGCAAAGGGAAACAAAGAACAACGCAACACTCTTTTAAAGTCAGTGTTCCCTTTCCTCTGAAGCCAACTGAGAAATAGGAACACGTCTGTTTTCAAGCCAAAACTATTTGCCTGACATCAATCACTCACAAACACAAACTACACATCCTACTTCTAGCTATACTTTGTTAATTCAAAATTTGGTGTACTTTAAAGATAAAGCTTCCTTCAAGCTGAGCCCGGCTTCTGATGATTTCATGGCCATCCACATCTTTTGACATCAGTATGAAAATGATTCAATAGTGCCTTCTTCTGGGAACTTTAAAAAAAAAAATTCCTGGGAGTGTTTCATTTACATACTAATCAGGAAGGGCTAACACATATAACTTGGGAAAATTCAGACAGCCATTAGATGGCAACTAAGAGAGTTAGAGTTATCTGTATCCATTTGCTGCCATCTAGTGGTCATCCAGATTTTGCAGCCCTAAAATTGCTCTAAACCTCACCACCTTTATCAGCTCAGGCAAGATCAAATAGGTTCAGCCATCAAGCTGGGCAATTCTTC
Source organism: Candoia aspera (assembly GCF_035149785.1). Taxonomy (NCBI): domain Eukaryota; kingdom Metazoa; phylum Chordata; class Lepidosauria; order Squamata; family Candoiidae; genus Candoia; species Candoia aspera. The sequence goes on along the minus strand of NC_086157.1, from coordinate 108,905,120 downwards.
TTTGCTATGACAGAAATGTATTGTATAAAATCAATTAACATGGATCAGAATGAAGAATACATTTATTTTCCGCTTGACATGGCAGGAGCACAGTTCCTTCCTTAGTAAGGCCTGGGGAAGGATGCTCTGTTGTCTAGGCATATTCATAAAAAGCAATCATAAGAACAAAATACGAACACTTGTTTAAATTATATTACAAAAGATTAAATGACACTCTCCAAGGAACAGGGATATTTTTTGAAACCCTTTTTGATTTACCCAAAGGCAATGACATGAAACCTTGAAAAAGTCATTAAGAAGAAATGTATTTCAATTATAATTTTACCATTTAGAATCTACATGTCGATACACACAGGATGTATTTCCCAACTTTCTGCAGTTATTAAAGATAAGTAGTATTTAAATTATGATTTTATTATCTGCCTACTTGATTCACTGGTGTTTTAAAGTCCTTACAGATTCAAGCCATTGAATAAATAGCTTGATCATCCATCGTTACTATTATTTATTCCTATTGCATGAATTCCCTCTGGCCCCAGTGTCAGATAAGTTATTAGTGAGTTGTTACATAAATCAGAGTAACAAATAGCTACAATTACTATTCGTGAGTATTTATAAATTTTTATTTTTATATCCCTACTGTAAAGAGAAGATGCTGTGTTTATCTATTTATGAAAATGAACCAACAAACCAGGGCTTTTTTCATTAATTGTAATTCCCCATTTCTTGATTTAAAGAATTGGAACAAATCACTATAAGAGTCCATACTGAATCCGTAAGAATCCATATGAAGTCAGCTTGTCCCAAATCTATTAAACCATAGTTTCTAGTTGGGCATCTATCAATAACTGAAGAATTCATAATTCCTTTACCCCATTGTGAACAAGGGGCCTATGTTTATGCATTTGACTCAAAATATTCATTCAAATCTGTATAATTGTTTCAATCAATCCAATGTATCTGGTTAATGAAAGGTTTCAGACAATCATAATCTGATATTTTGTCCCTCATAATTTACTGATCAGAACATCAAAAAGATCATCAGAACTGTGCAAGCAATGGTATTCCCTCTGAAACTCTGTGGAAGCAAAGCTTGGACTTTGAAGAAGGATAGAAAAAGTATTGATGTTTTTGAAATTTGGTGTTAGAGAAGACCAGAGTTCTCACTCAAGGCACAAATGATTAGCCTCAAATTACCCTACTTTGGACATATTATGTGAAGACCCAGCTCTCTGGAGAAGGCAGTAATGGTGGGAAAGGTGGAAAGAAAAAGAAGAGGACGATCAGCAGCAAGGTGGATGGACTCAGTTATGGCAGCGACAGAGTAACAGCAGCGACAGGGACACTGTTGAAAGACCTGAAAGACCAGGTTAGGGACAGATTGTCATGGAGAAAATTTATGCGTGGTCACTAAGAGTCAACACTGATTTGATGGCACATAATCAATAATTGGTAAGTATATGCATCCTTTTGTCTATCTTTGTCTCTTACATGTATTTTATACCACTCAGCTCAATATGACTCCTGGCTTACCATAAGAAACAGAAACCAAAGTCGATAAAAGAAGTACAGTTAAATACTTACTTAGGGTGCCAGATATGCTTCTGGGGGGTAAGGTGTTCCACAGCATGGAAGCCAAAATAAAGAAGCAGTACCTATAGGGTCCCACCACTTTAAACTCATGTTGGGCCAGGACCTACAGCATTCCCTCCCTACATGTGCCAACAGACAAGGATGATTCCAGCTAGAGGAGATAGTTCCTAATCCTGAAGCCAAGCCATATAAGGTTTTATAGGTCAAAATCAGTGCTTTGAACTGGGCCCAGAAGCCTACTGACAACCCATGCAGCAACTGGAGGACAGGTGTAATACTGACACAGAAGCTCTTACCCACTAACAATTTGACTGTTCTATGTTATACCTATAGCAGCTTCCAAATTGTTTTCAAAGGCAAACGTAGAGTTTGTTACTATTTGTAATTTATGGTAATAAGCACAGGCATTCACAGGCTTCTGCTGCATCACATCATCAGCTCTTCCCCATGATGCACTCCAAAAGCAGAAGGGCTTGTGTTGTGCTGTCTCAGTGCTACCTTTGTGTCACACTGGCACAACACTAGTTTCATGTTGCGCTGTTGCAATGCACAGGCATTCACAGGCTCCTGCTGCATCACAGACTTTCTACTTTTGCATCACACCGTTTCAGTGCAAGTCTTCCTCTTTCATCCGTTGCAGTGGCAACGCGGAAGGCGTTTGTTGTTTCAAGGAGTTTAAGTGACATATTTTGATTTTTCTCCTTCACACGAAGAAGCTTAGAGTTTATTTTGAGTTATATTAATGTGTAGCTGGCTTGTTTGTTATTTCTGTTTGAAATAGCGGGGAGAAGAGAAAACCCCCAGATTGTTTTTGTTAAGCACTAGTTTATCTGTTCAGCTTCCCAGGCTCTTGGATTATGTCATAAGCAGGTGCTCCAGACTCTGGGAACTACCCAGTCAGGGTCAGATGCTGCAGCCTCAGTACCATGGAAACAGGGTCACCAGGTTCACCGGGTTTTAGGGCCAGACTTTGATAAAAACCTGAGGATTGTCTTTTGAGTTTGGGAGCTTCTGCACAGACCTGAGCACTGGGTGCTGTGGAAATTGAGCCACCCTGGGGTATCTCCACTGTCCTTATTAAGGGGCTCCTGACAGCCTATGGGAGATTGGTTTAAACTTGCTTGGTATGTTATGATTTTTCTTTCTTTATATTATGCTGTGTATGCTTCTGTTTAATCTGCCTAAACTATGTTTCTGTTTAACTCTGTTTGCTTAAGTTAATAATGAAGCTTAAAATCTCTTTATCTACTTGTGTGCTTATTGTCTCTGGATCTAAAATAACCCATTGTCTGAACAGCTGATCCCTGAACACTTGGCAGAACATCTGTGCACTGATATAAGACTGAGAGGTTTGACCTCCCCTGCACTTCTAGAGCTTCCTGGTGGGTGCTACAACTGATGCACCAGCTCAACCAAGCAACTGAAAATGTGAGATGCAAGTCCAGGAGGACCCTCAAATTGAGAACCTGCTCCTTCAAAGGAAGAGCGACCCCATCTAGAGCCAACATCGGTATCGTCTCAGAGCTAGAATTTATTGTCCCATTTGAAAGAGAAAGGGAGTCCAGAATGATGATCTACTTTACTATATAATTACATAATCTTGTACCCACAGAAAATGATAGGGTGAGGCTATAATTCCAAATGCAAGGTATGTTGTCCACCCCTTGCAGATTATGACAGCTTTTATGGTCGTTTCCTCAGTGGTATATTGTGTCATTATTTGCTGCTTTACTTAATGAATATGCCTTCATTTCCCCCAGTGTACAACTAAAAAGCCTAAGAAGAGGGAGAAAATAAATGAAATGTCCGTAATCAGACTTATCTTCCCCATAAGGACAGCTACTTCCACAACAAGCTCTATTTGGGAAACATTATCCACTGGAAATGATGGTTCCTTGAAAACACCTATTATTTTCTTTGACTTGTTTTATTTATACGCTTCAAATTCCTTAGTTCATGCTGCACTGCAATGGCAGATCTGGCGAGCTGATTATGATGTTGGACTAGAAGCAGGGAGAACATGATTCAGTTCTACCCTCCGCCATGGAAGCTACTGGATAGACTTTGTCCAAGTCACTATTTGTTAGCATCTCCTGCCTTTTGATGTTGGAGGACTATAACTTCCATACCTTGGGGCCAGAGTTTGGGGAAGTCCAGGCAACCAGCTCTGATCAATCACTGTAATAATGTTTGTACTACTTATGACAATCATGGGTTTGTCCCAGATAATTTCTGGCCCAAAACATAGGCAATCACCCACTACATTGCATTTGTGCTGCTGTGGGATCTGGATACAGAGAGGATGTCCATCATCCCTTTCTTGTGGTCAGATCGTGCCTTGGTCCAGATGAAACTGAATACCACCCAGCACTTCTGTAGGGTGAGTAGTCCCATTGAGATAGTGTACCTCAGGTGCCTAATGGATCTAAATGGTTTCCACCAGGCACTTGGGAAGTTTCTTGGAAATCTGGCAGGAAATTCCATCAAATGCTAGTGAGCTACTGGCAACAGGCAAAACCTGGGCAGTTGATGAGATTCTCCATGAGGACCTCTCTTGGTTGGCTGATCCTAGTTAGTTACTTGGTTTACCAAGGACCTTTAAGAGTTGAAGTGGCAAAAGTAGTGCCACCAGTGGAGGAAAATGAAGTGTTCAAGTCTATAGCATGGCACGTTCTCCTCTCATTGTGTTGGCAGGCATGGGTAATTCCCTTTCAGGGAGGATCTAGCATCAATGCTTCCCACCTGACCATTGTGATCAATTTGCAGAGCATCTTACTAATAAAATCATTCTTTATGGGCAGAATCCATGGGGGTGACTGAAGCAACTTCTGACTGTCATATGTTTTTAACTGATTTCAGATGCTTCTATTTATTTACCATGGATATTTTAGTTTCTACAGGTCTTGTGAACTGTCAGAGTTTTATTTGATTGTGATGGGATATGGAAAGGAGGGAGGGAGGGAGGAAGGGAGGGAGGGAGGAAGGGTTGTATTGTTTGAAAAAAAACAAGCATAAAGTTGAAGGATACCTCCCAGTTTCAGAATTTTCAAACAATCTACCAAGCATTTGGTAAACTACTATGCTAATTAGAAGCCTGTCTCTCAAGTTATGCAAAACTTTTTATCTGGTGGTGCTCCTCAGATTATTCTGTTTTTCTCCTGGAATGGGCTCTTTCTGGAACAGGAAATGTTCGTGGCATTCTGGACTTGATTGGCTTGGAAACGCCCTTGGAGCATTCAGGAAGTGGAACACAGAATTTTGCATAGAGCACCTGCCTTCCTCTTCATTCTGCTCCCCTCCTGCTGTCTTCCCATAAAAATATACCTTTGAAGCAGATATCACTGTGCAAAGTGGCATGCTCGCTCACAAAAGATGAGCACGCATGCAGAGAGGGTTTCATGTCTTCAGTACAGGATTTATAGCTGTATTAACAGACTGCTGAATCAAGAGATCTTTCTTTTAATATTCACATATCAATACTGTCATGTTTTATTCCTAGCATCCTGTGTTTGCATTTGACCTTAATAGCTAACTACAAGTCAAAAGTTAGAAAATGAAATCTGCACTATTCATCATTACTATAAAATCTGCTGACCCTTTGTTTCTCTTTCTCATTGCCATTCTTCCTTATTTCTGACATTAAGTAGCCGCCACAAAAGGAGACAATGGCAGGATGGGAAATGCAGGCAAATCTATGCATCTTATGTGTGCGTTGAAGTTTTGATCTGCATTTGAAAATTCACTGCAAATGCAAACATTTTTAGCAGCACTTCTCTCTTAGTCTGAGCTGAGATGTTAAGTTGAATTTCCACATTTTGTTTTCAAACATCCTAATGAAAGGTAAGATTCCAAGGACAAATCTTATTTTTATTTAGGAAAGGAAGTGGATTCTGCGGCAAATCTGATGAGAATGAACTTGGACATTCTGTTGTGACTGGACCCTGCAATGGGATGAACTCTGGCATCAACTGAATCCTGCCTAGAGTTTGTCTTTTGTTAGCAAAAATCCTCCAGGAGAAAGGTGACCTGCATTTGCCTTACGAAGTTTATGAGATGACCATAAGGCAACTGACAGGTATCTTATCTGAAAGGCTCCCCCAATCACTCCTAATAAAAGCCTCCCCTTGTGCTGCACTGCAACTTTGCACAGTCATATAGGGATTCCAGGTAACGGTGAAAACACATCCCTTGCAACAGTTCTCTGCCTTGAGACCTTGAGTGCAGCTCATCTGTGTTCTAACTTATTCCCGTGGATTTTCTTCTATTTTGGGGGAAAGTCACTATTTAACCAATGAACGTGAGCTGAATATTGCTTTGGGTTTTGGGATCAAATCCAGACTTGAGAACTTTGAGAACTTGAGTTTTTTGTGTTGTTTCTGAGTTTTTTAATTGCCGTTAAAAGAGAATGCATATATTGCAAGAAAAATAAAGGCTTCCGCTTACCAAGTTCTATCTACTTGCTTCTAATTAGTATTCTTTTCAGCATCCTATACTCACCTACATCAGGATCATTGGCTTGAACTCTTGTCAGCAAAGCTTTGGTGGCAGTGTTCTCATAGACACAGGCAGTGTAATGGTTGGAGGAAAACACCGGAGGATTATCATTAACATCTTCCAATATCAGATGGATTTCTGATTGACAGAACCTCCCTCCCCCGTCAGTTGCCCTGGCAATCAGATTGTAGGCAGGGATTTTTTCACGGTCTAATGGAGCTAAGGTTTTGAGCTCCCCTAAAATAAATTAAAGGAAGAAAAAGGAAAACAAGGAAAAGTAAATGCATGTTAATACCTTCATTATTTCATTACCAGCACTATTATTTTGTTTTTACAAGGTAATTTATCTTAAAATGGCTTGGTTCCTGAGACCCGGATAGGAGGGAACTTCCAAAAAATAATTCTCTCTCCTCTCTTACCCTCTATAACACTCTGCTTGCCGTTAACTAGGGACCAAAAAGAATTCTGCCTGGAATTTTATGGGAGAGAATCTGGGAATTTGGCTCTCGGTGGATCCGCAGTGGGCACAAACCAGTGAAATCTGACCTGCATTCAATATCCATTCCACTGTCCATGTACCATTTATGAGGTTATCATTCTTAAGGTCTTCCATTTTTTAAAAAAAATTCAAAAAGGCAAATACTCATAGAAACATGATGTTCTTCACCAAGATCTCCTTTGCAGCACTCCCTGGATCTCTGAATGCCAAGTTATATGCAGCAACTTTAGCTAATCTGCACATTTCTATCACTGATATAACAGGTTGCTGCTGCTAAATTATCTGAATGCCTTTTCACTGCAACCCCTCCTTGTATCTCCTCCTAGACTGTTAAAAAAAGTTTGCATAACATCTGTGATGGAGGAAGGTGTACTGTAATAAGGGAACTGAAGTATCAGGAACCAGGAAAGTGTTAAGTTGCTAAAGGGATGATTGCATAGTGGAAGATTAGACACTCAAGAGAACACTTGGCCACTTCATCATTAAATAAGTGCCAAGGCACCACACTCCAGCTAGAAAAATTCTCTCTTCCTTTCAAGGCAACTTTGCAAGTTACACTTCTTTCGTCAAACTGAAGGAGACCTCATAGAAAAAAAATGAAGAAGCATTTTTTATGCATGGCTCTAATTGATGCATAAAATTTTTTATGCATGGCTCTACAGTTCTGAGACTAGAAGTAACATATAGGCTTCATTCAGGCAGAAGAGTAATCATAGATAGGAGATGCTTTATATTAATAGCTTTTTAGCGTCTGATCCCCCGCCTCCACCCCCCCGCTCTGGTCCCCCTGCACCCACCTTGGACAGACTGGGGGGTGTAGAACCCCCGGAGTGGAGCGGATGGGAGCGGTAGCAGTGGACCGGGTGGTGAGGTGTGGCGAGCTCGGTTGGGCCCTAACAAAAGGGCGGGCCCCAAAGGACTGCGCTGGTGGCGTGGCGGCGGACCAAGCCGGCACTGTGATGGGCAGGGCGGCAGCGGACTGGGCCGGCGGAGCAGCAGCGGACTGGGCTGGGCGGCAGCGGACCGGGCCAGCGGCGCGGCAGAAGACTGGGCTGGCACCGCAATACCACAACACTGCAGTGGCGGACCGGGCCGGCGGTGCAGTGGCAGACTGGGTCAACAACGCGGTGGCGGACCGGGCCAGCAGCGAACTGGGCCAACGGTGCAGTAGTGGACTCTGGGCTGCACCGGAGAAGAAGTGACCGGTTGTTGGCCTTGGGGTAGCAGACCGTGTGGGTGAGGAGTGGGGAGTTAAAAAAAAAAAAAGCTACCCATCCCCCCCAACTACCCCTGAGGCGGCTGGAAGCTGTGAGGGCCCTCCAGAGTGAATGAGAGACTCTCCCCCAGGGTGAGAGACAAGAGGGGGAGTCTGGGAGTGTGTTTGTGTGAAAGGGCACTCACCCCCTGAGAGACAGGGGGTGGGTGAAGAATGAATGAGTGCCCCCTGTTGAGCAGTGAGAGAGTTCAAGGGGGGGCATAGTGAATGGAGGAGTGAGGGTTGGGCTCTGACGGCGCCGAGAGCGGAAGATGGTGCGCCGGAGGGCCTACCATCACCCTGTGGGAGATTGACTGTAAGGTTGTATGAATGGAAGGAGGGAGCCCTACTTAGAGCCAGAGACTCCCAAGGTCCCGGAGTGGGGGATAATGGATGAGGAGTCACTGGGGGCAACATGGCGGGGCTCATTATTGAGGTGGTGACGGGTAGGGAACGTTATGGTGGGACCCGGAGGGCGGGCCATCTTTGGGGAAGACGCCCCCGGTGTTTGTTACTGGTGGCGTGTTCTGGCCCTCTGCGCTCAGACCCAGGCCCTGGTCAGCAGATTGATAGGGGCCCTGGTTTCTGGCTGCTGCTTCTTAATGCCAGGTCAGTTAATAACAAGGCCCCCCTCATATGTGACTTGATCACTGAGGAGGGGGCAGACCTGACATGTATTACTGAGACCTGGCTGGGCGCGGAAGGGGAGGTGCCCCTTTCAGAAATGTGCCCAGCTGGGTTTATGGTATGGCACCAGCCGAGATCCCAGGGCAGGGGAGGAGGGGTGGCTGTTGTCATCCAAGAGCCTCTTGTGGCCTTCAGGGGCCCTGCTCCACAAGTGGCTGGTTGTGAGACCCTGTTCTTCAAGTTGGGTTCCCGAGAACAGTTGGGATTGTTGCTGCTATACCAACCTCCCTGCTGCATGGCAACCTCCCTGCCTGAGCTGCTTGAGGCCGTCTTGGGGCTGGTGGTGGAGTTCCCCAGGCTTCTGGTTCTGGGGGACTTCAATCTGCCATCCCTGGGGTGTGCCTCAGAGGCAGCTCGGGAGTTCATGGCTACCATGGCAGCCATGGGCCTGTTCCAGATAATTCGGGACCCAGCTCGAGACAATGGTCACACCCCAGACTTGGTTTTCTTGTCAGAGCAGTGGCAATGTGATCTGAGGGGAGAGATAGATCTGTCCCCATTGTCATGGACAGACCATACCCTGGTGGCCCTGAGATTCTCTTATGCCACCCCCCTCTGCAGGGAGGTAGGACCCATTTGATTGGTCCACCCCCGGCGACTGATGGACCCGGTAGGGTTTCAGAGGGAGCTGGGGGTTATACCCAGTGATCTGCTGCACGGTCCAGCGGAGGCCCTAGCTGCAGCCTGGAATAGGGAGGCGGCCGGGGCCTTGGACAGGATTGCGCCTGTGCAGCCTCTCTTGTCTCATCGAACCCGGCACTCCCCGTGGTTTACGGAGGAGCTGAGGGTGCTGAAGAGGGTTAAGAGACGCCTAGAGCACCGCTGGAGGAAGACGAAGACTGAATTCGACCGAACACAGGTAAAAGCCGCCATTAAGGCCTACCTTGTGGCGATAAAAGCGGCGAAACGTCAATATTTCTCCGCTCTTATTGCATCTGCAGAATGCTGCCCGATGGCCCTGTTTAAGATCACTCGATCCCTTTTGGGGAAGGTGGGTTCAGCGACCCACCTACAGGGCCGTGCAGAGGAATTTGCTGAGTATCTGCAGGACAAAATCGCTCGAATCCGCTCCAAGTTGGACTCCAGGCGTGAGGCATGGTCTGGAGAGATACCAGGGGAGCAGGCTTACCCAGTTATCTGGGAGCAGTTTGATCCTGTTGGACCTGAGAAAGTGGACAGGATCCTACGGACAGTAAATGCCACCACATGCCATCTAGACCCGTGTCCCTCCTGCCTAGTAAAAGCAGGCCGGGAGGTCACATGTGGTTAGGTCCATGCGATGGTTAATACATCCTTGGGAGAGGGGGTGTTTACGGCGGCCTTTAAAGAGGCATTGGTACACCCCCTCCTCAAGAAGCCATCGCTGGACCCTACTGTTCTGGACAATTTTCGTCCAGTCTCCCACCTCCCCTTTTTGGGGAAGGTGGTTGAGAAAGTGGTGGCTTTGCAGCTCCAGAGGGTCCTGGAGGAAACGGATTATCTAGACCCTTTTCAGTCAGGTTTCAGGCCCGGTTATGGGATGGAAACGGCATTGGTCGCACTTATGGATGATCTCTGGCGGGAGCGGGATGGACGCAGTGCATCCATCCTTGCTCTCCTTGATCTCTCAGCGGCTTTCGATACCATCGACCATGGTATCCTTTTGGGGCGGCTCAGGGAGTTGGGGGTGGGTAGCATAGTCTTACGCTGGTTCACTCCTTCCTCCAGGACCGATCCCAGTTGGTGTTGATAGGGGAGGAGAGATCGGCCCTGTGGCCCCTTCTTTGTGGAGTGCCACAGGGATCAGTACTCTCCCCTCTCCTTTTTAACATCTACATGAAACCGCTGGGTGAGATCATCCGTCACCACGGGATGAGGTATCATCAGTATGCTGATGATACTCAATTGTATATCTCCATCCCGGGTGAAATAAGTGATGCCGTGACCTCCCTCTCTGAGTGTCTGGGGGCTGTGGGGGCCTGGATGGGGAACAACAGGGTTCAACTGAACCCTGGTAAGACCGAGTGGCTGTGGGTTAATGGTTCTTCTGTATCCGGGACATTAACATCTTTGGTTCTGGATGGGATTGCACTGCCCTAGACAGACCCGGTGTGTAACTTGGGGGTCCTCCTGGACTCACGGCTCCTGCTTGAAGAGCAGGTGGCAGCCGTGGCCAGGAGAGCCTTTATGCAGCTACGTGCTGTGCACCAGTTACGCCCCTTCCTGGTCCAGGAGGCCCTTCAAACAGTCACTCATGCCCTTGTTATCTCTCAGATAGACTATTGCAATGTGCTTTACATGGGGCTACCCTTGAAAAGTATCTGGAAGCTTCAGCTGGTCCAGAATGCAGCTGCGCGAGCTGTTTTTGGTGCCCCCAGAAGGGCACATGAAACACCACTGCTGCGCAAGCTGCATTGGGTACCAGTTTGCTTCCGGGTCCAATTCAAGGTGTTGGTTATTACCTTTAAAGACCTACATGGCATGGGACCAGGTTACCTGAGGGACCGCCTCTTCCCCATTACATCAACCCATCCCACCCGATCGTACAGAGAGGGCATGCTGCAGACCCCGTCTATAAGAGAATTTCATCTGGCGGGGTCCAGGCAATGGGCCTTATCCGCAGTAGTTCCCGCCCTGTGGAACATGCTGCCCCCGGAGGTGAGATTGGCCCCATCGCTCCTGGCCTTTTGGTGGAGTCTGAAGACCTGGTTCTGCTGCCTCGCTTGAGGTGGAGAGGGGAATAGATCTCCATGGGGATGGTTGTTATAGACCACTCCTCCCACACTTGGACTGTTTTAGATCTTTCATCGCTTGGATTTTTATTCTTTATTTTTATTTATAGTATTTTTATTGTATTTTATTATTCTGATGGTTTTAATCATTTGTTGTAAACTGCCCAGAGGCCTCTGACGGGAGGAGATGAGCGGGGATAAATTAGATAAATAGATAGATAGATAGATAGATAGATAGATAAATAAATAAATAGTGGTTAGTCATACCTGTGGCCAATCACACCAGCAAGCAGGTGAGCAACAATTACCACAGTCTCATTTATTGGTTAAGGTGCTGCCTGCCTGGATGTTCTGCCCACCACTAACTAGTTCAGTGTTTCTCAACCTTGGCAACTTGAAGATGTGTGGACTTCAACTCCAAGGATTCCCCAGCTAGTGTGCTGGCTGGTGATTTCTGGGAGTTGAAGTCCACACATCTTCAAGTTGCCACGGTTGAGAAACCCTGAACTGGAGAAAGAAATACAAAATATTCTCAGCACCAAACAGAGAGAGAGACACTTCAAACAGGGAAGGGAAGCGAAAGATGCAACTTAAGCGGGACAAATGCTGGTCTTCTCCATAAGCTCTGTTTTTAGAACTACTAGGCAATCTGCAATTTGGTCAAGGGAAGTAAAATGTTGGAAGCAGCCAGCATATTTTGGCAGCAATGTGAAGGAGGCACCTTGGGACTGAGGGAGAGACATCAGCAGGCTCCCTCAGTAGCTTTAATTTCCACAATAAATAAACAGAGAAATTATCTGTGTAAAAACTCTTCTTCTTCTTTTTCACCATCACCACCACCACCACCACCACCATCATCATCATCATCATCACCACCACCATCATCATCATCTTACCACTTTCGGAGTCCAAAAGAAACTTGCTGTTTCCGGAGCCATATAAAGAATAGCGAATTTCACCATTGGATCCAATGTCTACGTCTTGTGCACCCATTTTAAGGATGATTTTGTTTGGAGGAATGTCCTCAGGAAATATTGCCATATATGTAACCTTAAGACCAAAAAAGAATGGTGAATCACACTGATAATAACATTTCATTATTAAAAATAAATAACACCTATGAAAGAATAAATAACATGGGAGGTCTATTTCCTTCTTCAAATCCTGGAAAATTGAATGCATGGAGTGAGAAGATCTCACTCACCTCATTTCCAAGGTTTGCATATTCAGCAGAAAATAAGACTGGGCATCCAACATAGGCAAGCTGCATGGTCATAAGCTCAGCATTCTCAAATGGAAAGATTCAATCATATGGAAAAACATGGATGGAGACAACGGTATGAACAAAGACGCCTATTCACACCTTCCATGTAATTTAAAGAGCGTAGGGATGGTGTACAAGATTGGTCTCCTCCTTTCATACATTTAGTACTTTTGATTTGAAGATGAGACCATTGATCTGGATATAAAGGGGTGAGAGATAAAGCAGGACAGGATGGGTCAAAGCTAAGTTAAGGGGATGGCACTTCACTGCTTTTGACACCAGTAGTAGTAGAGGTCATCCACCAATTGGGGGTTTGGTATCATCAGTATGATGATGATATCCAATTACCTCTTTCAACTCTGGGCCAGCCATATGCGGCTGTTGAGGTTCTGTCCCAGTGCCTGGAGGCTGGCAAGTTTACTCAGTCCTACCAAGACCAAGTGGTTGTAAGTGTTTGGACTGTCCAAATGGGGATATTCCACCCGTGACCTTGGATGAGGTGGCACTTCCCCATTCAAGGATGGTGCACAATTTAGTGGTCTTCTTGGTCTCGCAGCTCCTGCTTGATGAGCAGGTGGCAGCTGTGGCTAGGAAGGCCTTTGCACAGCTTCATCTGGTATGCCAGCTGCACCCTTTCCTAGATCAGTCAGATCACCCTTTCCTTCAGCCAGTCACTCATGCCCTGGTCATCTCATGGCTTGACTCTTGCAATGTGCTCTACATGGGGCTGTCCCTGAAGACCACCAGAAGCTTCGACTTCAATTTCAGAATGCAGCAGTGCAGGCTATGATGAACATGCTTCAGTAGGCCATGTAACATCTCTGCAAGCTGCACTGGTTGCCAGTTTGCTTCCAGGTGTGTTCAAGGTACTGGTTGTTACCTATGAAGCCCTATATGACATAAGCCCTGGTTACTTGAGGGATTGCCTGTCTCCCATAATATCTGCCTGGCCAATCCAATCTGGCAGAGTTGGCACACTCCGGGTCCCTTAATCAATGCTGTCTATCAGGACCCTGGAATTGTGCACTCTCTGTAGCAATGGCTGCCCCCTGGAATGACCCCCCCCAATTCAAATAGCCCCCACACTGCTGGTATTTCAAAGGGCCCTGAGACCTTTGGCAAGGAAGATTGATGCCCCCTTTTCTTTGTTCCTATCTGGGTTTGTTATCTCTGCCATCTTTGTTCTTTTTGTGTGTGTTGCTTTCTCATTTTTAACAATTTGTAAACTGCCCAGACTCACTGGGAGTCGGGCGGCATATAAATTATTATTATTATTGTTATTGTTATTATTATTGGTACAAGAGTGGGAAGGGAATGGCTGGGAATGACAAAAATTGCAGGTCAGCACTTTGGGAAGTCATCAAATAAGGGAAGACTGGTTTGTGATGGTTCATGGGTTGTGACAGTTTTGCAGTGTGGTAAGCATGTAACAATTTTGGCCCTTAGTAGTTTCAGGGATGGCTTTGAATGTGTCAGTGGAAAGGTGGATGGGCTAAAAAGCCACATCCCTTTTGCTGAGACTCTTTTGAGCCCTTCTGCAATCCTGATTAACTAAACCTCTCCCAACACTAATCTTGCCTTAGGGAAAGGTGAACTTACCACAAAGCTTTGACAGCTCAATAAATCTACCTTCAGAGTTTACTTTGATCCTCATCTCTCTTCTGTATGGAATGTCAGCCTTCATTCTTCATTGCCATCTCACTGCTTATCTTTCCCATGCCATGTACTGTACAGAGCAATTGCTATGGCTCAAAAGCACTGCTCATCACTGGTGTCCCATCCCTCATCCATTTCTAGACTGCACTGGCCATCTTCTGATGGGTTGTCATTGGAAACATGACACACAATACCTCCAACACAATTCTTCAGTTTTATCATTCTATATGTCTGTCTGTCTGACCTATCTTAATGTCCATCAATTAAAAAAGCTGCCAACTAACCTGATCACAGACAGGGCTGTTGTCATTAACATCTGTGACAATCACTTCCACTGCACTCTGTGTTACAAACAGCCCATCAGTGGCTGTAATGTTCAGCAGGTAGACATCCTGTTCTTCTCGATCTAGAGGTTTCTTGACATACACCTTCCATTCATTCTGAACCAGGCCAAGAGCAAACTTCCCTTTGGGGTTTCCTCCTGTGGGGGAAAAACAAATTGCTGCAGGATGGATATTAAGAAGTCCTATAAAGAACTAAATCCTAAAGGTTCCTCAGAATGCCCTCTGCTTAAGCAAAAGAACTAAAACGGATCCTTGTTAGCTTTGTGATCTGTCATGGATTCATAGGAAGTATAACAGGGAACAGACAGGAAGTACAGAGGAAAAGCCCCCACCAAACACTACTGTTGCAGTGTCAAAAGGTAAAGGAATAGGAAGAGAAGTAAAAAGGTATTTTGGGAAAAGGAAGGGCTGGTGGGAAGGCAGCTGGTAATTCAAAATTTGATCTGAAAAAAAGAATCCAAATGCTTTTAAGAACTGTCGTATTTAAAACAAGGTCTAATCTAGATACTTGTTCAAGCATGGCCCAGATATTTCCCATCTTCACTTGTAAAAGTAGCCCTAGGACTTTTGTCTTGTCTTATATTTTATTCTTTTCTGTAAGATCAGAGAAGATGTCATGCGGTACTACCTAAACATGATTAGCAAATTTGGTGTGCTAGGGACTCAATAGGAACTTCTCTGCTAAGCTTCAGTGCTTCTTCTTTCTCCCCTACCTCCCTCTCATGCATGGGTTTTCTTTATAGAGCTATGACTACCATATGATAGCAGAGCTAGCTATCATTTATATATGTGCATGAACTAACCACGATCCACTGAAGCTCATTCTTGCAAACGTGGTGTCACTGTAATTTCAGTTAAGATGACTCACAGGTAACAGAAAGTAGGAGAAAGGAATTCATGTATGAGAAGAAAGAATAAAGATGGTGAAACACATGGTGTGAGATTCTGTAGGATCTTCCAAACTCTGGATCATGAGTTATGTCAACACTATGCCATAATTGAATGATGCGAAATGGCTTCCGTCTTCAATATTCCTTTCTGCAAGTGAACAGTTCTATTTTCTAGATTTCCTTCTCTATATATTTTTCATCATTCAGACATTGCCCTCTAAAGATAGACCAGAGCTGAAATCCTATCTTTGATACAACTACTAAAACAGGAGGCTTGTTCTCTTTTGCAAGCTATCCTCCTGATGCTTCTCAAGCTCCTAGCCAATTTTAAAGAACGTTTCTTCGGTCAGAAAATACAACATGGCAGACTGACAACCTTATTCTAGCCTGCTGAGAACAATTTAGCTAACTATAGTCCACATCCTCCTGCACTCATCTTGACAACATGTTGAGATGCTTGTATTTCCCACACTGAATGCAAATGGCAACTTTCTATGGAAATAACAATCATCTGAGCCAAGTTTGGAGACGATATCCTTGTTTTGCTCCTCTTAAGCGTAATCAGATTCAAACAGTGAACAATCAATAGGCCCCACGTTACAGTGGCACAATTCTCTTCCACTTCAGTCTTGAGGGGATGTGTTACAACCCCCTCACTCTGGTTACCAGGACAATTTCATTAGCTGTTGATTATGCAATCAAGGCAGTGCAGCAGATCCTGTTAATGGAAGCTTTTTTTTCACACTGCCGGTGTTGTTTCTGTATTCATTACAATTCTTGTTTGGTTGTGTGTGAGTGCAGATTTCCAGAGCCTGCCAAACACGCAGAGACACATGATCCTTAAGTAGACCTAACAAGAGGTCGTTTAAAGAGGAGCTTCAAGATAAGGCTGGCAATTAGAGTAAATTTATACAAGAGGAAAAAGCCAGCAAGGAAGAGAAGGGATGAAGCTAATCAGCTTGCTATTACACTAGAAGCATGACTCTGAACACAGTGATATTACTTTTCCACATCATTAAATTGCACGGCGACAAAATCAAGTCAGAATGCTTGTCTTATCATCATCTTCTGCAGGGAAAATAGGACCATTTCAACACTGAGGTATACAAGGAATAAATAGAAAAGAATGATCCTGATCCATATTCATTAATATTTCCAGTATTTATTTATGACTTGGTGTTAAAAGTTACATTTTTCTGTCTGCAACATACAGTAACCGTCTTCAATGGAGATATTCTGGTTTGAGTTTCCCATAGGCATCTCTCAGGGAGCTTGGTCAACCTTTGATCTGGACCACCAACCCCAATGACGGCAGCATCTTTTACTTGCCGTAATGTAAATAATAAGCAGAATTCAACATTGCCCGTGTTAACTAGTTCTGGGCGTAACTGGCCCAACACCTCTGGAGTGTATTGGTTTGGGAAATATTGTTCCAAGTAATCATCTGTTTGTGCAACATGGTTTAAATATCTTAAGGTTAAAAGAAGTGTGTGTTATGTCCGTGCATGGGAATCTGTGACTCAGGCCTTTTGTTTCTCCCAGTCCTATTTATGCCTGATTGCAAATCTAGTTCTCTAATGATTAATTAACTTTTCTGCTAACATATGAAGCAGTACTGGTGTCTTAAACACATTCTAATTATTTCATTTTTCTGTGCATTTTTTTAAAATACAAGAATCTTGACTGCAAATGTTAATACATTTTCCTTTAAAAAAAAATCTACTGGCAATTTTCTTCTTACATTCTGCTTACATTACAACATCCAAGCGTTACTTTAAAAAAAAGCCCAACTTTATCAAAGGCTTTAAAGCTCACAGGATCTGCATTTTTCCCTCTCAAATCTCTCATTCTTGTTTACTTCAAGTTTGAATAATACCCCACACCAAATAGTGCATCTTACAAAAGTTAGACATGTTCGGCTACATAAAAGGAGTGTGCAGATCCCCAAGAAAAATAAACTCTTCAAAACACAGGAGTAAACCACACACAGAAAGTTTAAAAAGTCAAGTTAACTACAGTCCTGAATGTCTGCTGTGAAACTTTCTGTGAGTTCCTACAGATCATAGATTAACAGCATGCTGATTTTTTTCCCCTTGCCATTATGGTGATCATTTCTACCTCTGGTGATCATCTGTGCATCATACATTTGGGGACTTTCCCTTCATGGAGGGTTTTAATGATGTGAAGCATTGCATAGGCAAAGGATTCATATGTGTGATACCTGGGTGCAAGGAAATGCTATGGCAATAAGAACCAATGTCTCAAATATCTTGAATATGTAGGGAAATATGTAATATGCAATAACCTCATATATAATATTCAATAAATAAATGTCAACTGGGAAGACCCAGGTTTGAATCTATGTTCAGACATGAAATTAACCAATGGGGTGCCCTTTAGAACCATCATGGTTTCGCAGCCTAAGCTGTTCCATATACTATATTTGCCAGATCTGTGAAGGACTCAGCAACTGCACACACAGTACACACTAAACATGGTTATTTTTAACCTTGTTTGGCTTCTTTGTGGCTTAGCACATTGTGCCAAACCTACCCATTGGTTAGTTTATAGTTCAGGGTGTTCCAACCCAGAAATTGGGTTGATTCAGAAACCAAACTAAGTAAGCTTTGTGAGCAAAGTGAGACAGTTGTTCAAAGGATCAAAATGGGAGAGAGAGAATGAGGAAGGTTACATTATTATAGGAATGCTTTGGAGAATGGATGGATCATAAACAGAATTTACAACAGTATTAAGTTTTGAGCTGGTCAAACATCTCATGGTGAATGGAGGCTATGAATGTGTAATAGAGAAGGCACTTCCATCTTGCAGGAATCTGACCCGTTATTAATCCCAGTGATGGGAACATGCTGATTTATTGATTCATTAGCATTAAGGATTCCATGGATTTTAGGAACACCTGCTAAAACAGGGAATGAATACACACACAGACACACACACACACACACACAGAGGCAGAAGAGAATGGGAAACTTCTAATGAAATGCTGAAAAGAATGAACACATTCCCCCCGCCCCATATAAGCTCTCCCAAGAGTACAGTAGGCAGTTGTATGATTTTATATTTCTCGCTTGAGATGGATTTTCCACATTTTGTACATAGCCACTGCCTTTCCTTAGAGGTAAATTTAATAGAGTGTTCAGAGGGCACTAAGCACCATTCTCATTAATTATCCCCCCCCCCCTTTAATTCAGTGGTCCACTTACTCAACTCAGACTTTGTTAAGTAAATGGTTCATGCACGATTGTATTTACAGAACAGCCCTTTGAGCCTCAAAATGACAGAATGGCTTTGGCAATGAAAAACCAAACACACAAATTGATCCCAGTGGAATGTGGTAGCTTACACAATGTGCTCATTGTGGGGCGGGCTCTGATCCCAGTGTTTGGCCAGTAGAAAAATCATAGTTTAAAAATCCTCAAAATGCAGGAGTTTTAAATAATGTATGGTTTCTGAACAATTTAGGAAATCAATGTAGTGGTATGCCCATGCAATTATTTTCTAGAATTTATATCTTAATAACTAATATGAAAGCAATGGGCCCATTTTCTGGGCTAAACACATCTTAGCTTTCACCCTGGTCAGCTTTTTCTAAAGCAACTGCAGCTTGGTGACATCTGATACTGCTGCATTAAAGTTGACAGACCAAGGATGAACATCAGCAACAGACTGCTATGTATATATAAAGCTTGACAAAATATAAATGCTTGCTCTACTGTCTTAATTTATTCAAGAGACTTGTTTGCCAGGCTCATATCAGACAGGCCTTAAGTAAACCATGTGAAGCTATTCAACTTCAAACTGATAACATTATTTGTCGCTGTGAATCCCAGTTTTAAAAGGGAGACAAATAGAGGCCCCACTTCCAACCAATGCTAAATGGGTGTGTAACTTCATGGGGAATATGCTAGAAGGAATGAGGCTGTATCTTTTGGTCACCTTTCCGTGACTGCAGGTGCGCTTTTGCCAACAGTGTTCTTCCAAAACATGCCAAATCTTGGGCCTTCAAATGGATTGGAACAGCAATTCCCAGAATTTCCCAACTGGCAGAGTTGTTAAGTACACTAGTTTGGGGATACACAACTGCAGGATGGCACGTTGGAGGATCTGTCTCTGATATTGCACAAATGGGAAAGGTTATCCTTAAACTGATTAAGAAGCATTTCTTGTGCAGCTCAATATGTTTCAGATCCCAGAATATTTTCTGTGCCTTCTGTGCTAAAGGACCTGGGATGCAAAATGAACTAAGGCACACAATAAATGGTTCTCAGGCATCTTCCTTCTCTGCCTCTTGGCGTCTATCCTCTTACACCTAACTTTGATAAATTCACGGAGGACACGTCTGTCAAGGGCTGCTAATCTCAAAGACTCAGTGTTACCTCTGGTTGGGGGAAACCTATCTCCACATGCCAGTTGCAAGGGAACAACTATGGAAGAGGAGTATGTCTCCTTCTGTGGGTAAGCATGCCCAAAGACATCTGGTTGACCATTGCAAGAAACAAACTGCTGGACTAATATGGGACTTGACATGATATTATGTTCCTATGATCAAAGATACAGGTATGGCTATGTGAACAACTCAATTTTCTGTGTCCTTTCTACATGTCATGCAAATGCCATGCACAGTATAATTTTTTTTTTCAAACCAAGGGCCACACCTGGATGAAGACCTTATTTAAAAAAATAGGTCCAGTCACTAATAATAATAATAATAATAATAATAATAATAATAATAATAAATTCAATGTAAAAACATTATGACTGCTCCCTAATATATTGAAGAATGGTCCTCTTCTGTCATCTCCAAAATAGAACAAATCAACAAATGAAGCCTTGAGGGGTAATTTAAAAACCTCTAACTAGCCCAACTATATACAATAGTCCAACAGGATGCATCGCCAAACAAAATAACTGAAATGGGTCAACCCAACAAAGCAATTCATTTAGAAATGGTGATTTAACATTACAATACAATTCAAGAAGAGATTATTTTGGGAAAGAATGTTGGTCTTCCTCTGAGAATGGGGAGGGGAAGCCAGGACCGTTAAAGGAAGAGGTGCAACAAGATTATTAAGTCCTGTGAAAGAGGAACTCAAGACAACTCTGCCTTGATTTTGTTAGGTATAAGTCGTAGTAGAGAGGAACTCTGATGGGCTTTCAAGATTCAGTTATAATACTCTGAAAGCAATAAAGAACATTCCTGAAATCCAGCTGTTCCTCTTTCATGACCATGCCTACCTCAAAGAGCTGACATACAGTATATTTAGAATTATCCTAATATAATTATCCTAATAATTCTAAATATATAGAGTTCCTCTTTTGGGGGAGATAGACGGTGACAAAATTTGATAAATTTGATAAATATATTCAAGGAAGTGAATGACTAATTTGGTGTTTCCACCATGGGATAACCTGGTTTGGGAAACCTGGGTTAACCTTTGGCTAAAGCAGGGTTTCTCAACCAGGGTTCTGTGGCACCCTAGAGTTCTCCGAGAGGTCACTAGGGGTTCCCTGGGAGATCATGACTTATTTAAAAAATTATTTCAAATTCAGGCCACTTCACATTAAAGAGGTAAGTTTCATTCTTTATTTTTCATTTAAGAACACTGTGAATGTATACAGGCCTACCCATGAAACGAATATAATAATTTTGTAACTTCTGGCTTCTGTTTGAGCCTGAATGTGCAGGGGTTCCCCAAGGCCTGAGAAATATTTCAAGGGTTTCTCCAGGGTCGAAAGGTTGAGAAAGGCTGGGCTAAAGTGCTCATGTTGGAGCCTCTGAGATGAAGGATCCACAGTACTTTTGAAGGAGGGACAGAAGAACAGACTTCATATCTTCACACAGAGAAACTGAGCTATGGGTTTCACAGGAACAGCAAGGGGAAAGCTAAGGACATCCAGATGGATGTGCTAAACATGCCCTTTTCAAGCTCTTGGAAGCCTCTGACTGGCTACTACCGGATATGTTATTTATTATCATATTTCATGCATCAACATCAATTTATATCCTGTCTTTCCGATTCTGGCCCTACCCATTATTTCCCTGATTACAGCCACTTTCTGAAAACAACCCTTGGCTTGGTACTTAAGATCACATGCATCCTTCAGCCCAGACATGTTTGCCCATGTCTTTTTTTGCCAGTATTCTCTATTTCTCCTGAAAGGGGAAATATAAAAAAAAACCCTGAACCCTGTAGAAAGAGGTATGGTAATCAGTGAGAGATTATCCTTTTCCAGGCAAAAAGGCCATATAGAGTTGCAAAGAATGTTCTCCCTTCCTGCTACCAGAAAATAAGGCATCTTTTCTTAAGTTGGTCTTAGTGGGTTGAAAAGTAGCATGGAAAGGAGGTGAGTCCCACATCAAGCTAAGCCTCAGATTCTAAATGGCAAGAAAAGGGTTAAGTCCCCTGCTTGTCTCTGCTTGTAAATGCAGATCTGTTCAGCAGACACTACAGACACATGCTGTGAGGTCTCTGGATAATGCGCTTCCTTCCCATAAAAGATACCCTTAATTCTGTGCAATTTGCATGTGCCAGGGTCACATCAGCAGAACAAAAATATACCTTTGGGATGAGCCCAAGATTACGGCCCTGTTTTTTCAAAAGGAAACTGGCCACACCAGACAGCACGTTTCCCCATTTTTTTGCTGGCAGTTCCATGACTGTCTTTCCATCTAAGCTTAAAATCAATTGTTCATCATGTGCAAATGACAGCAAGAACAGTAGAGAGAGAACATTAGAAGCCTGAAAAGATTTTACTTTCACACTGAATAAAGTTCTCCTTTGGGGAAAAAACAAACAAACAAAAGACCTGAATGAATCAATTCCCTTGGAGAAGGCAGTGTTCAATTCCCTTGAACATGCACTGTTCGGAAATCCCTATCTAACCAGCTTTAGCGACTGTAACACAACATAAAATTTGAAATAACAATGAGAGGGGTCGGAGCTTGGAATTTGCTACCCCTCCTCACAATCTGTTTAAATTAGATTTGGCCTCGAATCCTCTGTAAGTTCACTCGGAAGCAAAATCCCGCTAGACTCTATATGACTTCTGATTGCTCCAGGTATCTGGATTGCTGAGAAGCCCCACCACACCATGCATTGTTTATTTTCAAGAGTTGATCAGCCAGTTTGTTCTCAGAAGGGTACACGGATGTTTATTATGTCCTATACATTGTGAATTTGCTAAGAATATGCATGGAGTTTATGCACTTTTTAAAATCACAACTGAGAGTAAATGAGGGCAGCCTTACTATTCTCTAGTAAAAATGTCCTGAGGTCTGCTGCTGTGGTTTTCATCTAAATGCACCACATGACTCAAGCTTGGCATGGATCGGCCTCTGTTTAATGAGGGCAAGCAGATGTTTCAGTGGGATAGCAATGCTTCCACCCATCTTGGAAAGCTGTATGACACAGCCTTTATTATTCTTTGCTTTGGGTGCACAATCACTCCTGTGTTTGGAAACAACATCTTGGGATTAACAAGAAATACACCTTGGACAATTCCTATTTATCTTCTTCCCTGCCATGGAAGTGAATCTACCCCATTTGCTTCAATGGCCAGCTAAAGGACAATCCTGTGCCACTGGAAAAGAGATTGCTGAATGGCACCTGTCATCTTCTCCTTCCCCTTTTTATTAATTCAGTGTGACTGGCAAAGGCCAATTAATTCTCAGGGGACCTAATAATAGCCCATCATCCTTTTTTCAAACAAACTTCAGCAGACAGGCTGGGTGGTTAAACCACCACTTAAACCACCACGGTATCTGGTTTAAGAAGAACTTGGCTGAACATAAAACATAGAACTGGCAGAGATGCCTGGCATCTCCAGGTTTAAAAAGGGACAAGGAATTTTAGGTAGTAAGAGATAGGAAAACTGCTTGACTTTTAGGAACTGCTGATGAAGGAGATTATATTGTGCTTAGTGGAGAGAGGGAGGCAACCTAAGGCTTTGGGATGCCTCTGGTGTCCAAACTACTATTCTGAAGCCCACGGAGCTCCAAGTGTCCTGCTGAATCTAATGACCAACCAAAATTGCCAAGGTATTTACTGATGGGGAGAAGGAAAATACATAAAAATAACAGAGGCTTTAATGCAGGTTAAAAAAAAAAGCAAGAAAATGTCTGAACAAAAGTTTTGACTTGCCTCACATGTTTGAAATGTGTGATATGCCCCCAACTCTACATCATTGCCCCCGAAATATTTTGTCCAACCCCCAGCCATCGAAAGGTTGCTAACCTTGAGACAGACAAACCAGAAGTTCATCACAGACTTCCAGTTTGAAGGCAGAAGGTTGAACGATCAACACCCAACTTTCCCAAGTGTTGTAGGAAAAACTCTTGGTCGAAACCCTGGGAGAATTTATTTATTCAAGGTCACACTGTGATATCTGGGCTGAGCAGGCATTCGCACACAGGTCTTCCAAACCAGGAGTTACACAAGGGTGTGCAAAAACACCTGCATCAAAGACCTGAGTAACAAAGCAATGCATAGGCATAGGCCTCTGGTTGAAGCTGCCATGATGACAAAATGATGCCTTGTGCCTGTGTCTGTAATCTGCATAATTTGCATGATGGCATCATGATGCATCTGATGTTACTCGCTGTCCTTGCCCATATTTCCCAAAGACACACAGTAAACTTGCCTATTTTTGTTGCACGTCTTGGTCTGCAAAAACCTATTGATAGGCAGATACACAAATCTGTCTCTGGACTGCAATCGGCTTGGTGCATCACAAAGTGTACATGTTAAAACTGCAAATATGAAAAGCAGTTGTACAATCATTCCTCAGCACAAGGAGAATGAAGAAAGAAATCTGCCAAGAATGGGACTGTCCACCATTTCTCTGTGGCCACAGTCTTTATAAAAGTCAGCCCACCTTGCAGATCAACTATGATTATTATTTAATCCATACGAAGCGAGCATCCATTCTTTTCCACTGGTAGTTCTGGCCTTTAAGAAATGAGTATTGCACTGATCTTTGCTATCTAGAAATCCAAAGAAGGTTTTAATTAAAATCCACCCTCCCTGACCTCAGCCAATCTTGAAGTACAGATTTCTTCACTGTCTCTGCTTACTGCACAGTGTTACAATCCTGCTTATCAACCATAATGGGTACCAGAGCCCATTACATGGCAGTACAGCATGAACCTAACCAATTAAAAAGCTCCTTACTAATGTTGCATTCTTCCTTTGTTCACTATTTAAGGGTTAAACTGAACAAATACCCTAAGAGAAGAATAGGATTTGTGAATCTGAGCTGTGGTCCCAGGGGTCTTGAGTTTTTAGCCAGCTTGACCCAGAATCTTTACTCTCAGTGGCACTATGGCATCTCCCCTGTTGAAAGAGCTACTAAATTGCACTCTGGGGGATTTGGAGAGCACCAGGACAAACGGCCAGTCGATGGTATTAAGGGAGACGGCAGTCCACACAATATGGCTTGATCTAGCCCTGCAGTGCTTCTCATTCTTAGACCTTTACCTTAATTACCCGGTAAAACCATGCCAGTACACAGTTGCTGCTATCTCTCTTGCTTCCTTCCTGTCTCTGTTTCCTTGTTTGCCACACTACATTTTTCTGCTTTACTTCCTTATACCTGTAACACCAAGGGTGAATTTCTCTCTACCCATTATGTTTTTAAGAGGCTAGAGATGGAGAGAGGTACTTTACTTACAGAACACTCTGGACTTGCGTGTTTTGTCTTACAGGTAATCCTCACTTAATGATGGCGATTGGGACCGGAATTTCTGTTGCTAAGCGATACGGTCATAAAGCGCGATGTCATGGGACTGTGCTGCTCAGTGACAGCAGTTCTGGCAGACCCTGATGACTGTTGTTACACGAGGACCTCATGTGATTGTGGCTTCTGACCTCCTGCCAGCTTTCCCACTGACTTTGCTTGTGGGAAGTCAGCAGGGAAGGTCACAAATCGCAATCTGCTGCGATGGCCAGAAATTTGGGCCAGTTGCTGAGCACCTGGATCGTGATCACGTGACTGCAGAGGTGCTACGATGGCCTGAACTTTGAGGACTGGTCGTAAGTACCACTTATTCAGTGCTGTTGCAAGTTTAAATGGCTGCTGATGGAGTGGTCATTAAACGAGGACCACCTGAAAAATCTGGATCTGCTCATTTCTGCCACCCAACATTCTTCTCAACCAGAGAAACCAGGGCTGGAATGAGGAACCATCTGCAGGCAAAGCTTAAGCTGCCCCAACACACTTTCCTTTTATAACACCTTCTCTGAAAGGAAACTTACCTGTAATATGGTAGCTAATCTGGCGGTTAATGTCAGAGGTATCTTCATCCCAAGTGCTAAGGACAGCCACAACTTCTCCCGGTGGGTCGCTTTCTTTCACAGACCCCCTGTACATCTCATGCTGGAATATGGGAGCATTATCATTGATGTCTGTGACAGTGACAGAGATTAAGGTGGTTGATGAGAGGGACATGGCTTCTCCCAGGTCAGAGGAAACCACAGTGAAGGCAAAAGTGGGATCCTTCTCATGGTCTAAATCCTTCAAGGTGCTGATCCAGCCACTGTTACTGTCAATAGTGAACACCTCAGAGATCCTGTCAACATCCAGTTCTGTTAAGAGAGAATAGGTGACTTGACCGTTGGCCCCAGAATCTGCATCAGTTGCTTTGACTTGTACAAGTTTAGTTCCCATGGGCATTCCCTCCATGATGATAGCTTCATACTTGGTGGCCTCAAAAATAGGCTTGTTGTCATTAATGTCTATAACTTTAATGTCCACATCCACTGTTAACACAATATCCACCTTGTCAAGGTGTAGGGTTGCAGCCACTTTAAAATGAAAGGCTGGATTTGTCTCATGGTCAAGCCTCTTGTCCAGTTTTATAATGCCAGTGTCTTGCTCGATAATAAAAACTCCATCCTTGTTGTTTCCTGTCAATTCACCGTTAACTGTGCTATAGATGACTCCTTGATTAGGTAAAACATGCAGAGCATCAATTGTACTCCCTATTAGGGCATCTTCTGACACTGCAAAGGAATACTGGGGTTGAGAAAACGAAGGCAAGATGGTTTCTGGAGGTAAAACATGTATATATACAGGGATAAGGGAATGCCTCACAGGAATGCCACCATCAACGGCTTTGACAAAAAAGGATAGCACCGTATTTTTCAACTGATTGAAATTCCCCTTGGTTACCATCCATCCATTGTCTGGGTCAATTTCCAGGAGATCCGCAACAGAAACAGAGGCTTCGCTATACAGGGAATAGGCAATCCTGGCATTGGCGCCATCATCAGGATCAAATGCTTGGACCTGGGTGACCAAATGACCTTTCCCAACATCTGCTTTGACACTTGCTCTATATTCCACAGTCATAAACTGTGGGGCATTGTCGTTTTCATCCACCACTATGACTCGGATCGTGCAGAATGTGCTCCTCCCTCCACCATCAAGAGCTCTTAAAAATATAGTGATATCACCTTCTAAAGGGAGTTCCCTATTGAGTTTCTCAGTGGTGATGATCTGCCCTTTGCTATCAATTACAAATCTATCTTTGGCAAAATCATTGATAATTGAGTAACTCAGCTGCCCATATATGCCCGAATCTCCATCTGTTGCTTTTACATGGATTACTCTGGTTCCTGGGACAGCATTTTCTCTGACTTCTGCCACGTAAATGCTTTGAGTGAACACAGGACTATACAAATTAGCTCCAAGAATCTGGATATGGACTTGAGCCGTGCTGGTAAACAAGCCATCAGAAACAGAAACGTTCAAGCTGTACATTGACTCCATCCTCTGCTTCCGATGATTTGATAGCGTGATGATGCCACTCTTGGTATCCATTACAAAACTGGTACGGTCATTTCCAGACAAGATACTATACTCCAATCGATCAAAATCGGAGCTGTCTGCATCAGAAGCCTGGACACATGTCACAAAATGACCCCGAGGAGCTAATTCACTGACGTATGATTCATAAATCAACTGATTAAAAACGGGAGGGTTGTCATTCATATCTGTCACGTAGATGTTAATTAGAACTTCATTGCTTAGAGGTGGGAATCCATTATCAGTGGCCCTTACTTTTAAGCTGCATTGTTGCATCAGTTCATGGTCCAGCAAGCGGGCTGTTAGGATCAGGCCGCTTGTACCGTCAATATGAAAATAATCTGTGCTATTGAAAGTGTCTTGGACTATCTGGTACTGAATGATTTTGTTATTGTCAGAATCTGCATCAGTAGCTATGACCTGCAAGACAGGAGTCCCAATCAAAGAGGCTTCAGATAAGGTGGCATTATAAGCAAAGTGGTCAAAAACTGGAACATTGTCATTGACATCTTTGATTATTAAGTCCACTGTGACTTCAGCTCGGGCACCAGTAAGAGCATCGCTGGCCCTCACCGTCAGCTTGAAAATGGGATTGATTTCATAGTCTAATGGACTGATGACACTAAGGACTCCTGTGTCAAAGTCAATGTTGAACTGATTATAGGGATCACCATCTACGATTATGTAAATGATACCCTGACCTTCTGGGCTGGTAGCATTGATGCTCAGAATTGGGGTGTTCATTTCTATGTCTTCATTTACAGAGGCTGTGTAGAAGGGCTTGTCAAAGATGGGCATGGCTTTATTAACAATCGTAATGGGCAATTCCACAGATGCAGACAGTGATGGGTTGCCTCCATCTTTTGCAATGACAATAATTAAATATTCTATATTAGATAAGTCAGAATTAAAAGGTGCCTTCAATGTGATACTCCCACTGTGACTGTCAATTTCAAAGTGCCCATAGTCCTCCTTCAGTAGGTAAGATACATCACCGTTTGCACCTTTATCTTTATCAATGGCCCTCACTCGGTAAATCAGAGTGCCAGGATCAGCCTCAACTTGAACAGCAGCATAGTACGGAAGTCCGACAAATACCGGGGCATTGTCATTGATGTCTTCAATGAGAACTCGGACAACCACTCTGGCCACCCGCAAATGATCCAGCTCACGACTAGCCTCTACCACCAGTTCATACAATTCCTGTTCTTCTCTGTCAAATGGGAGGCCTACAGTTTGAATAAGACCTAAAGTGGGTTTGATCTTGAATTTGTTCCCTGGATTTAATATGCTATACTTCAAGGGCTCATTAAGACGATTTCCAATTGCATTGACCACTGCTACTTTCGTGACATTGGTGCTGTTCTCCAGGATAGATGTAGAATAATGGCTTTGAATGAAATGAAGACCACTATCCATGGCTTCCTTGACCATTATTGTCACTATAGCACTACTGTAAAATTTCCCATCAGATACTTTCACTATCAGCATATAATGATCTTTGGAAAGGCTGTTGTTTTTTATAGTTAATACCCCAGAAATTGAATCAATGAGAAAATACTCTGTGTTCCCTTCAATCAGGCTGTAAGTCATTTCAGATGGGACTTCTAAATCTGGGTCCACAGCCTTGACTTGAAGAACCTCCACTCCAACGTAAGTTGGTAGAAGCAAGATGGTTTCAAACATTGCCTGAGTGAACACCGGAGGATTGTCATTGACATCCATTACATCAATGGTAACTTCAACAGGACTTTCTGCAGTAAGCTGCGGACTGCCACTATCTCGAACATGAACATGAAAGTAGAAATGTGCGATGGTTTCATGATCCAAATCAGCAATAGTTCTAATTGCACCTGTACTGGAGTCTACTGTAAAATAATTCTTAGCAGTTGACTCAACAATCTGGTAGACAAGAAGGGCATTTTGATTACTATCAGCATCTGTAGCACGTATCACTAGTGGATTGTTTCCTATGCTCCGGACTATACTATTTACAGGTGCAGCCTCACTGATGCTGCCCAAGTATTGAGAAAAAAGAAAAACAGGTGGGTTGTCATTTTCATCAACTACCTGGATGTTTACGGTGGCATTGGATGCCATCCCTGCCATGTTTGTGGCTTGCACTATGAGCTGGTAAGAGGAAGTGCGTTCATAATCAAGAGGCTTTTGGCTAGTGATGACTCCAGAATAAGGGTTGATCGCAAAGGCTCCATCTATGTTGCCATCTTTAATCTCATAGACTAATGTAGACTGGCTGATTGCTGAGACCTGGATAACTGACGTCCCAAAATCAACATTTTCATTTATTTCAGCTTGCCATTCCTTGTGTGTGAATTTTGGGTGGGAGTTGTCTGACATAGTCACAGAGATGCGGACAATGGCAGTAGCTGACAATGGGGGAGAACCTTGATCAGCTGCTTTAACTGAGAGGACGAACTGGCTCATTGTAGCCAGGTCTGGTTCTTTCAGCACGGTGATGATGCCTAGAACTGGTTCAATCCTGAATGTGTTTCCAGTGTTCCCTGAAAGAATAAAGCAGGAAAAAAAATTAAATGTGAAATTTATACACGAGAAATCAAACTATAAGATAGGAAGCTGAGGAACATTCATTGGCCCCCTGCTGATGTCACATTAGGAGTACTATGTGTGTGACCCATAAAACCATACCAATCCTTAAATTTGTAGGCTACCAATTCACAACCTATTTCTTCTCTTTCAATTTTGAGGCTCATTTCTTGGGAATGGGTTTTCATTTGATGAAGGTCATACTTCAAGCATGGTTGTATTATAAAAATCAAGAGTGGGCAAATCTTCAGTGCCCAAGTGCCGTGTGTGTTTGGGTGTGTGTGTGTGTGGTGAGAGAGAGAGAGAAAGTGAGTTGATGATACAAAGTGGAACTGCATAATATGTACAATTAAGATTGGGATTTTTCTTTTCTATATAATTTTGGGGACAGGACCAAGTCCCCCTCCCCTTTAAAAAAAACAAGCAAACTGTGTTCGTTAAACAAAGTTTGGGCTTCATAGTCATAATCGGGCACTGCATACACAATGCTCATCTGACCACAGGGAAAAAACATCAGGGCCCACATAAATAGAGCTCAACATGTCCTCGCTAATCCCAGGTCTAGGTTTTCAGGTACTGTTCTGAGCTCTCTGAAGATCTTGATAAATAAACAGTCACAGATTTTTAAAACCACACTGACATATTCAAATGGAAATTCACTTGTTCAAATAATATTTTTTTTCATAAGTTCCTGCCTAGGACAATTCAGTATAAAATGCCTTCTCTTCTACATGGCTAGTTAAATCTTTAGCTTTCCCACAAAATACACAGGAATCTACACTTCCTGACCCCAACTAGTCATTGAATGTTCTCTCTTTTTTAAGGTTTTGCTAAGGTCAGCCACCCCATCAGGAGAACAGGATGGATGAGCTGATATTATCTCACATAAACATTTGATAATCATTAGGCAAGAAGTCTAAATAATAAATATGCAGAGTTAGAAGGATGAGTACTTGCTGAAGAATATTAGATGAGCTTTCAGAATTGAGACTCAGTATAGGCCTTGTGGAAGGCAAAAGGAAGAGGGGCCGACCAAGGGCAAGATGGATGGATGATATTCTAGAGGTGATGGATTCATCCCTGGGGGAGCTGGGGGTGTTGATGACCGACAGGAAGCTCTGGCGTGGGCTGGTCCATGAAGTCACGAAGAGTCGGAAGCAACTAAACGAATAAACAACAACATAGGCCTATCTGGGAAAGGTGATATACACCAGTGTTTCTCAACCTTGGCAACACAAGATGTATGGACTTCAACTCCCAGAATTCTTTTCATCTCAGAACTGAAGTCCACACATCTCAGAGTTGCTAAAGTTGAGAAACCCTGATATACGCTAACTGGAATAATCTGGGAAACATCCTTAGCTATCTTTCAGAAGGATGGATTGCTCCTAGTTATCACATGCAGTTGAGATTTTTACAATCCTTACTGAATGGTGTCATGTCTTGTTATATTGCCTTATCTGTGGATATTTCCTGTCTATATTGTATTTTGCAATTATACTTTTGCTATGGTTTGCTTAATAAATGCTTTCACTTTTATTTCATTTGTGTGTTTACTGCCTTTGAATCCACCAGCCTTCTGCTCACATTTTAGTACGGCAAAACATATGGTTGTTGCAAGCACAAGTCACAATACACCTTACTGGAGAAGTATAGCATATGCTAAGCTCTTCTAGATTCTCATGTTGTTATAAGGTCACTGGAGACTAATGATGCACATTTATCACCAGATGATAGGATAGATTGGTTTAGGATAGGAAAGGTTAGGATAGGATAATTTTATTGTGTAGGGCTACTACTTGCCATGTGACTCTGGAAGCTAATGGAGAGCTTTAAAAAGCCCCATAGAAATATAACAGAAATAATTAAAAACACATTGTGTTGGAGGTAACTCACACTGAAAACATTAAAAATGGTCTCAAAGTCTTTGTAAAGGCTGCCTAGGTGAGGACCATCTGAATTTTGGGAAAATGTTCTTCTATAGGGCAAGCATGGTGACAGAGTAGGCATACCTCCTGGCCCTGCTTTATTGATGGGGGCTGGGGCATGCCAACCTTAACAGATCTTGTTGGAAGAGCAGAGATAACAGGAGATCACGCTAATGCCAGTTTTTTTTTTAATTTTATCCTGCTTCCTTCCACTTTAAGCACCTAATTTTTCCTCTGATCATCCCACGCAAGACTGAATGCAGCCAACCGAAGACCGCCCATCCTTGCTGTAATCACAGGCTACCTCCACTGACCATGCTTAATTAGATTATCAAGTTAACTTGTTTCCTGGGCTCATTCAAGATGCTTGAACTGTAAAGGACCCAAACCGGTTGAGTTCTTGCTACAAGCTAAGCCACAAAACCCACCCAAGATCAAGAGTAACCAAGCCAGCAGGCTATGCTGATTGATGACTTTCAAAAAAGAGCCTTACCTCCCAACATGCAGTGGCTTGTTGTAGCTTATAAAGGGCATTTTCTTTGTAGAATGATGTAACCCAAGTTGCAAGGTTATTTTATATCTGAGAAGTTTAATAGGACTTACTTTCAAATAAAAGTTCATGGGACTGCTCCCTTACTCTAAACGTATCTGGCTTTCATTAAGGTTAATAAGTCTTTCTTCCAAACAGGTGTGCACAGGATTATATTCTTGGCCTCTGATTCTGCACATCTTTTATATAATGGACTTTAATCTGAAAGCAACTGACCTTTCAAAGTTTATCAGAGGTTTATCAATCAGAGAATAGACACAAAAGTTCTTAAAAATCAGTGAACAGGTGTAACGTACTACAGAAAGGCAAACAAGTCCATTGCTGAATGCAGGAACAACTACTTATTTCTCAAATAAAAAGGATTCTGAGCTGAGATGTGCAGAAAAGTTTGTGCCTGAACTATTTTATGCATAGAACAGCTGATTTTGGGGGGATTTACACAAGCCACTTAAAGAGCTAGTCATTCATATTCATTATGCCATTACTTGATGGCCTAGAACACTTTTGGTTAAAATTCCTGTGGGGAAGCTGGATCTCAGGTGGGTGGCCCTCAACAGCAAAGCTGATACCATTAAAGATGTTTTTTGTGCATGAGCATACATTACTAATGAGCATCACAGACAAATTAGGGAAATCTAAAGGGTACTAGTGCATGTTGCTTTAGATAATCTGCTTCAGAGGTGTATGTGCATTCTGTGCTTGGCTGTTCTGTTGATACTGAGATTCAGGATGCTTTCCATATGCAGTGAGCATCTTCCTCTTCTCAATCAATGGAACAAAGAATGCAGAAGCACAGCTCAACTCAGCAACCCATCCTAACAGTACATTGCTATCTCTTTTCCCTTCCAAATATTCCCTTCTTTGCTTGCTCTGATTTGATTTGGTTTTAGAGTTCTTTCCTCTGGTGTCTGTCAGTCTGTCTTGCATTATCTAGGCTGTCTTGTCTTGTCCCTTTTTGTTCATGGAGACTTGAGTGTCCATTTACAAATACAAGAGACCTTCCTTCCTCCCTTCCTTCCTATTCATACACACACCCACCCTCCACCCATCTCACTATAAAAGCGACTCTGGGCTGTGTTTATGCTGGCTGGCCTGCTAAGTGTGTGTAGTCTCTTAATGCTTTTATGCACTGTTGGTGCAGACCATGATGCACGCTGACGCAAAGGCATATTTCAACTTGCTGGTGTGACCAGTATGTTGCAGTTTTTCTGTCCCTGTGGCATTTCAAACATAGAAAATAGCTTTGCTGAAAAAGGGGTGTTTGACTCGTTATTACTCTTTTGTTCTCTCTGATGCTAAGGATGTAAATGTAATTTACATTTAGGATACAAATACTGACATGCAAGCAGGAAGGCTTTTTTCTGTTTCCCAAGGATATTCCTTCCTTCCTTCCTTCCTTCCTTCCTTCCTTCCTTCCTTCCTTCCTTCCTTCCTTCCTTCCTTCCTTCCCCTCTCTTCCTATAAATCTGCATGCATGTCAATCTTCATGATGATTCATGATTCTTGGCAAGGTTAGGATTATGCATAGACAACATAGATTCAGAAAAGTTTGTTTTAAATCATTTTTAAAATAACTTCCTAATAGGGTGACTGGAATTAATTTACCTTTTATTGCCTCAGTGTCCTCCTGCCCTGGACTGAAAAAAAACGTGTCTTGTGTGAGAGGTCAAGAACACAGAATACAAGTTTTCTATCTCTTTCGGACTAAATACCTATCTTAGGGCAAACAGTCGTACTATCAGCTCAAGGAAACAAGGCTACTAGATCTGGGGTACAAAATCAGATGTCAGCAAAGAGTTAGAAGTTTTTTATTTCCTTTGCTGCTGTCTACTGGTCCAGATTTTTTATGCCCAAGATGCTTCTCCCATGGCACAGACTCTGTAGATGGGGAAGCAGCAAGTTAAATTGTTATTTGTTAAAAATATATCTTCATCTCTAAGAGGGACTGTATGTCATGCGCTGCCTCCCCCTGAATAACAATCAGACACTGGTTTGCGAATCAGGCTCTGGTTTATTGCAGGGCAGGTACAGCGTTGGTAGAAAAAAGCTGAGAGTGACAGGAGCGCGCCGGTGCGGGGTTTAAATACCCCGCGCCGGTCAGCGCCCCCTCGCTCACGGTCACGTCACCCCCCTTTGTCCCATGCGTTGCCCTGCCGGTGGGTGAGGGTTTCCGGGATCGCCCATCATCAGGTTTCCATTCTTCTGCTGATTGCTTTCAGCTGGGCGATCCCCGTTGTATTGCCGCTGATGGTTTGGGTGGCTCCGTGATTCATTTGGCTATTGTTTGTTGGCCGTTAGTCGTTGTAGGTTGATGGCTACTTAACTTGTACCCCTTCACCTATTTCCTTGTCATTGTCATGAGTGCCATTGCGCTGATGACTTTAGCTCAACGGCACTCATGACATACTGCCCCCTTTCCGAATAGTGTTCTCCCTCGGGTTTCTGGGTTTTCCCCGTGGAGCTGTCAAAACGCCACATTTTTTTTTTTTTTTTTTCAAAGTTCCCGCCGGAGTAGTTGTCGCCCCTCCCTTTGCTCCTCCCTCTACCACGTGCCTTCCCAGGGTGTGTCCATGGTGCGCATGCTCGGGTTCTGACCTGGCGTGCGCATGCTCCAACCACACCCTGTTTGTTTGGCTCAGTTCGGCGAGGCGAGAGGCGTGGCTGGTCGGGTGCTTCTCAGCTCCAGGTAGGGCCCTTCTTTTCTTATTTAGAGTGCGTCGCCTTTGTTGTGTCTCCTGGGTGTTGCCCCCAGGTTGCCCTGTTGACTTGCTTGCCACTCCCCCGCGGCCGGGGGGCGGGGGGAGGGTGCTGGCGATCGTTTGTCACCACCCCGTGGGCCCGGGGCGGGGGGAGTGAGTCCCGGGGGGGGGGAAGGTCCACCCAAGTCGCGGGCTTGGGGGGGGCCCTTTCCCTTGGGGCACGGGAGGCGGGGGGAGGCCTGCGGGGGGGGGTTTGGTTTTGCTGACCTTGGTTGCGGTTTGTCGGGGTATGCCCGGTGAAATGCTCTGGTCAGGTCAGGCGCGTTAACGTTGTGCGCCGCCACCCATTCCGGGTGGGGGAAGTGTTTCCACCTGACCAGATAGTGTAGAGTTCCTCGTTGCTTGCGGGAGTCGAGGATGTCCCTTATCTCGAAGTGGTGTTGCCCGTCGATCATAAGTGGTGCGGGCTGTGGCGTGCTTGGGTGCCATCGGGAGGTGGTTGCCGGTTTTAGGAGGCTGGTGTGGAACACCGGGTGGAGCCTCCGGAGGTTGTGTGGCAGGTCCAGGCGTATTGCTACCGGGTTCACTATTTGCGTGACTCGGAACGGCCCGATGTACTTAGGCCCCAGTTTTTTCGAGGGTTGGGTTGACTTTAGGAACTTGGTGGATAGATAGGCCATATCCCCCGCCTGGAACGTCGGTTGTTGGCGCCGGTGCTTGTCGGCCTGCTCTTTGTAAGCAGCCTGTGCCTCCTTCAGCGCCGCCGTGATTACTGGCCATGCTTCCGCGATCTTCCGTCCCCAGTCGCTGGCGTCCACCTGTGGTTCCGGGGGTTGAGGTAGCTCCGGTATGGGGACGAAGTCGCGCCCCGAGACTACTTCGAACGGAGTTTTCCCCGTGCTCGTGTGGACGGCGTTGTTGTATGCGACTTCGGCGAACGGGAGCAGTTCAGCCCAGTCGTCTTGGTGGTAGTTCGTATATGATCGTATAAATTGCTCTAAGGTGGCATTAAGAACCTCAGTGGCTCCGTCCGTCTGCGGATGCCAAGCCGTAGATAGGGCCTGTTGGGTCCCCGTCAGCTTCAGGAAGGCCCGCCAGAATTTGGAGGTGAACTGTGTGCCCCTGTCGGTCACCACACGTGCGGGACATCCGTGTAGCCTGTACACGTGGATGAGGAAGAGTTTGGCTAGTTGTTGTGAGGATGGGACCGACGTGCAGGGGATGAAGTGGGCCTGCTTTGAGAAGTAGTCCTTCACCACCCAAATGGCCGTTTTCTTCTGGCTGGGTGGGAGGTCCACTATAAAATCCATAGAGATTTCCTCCCATGGGCGGGAGGGTTCTGCCACCCGTTGCAATAGCCCCGCGGGTTTGCCTGGTGCCCGTTTGGCCCTAGCGCACGTTGGGCAGGACGCCACGTAGGTTTTTACGTCTCGCCTGAGCGCGGGCCACCAGAATTGGCGCCGTGTTAGGTGTAGGGTCTTGAGGAACCCAAAGTGTCCCGCTTGCTTGGCGTCGTGTGACCTATGCAAGATCGCCTGGCGTTGCGAGTCCGGGACGTAGATTCTGCCTTCCCCCCATGCCAGGTCTTGCGCCATCGTTACCTTGTCGGGGTTCGCCAGGAACCAGGGGTCGGTTTTGAGGGCGGCGGCGAGGTCCGTGCGCATTCCCCCTGGTAGTTGCGGTTGGCTTCTTTCCGTCGCCGGTTGTCCCGCCGTCGGCTGCGCCGTAGCGTCGAGCTGCCTCCGTGCGCCGCTTCGGGTGGTCACGGCCATCCCCAGTTGCGAGGCGGATAGGACCGTCCCAATGGTGTCTGGGGCGGGCTCTTCGTCTTGGGGCAGTCGGGAGAGGGCGTCGGCCAGGAAGTTCTTCTTGCCCGGCATGAACTTCAGCTGGAAATCAAAGCGGCTGAAGAATTGGGCCCATCGGACCTGTTTTGGGCTAAGGCGTCTAGGCGTTCGTAGGGCCTCGAGGTTCCGGTGGTCCGTCCAGACCTCGAATGGTTGGGTGGCTCCCTCGAGTAGGTGTCGCCATGTCTCTAGTGCCGATTTCACCGCGAAGGCTTCTTTCTCCCAGACGTGCCATCGCCTCTCTGTCTCGGAGAACTTCCTTGACAGGTAGGCGCATGGTTTCAGGAGCCCCGTGGAGTCTTTCTGTAGTAGGATGGCTCCCAGGGAGAAGTCTGAGGCGTCGGCTTGGACCACGAACGGCCGTTCTGGGTCCGGGTGCGCGAGGATTGGCTCCGTAGTGAACAGCGCTTTCAGCTTGTCGAATGCGGTCTGGCACGCGGGAGTCCAATTCAGCACTGTGCCTGGGTTCTTGGCGCGTCGGGTGTCCCCCACCCCTTTGGTTTTGAGGAGGTCCGTTAAGGGGAGGGCTATCTCAGCGAACCCCCGGGCGAATGACCTGTAGAAATTCGCGAATCCCAGGAAGCTCTGTAGTTGCCGTCTGTTGCGGGGCCGCTCCCAGTTTAGCACCGCTTCGACTTTTGCGGGGTCCATTTCGATGCCGTCCCCGGAGATTCGATACCCCAAATAGTCTAGGCGCTCTTTGTGAAACTCGCACTTTGTAGGCTTCGCATAGAGCTGCGCCCTTCTGAGCTTGTCGAGGACTTGCCTGACTAAGGTTACGTGTTCCTCGTGTGTTTTTGTGTAAATAAGGACGTCGTCGATGTAGACCAGGACCCCTTTAAACAGATGTTCATGCAGTACCTCATTGATGAGCTGCATGAACACCCCAGGGGCCCCCGCGAGTCCGAAGGGCAGTACCTTGTACTGGAAAGCGCCTAGGGGGCAGTTAAACGCCGTCTTCCATTCGTCCCCCTCCCTGATTCGGATGCGATAGTACGCCTCGCGAAGGTCCAATTTGGAAAAGACTTTGCCCGTGGACAGGTGGGCGAGCATGTCCTTCACCAGGGGTAAGGGATATTTGTTGGACAGGGAAGCCGCGTTTAGGCCCCGGTAGTCGGTACAGAGCCGTAGGGTCCCGTCTTTCTTCTCCCGGAATAAGACGGGGGCTCCGACCGGTGAGCATGCTGGCTCTATGAATCCCCTGTCTAGGTTTTTATCGATGAACTCCCGGAGGGTTGCCATCTCCTTCGGGGTCATCGAATAGATTTTTGGTCGAGGTAAGGGGACGTCGGGCAGTAGGTCGATCCGGCAATCCGTCTTGCGGTGAGGGGGTAGTTGGTCAGCCTCTGCCTCTCCGAAGACCTCGGAGAAGTCGGCGTATTGTTCTGGTAGGTCTGCTGGGTTAGCGGCGTTGTCTTGTGTGGTCGCCTCCGCTCGTCCTACCGTGGGGTTGCTTTTGCCGGCTGGAACTGGTGCTCGATACTCGCCGTCGCCGAATGTGAAGGTGCGGGTCGCCCAGTTGATCCGCGGGTTGTTTTTCGCGAGCCATGGCATCCCCAGGACTGCAATGGGCCGTCCGATGTGCGTGACTACGAACGATGTGCGCTCAGTGTGAGTGCCCATTTGCAGGGTGACCGGCTCGGTTTGTAGCGTGGCTGGTTTCCCTCCCGCTGTAGAGCCGTCCAGCTGGTGGAATGCCAGCGGCGTGGGGAGGGGGAAGCAGCGGAGTTCGAGTTTGGCGACTAGGTCGGGGTGGATGAGGTTTTTTGAGCACCCCGAGTCCACTAGTGCCGCGGCCGTGGTGGCTCCGTTTCCGGTAGAGAGTTGAATTGCTGCCAATATTACGGAGCTTTTGTCGTTTCGTTGGGGTGGTTCGCGTTGCTGTCCCACCGCCTGCCTCGCCACGCGTCTCAGAGCAGGCGGGGAGCATTTCCCGCCGGCTGGTCGGGGTCGGTATTGTCCTCTTCCCCCCAGTAAGCGTCCCAGCTCTCTTTCGGTGTCGCTGTGGCCACGGTCATTCGGCGGTGAGGCGGCAGCCCCGGGTTGGGTGGTTTGGGGCTAATTTTCGGGGTGGGCTTGGGCGCGCTGGTCGGCGGTCGGTTGGCGAAGCAATCCGCCGTCTTGTGCCCTAATTTGCCACACCTCCCACAGGGCTCCCGGTTGAACTTCTTTTTAGGGTATATGGGGCCGGCCATCCCCCCGTGTGGTGCGGGTACCTTTTTCCCGGCATCGTTTGTGTCTTCCGTGGTGGTCATGAGGAAGGTGCGGTGCGCGTGTTCGGCTTTCCCCGCGAGGTGGATCCACCCGTGTAACGTTTCTGGGTCGTCGCGGTAGAGGGCCCATTGGAGAACGTCGCGGTTGAGCCCCCTTTTGAAGATTTCCAGCAGGGTGGTCTCGGACCAGTCGCTGACCTTCCCCGCGAGGGCTTTGAACTCCAGGGCGTAGTCAGGGACCGTGCGGGTGCCCTGTTTAAGTCTTTGGAGTGCACTTTTCGCCCGCACTTTGGCTAGGGGGTCTTCGAAGTAGTCTTTCATCTCTTTGATGAAAGCAGGGAAGGTGGCGAGGGCGGGGGAGCTGGACTCGTACAGTTGGACGTACCAGTCCGCCGCCCTGTCTTGGAGTTTGATCGCCACGGCGGCGATCTTGTCGGCCTCGGAGTCATAGGAGTGTCCATGCCTCCCCATGAACTCCCTAGCGTTGGTCACAAAAAACGAGAGTTTTGTGGGGGTCCCATCGAAGAAGATGGGGAAGTCCTTTGGGGCCCGGGCGTTTTGTGCGGCCCCGCCTCTCACTTCTCGGGGTGTGGTGTCGGCCGCCTGTGCCGTCTGCTGGCCCTCCGCTGGCCCGTGTGGGTTCGATGCTTCGCTCGGGGTGTGGGCTTGTGCGGGGACGTCGTTGGGTGGCGCGGGGGGCATAAGCGCCTGGAGCATGGTCCGGAGTTCCGTCAGCTGAGCCCGCATGGCCGCGAGTTCAGCTCGTGCCTCCTCGTCCACAGCCCGCGCCGCCGCTGGGGCCGGTTCCGTTGGCGCGTCCTCGGGGGTGGGTTGCCGGCGGGGTTCATCGTCCCTCTGCCGCGGGTTCGCTTCCTCCGCCGTCTGATGGGTGTCTCCGTCGTCCTCCTCCGTGTCGAGCGCCGTGGGGCTGTCGCTCCACGCCCGTTGCTGGGGTGCGATGTGGGGCGCGGGGTCCTCCGCTGGTTTCGGAAGTCGTGCTGCTCCCTCCCGCGGTCGGGTTGCCTCCGTCGCCATCTCCCCTTGGGGTTGGAGCTGAGGCTCGGGTCGGGTTGGGTGGGCGTCCATGGCTCCGGGAGTCCGCGGTGCCTCTGGCCTTGGTCGGTCCTCCTCTGTCTCTTGCCGCGCGGCTTGCCCTCCTTGCCCGCGCCGTTCCGGCCTCATCTTGCTGGTCTTCTCGCCGTCTACTCCTCCCGCGGCTCGTTGTCGTCCGGTGGGGCTCGGCGAGGCTGAGTTTATGACTCTCAGCTTTATGTCATGCGCTGCCTCCCCCTGAATAACAATCAGACACTGGTTTGCGAATCAGGCTCTGGTTTATTGCAGGGCAGGTACAGCGTTGGTAGAAAAAAGCTGAGAGTGACAGGAGCGCGCCGGTGCGGGGTTTAAATACCCCGCGCCGGTCAGCGCCCCCTCGCTCACGGTCACGTCACCCCCCTTTGTCCCATGCGTTGCCCTGCCGGTGGGTGAGGGTTTCCGGGATCGCCCATCATCAGGTTTCCATTCTTCTGCTGATTGCTTTCAGCTGGGCGATCCCCGTTGTATTGCCGCTGATGGTTTGGGTGGCTCCGTGATTCATTTGGCTATTGTTTGTTGGCCGTTAGTCGTTGTAGGTTGATGGCTACTTAACTTGTACCCCTTCACCTATTTCCTTGTCATTGTCATGAGTGCCATTGCGCTGATGACTTTAGCTCAACAGCACTCATGACACTGTATGGGTTACACAGATAAAACAACAAATTTGGAACAAAACTCTGCTCCAACAAAAGGCACTGGAGGATCATGAATTATGCAAGAGATTTAAAGGTTCCTGCTGGAAACTACGCACTCAGAGAGGCATAACCCTATTCTCTTTTACAGGTAGGCTAAATTCTCATTATTTGTTGTAGTTAAGTTCTATAAAATTGATGCAAATACTGAATTAGCGAACACTGAACCATTGCTGCTAAGGAAACACGGTTAGGTTCGTACTACTTCTGGTCATACCTCTATCATCAACCAATCGATACATAACCTTGTTTTATGTGTATTTCCATTTAAAGACACCTTTTTAAAAGTGTTTGTATGTATGCATGTACGTGTGTGTGTGTGTATAACAAATAAAGTCCTGAAAAAAAACAAAAACAAAGATGAAGCATGTAAGTTTTATATAAAAAAAATCTTCCTTCTGATGGCCATTTTAATCAGTGAGATCACTGAGAGAAGGCAGATGTGCCCCAGAGCGATGATGCAAAAGTTTTGCTGCTCTGCACATGTCTGCGAATAACCGTGAAAATGTCGCGAATGCAAGGAAGTGAATTTGCAAATACGGAACCTGTGAATAACGAGGATTGCCTTTATAGTCAAACTCATCCTGTTTCTTGCCATGTGGCGATGATGGGGGTGGGGGTAATAATGAGGTTCCAGAGTTGATTTGACTCTCCAGGACCTCTCTGAAAGTTGACACCAAATTTGAATTCTTAATAGGACAGAAGAACAAAATATGTCATACCAACATACTAGCCATTTAGAATGAAGCAAATTTAATTTTAATTAGATTTAAACTCAATCCAATTTAGCTTTTATCTTGATCCCACTTACTTTTTGCAATGCAGAAACCGATATGCCATTCAAAGAGCAAATGTCAGCCTTGCAAGGTAGTCCAGACAAGAAGCACACCCAGGAGCACTAGCTCTATCTTTATTGTAAGGTTACATTAACAGCAAATCTGAAAGTAGCCCTCCCATCCCTTACTTTCACTCTCCCCAGAACTAGGGAGGGTCCCTTCTGAGACACTTTCGTCACCCACCCATCTTCCTCTGCACTAAAATTTCATTTATCAGACCTTTGTCTAGACTGTGGCTCCTCCTCCTGTCTCCCAAGGTCATTCCCACATACCATTACAGCATATTAGTCCTTGATGCTCCCCTCAAAGGTCTGCACTTGAATTACAAATTAAAAAGTGTTAACAATGGATTGAGTTAAAAGGGAAAAGAGAGAATGTATGCTCCATATTGTCAATGGGACTACTGCACTGCATGTATAGTACTTCTCAGATAGGATGTTTGAGCCAGCCCATGGAATCATGCATTTATAAAAGATGGGGCCTCTCCGAGGTTATTAAGTGTGAAATTATTGGTTTCTATTATCCAGTGCAGTGTTCATGTTAACTGAATGTCCTGAGAAGTAAAAAGCCATGCATATAAGCTGAACACATCAGTTAAAATTAACATCTTCTCTGCACATTCTTTCATGGATCAGAGAAACGCCAGCCTTAAAAAGCTATATTACAGCGCATCCAGGAGCATCTGTGGATAATGGAACAGTGGGAATTCATATTCTTATCTGAAACAGAGGCTTGAAGCTTCAAATTGCTGGCAGAGAGAGGGATGAAAAAGAAATCAGTGATAGTCATGGAGTGATAAAGTCTCATTAAAAGGTTTCAAGCTTCTGCACAATTGCGCTGGAGGAAAGCCTCACACCGTCCCACTTCCTGGCTGCTGTCCTGTGCCTCCATCCTTCATTATTAGAACCATTTTATTATTTCTTTCTACCATGTTGAACTGATGCCATGGCATCGCTCTGTCCGTTCACCACAAAGATGAGCAAGTCATTCGGCTGCAAAGCCCTCAGAGGCCAAGCAGCAGGGGGGACATCTCACAAGAGGTCAGAGGGGAGAGCTTAAATGTCTGTAATTCCAAACCACCAGGATTAGTGGGTCAAGGTGGGACTGATCTAGTTCTTTGTCTCCTTTTAAAAGAGATTTCTAATTGGGCAAACCTTCATTCTGTTTTATAAAATTAAAAATCTGTTTTAAAAGTTCTGCAGCTCAGACTTGGGAAGATGAAAGTGCATTCATTTTCTAAATTGTATGAAATAGCCAGAAGATCAACAATCTTTTTCTTTATTTTATTTTTTTAAATCAACAATCTGTAATGCCGCTAAGTTCCTTGAAGCACTGAGGAACTTTTTTTGGAGCTTCCTGGAAGGGCCAGGTGTCCAATGTCTTCCTGATCTACAGAATCATGGGTTGGAGGAGCCAGTGAGTTGGAAGAGGCTATTCCTGTTTACTGCAGGGATTCAGTTTAAAGCATCCCTGATAGATGCCTGTTCAGCCTTTTACTAAACACATTTGGTGTCCTAACAGTCAGAAATCACGCTGAGACGAGGAGTAGGTCTCTAGTGTTTATTACTGCTACATTAAACAGAATCCTAACAAACTGAAGAAGCGTGGGAAAAACCCAGACAGATAAACCCCGAAAGTTAAGGCGGGTCTGATCTCTGTCTCTTTGAATGGCTGCTTAATTCCTCAGTACTACGCATGCGTTTTCTCCCCTGGATAGAGGCCCCCTCCTGCTAGCCATCAGTACTCA
The DNA here is from genome assembly GCF_035149785.1 of Candoia aspera. Lineage (NCBI taxonomy): Eukaryota > Metazoa > Chordata > Lepidosauria > Squamata > Candoiidae > Candoia > Candoia aspera. The sequence goes on along the minus strand of NC_086157.1, from coordinate 108,861,732 downwards.
TGACATTTGGTGAAATAAAGCTCACCACTTCTTTGCCTAATTGTTCCAGTGTCTTAACGTTAGGAACATTTTCCTCAATTTTAATCAGTATCTGTTCTCTGCAATTTTTGTCCTGTACTCTGGAGCTTGATCTCTTTCATAAGAATGCTCTTACATTATGTGAAGAGTGCTATCATATATCATCCCCAGCCTTCTAACCTATACCTACTGTAGTTCCCTCGGTGTCTCTTTCAGTGCCCTGACCCTGGCTCTCTCCTTTGAACCTGCTTCATTTTGGGGGAATATTTTAAAAGTCCAATGCCAGTACTTGAGGTGAGACCTGACCAAAGCTGAGTACAATGCTACTTCCTGTGCCTTGAAAAAAATATTATTCCATGGAGGTATTGTAAAATTGCACTTCGTGATCAGTTAGGATTCCAATATTCTTTTACACACATCATTGCTAAAACAGGTACATCCCCTTCTTATGAAGCACATTTGGTTTTAGTTTCCTATGCAAAAAACTTTGCATCTGAATCTATCATGCCGCTCTGTTTTTCAGCCTATCTTTCCAACTCATCAAGATAGTGTTTTCACTTTTTGTCTTCTGGTATAGTAGATATCCTACCCAAATAATCTCATCATTAAAGACATTAATGAGGCTCTTTCAGTTGGATAAATCCTCATGAGTGCTAGTTTTGAGGCCAGCTATGGGTTTACCTAATAATTGTCCCATTCAGATTACTTAACCAGCTTGCTAATCATAAAGTCTTCACATGATTATTCCAGGAAATCCCAGGAAAGAAGTCTCTATTTTTCAGAGAGCCCAGAGTAATATCATTGTAGTACACCAAACTTTTAAAAAGTTAATAAAATAATACAGATCCCCTTGGACACCACATATAATGAGAAAAGTAAACATAATCACTCTACTTTTTTTTTTCAAGTGAGAAAGTTAGATACACGTAATTCATCAGTATGGAATCACTAGCAGCAAAATACCCAAATCACCCCCAGAAGTATCTTTAGTGGAGTTCTCTTTAATCCCTACTCCACCTATACCAACTACTTTTCTCCAAGTTGCCTGGGAAATACATACTTGCCCAAATCATAGGACCGGTGGGTTAGAGGAGGAAACTGAAGGATGGAAGTATCAGGTAGGGAATGATAAAGCGTTCCTTGCTTACTTAGCTCATTTCTGCTGCAACTTGTAAGACAGTCTTAAAAATGGTTTTAATGAGATTTAGAATGCGGTAGCAGCTCACCCTGGGATCAAATAATAATATCAAATAAAAAGAACTCCATGCCCACCTGATCATAGTTCTAAGTCCACTCTCCAAAGGGGGTTCTTTCTAAGAATCCAAAACTACCAGATCAGCCATCAAATGTCAGAGGACTCACCGCAGACATGCACAATATATACGTCTCTGTCTGTCTATCTGTCCAATGTGGATGGGCCTAGGGGCCAAGTGGACAGAAAAGACTGTCCATCTGGCTTAAGATTTCTAAATAAATACAAGCCTTGACTCTATCCTGGCCATTTCTTTATCTGCTGCTTTAGAAGCAAGCAGGGAGCTATCATCTCAGAAGTGACTCATAAGATAGTTTAATCTAAAACCCCATTGCATTCCAGATGGCTTATTTCTTACTAAATTAGCTTTAGGAAGGCAGCCATATCAGCAACAAAAATAATGCTAACAATTTTTAGAAGGATAATATGCACCACAAGGCAAATAAAGGCAGCTGCTTAATAAAGCATCCTGTCTTGAAGGCAAAATAGATAAAAGCCAATGAGTTAATTATTAGGGCTAATTAAGTTACTGCAATTCATTGATTTCTATGGGACCTGAGCACACCTACCTCCTTTAAGATTACATTTCTCTAAACTTTAACTCTATAAAGTTAAAAAATTGCATTACATCACAGTGCCTTACAGCATGAAACTTTGGAGCACAAAAAGTTGTAGAGGTTGTTTAACTCTCTGCCTGCTAACCTGCTTCTATGGTGTATATCAACTCTGCATTCTCTCCTTTATCTTTGTCCAGGGCAGTGACCTGCAAAACTGCAGATCCAATGGCAGCTGATTCAAACACAGAGGCTTCATACAAAGGACTCGTGAAGTAGGGACTGTGATCATTGGAATCCTCCACATTTACAATGATCCTGGCCAAGTTACGTCGATAGGGGAACTCCTGGTCTCGCACCTGGAGGAAAGAAGAAATAATTTCTTGAGTATGTCATTCTTTTGCCCAAGTGGAATGTGGATTAGTTTTTAAGTTTGCATCTCTTGTTTTTCTTAAAATTCCTAATGTGCTCCAGGACATTTGTAAGTCTTAGGACTCTTGTGCAAGTACGCAATTAATATGTTAAATATGCCCTGTTACAGAGTGAAGAGCTCTGGATACAGGAGAACATTGTCCTGCAAGTTGAACTACAAGCATGCCTCCTAGTTTGAGGAGTGTTGTGTGGTTGCTCCCAGAAAGATCATGATTACTCCTCACTCTACCAGGTAAATGATGGTGGGCAGCAGTTCCATCATCTATAGTTGGCCGCTTCAAGGTGCTCATCATGTTCAATTTCTGAGAATGCTCTTACACATCATCACTCCAGGGCATTATGGGAAATTTTAAGTGGTAGGTGCCTTTTAGTCACTAGAGTGAATCCAATTCCAGTAATCTGATAACATTTCTTAGGGCTTCTGGCACCAGAGGTGAAATTCAACATGAGTTTGGAAATTCTTAAAGATCAAATTTGAAAAAAAAGTTATTGTCCCATTAACAATCAGCACACACTTCACAGTGGGACAATTTCTACCATGTAATTTAGGCACCAGCAAATCAGTTATCTTCTGCCTTTAAAGGATCCAGCAGAAATATACGATAAGGCAGACCACTTGGCTTTCAAGAACTGAGCACAGCAAGAAAAGTGATAGGCGCTTCGTTAACAGTTTCCAAAATAATTTTAAGACTCTGAAGAAACACTTTAAAAAGTTACTTCTGATAAAAGGGCCCAGACACTGGGAGATGATAGGTTTCCACCATGTTTGCCTTCAAGATGGCACAAGCATTTTGTAAGATAAAAATCCTTCTTTCGTTTTAAACCTCACAAACCCTCCACAATGAAGAAATGCATTGCCGTGCAAGGAAGAAAAATAATTACTGCTTCCTTACCAAATTTAAAGCCTTTTCCCTTATCAGAAGACTATAGCATGCACCTACTGAAGCTGGCAATTGTGTTGGAGAGCACAGCTTAATATTCTGTGCTTACCATTATGTTGAGGATGTGCTTATCTTGAGCTTCATGGTCTAAACGCTCAGCAGTGTACAGCACTCCTGAGTTGGGGTCCATCCTGAATTTTCTAATGCTGATGGAATCAAGGCTGCTGTGAATGATGTAGATGAGCTTGTGCTTTTCATCTCTGTCTATAGCTTCTACTTGAAGGATCTCAGTGTCAGGAAGGATGTCCTCAGAAATCATTACATCATAGCTTGGGTGGGAAAATTCTGGACCGTTATCGTTGTTGTCCAAAACTTTGATCAATACCTTCAGTTAAGGATCAAAGGAAAAAAAGAGAACAAGATAAACATATACTGACTCTTGTCGAAAGGGCATACGATTGCATCAAAACAGTAGTTAATTACCAGATTTAGAGCTTCTGATGTATGTGTGAAAGTCACTTGCCTTTTCATACTTATCTAAAACTGAAAGAGGTCTGCTGAACTTAACTGTCCACTGAACTATCCCCATCTTCTATTCCTTCTTCCAAAAAGGTCTTGCACTGCTTCTATGGAAAGATCTGTGCACGTATAGCCTAAAGAAAAGACAACTGACGATGGATGTGATACTATTCTTCAAATATCTGAAAGGGGATAGTCCATCAGAAAAGGGAAAAGACTTGAGAGCAAGTCTCAATTTGTTGGGCTTAAGTTAGGTTAGATTTATATCGAACATTAATCCTATTACAGGGTATTTGTTACACTATGATTTTGTGCCTCAAAATAGCAGGAAACCATGGAGGTATTTAAGACGATGGCTGACAGAGAGTTTTAAAAGGCAGAAAATAAAAGTTAAGGCGCTACTCATGATCCTGAGAGGAATCCAGTGACCCATTTCTGACCTAGAGGGGTAGGGATCTTTCCTTTCCCCTCCTCTCTGAGTGGAAACCTTAATGAAAAGGCTGAACAACCATCTGCTGAAGATGCTGTAACCTTGGATTTCATTAATTAAACAGAGGGGTTAAACCAAGTATAACATTTCCAATTCTTTGGCTCAATAAATCATATGCAAGATGATCATTCCAGATATTTCCTGGGACAGCTCTAGTAGCTAGCTCAGTATTTCTCAACCTTGGGAACTTTAAGATGTGTGGACTTCAACTCCCAGAATTCTCCAGCCAGCCATACTGGCTGGAGAATTCTGGGAGTTGAAGTCCACACTTCTTAATGTTCTGAAGGTTGAGAAACACTGAGCTAGGTAAAACACAAAGGCCTGGCTTTCAACATTCTCCATCTAACTGAGAACAGAGAAATTGGATGGATGATTCCTATGAATTTCTCCAGAAGTAGAAATTCTCAGGAATAGGACTTAATGATGACTGGAAAATCTCCACAGGAGCAGTTTTTTTCCTGGTGTCTTCTGTTGGGATTTAACTCAAGAGTGGGAACCCAAGTAGCTGACCATCATTGGAAAAATGAATGAACAACAAAGGATAGGAGATTCACCCACACCCCTTAACCATATAACCAGTACAGCATCACAATCCACCCATGAACATTTCTTCAAATTTTTCATGTCCTTTGAAAAGGTTTCTAGGGCATTTTCCCTTTTATTGAACTATTAGGGAAAAATGAAGGAGGGTTGCTCTGTCTGCCACTACAGGTAGTCCTTGCTTAACCTCAACAATTGGGACTGGAATTTTTGTTGCTAAGCAAAGCGATCATTAAGTGAATCTGACCTGATTTTACGACCTTTTGTGGCGGTCATTAAGTGAATCACTGTGGGCATTAAGCAACCCATGTGGTTGTTAAGTGAATCAAGGTTGAAAATGGCGATCATGTGATTGTGAATCTCTGTGACAGTCATAAATGAGAACCAGTTGCCAAGCCCCCAAATTGTGATCGTGTGCCTGCAGAGATGCTGTAATGGTCATGAGTGTGAGGACTGGCTGCAGGTCAGATTTTTCAGCACTGTCGTAAGTCCAAACCATCACTAAACTAATGGTTGTTAAGTGAGGATTATCTGTACCTTGTTTATATCAACTAAAGGCTGTGTTTGTCCTTTGTTCCCAAGTAGAACAAGCCAGCAGGCTCTGCTTGGTGAGATGTGAGTAGTCAGTCCCTTACAATGGACAAGTGCAAGGAGAAGCAGGGCAGCTACCTAAGAAATTACTTACCGTATGTTCTAATACAGCAATATTCTATGAAGAGGTAGTCCTCCAAGAAACATGAAACATTAGCTTTCCATGACATTAGCAAAATTTCATGACATCTGTTGAATATTTTACCAGAAAATACACAAACAATTGCCCCTCTCCATGCCTGTCTGTAATGATCCATCTTGGGAACAGTCTAGAAGGCAGACATAATAAAGCTCTGAGCTAAGGTTCTTATATGTTACTTAAGAAGCTGGGGTAGCCTTAGGGAGAAGTTGTTTTGTCAGGCTGGGGGAATGGAAAGAAGTGATACCGAGATCTGTTAAAAGCAGAGTACAGCTATCCTGCAAAATCTATAGCGCCAAAGTGGATGGTCTTTGCTTATGATTGCTTACTAAGAAAAATAACTGAAGTGTAATTCCCCAAAATTGAGAATAACGTTAGGGATTTAGCTTGCTTTCCCATAAGAAGTCACCTTCCCTTCTGCTTCTTCAAGGACAGTGTTCCTCAACCTTGGCAACTTTAAGGTGTGTGGACTTCAAATCCCAGAACTCTCCAACCAGCATGGGTGGCTGGGGAATTCTGGGAGTTGAAGTCCACACAGCTTAAAGCTGCCAAGGTTGAGGAACACTGTTTAAGGAGGTAAGGATTTCTTCCCCCAAAGAAACCCTGAATGGAGTAACGTTGAGTTAAACACTGAATACAGTCCCTCTCTGTATGTAAAAGGCTTCACTTTTTAGTAGACACCTTGTCATGGACGCATATGTGTCCCCAATATGCAGCAGCTGCAGACTGTAATCTAAAAGCTGCAGACTATAAACTGAAAGTTGTCAAAGGATCTGTGCACTCAAACATCATGGTTTATGCAACACAGAATGAGTAGCAGCTGCTCATGTTATGGTATAGACTACTTCTTAAAATCACAGGGGACTTGGCAAAGGGTCTCCCACCACCCAGAAAGTAACTTTCGGCAGAAAAAAAAAGGAATATTTTATATACAGTATTATACCACTGCAACCAAACCCTTATTTCTCTTTTGCCTTTTTGAATGGCATTTCTCACACCCTTCTGAATTTTCTTCTTCCTGTATTTTGCAAAAAAAAATGCTATCAATATACAGGAAAATAAAAACCCCAACACATGTTCACATTGGATTATTTGTTGTCCAAATATTAGACAAACTGGCAGTTTACTATACCATCCAAGATCGTAACTTCCCTATATAATGACAACAATTGGAGTTGTGAATTCTCAGGGGCATGGCACATGCTTCTCCAGGAGAAAACATTCTGATGCCCAAACAGATTGAAGAATTCTCTTGGGTCTCAGTAAGGGCAGGCAATGAGTTCTCAAAATCGGATTAATGCAATGAGTTCTGCCAAGTACCAATGGTCTTCTGGGGGAGGGATGTGTGTGCATTTTCCATTATGGAGTTTATACAAGGTTGGCCACAATGTCTTTTATTAAAATTCACTGAATCTTGAAGTCTGGAATCAAAGGCAATATGACACATCATTCCTAGAGAAAAGATTTTCTTTAAAAACTGAGTCCCAGACTCACTGTATGCGAGGGAGAAGACATAGTGGATTGGCTCAGAAATTTATCTGGAAGAAAAATTAGTTCCCCCCCCCTAATTATTTACCATTGTGAGGGCAAGATAATTTTGATTCACTACTCATTCATTCATTCATTCATTCCTCACATTTATATTCAATATATATTTCCCTCTGATGTGTATGTGTGTGTGTGTGTGCATGTGTGCGCATGCCTCTGAAATATCTATCTATCTATCTATCTATCTATCTATCTATCTATCTATCTATCTATCAATCAGTCATCTTATGGTCAATGTCCACTCCATAAAACACATTGCACACAGAACACTAATACTGATTAGTTTGTTAATTGTGTGGGCATATTGATCAAACTGCTATGCATCTTACATATCATATGACAAAATTTGGCCACACTAAAAGAAACAGAGCCATCTCAGTCAGAAATTAAAATCTGTAAATAAAATTGACCAGAATGACCAAGGATTTTAGTTAAATGTGGGGTTAACAGCTCATGGTGACTTTAGGGACGGACATCAGAACTCATGCCTTAAGGCATCGCTTAAATGCTTCAGGTGCCCTTGAAGAAAAATTCAAGAATTCCAATTTTTCATGCATTGCTTTGGCCCAAGAGGAAAGGAGTCGGGGAGTCAGACTGCCAGGGAGAAGGTGTATGTGTGTGTGTGTGTGTGTGTTGGTTTCTATGGGATATAAAAACATTCTTCTCACTCTGTTTTGCATAGTAATAAAGCCTACTTTCTTCTGCAAGGTATTTATTTATTTGTTAGTTAAATTTATATTACCGCCCATCTCCCCCAATGGGGGACTCTGGGCGGTTTACAATAAAAGCAATAATAAAAACATCTAAACCTCAATCACAATCTAAAAACATAAATAGGATAATGAATACTGTATAAAATCCAAGAGGAGATGGAATAGCAATTGATAGGGGGTGCTATGGCGCTAACCACCCCCAGGTGGAGCTGTTACCCTCCCCATCCCAAGCAAGGTGGCAGAACCAGTCTTCAATTTCTTCCAGAAGGCCGGGAGCGAGGAAACCCATCTCAACTCTAGGGGCAAGATATTCCAAATGGCAGGCGCCACTACAGAGAAGGCCTGCCTCTTGGACCCCGTCATAGAGGGAAGGTATCATAATACCTTCCTTCTATGATGGTAGATGTCCTCTTATTGAAATCCCAGCTCTTGGACAGGAGACTATCTCCTTCTCCCTTCTCTTGGGAGGAAAAAAGAAGTCTATTTCCTTCCTCTCTAATCACTAAATAGAGAAAGGGGAAATAGCTGCTTTTCATAATTTGTTTTTTTCTTGAATTATTTATTTGTTGAACATGCTAGCTATCACATTATTTCACAAATATCTGGCAGAAAAGGAAAGGAAAGAAAAATGGCTTGATTCTTCCCATTGAGAACTTGGTTTCTCTTCCTTCCTGTTGGGTTTTTGCAAAAGGTAGCAGAAGCCAAATGGAACAAGATGCTGAGATTGTCCTGTGTTTTAGGGGAGGAAAAATGGGAAAGAAAACCCTTTCCCTCCCATTATTCTTACTGGAAAAAAGAAACTCTCTCTCCTTGGGCTTCTGCAAAAGACATCAGGAAGAAAATGCTGAGAATACTATTTACACAAACTATATGCAAGAACAAACCCTTCGTTAGAGCTGAAGGTCTTTGCACGAGGAAAACAGGGGACACCATCCACAGCTAATGACCCAGGGGACACCATCCACAGCTAATGACCTTGACAATTCAAGTCAGCCAAATTTGTGAAATCCCAGCAATTTTTTCCCATTATCTTTTCCCCTCTAGGTTCTAAAGTATATAACTTACCCTAAAGCTATTTTTCTGTAGGAGGGAATTGTTGTTCCTGGCAATAAACTCTGTTATGTATTGGCTAGGCGGATATAGGTTTGATCTCGTTAGATGATCCTTCCCTTTGAACAATTGAAACTTTGGAAGCCTTGCCTGTTTGGGTCATGGCCTGGGTTCAGAAACAAGTCAGCAACATCTCAGTTACGTTCTAATCTGATGACATATTGCTGTGATTGGCTTGACAATCTGTAGGGGAAAGAGTGAGGGATTGCAAGTAGATCTTTACTGTTACCAATCGAAGCGAATAATTGTAGCTCAGGGTTGAACTGTGGAGTCCTTGGTGCTCTCTGAGCCTTGTTGTTTTCTTGCAGACATTTCATTGCCAGACTAGGCAACATCTTCAGTGCGAAGAGGGAGTGGGCCTTGCTCTCTGTTTATATACCATAGTATATAGAATTTCTGGAAGCCTGGCACTCAGACAAAGCAGCCATCAGAAGTCACACAGAGGTAAACAACATTTACATGCCATTCAGAAGAGACAGTAGAAAAGCCAGAAGACGAGAGCACCTCCTCGCCAGCAATCAACACCCAGATATGTAAAAATCAACACTAGGATTAACTCCAGATGAACAATTAAACAGTACATTATATCTCAATCAAAGAACTATTAACTCAGTCAGTCAACCCAGCAGCAAACAACAGCCCAATCAAGGAACTCCCAAGGAAAGAACAACACTCCCACCAACACAAGCAGGGCAAGCCACGGTATATAAACTGAGAGCAAGGCCCTCTCCCTTTTCACACTGAAGATGTTGCCTATTCCGGCAATGAAACGTCTGCAAGAAAACAAGGCTCAGAGAGCACCAAGGACTCCACAGAACTTTCTTGTTGTTCTTGTCCTACTTTCATCACATTACACAAACCTTAAGGGGGACTGCCCTATAAACCTGAAGAGATAAACCAGTGGCAGCAAAAGAGTCACAGTGATCAATTAGACAGTTGGATTTGAAGAAGCCTGGAGAAAAAATCCTAGCCAGACATCATGGCCCTCGGCAAGCCAATTTATTTTTTTATAATAGATTTATAATTCTATTAATATTAGCATTGCTGTGTGGATTTGAGACCCACGTCAAGCTTCCATGACTGAGAAGAGCTGGCAATAAATCGAGTAATAAAAATAACTGTATCTGGCTTATATATTTTATTGGTAAATTGCAAGGGGGTTAAGATCAGACTGTACTAGAAGGGTAACCCATCAAGCAGTGGGTGTTTTGGATAATGAATTCACTTGCCTGCAGCTCTACATTCTGTATATCTGAGGTTCTGCCATATTATTATAAATGATACAAAAAGACATCTGTTGTACCTCAGAAGGACGTGAAAGGTTCAGCTCACAAAATCCTATTGCACAACTCTTGGCCAAAGGGACTGCCCTGGTTTAAAGAGATGGACACCAAATCACAGGACTGATTTTGCAGCTTGCCACTTGGTGTCCGGAAGGTTTAAACATCAAGGAAAGGAAGAAAAAAGAATAGGGCTGTAGAACAACGTCATCACAAATGCCCCTGGGAGAAAGGTCTGCTGGGAACCTTCCCTTAGCGGGGAAAAATATAAATGAAGGGGTTGGGGGTTTGCTTTGACACCTGGAACCTTTTCCCATTCACACACTCTTAATAAGCAATGCTGTGAAGATGTCTATTAAATCACAGACTTTTTCTAAGGTGAATAGTGATCTGTTTTATACTTTTTGTTCCTTTTGTACCCTACTATAAAGATGTCTTATGCCACTTTGGACTCCTTGGTGGGCACCCAGGTTACTAATCAAAGACAGTACTCGTAGCTCAGGGTTGAACTGTGGAGTCCTTGGTGCTCTCTGAGCCTGGTGGTTTTCTTGCAGACGTTTCATTGCCAGACTAGGCAACACCTTCAGTGCCACCTGAAGATGTTGCCTAGTCTGGCAATGAAACGTCTGCAAGAAAACAACAAGGCTCAGAGAGCACCAAGGACTCCTCAACCCAGGTTACTGTCTTACACACAGAAAATAAATGCCAGAAATAAGGGTTTGAGCACCTCCCTGTTGCTGACTTGTGTTTTGTTGTTGTAACATTTCCCTTTCACTGGCATTCTCTTTTCCATTCTTCCCCAGGCCACCCACAGAAAAACAAGTGAAGTAGTCATGATATAGGTTTGTCACCTCATTGCCTCCTTCTGGGCATCAGACCTAATCAATCACATTTACAGCCAAGAGACACTGCCACAATTTGAAGTATTTCCTTCTCCCTGCATAATTCCCATTTCACACGGTTAAAGCAATCTCAGTAAAGACCCTTTGAACCTTTTTGGCTTCTAAATTTGGCAACAACTTTCAGGGCATTTCTAAGTGTGATGTACTGAATTGAAAAAAAAAATCTCCACTTTGAGAGACCTGAAGAAATACAATTAAATCCAAGCAGATACAAATAGAAGGCAAGCAAGTTTCTTCCGAAGCTGAAACCCATGGTGTCCATCAAAAATGTCTTAGTTTGCTCTAGATTATGATTGTGAGTAGATTAATAGGTACCGCTTCGGCGGGCAGGTAACGGCGTTCTGTGTAGTCATGCCGGCCACATGACCACGGAAGTGTCTACGGACAAACGCCGGCTCTTCGGCTTTGAAACGGAGATGAGCACCGCCCCCTAGAGTCGGACATGACTGGGCTTAACGTCAAGGGAAACCTTTACCTTTACCTGTAATATATAGACCCCAAAATGTTGGAGTATATCCATACATGCACACGCAGTGTCTGGCGATGTGATTCTCATTAGAATCATTCCAGTTAGATAATGTATGTTTATCATGATAATGTATGTTTATCATGATGAGGTATGTTTATCATGATGAGTGTCCTGACTCCCAGGAAACACTCTGAGACAGGGAACTGTTCTCTAATGTTTTATTGCTAATACATAACAGTAATCCTAACAAACTGAACAAGCGTGGGAAAAACCCAGCCATATAAACCCCGCAGGTTAAGGCGGTCCCAATCTGTGCCTCTTGGAATGGCTCACCAATTCCTCAGTGCTACGCATGCGCTTGACAGTCTGGAAAGGAGCCCCCTGCTCGCCATCCTTACTCATGACAATGAGGTATGTTTATCATGATAAGGTATGTTTATCAGCTCTGAAGTATACTATGCACCTTTCTTCTCCTTTGCAAAAAGGGCAGAAAAGTACACAAGCTTCTACCGTTGATTCATTGTGGTTTGTTCCCTAATTCAAACTGCAAAGTTTGATTATGGTTACTACACTTAATTTAAAACAAGCCAAGTAGTTTGTAAAGGTGGCTTAATAAGCCATGATTTGTATTAACCACAGAGGTTGAGACACTATGACTAGTGGCTTCTAAATTGCTCTCTTGGGTATGGGAAGGAAGGAGAAGAATGCATGAGGTTAGAAAGAGGCACAATCAAGTATCATGTGTGAATGCACCACAGTGTTCACAATCCATGAGTTAAATTTAAGCAGAGGAGATGCTCCATTTCCAGAATTTTCAGGTGGGGGAAAGATTAATACAAACATACCGGGGGAATCGTAAAAAAGATGGCATATACAAAGTGGTAAACTGCCACGTGACTAAAAGAAGGGAAAAATTAAGCAGAGGAAGCAGACAAAGCCTCGGTTGGCTCCCTGGCTCAACCTTTGTTGAAGTTAATCAACCCGACAGGTTCCTTCATTCTAATTCTCAGATAATAAATCAACATTCTCCCCATGACTACCACCACCACCATTCCGCTTGAAGTCCTTGCAAAGAGGCATTAAAATGGAACTTTGCCAGCGTTAAAGCATTACTGGTGGCTTTCCACCCTCCAAGACATTGAGAGTGTTGAGGATGGCTGGTGAGGACAAACACTGCAATATTGCAAAGCAGTTGCTTTGGGAGTCAGCTTGGATCCATTTTTTTTTATTCCACATTTTCCTAGCCCAAAATGCCTGAAATAACTCCCTGAATTTACTGAGGAGGGCTCAGAGCCCACTCAGATCCCTTAAGTTCTTTTGGTTAGCTGCCATCAAAGCTAATACACCAGTAACTTAACCCTTGTGTGAATTGTAAACCACCGACATTTGATTCCCTTTACTAGACTAGTAATGGGCCATATGCAGAGGCTCAAAGGGGAAAAGGAAATCATCATGGTTTTCAGGCAGAAAAGAAAACCAAAACCTGTAATTGAGTGGCAGCCATCTCATTACAGAAACTAAAACTGTTTAGCAGATCCACCTCACTGATCACATTACTGTAGGAAAACATTTCTGGCATTTTGACAATATCTTTTGCCTCCTCCAACAGCATAGCAAACGCACTGCCAGGGCAAAAAAGAAAAGGATCAGCAAATGCTATCCAATTATATATATGTAGTTTCATTCCACAAATTGGAGCTCAGTTGCTTGGTGGCCAACATTCAAAATGCCACAGGAGGATAATTTAAGGCTTTACAAACCTATTGACTTATTGGATCTTTTTTTTTTTAACTGCTACCCATTTTTCCAGAATCCCCCCACCCAACACTCTGTCTGGCAAGTATCACAAAAAAATGCAGGTGCATTTGAGCATAAAAAGCAAAAGGCTACATTGCTAGGATGGGAAATGAGATATTGTAAGGGTCATAAGGAAATGGCTAATCTCTTCTCTGGCATTGTTTCTAATCGTAGCATGAATCTATTGGGGGAAAAAACCAACGGAACAATGATTTTGGTCACAGCAACATATTATTTGGAATGCACAGGCGCTATGGGGATCATCCTCAGAAAGTACAAGTCAGTAAGTAAAAATCCAAGATCAGCTGGCCAGACAGTAGGTACTTTATACTGGGCGTGAATGGAGAAACAGATGGTCAGACTGACCAACTTCCCCTCCCTCATCCAGGCAAGATTAATTGAAGGACTGAATGTCTTTTCACATTTGACAATTTTGCACAACAGTCCAAGTATACACCCTCTGTTCTATTTTTTTCCCCCCTTTAACCAAGATCTTCTGAGATTGTCAAATGTCCTATTTCAGCAAAACATAATCTGATCTCACATAAGTATGGTGACATTTTATCTGTTTTAGCCTGAAATCTCACAAGATTTGACAAGTTCAAAAAGATTTGGCAATCCCGTGAGTCTGGGCATTTTTAAAGATGCACTTAATAATGAGAATATTCTATCTATCATCCATCTAGAGGTGACGGACTCGTCCCTGGGGGAGCTGGGGGTGTTGACGACCGACAGGAAGCTCCGCCGTGGGCTGGTCCATGAAGTCACGAAGAGTCAGAAGCAACTAAATGAATAAACAACAACAACATAATCCATCTATCCATCCATCCATCAGGGGCTGCAGTGGCTCAGTGGTTAAGACACTGAGTCAGAGGACCATTAAGGTCGGCAGCTCAAAACAATGAGAACGTGAGCTGTGTGATGGAGAGAGCTCCTGTCAACTTGTCCCAGCTCCTGCTAACTTAGCAGTTCGAAAGCATGCAAATGCAAGTAGATAAACAGGTACCACTTCAGTGGGAAAATAACAGGGACATGAAAGGAGCCCCTTGGGCATCCCCCAGGTAATGGTGATGTCACTGGCAAATCCTTTCAATACAGAAGTGCCTTGGTAGGTGCTTCTGACATGAAAAAAAAATCCATCCATCCATCCATCCATCATATTTGTATGGCCGCCCATCTCACAAGACCATGACTCTGGGCGGCATAGGACCTCAGCCTTATGTGTTTGGACCTGGATATCTTCTCCTAACCTTCAGTATTCTCTACCTCCTCCACTAATTCAAGAGAGCCAGGACTTACTTTAGCATGCTTCCCCTTTCTTTTGTGTGTTCCAGTCACGGAAATGTTTGGAAGCATGGAAAGACATGCATTTATAAGAGATCTATTCACTACTCTTGAGTATGCAGTCCCTAATAGTGAATTGTTGCTGATCTCTTTTGCCCGTGCCACAGCAGATGACGCAATGTATGAGGTACACAGCATGGCAGAGGTGGAGGAGTGGCGATGTTGATAACAAAGCTCTGTTGCAACCACAGTCTTTCACAAAACTCAACCCAGAGCCAATGTAGCAACAGCATACTGCAGACAGAAAACTCAGCAATGCATCCATGCTCTGATGCAACCGCAATCCTCCATGATTATGAGTAGGATTGGGGAGACCTAGATTCAATACCCACTCAGCCTTGTGAATTTCACCTTGTTCCTATCTCTCAGCTCAGTGTTCTTCAACGTGGCACTCCCTGGGTAAGTGGAGATTGTAAACTCCAGATCACCCACCCTGCATGTCTAAATGTTGCAGTCTCAACAAATGGAGAAGACTGTTGGAACCCAACCTCCTTCATGGGACTAGTGAATAGAAAAACGAGAGGGACTTGTCACACTGAACCCCATTCCTTGGAAGAGAAAGGCAAGATATACATGTAATAACTGCACGTAAGAAGCAAATACATGATTTAGCTGATTTACTCTCAGAGATTCTGTTCACTAGAACAAGATGAACTCATTCATGAACTAGAAGCACATTTTAATAAATGCTACGTGTGAATTGGGACAGACATGATAACAGATGCTACCTGAGTGCTGGCCACATTGGTTCCATCGGTGACTTCCACCGTCATGTTGTACACCGACCTCTGCTCCGCATCCAAGGGTTTTGCGACGACAATGGTCCCCACACCTTTGTCAGCATCGAAAGAGCTCTCGAAATTTCCCCCTAGTTGTCGTTACAACAGAAGGCACAATTACATTCCCAGAATGTTTTTATTCAAGGCAATAAAATTCCCAATCCAACCACAGACCAGGATATGATTTACAAAGAGGCGCTGCACAAAACATGCAGTAATCACTGAGCAGTCTTTGTTCTAAGCTAATTTTTCCCTTTCGAGCATCATTTCTTTATTTTAAAACAGATGTCATAACAAGGGACATGATGGGGAGAAGGAAACAACAATCAATACTGCAGACAAAAGGCTCAGCAATGCATCCAAGCGGAGCGTAACTGATTTCTCAAAAATGTTTTATCAGGCGATTAACCTACAAAGATGCATGGCCTTGTTAGTATGAAACCCTGCCCCCCTCCCAAATCTTCATTGCATATGCCTTTGGGATCAAGATTTGAGTATCATTTCTGTGTCACACTTCTCCAGCAGCACCAGCAGGGTTATTGGCGTGTTTTTAAAGATCATTGATTCCTTTAATGAACAATCCACTTCCCGAAAGAAATACCATTTCTCATAGAAAGCTGCTTTAAACCAGGTCCAACTGGTTGGTTAACTAGCCCAGGCTCCCCAAGTTGAGAACTTTCCCACTCCCACCTCCCCTTGTTTACTTAGGGTGGCCTAGCAATGAACCCAGGATCTTCTGTTTGCAAAGCATGTGTTAGGATCACCAAAAGCACAAAGGCAGTCTTATGCATACAGCCCCCACTCTCTCCATGGCAGTATATCTGAAGGCAAATCTTTGCTTTCTTTCAATTAGTGGGCAACTTTGCTCAGAAACACCTCCCATGCTTTAAGAGAGCCTCCATTGATCTGGGAGAGAGAAGTTCTTCTGACTGGAGAAAAGAGCTTTCTCCTGCAGATACAGGAGAGGAAAATCTGTAGGGCAGTGTCAAGCTCTTGGAAAAGAGGGAAGGGTGGGGTGAGCATCACATGGGGTTTCTCAAAGGGAAAGTGCTGGTGGCTGTCCTTAGCTTATTTCTCATTCACTGTTACGACTGTAAGCTTTTTATATTTTGCCTTGATAGTGCAAAAGGAGAGTATTCTGTTCTCCAATTATGTTCTGGAAGCTATTGGCAGAAAACGCTTCCTTTCCTGATTATCAACTACTCATACCAAGGATATCCGTTTTACTTGGTTGGTGCTGTCTCCAGTGGTGCTGGTGGATAACAAAGATTTCTCCTGCCCTTGCAGACACAGACAGGATCTAACTCAGGGTCAGAAACAAGCGGTGTGTGGATTGTCGCAGTCCCCCAGCACCCCAAGATTGCACTGCCAAAACTCAACTGCAAAATGGCCTAGTCTTGGCTTTGGGGGAGGGTTGGCCTTCTACCTCTCCCCCCTTCAAAAACCTCTGTGACCCTTAAGCGAATCAACAGTTGGCCTTCTGAGGTCATCCAAAAGTCATGAGCCCCTGACTTCCTGGGACGTGTCTATCAGTAGTCTAACCGATGAAGGTTCTTTGGAAAGCAAAACCTGTCTTCCATTTATGGTTGGCAGGGATCACTTAAGGGAGAGACAGTGACTCTCTCTGGGCAAGAATCAAAAGATTTGCACAGCCAGTCTTTGCAAAATACAAAACCTTGTTTATGTAATACCCACGACAATGACAAAACAGTTGCTAGTCGCATATACTGAACCAGAAAGTTCAAAACATACGACTCTTAGAAGCACCACTGTCTTCCAGATATTTGTGATTCAAATTATTCATCTCTGAGTAAAACCCCAGCTGTCCTATTTCATATTTTACCATAAACTCTCTGCCATCTCAGGTGCTTTGCACCTTTTTATGCACCTATCCTAAATTAAACATTTCTTCAGTACGATGATTCTCTCCAGTTACTGCTTTATTAAAAGATACAGGTTTGGTAAGACTAGGGATGTCCCCCCTCCTGGTATGAGAGAGTCATAAATAATTTGTGACTAAATAAATTGGTCATTATGTTCAAAAATGCCATCGATCAAAAGGAACCGCGCTTGCCCTGCTTGCCTCTTTCTGCCTTCCAATGAACTAAATCCATTTTAATTGCAATTTACAGAAAATCTTTCTGGAGATCGGAAAAGGAAGAGGGCAGTGGCTGCCTAAAGGTTTCTGTCCAATTTTAACTGAAGAAGTCAAGAAGATTAATGAGTGAGCCAAGGTATCTTCAGGTTCCACAGAAGGTGGTAATGGTGTGCCAGGATGCTCACAACGTTGTCAAGAATGAGCAAGGGGTGGGAGATTTTAATTGATTAATTTTATTGCCTGTCCTGTGCCCCCCAAACAATTATCCTGAACATTTTTAGGGCATGGGAAAAACACGATTGGTTTTAAATCTCCTTGCTATAATGAGGAAATCACAAAATGGCTTCAATCCTAGGAGATCCAGCACTCCTGGAACTTAACAAACCAACTGGCTTTCAACTTCCAGATATCCTCTAATTATACTGCATAGTTCCTTTCTCCTATATAAGTAGAAAGAATAATTTCCTAACACCCTGGTTCAACACAGTGATCAGTGACATCAAGGCATAATTGTTTTCAAACATGTTGTATGTTTCTCAGGGTGATCTGTCTTCTCATATTTTTTTTTTGGGTAGAAACTGTAAATCCATTTTGTGGGGTGTGTTGGAGGGACAGCTAGCTAGTGCTACCTCTGCAGAAGTGGGTGCAGAGTATCCTCTTCCTTTAAATATTGGGGTGTTTTAAAGAACCCAGCTTTTTCCTTTCAATGATCAGTAGATGGCAGCAAAGAGTTAGAGGGGTTTTTTCCCTTGTCTCTCTCTCCATTGCCCACTAGTGGTCCTCATTGAACCCTGCAGCTTCTTACTGTTTGCTAAATCTGAATTTGCTCCAGATTCTAGGTTGATGGCGCTTGGGATAGGTTGATGGCGCTTGGGATGATGTCCAAAAAATGTCCAGCTTGAAACAGAGTGATGGAACTTATGGACCGTTCCCTGCACACTTCTACAAAGTGACCACATATTGCTTCCAGTGGAGAAACTGCTATGGCAAGAAGACTTGTTCTTTTCTTGTGAGCTATTTCTCCTTTCAAAAAGTGACACAGAGCTCTTCAAAGTTTGAGGTCCTGGGCACACAGAAGATCTTGTGTGCTTCACAAAAATGGCTGTGGGGAAGGGGGTATTGTTCATTCACTAAATAGCTACCATATTTGGTATGACCAGGAAACTACCAATTTATCAGAAAGCAAACTGGCATAGTTGGTCCCTGCCATCTTCTCTAGTCCTCCAAGGTAGTCACTATGTCATCCACAGCATTATCATTTCTCCTTCTCCTTCCTCCTCCTCCTCTTCTGGGCAGGTGGGCATGCATCTTAACAAAGCATTGGATCACAGCCACTCTCCATTTTAATTTTCTAGGAATGCTTATGTGGAATCTAATGGCATTCTTGGAAGTCAGCACAGCTGGCTGGGGAATTCCGGGAGTTGAAGTCCACATATCTTAAAGTTGCTGAGGTTGAGAAACATTGCTTTACAACATGCCATTTTACTTTGCAATTTGTTTACATTTCAAATCTAAAGTAGAATGGGTCTTAAGGGTGGCATCCACCAGTATGCATGACACAGTAAGAATCCATGATGTACGGCACACTAATAATGAAACATGGGAAATGGTAGTATACCACGCATCCCAGGTTAGTAACTGGACATTTGGCAGGCTGATTAAGTTCTACCAGATGCACGATTCATAAGCTTTAATACCAAGAAATACGTCTATTCCATCATTAAATGATACAGCTCTAATGACCAAATGTGATTAAGTCAAACTTGGAATTTCTGTATGATGTTGGGCTTCTGAAACTAAGAACTAAATACACATTAAACGTTTCCCTTTTCATGAGCTAGAGGCCAGCAGCTGAAACTGGGATCAGCCACATGAGGTATGAAAAAGCCAATGTACATAAAGAGCCCCTCAATTCACCCCATAGCACCATCAGGCTCCATGTGACACTTGGCTTCTCATGATTAAAAATTATTCTTATTGAAAAAGAAAAAAAGATGTGCAACTAAACTAAGAGAACAAGCCTCTGGCCTCATCTGCATTTGCAGGAATGACTCTGGGTCTCAAATGGGCCCTCTAAGCTTTCGTAGAGAATAAAAATCAGGATGTTTGCAAGAAGTATAGCTTCAGCTTTTCCCCAAAGTGGTGATTTGCTCTATACAAAAATATCTTTTTTTTTTATTTACACACATACACACACACACAGACCGGCAGATTGTATATACAGGGGAGCATTCAATAATGTGTTTTCCTTCATCTGCAGATTGATGTTATAGTCTCTGCAACCACCTCTTTGTACTGCACAATTTGATTTGTTTCAAACTGAGAGGTGAGGGTTTGACTGTAGATGGCCAAGAATGCAAACAGATGTTCTAATGAAGAGCCACGTCCCCTCTGCTGGTCAAGCTTTCCCCAAAGGTCCACCTCCACCTTTAAAAGAATATTGCTCTTTAAACCTCACCATAATTTTATTTTACGCCCAAAATTTATTTATTCCTTATAACCTTCTACGCATGTCTTCGCAACTTATCTCTTTCTGAAATGCTCCACGCACACTTAATAGCATTCAGTGGTGAGCAACAGCATAACTGTTCTTGACATTTAATTAAAGCCACAATGGTATTAATGCATTAAAATATTTCTATTGGATTATACGCTTTTCATTATTGCATTTTTTCAAAGCAGACCCTGCCCTTTGCTTTCTAGGGGGACAAGGAAGACCATCTCACACTAATTTCAACTGAGGAGAACCTTTCCAAAGAAGAGATTTGATGGTTCTTTTATTCCTCATGCAGAAATTAGTGATAAAATGAGGCTAGCCTTGGGACACAGGGTGCTTTCTTGAAGATAGTGTTTTAACTGATAACCCTGAGAGGGAAAGGAGGAGGGGGTACTAATTGAAGGTGCTTCATTGGAATCATAATGAGAAATCAGAAGACAGGAAGAGTATCTGGGTATTCTTTGGCTTAATAGTAAAAGCAGCAGCATGGAAAACTTGGCAGTTTAAAAATTAGAAGCAGTTAAAAGTGAGAAGAAATTAAAAAGCAAGCTGGTGCTTCTTAAATGCACCTTTCCTTAGTAATTAAAGCATAGATTAGCTTGAATTAAACCCAAGTATCATTTTAAATCTTTTCCGAGGCCAAACTATTTGCACGGAGCACTTTGCAGAGTGTGCTGGTCGGTCAGTGTGGAATCTCTCTCTTGAGAGTATTAAAACAGCCACATCCTCCTGAAGGTTCAGTGCAGCTGCATCAAAGGCTGTCCCTGGTTATCCGCCGATGGGTGTGCATGAGCAGCCACTCTGCTTCATGATGGTCCCAGCAGCAGTAGAGCCGTTGCACGGACATACAGAAGCGGACAACCGGGGAAAGACTTTGGAAAAGGTGTACTAAGTCCTTCCAAGGATGTGGCTGCTTTACTGTTTCGAGGACAAATGCTTCAATCGTGGGCCAACATGCTTCACTAGGTGCCCCTTTCAACGATTTGGGTCAAGTTTTTTTTTTAATGAGCTTCTCTGGGTTCATTTCAACGTGTCATTTGGGATAGACCATCAGCAGCTCTCATAAAGGATTGCCATGATCTTGTCTCAGGGTGGCTCCTCAGGGGAAGAAGATAGGTCAGGTCATCGTGCTCTCCTTTTTAAGCCTGTGTGACTTTTACTTCTGCATCTTGGATCTTGGCCACTGGAGAGATTTCCCTGGTACACTGAAACCCTGCTTACTTGGACTTGTGAGAGTTATATTTGTAGAGTGAGATGGGCAGTGTATAAATTTAATAAATAAATAAATATCCCTCCTTTCCTTAGGAGCTCAAAGCAGTCTATAGAATACTTCCTCCTTCAATTCTTTTTCCCCAAAACAACTGAGTGAGACAAGCTGGGGTAAGAGGAAGAAACTGATCCAAAGTCATGCAGTGAGCTTCCATGACTAAGATTGGTCTTGAACCCGGGTTTTTCCCCATCCTAGATCAACATTTTAACCACTAATCACCCTGGCTATGACTTTCTCTGCCTTGCTTTGCTTTTGCTGTCTTGCTTTGCTCCCTGGACTCTGACTAGTTTGTCGTTGCCCTCTCGTGTTATATTTACTTTTCTGTAGGTCTCTCTGGCTATGAGACATCCTCCTGGTAACTAGAGTTCACATCCTACAGCTGTGCCTTTCCCTTTTCCAGAACCTAATCTTGATCTAGGATAGGACATGGATCACTTTTCCAAAACTGTACAAAGCAATGACCTTTTGAAGAAGAAACTACAATCAATGCTTTCAGAGTGAATAAAGGTATACTGAAGGCAAAACAGTAATACAGGTAGTCCTTGGGTTATGACCCTAATTGGGACTAGAAATTCTCTCCCTAAGTGAAGCGGTCATTAGGCAAAACATCATGTGACCACACCGCTTAGCAAAGCAGTCCCGGTAGTTTAGTTGTGGTTGTTAGACCAGGATTGCGCCGTTGTTAGGTCAGGACCTCACGCTTCTCCTGCCCTGCCCTGCCCTGCCCGGCTCACCTCCACTTCAACTCCTCCCACCCAGCTATCTCCCCTCTTCTCCGCCTTTGGTCGCTGTCTACCCTTGCTGCCCTCAGCTGCCCTTCGCCGTCTTCTTCCTGCTGCTGCTGCTGAGGCGCACCTGGCCTAGGCAGCCGCTGGTCCTTTGCGAGGCCTCCCCGAAGCTTGTGAGGCTTCCATGCAGCCTCCCGAAGGGCCAGCAGTTGCCTCAGCCAGGCATTAGTACTTGGATTGGAGACCACCAGGAAATCTAGGTGTGCAGGATAGACTGGGAAATTAAAACAAAATCTTTTCCTTGGAAAAATGCAACGGCAAACAATTCCTTTCCTGTTGTCTAGAAAACTGTATTGTTATACCCATGCAGTCTCCAGGTGTTTTTTTTAAATTTATTTAATGTATTTCACTTATGAACAATATTTAGAACCTGCTCCCAATCCTGAAGAATGCTGGGAGTTATCAAAGCTGAAAAACTAAAATTTAAAACCAACAGTACAGATTTCTAATAACCAGAGCAGATGCCACCTCTCAATCAGCTGGGATGGAAGGTTTGCTGAAACAAAGCTTGACTGAAGGATATCGACAGCATTTGGAACTTCATCAGGATTCATTTAGTAGAGCTAGCCATGCATGCAAGATAGTCTTTTTTCCTCGTTTTTGCTCTTTGGCAGAATTTTTATTAGTGTATCTCTGCACAGGCAATGTAGCCGCAGGCATTTCAAATAAAATCAAAGCTGCAGCAAACTGCTCCCGTGCAGGACTTTAGAGACAAAAAGAGCAACGGCAGCCTTCTGAAATTCTAGAGTGAATGAACAGAAGCCAGTCATCCAGAAAGACAATATTCTGGGGAGAAATGAGGATGAGCTGAATTTTGGAAGGATCTCCTCAATCCACAACTGTGAAAGTGCTGTGATCCAAAGGTACTCAGAAGGAGCAGGACTTGTCTGGAAGTTCTTGCACCTTGTAAGGGTGGAATGAGCCTCAGAGATGGCGGAACCCACTGTTATTGTGTTTTCTTAAATACTTCTAAACATTGGGGTGGGTGGGTTCACCTTTGTATTATGTGTCCAAAACACTTAAGCTTTAGCTTCATTCTTTGTACTTCCAATGAGAAGTCTGGTTTTATTTCATCTAGAACTGAATGATTGTTTCGTCATGCAGTACAAGGCATTCACAACAATTTTCTCCAGCATAATTTCTGATGGTCCCAGCTTTCAAAGCCCCATGGTAGAACTGGGAAAATCATAGCATTGACCTTGTGGTCAGTTTGATGTCTCTGCACTAGACTGGTCATAATCTTTCTCCAAAGGCAGCAGACATCACCTTATTTCATGGCTACAGTCACCATCCCTGTGAATTTTTGAAGATAAGGTCTGTTACTACTTCAGCTTCTTCTCCACCTATTTGCATTAGGTTGGCACTGCCTGTTAACATAATCTTAGGTTTTCTAAAAATGAGCTGCCTTTTCACTTTCTTCTTTCACCTTCAACAAGAGATTCCTTAAGTCTTCCTTGATTCTAGCCATCAAAAGGGTATCAGCAGCATATCCGAGGTTATTAATGGTTCTTCCAGCAATTTTAATACCAATTTTTATTTCTTCTAATCCAATATTTCCCATATGTTGTACATCTAAGTTAAATAAATAAAGTGATAGTATATAACCTTGGCATACTCCTTTCTCCATTTTAAACCATTTAATTGCTCCATATTCCATCCTGTCACTTCCAGGTCATCAGACAAATTCTGCAATAGGTGGGTGAGATCACCTGATACACCCACCACTTTAATAACTATCCACAACTTATTGTGGTTTATGCAGGCAAAAGCCTTAGTGTAATCAATAAAGCAAAGATATATATCCTTTTGGAACTCCATTGCTTTCTCCATCATCTATTGGAAGTTAACAATACGATCTCTCCTGAATCCAGCTTGTACATCTGGCAATTCTTGTCCTGTGTATTGCTGAACTCTGACTTATAAAATCTTGAGTATTATTTTACTAGCATATGGAATAAGTGCAAGTGTTTGATAGTTGAACAGGGTACCATAAGCAAACTGAACACATGCCAGGGAAATACTCTGTGGTTTCTTCTCTCCAGAAGATCCTGATGTATGAAGTTTGCACAGTGTGACCTACTAGTGCTGTGGAGAAACCCCACCCCACCCCTATTTTTTATTCTACAATTTCTTACTCAATTTGTTGAAACAGAATTTGCTTTCAACATTTCCTTTAAAGGAAAAGAGAACTGCAGAGAAATTCTCACGGGAGTGGTGTGGTATTCTTTCACTTACTGAGTTTAGAAATGATCAAGAGCTGTGTGTGTGTCGGTGTGTATGTATGAACAGACTTCTTTCACTGTGAAATCATCTTTCACTTTGAAAGCCTCCTTTCCGTGAAATCCCAAGGGAACACCTCTTTCATTGTTTTTTTTCCTCCCAGACTGGACAATGTGGGGAACTCAGAGAGATGTGCAGGAGAAAACGGCACTATTACAGTAGCATACTCTCTGCTACTTCCAACAATGTCAGCTCAAAAAGTCCAGCAAGAGAAATTTTAAAAAGCAAATCAGTCAACCAACCAACCAATCTCAAGCTTCCTGAGAATAAGTTAGAAAAACAGAAGCCTGTTTTGCAGATGAAAACTGCAAAATGTCGACACATCATTAACATTATGGTGCAATAGCAGTGCATAGTTGTTTCCATGCGACAAGATAGCTGCAGAAGCTGGTCTATGTAGACACATCTGCTGTTGAGGAAAGGCCTGGCATGCACTCAATTGCCTGATCCAAAGTTCTGATACAGCTTTATAGGTCTAAATGTATCATTCCCAGACACATATCAATAGCCAGTGAAGCTGTTTTAAGAAATGACTCATATTGACCCGGGAAACTTCCTGATCACATTATTTGGGACCTAAAGCGGAAGATTTAAAGCCAGGATAGGGAATATATGGACCTCTTTGTGTTGCTAAACCTAAACTCTGTGTATCCATGGTCAATATGACCAATGGTGAGGGATGCTAGAAATTAATTTCAGTAACCTAAGGAGGTGTGGAGTTTCAGTCTAGGACCTTCTACACTGAAGATGCTCTGTTCCTCAGCTATGGTTCATTCAGAGATTGACTGCAAAACATTATAGAAGGAAAGATCTATACAAGCTACTGATTGCTGTTCTCTGATCTGGCATTCTTGTCTCTTTTTGGCTGATTTTGCATTCAGTAGATAGAAAGCAGAGATACACCTACTTGGTTCTCTGATGCAGCATCCATTCAAGAGCAGACAATTTAGCAATTATCTGCTGCTGTTCTCAGTGCATTTGAGTGCTTGCTGAGACACACAGCAGTAAGAAAGATTCATGGGTGTACAAATCTTTCCTATTGGCAGCCTCCATCATCTATAACACACCTGCCAATCTGGCATACAATGTGATTCCTCTCCCATCATTTTCCTTCTTTGTTTAAAAAACCCACCCTGTGGTTTTCAATTTGACTGTTAAAAGAAACTTTCTTGATCATTGGGACTGACAGAATTGATTTAAGCTGAATTCCAGGGAGCCAAAGGAATTCTGCTCACGTAAAAGATTTAATTCAATTCTACCTGTAGTACAATTTGCTAACAGATGCACACTACTGTTTAGGGTGTGTGTGTGTATAAATACAAATTGCCTATCAACCAATTATCTCTAAGATGGCTAATACTAAAATAATTACATGTCTCGCAAAACTTTCAAAATTAAGCACTGTATGTATACTAGTTATCAGCAAAAAGGAATACTAACTTAGAAGGGAGGCTAACTAGAGTAATCGAAATATCCTTCAGAAGAACTCTACCTTTGTTTGGCAACTCAAAACTAGTAAGGATGAAATGAGACAAACTCTCTTGGAGAGGAGTTCCAAGGAGTAGGTACTTCCGCAGAGAAGGTCCCGTCTTGCCCCACCACTCATCATTTTTTTAGACCTCAAACCAGATGAAGAGACCTCAGCACACAGAATACATTCATAGAAGGGCAGAAGGTCTTGAGAAATTATTCAGTTTTCCCAACTGATCACCTTGCAACAACTTTGGAACTGCAACTCCCTGAATTTCCAGTCAGCATGATGGCCTTCTCAACATGGAATTCTTGTGGTTGCAGCTCCAATACTTTTGGAGGACACCAGACTGAGCAAGGCCAAGTTAGAGCTTTAAAGGTCAAAGCCAGCTGCAGAAGTGGTATGATGTAATCCACCTGTCCAGGATTAGGTAACATTCTAATTGCTGCATCTTGAATCATAGGCAATTTCTGAGTACACTGCAAAGACTGACATTACATGGACCATAACATTTCCAAATTGGCAATGTTTCTGGACATTTTGCAAGGCCCTGCCAAATCATTTGAAAGCTATTCTGGAGGATAAAACACCGAAGGTCACAAAGGAAGATTGAAATTAGGCACAAGTATGCAAACCACTGATAAATGGATGCTCAAAGTCCATGTGATTTCTCCTGGAATGCTAGGAAAGATACAAATGCAGTTGACTTCACCGATCTCCTTATATATATTAAAAAGACCACTCAGAAAGGCAGTTGATAAAACTGTAGCAAATGTGTTTGCACTGAAGGTACCTTCTGCTGAGCAGTTCTGCCCACAAGCTGTCTGTAGGATATAGAACATCTCTCGAGCATGCTTGCCACCTTGAAGCAGAGCAGTCGGAAGCAGAAAAAAGAAAACAACCAAGGTAACAGAATGCAAAAGGAAATAAAAAGCACCAGGAGAAAAGAGAAAGAGAGAGAGAAATGAGGGACAGCTGGATTAAGTCACCATCAAAATACATTTAGAAATGAGATTAGCAAATAATGGCCAGAGAATTTAAATGACAGACAACATTAGGATTGCAAGTCGATCACGTATTATGGAAGAGAAGGAAACAATCCAGCCATATAGCTTAGCTAAGGCATCAAAACCAAAGCGTGAAAAAGTAGTTATATTAAATTAGCCACGTTCAGTACAGCACTGTTACAGCAGTTTCAATGCCAGAGAGTTAATCCCTTGTTAGTTTTCCCTAACCCAAATCTACACAATGCTCCTTTCTTCTCTTGGCAAGATTGCATATGGGTCCAACATACCAACTATGTCAAACCACAAGGGGATGTTAGCAGGTTGCACAGAGACCACGCCAACAATTTCAGTCACTCGGTCACTTTCCATGATGGTGAAGTTATAGAAGGGTTCATCAAAAGTCAGAGGGATGAGCGATGGAGGTGGTTTCTTGATCCATTCAATGTGGAGGCGTGCAGTAGAAGACTTCTGGGGCCGGCCATTGTCAACTGCTTTGATCTGTTATAAGCAGGAGAGAGAGAACAGACAGGACACTTTAGCACACTTCTTTGTGCAAAGCTTTCACCACCATTTTGCTTTCAAAATAGTCCCTGGTTTTGAATTCCTAGAATCCTGAGATGAGCAGTGTTTTTCTGCATTACACTGTAAGCATAATATTTTGTATTTTTGGCTAAAACGTTTAAAGCAGGGGGTGGGTGACCACTGGGTAGTGAAAGAGGGGAATATGGAATTTCTTCTTAAAACGTTTTTGGATGAAACAATGGGTAACAAATGTTGATGAGGTCCCAAAGTGTGTAGAATCTGGACTCCCAGGGTAAGTAATTTTGGAAGATATAGTTGGTATTTAAACCTAATCAAAGACCACTAGTTTGTGTTTTTTTTATTTTTCTGCTGAAGGGGGAACAAGGATATTTGACTGCAAAACGCTTCTGCACAATGCATTGCCCTTCAGACCTATCTACGTTATTACCTTTTAAAACTTGAGACTGAGCCCAACCAATGATAAAGATTTGGGGAGTGCCAAACTTTGTTTTCTTTCCTTTGTTGGTATTATTCTGTTTAACAAGCCTTCTATCCCACCACAAAGATATCTCTGAATAAAACAGACCTGGAAGACACTGAATTGTCTGTAACCAAAAATCTGTTTAAAAGTTGATTTTTTATAGGAATCAAGGCTGGAGGACAGATCTCCACTAAACTTCTTTACAAGTCGTTTAACTTAGAAATAATCCATTTTGGGGGTTCCTACAACATACTCAACCTTAAGCTCATAAATAGGCTAGGTATGCACAATTTACTAACTTAGGAAAAGAACCCCAAAAACCTAATCAAGGTTAACACTAGCCATACTTCACGTGTTGTGTGAAGCAGCAACTAAGTATTCATCAGACCTGGTTGAGCACTTTGTGCAGACAGTCTGTTGTTTTCCATTAAACTAGTTCCCAAGAAGCAAAGTTCATTCATTGCATAGAGTGAGTTGTGAAAAGCCACCTGCTTATACTGTAATTTGCTGCCACCATGCAACCACTATTATGGCTTTTAAATCAGATGCGCCAGAGGAGGCCTGCTATCGACCTGCACGGCACACCACCAGACACCTGTGCCCATTCAACCCTTCACCGTTTGCCATCCAATTAAATTCCTCCTCCACTGAATCTTTTCCAAGCCCCATGAATTCCTTCCAATAATGAAGAAGATGGATTCCAATTAATCTTTCATGTATAGGCCACCCTGCCAAGTATTTTTTATATTCAGTAAGAGTCAGACAATGCGGAGTCCTACATACGTTTGATTTGAATGGAGATACCTGAATTCAATTTAGCTGAAAATCCAGTTCTTAATTTGAGGTTTAAGGCAAGCACGCTATTGCTAATGAAAACTTGTGCTATTTAATTCAAGCAACACAAGACTTTAAGCTGCCTTACTCATAGGAAAGAAAGCAGCTACAGAGTGAGTCAGATAATTTGCTCACTATTTCATGTATACAAGCTGTACACCAATCCTTGGGTTTCCAATCAAAAGTAACTGAAATAGAAAGATGTCTGACTCATGAGAAATGAGTTGGATTCATATATTGATATAATAAACACTGAAGCAAAGCACAAGGGACTCTTCTTAATGCCAAGTCAGGACAAAGGGTGGGAAGTTATACAGATTTTCCAGTCGGGGCACTAAGTAACTCAACAAAAACAATGGTGGAATACATAAGGAAGCAATACACAAACAATGGTGACAACAATTAAGAATCTTCTTCTTCAAAAAAAAAAATTATTACAGCAGAAACCTCTGTAGATAATAATTTATTCATCCATTCACAAAAACTTGTGGATTCATAAATATGTGACTCTGTAATGGTGTGCGGGAATGACCTTGGGAGACAGGAGGAAGAGCTGCAGAGTAGACAATGGTCAGACAAGCGGCATCTGAGTCTGCAGAAGGAATGGGGGCGTGGCAAATGTCTCAGAAGGGAACCTTCTTAGTTTCTTCGACTGTAAAGGTGAGGGGGAAGAGATGTCCTTTCAGACTTGCAAGATTCTGTTAATGTAACCTTGTGATAAAGTAGAGTAAATACTCCTGGGTGTGCTTCTTGTCTGGACTACCTTTCAAGGCTGACGGGCTCAAGGTTTCTTATTGCTTGTGATGCAACAGTGCAGCAAGGCTACCCCACTGCAGATTGCTGCTCCTCATTTTTGCCAAGTCCATACAAAGCCCGTCTAAGAATTTGGCCATGGATTCTACCGGGAGCAAATTTTGGCAATCTGCTCTGAGCAGAATTCATGGCAGCAAAATACTTTCCACAGAGGCCGGCTTTTTGTTCTCCAAGAAAGAAAAGAAAAAAAAAAGAGTAAATGAGCAGTGGTGGAATCACTTATAAATGTACACAGTGGCCAAATCTTTTATTCTTGTTTCTTTTAAGATGTACCACATGCTTAAAATGGCATCGTGCTTATCCTCAAGATGTCTTCTTCCTATCTGTCCTCCCTAGAATGGTCATATGACCACATAATATGGCTACATTCCTACATCCAGGAAGTGATGCCCAAGCATGAAGCTTGCATTTGAAGCCTGCTCAAGAACAAATATGGCCATTCCAGGGACTGTTTTAGGCAACAACGGTCACCTAGATGACTTGGGAAGTATTTCTCAACACAGTGCTACACACCATGATTGAGATACAGGACACTTAAAATGTAAAAAGCAAAAATCCCTCCACCATCTCATATGGTTAGCTAAGAGATTACGGTTATTCCCCATTTGCCACCCAGTGGAGTTTCATTTCCATACCACACATTTTTATCACAGATTTCTTAAAAATTAAACATCTATGAAAAAGTTGCAAAATGGAAAGCTGCACTGGCAGAGCCAAGAATATTTTTAGAAATCCCCACATTCCCAGCAAGAGTGAAGATGGAAATAAAATTCTCTTGCCACAAGAAGGAAGGAAAGGAGGGATGGAGGGAGGGAGAAAAGAGGGAGGGAAAAAGGAAGGAGAGAGGAAGGGAGGGAAGAAGAAAAGAGGCAGGGAGGGAGAAAGGGAGGGAGGAAGGAAGAGAGAGGGAAGAAAAAAGGAGAGGAAGAAAGGAGGTAGGGAGAGAAGGAGGAAGAAAGGAGGGAGGAGGGAGGAGGGAGGGAGGGAGAGAAGAAGGGAGGGAGGGAAAGAAGGAGAGAGGAAGAAAAGAGGGAGGGAGAGGAGGGCAAACAAACAACACCCTACATTTACTTTTGAGAAGTTGGAGGACCCATTTAATCCATTTGTTGTGAGCTGTGTGCAGATGCCTCCCCTCATTAAATGCTTGAGGAAGCTTTCTGACTGAATGAACTTGTATAAAGCTACTTAAAAACAATAAAACCTGCTCTTAAAACAGAGAAATGAAGCACGGGCTCATTCCGATAATGAATGCTTACAGTTAAGATATCATAGCTCCCAGCAGTGAACTGCTTTCGCGAAGAAACCATGCCCGTCTTTGGGTCAATGAAGAACTTGCCATCCTCGTTGCCATCCACAATGCTGTAGGCAATCTCTGCATTGGGGCCTTCATCCTTGTCAAAGGCAAAGGCTCGATATATGGGCTCTCCTCTCTTCTTTCGGTCCCTCTCTGGCAACTTGATCTGATAGACCTTCTCTGGGAACTGAGGCTTGTTATCGTTTTCATCGAGAACCTGGACCACTAGCCATACTGTAGACTGTTTGGGAGAGACCCCTCCATCGGTTACTGTAACCTGAAATGGAAAGAGTAACAATAGCAACAAAAAAGTTAGAGCTGTGCAGAGCATTTCTAGTAAAAAGGTTAACGGAATATAAATAAATATGAACAAAACAGTAAACCACCTCAAATGCCCTGTCTGGGCTTCAAGAGAAAACCTTTGAACCTCAAGACGGGGCGATCTGAACTCAAAGCAGGGTGGTTCAAATTTGAGATGCTTAGAATTCAAAATATTTTGCACATCCACATACTGTATATTGTCCAGCCTACTATAATTCCTTCCATTAACTTTTCTTAGATAACTTTATATACAACTTTATTGTTATAGCTACAGGTTAGGACAGGACATTAGGTTCCAAGGGATGAATCAAATGTTTGCTGTCCAATACAGAACAATCCTTTCTTAAGACAGTTGCGGCCTTTTCTATACTCATCCCTTCTCTAGAATTCCCTCCCTGTCAAACTGAGAGATTTGACTACCTTGCTAGCATTCAAAAAGATTTTAAAGACATCCTTCCCCCTAAACAGCTTTTAAGGTTGGCTTAAAACTTAATTTTCAACAGTTATTTTAATAAGTTTTATTAATTTGGCTCTAGTAAACTGCTCTGAGACTATAACAAGCTGTGAAATAACATTTTAATTATTATTCTTTAAGGGGATGCAGGCTTGCTTTGTAGATTTCCCTTAATGGAAATAACAACCCGTTTAAAAAATATCCACCTAGGAGATTTAACCTGGTTTAATTTGTGGAAAAGCACGATGGGAATAAAATTGTGAAGATTTGAGGTGGTAGGACAGAGTTCACAGCTGTCAACATCCCTCTTTGGAAAAACAAGGTAAAACAGATCTATGAGCCAGGGCAAATTGGATGTGGTTATTGGTGAGATGTCAAGATTAAAGATAGACATTCTGGGCGTCAGTGAACTGAAATGGACTGGAATGGGCCACTTCACATCAAATGACCACCAGATCTACTACTGCGGACAAGAGGACCACAGAAGAAATGGAGTAGCCTTCATAATTAATAGTAAAGTGGCTAAAGCAGTGCTTGGATACAACCCAAAAAATGACAGAATGATCTCAATTCGAATTCAGGGCAAGCCATCTAACATCACAGTGATCCAAATATACGCCCCAACCACAAATGCTGAAGAAGCTGAAGTAGAGCAGTTCTATGAGGATCTGCAGCAACTACTGGACAACACGCCTAAAAGAGATGTTGTTTTCATCACAGGAGACTGGAATGCTAAGGTGGGCAGTCAAATGACACCTCGAATTACAGGTAAGTATGGCCTGGGAGAACAAAACGAAGCAGGACACAGGCTGATAGAATTTTGCCAAGACAATTCACTCTGCATAACAAACACTCTCTTCCAACAACCTAAGAGACGGCTTTATACATGGACTTCACCAGATGGACAACACCGAAATCAGATTGATTACATCCTTTGCAGCCAAAGGTGGCGGACATCTGTACAGTCGGTAAAAACAAGGCCTGGAGCTGACTGTAGTTCAGATCACGAACTTCTTCTTGCACAATTTAGGATCAGACTAAAGAGATTAGGGAAGACCCACAGATCAGCTAGATATGAGCTCACTAATATTCCTAAGGAATATGCAGTGGAGGTGAAGAATCGATTTAAGGGACTGGACTTAGTAGATAGGGTCCCGGAAGAACTCTGGACAGAAGTTGGCAGCATTGTTCAGGAGGCGGCAACAAAATACATCCCAAAGAAAGAGAAAACCAAGAAGGCAAAATGGCTGTCTGCTGAGACACTAGAAGTAGCCCAAGAAAGAAGGAAAGCAAAAGGCAACAGTGATAGGGGGAGATATGCCCAATTAAATGCAAAATTCCAGAGGTTAGCCAGAAGAGATAAGGAATTATTTTTAAACAAGCAATGCGCGGAAGTGGAAGAAGACAATAGAATAGGAAGGACAAGAGACCTCTTCCAGAAAATTAGAAACATTGGAGGTAAATTCCAGGCCAAAATGGGTATGATCAAAAACAAAGATGGCAAGGACCTAACAGAAGAAGAAGAGATCAAGAAAAGGTGGCAAGAATATACAGAAGACCTGTATAGGAAGGATAACAATATCGGGGATAGCTTTGACAGTGTGGTCGGTGAGCTAGAGCCAGACATCCTGAAGAGTGAGGTTGAGTGGGCCTTAAGAAGCATTGCTAATAACAAGGCAACAGGAGACGACGGCATCCCAGCTGAACTGTTCAAAATCTTGCAAGATGATGCTGTCAAGGTAATGCATGCTATATGCCAGCAAATTTGGAAAACACAAGAATGGCCATCAGACTGGAAAAAATCAACTTATATCCCCATACCAAAAAAGGGAAACACTAAAGAATGTTCAAACTATCGAACAGTGGCACTCATTTCACATGCCAGTAAGGTAATGCTCAAGATCCTGCAAGGTAGACTTCAGCAATTCATGGAGCGAGAATTGCCAGATGTACAAGCTGGGTTTAGAAAAGGCAGAGGAACTAGAGACCAAATTGCCAATATCCGCTGGATAATGGAAAAAGCCAGGGAGTTTCAGAAAAACATCTATTTCTGTTTTATTGACTATTCTAAAGCCTTTGACTGTGTGGACCATAACAAATTGTGGCAAGTTCTTAGTGGTATGGGGATACCAAGTCATCTTGTCTGCCTCCTGAAGAATCTGTATAACGACCAAGTAGCAACAGTAAGAACAGACCACGGAACAACGGACTGGTTTAAGATTGGGAAAGGAGTACGGCAGGGCTGTATACTCTCACCCTACCTATTCAACTTGTATGCAGAACACATCATGCGACAAGCTGGCCTTGAGGAATCCAAGGCTGGAGTTAAAATCTCTGGAAGAAACATTAACAATCTCAGATATGCAGATGATACCACTTTGATGGCTGAAAGTGAAGAGGAACTGAGGAGCCTTATGATGAAGGTGAAAGAAGAAAGTGCAAAAGCTGGCTTGCAGCTAAACCTCAAAAAAACCAAGATTATGGCAACCAGCTTGATTGATAACTGGCAAATAGAGGGAGAAAATGTAGAAGCAGTGAAAGACTTTGTATTCCTAGGTGCAAAGATTACTGCAGATGCTGATTGCAGTCAGGAAATCAGAAGACGCTTAATCCTTGGAAGAAGAGCAATGACAAATCTTGATAAAATAGTGAAGAGCAGAGACATCACACTGACAACAAAGGCCCGCATAGTTAAAGCAATGGTGTTCCCTGTAGTAACATATGGCTGCGAGAGCTGGACCATAAGGAAGGCTGAGCGAAGGAAGATCGATGCTTTTGAACTGTGGTGTTGGAGGAAAATTCTGAGAGTGCCTTGGACTGCAAGAAGATCCAACCAGTCCATCCTCCAGGAAATAAAGCCAGACTGCTCACTTGAGGGAATGATATTAAAGGCAAAACTGAAATACTTTGGCCACATAATGAGAAGACAGGACACCCTGGAGAAGATGCTGATGCTAGGGAGAGTGGAGGGCAAAAGGAAGAGGGGCCGACCAAGGGCAAGATGGATGGATGATATTCTAGAGGTGACGGACTCGTCCCTGGGGGAGCTGGGGGTGTTGACGACCGACAGGAAGCTCTGGCGTGGGCTGGTCCATGAAGTCACGAAGAGTCGGAAGCGACTAAACGAATAAACAACAACATGGTCCATGACTGTACATATAAACCAATAAAATAACAAACAATGGCCTTGTTTGCAAGACACACATACCTGGTTTGGGATATGTGAAAATCCTAACCCAGTCACTTTACCCCCCACAATTAATTCAGAGAGGATTAGTTTTAGCCCCAAAGAGTTCCAGGTTAGTTTGGGGCTAATCTAATTTCTTTCCCTATCCCATTGTGAACTGTGTAATGCAAACAATGTGGTTAACTGTTCTTTTCTTATGCAAGTCCTAGAAAGATATCTGCAAAAGTGAGATTTCTCCAGAAGCATAATCTCTCTCCTTTTTACTTTGCATCTATCCACCAATACTTAAAGGGTAAGGATGAGGGCGAAAGATCTGAATGAGCTGGGAATGGGTAAGGGCTCTCAGGGTGGAGTTGACCTTTATCTCACAGCACAAGGACACAGATTCTAGCAAACATTTATAATGTAGCACAGCAAGAGAGAATATCTGCTTGATTTGTATATACCTGTTTCTTGTTATTTCACATGTAACGAATGAAGCTACACCCATACTTCACTACTGCATCTCATTCATTCATTCATTCATTCATTCAGTTTAGGCACCTCCCAACAACTTCTAAATATCTGGTCTTTCAACAGGTAATTTTCTGTTGTCCTAATACCTGATGGTAAAGTTACGTGCTACATATATTTTTGTAAATCTTTATTCTTTGACTATTTTTTTAAGGCCAAGTAAAACAATAACTTCTGACTGGGCAGAATATGAGAGGGGAAGTTAAAGAAGAAATGGAGCATTGGGTTAATTCATTTTTTTCCCCCTAGGTCTCCCTGGACACATGTTAAGAAAGTGGATTTATGTACTGTGTTCTAAGCATGTCATGGTTTGCACAGTTGGATTGAATTTAATTGCATGCCTGAAGCGACATATGACAACTAACTATGGCTTATTTTGGGCCAGCAAACTATGATGTGAACTTATTAGAACCTAAGGTTTAAATTTGTCTTCCAGATGTAGATTAAATTAACCCTGTTTACTAGCCCAGTTCTGGCTTGCCTGGCATTTGTTATTTGCCTGGCTACATTACCAGGATGCAAGTTTGGGTAAATCATGAAAACAGCTGAAATCTAAATGATGTGAGTTTGACAATATGTTTTAAGGCATGCATTTCTAATTTTTTTATTGTGTACTACTCAAGCCCCTTCCATTTTTTGGTATGAAAAAGCACTCCCTAAGGTGCATTTAAATCAATTCTTTATAAAAATGCATTATTATTTTTATAGGATACTGCATTCAGTATTTTTGTCATAATGAAGTATGAAGGCTGTAACATGGTTGAATCTAAACTGGCTTAGCTCTAGTCAGTCACTTCAATTAAAGATCCTTTGGGAATTCCATTCATGCTATCAGAAAGTAGGTAGGATATAAACCATATGTTTATTTTACAAACATTTGAGCCGGTGGGGGAAATGTTGATATTTTGCAGGCCTTTCCACCAATGAGGAAATGACCGCCTATTCAAGAGTTGGCTCTCAACATAGTCACTCAAAAAACATTAGGGATGTGCAGTTCCCTAATGATTTGACTTCAGACCTCCTCAAATTTGAAGACCCTATTTAGAGTCTGAAGTGCACATTGTGGAGTTCTCAGGAAAGCCTCATGCTTTAAACAACCATTTTACTTGTAAAATAGAATGGTCTTTCAAATTCAAGACAGGTTTTTGATAGGTCTAAAAAACACCTGTTTACTCAAAATAAGATTGTTCATCCCCTTAGCCTTAAAATACTCTCTATTATTCCAGATGACTTTGTTCCTGGTTCTCCGCCAACCTGGGCAAAGAGTGCACTTTCCAAAGAACTGGCTTTCAGTCATCTGCCTCCCCCTTCCCCCCCCAAGATTGCTTATGGGGCCTAAATGGGCTCCAAAAGCTTTGCAGAAAATAACACGTATGCCCCAAACAATGCAAATTTGCTTTGCAGGATGCCGGATTCATATGTGGCTGTAGCAAACTGGAATTATATCAAAACGACAACCTGTAAGATAACATAACAGTGCAAATTCCACCATTACATACATATATGCTGATGTCTGATGCAAATATGTTAATCACATTTTTTTCCACTGTAAGGTATGCTTTGCCACTTGCCCTTTCTTTCACTCCCCTGTATGTCTGTGTTATAAGTGTATATAAATTTAGCGGCAATAACCACCAGCAGATGCAAAAGGAGGCTTCGTTGGCTACATAGGAGCTCACAGGGGCTCTTCCTATCCCTGTTTTAAATGGAAGAAAAAATGTTAGAGAATATGCATGGGCTCTTTGTAAGAGTACCTGGACAATTCTACCCTACTAATTTGGATCAGCCTCTCCTACTTAGAATTATGTTAAGGAAGGAAAGGAGACTATGTTGTGAATTTGATTTGTATGTTTATTTATTGACTTTATTAATTACATTTATATCCTGCTGCAATCATAGAAGACTCTCAGTGACTTACAGTAATAAACAAAACACAATGATAGTAATAAAAAAAATCTTACATAGCATTAATACATTCCATAACAATTTAGCGCATCAGATCCCAAAGTCCTCCAGAAGAGCTCTGTTTTCAATTTCTTCCAGAAGGTGGATAATGTCAGAGACAAGCAGACCTCCAATGGGAGGCCATTCAGGGGGGTTGGCCACATCACAGGGAAAAATGGTCATTCTGCTTTGTAGAGTGAAGGAATTGTCTCCCCTAGATGTCTGGGATCAGTCATTGTCCTAACAACCAGGAAACACACTGAGACAAGGAACTGGTCTCTAATATTTATTGCTAGTACTTAACAGGAATCCTAACAAACTGAAGAAGTGTGGGAAAAACCCAGACATATAACCCCCAAGGGTTAAGGCGGTCCCGATCTGTGTCTCTTTGAATGGCTGAACAATTCCTCAGTGCTACGCATGCGCTTGACAGTCTGGATGGGAGCCCCCTGCTCGCCATCCTTACTCATGACAGTCATGCTGACTATATGCCTAAAGATATTCTCTCTCTCTCTCTGAACCATCAGTTTCATTTTTTTTTTACAAGAGTGAAAAGAAAATGTGTGGAAAGTACCGACTAAATAAACCAACACAGCAGTTAACCAACAAAACGATCAATATAAAATGGGAGGTCAACAGAGCCAGACAGAACAAAATACAAGATCTTGGCTTGAAACCATCAAACACTGTCACTGTGGGAATTGGTATATAAGCAGCTTTTTGCAAAAGCAGAACCTAAGCTACTTTCAAGCTAGTAAAAATCTGTATCTGCCTCTCCTCTGTAATGGTATAATGTTAAGTTGAAATAAGAAAGAAAAACTTTGACAAATATATGGATTTTATTATTTCTCTCCTCATCTTGCATTTATTTCCATGGTACCATCCACAGATAAATGATCAGCAATTCCATGTTAGGCAGTAGTTCAGTTATTAATTTAACTTATTCAGCTCTTTTAGCCCTATTCAAATTATTTGCTCTGTTCTATACCATGATTTTTCTTTTCTTTTTTCTGTTTTGATCAACGTATCAACATGGCTCATGAAACCTGAAAAGCAATTTTGCAATTAATGACTTGCCAGATTCGAAGTAAAACTACAGGGAACCTTTCCAAATCTGAGAAATAATGTGTAGGATTTCCCACGTATGGAGAAAGGAAAAAAGAAAATTTGCTTGCACAGAGCCTCTCTGGAATCTTCCAGAGTTTAGAGCAGTGTTTCTCAACCTTGGCAACTTTCAGATGTTAAAGATGTTATTCCCCATGCTGGCTGGGGGATTCTGGGAGTTGAAGTCCACACATCTTAAAGTTGCTAAGGTTGAGAAACCCTGGTTTAGAGAAATTATAGTGGGTGTCCTATCCTCCTTGCATCCCATATGTGATCAGGCTCAGCTTCTACTATATCATTTCAGTTCCTGAGACCAATACAGTCGGGCCAAGAAATAATGTTGAGGTTCCTTGACATCAAACAAAAGGAACTGGCCCATATGAGACAGGATGGTCCTCATCAGTCAATTGAGCAACATGGAACCAATGATAGTGGAGATGGAGACAAATAGTCTGGAGAAGGAGTCACAGGTGACTGAGCTAATAGCAGGGACACCACAGAGTTTTTTTTCCTTTTTGTCCCCCTTATTTTTGCCCTGACTGGATAGGCCTTAAGAAGGCTATGGTGTTTATTAAGTGATTTCAGTTGTGCACTGGAGCCAGCTCACACCAGCTTAAAAGAGCTGATTGTTAAATTTTCTGGAATTCTGTAAGCCAGTTGACAGCAGAGGTGAGCCTTGATGCCTAGGGCACCAATCAGCTGTTCTGCAGCTAGTGATGTGGTAATGGCAATGGAGCTGGTTAACGAGTTCTTAAACATTTAGCAGCATACCACAGAGTGATTTCCCTTGATGCTAGCAGCGGTATCGTAGAGGTATTTCCCATAGGAGACATGGACCATAAAGACACTTGAGAAGAGATGAGAGTTCCCACAAAGCTTTAGAAGATGACGAAGGACCTATAATAGTTTCAGGGTCTGTTTCTGTAAGAACTGGTCCTCAAACAGTGGCAAACAGGATGTATGCCTGCATCCTGTATGCCACCTGTTTAGGAGACACTTGGAAGTGCTTATAAGAGACCTACCTTCAGACAGAAAAAAGCAAAGATTATGCCCATTCAAGAGGGGAAGTTTGCTTTCCTAGTGCTGGCACTTACAGGATGGGGTCACTGAAGCTGTAAGATGGCTTACAACTAAAAGTAAATGATTAAATTAAATTACAGAGGAACAGTAAGGCCTTATTCAAACCTCTTCAGTGGGGAAACTAAAAGTAAATGATTAAATTAAATTAAAGAGGAACAGTAAGGCCTTATTCAAACCTCTTCAGCGGGGAAACTAAAAGTAAATGATTAAATTAAAATAAAATAAAATAAAATAAAATAAAATAAAATAATAAAATAGATAAAGGAAAATGAACAAATATTTTAAGGAAAAGAAGAAATATTGTAGGCTCACAGTGTATTGCTGTGGCAATTAAAAATGAACTGAGGAGATACAGCGTGAACCCTTTCTGATCTTTGAGAGTTAATTCTCAGTCAGACAACCTATCAGACCAGTTTTTAAACAAGGGCCTTTCCAGAAGTGGAGGCCAACTGGTGTGTTATATAGGCCGGCCAAGAGAAAGAAAAAAAAACAAAACAAGAGAGACTGAATAGCTTACCAAAATAAGTTTTGAACTTGAAACACTTGATTGTTGGAATTCTTTCATTATGGCTGTATGACTTTTCTACAGTATAACTACTTAGCAGGAGTTCTTGGAATCTTATGTGTTTCTCTATTTGGATACAGTTGTGTTTTGTGAGCCAGACCTGTCACAGTGATGCCATGGTATTCATAGAAGGCAGGAGTCCTGCCAAGAATTGTGTAAATCTTAGAAGATTCTGAAATAATGGAAATATTAGTTCCACTAAGTTCTCCTTTGCTCAAAAACCAGCTCAAGTACAGTGTCCAGTTTTGGACACCACAGTTTAAGAAGAACACAGAGATACCGGAACGAATTCAGAGAAGGGCAATGAAAAAGATCAGAAAACAAGAAACTAACTCTAATAAAGAGAGATTGCAGAACTGGGTGGATAGCTTTCAGAAGAGAAGACTGAGGGGGTACATGACCATATTCTTTAAATATCTCAAAGTGTGACTCACAGAAGGTCATAACTTGTCCCTCTTGCTCAGGAATTCAGGACATGAAATATTGAATTTAAGTAATAGGAAGGCAAGATCCAGACGAATATTAGGCAATGATTCCTAACAGTGAAAGCTGTTCAAAAGTGGAATCAATTAATAATAAGTGGTGGGCTCCCCTTCACAGGATGTGCTCAAACAGAAGCTAGACAGCCATCTGTCTGGGATGCTTGCATTTGGATTCCTGCACTGACCACAGAACTGAAGGTGGTGGCTACAAAGACCATTCCAACTCTTTCATTCTGATCAGGGTCTGTGCAGGTGAATAACTCATACATGCAAACCAGAGAAATCATGGAGAATAATGTTGAGGTTTTCCTACTAATAGATTAAGCTGCTATTGTGCCAAATCATTTTGGCCAGGTGAAGGGGTTGTATTAGATTGTCTCCTCTCACGTGCTTCATGCAAAATAGCCTGGGGGAGGAAACCTGCCCGGACTTGTTCTTACTTCCTCTTTTTTTTTTCTCTGCCGGCAATGTAGGCAAGCAAGGCTTGCTCCAAAGGGAGCTAAGTCCTTTAAATATGTTTTGTTTTTGTTTTGCTTTCTGTAAATAAATTATTTTTATAGAAATGCTTGGTGTGTGACTTTTTTGACCTCTCCTGGGCTAAAGGCTTTCCCAGCATCTGCCAACAAATAATACTTATTGAGTATTTGCCAAACTTTATTATGTATAATCATAGAAAGTGAAGCTATTTAAAAAAATCATCTGGTCTAGACTTCATAGAGGTAGAAAAAAATTATCTGGTTAGTTTTTAATTTGCAGGTGAGAATTCAGATTATTCCTACAAACAAATCCTCTGCATATAGAAAATTAGAGGCTAAGCTGAAGAATTCTGGCCAAGCCAAGAACATAAGGTAGTATTTTTTTTATTTGATAAATTTCTGATGGGGTAGGAGTATTCGTGCCAATGAATCAACAGACCAAGGAATGTTATGCTTTTAGCATACACAGAAAGTCTAACATATTTCTTTTTAAGGACTCGGAATCTGACAGTTCATTAATTGCAAAATGTGTATCACTGCAGGA
Source organism: Candoia aspera (assembly GCF_035149785.1). Lineage (NCBI taxonomy): Eukaryota > Metazoa > Chordata > Lepidosauria > Squamata > Candoiidae > Candoia > Candoia aspera. The sequence goes on along the minus strand of NC_086157.1, from coordinate 108,820,349 downwards.
AGCACAGTGAGATGTAATATTTGTGTCCATATGTGTGTGCATAAAGATCATTATGATGCACAGTGCTAATCAAGAGATACTTTTTGAGCTTGGTTTCCATGTCTAAACTTGAGTACATTCCATGTTGCCCAACTCAAGGTCAAACAAAGTAAGAGTTGACACATTTTTAAATAATAAGCTTAAATAAGGACTCTCTCTCCTTTTAAAAAAGTCTGATTCAGCCTATGCTGGAGAAGGGAGACAACAACAAAATCTCACCTTTTCTCTCAATGACAGGGATGAGCAACTTTTTCATTTTTTTTGGAGGTTGAGGATGGCTGTAGAGGGCACAGGGAATGGTTTTGAAGGACAGGAGGAAGAGATGCTGCCAAGCCGAGTGTCCGAGTAGTGGAGCTTGAGCCCAGGCCAAGAAAATCATGTGAGAAAACATCTCAGATAAGCCCCTTCCTAGTTCACACAAAGTGAGAGAAGTGTGGGAGAAGGGGAAACACTTTCAGATTTGCAAGATTTGGTTACTATAGCTGTTACAATGAGGGTAGGCCTGACCTACATATATGGCTTTGGTTTCTATGTCTGGTCTACCTTGACGGGGTTAAAATGACAGGGAACAAGGCAGTGAAACCATGGATCAGGGGTGGAGTATTTTCCCATTAAAAAAAATGAAGTTGGATTTATAGTTTTTTTTAAAGAAGAGAATTAAAAGAGGGAAATTGCACTACCATAATTCAGTGATTTCCTGCTGAATGAATCTTGGGAAATAGTGGATTCAAAAACAGAGGTTAGTGAACTGAATGAAGCCCAGTTCTACTCTTTAGCTTCTCCCAAACCATGAAGGAGTTATTTTATTTACCAGAAAAATGAAATGAAATGAAAAAAATGTTACATCTTCAGTGCTAAATGTTTTCTCCGGCTAATGTGTGAGCGGTGACCCTTGTCCAATATGATATACAGAGAACTATCAAATAAGGGTAGGGAAAAGTCTTAAGAATTAATGTAAGAATACCTCAGACCAGCTTCTGCAACATGATGCTCTTCAGACATGCTGGGTCTAGACTTCCAGAATTCCAACTGAAAGTGGGAAGTCAGGCATCAAATTGAGGAATGGCATGAAATTCAGGAACACATGGAGGCCTGCAGATGGTCCACCATGGATCTAGGCTGCTGCTATAGTATAGTGAGACTCTATACATTTTCCCCTGGTTAATTGTTGGACAAGGAGTGAGATCAGATAGTTGTCCTCTCACAGCCATAAGTGTTCACTGGATTACTTTGGGCCAGTCACTTTTTCAGCCCAATCTAACTCACAGGGTTGCTATAATGGAAAACAGCAGCAGGAGAAAGTGCTACATATGTCACTGTAATGGTATGTGGGAATGACCTTGGGAGGCAGGGTGAAGAGATGCAGCCAAAGGAACAGTCAGATAAAAGGCAGCTGAGCCCACAGCAGGAATGTGGGTGGGGAAAGTGGCTTAGAAGAGATCCTCCCTAGTTTCTTGGGAAGTAAAAGGGATGGGGGGAGTGACCTTGGGAGACAGGAGGAAGAGCTGCAGCCTAGACAATAGTCTGATAAATGAAATCTGAGTCCAAAGGAGTGATGGGGGTGGAGAAAGCATCTCAGAAGGGACCCTCCCTAGTTTCTGGAGAGTAAAAGTAAGGGAGGGGAGAGATGCTTTCAGACTTGCAAGATTCTGTTAATGTAACCTTACAATAAAGTAGAATTAGCATATCTGGCCATGTCTCCTGCCTGGTCTACCTTGCAAGGCTGATGTCCACCTTGGGCTCTTGAATAAAAGTCAGGATAAAAATCTAACCAATAAAAATTTTGAAAGCTGAAGCTGATTTCATTGCCTAGTTAGGAAGTGACCCTAGATTAGAAATCTGTACCTGTAAACTTCCAGGACAAATGTGGTCTCCTGGGGAACCAGTGCTTGGCCCATGGCAAAATGAAAGTGGGAAAGTGACCTTTATCATAACAGGAATGGGCGGAAGATCATTCTGAAGATGGGAAGAACTTAGCACATAGACATCCACAACATGTTGAGACTGTGTCAGAATGATGACACGTGCACAGTGATGTCACGGTGCAAAATCCATCTTCATATACTTGCTTCATAATTGTGGGTTTTGCGCCATGTCCCATATTTCATCAATCCCCTCCCAGAGTGGGCACCCATGGGCATCCTGACCAGCATTTGCTCTGGCAAAGCTATTAGCTGACCATGACTTTCCTTTTTTAATGAAAAGCAAAACCTTATAAAGATCACAAGGCCTTTTGTAACACAGGGAACATCTGTAAATTTAAATGACTTTTACAGGAAGTCATTTCCCAAAGCTTTTCAGGTGAGGATTTCCTATTAGCCCTACCTCCTGCATAAAATTTAATACAGACTATATATATATTGTACACATAGACCAAGCACCCAAATGGAAGCTTATAAACTGCTGTGTGAATTTCATCCTCAAAATTATAACATGCTCAACAAGGTTTTTTTTTTAATTGATAAGGACATTTCTTGCTGTTCTCATGTCTCTGTCATTAATCAAGAGGAAACTGAGGTGACATATCCTTTAAAGACAGACAAAGTTCAAGAATTTAAAGGATGTAGCATGGCAAAAATAAACAATAAATAAGCAGAAGTTATTCCATCTTTCAAGTCAGAAAAAAATGGCAGAATAAAACTGTAGCACCAACTAAAGTGGTGCAAGGTACCCAACAGGGTTGGGTTGGGGTCAAAAAAGTCAAGATGGCAGCCATACCCATGTGATTGAGGTTCTGCCTCTTTTTGCCTGTGTCATGTATGTAAAGTGCTTAAAGAGAGGGCAGTACTTTGATTGTGCAGTTGTGCCTGCCATATTGCCTTTTTTGACCTCCCATGGACCTCCCTGAAGGTATCTAATCCAAAGCATAAAAATCAAAAGGTGCACCAAACCCAGAGAAAAAGAATACAACAAAAAATGGAAAACAAAATACATGTACCCACAAACACACTCAAAATGGGTATACACATAAAGTCTTTGTTCTAAGTTCAAAATCCAGTAATTTATAAAAATGTACTAAAAACAGTCACTCCAAAGTACTGCCACCAAATACTTAGTGTAAACAAGGGGTGTACAATCTTTTGAATCCTGAGGAGGGGGGATACTCTTGTGTACAAACACACATCACCGTGCATGAATGCACAAATGTTGTCAACAGGTGCGAGGAAACACACTTAGGGACAAACACACTTAGCCATCTATGAACCTACACACAACTCTTTGTTTAAGAGTAGCAGGATAGAGGGGAGTAAGAACTCTCCCAATACTGTATCTAATGCTTTGGTTTTAGATAACACACAAAGATATCAGAACATCCAAAAAATGCATTTTTCCTTTTGAGGAGGACGGGAATGCCTCTGTTATGATGCTATCCAGCTTGCTTCTGAAATAAGGAATATGCATGGCTCTGTTTCAGACAGGATCTCCCCAACTAAGGCATGGCTTGGGGCAACATAGTCAGGGAAACTCCAATCTTTAGGCAGAATAGGAAAAAAAAAAGGGTTTGGTCCCCTTAGAACAAAGGCTGAAGCTTAATATTGTGGCTAGGAAAAGGAGAAAAGTCATGTCCTGATGAATCCTGTTGAAAGGAAAATCTACATTAAGCTGGAAAAGGTCCAGGAAAGCAAGCAAAGGACTTTAGCATCAGTCATCAGAACTTTCTAAGAAATAAATAACAAGTGTATTTAGAAATTATGTATTACATTTAATTTTGGTTACTGTGTGCCCCTGACTATTTTGTCTTTGGTATTTATTTTCTCTATACAACAGAGCAATTGAGTGTTTTATGTCCTTTGGAATTCCTTTTACAGCAAAAGTTCCTCTACAGGTAATCCTTGACTTACAACCATTTGTTCAGCAACCATTCAAAGTTACGACGGTGCTGAAAAAATGGACTTATGGCTGGTCCCTGAAGTTAAATCCAGCTTTGTTCCATTATAGAACACAAGATATTGTATACTGAATTCTGATCTGCTTTGTTCATAGTATCTACAAAACATCCTCAAAATTTCAGTTGTGTCCATTGGCCCCCAAACAGTTGGGACTCATGCTTTTGATATTTTAACATGGATTTTGGAAGTAAAAAAAAAAAAAATGGAATGGAGGTTCCTAGGAAAAAGGGAGATTTCAAGGGCCACAAATGTCCCCAAGGCCTCAACTGGACCGTCCCTGAGCTAGATGGACTGTTGATCAGATGTGATGTAACCCAGCCTCCTGTGTTCAATACTTTGCATTCAACTGCAATCCCCTTACGGTTCTCTTATTTCTGAAAAGTTCCCCCTGCTTTTTAACTGCTTCCCACGCTTCCCACAACTAGTTCTGGAAAGCTTTATTTCAAGTATTGATATGAGGGAGACATTCCTCTCTAACTTGGACTGACTCTGCATTGCTGGATAATAGTTGTTCAAAAACCTCTTGTCTGCTCACTTCAGGGGATAAAGATCTCCCATTCTCACTCCTCTTAGAGTCCTTGTGCCTGCTGAGAGAAAAGCTCGGGCTACAAAGCTCATCACATTACCATCTTTTCACAGGCTTGTCGCCATTTATTTTCTATTCACGCAACTTGCTTGATTCCAATCTCCCCAGCCAGCGGGAACTAAACATCTTCCCTTCAAAGTTTCCTTAAAATTGCAGTGATTGCTACAGAATTCTAATTGCCTCTTTTATAAGCTGTCGGGGTGACATCTAGAGAAGCAGAGAGAGAACCTTCTGCAGCTTTCTTGAATGAGGAAAGACAGTCACAAGTTCACAGAATCTTTTATTTTTAAACATGGATTTTCATCTCCCTTTCTATTTTTGCATATTTGTTAAGAGCATGTTATTTTGCAGGCTGGTAAACCTCTAACCAAATGTCCAAGGATTTGAGATTCATTCTTCGGTTGCTCCACAGTGTGTATCTAAGTGCATTTACTCAGAAGTAAATGTCACTCAGTTTGATAGATTTAGTGTGAAATAAGAGTATAGAGAAATGTTAGGGACAGCATGATCATTAGACAGAGGAAGGGGGCTGCTGGGCCAGCAAACTGTCTTGCGACTGTATTTCTTTTTACTAAAAAAGCAGCATTTGTTCAGTTTAGCAGGTGCAGTTGACTGGCCAAGGGTGGGTACAGTTCAAGGATGTCAAAAGGGTGGCTGCTTGTAATGGTATGGGGAAATGGTATGGGGAAATGACCTTGGGAGACAGGGAAGAGCCACAGTCACATGAGCAGTTGGATAAGAGGCAGCTTAGCCTGCAGCAGGAATGTGGACATAGTAAACGTCTCAGAAGGGACCCTCCCTAGTTTCTTGGGCCTTAAGGGTGACAGGGGAGAGATGTCCTTTCAGTCTTGCAAAATTCTGTTAATGTAACCTTCCAATGAAGTAGAAATAGTTCATATGGGCGTGCTTCCTGTCTGGACTACCTCACAAGGCTGACATGAATCTTGCAAGTCTCCAACTCTCTTCCAAAGAGAGGTAGAAGATCCCGCACGGAATGTTTGAAATGGCCTCCAACCTCCAGATGAACTAATTCTATTTTACTGTAAGGTTACATTAACAAAATATTACAAATCTGAAAGTACATTTCTCCCCCATCGCCTTTACAGGCCAGGAAACTAGGGAGGGTCCCTTCTGAGACGTTTGCCACACCCCCATTCCTTCTACAGACTCAAATGCCTCTTATCCAACCATTCCTCTGGCTGCAGCTCTTCCCCATCTCCCAAGGTCATTCCCACGTATCATTACACTATGTGAGAGAAGCCTTGCCCTTTTTAATGTGTATCACACAATTGGCACATGAAGAAAGGAGCAGGGCCTTAACTATGCAGCTGCCATCTTGACTGTTTTGACCCCCTTGGATGCCCTTTATTGTATGCATCTGTGCTTTAGAAAGAAACACCATTTTGTGTTCTATTGCTGACCTCAAAATGTTTTGGCCTGGTTTCAGGGCTGTGGTCGAAGAGCCAATTAAGTATGTTTTGGGATATCAGGGCTGATATCCCAAATATGTTGAAGCAGGGCTGCAACAGTAAAATGAGCAAGGCTGTGTCACACATATTGGTGGGTCAAGTTCACATTTTTTTCTTAAAGGGGGAGATGTTTGGGGGCTGATTCCTATGGTTTTTAAAGTAGGCCTATTTTAGGACTCACTCTACAGTTTTGTGAATTTTCTGCTTCAAAGTGGAAGAAAACCTTATCACCAAAGGGATTCTGGGACCTGTGAAACAGATTTGGGAATCTGATGAAACTCTCTTAACTTAAGCTGCTCACCCTGGGCCTTAGGATTGCTAAATATTCATCTACTGGCTTGGGACCATTTTTTGTTGAAACCAAAGCCAGCCATAGGCCATGGCAGGCAAATCAAGGTAGAAAATACAGCAAGCTCAGATTTCAAAGTTTGTCTAATCTTAAAATGGGGGGTTACTCCAGAACCTCCAGCTGACTGACATTCATGAAGTTCTTTGTATGTAATTCTTCCTTTGGGGAGAACTTACTAATGCCAAGTTTCATCCTGCTCCTATGAAACTAAGGGCAGCATAATGAAACATCTGCTTCCCATGACATCCTCAAAGCAATTTTGTGATGTGGGCTAGGCTGAGAAATAGTGACTGCACCTAGAAGTATGGAGTGACCTTCACAGGGACTCAGGCCGTCTAACTGAGATCTAACTTCTAACTGTACCTCCTAGCTGGAACCCTAAAAGCATATTTCGTTGTAAGAGCTGTTGAATTCAGTGGGAGTGGCTTCTCAGTCTTTAGCATTTTTCACCTCTCTCCTCCCTTCAATGTGGTGAAAGAATGATATATAGAAAAATAATGATGAGTAGTATGTGGGAAAGGGCACCCAGGTTAGGAATAATGAGATTTGAAATGTCACTGATTGCAAAATACATCCTGTGCTCCATGAACCTTTCTATGTTGTTAGAATGACTTTTTTGTTGTTCAGAAAGAGGGGTTTGTAATAGACTTGCAGCAAAAGAAGAACGTGTTCATTTGGTAATAACAGTTGTGAAACAAATCTTTAGCATAGGGGAAAAAACTGGAAATATCATGAGCTAGAGAAATAATGGTGCTATAATGCACAGGTGAGATAAGCAGGAACTTCTCTCCAGGTAACTTCCACATCGTCTTGTGATAGGATAAGGAGATGCCCTCTATCACATCAAATAAATGGAGCCTTTAGCACAGTGAACTCTGGCTCAGGAGTGTGATTCTCTCGATTTTGCTGAATTACATCTTTCTGATCAATTTCCCATCTTCCCTGAACAACTTCTTTCTTTCCTGGCCACTGACTATGCTAACTAAAACATCTAGAATGCCTTGATCCCATAATGTACTAATGGCCATGGAAAACATTCTTAAGTTGCATTTATTGACCTTACATCAATCTCTGATTTTGTCAATTGATTTAAATTGTGAGAAAAACTCAAGAGAACCAACATGGATAGACAGCTTTTCAGGTTATTGATGGACTTGCATTTTAACCTTAAAGGTAGGTGACAGTGAGTCAACGGCAAATTGTTATTGGCCCCCTTCCTATATAATTTTTGTATTAATTATACTATTCTGGCCACAAAATCACAGTCACCTTTGCTTGATAGATATAAGGTAATGACCTTGATATGCTGACAATATGGCACTTGTGTCATGTGTCAAAACTGGGCTTTGAAGAATGGCTGTGAGAAAGGATTAAATTATGATGAAATCAAAATAGAGGTCTTTGGTCAGAGCAGAACCCAAACAAGGAGTCAATAAAACTATGCCCCTCCTTTAAATACTTGGGTATTTCTTTCCAGGAATCATTGTTCTGAAAAGTGCATCTTAATTTATTGTTAATAACTGCTCAACACAGTGGGATATTCTGAAGTACTTCTACTCTATAGGGGGTCAGTTAATTGCCTTTGCATTCAAAATATTCCAGACAAGGTAAAGCAGTTCTGTAACTTTTGTATGGGAAGAGATTTTGGGAACAGAAATGTTGTTGCCCAATAAAAACATTTTCCCAAGTCTTCCATGGGATACTCCTACCACAATATTTAAGAGTGGAGACAGGATTCTTCTCAAACTCTGTCTCTCTCACACACACACAAACACACACACCACCATCACCACCAGGCTAAAACATTTTACAAAACCCACAGCCTCCCAGATGACTTCCTTTGTAAATCATAAGTCAATAAAATGAGACAAATGTACTGGGTTTTATTGCAGAAATATACTTCTTGTCCTATCCAGAAGAACTGAAATCCAGGGTTAGGGAAAAGATCTTTGACCAGCTCCTGAATAGGATAATAGCCAAGACATAGGCTTAGTTCAATGTTCTAAGTTCTTTCTTTTGGTGTCCTCACGTTAAATAGACACACACACCCTAAAAAAGGAAGTCATTCACCAGCTTATTTTAAGAACAAAACAAAAGAAACCTCTGTACTCTCAGAAGGCAGATTCTATAAAATGTCCACACAGCAGCGTTTTTGCCCTTGAACTTAGGGGCAGATCGAAGAGCTCAAACATTATGTCCCAACTTGCCCCTTTTATGATGCGATTAGAAGAAAAATGTTCACGTAGATTATTGACAACTTCTCAGACTCGGAAGCTTTTTTATTTTGGCTGGCAGATGTGTTTCCTTGTATTAGTTATCAAGTGGTCATCTTTATTTTTTATTAAAATTAGAATGAAATATGGACCAGTTAGACTTTCTAGATCTCTGCCCAGGGTGTAGATTTTAGCCAGAGTTTAGACTGCCATAACCCTGCTATAACTCTAGATAGACATTTATATTTGCTGTAATTTTATTTGCATTTGAGCTTTTCTTTTTTTTTTCTTTTTGCTCTATTTTATATACATTAAACTTGTGTCATGAGTTTTGGTTACAGCAATAAACTTAACTACTGCATCTAAATGAGGGGTACCCAGATTTCTGGGGAAAACCACATTTGATATCTTGGGGAAATACGCTCTAAGATAGAGAAGCAAGCTGGCCAAGTAAATTTGATTTGATTTAATTGAAGTTCAATTAAATACATTAAAACTTTTGAAGCGAATATTTGTAGCTCAGCGTTGAACTGTGGAGTCCTTGGTGCTCGCTGAGCCTTGTTTTTTCTTGCAGACGTTTCATTGCCAGACTAGGCAACATCTTCAGTGCAACTGAAGATGTTGCCTAGTCTGGCAATGAAACGTCTGCAAGAAAACAAGGCTCAGAGAGCACCAAGGACTCCACATTTAAACTTTTCCAGGACTGGATGTGACTCTGTATCTTTTGACTTTGCATCCTACATCTCATGGGCCACTGTTCCTCATGTCATCTCTTCCCATTCTTCTGGGGATGTGACCAAGATCCTTTAATGAGCAATGCTTTGCATTAAAGGGTATGGATAAAATGAAAAGAAACCTTCCTCAGCACACCCGGTCCCTGCTTTCTGGGCAACAGATTCAGGTCAGACTAAATCAAAATCACACAGGCTGGTTCTGCAAAAACCTGCTGGCTGTGACAGCTAAATGGAACCACCACATTTAGAGGTAGTTTACCTCTCAGTACCTGACAGAGACGGCTGGTTATTTTGTTCCATTTTTAACTGACTGGACCCATTTGCATGTCCAAGACAAATATTATTTCATTTATTTCATTGGATTTGGAGGCCGCCCAACTCTCAGTGGACTCTGGGCGGCTTACATCTCAAAAGCAAGAAACGATAACAAAATAGAGAAAAGAACCTTGCACTCCTGGACAAAACACAAAACCCCCTCCCCCTCAAAAAATGACAAAAAGAATTATCAGGGCTAAATAACCACTCTAACTCGAAGCTGGGAGCAAAGCCAGGTTTTCAAAGACTTCTCGAGCAACTGGGAGCCATATGGATCCCTGGGGAGATGCTATTCCAGAGGGATATGTGGGTCAGGATGATCCACTCATCTTCTCCCAATTTTTGTGACTTGGCTCATAAAACAGACAAATGGCCAGCTCAAGAAAGTTACCAAAATATGAATAAAAGATGTGCATTTTGTGTTACAATGCTTTACAATGCTCGTTCTCAGTGTTTACAATGAATTAGCACACATATTTTGTGGAGAAAAAAATAATTTTAAAAGGTTCATGCTTTTCACAACACTACATACTGGTTTGGAAATGGGATGCAATGGTTTATGAATTATGATGAAACTGTTTCATATCAGAAACAGACTGTTGTATCCATTCCTAGAATCAGATGTTGGGGATCAAAAACGGGAGAAAGCTATTTCTTTGTTGGCAATTGGCTTGGGCTCCCTATAAGCAACTGGAAGGCTACCTTTGGAATCATAAAACAAACCTCATATATTCTGAACTGATTCTTCTGATGTTCTTATTTCCAAGAGATCCAGAGAGAAGAAATCCTGGTTTAAATGAAACACTTGGGTTAAGATGAAAAGCGGATGGTGAACATACTAAGAATAGCATGAATAGAGGTTGCTTTCAGATTGTTGTTGTTGTTTATTCGTTCAGTCGCTTCCGACTCTTCGTGACTTCATGGACCAGCCCACGCCAGAGCTTCCTGTCGGTCGTCAACACCCCCGGTTCCCCCAGGGACGAGTCTGTCACCGCTAGAATATCATCCATCCACCTTGCCCTTGGTTGGCCCCTCTTCCTTTTGCCTTCCACTCTCCCTAACTTCAGCATCTTCTCCAGGGTGTCCTGTCTTCTCATTATGTGGCCAAAGTATTTCAGTTTTGCCTTTAATATCATTCCCTCAAGTGAGCAGTCTGGCTTTATTTCCTGGAGGATGGACTGGTTTGATCTTATTGCAGTCCAAGGCACTCTCAGAATTTTCCTCCAACACCACAGTTCAAAAGCATCGATCTTCCTTCGCTCAGCCTTCCTTATGGTCCAGCTCTCGCAGCCATATGTTACTACAGGGAACACCATTGCTTTAACTATGCGGGCCTTTGTTGTCAGTGTGATGTCTCTGCTCTTAACTATTTTATCGAGATTTGTCATTGCTCTTCTTCCAAGGATTAAGCGTCTTCTGATTTCCTGACTGCAGTCAGCATCTGCAGTAATCTTTGCGCCTAGGAATACAAAGTCTTTCACTGCTTCTACATTTTGCTTTCAGATGGAACTACTATAATACATATTTTAAAAAAATCCCTTCTTACCCCTATGGGGTCTTGAGGTCTTCCTCAACTTCGGGTCCTCTACCAGAGGCCTGGGTGTTTGAGGGCTCTGCGCAGTATCTTGGCTGTTCCTAGCACTGCACTCTTCTGGACAGAGAGCTCTGAGGTTGCTCCTGGGATCTGTTGGAGCCACTCTCCCAGCTTGGGAGTCACAGCCCCGAGTGCCCCCACCGCCACTGGGACCACGCTGGCCTTCACTTTCCACATCTTCTCCAGTTCCTCCTTCAGGCCCTGGTACTTCTCCAGTTTCTCATACTCCTTCTTTCTGATGTTGCTGTCACTTGGCACTGCTACATCTATCACCAACACTGTCTACATCTGTCACCAACATACAAATATAAAAAACCCCTCTCATCTCTAAGGGTTGTATGTGTCTTCCTCAACCTCAGGTCCTCTACCAGAGGCCTGGGAGTTTGAGGGTTCTGCATTATCTCTTAGCTGCTCCTAGCACTGCACTCTTCTGGACAGAGAGCTCTGAAGTTCCTGGGATCTGACCTTTTATCATTTTAAAACTACATCCATATTGTCACAACTTAATTTTGCCATTCTTCTACTGAAGCAATTTTGTTTTTAATGAGGAGCATTGAGTATCCTAGCAGCTATTAACATATGTGAAGCTAGTTCAGTATACCTTGTAGAAATATAGTTTAGTAATATTTAGTAGAAAGATGGCAGGCTGGAAAAGGAATTCGACTTTTGGAATTTATTTCATTGCATCATAAATTATTTTCCCAAATCACTGAGCTTTGGAACTACTATTAAATGTTACACGAAATGATTAGAGAACACCTCCAATCTTAACTCATATGGATGAACCACAGGTTATTATTTTTTTCTGTTCAAAATGATTTCCTGATTGTTAGTCATTAGAATTGGTTAGCTGGATACCGGAGAACCTCGGATATTTTCTTTGTGTTGTAACAGTGCTTCAATAAAAAGTAAAATCAATCAAAGGAGAGAAACAGGAAGATCCAGATTCCCAGTGAAAGGGCAAAACTTTGATGGATGGTGCTGGTGGTTGATGGGAGGTGTGCCTTAATGGAGGAGAAAGCTGCAACAGGCAGAGCAATGAAGAAGATGGGGCTGAACCACATATAAGCAAAACAAGAAATTTCTGAGTTTTTTTCCTTCTGGATATGGGTAGAAGGTTTTATTTATTGTATTCATTCATTCATTCATTCACCAGATTTATATTCCCCCTGTCCACTAGAACAATGGTTCTTAAACTGGGGGTAATTACATACCCTGGGGGTTATGGAACAATTTCTAATAGCTTGTTTGTGAATGGAGAATCCAGTTTGGGACTGCTGCGGAGATGCTTGTATAAAACAACATAGTTTGGGGGATCTTTTTGTGGGGGTAATGATGTTATTCGAGACCAGGAAAAGGGGTAATTGGATCAAACCACTTAAGAACCACTGCACTAGAAGCTCAGGATACCATATATATTTCCCTCTACCCTAATTTTAACCCTATCTCCAGCGGCGTTTGGTTGAGGGGGATGAAAAAGTCAAGATGATGATGATTGCACAAAGCCCTGTCCCCCTGCCCCCTTTTTTCAACATGGATAACATATAAAAAATGAATAGGGCTTTGATCGCACAATTGTAGCCTTCATCTTGACTTTTTTGCCCCCCCTGCCCAACAGACACTCCCACTAACCCCAGTGATCCTGTAAGATGGGAGATGGTGATTGGCCTGAAGTCAACCCATGAGAATTCCATGGAAAGATGAAAACTGCCCCACTGATTCTTAGGAAGGATTCTGTTCCTAATAAAGATCTCAGGGGAGAGTTGAGGGCCACATGGACCCCTGAGGCTGAACGTTCCCCATTCCAGTCACAAATTAGGGCTCTCCAAGTATTTTCTTTCTAATTCAAAAACGGCAAAAGGTCTAACTGGAAAAAAGGGACAGGAGTTAAAGATACGATAGCTTGAAACCTGACTATATTGCAATGTCCCTGCGTTGTTATTCTCCTGAGTTATTCAGAAGGAAGGAAGAGATTAATTCAACGGTGACATTTTGATTCTTTCTGGTATCTTCATCATGGATTTCCTACAGGGATATTCAGAGTAAGCACATTTCTCAAACAAGGGAAAGCAGCAAGGGAAGGAAAGCAACACGGTACCTTACAAATTATCTTTCTAATGTGACAGGTTAGAAAATGATATTATAGTTCATACTATCTCCCCATTTCTTGCATCTAAAATTCCTCAGGCTGCGAGAAAGAAATTGCTTTTGGAGGGCAGACTTCGCTGCACTTGATGCTTTAGAGATTTGTATCTTTTCTTTCGAGAAAAAGATACCCTGGTTCTTACGTGCAATGTTTCGTCTACAATTATAAATTAAATTCTAATTCACAGAGCCGGCTGGCTACAGCCAGACCTTAAAGTATAAAGTTGTTACAGACTGCCAAATTTTACAAGACTAATATGTAGCAACGTAGCAATAAATAAATGAATAAATATCATTTTTTTATAAAAAAAAAAACAACCCTCACAAAAGACACCTCCCATTGTTGTTTTATCATGATAATCTATCCAATTTCTTTATAGATACTTCTGGTGCAGAATAGATAGAATAGATTTCTATGCACAGTGCTACGAACAACATTTTTGTGTAGTATTTTACGCATTTTCAACAGAATATGGGAAGATTACTTAAGTACTGAAAAAGCAAAAAAGAACTGGTTGCTTGTTATTGTCTTCGCGTTGGCACCCTGGAAAACAGAAAGATGAAAAGGATGCCCATTAACGGAACATGCCAAACCTGTAAAACCATGTTTGTGTTATTCCAGAATGAATGTTATGATTCGCTAAAGAAGTTTCTTAGACCAGGGATGAGCAGCCCTGGAAGGCCACATTACTTGGGGGACTGGGGAGGGGGAACAACAAACGCTATAATGAAAAAAAAACCCTTTCGGGGGGAGATGGGCGGTGATGTTGTTGTTGTTGTTTATTCGTTTAGTCGCTTCCGACTCTTCGTGACTTCATGGACCAGCCCACGCCAGAGCTTCCTGTCGGTCGTCAACACCCCCAGCGCCCCCAGGGATGAGTCCGTCACCTCTAGAATATCATCCGTCCACCTTGCCCTTGGTCGGTCCCTCTTCCTTTTGCCCTCCACTCTCCCTAGCATCAGCATCTTCTCCAGGGTGTCCTGTCTTCTCATTATGTGGCCAAAGTATTTCAGTTTGGCCTTTAATATCATTCCCTCAAGTGAGCAGTCTGGCTTTATTTCCTGGAGGATGGACTGGTTGGATCTTCTTGCAGTCCAAGGCACTCTCAGAATTTTCCTCCAACACCACAGTTCAAAAGCATCCATCTTCCTTCTCTCAGCCTTCCTTATGGTCCAGCTCTCGCAGCCATATGTTACTAGGGGGAACACCATTGCTTTAACTATGCGGGCCTTTGTTGTCAGTGTGATGTCTCTGCTCTTAACTATTTTATCGAGATTTGTCATTGCTCTTCTTCCAAGGATTAAGCGTCTTCTGATTTCTTGACTGCAGTCAGCGGGCGGTGATAAAATTTGATAAAGAAAAAAAAAAAAAATGAAATGAAATGAAGTGAAGTGAAATGCAAGGAGGATTTTGTGTTGGCCTACATTGCAGAAGTATATGCAAATGGGCCTCTCTGGATTTTTGTTTGTTTGCTTGTTTTTAGCAAAAATGGTCAGTGTGTGTGTGTGTGTGTGTGTGTTCAAACACATGTATATACTTAGGCATACACTTTACTTATTTGTATTTATTTACTGTATTTACTGTTTATTTGTATTTATGGACTTGTTTGTATTTATCAGGGCCGTGCAGAGGAGTTTTCGGAGCATATGCAAGACAAAATAGCTCGGATCCGCTCCATGTTAGACTCCAAGCGTGAGGCAGGGTCTGTGGAGGTACCAAGGGATCGTACTTACCATGTTATCTGGGAACAGTTTGATCCTGTTGGACCCGAGGAACTGGACAGGATCCTCCGGACAGTAAATGCCACCACTTGCCAATTAGATCCATGTCCCTCCTGGCTGGTGAAAGCAGCTCGGGAGGGGACATGTGGTTGGATCCAGGCGATGGTTAATACATCCTTGAGGGAGGGGGTGTTTCCAGCTGCCTTTAAGGAGGCGCTGGTACAACCCCTCTTCAAGAAACCATCGTTGGACCCTACTGTACTGGATAATTTTTGTCCAGTCTCCCACCTCCCCTTTTTGGGGAAAGTGGTTGAGAAAGTGGTGGTGTTACAGTTCCAGAGGGTTCTGGAGGAAATGGATTATCTAGACCCCTTTCAGTCAGGTTTCAGGCCTGGATATGGGACAGAGACCACATTGGTCGCACTTATGGATGATCTCTGGCAGGAGCGGGATGGTGGCAGTGCATCCATCCTCGCTCTCCTTGATCTCTCAGCGGCTTTCGATACCATCGACCATGGTATCCTTTTGGGACGGCTCAGGGAGTTGGGGGTGGGCGGTGTAGTTCTGCGCTGGTTCACCGCCTTCCTCCAGGGCTGGTCCCAGTCAGTGGTGATAGCGGGGGAGAGATTCGACCCTTGACCTCTTCTTTGTGGGGTGCTGCAGGGCTCGGTCCTCTCTCCTCTCCTATTCAACATCTACATGAAACCGCTGGGCGAGATCATCCATCACCATGGGATGAGGTATCATCAATATGCTGATGATACTCAATTATGTGTCTCCATCCTGGGTGAGGTAAGTGATGCTGTGACTGCCCTCTCTCGGTGCCTGGGGGCTGTAGGCTCTGGATGGGGAACAACAGGCTTCCGAGTGGCTGTGGGTTAAGGGTTCCTCCGTATCCGGGACTTTGTCATCTTTAGTTCTGGATGGGGTTGCACTGCCCCAGACAGACCCGGTGCGTAACCTGGGGGTCCTCATGGACTCACGGCTCCTGCTCAAAGAGCAGGTGGCAGCCATGGCTGGAAGGGCCTTTGCACAGCTTCGTGTTGTGCACCAGTTGCGCCCTTTCCTGGATCGGGAAGCCCTTTGGACAGTCACTCATGCCCTGGTCACCTCCCATATAGACTACTGCAATGCGCTCTACATGGGGCTACCCTTGAAGAGTATCTGGAAGCTTCAGGTGGCCCAGAATGTGGCCTCGTGGGCTATTTTTGGCGCCCCTAGAAGGGCGCTCATAACACCTTTGCTAGGCGAGCTGCATTGGATACCAGTTTGCTTCTGGGTCCAATTCAAGGTGTTGGTTATCACCTTTAAAGCCCTACATGGCAAGGGACCAGGTTACCTGAGGGACCGCCTCTTCCCCGTATCATCAGCCCGTCCCACCCGCTCATGCAGAGAGGGCATGCTGCGGACCCCGTCGATAAGAGAATTCCATCTGGCAGGGTCCAGGAGGCGGGCCTTCTCCGCAGTAGCGCCCACCCTTTGGAACATCTTGCCCCTGGAGGTGAGGCTAGCCCCATCACTCCTGGCCTTCCGGAGGAAGTTGAAGACCTGGCTGTGCCCCGGGGTTTGGGGCAGGGAGGAGAATTGACATACTTGGGGTTGGCTAGTGCCTTGAAGTGCCCCTCCTATGCAATGACTGAAGGAGATCACAGCCATCTGGATTTTATGAGCTGGGGTAGTTAAGAAATTGTTTTAGTGGGATTTTATTAGAATTTTATTGTATATTTATTAGAATTTTATTGTACATTTATTGTTCTGTATTGTAAACTGCCCAGAGTCGGTTTACAGGTGACAAATTTGATGGAGGAGATGGGCGGTGACACATTTGATAAATAAATAAATATGGGCATCACTAGGAAGCAGGCAATGGCAAACCACTTCTGAAAAACCTTGCTAGGAAAACTGCAGGGACTTGTCTGGGCAGTTGCCAAGAGTCAAACACTGGCTCTAAGGCACACAGCATAATTTATTTACTATATTTATATTCCACCTATTCTCTAGAAGCTCTAGGTCAGTGTTTTTTCAGACTTGGCATATCTTGGCAAGATATGTGGACTTCAACTTCCAGAATTCCCCAGCCAGCATGCTTTAGGTGGTGTAATTTATTTACTTATTAGACATATACTGCACAGCCACCCATATTTAACCACAACCCTGGACAGCTCACAAAACAATAAAAACAGCAAAAACAAAAAACAAAAACCCTCCAAACAACCACATTAAAACTCATGGTGCCCAGGGGCAACACTCTTCAACTTATGAACTTACCATTTTCCTGGGCTCCAGTCACACACTGTGCCAATGCTTGTGGGAAAAGCCAGATCTTCAAGGCTTTTCAGAAGTGTAGGGGCCTGCTGATCTTGGGGGAAGGGGCAGAGGCAGCTACAGAGAAGGTACACTTCCGAGGTCCCACTAGAGGATAACATTTAAGGGAAGGGCTCCAGTTGTAATTTCTGGATGGTCTTCAAGGGCAGCCCTATGTAGAATGAATTACAGTAATCAAACCAGGAGGGGACCAGGGTGTGAATAACTGTTAAGAAGGCCTCCCGGTACAGAAATGGGCACAACTGGCGCACAAGATGGATCTAAGCAAAGGCCCCCTGGCCACAGCTGCCACCATGGAGCTGGAGCCATGAGTCCAGGAGGACCCCCAAATGGCACACCAGCTCTGACTAGGGGAGTGTGACCCTGGCAAGAGTCAAAGGTATCCCTAGACCCTGAGGGAGAGGCCAAAACTCCACAGCTGCTCTGTCTTGCTAGGGTTGAGTTGAAGCTGGCTCCTCCTCATCCTGACCCTTACAGCCTTTAGGCACTGGGCCAACAGTGGGCCAACATCACTTGGCGGACCAGAGATGGAGATGTACAGCTCCACACCCCAAGCCGCTAGATGGCTGGATGACTTCTCCCAGTAGTCTCATGTAGATATAAAAGAGGAGGGGCTACAGTCCTGAGGCACCCCACACTGTACAGGCCTAGGGCTCAATCTATCCTTCCTCACCAACACCAAGGTTGTTACCTCTCCTTTAATTTGAATGGCACCACCAGGAGTTTTTGCTGGGAGGTTAACATTTTAAACCTATTCTAACACAAAATGAAAAAAAAAATCCACTGTAGGTAATCTGGGCTGGAAATTCTGGAAGTTTGGCAGTGCAATCAAGTTGGAGGATTGTGAATCAAGATGGTCAATCTATGAAAAGAGTGCAAATGTACCTATCTGCCCCGCCCCGAGTTTACAACCTAATGTACAGTTCTAATCACAGTTGTGTGGAGTAGTGGTTAAAGTGTTGGACAAAGACTGGGGGATCAAGTTTATCCCTGGACACAAAAATTCACAGAGTGTGAGGTTTCAGCCAACCTCTGACTCAGAAAATGAAACTCTTTTTGAGTCAGAAGGGGAAACAGAAACTTACCAGGCAGAAACCGGGAAAGCAAAACCCAGAAATGACTCAGCAGTGTGGGAAGAGTCACAGACACTGATTGGCTGATTCGGAGGAGGATTTGAATCCTCCAATCAGTGCGCGCGAATGACGTGCAGAAAAGTGCGCAAAGGAGAAAGCAGCCCAAATGGCTGCAGAAGAAAATAGGCGCGCAAGGGATCAGCATAAAAGGCAGACGTGCGAAGAGCAAGCTGCTGGAGACAACCGATCCTTCAAGCTCACAGTTCCAGCAGAAGAGTCCTTACCCACGTCGGAAACCTCGTCTGTAGCCAGAGGGGAATCAGTGCCTGTGTTTCCTACCAAAGGGGAATTGGATCCTGCAACCGCTGCCACAGAGGATCTTCTCCCTGCCAAATCCAGCAACCTCAGCCTCGCGTCCAGCTTCGGACCTCACCGTTGTCATTCCGTGCGTTCCAGGCATGCTTCGAGTTTCCAGCCATCAGAATCTGCAGCCCAGCTTTGTTGTGCTCCAAGTCCTCAGCCTTGCCCAGGATCTCCAGTTCAGCTTTACCGCGCTTCTAGCTCCCGGCCTTGTCCAGAGTCTCCAGTATAGTTTCATTGAGCTTTTGACCTACAGTCTTGCCTAGCATCTCCAGTCCAGTCTAGCCAAGTCCTGGTTGCCCAGCATTGTTCAGGACCTTCACATCTATTTTTTCATGAACCGGGTTCTCAACCTTGTCTAGAACCTGTGGTCCAGTCCAGTTGTGTTTCAAGCTCTCTGCCTAGTCAAGAACCTCCAGTCCAGCCTAGTTGTGTGCCAAGCTTCCAGCCTAGCCCAGAATCTCCAGCCAAGTCCAGCTTTACTTTGAGTTATCAGCCTTGTTCAGAGTCTCCAGCCTGGGTCTCCCAGTTCAGTCCAGTCCTGCCTCTAATGCCAAGCCTTGCCCAGTGGTTCCAGTTTGGTCTCACCCAGCTTCCAGGTGCCAGCCTAGTTCGAGTTTCAGACCGCGGACAGCCGTCTCCAGATCCAGTCGTGCCATGAGCCGTAGGTTCTTCCAGCTCCACAGCTCCCACCAGCAGATCCTGCCGGGCTGTTTTACCACAGTCTCCTCCTGCAACCTTGCCAGTTCCCCCGCTGTTACCCGGGTGGTCTTGATCGGAACCAGCCTACCTCTTGACCATAAGGTCTTAATTATTGTAAATAGTTATTTAATAAAGAGTGATTTTGATAATAAACCTGTCTGGCCACCTCATAGTCTGAACAGGACACAGAGTATCTTGGGGGCTAACAAGACTATTGCCGCAGTGAAAAAGGAAAAATGGAAGGAATCTCTCTAGACTGCTTTGAGGTCCCACAGGAAAGGTGGGATGATATTAATCTAACAAGCCAAAATGGCCACTGTGTGAATTGTGATCTGCACAGCACCCAATCGCTTACCCTGCTATGAATAAAATGGATGCCAATCTTATTTTGCAGTTCTACAAATGGTTTTCAGGGTAGCCTCTCTCCTTCAAATTCCTTTTAAAAACATTTTAAGGAAACTTTGAGGGCTACCTTATATTTTACACCTAATCTTCAGGGTAACTCTTATCTATATATTTTATTAAAACCATGCTATCAATTGTGGTCAATTCTAATACTTTGCTTACACATCATTTCTGCTTTTTGCTAAAATGTTGTTATTTGTTTACAAGGGCAAAACACCAGTAGGATCCTGATTTTTCCCTGTAATTGTGTGTATCTGTCTCCTGCTATTGGTTTCAGTCTTTGCACATTTAAGTCAGAAAACCCACTATGGATATCTGCTTTAAACACCTGCTTTAAAAATACACTGTTAACAGAGAAGCTCAGATAAATACTCTTCGCTGATAGAGACACTTTCTATTTGGGGAGTGCAGGGATTTAGTGGTGAGCAAAACATTTTGCATTTCGCATGGGATCTCCTGTTTCGACCATCGCTTCCAGGGTGGTCTAAACAAAGTTGGAACCCTTGCAGAAAACCAGGAACAATTATTTTGAGCTTGAAATTTTGTGATTTCAAAATGTTTGGACACTTTTACAGGAACCCTGCAGACTGCACACACTCTGCAGTCCAGAGGGGGCATCAATCCAGAACTCTGGAAATTACCCAGTCTAGTCTGTGCTGCTCTAGAGTAACCCAGTTAGACTCACCGTCTAGATCTGGAACAAGATTTCAGATCTAGGCATTCCATTCTCTATAGCTTAGCTGTAACTGATTGTAATGTTGTTTTCCTTAGAATGGGATGAAATCTGCAGGCAAGCTATGCCGCATGAGATGATTGGGACATATGAAGGGGTGGTGTGAGAGTTTAATCTCCTTAACTATCCTTAAATGGAGTTGTTGTTTTTCCGAATAAAAATGGAGGTGAGGTTGAATGATACATTGTAATAAATTTTAGGTCTTTTAGCTCTGATTTCATGCCAGCTGGGAGACTCCAACAAGGACGGGTGGTGTATCACTCTTGGCTAATGTCACTGATGAGTCTGCTGTTCTAGTGCAGACCAAGATGGTGGCACGTCCCTATTTAGGTATCAGATATGGAAGTGGAGGAAATGACCATGAGAACCAGAGTGGCTCTTACCACACCATTCTTCCCCCAGAAAGCTGCCAATATTTATGTGTCTGCTACATAAATTGAAACAATATAGCAAGAATAAGCTAGGCGCCTTGGCAATGCAGTCTTTAAATGTCATTAACAAAATAATGCAGTGTTAAAGATACCCTTCAGATAACATGAAAAGCTTGCAAAGGAAAACTGTGAAAGGCACCCTGCTGCTTGTGAATCTTTCAAATACTGCGACATTTAAGGGGGGGTGGGAGAAGGACAACAAACTCATTTAATAAGTGTGAATTGTCCTTCTGGAGGACTCTATGCTTTGGCAAATATTTATTTTTGCTCAATGAATGGGCACCAAGCTCAAGCAACACTGAGCAAAGCACAAGGAAATACCCATGGAACCTCTGAGGGAATGAATTCAAGGCTGGCAAAACTCCCGAGAAAAAGAAAAAGTGTGTCTGTGTGGGGGGGGTGGGGGTGGGGAACAAGCAATTCCAGGTTTTATCCACTGGAAACTTCTTACAGATTTGTCAAAAGGATAATAAGAAAACTTTTGAATTTGTGCCAAAGAGATGTTTGAATCCGTTTCATCTTTCATGAGCTGTTATCCTTTGAATAAATTCAATCCTCTTAACATCCTAAGAGCTGTGAGGCTGCGATAATCAGTTTTTCAATGTTTTCCATGGTGATGCCCAATTGTTTAATCAATGATCATTTAAAGAAAAATCTATACATGTTCTGTATTGTTGCAGTGGCCACCTTTTAATTAGTTTTGCACAGTGGAAGATTTTTACTCTGACACCATTATGATTATTTATCTCTGCCTTCCTCTAAGCCTTTATTGGCTTACCAGTCCTGCACACAAGGGAACAGAAGTTGTGAAAAAAAGTCCCAAGTCCAAACCTTCTATACATGTGCATACACGCATGCTAATTTTGAGTGGCCCATATTTGAATCAAAATTTGTTGGTTTGGTATCTTTTATTTGTTCAAGATATGGGCGAAAATGTGGTTATTCTCAGCACGGGTGGGATGGGGGTAAGAGTGAGAAAGAACTGAGGGTGAAGGGTTTTGTTTTGTGAACAGTGGTAGGTGGACATTGGTGACAGTGGTCCCTTGGGAAGCGGGGAGAAGGACCTAGGATGGGATAGTGAGGATGGGTCAGTAGGATATGTCAGGTTGGGATCAGACAAAGGAAGGAAGGTGCTTAAAAGTTCAGAGGATGGGCAGGCCAGCGCTTAAGCCCTACAGTGGAGGGAGGAAGAGAGGGGGTGATGGACACCAACTCACTACGTAAAGACAACATGGGATCCCTCTGGGTTTCGTTTCTGCCACCCGAAAACAGTTTGGCAGAAGTTTCAGAAGCCATGTTTTCGGTTTTGTCCACATCCTACAAATGCTAACAGGTCTTCAATGTCTCTCCTCTCTCCCTCTCTTGACAGAGAACTACGTCGCTGTAGTTACTTTGGAAATCTTTTCTATTGCCAAAAAGATGGAAATATGCAAAATTATCATCATTCAGGAATGCTTGCATGAAATCTTGTGAGGTTTCAATGTTTGCAAACAATACGTTTTTCAGATTCCTGAAATCCAGCAAGACAGACAATGTGGTATAGTGGTGAAGGTGTCAGACAGGGATTGGAAAAAGCCAAGCCAAGTCTGTTCTTAGCCACGGAAGCCACTGGGTGACTTTGGATCAGTGTCTCTATTTCTCCCTGCCAGCACACTTCACGGTGGAGATAAAATAAAGAGAGATCCCCATATGAACTCTCCAAGGAAAGGTGGGATGGAAAGCTAACAAACATAAATATAAAAAATTAGCAATCTCACTGAATATGCGAGAACACTTTTGTATGGTGAGGTGTCCAGGCCATTGCAAAAGACTGGGTGAGGTCACCCAGGCAAGAAAGTGTTGCCAACCATAGCTCATTTTATTACTTCTAATTATGGAGTTGTGTAGTTTAGAGAGCTGAGCAGTAAAAATGCACATGCTTACACTTTGCCTTCTTATATCTAAAAATCTTTTGCCTATACATAGCCTCAAATAAATACTATATTGTAGTCAATCTGTACTGTACTCAAATATATTGAGCGTGGTGTGGGCTGAACACCAGGCTATCATTGTGGTCAAAGTAGAGGAAGGGGTTGAAATCCAGAAATGGATTATTTAAGCCAGCTTCATTTCTAGCAGGAGGCAAGCAGCTTAAGGCTGCTATCTGGAAGAATCCTGAGTTGAGGAGTAGGAGGGCCTGTAAATTAATCAATCAATCAATCAATCAATCTTCAAGGTTTCCAAAAGCACCCTTGAAGTCACTGAAAGGCCTGCTTCTTTTTCCATGAACTTATTTTTGTGAAAATGGGTTTTCAGAACTCAAGACAAAGACCAAACACTGAAACAGACTGAATTTTACATCAGTTCTAAAACTTTCTTTAACATATCTTCATCTTGATACTGAAAGGTGCTACACATCCTATTAACATTTCTAATTAATTTATGAAATGTAAAGGAAAATAAAGATAATTATTAAAATGTATTTGATGTCTTCCCTGGCTGTTTTTAAAAGAGAAACAGACAGAGCTGATCATTGTTTTTTTTCTATTGTCTTCTTAAGTTTATGAAACTGTGGTCTAAACCCAAAGCAGTGCCATTAACTATTTGAAGAGTTCCATTGCATGAAGCACATGCAAAGGAAGCTACTGTGCCTGAAAATGGAAAAACAGCTTACTCAGCAATCTAGCTGGCAATTTCCCATTTCTTTTGATCTTTTCAATTAGAACTGGAGATAACTGTGACGGCTAGCAGCGTTTTTCACTCTGCTGGGCAAGATGCTTTTTTTTTGTTTTTAGTTAGTGCTTGGAGTACAAAGACTACTTTCAATGAAACAGTCCAGAAAGCAAATTCTAGTTTTCTTCTAGTTCTCCATGGACATTTTTTGAATTAAAATGCCACCGTCACAGAGAGGGCTATGAGCTTTATCTAAAATTGCCCAGCTGAAAAAGCCAAGTAGGGTGTAGTGGCTAAGATGCTGGACCAGGAGTAAGGAAACCCAGTTCAAGTTCATCCCCAGCCATGGAAATTCACTGGACTTTGGACCACTTGTTTCATCTCAGCTCAACTGACTCCACTGGGTTTCCTTAGAGGGGAAATTTGGAGGAGGAAGTGCTATGTTCAGCATCTTCAGTTCCTGGAGGAAAGGTGAAACAGAAATCTAATAGAAACAAAGACCAGGCAGGCTTAGGGAGAAAAAGAAAAAGCAGGAAACATTTATTTATTTATTTTTCAAATTTTGCCACCACCCATCTCCCCCAAGAAGAGGGACTAAATATGTATTTAACAAGTGAGGGCTGTATCTGATTATACCAGAATTTTCTTCACCTTGGTCTCCTCCAAATAAGCGTACGAACAGGAATGCTGAGAATTACAGTCCGGAGTCATCTAGCAGGCACTCAGCTGTAAACACTGAGCTAGCAGTTGGACCCTGCTTTCTCAGATGGCATCGCCAGGGGAAATTACTGTTGGACAGAACTGCTGGTTGGCTGGGCTGATATGGCATAAGGTGATGACAGGATGACAAAGAGTGAAATTCTGAACCTCTTTATCATTTCTGTTATCATGTGAAGCTTTCACTCTTCATTCAACTGTCCTTTGTGGTGCTTGTTTGGCCTGTCTAGACTACATAGTTGGGATGTAGCTTTAATGACACATTTGCTTCATCACTGGAAAACATAGGGGCCATCTTAGGGAATATCTGTGGAGCTACTGCATGAGATACAAGTTCCTTTTCACCAGACATACATCTGGGGAAGCCATAAGCCTCCTTCCCAGCTATCCCAACCTGAAACCATCCACATATGTATGGAACACAAAACCCAGATAGCATGTTATTTGGGCATTTTCGGAGTTGTTGCCACGTTCATCTGGAGGGTGCCAGATTGTGCAAGTCCAATCTAAAGTAAAATTCAGATAAAATACCATTCTTGCAGAGCTTCCTGCAACAATGATCAAGAAATCTACGGTGGGCATGCCCATACTGGCATCCTCCAGATGTATCAGGGCAATTTCAAAATTCTTGGCTATTACAGACAACTGTGGCCAGAGCTTTTTAGCAGGGAAGGGAAGGGAGGGGAAGGAAGGGAAAGGCATATTATTGAACATTTTTAGCATCACACCAAATTGTCTAACATGAAAATCCAATCCTTTAAAGAACATAAGGGCTAAATGTTGCTCTTAATAAAACCCATGGACATGCAAAATAAAGTTGCTTCAAAAGGCTAACTTTTGGGAGGGGGCTCCTGATGAAGATCTGAACATGCAAACTCAAAGCTTTCTTCCATTAATATTAAGTGTTATTGTGAAGAGCTTTTGAAGACAAGATATTTTTTTTAAAAAAAACAACCCTGAACCCAGTGGACACAAACATGTTCATTTTAAAATTGCCTACTTGTCTAAGAAGATATGAATGACTTAACATTTGCTTGACCTCATTCCAAAACTGCTCAATACTGGCACTGAGAATAACAGTTTGGATCTAATTTTTTTCTTTTTGAAGCATCAGTGTGCAAGTCAATGAGCTGTAACTGGATTAAACATTTCACTTCCATCAAACGGCACATGCAGACTGGCAGAGCAGAATGGCCATAATTTATATTTTCTCAAGCTCAGCGTAAGCTGATGGGGGAAAAATAGAATCTGGGATATACATATCTGAGAATATTCCAGTGTGCTTATCAGGTAACTGTCGTTCCTTTTGCTATCTGAATGAAAGCAGACAACTAGCGCTCTAACCATTACGGGAAGGAAAACTTATTTTATTTTATTTATTCGATTTCTATAGCCGCCCATCTCAGCAAGTGACTCTGAGATGGGCAGCTATAGAAACTTCCCATTAAAGCTACCCTATAACATGCTTACAGTGGTATTGTTACAGTGGTCTGTTCTAATGCATACCTCAATTTTTCAGAAGAACGTAGGGCTGCTACTGAAAATAAGAGAGAGAAATAATTCTGGACAAAAGGCAGAAAACAAAATCCATCATGGATTTCTAAGGCTGAGCTTTGTTAGAGCTACCAAAAGCGGTCCACCAAGGAACCAAGGGGAACTCTGCATGAATGGAGTCAAGTAATACCTACTTTTCTCTAGGCAATGTTCTGTGCTCTTGCTTGTGAGAAATGCAAGTGAAAAAACATGGTTGTTCAAGTAGTGTGCAAACATAGTCCCCCGCCCCTTCTGATATATGTAGCTCAGTGTTGAACTGTTTGTTGGGTTCTTCATGTCCTCTGAGCTTTGTTATTTTCCTGCAGATATTTCAGTACCATACAAGGTAACATCATATGCACAGGGGAGAGTGGGTTTTGCTGGTGGTTTATGTATAGTAACTAGCTTGACTGTTTCTACTGGGAAAGTTACATCTTTTTAAAAAAATCTGCATTAGGGCAATTTGCATAACAAAGGAAACAACATGGAAACAACATGGAAAGTATACCGGAAGTACTGAAAAGCTTCAGAGAAAAAAAAGGGAGTGTGAGTGTGACAGTCCTACAGTAGAGTTAAAAAGAAATATTTCGGTGTTGAGAGTATATTCTGCACCTCCAAAAGTGACAGTTCAGTATATGGGCATCTGCAGGTTCCTGCTGTTGTTGTTGTTTATTCGTTCAGTCGCTTCCGACTCTTCGTGACTTCATGGACCAGCCCACGCCAGAGCTTCCTGTCGGTCGTCAACACCCCCAGCTCCCCCAGGGACGAGTCCGTCACCTCTAGAATATCATCCATCCACCTTGCCCTTGGTCGGCCCCTCTTCCTTTTGCCTTCCACTCTCCCTACCATCAGCATCTTCTCCAGGCTGTCCTGTCTTCTCATTATGTGGCCAAAGTATTTCATTTTTGCCTTTAATACCATTCCCTCAAGTGAGCAGTCTGGCTTTATTTCCTGGAGGATGGACTGGTTTAATCTTCTTGCAGTCCAAGGCACTCTCACAATTTTCCTCCAACACCACAGTTCAAAAGCATTGATCTTCCTTCTCTCAGCCTTCCTTATGGTCCAGCTCTCACAGCCATATGTTACTACGGGGAACACCATTGCTATAACTATGCGGACCTTTGTTGTCAGTGTGATGTCTCTGCTCTTAACTATTTTATTGAGATTTGTCATTGCTCTTCTTCCAAGGATTAAGCACCTTCTGATTTCCTGACTGCAGTCAGCAGCTGCAGTAATCTTTGCACCTAGGAATACAAAGTCTTTCACTGCTTCTACATTTTCTCCCTCTATTTGCCAGTTATCAATCAAGCTGGTTGCCATAATCTTGGTTTTTTTGAGGTTTAGCTGCAAGCCAGCTTTTGCAGTTTCTTCTTTCACCTTCATCATAAGGCTCCTCAGTTCCTCTTCGCTTTCAGCCATCAAAGTGGTATCATCTGCATATCTGAGATTGTTAATGTTTCCTCCAGCGATTTTAAGTCCAGCCTTGGATTCCTCAAGCCCAGCATGTTGCATGATGTGTTCTGCATACAAGTTGAATAGGTAGGGTGAGAGTATACAGCCCTGCCGTACTCCTTTCCCAATCTTAAACCAGTCCGTTGTTCCGTGGTCTGTTCTTACTGTTGCTATTTGGTCATTATACAGATTCTTCAGAAGGCATACAAGATGACTTGGTATGGGGATCCATACCACTAAGAACTTGCCACAATTTGTTATGGTCCACACAGTCAAGGGCTTTAGAATAGTCAATAAAACAGAAATAGATGTTCTTCTGAAACTCCCTGGCTTTTTCCATTATCCAGCAGATATTGGCAATTTGGTCCCGAGTTCCTCTGCCTTTTCTAAACCCAGCTTGTACATCTGGCAATTCTCGCTCCATGAACTGCTGAAGTCTACCTTGCAGGATCTTGAGCATTACCTTACTGGCATGTGAAATGAGTGCCACTGTTCGATAGTTTGAACATTCTTTTGTTGTTTATTCGTTTAGTCACTTCCGACTCTTCGTGACTTCATGGACCAGCCCACGCCAGAGCTTCCTGTCAGTCGTCAACACCCCCAGCTCCCCCAGGGACGAGTCCGTCACCTCTAGAATATCATCCATCCATCTTGCCCTTGGTCGGCCCCTCTTCCTTTTGCCTTCCACTCTCCCTAGCATCAGCATCTTCTCCAGGGTGTCCTGTCTTCTCATGATGTGGCCAAGGTATTTCAGTTTTGCCTTTAATATCATTCCCTCAAGTGAGCAGTCTGGCTTTATTTCCTGGAGGATGGACTGGTTGGATCTTCTTGCAGTCCAAGGCACTCTCAGAATTTTCCTCCAACACCACAGTTCAAAAGCATCGATCTTCCTTCGCTCAGCCTTCCTTATGGTCCAGCTCTCGCAGCCATATGTTACTACAGGGAACACCATTGCTTTAACTATGCGGCCCTTTGTTGTCAGTGTGATGTCTCTGCTCTTAACTATTTTATCGAGATTTGTCATTGCTCTTCTCCCAAGGATTAAGCGTCTTCTGATTTCCTGACTGCAGTCAGCATCTGCAGTAATCTTTGCACCTAGGAATACAAAGTCTTTCACTGCTTCTACATTTTCTCCCTCTATTTGCCAGTTATCAATCAAGCTGGTTGCCATAATCTTGGTTTTTTTGAGGTTTAGCTGCAAGCCAGCTTTTGCACTTTCTTCTTTCACCTTCATCATAAGGCTCCTCAGTTCCTCTTCACTTTCAGCCATCAAAGTGGTTTCATCTGCATATCTGAGATTGTTAATGCTTCTTCCAGAAATTTTAATTCCAGCCTTGGATTCCTCAAGGCCAGCTTGTCGCATGATGTGTTCTGCATACAAGTTGAATAGGTAGGGTGAGAGTATACAGCCCTGCCGTACTCCTTTCCCAATCTTAAACCAGTCTGTTGTTCCGTGGTCTGTTCTTACTGTTGCTACTTGGTCGTTATACAGATTCTTCAGGAGGCATACAAGATGACTTGGTATCCCCATACCACTAAGAACTTGCCACAATTTGTTATAGTCCACACAGTCAAAGGCTTTAGAATAGTCAATAAAACAGAAATAGATGTTTTTCTGAAACTCCCTGGCTTTTTCCATTATCCAGCGGATATTGGCAATTTGGTCTCTAGTTCCTCTGCCTTTTCTAAACCCAGCTTGTACGTCTGGCAATTCTCGCTCCATGAATTGCTGAAGTCTACCTTGCAGGATCTTGAGCATTACCTTACTGGCATGTGAAATGAGTGCCACTGTTCGATAGTTTGAACATTCTTTAGTGTTTCCCTTTTTTGGTATGGAGATATAGATTGATTTTTTCCAATCTGATGGCCATTCTTGTGTTTTCCAAATTTGCTGGCATATAACATGCATTACCTTGACAGCATCATCTTGCAAGATTTTGAACAGTTCAGCTGGGATGCCGTCGTCTCCTGTTGCCTTGTTATTAGCAATGCTTCTTAAGGCCCACTCAACCTCACTCTTCAGGATGTCTGGCTCTAGCTCACCGACCACACTGTCAAAGCTATCCCCGATATTGTTATCCTTCCTATACAGGTTTTTTGTATATTCTTGCCACCTTTTCTTGATCTCTTCTTCTTCTGTTAGGTCCTTGCCATCTTTGTTTTTGATCATACCCATTTTGGCCTGGAATTTACCTCCAATGTTTCTAATTTTCTGGAAGAGGTCTCTTGTCCTTCCTATTCTATTGTCTTCTTCCACTTCTGTGCATTGCTTGTTTAAAAATAATTCCTTATCTCTTCTGGCTAAGCTCTGGAATTTTGCATTTAATTGGGCATATCTCCCCCTATCACTGTTGCCTTTTGCTTTCCTTCTTTCTTGGGCTACTTCTAGTGTCTCAGCAGACAGCCATTTTGCCTTCTTGGTTTTCTCTTTCTTTGGGATGTATTTTGTTGCCGCCTCCTGAACAATGCTGCCAACTTCTGTCCAGAGTTCTTCCGGGACCCTATCTACTAAGTCCAGTCCCTTAAATCGATTCTTCACCTCCACTGCATATTCCTTAGGAATATTAG
Organism: Candoia aspera; assembly: GCF_035149785.1. Lineage (NCBI taxonomy): Eukaryota > Metazoa > Chordata > Lepidosauria > Squamata > Candoiidae > Candoia > Candoia aspera. The sequence goes on along the minus strand of NC_086157.1, from coordinate 108,790,342 downwards.
TGAGCTCATATCTAGCTGATCTGTGGGTCTTCCCTAATCTCTTGAGTCTGATCCTAAATTGTGCAAGAAGAAGTTCGTGATCTGAACTACAGTCAGCTCCAGGCCTTGTTTTTACCGACTGTACAGATGTCCGCCACCTTTGGCTGCAAAGGATGTAATCAATCTGATTTCGGTGTTGTCCATCTGGTGAAGTCCATGTATAAAGCCGTCTCTTAGGTTGTTGGAAGAGAGTGTTTGTTATGCAGAGTGAATTGTCTTGGCAAAATTCTATCAGCCTGTGTCCTGCTTCGTTTTGTTCTCCCAGGCCATACTTACCTGTAATTCGAGGTGTCATTTGACTGCCCACCTTAGCATTCCAGTCTCCTGTGATGAAAATAACATCTCTTTTAGGCGTGTTGTCCAGTAGGTGCTGCAGATCCTCATAGAACTGCTCTACTTCAGCTTCTTCAGCATTTGTGGTTGGGGCGTATATTTGGATCACTGTGATGTTAGATGGCTTGCCCTGAATTCGAATTGAGATCATTCTATCATTTTTTGGGTTGTATCCAAGCACTGCTTTAGCCACTTTACTATTAATTATGAAGGCTACTCCATTTCTTCTGTGGTCCTCTTGTCCGCAGTAGTAGATCTGGTGGTCATTTGATGTGAAGTGGCCCATTCCAGTCCATTTCAGTTCACTGACGCCCAGAATGTCTATCTTTAATCTTGACATCTCACCAATAACCACATCCAATTTGCCCTGGCTCATAGATCTTACATTCCAGGTTCCGATGGTGTGTTGATCCTTAGAACATCGGATTCGCCGTTCACCACCAGCACCGTCGGCCGCTAGCCGTCCTTTCGGCTTTGAGCTAGCTGCGTCATCACGTCTGGGGCTAGTTGAGCTCATCCTCTGTTCCTCCCCAGTAGCATTTTGACCATCTTCCGACCTGGGGGTCTCATCTTCTGATGGTATACCGACATATCTCTGGTTGTACTGATCCATTTAGTTTTCACGGCAAGAATACTGAGGTGGGTTGCCATTACCTTCCCCAGGGATCGCATTTAGTCTGACCTCTCTGTCATGACCTTCCCGTCTTGGGTGGCCCTTCACGGTTTAGCTCATGGCATCATTGAGGTGCTCAAGCTCCAGCACCACGGCAAGGTAACAATCCTTTGCTGAAGGAACATTCTTTAGTGTTTCCCTTTTTTGGTATGGGGATATAAGTTGATTTTTTCCAATCTGATGGCCATTCTTGTGTTTTCCAAATTTGCTGGCATATAGCATGCATTACCTACACAGCATCATCTTGCAAGATTTTGAACAGTTCAGCTGGGATGCCGTCATCTCCTGCTGCCTTGTTATTAGCAATGCTTCTTAAGGCCCATTCAACCTCCCTCTGCAGGATGTCTGGCTCTAGCTCCCTGACCACACTGTCAAAGCTATCCCCGATATTGTTATGCTTCCTATACAGGTCTTCTGTATATTCTTGCCACCTCTTCTTGATCTCTTCTTCTTCTGTTAGGTCCTTGCCATCTTTGTTTTTGATCATACCCATTTTGGCCTGGAATTTACCTCCAATGTTTCTAATTTTCTGGAAGAGGTCTCTTGTCCTTCCTATTCTATTGTCTTCTTCCACTTCCGCGCATTGCTTGTTTAAAAATAATTCCTTATCTCTTCTGGCTAACCTCTGGAATTTTGCATTTAATTGGGCATATCTCCCCCTATCACTGTTGCCTTTTGCTTTCCTTCTTTCTTGGGCTACTTCTAGTGTCTCAGCAGACAGCCATTTTGCCTTCTTGGTTTTCTCTTTCTTTGGGATGTATTTTGTTGCCGCCTCCTGAACAATGTTGAGAACTTCTGTCCATAGTTCTTCCGGAACCCTATCTACTAAGTCCAGTCCCTTAAATCGATTCTTCACCTCCACTGCATATTCCTTAGGAATATTAGTGAGGTCATATCTAGCTGATCTGTGGGTCTTCCCTAATCCATTTAGTCTGATCCTAAATTGTGCAATAAGAAGTTCGTGATCAGAACTACAGTCAGCTCCAGGTCTTGTTTTTACCGACTGTATAGATGTCCGCCACCTTTGGCTGCAAAGGATGTAGTCAATCTGATTTCGGTGTTGTCCATCTGATGAAGTCCATGTATAAAGCCGTCTCTTAGGCTGTTGGAAGAGAGTGTTTGTTATGCAGAGTGAGTTGTCTTGGCAAAATTCTATCAGCCTATGTCCTGCTTTGTTTTGTTCTCCCAGGCCATGCTTACCTGTAATTCCAGGTGTCATTTGACTGCCCACCTTAGCATTCCAGTCTCCTGTGATGAAAATAACATCTCTTTTAGGCGTGTTGTCCAGTAGGTGCTGCAGATCCTCATAGAACTGCTCTATTTCAGCTTCTTCAGCATCTGTGGTTGGGGCGTATATTTGGATCACTGTGATGTTAGATGGCTTGCCCTGAATTCGAATTGAGATCATTCTATCATTTTTTGGATTGTATTCAGGGACTGCTTTAGCCACTTTACTATTAATTATGAAGGCTACTCCATTTCTTCTGTGGTCCTCTTGTCCACAGTAGTAGATCTGGTGGTCATCTGATGTGAAGTGGCCCATTCCAGTCCATTTCAGTTCACTGATGCCCAAAATGTCTATCTTTAATCTTGACATCTCACCAATAACCACATCCAATTTGCCCTGGCTCATAGATCTTACATTCCAGGTTCCAATGGTGTGTTGATCCTTAGAACATCAGATTCGCCATTCACCACCAGCACCGTCGGCCGCTAGCCGTCCTTTCGGCTTTGAGCTAGCTGTGTCATCACGTCTGGGGCTATTTGAACTCATCCTCTGTTCCTCCCCAGTAGCATTTTGACCATCGTCCGACCTGGGGGTCTCATCTTCTGATGGTATACGACATATCTCTGGTTGTACTGATCCATTTAGTTTTCATGGCAAGAATACTGGGGTCGGTTGCCATTACCTTCCCAGGGATCGCATTTAGTCTGACCTCTCTGTCATGACCTTCCCTTCTTGGGTGGCCCTTCACGGTTTAGCTCATTGCATCATTGAGGTGCTCAAGCTCCAGCACCACGACAAGGTAACGATCCTTTGCTGAAGAAATCAAGTCTACACATCTTAAAAGTTGCCAGGTCTGAAAAACATTGGTTTCAACGACCCCAATCTCCCCTCTTCCCACCCCACCCCTGAAAGAAGTTCATTCACCCCACCCATTCTTGGAATAGTAGGTTGTAGAAGTTCTGAGGTTCATACAAAGATTTCCTCCTATTTAGGCTAGTTGAATGCTTCTTGTGATCAAATGTTCTCAACCCTTCCAAGCCCTTTTTTTACAATACATGGAAAAGGGACATGCAGTTTTTTAATTCTGGCACAAAATGAAGATAAAGTTTCTCTAGAAATAATTTTAAAGTGATTTCTGTATTCCTGAATGAGCAAAAGAAAATAAATTTTGACAAGAGAGGGAAAGACAAGGGACTTCTCCACACTGCAGCCTTCAGGGGTTGGTCTCTGTTTGGGGGCAGTTGGAAATGAAATGGGCTTTTAAGATCCCTTCTGGATTTCAACCGTCTTCTCCACTTTGGTGAGAGGAATGGCCTTGTGTTTTGTCCAGATAGTGCTTGACGTGCCTCCCCCCCAATTTCTTTTCCTTCTCACCTGTATCAAGAAAACAAAGTCCAACTACTTTTCCTTCTGGGGAAATTGAATTGATTGGGTGTGGGCGGGGGGGGGGGGGGGGGAGAAGCGACCACCATTTCCTGTCATTTCAGCTGGGAAAAATTGGCAGAACTTTTATCAGCTTCACCAGTTAACACAAAACCAAGCTCCACCATTTTTCTCTTCCTCTGCTGAGCTGGCCAGCAGTTCATTATTTCACTACTGAACCCGAAAAAGAAAAAAAGAAAAGAAAAAAAAAAGAGAAGAGAAGAGAAGGTTCAGCCTTTCATGGCAGGCAGTCTAGCTCCCCTGATGACTCATGAATATCCCCAGGAAGACAATGCCATCACATGCGTTATGAAATCATTGCACAAATGAAATGAATTATATTATTTGTATGATAACAGCAAGATGCAAGTGATGTCACGTTGGCTTGAATGGGACATCTGTGGTGTGACCGCTCAGTGTCATGACCCCAAAGGTCTGGGCACTGATTGACTCTGGCTGCTCTAAAAGCCTAATGCACCCAGACCTGGTAGCCGCGCTTAACCTCCGCTGCTATCCACTTCAGCACCATTTGGTGTTCACTCAGCTTGACGGATCAGCAGTGGGAGGAGGCCCGGTCACCCAATACACCGGAGAAACCGCGCTAAGGCTCGGCAGCCACAAGGAAAAATTGGCTTTCATCGTGGCACCGGTGGGGCAACCCCTACTCATACTAGGGATCCCATGGCTCGTGCAGCAAAACCCAGTTATCAACTGGAAAACCAGAGAGATTAACTTTGCTGACGGGTGTTATCAAGCACCCACAGGGAACAGGGTCCCCCGAGCAGCCATGGGGAGGGCAACGACGACTTGAGAGCACAGAGAGGCGGTGCTGCCAGAGGGACTGCCAATCAAATACGCGGACTTCGCAGATGTCTTCAGCGAGAAAGAGGCGGACAAACTCCCCCCCACAGGAAAACAGACTGTACCATTGAACTTGTCATGAGTGCCGTTGAGCTGAAGTCATCAGCGCAATGGCACACATGACAATAGCAAGGAAACAGGGGAAGGGGCTCAAGATAAGTAGCCATCAACCCATAACGACTAACGGTCAAGAAACAATAGCTAAACGGATCACGGAACACACCCAAGCCATCAGCGCTAATACAACGGAGATCGCCCAGCTGAAAGCAATCACCGGAGGAATAGAGAAACCGATGATGGGCGATCCCGGAACGCCAGCGGGGCCTCGCAACCCCTCACCCACCGGCAGGGCAACGTATTGGACAAAGGGGGGTGACGTGACCGCGAGTGAGGGGGCGCTGACCGGCACGGGGTATTTAAACCCCGCACCGGCGCGCTCCTGTCACTCTCAGCTTTTTTTCCCGATGCTGTACCTATGCTATGAATAAACCAGAGCCTGTTCCACCGAGCCAGTGTCTGAGCATTATTCAGGGGTAGGCAGCGCATGACATAAAGCTGAGAGTCATAAACTCAGCCTCGCCGAGCCCCACCGGACGACAACGAGCCGCGGGAGGAATAGACGGCGAGAAGACCAGAAAGATGAAGCCGGAGCGACGCGGACAAGGAGGGCGAGCCGCACGGCAAGAAACAGAGGAGGACCGACCGAGGCCAGAGGCACCGCGGACTCCCGGAGCCATGGACGCCCACCCGACCCGACCCGAGCCTCAGCTCCAACCCCAAGGGGAGATGGCAACGGAGGCAACCCGACCGCGGGAAGGAGCAACATACCTTCCGAAACCAGCGGAGGACCCCGCGCCCCACATCGCACCCCAGCAACGGGCGTGGTGCGACAGCCCAACGGCGGTCAGCACGGAGGAGGACGACGGAAACACCCAGCAGACGGCGGAGGAAGCAGACCAACGGCAGAGGGAGGCTGAACCCCGCCGGCAACCCACCCCCGCCGACACACCGACGGAACCGGCCCCAGCGGCGGCGCGGACCGTGGACGAGGAAGCACGAGCTGAACACGCGGCCATGCGGGCCCAACTGGAGGAACTCCGGACCATGCTTCAGTCGCTCATGCCCCCCGCGCCGCCCAACGACGTCCCCGCACAGGCCCACACCCCGAGCGAAGCACCGAACCCCCACGGGCCAGCTGAAGGTCAGCAGACGGCCCAGGCGGACGACACCACAGGCCGGGAAGCGAGAAGAAGGGCCGCGCAAAACGCCCGGGCCCCAAAGGACTTCCCCATCTTCTTCGATGGGAACCCCACGAAACTGTCGTTTTTTATAACGAACGCCAGGGAGTTCATGGGGAGGCACGGACACTCCTACGACTCCGAAGCGGACAAGATCGCCGCCGTGGCGATCAAATTACAAGACAGGGTGGCGGACTGGTACGTCCAACTGTACGAGTCCAGCTCCCCCGCCCTCGCCAACTTCCCCGCCTTCATCAATGAGATGAAAAACTACTTCGAAGACCCCCTAGCCAAAGTGAGGGCGAAAAGCGCACTCCAAAGACTTAAACAGGGCACACGCACTGTCCCAGACTACGCCCTGGAGTTCAAAGCCCTCGCGGGGAAGGTCAGCGACTGGTCCGAGACCACCCTGCTGGAAATGTTCAAAAGGGGGCTCAACCGCGACGTACTCCAATGGGCCCTCTACCGCGACGACCCAGAAACGCTGCACGGGTGGATCCACCTCGCGGGGAAAGCCAAACACGCGCACCGCACCTTCCTCATGACAACCACGGAAGACACAAACTATACCTGCAAAAAGGTACCCGCACCACACGTGGGGACGGCCGGCCCCATATACCCAAAGAAGAAATTCAATCGGGAGCCCTGCGGGAAGTGTGGCAAACTAGGGCACAAGACGGCGGATTGCTTCGCCAACCGACCGCCGACCAGTGCGCCTAAACCCACCCCGAAAATTAGCCCCAAATCACCTAACCCGGGGCCGCCCCCTCACCGCCGAATGACCGTGGCCACAGCGACACCAGAGGAAGGCTGGGACGCCTACTGGGGGGAAGAGGACAACGTAGACCCCGACCAGCCGGCGGGAAAAGCTCCCCGCCTGCCCTGAAACGCGTTGCGAGGCAGGCGGTGGGACAGCAGCGCGGACCACCTCGACGGAACGGCGAAAGCCCCGTAATAATGGCGGCAATTAAACTCTCTACCGGCAACGGAGCCACCACGGCCGCGGCACTAGTGGACTCGGGGTGTTCAAAAAACCTCATCCACCCCGACCTAGTCGCCAAACTCGACCTCCGCTGCTTCCCCCTCCCCACGCCGCTGGCATTCCACCAGCTGGACGGCTCTACAGCGGGAGGGAAACCAGCTACGCTGCAAACCGAGCCGGTCACCCTGCAAATGGGCACTCACACCGAACGCACATCGTTCGTCGTCACTCACATCGGACGGCCCATCGCAGTCCTGGGGATGCCATGGCTCGCGACAAACAACCCGCACATCAACTGGGAGACCCGCACCTTCACATTCGGCGACGGCGAGTATCGGGCACCAGTTCCAGCGGGCAGAACCAACCCCACTGTGGGACGAGCGGAGGCGACTACACAGGACAATGCCGCTACCATAGCAGACCTACCGGAACAATACGCCGACTTCTCCGAGGTCTTCGGAGAGGCGGAAGCTGATCAACTACCCCCACACCGCAAGACGGATTGCCGGATCGACCTGCTGCCCGACGTCCCCTTACCTAGACCAAAGATCTACTCGATGACCCCGAAGGAGATGGCAACCCTCCGGGAGTTCATCGATAAAAACCTAGACAGGGGATTCATAGAGCCAGCATGCTCACCGGTCGGAGCCCCCGTCTTATTCCGGGAGAAGAAAGACGGCACCCTACGGCTCTGCACCGACTACCGGGGCCTAAACGCGGCTTCCCTGTCCAACAAATACCCCTTACCCCTGGTGAAGGACATGCTCGCCCACCTGTCCACAGGCAAAGTCTTTTCCAAATTGGACCTTCGCGAGGCGTACTATCGCATCCGAATCAGGGAGGGGGACGAATGGAAGACTGCGTTCAACTGCCCCCTAGGCGCCTTCCAGTACAAAGTGCTGCCGTTCGGACTCGCGGGGGCCCCTGGGGTGTTTATGCAGCTCATCAATGAGGTACTGCATGAACACCTGTTCAAAGGGGTCCTTGTCTACATCGACGACATCCTTATCTACACAAAAACGCACGAGGAACATGTGACCCTAGTCAGGCAAGTCCTCGACAAGCTCAGAAGGGCGCAGCTCTACGCCAAGCCTACAAAGTGCGAATTTCATAAAGCGCGCCTAGACTACCTGGGGTACCGAATCTCCGGGGACGGCATTGAAATGGACCCCGCAAAAGTCGAGGCGGTGCTAAACTGGGAGCGCCCCCGCAACAGACGCCAACTCCAGAGCTTCCTCGGCTTCGCGAATTTTACAGGTCATTCGCCTGGGGGTTCGCAGAGATAGCCCTCCCCCTAACGGACCTCCTCAAAACCAAAGGGGTGGGGGACACCCGACGCGCCAAGAACCCGGGCACAGTGTTGAATTGGACTCCCGCGTGCCAGACTGCATTCAACAAGCTGAAAGCGCTGTTCACCACGGAGCCAATCCTCGCGCACCCGGACCCAGAACGGCCGTTCGTGGTCCAAGCCGACGCCTCAGACTTCTCCCTGGGGGCCATCCTACTCCAAAAGGACCCCACGGGACTCCTGAAACCATGCGCCTACCTGTCAAGGAAGTTTTCTGAGACAGAAAGGCGATGGCACGTCTGGGAGAAAGAAGCCTTCGCGGTAAAATCGGCGCTAGAAACATGGTGACACCTACTTGAGGGAGCCACCCAACCATTCGAGGTCTGGACCGACCACCGGAACCTCGAGGCCCTACGAACGCCCAGACGCCTTAGCCCAAAACAGGTCCGATGGGCCCAATTCTTCAGCCGCTTTAATTTCCAGCTGAAGTTCTTGCCGGGCAAAAAGAACTTCCTGGCCGACGCCCTCTCCCGACTGCCCCAAGACGAAGAGCCCGCCCCAGACACCATTGGGACGGTCCTATCCGCCTCGCAACTGGGGATGGCCGTGACCACCCGAAGCGGCGCCCGGAGACAGCTCGACTCTACGGCGCAACCGACGGCGGGACAACCTGCGACCAGACGAAACCAACCGCAACTACCAGGGGGAATACGCACGGACATCGCCGCCGCCCTCAAAACCGACCCCTGGTTCCTGGCAAACCCCGACAAGGTAACGATGGCACAGGACCTGGCATGGGGGGAAGGCAGAATCTATGTCCCGGACTCGCAACGCCAAGCGATCTTGCATAGGTCACACGACGCCAAGCAAGCGGGACACTTTGGGTTCCTCAAGACCCTACACCTAACACGGCGTCAATTCTGGTGGCCCGCGCTCAGGCGAGACGTGAAAGCATACGTAGCGTCCTGCCCAACGTGCGCTAGGGCCAAACGGGCACCAGGCAAACCCGCGGGGCTATTACAACGGGTGGCAGAACCCTCCCGCCCATGGGAGGAAATCTCTATGGATTTTATAGTGGACCTCCCACCCAGCCAGAAGAAAACGGCCATTTGGGTGGTGAAGGATTACTTCTCAAAACAGGCCCACTTCATCCCCTGCACGTCGGTCCCGTCCGCACAACAACTAGCCAAACTCTTCCTCATCCACGTGTACAGGCTACACGGATGTCCCGCACGTGTGGTGACCGACAGGGGCACACAGTTCACCTCTAAATTCTGGCGGGCCTTCCTAAAGCTGACGGGGACCCAACAGGCCCTATCCACTGCCTGGCACCCCCAGACGGACGGAGCCACAGAGGTCCTCAATGCCACCCTAGAGCAATTCATACGCTCATATACCAACTATCACCAAGACGACTGGGCTGAACTGCTCCCGTTCGCCGAAGTCACATACAACAACGCCGTCCACACGAGCACGGGGAAAACTCCGTTCGAGGTAGTCTCGGGGCGCGACTTTGTCCCCATACCGGAGCTACCTCAACCCCCGGAACCCCAGGTGGACGCTAGCGATTGGGGACGGAAGATCGCGGAATCATGGCCAATAATCACGGCGGCGCTGAAGGATGCACAGGCAGCCTACAAAGAGCAGGCCAACAAGCACCGGCGCCAACAACCGACGTTCCAGGCGGGGGATATGGTCTACCTATCCACCAAATTCCTAAAGTCCCCCCAACCCTCGAAAAAACTGGGGCCTAAGAACATCGGGCTGTTCCGAGTCACGCAAATAGTGAACCCGGTGGCAATACGCTTGGACCTGCCACACAACCTACGGAGACTCCACCCGGTGTTCCACACCAGACTCCTGAAACCGGCAACGACCTCTCGATGGCACCCAAGCACGCCACAGCCCTCACCGGTGATGATCGACGGGCAACATCACTTCGACGTAAGGGACATACTCGACTCCCGCAAGCAACGAGGAACCCTACACTATTTGGTCAGGTGGAAACACTTCCCCCACCCAGAATGGGTGGCGGCGCACAACGTTAACGCGCCTGGCCTGACCCGGGCTTTTCACCGGGCATACCCCGACAAGCCAAAACCAAGGTTAGCAAGCCGTCCCCTGCAAAACCCCTCCCCCGCGGGCCCCCCCGCCTACCATGCCCCAAGGGAAAGGGCCCCCCCAAGCCCGCGACTTGGGTGGACCTCCCCCCCCGGGACTCACTCCCCCCGCCCCGGGCCCACGAGGCAGTAACAAGCGTTCGCCAGCACCCTCCCCCCGCCCCAGGCCCACGGGGGAGTGGCAAGCAAGTCAACAGGGCAACCTGGGGGCAACGCCCAGGAGCACAAATAACAAAGGCGACGCACTTTAAATAAAAAAGAAGGGCCTTACCTGGAGCTGATAAGCACCCGACCAGCCACGCCTCTCTCCTCGCCGAACTGAGCCAAACAAACAGGGTGTGGCCGGAGCATGCGCACGCCAGGGCGTGACCTGGGCATGCGTACTAGGACACACCCTGGGAAGGCACGTGGTAGAGGGAGGAGCAAAGGGAGGGGCGAAAACTACTCCGGCGGGAATTTCAAAAAAAAAAAAAAAAAGTGCCGTTTGACAGCTCCACGAAAAGAAAAAAACAAACAAACCAGAAAACCGGGGGGGAGCACTATTCGGACAGGGGGCAGTATGTCATGAGTGCCGTTGAGCTGAAGTCATCAGCGCAATGGCACACATGACAATAGCAAGGAAATAGGGGAAGGGGCTCAAGATAAGTAGCCATCAACCCATAACGACTAATGGTCAAGAAACAATAGCTAAACGGATCACGGAACACACCCAAGCCATCAGCGCTAATACAACGGAGATCGCCCAGCTGAAAGCAATCACCGGAGGAATAGAGAAACCGATGATAGGCGATCCCGGAACGCCAGCGGGGCCTCGCAACCCCTCACCCACCGGCAGGGCAACGTATTGGACAAAGGGGGGTGACGTGACCGCGAGTGAGGGGGCGCTGACCGGCGCAGGGTATTTAAACCCTGCACCGGCGCGCTCCTGTCACTCTCAGCTTTTTTTCCCGATGCTGTACCTACGCTATGAATAAACCAGAGCCTGTTCCACCGAGCCAGTGTCTGAGCATTATTCAGGGGTAGGCAGCGCATGACAGAACTGGTCCCGGGGGTACCCCTACCCAAACCCAAAATATATGCCATGACCCAGAGGGAGCTGGCAGCATTGAGGGACTTTGTGGACAAAAACTTGGCAAGAGGTTTTATCGAGCCTGCAAACTCTCCAGTAGGAGCGCCAGTCCTCTTTCGTGAGAAAAAGGACGGGTCACTGCGGCTCTGTACAGATTACCGTGGATTAAACGCCGCATGCGTATCCAATAAATACCCTCTACCCTTAATAAAGGACATCTTGTCCCACCTGGCAAAGGATAAGGTATTCTCTAAACTGGACCTAAGGGAAGCCTATTACCGTATACGGATACGGGAGGGGGATGAGTGGAAAACTGCCTTCAACTGCCCATTGGGGTCGTTTCAGTACAAGGTGCTACCATTCGGACTGGCAGGTGCACCGGGGGTATTCATGCAATTAATCAGTGAGGTCCTGCGTGACCACCTTTTAAAGGGGGTTTTGGTTTACCTCGACGATGTATTAATCTACACTGAAACAGAACGTGAGCACGAACGCTTGGTAAAAGAAGTGCTCAGGAAACTCCGCAAGGCAGAGCTGTTTGCCAAGCTCTCCAAGTGCGAGTTTCACAAGAAACAAATTGACTATCTAGGGTATAGGATTTCAGCTAAAGGAATAGAAATGGACCCAAGCAAGGTCCAAGCTATACTGGCGTGGGAGCGCCCACGCACGAGGAGACAACTTCAAAGTTTCCTCGGATTCACGAATTTTTACAGGGGGTTCATCCTGGGACTGGCGGAGATTGTATTACCCCTAACGGACCTGCTTAAGACTAAGGGCTTGGGGGACACGCGCAAATCAAGAAACCCGGGGGCGCTACTAAACTGGACAGCTGATTGTCAAACGGCATTCGAGAGACTAAAAAAACCTCTTTACAGCTGAGCCAGTGCTACAACACCCCGACCCCACCAAGCCTTTCGTAGTGCAAGTAGACGCCTCCGACTTTTCCATCGGAGCTCTCCTGCTCCAAAGGGACTCTGACAACCAGCTAAAGCCCTGCGCCTACCTTTCCCGCAAATTCTCTGAAACAGAGCGGAGATGGCATGTATGGGAAAAGGAGGCGTTCACAGTAAAAGCAGCTCTGGAAACGTGGAGGCACCTGCTGGAAGGGGCCACCTGCCCCTTCAAGGTCTGGACAGACCACAAGAACCTGGAGGCTCTCAGCACGCCTAAACGCCTCAGCCCGAAGCAGGTGCGCTGGGCACAGATCTTCAGCCAGTTCAATTTCATGCTGAAATTTATACCGGGCAGAAAGAACTTCCTGGCGGATGCCCTCTCCCGACCGCCACAGGACGACATGCAAACCTCAGACATCGTGGGGACGGTATGGACTGACAAACAGCTGGGTTGCCCAGCTGTCACGCGCAGCCAGACAAGGAATCAGCGCACGCCAGCACGAACGCCAGGGAACGAACGGAGCCACCATTCAATTTCCCCTAACTGGCAACAAAGACTCGCACAAGCACTACAAACAGATACATGGTTGCAAAACAACCGACACCATGTATCTATCAAGGACAGCCTCGCCTGGAAAGAGAAAGTCTTGTACGTGCCAGAATCACTGCGGGGGGAAATTTTAAACAGATCACACAATGACAAAACTGCGGGACATTTTGGGTTCGTAAAAACCCTTCATCTAACGAGGAGGCAATTTTGATGGCCAAACCTGAGAAAAGATGTGAAAGACTATGTTGCCACCTGTCCCACATGTGCCACCTCCAAACGGAAAGGGGGGAAACCCCAAGGGCTGCTGCAGCCAGTAGCCAGCCCCTCCCACCCATGGGAAGAAATCTCCATGGATTTTATTGTGGACCTCCCACCCAGTCAAAGGAAAACAGTAATCTGGGTGGTAAAAGACTATTTTTCAAAGCAGGCACACTTCATTCCGTGCGCAACCATCCCCTCCGCCCAACAACTAGCACGCCTGTTCCTGACACACATATACAGGATCCACGGCGCCCCCTGCAGGTTGGTGACCGATAGGGGCACACAGTTTACGTCAAAGTTTTGGATGGAATTTTAAAAACTAATCGGGACTAAACAAGCACTGTCCACTGCGTGGCATCCACACACGGACGGATCTACAGAGATCCTAAACTCAACACTTGAACAGTTCCTGAGGGCATTCATAAATTACCAACAGGACAACTGGGTGGACCTACTACCTTTTGCAGAGGTAGCCTATAATAATGCAGTACACCAAAGCACTGGCCACACCCCATTTAAGGTGGTCTACGGAAGGTACTTTGTACCAATACCAGAACTACCTCAACCAGATGCCCCACCCTGCTCACCAGACGACTGGGCAGCACAGCTGGCGACAACCTGGCCAATCATCCAAACGGCCCTAGCAGACGCACAAACTACGTACAAAAAATATGCGGACAACCACAGGGCGGAGGCACCAAACTACAAAGTGGGAGATAGGGTCTACCTCTCCACTAAGTTCATAAAAACCTCGCAACCCTCGAAGAAGCTGGCACCTAAATTCATCGGACCCTTTAAAATCACAGAGGTAATCAATCCAGTTACATTCAAACTGGAACTGCCTCACAACTTGCGACGGGTCCACCCGGTATTCCACTGCGCTCTACTGAAACCAACAAACACATCCAAATGGCATACGGAGGAACCCCCGCCCCCACCCACCATGATAGACAACCAACAACATTTTGAAGTACAAGAGATACTGGACTCAAGAAAGCAAAGAGGCAAGCTGCAATACCTTGTCAAGTGGAAACATTTCCCACACCCAGAGTGAGTCCAGGCACAACATGTCAGGGCAAGACAAGTAACCAGACGTTTCCATGAGGCATACCCATAGAAACCAGCACCCTAAAAGACATCTTCGGGGGGCAGCATGTCATGACCCCATTGCAAGGCACAAAGAGCCTCACAACGTGGATCATGATCATTAAGGAAAAGAGGAAGGAGATAATTAAAACAGTGCTTAAACCAAGCACCCAAAGCACCCACACCCATGGACTCATTATACAGCTGAAAAGAAGGGCTTCAGATAAGCAGCGATAAGCCGCACCTGGTGCCCTGGAGGACACACCGGAACCAAGAGGACAAGGAAAGACACCGGGAAAATGCCCACACAGCCATCAAGGAGCCCATCAAGAGGGATTGGGGACAATGAAGGGTGGAGGAGCACAGGACCCCGCAAGAGGGTATAAACAGGGTGCCTCACCACCGCACCCCCGTTCCCGTTTTTCGTTCTGTCAGCCACCATTCCAATAAACCGGAAATCCTTAATACCTATTAAGTGAGTCCGTGCCTTATTGCGAAGCGAGACTGACCCTGACACTCAGTCTACAAGCCAAACTGAAGGGGAACTCCCACCATAGGACTGCTGCATGAGTCTCCCTACCTTGACAGTTTACCTTTTCTGTTTCTAGAGCAACTGGATACATTTTCTACAAGGTACCAGTCAGTAGCACATTGCACCCACCATCATTACTTTTTAGTAAGGCATCTGTGACCTATAAAATTGATGCTGGAGGCTCTCACTTGGCTGGGTTCACACGTATTTACATATGGCATCTAACAATAATAGATTATAAATCTTGGGGAGGGGACGAAGGGTAGTATCTACAGTATAGGTATATTAAAGCTAGGGAACTAGTTGCATTCTTCTGATTTATACCTATTCAATCTAGACAAATTTATACATCAATTTAGAATATCCAACAACTAAGAGAAATGATAATGATAATAATTCCTGAGAGATCACTAAAATATTTACACTGTAATGGTGAATTGTTTCTGAATTAATATTGTACTTCTCTATCCAGTTCTAGTAATTATCAGAAGAATGTCTTGGCATGGAGAGTACCAAATGGTTTAGGGTCTAGCAATTATGATAGCATTATCTGCATATTAACTGTAAATAAGTACAGAGATGATTGATATATATATATATATATATATATATAGGAACACAAGAAGAAATCTATATACTGGAACACAAAACAACAACACAGATATAGTTAGCAGGCTCCTACTATACGGGGAAATTATCTTGAAATCTCCCCCTTCCAAAATCACCTTAATGAACAGTAAGAGTAAAACAAAAAACAAAAATCTCACCAAGTTAATACATTCATTCTTTTTAAAGATCTTCAAATATTCTGTTTTGCTTCCTGCTCTTTCAACATATTTCAGCTCTATACAAATTCTTATGAATAGACATTTAAGAATATTACATCATTGCCAAATTTAGAGCAAATGAGAAACTTTTTAAAAGTTTCTGTCCTCATCGGGGCCCATCAACACCCACCTCCGCCCCTTTCATACATTCTCACCCCATGTGAATGGGAAACGGAAGCTTTTAGGTCATCACCAATTAGATATCTTTTCAAAAGGAGCCAATTTTCTTTTCTTTTAATGCCAATCAGACACCAATTTTATTTTCTTTTAATGCCAATCAGACACCAAAGAGTATGAAAAAAAATCCGGAAAGCACCAGTGGTAAAACAGGGAGACCATGGTAATACTGACAATTAAGGGCTCCCCCAGGAGGTTAATTAATCACGTTAAGAGCCAAACATTTCAGAAACTACTTTGCAAATGTCATAAAAGAAAGCCTTTTCCTCCAGACAATTTAGGGCTAAACTGTTAACAGTTTTGTTGTTTGGGAAAAAGGTGTTGAACGAATAAATGTCTTAGGCATGTTTTAACTGGGCCTGTCAGTGCAGGGGAAAGAAGTGAAATCAGTTTCAGTCTCCAAGCTTGTATCCATCTGTCCATATTCTGACTTGTACTAATCTTGAAAGTCCTGAAGCAGTAGCATGAAAGGAGAATAGAAGATAGGCTGGGCTGCAGAGGGGCAAAAATGGCATTCGAAAATTCTTCAGCAAATTTATGGAGACATTAGGTAAATGGTGTCCCTAATTTCATGTTCTGAAGATAAAATTCTCCAAAAAGTATTGAAGGATACCCCTATTGACTTCAGCAAAGGATCGTTACCTTGTCGTGGTGCTGGAGCTTGAGCACCTCAATGATGCCATGAGCTAAACCGTGAAGGGCCACCCAAGACGGGAAGGTCATGACAGAGAGGTCAGACTAAATGCGATCCCTGGGGAAGGTAATGGCAACCCACCTCAGTATTCTTGCCGTGAAAACTAAATGGATCAGTACAACCAGAGATATGTCGGTATACCATCGGAAGATGAGACCCCCAGGTCGGAAGATGGTCAAAATGCTACTGGGGAGGAACAGAGGATGAGCTCAACTAGCCCCAGACGTGATGACGCAGCTAGCTCAAAGCCGGAAGGACGGCTAGCGGCCGACGGTGCTGGTGGTGAACGGCGAATCCGATGTTCTAAGGATCAACACACCATTGGAACCTGGAATGTAAGATCTATGAGCCATGGCAAATTGGATGTGGTTATTGATGAGATGTCAAGATTAAAGATAGACATTTTGGGCATCAGTGAACTGAAATGGACTGGAATGGGCCACTTCACATCAAATGACCACCAGATCTACTACTGCGGACAAGAGGACCACAGAAGAAATGGAGTAGCCTTCATAATTAATAGTAAAGTGGCTAAAGCAGTGCTTGGATAAAACCCAAAAAACGACAGAATGATCTCAATTCGAATTCAGGGCAAGCCATCTAACATCACAGTGATCCAAATATACGCCCCAACCACAAATGCTGAAGAAGCTGAAGTAGAACAGTTCTATGAGGATCTGCAGCACCTACTGGACAACACGCCTAAAAGAGATGTTATTTTCATCACAGGAGACTGGAATGCTAAGGTGGGCAGTCAAATGACACCTCGAATTACAGGTAAGTATGGCCTGGGAGAACAAAACGAAGCAGGACACAGGCTGATAGAATTTTGCCAAGACAATTCACTCTGCATAACAAACACTCTCTTCCAACAACCTAAGAGACGGCTTTATACATGGACTTCACCAGATGGACAACACCGAAATCAGATTGATTACATCCTTTGCAGCCAAAGGTGGCGGACATCTGTACAGTCGGTAAAAACAAGGCCTGGAGCTGACTGTAGTTCAGATCACGAACTTCTTCTTGCACAATTTAGGATCAGACTAAAGAGATTAGGGAAGACCCACAGATCAGCTAGATATGAGCTCACTAATATTCCTAAGGAATATGCAGTGGAGGTGAAGAATAGATTTAAGGGACTGGACTTAGTAGATAGGGTCCCGGAGGAACTCTGGACAGAAGTTGGCAGCATTGTTCAGGAGGCGGCAACAAAATACATCCCAAAGAAAGAGAAAACCAAGAAGGCAAAATGGCTGTCTGCTGAGACACTAGAAGTAGCCCAAGAAAGAAGGAAAGCAAAAGGCAACAGTGATAGGGGGAGATATGCCCAATTAAATGCAAAATTCCAGAGGTTAGCCAGAAGAGATAAGGAATTATTTTTAAACAAGCAATGCGCGGAAGTGGAAGAAGACAATAGAATAGGAAGGACAAGAGACCTCTTCCAGAAAATTAGAAACATTGGAGGTAAATTCCAGGCAAAAATGGGTATGATCAAAAACAAAGATGGCAAGGACCTAACAGAAGAAGAAGAGATCAAGAAAAGGTGGCAAGAATATACAGAAGACCTGTATAGGAAGGATAACAATATCGGGGATAGCTTTGACGGGGTGGTCAGTGAGCTAGAGCCAGACATCCTGAAGAGTGAGGTTGAGTGGGCCTTAAGAAGCATTGCTAATAACAAGGCAACAGGAGACGACGGCATCCCAGCTGAACTATTCAAAATCTTGCAAGATGATGCTGTCAAGGTAATGCATGCTATATGCCAGCAAATTTGGAAAACACAAGAATGGCCATCAGACTGGAAAAAATCAACTTATATCCCCATACCAAAAAAGGGAAACACTAAAGAATGTTCAAACTATCGAACAGTGGCACTCATTTCACATGCCAGTAAGGTAATGCTCAAGATCCTGCAAGGTAGACTTCAGCAGTTCATGGAGCGAGAATTGCCAGATGTACAAGCTGGGTTTAGAAAAGGCAGAGGAACTAGAGACCAAATTGCCAATATCCGCTGGATAATGGAAAAAGCCAGGGAGTTTCAGAAAAACATCTATTTCTGTTTTATTGACTATTCTAAAGCCTTTGACTGTGTGGACCATAACAAATTGTGGCAAGTTCTTAGTGGTATGGGGATACCAAGTCATCTTGTATGCCTCCTGAAGAATCTGTATAACGACCAAGTAGCAACAGTAAGAACAGACCACGGAACAACAGACTGGTTTAAGATTGGGAAAGGAGTACGGCAGGGCTGTATCCTCTCACCCTACCTATTCAACTTGTACGCAGAACACATCATGCGACAAGCTGGCCTTGAGGAATCCAAGGCTGGAGTTAAAATCTCTGGAAGAAACATTAACAATCTCAGATATGCAGATGAAACCACTTTGATGGCTGAAAGCGAAGAGGAACTGAGGAGCCTTATGATGAAGGTGAAAGAAGAAAGTGCAAAAGCTGGTTTGCAGCTAAACCTCAAAAAAACCAAGATTATGGCAACCAGCTTGATTGATAACTGGCAAATAGAGGGAGAAAATGTAGAAGCAGTGAAAGACTTTGTATTCCTAGGTGCGAAGATTACTGCAGATGCTGACTGCAGTCAGGAAATCAGAAGACGCTTAATCCTTGGAAGAAGAGCAATGACCAATCTCGATAAAATAGTTAAGAGCAGAGACATCACACTGACAACAAAGGTCCACATAGTTAAAGCAATGGTGTTCCCTGTAGTAACATATGGTTGTGAGAGCTGGACCATAAGGAAGGCTGAGCGAAGGAAGATCGATGCTTTTGAACTGTGGTGTTGGAGGAAAATTCTGAGAGTGCCTTGGACTGCAAGAAGATCAAACCAGTCCATCCTCCAGGAAATAAAGCCAGACTGCTCACTTGAGGGAATGATATTAAAGGCAAAACTGAAATACTTTGGCCACATAATGAGAAGACAGGACACCCTGGAGAAGATGCTGATGCTAGGGAGAGTGGAAGGCAAAAGGAAGAGGGGCCGACCAAGGGCAAGGTGGATGGATGATATTCTAGAGGTGACGGACTCGTCCCTGAGGAAGCTGGGGGTGTTGACGACCGACAGGAAGCTCTGGCGTGGGCTGGTCCATGAAGTCACGAAGAGTCGGAAGCGACTAAACGAATAAACAACAAACCCCTATTGAAAAAGCCCAAGGAGATGTGTTCTCTGATGTCTTCCTCCCTTGGGATTAAACTCAGGGAGGGTAGAAACAGCTAGAAAGATAGGGTGTTGATTCAGTATTTGGTCACCTGATCATTAAACAAGTGAAAGAATCCCATACTCCAGCAGTAATGGTATGGTGGGTTGGCATCTCCAGCTCCCGCAAGGAAAGATCCTTAAGACTTTCCCCCATGATCCCCACCGCTGCATCTTCCCAGTCACTTGGGGACAACCTGTTTTGCAGACTACCGCCATTCAACCCTTTGCTCCTGAGGAAATTCCTCGCTGCCCCTTTACTCAAGAGGAAGAGTGGAACACCTTCTGCTCTTGGTTTTCTTGCCCTTTCTGTAGCTCAGCAGAGTGGCCAGGATGTGCGAGAGGCTAAATTCTCTGCCTGAACAACAGGGAAAGAGTTCCAGAAAATTCCAGAAAAGGATACAAGACTTTTATAATATAACTGGGACTTGAAGACAATGGGAAATAGGGGAAAGAAAATATCATGATATTTTCCCACAGGCTTTACTCAGTGGCAATTCTTCCATGTAGGAATAAAGATCTGCATGCACACATGCACATACAGTACAACAAAAGAGGACTCGGGATACCAAAGCACAGCTGAGATCAATCCATAAAGTAACTCACTAAAAGGGTCCTAATCTGCATCTAGCTCCACTTGATGGCTATTTTTTTCTAATTCTCCAATCCCTTGTCTGATTTGGGACACTTTAATTACTGGGCTTAAGCAAGACTGAGATGAGATACAATCTCCTCCCATGATGGGTGGCCAAAGAACAATGGCAAAAATGGAGCTTTCCCATTGTCGTTTTGAAGGTCACCTACTCTTGACTGGTTCTTCAGAGTTTGATTCTCCTGGGTGTGGATGATCTTTCTTCCTTCAAAAGGATTGCTAAAGCAAATTCTTGTCCATCCAACTGAAGGAAAAAGGGGAAGGACAATTTCCCTGTCCAGCACTATCTGGATCTGGTAGTGGTTTCCCTGAAATATGTGGTTGGCCACTTTCAGAACAGGAAACGACAAGATTATCTTCTGTGTGTTCCAGCATGACTATTCTTGGAAGTTACAGGAGGTAAACAAGGTTCTCAGAATCACCACCATAAATTATATTCTAAAACAAAGCTTATGGTAACCCACGGACCAAATGGAAAAACCATGAGATGAATCAAAAACTTCAAAATACTAACTGTATGTTTTTGTACCAGGTTCAAGTTGGTGGATCTTGGCTTCTAAACTGTGTGGTCCTGTGGCCATGGACTCAAAGTGAAAGTAAGCTTTTCCCCTGACATGAATCACTGAAATCTTCCTAACAAGATTTACTGCATCACTTCAGTAGGAACAGGATTACAAGAATTTCAGCAAATAAACTATTTCCCACCAGAATCAATTTATATTCTAAACAATAAGGGATAAGCCTGTAGGTGTCTCTTTCGATCTTCGAAATCCATATTAGCCTGAGAACCGACTCTTAAGTAAACACAACACAAACAATGAACAAATAGAGCTCCTGAAAACATGCAAACCACTCACTGCTGTAACTAATTCATCCCCTCTTCAGTCACAGAGTTAAATGGCCAGCAAGACTGAGATTTGTGTGCACATTTCCATTATTCCAATCCCCCAAATCCCAGAATCAATGCTACTGATTTAGTGTAAGTCTAATAAATGTTGCGATTCCTTCTCCAATTAAAAATAGACATGATTTTCTTTTAAGGGCTGCTTGTGAAATGCATTAGCTAGTCGGCAACCACTTCCCACTGCATATAGATGCTTTCCCTCTTCATTTTAAGGGGTACTTATAAGGAAATGGTTGATTTACTGACTGTGGCACAGTCAGTAAAATCCATGCAGGCCCTATATAAAATTATGACACCTGATTTCCTACCTCATTTTCAACCTGGCCATATATCATATTGTTCTGAGGTTTGAAGTTTGCCCAGGGATCCATTGAAAAAGAGATTGTATATATGGGTCCACAAGTCTCTTTTTTTGAGTCCCTTAGCACTCTTTGAAATCACAGCCCCAAAATTTGGTAGCAAAAAAAAGCATGGAGGTACAATTTTCCACTTTTTTAAGAGTAAGGAATAAAATCACTCCCTCCCCCAGTCCCCAAATCCCCAAAATTTGAATAAAGGGACTAAAAATTCCAGTCTCATTTTTCTGCAAATGTCATTGCATCATCAACTGGAGCCCTTGAAAACAACTTTTTTTCCCCTGTTGTTGTGATTTCTTGCAACTGTTTTCCAAATTCTGAAAGCTTATTATCCTGACCTAATGGCTGATGATAAAAGCTTCAGGATTAAAGAATGTCCCCAAATGGTTAAACTGGTTGATTTACCCTGAAGGGACTCTGCTTTCCTCAATTTATCTCCATTTCGAAAATTAGTGTACAAAATGAATGCAGTTGGAAAGGGACTGGATATGGACATGAAGAGGTCTGAGTTACTTCCTGCAGGAACTCCATGATGCTAAAATTTCTCCTAGGAATCTAAAGGAGCAGTACACTCTTCTGAAGTGTGATGAAGCTCTGAGCCTCCACCTCTGCTCAATTTCATCTGTCTGTCTGTCTATCTATCTTTATCTATGCGTAAATAAACTATGCATCACGAAAAGTCAACAGTAACTCATTCAAATACCAAATCCTATGTGAAACATTTGCACTACCAAAACCTCACCATTTGACTAGGTTTATACATCTCCTAGATCACAGTGTGATTCATTTGGTTTGTCTTAGCACACAGTATGTGACTCGAGCCCCCATTAGTTTGTAAATCAAGTTTTACAGTTTGGGGTATGCTCAGATCAAGGTAGTAATAGTTTATTCAACAAAGCATGGTAAAGCAAGCTTCAGCTTAGCATGAAGTGTGAACCAGATCAGTATTTACCATTGCAGCCACCCTGAACCATTAGATAATAGATCGTAGTTTGACGGTTAATTGGGACCTTCAATCCAGTTCACTTCTTGATGATTTGCAACTGTGATCTGTGGGTAAATTATGTTTTATGCTTTTCTGGATGTAGCAGAAACAGAATGGACAGGAAGTACGCTTAAGCAATTGAAGAAAGGCGATGAACAGAAGGAAAGGCTCATTTGTGCAAAATCTATAAGCCGGATCATCCTTTCACCATCTTTACCTTACCTCAAGAAAATGTTCTGCCTGCTGTTCACGATCTAGCTTTCTTGCAGTTGTGGTTATGAGCCCTATAAGAAAAAACAGAAATATTGTCGGTAATTGTGAGGCCAGTTGTCTCTTATACAGCACATCTAACTGAAATAGCAAATGTTTCTATTTCATCTGACTGTGGTTAGTATCAAAAAGTGGGGCTTCCACTAACTGGAAGTGTTCTATTGCATTCGCACAACAGAGTCCTACACTTGGTTAACTGATCACAGACACACATCTGAAAAGACTGTGTTGACTCAGGCTGGAACTCAGTTACCTCTGAAATCAGCAGGTGAAATTAGCTGTGACTTTACAGATGCCGCCGACTTAAAATGACTGCTGAACGAGACAAAAGATTCCAGAGACTTTGCTTAACACACATTTTTAAGCAAACCGGCTTGATTTCACACTTCCTGGGTGAATATCCAGACGAAGCACTGTTATACACCGTTATACTGTTTTGCAGTGTTTGTTACTTTATTTATTTAATAAACAAATGTATATGGCTGTCATCTCATACACATGGCTCTGGGCAGCTAAAATTAATGACAAATAAGAACGGGATAAAACAAGCGTAATTAAAAAAAAAACAAATAGCTGCTGAGAATATTCATAATGTCCTGCATTGAAATTAAGCATGAAAGGGGCTCACCTGTACTGCCAGCGCCCCAGGCTAGATGGCAAAGTCATGTTTTTAATTAATTAATTAATTTGTTTGTTTGTCAGATTTCTCTGCCGCCCATCTCATACCCAATGACTCTGGCCAGCTTACAGATAATAAAATAACGATCAGTAAAAACAGTACAGTATAAAATAAATACAATATAAACATACATAAATAGCAATAAAAATATTAAAAATATTTATTTATTTATTTTATTTTTATCCTGCCTTTATTATTTTTATAAATAACTCAAGGCAGCGAACATACCTTCCTCCTCCTATTTTCCCCACAACAACAACCCTGTGAGGTGGGTTGGGCTGAGAGAGAGTGACTGGCCCAAGGTCACCCAGCCGGCTTTCAGGCCTAAGGTGGGACTAGAACTCTCCTACCATGCCTGATTGGCTCTTGGGCTGAGAGAGAGCGACTGGCCCAAGGTCACCCAGCCGGCTTTCAGGCCTCAGGTGGGACTAGAACTCACAGACTCCTGGTTTCTAGTCCGTTGCCTTAACCACTAGACCAAACCTTGGTGAAAGGTCCTCTGTGCAAGCACCGAGTCATGTCTGATCCTTTGGGGGGACGCCACTTTCGCGACATTTTCCTGGCAGACTATAGCAGGGTGGTTTGCCATTGCCCTCCCCAGTCGTCACCTTCCCCAGCAAGCTGGGTACTCATTTCGCCAACCTTGGAAGGAGGGAAGGCTGAGTCGACCTGAGCCGGCTACCCGAGAATCCAGCTTCCGCTGGGATCGAACTCAGGTCACGGGGAGAGTTTCAGTTGCAATGCTGCCACCTACCACTCTGCGCCACACAAGGCTGTAGACCAAACCTTAATACCTTGCAAAAGGCCAGCAAGGTTGAAGTAAGTCTAATCTCAGGGAGGATAATATTCCAGAGGGTGGTCACTATGGCAGAAAAGGTAGACTTATACTTCGTAGTAAAATGCAGGGTTATAATATGTTTAGAATTTGTAATGGACTTTAGACTCAGGAAAGCATGTACACTGCGTTTCTCAATCTTGGCAATTTTAAAGATGTATGAACTTCAATTCCCAAGCTAGCATGGCTGGCTGGGGAATTCTGGGAGTTGAAGTCCACACATCTTTAAGTTTCCAGGGTTGAGAAACACTGCATGTACATAATGAAATGAAGCCACAATGTTGTATTGTGTTGATACAGATGAACTACCCATCACAAAGTGTTTCTATTTTATTAATTAGACTTGCATTAGATGGCAGTCATTTTCATCTCTAGTATCTACAATTTTGATCATAAAGTCAAGTCTTCAATCAGCATGGACTTCTGGTGACTTCACAGACACGGTCATGGAATTTTCTCACATAAAGGCCTGACCTTATTTTCTTCATTTTGTTTTCACTTACTCCTGAGTTTAAATGCTCTTATCCAGGCTAAAATAATACATCAGAATTTTCTTTTTTTAAAGATTATATCCAAGTCACTCAAGTTGTCCTGACCACAGGCAAAAGGAATCCCATCATGATAATAAGAGGCAGTTTTATTATCCACCATGAATAAGATTTATTTTAAATGTAAACAGCATGTTCACCTAGCAAATACTGTAAATTAGAACTTGACAAATCAATCAGAAAAAAAT
Source organism: Candoia aspera (assembly GCF_035149785.1). Taxonomy (NCBI): domain Eukaryota; kingdom Metazoa; phylum Chordata; class Lepidosauria; order Squamata; family Candoiidae; genus Candoia; species Candoia aspera. The sequence continues at coordinate 108,765,441 of NC_086157.1, read as the reverse complement.
ATATATAAAGTCAGTCATATGGAGAATAAGCAGGCATATGATGTGATACTGTTATTATTCCTGTAAGCTTCTAATTTGAAAGTGGATTATTCCGATCTGGAATAAATGAAATTGTTTTACAGATATGACCAAATAAATAGATTCACAGCCAAGACTGATCCATCTTCCTTTTCCTTTCTTTCTTTCTGAAATAAACTTAAAGAGAAATATACTTCAGCAGATGGTAGTATTGATAAACTTGTCTGTGTTTGGGAGGTAAGGAGCAGCAGGTGTTGTTAGTAGCTGGATGGAAGTCCACCAGGGAGGAGCTTGGAAGGAAAAAAATTCCATAAGAAAGCAGTTACAAAACACTTGCATAAACTTACCAAGAAAACTATGGATGTTCATGTGACATCACTGGGAGCTGATGATGATTCAAAGGAAACTACATTTTAAAGCTCCTTGGAACTTGGTTTACAAACAGATTGTGAACTTTATTTTCTACGTTCAATTTCTCCTATGCTTTTCTTTTCATAAGGTCATAATGGTCACCCAATTGTTCAAATAATCATACTAATCTACCCAAACCTTTCTTTCTCCAGTTGTGTGGGGTCTACAATGTCCATAATTCCAATGATCCAAAGGCTATCCTGTCTGGCCATTTCTGATATCCCAACACATCTTGAGAACACTACCTTCAGGAAGACTGACATACAGTGGAATTAGTAATTTTGATCAGTATGGTAAAATGGGTTGAGAAATGCGATGTCAGTGTGAACCAGGAAAATTCAGGCCTTGCAAAATACGAATATGAATGTGGGTCTATTAATTTCAAAGAAAAACAGAACCTCCTCAAATGAGATAGTAGTTATTCTGTACTCAGGGGGCTCCCTATATATGAAATATATACATTTGTAAATGACTATTTTTAAATAGCCTGACAAGGGACAGCACATGCCAATTTTTTTAAATTAAAAATTACAGAAATCCCCTAAGACTTTGATAAACTCATCCCTAAGGTCTTGTACTGTATATCTCAAATGAACATGCCAACATCTTGTGATTTCTCAGCTAAAATCTTGTGATACGTAGCATTTTCAGCTGAAATTGCTAGAGTTTTATTCCATTCTAAAACTAATATTTTAATTTTAACTCAGGATGCCACTAGGCGAGTGCTGCCGAGATCTTGCTGTCACCATGTTGCTAATCCCTGAGAAATAGAGCGTGAATGACAACTTGGTGATCCAAAATCTAGGCTGAAATTCTATGCACAGTTAAATTGGAACAAGCTCCATTGATCAGAATTACTCACCAAAGGGCAGGCAGACAATTGCACCATTGTGTAATAAATCTCTACAAAGCAATTTGTCCCCTAAACAATCTGTAGCATCTCTAGAACTGGCCGAGGAAGAACGGCTGGGCTTCAACAGTATAGCAAAATGGAAAAGTATGCATTTGTAATACCCCTGAGGGCTAAACACATCACCGAATTGAACCAGGAGCCAATTTCTTCTGCCCAGAACCTCTAGAAGCTATAGTTGTGAAAGAGGAAACACTTGGAATTTGTAATGAAGATGTTTTGGTATCCTCTCCAAAATGCAATTCCCAGGATACTTAGGAAGAAGCCATGAGAATTATAGTGATATTAAACCTATAAAAACTCATAGTGCAGACAAGGCTGTTTGCAATCCAAGTCACAGCCTGTCGTTGTTGGAGTGTGGATAAGCGCTAGCTTGCCTGTCCTGATTTGGATGTAGTCTATTCCAGTCGATGTTTTACGTACCTCCGGAGACTTGAAAAGAACATAAATTATCTTATTTACAAATTTTACTATGCACAACCACCAACAACTGAACTGCCAGCAAAGGCTAAAGATATATTTTGTTCTTCCCCAAAGAACAGTAAAAATGAAACAACACCAGCTCTTTATTTTTCTAATGCAACCAAGTGCCTTGTGCTGAATACATTAAGATAGCCTATAAATCAAACATCACTATATAATTGCCTATCCCAGATGTACCATATGCAGCAGAAAGCTTAGTTATGTTAGAGTTATAATGAGCTGGAGATGTAACGGTGGCTAAGCGTAAAAGGAAAGGAACTCTATCTTGGATTATGGTGGATAATGCAGGAACATTGGGGAATGAGGGGTTAGGTGGTGAGGATCTGGGATATAAAGGTGCTCAATCATGTGCGACAACTGGGTACGGGCAGCAGAGTTTGTGGCACGACTGATGTCTGAGCTTTCTTTTGCGTAACGCTGAGGTTGGACTTCTCTACTACACCATTTCTTCATCCCTAATGGAGAAAACATTTGACAACCTCTCTCTCTCTTGTCCCAGATCAATGTTACATGGCATATTGGGCAGTAAGGGTTCTCCAACCCTTTCGGTCTTGGGCAAGTGCTTTGGCATCCTCTGACAACCTAGAGACCACCAATTGTATACACCCTTCAGTCCAATAGCAGCTTTCAGAATTTACCAGGATTGTGCCACTGCAATTATGTAATAAAATGACAATTTAGGACAGTGAGATGTTGGGCTTTTAAAATTGTTAGTGTTAACCTTTCTGCCCCCCACCCCCCAGCCAATATACAACAGGTCCCAATTCTGTTTGCCTTTAGGAAAGCTGTTAAGGTCTGGCTTTTCCCCCAAGTGGAATCCCCTTTTGGTTTTTTCTATTGGAGTGCTTGGTCACCATTTTATATTCTGCATTTTGTACTTACATTTTGAGTATGTTTTACTATTATGTGGGGTTTTTTTTTCAGTTTATTGTTTGTTTGGGGGGGTGTTGTTATCATATGTCACCCAGAGCCACATTGTTTGACTTGGGTGGCTTTATGAATCCAATAAAAAAATAAATAAATCTAAATTAATGATTACTTGACCAAGTTATTGTGTCATATATCATCCTACTTCAACTGCTCTTAATCTCCACCAAATTGGCCAGAAAGCTAAGGGCCCATCAATTCTAGTGATATCCACAACCCTCAAATACCAAAATGGAAAGGAGGTTGACAGTCTCCACAGTATGGAGGTTCAAAAATTTTTTAGGAGAGTAGGGAAATGATGTGGCTTCAAGGTCAACTCCCATTTCAAAAGGATGTAAAAAGTATTTTGACATTATTTCCATTATCAATGTAATGCTATGGAATATTAAAATCTTTGGGCAAATATCACAGACACCCCAAGAACAAAGCAGTAATGTAGCATCTTATCAGTATACCAGTATAATATATGAAACTATTGATATTGCAGATGGGAGTTTGAAGTTCACAGAAAATGACTTGTCAAAGGACTTTAACCAGAATCTCCTGGATCCCAGCTCAGTGTTGTTGCCACTACAATTCAGCATAAACATGGTCCAGCTGACTTCAGTTTAACAGACTTTGAAGACAACAGCCAAATTTTTCATTCAGATTTTACTCTCATTTAATGGACTGATGTCTGTTTAATTGAGGATTTCCCTATTAAATCAAAGGATTATCCTTTAAATGGAGGTTTTCCTGCAAATGAAATTTATCTCAATTCTATAATTACACAAATGACATAAATTAATGTAAATGAAATAAATATGGATTTAACAGACACTTGGAAGTAAGAGACATCATTTCCCCTGGATGGTCTCTTACATCTAGGTCTATACAAGTTTTCATGAAGTATTATTACTGTAGTATTACTCAATGGTGTCAAACAGAACTGTCCTAAAGATTTATAGACAAAATTTAAAGCAGACATCACACTGATTCTTATTTTCCAGTTTTCTAAAACATACCACTGAGATTTTATGTAATGCCTCATTCTGGGTACTAGCTACCTGTTAACACCCCTGGCAAAACAAAACACATGTACAGACACATCCTGCATTGAATATTCATAGTACATTCTTATTGACAAAGAAATGGCTGTTCAGAAACCAGGATGGGAATTATCTGTGAATATGCTTATGCTAAAGGTTATTTTATGCTTTATTTGGGGTCAAATCTCAAACCTGATGAGAATCACCCCCTGTCACTCCACCAATTTAATGCTGGTACATCCACTGGGAGTGACTGGGCATGGATTTCCCCAAATTCTCCCAAATGCCAAAAATCTCTGATTTGAAAATGAAAGGTCAGAATCCTTGAAAAAGTCTAGGAAGGACAGTAAAGCTGTTGGCAGTGAAAACCCCCAAATTTGCACCTTATTAAACAAAAGAGAATGGCATCTGAAAAGACTATAAACCTTTTGTTGATTTGAAGGGTTGCAGGGACCAAAACAACCCAAATAAAATTTCCAGGTGAGAAATCCATTTGGGAAGTCTTTATCAGCTGATGCAAAGTTGAACAAGTTAAGGTTTTGTGCAAGAACAATAATAAGCCAAATGGAATGACTATAAATTACTATAAATTGTAGACTCACACAACCACAAAGTTGGAAGAGACTCTTTAGACCACTGAGTCCAACCTCTGCTCTGTGCAGGAGCCCAATTTAGCGCATCCCTGACAGATGGCCATCCAGCATCTGTTTGAACACATCCAGAGGAGGGGAGATCACTACTGCCCTTACTAATTGGCAACCTTTTTGGTAAGCTTGAGAGATAGCAGATGTTTACAATTAAGGCTCTGTGGAATTCCCAAATGGTAAGATGTGGATAATAACACAGGGCTTTGCGGTAGCTAGCCTACTATTCTGGAGTTTGCTTGTTCCTTCTCCCACTGAGACACACATGAATCTGAAGAACAATTCCCACTTGCAAATGGAACTAAGGATGAAAAAGCAATCTTAGTGCAGTCTTAAATCTTAGTGCAGTCTGAGTGCCTTTCAACAGCCTCTAAACCGATTTTTAAACCATTTTCATGTCATACATTATGGGGCTCATATACATTTTTGATGGATGCTTAGATCCCCCCTCCCATCCATCCATCCATCCATCCATCCATCCATCCATCCATCCTTCTTTTTATATATTTGTTTTGCCTTTTGAAAGGTCTTTTCTCTGAAACCTTCTCATATGTTTCATCTAACAGGAACTATTACATTTGCTTTGAATTTCATTACTGACAGAATTGCTGACAGCTTAAAGTTCTGTGGGAACTCCCTGGATGTCTCTGAATCCGGATGCAATAGCTCTCCATGTGTCTCTGATTTTTATTTCTTCGCATTCTGGGCCTGAAGAGAAACTCTTAAAACTGCTTGGAATATCTCCTTGAGCAGAATGTCTTAATAGCATCACTTGTGTATTACGAAGTGTGGGTAGTGACTACTTTTGTATTAAGCTGATATTAAGAAGATAATATACCACTGTGTGGCAGAGGATGAGCATGAAACTGTAGCTCTGAAGGCTTCCTTCTGCAGGTGTGACTTGTCTTGAAGTAGAAAACATACTGCATTATATCTTTAATTTTCTTTTCTAGGGAAAACAGGAATTGAAATGAGGCATATGGCTGGGGAGAAAGGATTCGGCACCCTTCCATGGGACAAAGGCCTAAATCTGATTTATAGAGGGATCTCTGCAAACTTCTTGCAGATCCTCCTAAATAACTACAATCTGATTCTCTTAAAATTACAATGATTTTGCATGAGAAAATGGTATAAAAGAGAGATTGCCTTTTTCCATGCATTATAATTCTGCTGATTTCTATGTAGATAACATGTGCAAACACAGAGATTTATTTTGATGTTCTCCAAAGGATTCCTGTCTTACCCATATGCTTCAGGAATGAATGCAGGATGGGATTCTTGTATAATAATCAAAACAATGGCTCTCTCTTTCATATGGTGAAAGGTATTCTGGAGAATCAGAACTTTCAGCATTGATACTTGCTGAATCTCAGCAGGACCAAGAATATGTTGGGTAAAAAGTCATGGTGTGCAATATTAACCTACTTTATATCAAAGAAGGAACTGTAAGATATCCAATCACATTGCTTAACTACAGTCTGAGATTCAGTGCATTAAGGAAGTTTCCTTAGCCCATTAGTGGTTTGCAAATAAGGGGATCTAGCTGACTTTGGCTTATTTCAAACGCCTAAGCAGGGTTGGATCTGGTTAATGCTGATAGAAGACCACGAGGGAATATCAGGACTATAAACTGGACTGGGAAGTCAAACCAACTTCCTGAAGGATAACAACAAACCATGTCTGTATGACTGTCAAGAGAAGTATCTGAAAACTCCTTTGACCTAAAGGAGACTTTATTTTAAGTCATCATCATGATCATGATATCACCACCGCCACCACCACCACCACCACCATAATCATATTAATATTCGAGATTTATATTATGCCTCAGGGTAGTTTAAAGTATATTGTAATAATACACATGAGGAATGGGGAGAATTCATTTGGTTTGCAATTTAATGCAAATTTAGCTAATTTCACACATTTCAAACCAATTAATGAACTGAAACTCAGTTATATTTCAAATGTTGTCACTTCTCTGAATTTTGCAGATTAATTCACTAAGCCAGAAAAACAGTACAAATGTTAGAGAAAATAGGCACAAATCATATGAGAAAAATTTCCTGCAAAAGTGTACTCCTTTGGCAAAGTTCTGAATAAAAATGTGAGTTCAAAATACATACAAAGTTTAGTACAAACTTTTTTCTTTAAAAAAACTCTCAAACTAACTATGGAATGACAATGAACCAGACCTAAGACTAGACAAAGGAGAAATTTATATAAACCAGAGAGGACAGATTTGATTATCCTTAACCTATACACTGAGACACCATGAATCCATACATGTTTTTATTGTTGTTGCTTGTGACTCTGTATCCAGAGTTATGGTATATAAGATGCAGGTGTTACAAGTTTTCCAAAATAAATATCTAGTCCTTTGGGGCCCCTAAGACAAGAAAACTGAGATGCCCCTTTTCTGAATGAATTACTGGCCCAAGCTGGATCCTGTCCAGGGAAAAAAAAACAAATGTAATTACCGATTTATTCTTGATAAAGAAACTATCCAGAAAATATATTGCAATTTATATGCTTTTAATTTTGATTTTATTGTAAACCGCCCACAGTCCCCCCTTTTGGGAGAGATGGGCGGTAAGAGAAATTTGAAAAATAAAAAATAAAATAAAATAAAATATAGCAGAATAAATATAGACATCCATTACAATGCCTGTTTTTTATTTCTATTTTTCCTTCTCTTCCCCCATCAGGTTGATCCTCCCCCCACAATGAGGTTCTTCTAGAAACTCATTTATGGCCATTCCGAAGCCTACAGCACAGTCTTCCCTATGGGTGCAAAGCTCACATGGATAATGGCCCTGAAATTTGTCGTAAAGCAACCATTTTTTTTGCTCGTTTTTTTTTGCCTATGCTAAAATGAAAGTGATAACTCTTCACAAGACTAATGTAAAAAAAAAACCCAGAAAAGATCAAACTCTAAAATTGGGGCTGAACATTTCAGACCTGCCCCTGTGGCAACATCACAGCATCAGTATCAAGACCCTGCCTCCTACTGTCCTTGAAAACCATTTTTGGTGCAGCCCTCGATTGCAAAAAGGCATCCTGTCCCTTTAGGGATTTTGATCTCCTGGCTGATGCAATTTCAGAACATCTGGAATATAAAAGGATTGAGATACCGGGGAGAAAATCTCTACCAGCCTGATGATAAGTGAACAATCACAAAATGGAGAGGCTCTAACTGCAATGAATGGGACCACCAGCATGAATGATGAGGACAAGTGAATAATGGGCTGTTCCCCCTTTCCCCCCGATATCTAAAAGGTTCCAAAATGTACTCATTTGAAGACAAATGAAACACAGATGGATGTAAAACAAAATTTGGGTCCTTTTTTGTCTGCCTCTTCAGAGAAAATTCAGTGTCTCCTAAACAGCTAATTGTTAATATGGAGCCTCCTCACAGTTTTAAACAACTGTGTCACTCTCTCATTTTCAATGAAAATTATGGTATTCTAGTCTGCTTGCAATTAGTGTATAATTAGTACTTCCAGCAGTTGCTATAAATACTTATCTCACTGCTGGCTAGCTTGGTATCCAGCACGCACAATCATTATGCAATTTCCCTCATTTTTATTCCCATGCATCAGTGCCAGGGGAAACTGAGTAAAACTTGGGAAACTGATCAGAGTAATTTATGCTCATTGGCTTGGCCTTTAGCAGAAAGCAAACTCATATCCTATGTGTATGAGGTGGGTGTGGCACTCAGAGAGGCAAAGGGTTAAATCACAGCTAAGGAGCCTACCTTTCAAATTTCCCTTCAAACTATTAATATTTGACGAACGTTAAGAAACGTAACAAGGAAGTGAAGTCTCCTTTTTAAAAAAAAATTACACATATGCACTAGTCTCAGTATGGTAATATGTGGATATTTACTTGACCAACTTAGGGGTTGGTAGGATGGAAGAGAAAGAAAAAAATCCCCCATCCCTAATTTACAACATCTGCAGTTGCTGCTTAAGAATCCAAAAACTTTTTTTTGCCAGTCTTTCAATAGAATATTTTATACAAAAGTTACAGCTGGCAGAATCAAAGGACCCATCTTCCCTTCTCTTCTTGTGTAAATGAAGAAGCTCATTCTCTAGTCATGTAAAGCTCCAGGCCAGCTTTTTCCAAACTGATGCCTTCAGATGTCTCAGGACTATAAATCCAACAATTCCAAGCCAGCGTGAAAACTCATCTGCAAGGCGTCAAGTTGTCCAACCAACAAGAGAAAGAATCCGGCATGTATTGTAAGCACCATTGTCTCAACCTTTGATAACTTCCCATGGTATGAATTATCAATTAATTGATAATTAGCATTATCATAGCATTGCTTGAAGAGAATTCATGTTTTCTGGGATGACTGTACTTGGGTGCTATGTCCTTGTTCTTTATACATACGGAAAAAGCAGAAGCACATACCATCCAGCAAAAAAGATATGAGAATCAAAAACAACTAGGTAAGAACTGCTATATCAATCATTTCCACATTTTACAATTATGTGCAACAATTTCGCAGCCATAGGCATGAAAGAAAGCAATGTGATGCATCTCTAGAGAAAATAAACACATGAAAAATGCTTATATACAGCTGACATCAAATCACTTTAGATGGTTGACAGTTGAATTTTAGTCCTTTGGGCTGGTTTGGGGAAGAGAGATTTTCATGTAGGGTTTGAAAAAGGAGAGACAAAATTCCCAGAACAGTAAATCCCAGTCATATTCAGGTCTCCAACTATTATTATTTAGAAAAGAGAGACTTAGACATATTCAGCGCAGTCACACATCAGTCTGGTCAATGATGTCACAAATTACTGGGAAAATGGAAGTTTTTTTACAGGAACAAGAAAGTATTGCGTGTTAAAGAGAGCATGAATTATTGTGTATACGGACAGCCACACCCAAATACTGAAGTTGGGATTGCTGGACTACTGGCAATAGTAGGAAAGACTTTCAATTCTTTTTCCCATCTTCTTTCCCATTCCACATTGTTGAAATTGACATACAGCCAAATTAGAACACGTTTTTGCAGTTTTTTTTTAAGGGAATAAAGTAGATGTGTAACCCTTCCAATAGGCTGAACAGATCTGATTTACTGAAAACAATACTCTGCCCTAGTCCCAAAACCTCCACCTAAGGCAGCATTATAACTCACACTTGCCATCCATCACTTTCACTGGAATGAAACACCACAGTGTTCACAAAGTTTGCATATTTAGTGAACCCTACAGTAATCATGAAAGGATTAAACCTTCTCCTATTCCTGAAGATGTCTGTCAGCTGGGTAATCGTGCAAACAGGCCCGCATCAGGTTTTCAAAAAGTCTTCTCTCCTACCTTGTCCTCTTCAAATGTTTGACTACAGCTTCCAAGAATTCCTAAATTAAACTGGGTTAGGCACTGTGATCCACTCCGTCTGAAAGTAAGAATTGCTTCTGCTGATATTTGTGTTGTTTTCATTATTTCTGTTGTTAGACCACAGTATGAGGTAGTAGCAGACAGTTTCAGAGTGGTGTTATTATTTTGCCTAACTAAATTTTGTTGTGCTGTAGTTGTCAGTAAATAAGTGCAGCTGTTAGTTCCATGAAAAGAAGGGTGGCCACAGTTGTTAAGGCTGAAGGTTACATTTGGCCTTTGAATGGTGACAATACACTAAAAACAGAAGAGATTGGACCAAAGCTCTACTGGATTTAATTTACTTTAGATTTGAATATTGTTAAAGTTACTCACATGCAGTTAATACGTTTATTTGCCATGAATTTAAACATGTTTTCCCTTTTCATTTGGGGCAATTTGGGGAGGAGTTTGGTGGGCTATACAAAGCTTTACAGAGCTCCCTATGGTTCTTCCTAAGATCTCAGGCTGTACAGCTACTCTGAGCATCCTTTAGTATGGAAAAGTGGAATGCATTCAATCTGAGGAGAAAGAAAGGCCCTGAATGTCATGGTTGAAATGATGAATATGCCATTCATCGTGGTATAACTAGCTTTAGTAATGTCTACCTTAGCTAGGAATCTGTAATATTGCAAATCTGCAGCAAAGTGGCACATTTGGAACAATCATTTGCATCTCAAAAGGTTGCACAGTCTACCTCCTGGAAGCTGTTTCCTTGCAGAATAGCTGCCTTGAGTGTGGAAAGGGGCTGAATGTGCTCTTTTATAAAGCATTCCGCTGAGTAATGAATGGCCTTCGTATAGTGGTCAAATTGATCCCATTTTCCATATCTGAAGTCTCCCCTTGTAGTTCCCAGTTATCATGTGCAAATCTGTTAATAAGAATTGAAATTACAACAGTGTGAGCCATGCTAGGGGCTCTCTTGTGGAAGAACTGAAACAAGAATTATTTTCCATCTGCATAAAGGCTATGGAAGACATGTCATGCTTGGCCAATATTAATTTTCCATCCTATTTACTTGATATTAGTTTGCAAAGAGTGTGTTAAACTTAGAAAGAGAGAGGGAGGGAGGGAGAGAGGGGGGACTGACTCTGTAGTTCTTGGTTTCTCCACATGGCACCTATATTACCTTTGACTCCCCCTGACATCATGCCTCACCCGATTTTTTTAAAGGTTCTTTCAATTTAAATAAACTAAATGAAAACTACCACAATGTAAACTGCTAGCATCCAAGAGATATCCATCTATATCCAAGAGATGGGTTCTATCTATGTTTGGAAGCATTACAAAATTAATAATAATAATATTCAATAACCACCCAGAATCGTCACTGAATGAGATTGGGTGGTGGATAAATTAAATAGATAGATGGATAGATGGATAGGATAGGATAGGATAGGATAGGGTAGTAGTTGTTGGTGCTTTATTTAGAAGTGTGCATCCTTTCTACCCTTCCAATTCAGATAAAGGAAAGAACAAGTTGGAGGGGTATGCACCAGTTTGCCTCCTCCTAAATGTTTTTCTTTTTTTCTTTTAACCCAATTGGCCCATCCCAATAATTATATGAAAAGTGCCCATAATATGCCTGAAATGTCCAAATGTGCTCACTGGCCCATATGAATTTGAGCTATTCTGTCATTTTTATTCGTTTTCTTAACTGATTTTAGGTTTACCCACCTATCCTGGGCAGCTTACAGAGGGCTTGTGAAGTCTTTTTCAAGCTACTGATAGAAATTAAGGCTAAAACAAGCTAAAATGGGATGGATTGAGAGAAAGCTAAAGAGTCAAACCAGACATGCCTTTGAACTCATTCACCAAAAAGTAGCTGCAGACCTTTCCATTGGATCTGGACTTCCAGGAAGCAAGAAAAAGAGTGTGATAAAACCTTCTTCCACCACAGTCTTCAAATTTCTCATGCTTTTAGTGCAATTGGTAACTTTCTTCTTAGAGGAAATCACAACTTTAATTCTCCACATCACAGACTATCACTTTATCTTGAGAAAACAACAACAACTATTATTATTATTTAAATGTATATGCCACCTGACTCCCAGCAACTCTGGGTGGTAAACATTTTAAAACTCATATTAATTCCAGTCAAACATTTTATAACCTAATTTTGAGCTAAATTGTGAAACGGGCCATTGTGATTCCTCATCACCTGTCACATTCATCAACAGCGTAATCATAATCCTGACAACAGATGCTCTTCCCCACATATGTATGCAATGAATGAATGAATAAAATGATAGAGCAATCTTGAGCTGAAAATTATTAAATAAAACCATGAACAGTTTGCTACAACACAGGGAAATAAAACAATAGAGGAAAAATACTTGAAAGAAAATTCAATTTAAAATACATTCCTAACGGCAGTCTGTTTCTGGAGTAGTTCTTACCCTGAAGCATGTTTTCAGCAGGTGTTTAAAATGCACAATGTGGTGACAATAATCTTAGGAATGGATTGGACTGGAGAAGAGTGTACAGTATTCCTAGGTACTGCACTGCAAGTCACATTTATCAAATCTGTATTTTAGGTCAATTATTAGCCTTTATGTTTGGACATTATATTTGTAATGCCCTAGACAAAACAGGTTCATGCACAAACAGCCATAATTTGGACTGTCTGGTTTCAGTTTAGTTATCTTCAGGAAACCTCTCAATGTGTTTTGGAAAACCATAGTTTATGACGTATAGTAGTATATAGCTAAGCTTTTAACCATGAATTGCTGAACCAGAATTCTAGAGCTGGAACATCTACTGATGTCCTCAAGTCTACCCCTTTGCTCAAGGAAGGAATCTAACTTAAACATCCTTATCCACTTCTAGTAAAGGGGACTTGCCCACCTCTCTGGCTAATTGATTCTACTGTCACTGCTCTTACAGGAAGGTTTTTCTAAACTTCAATTGAAATCTGGTTTCTTGAAACTTAATTCTATTATTCCACTTCCCGCATTCTTAAATTATGGAGGTCTTGAGCTATATATGTGTGACATCTTTTCAAAATTTTCAAGATATCATACTCTTCATCCCCATCATAAATCTTCTCTTCTCAAGGCTAAACATTTGCAATTGATTCAGTCTCTCATCATAGGACCGCTTTGGCTAATATCAAGTCTAATATGCATGACAGGATCTAGTTTCTAATCTTTGTTACTGTTTTCTGATCATATTGCAATTTCTCTCCCTAAACTGTGGTGCTTCAAACTGGACATAGTACTCAAGCTAAGTTCTGACCAGAAAAGAATAAAATGGATCTATTACTTCCTATGAAAACTGTATTGCTATGCCATAAACCACTGATTAAGTCATAAGCTAAAGACTGAGTTCTCATAACATGATTAAGCCAAAACCAATGAAACAAATTATGGCTTAAAGGGATGGTTGAACTTAGGATGCTAAAGGTTAAACTCTTATGAGGGTTGCAAGTAAAAAAAAAGTATCGCCCTTTCAGCTCCTCTAATGAACTTAACCACATTTAACCAGTGAATACAGCTGAGTGGTGAGCATAAAAGACTCTTTTTCCCTACCCTTTTGAGTAGCTCCTATAGAACAGACAATGAAAGAGAATTTGGAATTGTATTTGGAGAACTTCAAAAGAACAACATCCTTCGTAAAAGGACAAACATCACTCTTAATTAACTGTGCATTGATAACGACTTGCATGTCTTCACTTATAAGTTCTTTTCCTGGTGTTTTCCACATTAATACAAGTTCCCTTTTCTTTTAAAGGAAACGTAGGGGAGAAAGCATTTAAATATTCAGGTACATATTTTTGACCTTATCTCAAAATATACCTTTTTTCTTTTTAAAAAAAGCATGATTTTAGCTAGAAACAGCATCACAATATGCAGAGAAACGAGAAATCCGATATGAAGCTGCATTTGATGGCTTTTTTGTCTGGAAGGTGTGGATCAGGAGAATCTGTAATTGCATTTTCAAATGCTGAATTCTTCAACCATAAAGGAAAGTATCAAGAAAAACAGCACTTGTCTGCTCCGTCTCCAACATCTGTATATGCTTGAATGGAAACCTCACTGTATACTTCTGGTGATAAAGACATCATCTGTGAATCTATCTAACCTTTCTCTAGAACTACAGCAGGTAGTGGCCATTGTTACATATTGTGCTAGTGAGTTCCATAAGTTAACTGTGGTTTGTGTGAAGAGGTTCTTCTTTTTACCTATGCTGAATACAGTGCTGATCAACTGGGTCACCTTACATTCTAGCGTTATTCATCCTTTCTGCAGCAATTGCACGATTATCAGCTTTATTATCTCCCCTTTCAATCTTCTCATTTTTCTAATCTAAAAAGACTGATTTTTTTTTTTAAAGATGAACAGGACTGCAACCCTTTGATCATTTAAATTGTTCTCTTTTGTACCAAAATAAGAATGCATGCTGCCCATTCTATCCAGCATTCGATCCAATTCTCACTGTAGAACTGAAGTGAAAGTCCTAAGCATTTTTTTTAAAATGCCAATTGATAAAATTCAGGAAGGCAAACAAATTATCTTCCTTGTTCACCTTCTTCACTGACTTTTTGGAACCCAAGATTTGGCCTGGGCAACAGTCTTTCTTCTATTGTCATAAAGAGCTGAGAAGCATCACTCCATCTTCACCCCACTGCGCTTATGTGCTGCTGCCATTAAGCAACTTCAGCGAGGGTTAAGGATGTGAAAAACTCATTTCTATCTTTCTGTCCAGATTAGTGGGTCAGATTTTCAGTCCAGTCATTTTTTTGGGACGCGGTGGTGCTGCGGGTTAAACCGCTGAGCTGCTGAGCTTGCCGATCGGAAGGTCGGCGGTTCGAATCCATGTGACGGGGTGAGCTCCCGTTGCCAGTCCCAGCTCCTGCCAACCTAGCAGTTCGAAAACATGCAAATGTGAGTAGATTAATAGGTACCGCTTCGGCGGGCAGGTAACGGCGTTCCATGTAGTCATGCCGGCCACATGACCACGGAAGTGTCTACGGACAAACGCCGGCTCTTCGGCTTTGAAACGGAGTTGAGCACCGCCCCCTAGAGTCGGACACGGCTGGACTTAATGTCAAGGAAAACCTTTACCTTTACCTTACATTTTTTGTAGAGAACTTCTTTTTAGTTCATAGAAAATTTTAAATGTGTCTACAAAATTTTGAAATCCCGTTCGAAATGCTTTGTAACATATTGACAAGTCCTATAATCTAATCTTGCTCTAATTGGCACCATTAAGTAAAGGTAAAGGTTTCCCTTGACGTAAAGTCCAGTCGAATCCGACTCACATTTGCATGTTTTCGAACTGCTTGGTGAGCAGGAGCTGGGACGAGCAACGGGAGCTCACCCCGCCGCGCGGTTTTGAACCGCCGACCTTCCGATCGGCAGCTCAGCGGTTTAACCCGCAGCGCCACCGCGTCCCTTTTGGCACCATTATTAAAGCCTATTGTCCAAGAAGAAATCTTAAAAGAAATCATTCTGCCCTCATTCTTTGATATTTATTAGATTTAGAGGCTGCCCAAATGGGCAGGTTACAGTACATCAAATAAGATCAAGAAAACAAGAAAAAACAAGATAATGCCATGTGTCTGGACAAACTCACTCCCACTAACAAAGGCATCACCTGCAGGGCTCCACAAACACCCTATCCCAAGGCCTAGGGGTAAAGCCAGGTTTTTAAGGCCTTCTGGAACATCATCAGGGTGGGAACAACATGGATCTCTGGGGTGATATCATTCCAGAGGGCTGGCATTGCAACAGAGAAGGCACGTGGAGGGAAATGTGAATGTGACACTGTTCCTAAATGTAAGTTTTCATTTTAAATGCAAGGAAGATCCATTACTAAGGCAATAATTAGACAAGTGCAGCTTTGGTCCATTCCCAAAAACTAACTTGAGAAAACTTCTCAGACAGGCACCCCCCGCCCCCAATTCACATGAAGATAAAGTGAGGGAGGGGGGAGCACATCGAGACTTGCAAGATTCTGTTACTAAAGCTGTTCTAATAAAAATAGTTTTAGACCTGTATGGCATTGGTTTCTTAGTCTGGTCTATCCTACAGGGCTGACAGAAGGCAGGTGATCTACTGCCCAATTATATGAGAGTGCCATGCTCTAATTTTTAGGTCCTCCCCAAATGACTGCCACAGATGCCTTTCTGTAGTCGATGAACAAAGAAGACACATAGAGGACAGTCTTCTTCATTGATGGTTTATGTGCCATCAAGTCAGAGTTGACCCTTAGCAACCAATAAATAGATTATCTTCAGGAGGATCTGCCCCCAACTAAGTCCATCAGGTCTTCCAAAAATGGACCCGTTGCCCCTGTCACTGTCAGCCCCACCAGATAGATCAGACCAGGAAATCAACTCCACAGGAAGACTAGAACTGCTTTTATTGAGAGTGGCTGTAACAACAGAATCATGTGATTCCTGATTGTGCTATACGTCCTCCTTATACTCCTGTGAATTAGGGAGGTGTCTGTTTGAGCCTCTTCTGCGTATTTTCTGTCTATTGCGGACTTAAGATATGTTCCACCACCCCCCGCTTTGCTTTGGTAAGAGATCCCTCATATTTCCATCAAGGACATCTTCCTTACTCTGAACTAACTGAACACACACATCCACACTGCTGCTGGTCATCCTCTTCTTCCCTTTCCTTCCACCTTTCCCAGTATTACAGCCTTCCCCAGAGAATTAGGTCTACACTTAATGTGTCCAAAGTATAAGAATTTGAGCCTGATCATTTGTGCCTCAAGTGAAAAATTTGGGTCGACAACCTGCTTTATACAGTGCTTTTACCAAAAGTAGGTTCTAACACATAGTTGCCCTCTGTGGTTACACAGTCTCTTCACTGAACTTCTTTCAAATGCAGTAACGCCCAGATTATAACTGTTACAGTTAAACTTCACTCATGTCTACACTTTCATGTGTTCTAGTATATTTGTGTTATCTCTTACAGGTCTGCACTTATTAGAAGCTCCAGTTTAAGATTACACTAAACATCTTTCTTCTGTTAACATCGACTATTGGTCCCTAGTCTGAGGGTGCACCATGGTGTTATCCGATCCAACTTTAAAAATATGAATAATTTCACGGGGAATGTATTTTTCTGCAGTTGTATGATTAAAAAAAATAGCAATTTGAGAGCTGTGTTTACCTCCCAATCCCAAATCATGGCAAAATAAATTAAAATTTGCTTTGATAGAAAGAATCATACTTCATTTCAAGCTCGATTCTTTCATACTTCTGTCCTATTAATGTATAAAGATGTAGAGATATGTCACTTAAGCCTACAGCATATAATCTGTATCCAAATATGTTAGTGCAGGAGGAGCAAGAATTTGAGAAATGCATATTCTGAACTGAAATGACCCATTCTGCACATATTATGCAGATCAAAACTTATTTTAAAGATGCTAAGTTCAACAACAGGCTGAACTCGGTTACTTATAAAACTAGTAGCACAGCATACTAAACTTGGTTAGCTTTATCCTTGATTAGCCCTTTCTCCCCAGTGTGACAGTGTGCTGTGCGAACCCAGTCTCTTTGGTTGTATGATCAGTCAATGTATTCTGTGAACCTATAAAATATGCTAATTTGTAAATAGGTTAGTGAATGAACAACTAAGCATGTAATATGAACATAGTGCCATTCTGTAAATTGATAATTCCCGAAAGATTTTGATTTTTTTTTTAAAAAAAGGTTTTACACACTTCTATTTGAAACAAACAAAAACATTTAGAGATGCATATTGAGTGAAAAAATAGGTTAAAGTAATTTAACCCTACTTTTCCTCATGGATTTCCTTTTTAAAAAGATAACACACGAATGAAGAAACAAGGCAAAAATCGGAAATAGCTGATTTGCCCATCCCAGCTATATGCAGAAAAGTTTCCATCTGCATCTATTCCATTTGCAATAATACAGAGCAAGCAGATGCTCTGTATTATTGCAAGGCAAAATAAATAAACAAAATATGGAAAAAATATACACTACTATCTTTTTTTCCCAATAGCTGAGATTCTGACCTGTGAAGAATTCAACTTTTCCCACCTGCTAAAATACTTGAAGGATATTACTGAAATATAGTCCTGTTGCTACCACAATGCTATAAATAGATTCCACTGCCATTACATCAAGATTACAGCTTTCAGACTGAGGCCCCCTCACAATAGCAGCAGCAACAGGATGGATTGATGGATGGATAAATGAAATAAATAAAGAAACAGAAGTAGCACCACTTGACTTCCAGTCCAATAAGCAATCAGGCTATAACCATATTCTATACCAGTTTTGAATCTCCTGGGGAGAAGGGAACACGACAAATGATAGGGGAATGGGGAAGATTCTGATGAGCTTCTTTCTAGCTGAACAGGGACCAGCAATTAAATCTTCTTGCCTATGTCTCCCATGAGAAAGCATTCTCAAGCTAAGTGGATAACAAGATGGCACTCAAGTGGAAAAGTGTCAGGAAGTGTGGAAAGAGTTCTAAGTTGGGATTGGTCAAGCCTTGTCTGAAGTTATATAAGGGAAGGAACTATAGTTCTAGGGAGCCTTGACACAGAACAAGATACTTGTTGGGAGAATGGCCTTGGGAGACAGGAGGAAGAGCAGCAAGATAGACAGCGGTCTGCTAAATGAAACCTGAGTCTAAAGGAGGGATGCGGGTGGAGAAAGCGTCTCAGAAGGGACCCTCCCTAGTTTTGGGGAGAGTAAAAGTAAGGGAGGGGAGATGTGCTTTCAGACCTGCAAGGTTCTGTTACTGTAACCTTGCAATAAAGGTAGTGTTAGTATTCCTGGTTTGTGCTTCTTGTCTGGACTACCTCGAAGGGCTGACATCAGTTTTGCAAGTCTGAAAGCACCTGTTTACTTGAATGGTGGGTGCCCTGCCTCAACTCTTCTGAAATTCAAACCGAGCCTGGCCAGCTAGATGCTGAGCTGGGTAAGTATGTATGGGTATGGAATGTGTGAAGCTTTCAGTCAGAAAGTGAACAATTACATTTGCAAACCTGCATTTGTTTATATGTGTCCTGAGTTTCTGCATTAAAAAAAAGCTGGAGGTATCATAAAGATCCTCTTTATTACTCTCAGTGGGACATGAACAACTCAGCAATGGGCCAGCCAGCCAGGCCTCTAATAATTGTACGATCTTGCTCACATGGAAGCCAGTGCAAATAAGACAAGTGTACAGAGGTTTTACTTTTCTGCAGGAAAAGGTAATGGAAGGAGGGCTTCCAATCTGGCAACAAGAGAGGCAGGGGGCTGATTTTTGGCTCATCAACCACACAGTGGAAACCAGTCTACGATTTCAGTGAAGCAATGTTTGGATCTATATTATTTGCAGCTAAAAGGCAGGTTTGCAATGTCACTTAACAAAGGATGTTCAAGATCATAATTTAAATTTACTCATCCTATTCTGGCCACAAGGTGAAGCCTAAGGGATGGGGTGGTAGGAGGGATAGCCAGACAGTAGCAGAGTGTATCCCACCCCTTTTGAATTAGCCAAGCTGTTTGTGTGCAGAAGCTAAGCTGAAATATAACCAACCCTTTTGAATACATTTTGAGTTTACTATCCCAAATACTGGCATACCCATTCATCACTCTTCCTTGCAGTGATAGGATCCATACTAACAATAATCTCACTCCTCTGAGTACCAGCCCTTAAACTGATAAAATAATATTGCCTAAGCACAAAGGGAGTATAAGGAGACATGCAGGGATTCCAGGTTTTGCCAAAGTTCAACAGAATCATTAAAGAAAATATCATGTGTGAAACCCCCTCCTCCATTACTCAAAAACTCAGTTAAGGACTAAGTATACACTGTGAATACAGAGTACCAAGCGTTGGCTTGGAGGGGATATAAACCTCCATTCACACACAGTGGGGGGGTGTGGGGATGTAAGAAGCCCAGTTGATTGAAGTGCTGCTGCAGTTCCCATAAAAATACACTACTTGTAAAAGCACTGATAAATCATTGCAAAAATGAATATATTAAAAATAATTAAGAGTCACTATGGAACACAGCAAGCAAGCTTCTCAGAAGGATCTCAGTGGCTGAAAATATGTGCAGCGGGGAAAAGGAATGGAAAGGAAAGCTATTATGAATCTGTACAAAATTGATGGGAAAAAATAGCTTATTTGAAAAATGAAATTATTCTGCATTCATTCACTTGCAAAGATGCACATACTGTTCAGCATGGGATACCACTACGCATGTGCCAGCAGTCTGCAGGCCTTCCATAAATGTGTACAGAACCCCAACTCATTACACGTGCCATCTTTCAATTAGCAGGCCATTTGCCCAGACCACTGTTACGTACCTTTCCTTAAAGGAATTAATAGAGACAATTTTAAATTGCTGATGTTTTTTAACCAGAAGGAGCAAGTGACCCATAACAATTCTATTACTGTGCTCTCAAAAATCTCCATAATGCAGCTTCAACTGGTTTTGACATGGGAGCAACAAACTTTGATGGTGGGATGTCACCTCCCCCATTCACACACTTTTTATTTTTATGTCCTTACGTTCAAAAGAGTTAGGAGTTACTTGCAACCACTTGTATATAGCTGAAGAGCCAACCCAAGAAACACACACACACACAAAGGAAGGAAGGAAGGAAGGAAGGAAGAAAGAAAGGGGGGAAAGAACAGGCGGGGGAGGGAGAAGCCAACACACAATTCAGCAAATGATGTTTCCATGGAGAAAACGCTGAGACAGCACAAAAGGCTCAGAGAAAGCAGCGCTCAACCCAGTGGTAGCCTGATTGTCACATATATTCGCAAACACTGACACTCCAGCAATGCTAGGCAAGTAAGAGAGAAAAGGCCCTTGGCCATCTGTTGCTATGGATGACATCACCCTTCCGAATCTTTGGCCTTTCTCTTTAGGATTCTATTTGGCTCATTAATCAGGATGGCTGCTATACAGACCCATTCAGCAGCCTCTTTCAATGGCCAACAATTGAGACCTGGAGCTCAAATGAGACAAGGATACTGGCCACCATTGCTCTCTCTTGAGCTTTAAAGTGACTTGGACATGAAGGCAAACACTGTCCTAAAAGGGGGTGGGAGGGAATCAGTTGAAGAAATAGGGGGAGTAATGCATTACACTAAGCCACAAGGTGATTCATCTGGTTCAGTCTTAGTGGGGGTGTGAATCCGGTCATGCTTGTTTGCAAACTACACTTTAGGGCATCGGGCATGGTGCACTGAAACCAAGTATGGATTATTCAAACCATCATGGTTAAGCAAATGATGACCTAGTGTGATATGTGAACCTGGTCACTGTTGGAAACGAGGGCTTTTCATGTTGGTGTCTTTTTGGGTGAAAAAAGAGCTGGACTAAGATACTGCTGGAAGGTTGGTTATTCAGTGGCTTGGCCTCATAGCTGTATGTACCACACAGCAAAATGCAAACCCTGCCCCAGATCAATATATCCCTTAACTAAAAAATAAGTAATAAATCAGCTAGAGCTCAGAGCAGCATTTCTCAACCTTGGCGATGTTAAGATAGGTGGACTCCAACTTCCAGAATTCTGGGAGTTGAAGTCCACCTATCTAAAAGTTGCCAAGATTGAGAAATGCTGGCTCAGAGGTACAGTAGCCTGCTTGGCAAAATTCTGCCAAAGTTTGTAGTTCTCAGCTTGTGGGGGAAAAGAAGTTTAAGGAAGTAAGAAAGGACATTTCAGTCAGAATATTCAGCTTTTTTTCTTATAACAAAGGAACTGTTCTTCCTTTGCTTAAGAGACAGTGACTGATGCATGGTTAAATGGGGCTTAAATGCGTGTTTTCCCAATCCTCGTCTCCTGTCTTATCTGCTATATCCACCAGTTCAGGATTAGTTATCCTGATTCGTAACACTGTGGGTTTTTCACAGTGACTTTTTCAACAGAGCAAATTAATCTATGCACACATATGTCCCTGTGTGAAAGAACTCTGTAAGACGGCTAGATTATGAGATCTATAAAACCAGCTTTACCTGAAAGACTAAACAAAAATCAGATGCTGTGCCAAGCATCAAATTCTAAGGGAAATTGCACACATGTAGAATCTCAAAGACTGTGTAGCTTTTCCTTTCAAAATGTAGGAACGCTAAGGTGTCTTTGCAATCCCCAGTATAATGCTGAACTTTATCTGCTAGCTGGGGAAAAAAAATGGCAGAAGCAGTCTGGCACAATAAAAGCATTAAAATTTCAGACAGATGAAATGAAACATGACAAATTTCTCAGCAAATCCACAAAGCCGTATAGACCAGAACACACTTGGGTCCTATGATTCATCTACTCTCTACTCCAGTTAAGGGAAGGGGAAAAAACAAAGAAAAGTAAGAAGAGCGACCAAAAGTCCACATTAATTTGGCAAGTAGACTTTTCAGTTCCAACTTAGACCATATTATTTTTAATCATGGGCAACACATTTAGGAAAAGACCGGCACATTAGTTTTCATTAAGCTTGCAAGATACTTTCAGGTGTAGAATGAAATAAAACAAAACCACAGTTTTAACTTCTATTTTCCAATGTTCCTTACAGTCTTGCTAGATATTGTCAGATTTATGTGGCAATGGCTGTGAACAGTACTCCTCCCTCATTTCTTCCTGTTCTGCTCTATTCAAAAGGGACTGAGATGAAGCCCACTTTTTTTGGGTGGGGGGCTGGTAGAGAAGGAATACTGTTTCTCTTTAATAAGTGCCATCCTCGGCAACAATTTGAGGGGTCTGTGAAACTGAGCCCTCATCCTGATTTTTGTTTGTTAACTCCCAGAATTTGTACTGCTCAAGCCATATACAGATTGGAATCCAGCCTGGCAAAGGAACCCTTACTCTGTAAAGTGTGGAATGCAATTCGCCATTCAAAAGACCCATGCATTTGGGAAGATGACTTGCAAAATGTTATGGACAGGGAAAATGAATGTAATGCAGAAAGGTGCACATAAAATTCACTAATTAGGAGAAATCTAGCCATCACAGAAACAGGATGGCATCAGCTTACCCCTGGGGGGAGGGGGGTTTGGGAAGAACAATAGGTAGAACTGGGTTTCAAACTCACCAATCCTGAGACAGGACAGAAGTAAAATATGTCTAGTGATTCAAGCAATTGTGTTCTCCATAGCGCCTGGCCCCTATTTACCAACCCCAAATTATACAGAAAAATAAATAAATGAATAAACAACCAACCAACCAGGAAAGATCAGCTAAGGTGCAAAAGTCTGGAAAAGTTAGAAAGTAGACTTGGAAGTATTATAATGCTTGCAGCTTTTTAAAAAAGTAAATAGAGCTGGGTTACCTTGGCATAAATACACAAGAAGAACAAAACAAATGAAGCAAAGAAAGGACAGCTGTTCTGACAACTGTATGTAGAAGCTTTCAGAACCAGCACCCCCTTCCCCTTGTTTCCTAATGTGCAACAAAGCTGAAGGAACTGGGAAATTCTTTTCTGTGTCAACTTGCAGGTTGAGGGTATCGTATCATTCCTGTTTCAATAATAGCTCCTGGCACACAATGCTCATATATTGTAACACATTAACAGCAAGCTGTGAGGTTCTCACAAATCAGAAGCCAATTGCTGCTGGGTTTTTTATGGAGGAGAGAGGGAAGAAGAATATTATCTAAGATTCAGTAACTGAAATGCAAGCAGAGAAAAGAAAGTGAGGGGGAAAAAATGGCCCATAAAGTTCCAGGACAGTAGCTGTAACTTGGGAAGGACCTACAAAAGAGTCCAAGTTCTTTTTTAGAGAAGGAAACTCAACTAGCTGGGATGGGGAAATGCTTGGGAGAGAGGCAGGAGATCTGGGAGATGGGAAGACTATGGATTGTTCATTGCCATCAGATCTGTGATGGCCAACAATATAGGAGACTAGACAAATTTATTAAAAATTGGGTTGTGAACAGCTACAATTTTGATGGCTGGATACTACTCCTCAGTCAGAGACAGCGTACCTTAAGTAACAATTTATGGGAAACAACAGTGAAAGAGGAGATTGCCCTCCTTTCCTGAATTATCCAGGTTGGCTACTGTATGTCACAGAATGATGAACCAGATGAACGTGAATGCAGGCAGGAGTAACTTTTTCCAGGATATTCTGTGCAAATATTTTCCAACAATGGCGATGTCCAGATCTGTAGACTTCAACTCCCAGAATTCCCCAGTCAGGATGATCATTGTTGAGAACTGTGGGAGTTGAAGTAAATACAATTGGAAGTGTCCAAAGTTAAGAAACACTTTTTCTCCTTGATCAGATTTTTCTGATTTTTTCCCCTTTTTTATTTGCCCCTCAACTGTAACTTGGCATTCTGGGGATCCACTAAATATTCACTGGGCTGTTTGAATGTTGGTGATTTCAAAGACAGCCCCACATACAACACAAGGATCTTCTAAAAGACTGCCAGATTTTTGGACATCAAGATAGCTGATATACCACTTGTGAGCCAAAGTTAATAAAAGGTTACTTAAAAGAAAGTCCCACTGATTCCCATTAAACAGATTTCTAAGAAATGTTCTTGGGTTAATCATTTTTGCTTAATTAACCAAACATTTTGAAGTTCTGCACACCATTTGGATAAATCGCCAAAGATTCTAAAGTAGGGTTTCTCTTACAAAACAGGATTGGACAGCCTATGTTCTCTGGGTATTTTGGACTACAATTTCATGCCTTTGGCTGTCTTGGCTAATAACCAGACTGTAAAGTTCTAAAGCCGACAGAAGATCAGAAGTCATGTTATAGGATAAGCAGTAAGCAAATTGTCTAAAAACAAATGAGGATGGAACCTCAGATTAAAGGTTATTCTTTTTAATTCTGTGGATTGTTTTTTGTAATTAACAAAGCCCAGGTAACAGGAATTCTTCCACCTTCTCCCTGAGTTTGTCACCATGCTTAAATTGAACTTATGACCACCCTCTTTAAGATTCCATAGATGACTGCCCTACATAGGAAAATTAGCAAATGTCCTTTTCACTTCTGATAAAAACACACTGGCTCTTTTGAGACCTAGTGAGAAAAAAATGTGTGTATATGTGTATGTTTAAAAATACAAACAGCCTCCCAACCCATGGCATTGCAGGCTATTCCTTTAGTGAAGCCCAAAGTATTGGCGCATCAAATGTCAACATCAAAACAATATAGAAAAAAAAATAATTACAGACAGTGTTAGTGTTGTAAGCTGATAAGGACCAGATGGTCTTTTGTATTTATGGTTTGCTTTGTGCATACAAATGTGTTGGGGATCTAATTAGCCTTCTCCAAAACTCAAACTGGGTAATTACTATCATTATCTCCTTTTCAAATAAATCTGAAGTCTAAACTGCAATTAAGTTTTAGAAAAAATATTTTATTTTACAATTTAAAGATTCTTCACTGGAATCTTTTTCAGGGAAAAATAATGATTGGAATAGAACTTCAGCTTAATTTTTAAAAAAAAAGCTGGAGAAGAGGGTGGAAATAATAACTCAGCAGAAAAAGAAATAGCACGTCACATTAAAATGATTTCCATGCAAGCACTGAGCCCATGCAAGACTAACCCTTGTTTCTAAAATAATGCCTAAAATAGTGGCAACTTTCACCTTATAGTCCCCTAACAAAAAAGATTTAAAAACAATGCATATTAACCGATAATCATCTGATTAATTTACATATGATAGCTGGGAAGTCTGTGACAGTGGGGAATCAGGTTAACTATTTTTTAAAAAATTAATAGGATAACAAGCAAGAGGCATTATACAACATTCTGCCTCTTCGTTAAATACTTTCTGTGCAACTATGCAGACTGGCCTTCCACAAACTGGTGCCTTCTCAGATGTGCTGAGACTGCAATTTACAGAATTCCCACCCACAGAAAATGCTTGTTAGGAATTCTAGAAGTTGCATTTCTAACATATTTGGAGGGTATCAAGTATAAGAAGACAATGCAACTAAAGAGGACTATGCAGATGAAAGGGAGGTACCATCAAACAGAAACAAGACCAGTCAAAGCAGACTATTTAGTTCTGCGGGTTGAAATAAATGAGTTGCAATTAGCACCATTCTGAAAGAAAGGCTGCATTTTAGAAAAACTTACTTGAAGGCGTTTGGTGTGGCAAGCCTGGCTACAGATAGGCTTTAAACTGAATCCTCTGGAACCAAAAAATAAACTGAATTAAGGACTTCAGATAAAGACTTGTACCCTCTAGAAGCAACTGGAAGTATTGCTGAAGTAAAGCCACTTGACCTCAATGAAAATTCAAATATAACATTAGCATATCAAGTTCACAGCTGTTCACTAATACTCGGGATATGGGAAAGAAACCTGGTGAGGACAAATTTTAATACTAAAACAATTACGATTTAATAGCTGTAAAAGATATTTGGTGGAATGAGTCCCACGATTTCAACCCAAACCCAAATCTCATGAGATCTTAGCTGAGAAATTGCAACATTTTGGCAATTTGGGGGGCTCAGCTGATCGTCTTACCCACCTTCCTACTCCACTGAAGTAGACCAGAAAAGAAAAGAATACTGCAACTCAGTGACTGGCTACACAAATGGTATCAACTAAAATGTTTGCTTTCTTGGAACACGTTCTGAGTTATCTACAAGATGGACTGCTGGCAAGAGATGGTTTGCACCCACAAGAATTATTAAAAAATGTGTTTGGTTCGCACGATTGCGATGACTTGTAAACTGAATTGTTGACATCATCTTTATTACAGCCAAATACCAAATTTAATCACCAAAAAGGCAGAACTTCTTCATTCCTATTTTGAGTAGGTCTTCTCCTACCAGAAAGTATGTGTTATACTAGGAAAATGTGAATGTTTTCTGATTGAACTAGACATTCAAAGAAACAAGCTTGGGGACTATCTTTTTACTTTGAATGAACTAATGGATCCAAGGACAAATAAATTGCATCCTAGGGTCCTGAAGGAACTTGATGAGGGTATGGTTGAACCTTTCTGCATTTTTTCTGAGAACTCTGGAACCCTGGAAATGTGGTAAAGTTGTCCCTATCTTCAAAAAGGAGAAAGAAAGAAAATCCCAGGATGTACATATTAGTCAGTCTGGCAGTGATATCTGGAAAATTTCCAGGACAGATCATAAAGAACCCAACCTGTTACCAACTTAAAAACAATATAATACAGGACAGTAAGTAGCAGAAATGAACATGGATTGTCAAAAACAACTCTCGCCAGACCAACCTTACATTATTTTAAACATCTGGTAACTTTCTTAATAACAACCAGTTCAGATTAGTGGTTAGGGAGCTGGACTAGGGGTAGGGAGACCTCAGTTAATCCTGCCTTAGGCACAGAAACCAACTTGGTGACCTTGGGCCAGCCGCTTTCTCTCAGCCCAGGAAGAATGGCAAGCTGCTTCTGCAAAGGTTGACCTCTCCATGACTCCATGCCAGAAGTCAACACTGATCTGAAGGCACATATACACAAAACACAGACATAGAAACAACTCCCTCCCCTTTCTGAGTAGACTGTGAGAATGCTATAGATGTATCTTGATTTCAGTGAAGCATCTGACAGATTGCCCCATGAGTGTCTGATAGCAAGCAGGCTAAATGTGAGCTGGATAGCATGACAATTGAGGGGATACAAACTTGGCTCAAATATCATACTCGGTGTCCATCAATGCTTCCTCACCCCATTCTGTGGCATCTACTCTTCAGTACTTTTTAAAAGAATTTGGCAGAATGCTTTTCAGATTTGCAGATGATGTAAAATTAGGTGGGATAGGTAATATTTTAGAAGTCAGAAACAAAATTCAAAACCATCTCAAAAGGTTAGAGAAATGGGCTTAAATTCACATTTTATATTTATATTTCAAATTTCGTCACTGCCATCTCCCTCAAAAGATACTAAAAGCTTACAGAGACAAGTACAAAATGCTTCACTTAGGAAACAAAAATCAAATGCAAAATTATAGGGCAGGGATAACTAGCTTGATAATTGTACTTCTGAAAATATTTGGGAATTGTGACTGATTACAATGAAATGTCAGCCTGGATGCAAAAAAGACAAATGCAATTTTGGGTTGCATGGATAGAATTGCTTCCAAATAATAGGAAATGATTATTCTCACGTTATTCTGCATTGGTCAGAACCTACCTAGACTATTGTGTCTCACTGTGGGCAACATACTTTATGGATTTGGGGAAAATAGATTCAGAGAAGGGCAACAAGGAGGATCAAGGGAAAAGGATCAAGAAATTAAGTTTAGGAATTAAAACTGAAGGATCTGTACTTATCTAACTGGGTCAGCCCTTGAAGATAGGCCAGAAAAAGAAATAAGTACTACCGTGTTTCTCAACCTTGGCAACTCTCAGATGTGTGGACTTCAACTCCCAGAAGTCCACACATCTGAAGGTTGCCAAGGTTGAGAAACACTGAGGTACAGTAACAGAATCTTAAAAGCCTCTCCAAGTTTCTTGGTGTCCCATCTTACACTAAACAAGAACCAGTGGAGTTATTTTGAGTTTCTTGCTCATCCTTTCCTTTTTTTCAGGACTGTGTAATCTTTGGAAAGCTCCTCCTTAACACTTGTGCCTTCCTTCTCTGTTCCCAAAGTCAGCTCTACTGTCCTTCACAAACCCTGAGAAGACTGAAGAGGTATATGATTGTGCTCTTCTTCAAATAAATGAAAGGAGACTGCATCTTCTCAGACTGTAAGACACGGAGTAACAAATTCATTTCGTAGCAAAGCAGATTTCTAACATTTATTAGAAATATATTCCTAACATTTAGACCAAGTGGACACAGAATACTGTTACCCAGAGAAATGGTGGGTTCCCCTTCACGGGATGAGTTGCTGGAGAGCCACCGCTTCAGAATGCTTCCATTTAGATTAATGCACTGAACATTGGGTTGGACTCAGTGGCCTTCATGGTCTCTTCTCACTCTAGCGTTCTATGATTATTGGGGCAGACCTAACTTTTGATGCACCTTAGTGTTGACCTTGACTTTATGTAGACCTTAATTTTAATCCCATAAATCTAAATGTGGTAGTCATGACACAGGATTGAATACCATACTACTAATACACATACATTTGTTTGTCGTCATGGTACATCCTTAATTCCCTAAACCTAGTCAAAAGTTGGGAAATCCAAAGACATGGAGGACCCTTAGGGAAGGGTGTTAGGTTATAAGAAAGTGATTTATCATCAGGTCCATCTGGATTTTAATTCACAAGGTACCAAGAACTGTTTTCCTATCTAACTGAAAAATTGGCATGCTGCCATATTGTAAATTATCCTATGCTCAAAGTAGTAATTGCCTATGAGATAAGGAGCGGATGGTGATTTCTTTTAATGAGATAAGAAACAGCACTCATTCTAATTAACTTTTAAATCCACCCCAATAGGTAACATGTATCCCACGAAGGAGGTATAAAAGTATAGAGGGGTAAATAATTAAGCAAATCACATCAGTCCTCTTGGTTTTAGGCCTTTAATGTGGAAGATCATGTGACCAAACATGCCAGCACCATATGAAAGCACCATAGTGAACTCAATTAATGGAAAAATTAATCAAAATCTATCAAAAGCCTAAATAAATTAGAGGTGTCAAAATTAAAACTTAATCCATTTTCGCTGTTCTAGAAAAAAAAGGAGGAAAAATACATTTCTGAGCAGTGTAATTTTTGTTTTTAGGTCTCTCAACACAAAAACAACAATAATAATAAAAAACACTGCCTCAGTGGTACCCAGGGGAGACAAATTCTGCAAGATGGCAGCTGCAATGCCACAATCAAAGCTCTGCCTCTTCTATGCATGCAGTCATCTTGCGGATTTTGACCCACTCGCCCCCAGAAGAAACCATGCACCATCTTGAGTCAAACAGACTGTATATCAGAACTATATATCTGTACTTAATTTCATTACAGGTAGTCCTCATTTAGTGACCACAATTGGAACTGGCAGTTCTGTCATTAAGTGAAGCAGTCACTAAGTAGGAAATCACATCACTGTGCTTCATTTTTTCCCACTTCCCCGCCCTTTGGAATGCTCACCCTGGCAGTGGGATAATTAGCAAGAAGGGAAGTAATGTCTGTATTTACATTCCTTCTTCAGCAAAGGATCGTTACCTTGTCGTGGTGCTGGAGCTTGAGCACCTCAATGATGCCATGAGCTAAACCGTGAAGGGCCACCCAAGACGGGAAGGTCATGACAGAGAGGTCAGACTAAATGCGATCCCTGGGGAAGGTAATGGCAACCCACCCCAGTATTCTTGCCATGAAAACTAAATGGATCAGTACAACCAGAGATATGTCGGTATACCATCGGAAGATGAGACCCCCAGGTCAGAAGATGGTCAAAATGCTACTGGGGAGGAACAGAGGATGAGCTCAACTAGCCCCAGACGTGATGACGCAGCTAGCTCAAAGCCGAAAGGACGGCTAGTGGCCGACGGTGCTGGTGGTGAACGGAGAATCCGATGTTCTAAGGATCAACACACCATTGGAACCTGGAATGTAAGATCTATGAGCCAGGGCAAATTGGATGTGGTTATTGGTGAGATGTCAAGATTAAAGATAGACATTCTGGGCATCAGTGAACTGAAATGGACTGGAATGGGCCACTTCACATCAAATGACCACCAGATCTACTACTGCGGACAAGAGGACCACAGAAGAAATGGAGTAGCCTTCATAATTAATAGTAAAGTGGCTAAAGCAGTGCTTGGATACAACCCAAAAAACGACAGAATGATCTCAATTCGAATTCAGGGCAAGCCATCTAACATCACAGTGATCCAAATATACGCCCCAACCACAAATGCTGAAGAAGCTGAAGTAGAGCAGTTCTATGAGGATCTGCAGCACCTACTGGACAACACGCCTAAAAGAGATGTTATTTTCATCACAGGAGACTGGAATGCTAAGGTGGGCAGTCAAATGACACCTCGAATTACAGGTAAGTATGGCCTGGGAGAACAAAATGAAGCAGGACATAGGCTGATAGAATTTTGCCAAGACAATTCACTCTGCATAACAAACACTCTCTTCCAACAACCTAAGAGACGGCTTTATACATAGACTTCACCAGATGGACAACACCGAAATCAGACTGATTACATCCTTTGCAGCCAAAGGTGGCGGACATCTGTACAGTCGGTAAAAACAAGGCCTGGAGCTGACTGTAGTTCAGATCACGAACTTCTTCTTGCACAATTTAGGATCAGACTCAAGAGATTAGGGAAGACCCACAGATCAGCTAGATATGAGCTCACTAATATTCCTAAGGAATATGCAGTGGAGGTGAAGAATCGATTTAAGGGACTGGACTTAGTAGATAGGGTCCCGGAAGAACTCTGGACAGAAGTTCTCAACATTGTTCAGGAGGCGGCAACAAAATACATCCCAAAGAAAGAGAAAACCAAGAAGGCAAAATGGCTGTCTGCTGAGACACTAGAAGTAGCCCAAGAAAGAAGGAAAGCAAAAGGCAACAGTGATAGGGGGAGATATGCCCAATTAAATGCAAAATTCCAGAGGTTAGCCAGAAGAGATAAGGAATTATTTTTAAACAAGCCATGCGCGCAAGTGGAAGAAGACAATAGAATAGGAAGGACAAGAGACCTCTTCCAGAAAATTAGAAACATTGGAGGTAAATTCCAGGCCAAAATGGGTATGATCAAAAACAAAGATGGCAAGGACCTAACAGAAGAAGAAGAGATCAAGAAAAGGTGGCAATAATATACGGAAGACCTTTATAGGAAGGATAACAATATCGGGGATAGCTTTGACGGTGTGGTCAGTGAGCTAGAGCCAGACATCCTGAAGAGTGAGGTTGAGTGGGCCTTAAGAAGCATTGCTAATAACAAGGCAGCAGGAGACGACGGCATCCCAGCTGAACTGTTCAAAATCTTGCAAGATGATGCTGTCAAGGTAATGCATGCTATAAGCCAGCAAATTTGGAAAACACAAGAATGGCCATCAGATTGGAAAAAATCAACTTATATCCCCATACCAAGAAAGGGAAACACTAAAGAATGTTCAAACTATCGAACAGTGGCACTCATTTCACATGCCAGTAAGGTAATGCTCAAGATCCTGCAAGGTAGACTTCAGCAGTTCATGGAGCGAGAATTGCCAGATGTACAAGCTGGGTTTAGAAAAGGCAGAGGAACTAGAGACCAAATTGCCAATATCCGCTGGATAATGGAAAAAGCCAGGGCGTTTCAGAAAAACATCTATTTCTGTTTTATTGACTATTCTAAAGCCTTTGACTGTGTGGACCATAACAAATTGTGGCAAGTTCTTAGCGGTATGGGGATACCAAGTCATCTTGTATGCCTCCTGAAGAATCTGTATAACGACCAAGTAGCAACAGTAAGAACAGACCACGGAACAACAGACTGGTTTAAGATTGGGAAAGGAGTACGGCAGGGCTGTATACTCATCACATCATGCGACAAGCTGGGCTTGAGGAATCCAAGGCTGGAGTTAAAATCACTGGAGGAAACATTAACAATCTCAGATATGCAGATGATACCACTTTGATGGCTGAAAGTGAAGAGGAACTGAGGAGCCTTATGATGAAGGTGAAAGAAGAATGTGCAAAAGCTGGTTTGCAGCTAAACCTCAAAAAAACCAAGATTATGGCAACCAGCTTGATTGATAACTGGCAAATAGAGGGAGGAAATGTAGAAGCAGTGAAAGAGTTTGTATTCCTAGGTGTGAAGATTACTGCAGATGCTGACTGCAGTCAGGAAATCAGAAGACGCTTAATCCTTGGGAGAAGAGCAATGACAAATCTCGATAAAATAGTTAAGAGCAGAGACATCACACTGACAACAAAGGCCCGCATAGTTAAAGCAATGGTGTTCCCTGTAGTAACATATGGCTGCGAGAGCTGGACCATAAGGAAGGCTGAGAGAAGGAAGATCGATGATTTTGAACTGTGGTGTTGGAGGAAAATTCTGAGAGTGCCTTGGACTGCAAGAAGATCAAACCAGTCCATCCTCCAGGAAATAAAGCCAGACTGCTCACTTGAGGGAATGATATTAAAGGCAAAACTGAAATACTTTGGCCACATAATGAGAAGACAGGACAGCCTGGAGAAGATGCTGATGCTAGGGAGAGTGGAAGGCAAAAGGAAGAGGGGCCGACCAAGGGCAAGATGGATGGATGATATTCTAGAGGTGACGGACCCGTCCCTGGGGGAGCTGGGGGTGTTGACGACCGACAGGAAGCTCTGGCGTGGGCTGGTCCATGAAGTCACGAAGAGTCGGAAGCGACTAAACGAATAAACAACAAAATTTACATTCCTTGGAGAAGAAGGGATTACAAGAGAGTAAGATGGCACACAATAGGGAATACACATTGAAAGGAAAACCACTGGTGCTGGCAGCCCCAAGGGCACTACCCAAACAACCCAGTGTATTACCCATTGTGTCCCTGCTTACTCTCTTGTAATCCCTTCCTCTCCAATCTCTCTTCTCTGCAAGTGGGGAAAAAAAGAAAATCCACACATCAGGCACAGGACTATGCATACTGACTGTCATGGCGATCACGTGACTGAGAGATGCTGCTAAGGTCATAAATATGGGCATTGGTCAGAAAGTTACTTTTGCAGTACTGTCATAACTTTGGAGGGCCACTGAACGAGGCAGTCAGTAAATGAGGACTACCTGTATGCTAATTTAGTAAAAGAAAAGACATGCAGTATTACTGTAAGTTTAGAATGGAATCTTGTATATGCTTACCTGGGAATAAACCCTATAAAACTTAAGACGGAATTGCTTTTGAGTGGCCATCTTCAAAACTGCTCTTTTACTTGAAGAAAATGCCATTGAAATAACAATAATAATAATAACAGCAACAACAACAACACATGCAAAATATTTGAGGGGAGAAGAATGAGGAGTATAAGCACAAACAGACCCAATTCCTGGAAAGCCTACTTCGTGTTCCAAATAATCCTACCACTTTTTACTATCAAACACACAAACATACATATTTCTCTGGGAACTCTAAGAGAAACTGGTTTAAAACATTAAGAAATATCTGCAAGTGAAAATCCGAACAAATCTTGTGGCATGTTGCCTTTACAAATTTGTTTTGCTCCAGAACAAATCCAGGAGAATTATACCCTAAATCCCACATTGAGAATATGAAACCAGTTCCTACTGTTTGGCTCAGACTAGAGCCATGAAATAACAGTTAAGTTTCATTTCATTTCTGCTTCCTTTCCATGCACCATTCATTTCAACAAAGCCATGACAGAGGAGCCTAGAAAATTACCCCCTCGTTCCTAAATTCATTCAAATAAAGCAAATCTGGAAACTTGCAATGTTCCAAATTAAATAAAAGCACACTCCCATCTATTTTCTTCTTGAAAGCAATGGGTCCACCAGTCTCAAAAAAGCACATGGAGACAAATAATGTTGTCTTAGATTCTTTTCACTGAAGGAATAGAATAACCTGCCCCAACCTGGTGCCTTCCAGCTGGGTTGAATTTTAAGCTGGGTTGAATTATTAATATATTATCCAATACAGCTGGGAATTTCAGAATTCCCAGCTGTATTGGATAATATATTAATAATATGAAAACCTAAAGGTGGGATCTTCCCTAGTTGCTCTGAAAATTGATATTTCTGACCTTCCTAAAATATTGTGGCTTTCAGATAAACCACAGAATGTGCCTGGGTTCATCCAACACTACCCCTCCCTTCCTCACTCCAGAGAGATAAATACATGTTTAGTTTACATGTAGAGAGATTGGGTAGCAAATCCTCAATTAAGAAAACACAGCATGTCAAAATTCAGCATCAATTCGCTCCTTGTTTAGCTACAAGAAGATGCTTTGTTTGGATTAAAGGCAACAACAATGAATTTTCAATAGAGAGCAAGTGGCATATTGAACACCCAAAAAAAAAAAAAGGTTTGATTATTGGGATGACTAGATGAAGAAGCCTATTCTTTGCCTTGTTTTTGGCAAGTGACCATGGAGAGAGATGCTTTCATTGTACCAGGACAAAGTCTATTCACCATTATAGGACAGCAAAACCAGATCTGTGACATGTGTTTATTTGACAGGAAATTACAAATCCTAGACCTTCAGTAAGTATATTTGTATTGTAACGGCCTTTTAAATGGCTTTTTGCGCTCAACGGCACAAAAGCTTTCCCATCAACTGATGCTGGCATTCAGTCCCCATTGTGACATCAGTTCTCCATGGCATGATCACATCTAGTCAGTTGAGGTGTGCAGAAATTTCCAAGTGGTTTGATGCACTGTTATCAGAATTAAAAATGGATCACAAAGCCAAACATACTGACTATAAAACTAAGGCCAGAATGGTTTATTTAGAAGTTGGACTACTTCCAGTAAGGCTGGAACAGCCTGTTCTAGTGTTGGGAGACTTCTGGCAAGGTTAGAATGCAATGTTTTGGGGTTGGGACATGTCAATATGGGGTTGTCCTCTGAGTCTCTTTAAAAACCATAATTGGTTTGAATACAGAGATTGGCTTGACAATATCTGGAACCAAGCAACGGAGAAAGGCCATTCTTCCTTTTTTGTCTTTCCCAGAAATCTTATTTGGAATTTTCTTTGACCAT
Source organism: Candoia aspera (assembly GCF_035149785.1). Classification (NCBI taxonomy): domain Eukaryota; kingdom Metazoa; phylum Chordata; class Lepidosauria; order Squamata; family Candoiidae; genus Candoia; species Candoia aspera. Next base: position 108,730,124 of record NC_086157.1, on the reverse strand, counting down.
ACCATTCATAATATTGGGGAAGGAAGGAAGGAAGGAAGGAAGGAAGGAAGGAAGGAAGGAAGGAAGGAAGGAAGGAAGGAAGGAGGGATTATTTGTTCTTTTTTCCCCTAATGTGCCTATTTCTGTGCTATTTTCCCTGGTGTGTGCAGTTCAAGTTTTTTTCAGTCATAAACTGCACTTTCCACATTTAAACACACACACACAAACACACAGTTTTGTATTTCTTGAACTGTGATCAATGCCACCATTGTGAAAAATGTGCATTTTGCTATGTGTGTCCTTTTCCTACCTATTCATAAGGTCTGAAATTGATTTAGGTAAAGGTAAAGGTTTCCCTTGACGTAAAGTCCAGTCGTGTCCGACTCTAGGGGGCGGTGCTCATCTCCGTTTCAAAGCCTTGGAGCCGGCGTTGTCCATAGGACACTTCCGGGTCATGTGGCCAGCATGACTCACGGAACGCCGTTACCTTCCCGCCGAAGCGGTACCAATTAATCTACTCACATTTGCATGTTTTCGAACTGCTTGGTGTGCAGAAGCTGGGACGAGCAACGGGAGCTCACCCCACCGCGCGGTTTCGAACCGCCGACCTTCCGATCGACAGCTCAGCGGTTTAACCCGCAGCGCCACCGCGTCCCTTCCAAAAAGTTATATGCCAAAATTATTTATATGCATATCCATATGTCACAAATTTCTTATTTGTTACTAGGCAAAAGGAGCTAACTTTGCTAGTGTTGACAGAATATATTTCCTGGGAAGTTCTGAGCACAATTCTACGTGTTTAGCATTTAGGTGGCCTTCACTAATAAGTATTTTCTGAACAGAATATTAAAGGCAAAGCTGAAGTACTTTGGCCACATAATGAGAAGACAGGACACCCTGGAGAAGATGCTGATGCTGGGGAAAGTGGAAGGCAAAAGGAAGAGGGGCCGACCAAGGGCAAGGTGGATGGATGATATTCTAGAGGTGACGGACTCGACCTTGGGGGAGCTGGGGGTGGCGACAACCGACAGGAAGCTCTGGCGTGGGCTGGTCCATGAAGTCACGAAGAGTCAGAAGCGACTGAACGAATAAATAACAAAATAATTAACTACATAATGGAATCATATTAACTGCATTTAGTTCATCTTGGCTGTGACCATTCCTTTACCCTGGTTCTTCACCTTTTGGCAGTGCATCTCACTCAAAGACCAAGTACATTTTTAGCAACTAAGCTCTAAACAGCACTGGTAGAATTCTTCCATAGTCTTGCCCCTAGAGATCCTTAAGTTCCTCTCTTCATCAGATGCCCAACCCAGCAGATATTTTATAACGTGCCCAGATTAGCCTATGTTTTGGAAACGGACTGTAGAATATCTGTAATACTAATTGTTTTAACGTTTTTCAGTTTTGCATTTTCCACTTAGAGTCTGGATGGAAAACATATAGTCGGAATACAGAGTACTGCCAATAACTATCTTTGTTTTGGAACTGGATTGTGAAATGTATCTTTCACGTTACATCAAAAATTGTAGCCAAACTGGACTTCTGGAGAAACAATGTCGAACTGAAGATGGCTCGGCTGAGAGCGGAGTTGACAACCGCAGTGGAATGAGGAGCTGGCAAATGGACTGGCTTCTCAGAATTCCTCTCTGGACAAGGAGAGGACTCAGGATCACCCACAAGTACTCTAGACAATAGCTCCCCATGAGAAGACTGTAAGACAGTGGTCTCCAGTGGGTTTAGAGCTCTGTGAGCCAAGGTAATGCCATCTCGGCACCTTTTTGGACATAGGGTTCCCAAACTTCCTTTCTTAATCACTTCTGGAAATTACTTGTTAACTCTTTTTTGGATACCAATTGAAGCGAATATTTGTAGCTCAGGGTTGAACCGTGGAGTCCTTGTGCTCTCTGAGCCTTGTTGTTTTCTTGCAGACATTTCAGTGCCAGACTAGGCAACATCTTCAGTGAGAACATCTTCGCACTGAAGATGTTGCCTAGTCTGGCAATGAAACGTCTGCAAGAAGGCTCAGAGAGCACCAAGGACTCCCATCTTTTTTGGATATTAGGAAACTTCAGAATGGCAGTGCCCACATGTATGACCTTTGCAGCATCCCTCAGTCACATACTCACCATTATAGTCAGTACCATTATAGTCAGTACATGTTGTCCTCTGCCTGACCTGTGGTTTTTCTCCCCTGCCTTGCAGAGAAGAGAGATTGGAGAGGAAAGGATTACAAGAGAGTAAGCAGGCACACAATGGGGAATACATTGAGTGGTTTGTGTAGCGTGCTTGGGGCTACCAGTGCCACTGAATTCCTGTTGATGTGTATTCCCTATTGTGTGCCATCTTACTTGCTTGTAATCCCTTTCCTCTCCAATGAATGTAAATACAAACATTAATTCCCTTTTTGCTAATTATCCCAGTGCCAGATTAAGTATTGCAAAGGGCAGGGGGAGTGGGGAAAAAGGAAAGCATTTGCAGTCATGTGATTTCCCACTTAGTGACCACTTCACTAAGTGATGGAGTTGCTACTCCTGATTGTGGTCACTAAATGAGGACTACCTGTAATCTCTCAGCATCCCATATAGTACCAGAGGCAGCTTTTCCCAAAAGGAGAGAAAATGAGTGGCCCAAGATGGAGTTTTACTTCCCAGCAGCCAGATGGTGATGACAACAATGATGATGATTGGAGGGGGAGAAGAGCAATGGGCATCTTGGAGCACTGGAGGTGCACTTTGGCATAGGATGTCATATGGGTCTTAAGGGGGAAGGGAAGGAAACATGGAAAAGGGCAGTCTTTCACTCTTCACATTTTGTTGTAGGTCCTAACAGTTGAAACAAAATCCCATGGTGTAATGGACTGTGAGAATAATACTGGGAGGCAAGAGGAAGAGCTGCAGCCAGGGCAGCGGTCAGACAAGAGCTATCTCAGCCCTCAGAAAGAATGGGGTGGAGAAAGCATCTCCGAAAGGACCCTCTCTAGTTGTCTGGAAAGTAAAGGCAAGGGAGGGGAGACACGCTTTCCCACTTGCAAGGTTCTATTGGTAACCTTACAATAAAGGTAGTGTTAGTACTCATGGTTTTGGTTTCCTGTCTAGACTACCTTGTAGGACTAACACATGGCCCTTCCTTTGCTGCACCATTGTCCTCCCCCAATCCCATTCTGATCTGCCATCAGAACAACCCCTCAAGGAGAAAAAAGCTGGCTTTCATTTAAAGTACTCCTGCTTTTGAACAGTAGTGATATACTGCACTGGAACTTCATTTTCCAAATGGATAATGTGCTAAATATAATGAAATATTTAATGCTGCAGGTGATGTGCTGGCCACATTTTTCAAAGAAAAGACACACACAGAGAGAAGGGAGTAAATCTTGGAGAGAACTGTGAACAGCACACTATGAAATTCTGCTGAGTGATCACATTTTCTTGCTTTTCCTCATCCTTTTCAGCCATGGCTCTCTTTTCCCTTACTAACATAGAAAAATTGATTATTGCTGCTTAGGATATCTTTTTCCCTTCTGTTTTCATATTCACCTATAGTCATAAGAATGCCCTTGGGAATTCAAATTTATCCCAGCAGCAACTCATTGTGACGTTAGAAGCTGTGGGTGCTAAGTTTCAATGTGGAATAAACAGCTTGATGGAAATACATGAACTCAAAAGCAAAAATACATTTTGTTTTTAGAGCTTGCAGTGCTGAAGGGGAACTCTTTCTTTTTAAAAAGAAAAAGCTTCTAGGGAGAACAAGGTTACTTTAAATAGATAACTGTATTTGGAAGGTGGGGAGGTCTGGTGCATGGAAAGATGTTACAGTGAAATATGGTCATTCGTTATTGAAAGTATTGTATAAAAGCATAAAACTTCAGACACCCATAAACACAATTTTTGTTGCATTTCTTTTTTCCTTTCTGTTTTTGCATTTGTGTTTTTTTTAATTTCTTGATTCTTGAACTTGGCTCTAGAACTAAAAGTTGGTTCTATTTTATTAAGTAAAACTAATGTTTGATATTCAGGGATTCATGAAGTCCCTTTCATAGCCAAACAACACCCACCATGCATCAGAGAGAAATGTTTCAGAGAAATTCTAAAATGTGCAAAAGTACCCAAAACTGACTCAGGGGAAATTAGGGAAAGAAACTTTTCCCCCAGCAACAGCAGAATGAGATACTTTGAAATTCTGATTCTTGTTCGGGGTAGGGGTGGGGAACAAAAGAGCAAAAGAGAATTTCTTAAAAAGGATATAATCTACTGCAGCATTTTATTTATTTATTTAGTGGTCAGCACTGCTCACGGAAATACAACACCACACTAGCTATGGGAGAAAAAATGACCACACCTTTTAAATTTTCATGGCTTGAACCTACATACAAATCAGACATGCTGGGGTCTGCAGTTCTTAGAATTAAGCAACAGGGCTTGCAAATAAAAAGGTGTGCACAAAAATGTGTATATTAAGGGGAAAATGCCTTAAAGTGCTTATATTTGGAAAAATACTGTCAAAATCCATTAGTTAGAGGACACGACAATTACTCGAAAAAAGTGCAGGCGTTGGAAAAATCAAGCACAAACGTTTGCATCATTAGGAGAAATGAAATGAAAAATGCGTACAAATTTTTGGAAGGCACTTTTTTCTCCTCACAAAATTGGACAGCAGAGATGGAGATAGGGCCAAGGAAACTTGCCTTCTAGAAAACAGAATTCAACAGGTTTGCGATCCCTACACATCCCTCCCAAGGGCAGAATATCTGCCTAAAACAGACCCTTCGGCTTCCTAATTCCTTGCATCCAGTCCCTATCCTTAACTGATATTTATTTGTAATTCTTGGTGTGATAAAACAGGAAATGATTCAATAAATGACAGGAGAAGAGCAGGAATAACAGCAGTTATTTTTGTTAAATGCAAATGTAAATAACATCAAATGTAGTTCTTGTTCTGCCCCCGCCCCCAGCTAGTGCTGCTAGCAAGTCTCTCAAAGAACTGAACAGAATGGAATTCTGTGGTCCTTGTTAAAGAAAGATGAACCCTTGTTCAAAGACCTTGAGAATTTCAGCCGATCAAAGCAATCAGCACTGAGCTACGTATTTATTAAACAAACCAAAAGAAGTAAATCTAAAAGAGGTTCATGGCCTTGGTTTCTTCTACTTCAGATGGCTATACGCAACATCTAGGTTGAGAACAACAAATGATCCAATCTCAACTTCAGATAGATAACAATGCTCCAGAACTTTTACACTGAGGTCCTGCATGTGGATTTTTTAGTGGAATCTGGACACCCAGTTTTTTCATCCACCATGCCTCTTCCCATATATGGTTTATATATGGTTTATTTGTTTGGGCATCACATGTTAGGAAGTGTGTTTTGTAACTTAAGGCTAAGATTTAGTATGATGTATGATCCCAGTCAATCAACTTAAGAAACATCCAACATATTGGAAGTAACAAGGCAAATTAGCTTTCTTGCACCAATTCCAGCATGGTGGGCTTTCCATACAAATGGAGGGGCCACCCTAATCTTCTCAAGACATTGGTTAGTAGTCTGAGAGCCACCTCTTAGTTCTAGAATTAAGTTGTGTGCCTTGCTTAGGACATGAAACACTGCACAGTTCCTCATGAAAGAACAACCAAATAGAAAATGCAGATGTTTTATGGAAGCCTATTAAACAAAAGTGTTGATTTATATTTTGCTCTCCTGTGCCAAAAAACAGAACTTGTTTGATAACTCAAGAGGATAGTGCAGACAACAACAGAACCATCTGAAATATTGGTGCTGGCTCACCTGGTGAGATGGGTTTGGCTGAACACGCAGTTACTCCCAGCACCTTTTCCCCACAGAAAAAAGATTGTCCAGTGTTAGATCGATTACACAGTCAGTGATGATACACACTAGTGAAAAGGAGCAGCACACAGAAGTGACATCAGGTACAAAGTATGAGGAGCAAAAGAATGGCATTTAATAGCTGATGCTGCCCAGGGAGAATAATAAATCTAGAAGGACAGGACCATTAATAGCATGTCACCCAGTTCCTATATTTTATTAATTCTTTGATGGAAGAGCAGAACTCAGCACTATTTAAAAACAAAACCTTTCTTTAAAAAAAATACGACAGCACACAGTAATGACCGTTTTCATTGTACCATGTTACAAACAAGAGACCTGCCCCTTCCTTGTTGCCTGCTGCCTGAGAAGGAAGGAAGGAAGGAAGGAAGGAAGGAAGGAAGGAAGGAAGGAAGGAAGGAAGGAAGGAAGGAAGGAAGGGCCATTTCTTGCTTAACTCAGCCTATCATGTTTACAATAAATGGTGCTCAGAGACTGAAACAGATGGTCCCTGAAGAAATGCAGCCCGATGGGAAAAAAGCTGCCTAAATATATCAGATTTAGCCGCTTATACCAAAACCATGGAATTTCAGGTTAAAATCCTTACACAAACACAATCTTTCAGCCTAACTTATCTCAGGATTGTGGTGAGAATTTTTTTTTAAAAAAGGAAGAGTATAGTTTGGAGGAAGAATAGCTTAAAAACTAGCTGATTCACATCACCCCCCAACTTGATTTGATAATAAAGGAAGAGAATTTTAGACTAGTTACAGGCACACCCTAAGCTCTTGATGAAGAATGTTGGGGAAAGGAAGCATCCCTCATTCACGGTATTTCCAAATTCCCATTAGACTAACACCATGGCACAAGTTGTATCATATGACATTGTTCACAGGGAAGAGGTGAAACTGCTTTCATTATCTCATTTGTTCCTTCCTTTTTGCTTTCACCTGAATGGCAATCTATTAGTGCTGGGCCTCAGACGGTCAAAAAGCATATGGCACTTATGTTCCCTTGCATCCACAGAGGAGCTCAGTGGCCATCTTGCAGCTTTGCTGGGCAAAGTGGGGGATGTTTCCCTCCAGGAGCCCTCAAATCATTCCAAGCCAAATCTTTGGCTCAGTTCAGCTAAGGAGTACAGGTTGGACCATTCCCCAGCTTAGCCCCTGGGATGAGTCCAGTCCAACTTCTTCAGGACATTTCAGGTACCTTGTTATGTCTCTAAAGTGACTTCACACCTTGAATTGGGAATGATGAAGGCAGAGGCCAGACTCTGCTCTTAATTTTTACCTACTGGTTGCAAGTTGTCTTCTTACCTGAGGACACTTCTCCTTGACAGTGTCAGGTAAATCTTACTGGATGAATTCCCTTGTAATCAAATTACAGACATATGGTCTTTCTCCACAAGGAATATTAAAAAGGAGCTGTGTTCAGGCAGTGTCACTCATTAAACAACGAATTATGGATGTGGAGTGCTAAACTGATCTAGGCAGAACTCCTAAATTGCCGGTGGGCCAGTACATAAGGTAGCTTCTAAAACTGGCCTAACACCTCACAAAATTGGTTCACCCAAGCAAAGAAGAGCCTTCGCCTTGGCAAGGTGTCCTTCCTTCAGGAGTGCTAGAGGGGAGATATGGAAAAAAAAGTCTCCTGTCCAGAATAATTGCGCCCCTGTGGGGAAGGGGAGGTAGAAACAACTGAGCATGTGCTTTGTCAGCTCAAAAAAGTAGGTTAAGAAACCAGTGTCATATGTGTCAGGACTATCTTTCTATGACTTCTATAGTAATGGGATGTGCTTCCCCTTCCCTCACTTTATCTTTGTATGAACTAGGGAGAGGTCTGTCTGAGATGTTCAATCAAATAATTTCTTGGCCCAGGCTCAAGCCCCTCTTATCTGACCATTGCCTTGGTACAGGCTCTTCCTCCTGTCCTTCAAGGCCATCCCTTGTATCTTCCACATGCTATTTACTTGTCAATATTACACCCATGTACAAAGAACCTATTTTACACCACTGCTAGTGGACTTCCCAGGTCATCCCAGGCATTTCTACACTTCGTCCCTATCGTCTGACAAAAGCTCCACCTTAATGTATATTAAACTTTTGTGTGGTGGCATGTCAGATCAAGAACTTGTTGGCTCCTCTAAAAGGCTACCAATAACTGCTTTTTCCTCAGGTCCCCCCACCCCACCTTGCCTTCTAAGCTGCTTTGTAGTGACATCCTTGGAATAGCTGATCACTTTTTATATGTAGGCTTCTGTTTTCAGCCAGGGTTTTTAGACACACTCCTTTTATGAACTGATTATTTTCCTGTTTTATGCATTGTCTAGTATATTTTATACAGAGTAATTTTATAATGGTTCTAGTTTTCTCTCGATTTTATCTCTACTCAGGATTACTTTGCCTGTTATATTTTCTTATAGCTTTGCCTTTTTATTATTTTGGTTTTAGTACCTACTGTGGCAGGTTTTATTATTTTTAGAAGTTTCTCCTTCTTCATTGCGTGATTTTTAAAAAAATTATACTGCAGTGTTCTAAGCTGGTATTTGGTCCTAACAAAGTTTTACGTTTCAAGTTAGAGCTGGGAGGAAAAGTCTTCATCAAATTTCTGCAAATTTCTGGAGGGAAAGGAGAAATTCTCCAATAATTTGTCAAATCCCATGAGAGGATGTCCCGTTGATGGCTTTCTTTAGGATATAATGGACTATGGGAAGTCTGAGGAGCTGCAAACTGAAGAATAAAGGACAAATGGCTACATCATGCTTTTGAACAGTATTTTATTTTTTTGAATGCCAGTGATATCTCAAGTCCAAGAATATTCAGATCATGTGTTGGTGGGGCTGCAGCAAAAACTCAACAGACACAGTAGAGAAAAGCTGTAGCACGAAGCCCCAATTTAGCTAATCACTACTGAGCATTTATGGGTAGCTCAGAGGCTCTGCAGCTATAAATAATATCATGAAGCCATTATGAGTGTCGCTGTCAGTGACTGCTTTGAAAGGCCTTGTTTTAAAACGATGGAAATGATTTTGTCCTTTACTTTATCAGTACCTTTCTAATGAGCAGACACAATGGTTACTCCTTCTGCCCTTTGATGTGAACATTAAAGAGTCTTTATTGCCAAAGGTGACTTCCAGAATCTTAAACAAAACGTCTCCCGGTTCCAGGTATACTGTGCGTCAATATGCAGAAACAGAAAGTAATAAATATGAGATGCATCTTAGTTCAGTAAGCAGGTACAATCATGTGTGATCATATTTATTCTGTGGTACTAATGGTTAAAGAATAAAGCCCATTTACTGAGTCCAATTGTTGGTCCTTGTCTTCTGACATTGTCTACTGGCAGTGAGTTTTTTAAGTTATCAAAAACATGAATCTCACTCTTCCTTTGATCTCTGAGTTCTTCAGAACTAGGGATGCAGGGCAATCTTCTCCAATCTGAGTCCTCTTCCGTATAATGATTTTATTGGCAAGAATTCCCCAGCTAGTATGACCATTGCAAAGGATTCTGGGAACTGAAGTCCACAACTCTGGAAGGAACCCAGCTTGGGAAAACTAAGTCTGTAGACATTTGCAAACAGGATATGTAATATACCACTGAGGTATAACCCCTCCCCTTCTTTTTTCCCCTCCTAGCCCAAACAGCCTCCTATATGCCATAAGGATAATTAGGTTGCTTCGATATTACTGCCTTTCCCCCTGCTTTGGAGCTGTTGAAAAAAAGGACTTGAGGGCTACTTACAAAATCAATAAAATACATGTTTTTTGCTGTTTATTTTAAGTTCTTAAAGATTATAAAAGTAGATCTTCCTATTCTTATATTGAGAATTGAAAGCACTCATTCACCGTGTTTCCAGCCTTGTCATTCCAAAGGAGTCTAACTCCTTTAAATCGGTTAATAGGCAATTTCCAAGAATAGTTAGTGGCGGAAGGGCACAAACTTAGTGTCCTTTACAAGGCTCCATTTGCAGTTGGAGCAAATATGGCGAATTCCCCCATCTCCTGGTTTCCCCCTTCACCCGGGATCGTTGTCTTGTGGACTCTTTGTGAAGAAAAGAAACAACCATGAGGAGAAACAGCTTGGGCAATCATGTGTCTCTCTCTTCGATCCAGAGAAGATTGTGGAATGCTGCAAACATTGGCATTGCTTGTTGGTGGAGCTGTCTTCAGTCCACCATCTTCCCCTGGAAGCCCCCCAGATCAATACAATATATGGAGAACTAAGTGGCTCTAGCGATTTTGAAATTTCTGCCACCTCTTACTGAAATTCTTGGTCTTCCACCAAATTTCTGTGCTATCTTATCCTGGAACAGTGGGTTTATTTTGCTATCCTCTTACTTAATGCTTGCTAGATGAACTCTGAATTTGCAATCCTGTAAGCAATTATTTGGGAGTAAGCCCCACTGAATTCAGTGAGATCTACTTTGAGATATATACCTATCTGAAGAACATATATACGTATACTTTTCATTGTTAGTTTTCTTTTTGCATGAGAAAATGCCTTCTCAGTACAGTTATTGAAAGACTACAGAATGGACTGATGGACTCTTTAAATGCCTTTTACGTCAAGCTGTAACTCTTAATTTAAAAGAACACAAATCAGTTTAATGTACGTGCTTGGGAAAAAGGGCATTCACGGCTTGAAGACTACAAAACCCTTGATACGGTATAGATTCATGTGAAAATATGAGTTTCAAGGTTGAGGGAATTTATTCAACAAAAACATTGGAAGGAAGTATCATAAACTATGGAAAAACATGTAGAAGTTGGCAAGCAGGTCATTGTTAATGAATTTTTTTTAGAAGAAAAATTTTGCTTAGGAAGATAAAAAAATAAATTGGTAGTTAGAATTCCTTCTAACATTTATAACTTTTCAACACATCCATTCTGGTCCAATGATGCCTGTTTTTCAGCATTCATTAATTGCCTGGCTCTAATTAGCATCATGGGCCACCAATCTTTGCTTCAGATAATCTTCTTCTCAAGTGTTTGTTTGACCTTGAATAGGTTATTATTATTATTTTTTTTTACTGGTGATGATACCCAGTGAGATACAAACCATTCACAGAAGAATAATTGCAATGATGCTATCACCATAACAAGAAAAGAAATGATTCAAAATTATAGACTTTCACAAAGGTTCAGGAGAGGTCTATAAAAAAATAGGACAAAAATAGATCATCACTGGATAATGACAGATAGATAAACCATTTAAGCAAGAAACATTTCAAAACACTCACTGAACTTTTTTTACCATTTCTCCCTTAGGCCAAAATCATTTATTTTTCAAGATACGGCACTTCAACAGCACAAAGACCAATAAATCTTCATCATCAATACACCAATACCTTATTTTTTATATATATGTGAGAGAGGGAGAGGGATTGGAAGAGAGAGAGATCTGTCTAAAATTTTAAAGAATTGGGGAAGGGATAAAGGAAATTAACTTCTTTGGAGAAGGTCTGAGAACCCAACCCAAAATGTCCCTTTAGAGACAGACTTGGGAATATCTTAGTAGACTACCATTAGAACCAGTTGCCAAGTAAAAGGAAAACTGATAATAAGTGCATTCATCTTCTAAGGAAACAGTAAAAGAGGGAGAGAGCATGACTTTCATTTTTCCCAATCTCAACATAATTGTAGACCATGTTCAAAAGGAAGAAAGGCTTATCTCCAGCTGGGTATAAGGACGTTTAAAGAATCTGAACTAATCTGATTCACATCTTTCAGACTCATGTGCAGATTGAATGTAATTATCAACCTGATTTTTTGCAACCAATTTTTCTCCTAGTTGTCACAAAATTTGGAGAAATGGGAGGGAGGGAGGGAGGCTGGGCAGCAGAAAAGACAAATGGTGTTTTGGTTCATGGGCAAGAATATCAGATTGGCTTGTGCTAAAAAGTGTATTGAATTTTATCCCTCTTCCTATGATTAATTCTCACATGATTAATAAGACCCTTTAATTTACATTGTCATTGAAATAATAACTTCGAAAATTATCTGATCCAAATTAGTAAAACAATCCCTCCTAAATATGTCATTAAAAATTGTGTGTGTTTCATGCATATTTTCTCAACACCTAAAGTTTCTGTCTTCACTTAAAATGCAATAGCAGACCTCTTAATTCAGAGGAGGTAATAAAGAAAATACAACATGTTAGCTACTTAGATATGTTGACTTTAGTATTTCCATGGAATTGATTTCCTGTATTTCTGCATCTTTGCATGACAAATTGTTTTTAACACAGAAGTTGACAGAGATGTGAATGACCCTAGTTAGCCTACATTTGCTGATGTCTCATCTTTACCAGCAAAGAAAGAATCACGGAGGGATGGAAAATGAAAACTAAAAGAAAGACTGTTTTTGGACAAGTTTCCCCAAAATGTAGTGTGATACATCTTGATAACACTATTATCAAGATGTGTAGAGCAATACAACGAAAAGACATCATTTGATCACAGCCAAAGTTCCACATTTAAGTTTTCCATTTCACGCAGTCTTAGGAATCTATCTCAAATAATACAGATACTCTTTGATCCCTTCTCCACTCTTTTGCTGGCCTGACTGTATATCTAGAGGGAATAGGCTTACATCTCCAATACTTCGAAGGGGTCTCTCTCTCCCCCACCCTCTCTCTGCCTGGAGCTATCCAAGGTCCTGAAACATCATTTCAATTTTGTCTGCTTACCTAATGTAATATGACTGATTGACTGAAGAAAGAATGGATTGATGGATGGATGGATGGATGAATGAATGAGGGCAGGAAGGCACCTATATGTTACTTAATACAGATGCTGTTGTCAGATGGCAGCACTAGAGGCTTTGGCTGAGATATAGCCAGACTAGGCTGAGAAGTCCAAAAGAAAGACAACGGCAAACCATTTCCGTACTGTTGCTAAGAAGGCAACATGCATCTGCTCATATAGGCAATTTTCCCTAGAGAGGATCCATGAAGATTTCCTGATAAAATCAATTTTACATATGCATCTTTCCACACATGTATGTATCTATAAGAGCAGTTTCCCAAATAGATAGAGGCAGGAGACTATTACATAAACAGTCAGCCGCAATTTTCTTCCTTATTAGTGAAAAGACCTGCCTCCTCACTGGACCACAGGAAGGCTGTTAGAAAGAAGATTAAAAAAAATACTTTCCTAATACACCTGGAGCTATAATAGTTCTAAATAGGAAATAGTTCAATTGCTTGAACTCTCGTAAGCCTGTTCCTTTCTTCTCAACAAATTTTGCTAAAGAGAAATCTGTCATTATCCTGCTTGGAAAGAATCACTTTGTATTTTAAGCAACTGGCAGTTTTTCCCTCAACCTGAACTTGATTATGGTACAACCATCCCAGTCCTTTCTTCTTTATTTCTGCTACATCAAGATTATATCTCTGATTCATCTCAACTCCTGATAAACCCTTTTTGGGGGGAGATGGGCGGTGATAGAAATTTGAATAAACCAACAAACAAATATATTATTTATTATTCAAATTTGGCTACCGCCCATCTCCCCCAAAAGAGAGACTCTGGGTGGTTTATAACAAAATTAAGACTACAATAATAAACAACCAAGATCTTATAAAAACAATTTACAAATATAAAAATTCCATCTCCATCTGTGATTCATGGCTTCACTGGCAGAATGGCAAAAGAATTAACATGTAGATTATCTGTACTATCTGTTTCTCCATATAAAACAGTGTCATGTATTCAGGTTTTCATATAAACATTTGTACTGCTTTTGTTGAACAATTGCAGCTAACTACTGGCTGTGGGCAGTTTCCCATGGTGCCCAAAATACTTCACAGGGCTTCCAATAAGTCCTGTTCTTGAATTTTTCCTAACAAAATGTGGACCATTAAAAACCGCTCAACTGCTCATCCTGGTGTTTGTGAGTTATTATTCCCCTTTGATCAAAAAGCAATTGTAGTTAATGCTTATCACGTTTACTGTTCATGGCTATTTCAGGTAGTTCTCGCTTAATGACAGTTTGTTTAGTGACAGTCCGAAGTTACAACAGTCCCGGAAAAAGTGCTTTATGACCTGTACTCACGTTTATGACTGTCACAAAAGTCACACCACCCCGCAGTCACATGATCACAATTCGGGCACTTGGCAGCCAGCTTGCATTTATGACCAGTTGCAGCACCCTGCAGTCAAGTGATCATGATCTGTGACCTTTTTTGCCAGTTTCTGGCAAAAAATGTCCATTGGGAAGTTGGATTCACTTAATGACCATTGTAAAAATAGTCATAAAACCAGGTCTGGTCACGTGGTGATTCACTTCGCAACTGTATCCCTTAACAACCAGTTTTCCGGTCCCTATTGTAGTTGTTAAATGAAGACTACCTGCATATGCTTTCTTTTGGCTATTGTATGTTTTATTTACTTAAACTGTTGGACAATTAAGCCCTCCTATTGTTTTGTGTACCATTTGGCTCTTTAAAGAGGAAGAGAAACAGAGAAATAAAATTAACCACAATCATAATCAGGTCCCTAGGCAGGGTGAGGATTGTGCTATTGGGACAGACTAGGGTTTTTTGCCTGAAATACAGAAGCACAAAATACACAGTCAACCACATTTTAGTCTAGCATGTTAGGCAAACTTTGCCCTTGTAGTTAGCTTGTGCCATGCAACTCCAGAAAACTAGGATAATTGAGAAAACTGGAGAAACATATCTTGTGAACACAGTCAACCTGTTCCTCCACCTTGAAATGAAATATTTTAACACCCAGTATACTCTTATAAACTGGCCAGAAGATACAAATGCAGACAAAATTTGAGCCATGAAGTCCTGGTGCACTCTACTACCAATTAGGTCGGCACATATAACACTGTTGCTGCGCGAGGTGCACTGGGTGCCAGTCTGCTTCTGGGTCCAGTTCAAGGTGTTGGTTATCACCTTTAAAGCCCTACATGGCATGGGGCCAGGTTACCTGAGGGACCATCTCATCCCCATTACATCGGCCCGCCCCACCCGATCATCCAGAGAGGGCATGTTACGGACCCCATCCGTAAGAGAATTTCATCTGGCGGGGTCCAGGAAACGCGCCTTCTCTGCAGTGGCCCCCACCCTTTTGGAACATCTTGTCCCCAGAGGTGAGGTTAGCCCCTTCACTCCTGACCTTCCGGAAGGCCCTGAAGACGTGGTTCTGCCGTCTCACCTGGGGCAGGAAAGTGGGTAACCATTCTTGGGGGTGGCTCGCATCCTAGAGTCCCTCCCACCAGCTTTGAATTTTATACCCTCTTGGATTTTCTATTTATTTATTGCATTTTATAATAATTGTGATGTGTGTGGTTTTATGAGATTTTAATGTTTATGTTCGGAATTTGATTTTATTGTAAATTGCCCAGAGTCCCTCTCTTGGGGGAGATGGGTGGTAATTAAATCTGAATAATAAATAAATAAATAAACAAAATTACTATTATATCAGAGTAAATCCTTGCTGCTTTCGGCTTAGCAGGCGTGACTCACAGTATACATGATCATAATCTGAAAAAATGGTATTTGTTTTCCCACCTACCATATAGATATTCAGTATTAAAGCACTTCATAATGTGTGCTGCTGGACTTTGAAGCTTCATACTTCTTGGATTCCTAGTTTTTAAAAAACTTAAAAGGCTTTGAAGAACTTCAAAGATTCTTTCATTTTAATGAGTCTATAGGAGCAGAGGAGAAGAACAAACTCAATGGGATGCTCTTTAATTTTTCATGTCACATACCTGCAATCCTTATAGCTGCTTACTGAATGATAAAATAGTGAAAAGTGATAATCTGTGTGCCAGACAAATATATATTTAACATGTAAATTTGCAGGCTCAGAATTGCACCTTGGACCCTGTTCATCATCTCAACTCCTGATAAATTTCTTCTATAACTGCAGACATCCCTAACAGGAATCTATGCAATCAACCGTAACAAAGCACGTTGCCTAACTCATCCTTCCTCAGTCTGATGCCCTTTAGATGTGGACAAGTTCCATGATCCCCATAAGATCCAATAAGCATTCTAGGAATTGTAAGGCACAAAAACAGAGAAGGATGCTCCATAGCTGTTTCTGAATGAAGACCCAGTTCACTTTTTCCAACAGGAACCTCATCAGGCAATGTTGAACAGACTGCATATGCCCAGCCTAGCCAAATTCACGGCACTGCTGTGAAAACAAAAGTTGGGGGAACTAAGGTATATATGCTACTATAAGCAACTCAAGAAAGAGCTTAAGGTTATTTCCTGCTATCCCAGGTTATTTATATTTATATTTATATACACACGCACACGGATCCACGGACACATATACTTTACTCCCGCAGTGTTCTCTTAATTGAGGGAATCTTCTTTTTTTAGATCCCCTCCACTCATATGAGGGGAGGAATTCATATGAAACTGACACTTGCCACAAGCTGACCTTAGAAGACAAGTACTACATGGTCTGTGTAACTGAAAGCACTACACACTGTGTAAAAATGGAGAAATTCCTCCCCCCTTGAGGAGGAGGGTGGAAGTTTTGGAAAAGCCTCTACATGGGGGTGTGACATAATGTAACATCTGTCTCTCTCTATTCTTATAAGTGGTGGATTATATATACCATTCTCACAGAGACAAGCTCAACTCGGTTCAACTTTTCTGAAGCCACCCCAGTTCTTTCGAATTCACTCCCTGTTGAGTGGAGAGGCCTAAATTCTTAACCTTAAACAGCCCTGAAAACACAACTTTTGATTGCTGGCTTTTAATTGCTGGCTTAATGGTTGATTTTAACTGCTTTTGCTTTCAACGGTTTCAAATATGTTCACTTTTAATGCTGATTTTATGGTTTATTTTAAATTGCGGAAAGACTTTGGTGGTTGGCAATGTAAGTTTGATAAATTAAAGTAAAGCTTCAACGAAAAAAGTAACGCTTAAAAAAAAGTAACATTTTGAAAATGCTAGGCTCTCTTTGGACAAGAGCTGAGTGATCAAATGCCCAATCTTCCTTTACTGTAAGATTGCAGCATTAAAAAATGCTATCAAGTCACATGCCTCTCTATTAAGGGTATGCAAAGCAACTGCTTCTGTTCAATGAGCCTTTGAAAGACAAGCACAAAACATGCATTATTACAACACAAACTCTACCTATCACATGCTTGTACACATTTTATTTATTTATTTATCAAATTTGTCACTACCCATCTCCTCCCACCAGAGGGACTCTGGGCAGTTTACAACAATAATCAGTAAAACAATAAAACAATAAAATTACAATAAAATTACAATACAGTATATAAAAATACAATACCTAAAAATACAGTTACAAATAAACAATAATTATAGATAAAAATAGAATCCAAATGGCAGAAAATAACTCAGTCCTTGTATGCGACAAGCACTCTAGGGCACTAGCCATCCCCAAACATGATGACTCCCCTCCCTGCCCCAAGCCAGGTGGCAGAGCCAGGTCTTCAAATTTCTCTGGAAGGCTAGGAGCGATGGGGCTAATCTCACCTCCGGGGGCAGGATGTTCCAAAGGGTGGGAGCTGCTGCAGAGAAGGCCCACCACCTGGACCCCGCCAGATGGAATTCACTTACTGGCGGGGTCCACAACATGCCCTCTCTGCATGATTGGGTGGGACGGGTTGACGTAATGGGGAAGGGGTGGTCCCTCAGGGTTCATATTTGCAACACATTTGCACAAAGCACAGAAATTGTGGTGTGACATTGCAGTGCACATCCCATCCTTTCAGCATCACTCTTGTGAGGAACAGATGCCAATGATCAGAGGCAGCAAAGGACCTCACCCCACAAGGGTAAGTTGGTGGTGATTTCAATGTCATGCTAAGCCCAGCACTCCAGAAAAGCTAATGGAGAATCGAGGGTTTATTTTTAATACATTTAGTGAAAATTTCTACTATTACATTCAAATAGGACATTTTCAGCACTGGTTCAGCCAACTTTTCTGTAATATATTTGCTATACATCTTGGAGGCTCTTATACTGTCCTTTCACATCCCCTACTACATTGTCCTAAAAGATATACTCAAGGATATTTTAAAAGTGTATTGTAGTAACACCCTTGAAGGTATCCAATCAAAACTTGGCAGGACCAAAGTCACTGCTCTTTTCAACCATTTTGTCAAAAATGGAGTAATTTCAGGAGTTCTGAAATTTCCCCATTATAACCTGTGGCAAATCTGTTACCCTAACTGAATTGAGAAGAAGCTTGATTCAAATTAGGTTGGCTTGATTCTTAATTACAAATCCTAATCAAATCACACCCTTTTTGAATCTCCCATCTGAACTGAATCATGGCCAAGTTGCACAGGCTTGCAGACTATAACCAGAAGAAACGAATATGTGGATATAATTATCTAATAAAGACTTGAATTTTCAAAGACTCCCAGTGCTACATACATACATACATATAATGAAAAATCTGTAGAACCCCAATGTTCTTGAGAGTACAGTTCTTTTGAATTAAGGAGAAGGATTCCCATTCATTCAACACCAAGAGGGCACAATGACAGTAATAACAAAATGTATAAATCAAATAAAACACTTAATGTGATTCCTTCTATTCCCATTATACCTCCTGAATGTTGCATTCTCTTTTTTCCAATATCTCTCTGAAGCTTCATTAACAGAAGCATGCCGGTCAATAAAGCGAGGTTATCTTGCAGGACCCACAAAGTGTGCCTTCTTGGTGGCTTTTAGCCTGCTTGGTTTTAGTTGTTTTAGACCAAATTATTCTAGACCTTGATATGGAACTGGACATCTTCAGTGTAATGGAAATAAATACCATAGTACTGGTAAATGAGGAATGATTGATGACAAGACAGGAAGATCTACAATTGAATAGTCTAGACCCTATTAACACAATCTACACTATTCATTCTATAAGAAAACAGCAACTTGGCAAGTGCAGTGTCAGAATATATAATGTACAATAGTTGCTACTTTAATTAATATAAAATACTTAACTGCACAATCCATTCTTGGAAGTATGCCCAGGAAAGTTCCCAAAATTATTTTTAGCCTGCAAGTATTTTTATTCCCATGAGTTTTGCTCAGGTGAAGGATCTCTTTTATAACTAAACAGCAGATAAACCAATGATTTTGCATTTATTAAAGCACAGCAGCGTGTGGTAGGTGAAACAGTGTTATGTTTCCATGTTGACTCTACAGAAAATGGCTCAACTTCTTTCCTGGTGAGCAAGAAAGCCAACTCTGCTGATGAAAGAGAAACAGATCTTCCTGTTTCTTGTTGGTCACCATTCTGCAGCTTGATGCTTGCCATTGCGAACATGAAACACCTTCTGCCCCACACAACACAGAAAATAGAGAAGTTAATCTTCCTTCTCATCCAGAGCAGGTTTTACAGTAATTGTCACCCACCTGGAAGGCAAGGAAGCTATCAAAACAGGAATAAACTTCTTTATTGTTCACCTAAAGAATATTCTTGATTCTCCCTTCCAACCCTATAATTCTATAAATACTGAAATACTTTGTGATGATTGAATGCAAGTCTGGAGCAAGCTCCTTAGAAATGCTGGGATTTCTTTCAGACTTGGAATTTCCTTCCTTCATAGGTGTATGACCACGTGGTCAAAGAAATAACCAGAAGAAATCAGTGGAACACTTCTGGAAGCTTTAAGAGATAGCCTCACGGACTACCATGATATTAACCACAGTGTGATAACTCAGTTTTACTTCATACAGATTATTTTTAGTCTCATAACTGCTACTGCTAAATCTCACAACTGCCATGTGCTGGGTGGGTGGGGGCATAACATACTGACAAGAAGCACAGGAAGAGAAAGGTGGCAGGGGCAAATAAAGAGAAACTGTTGAAACAAATACCTTGTGTGATCAAGGATGACAATTAGAATTATGGCTGTTTAAATAACCTGGGTCCAGATAATCAGGGCATTTGGACAGTGAGCATGAAACTACCATAAAATCACACTGATTTATGCCACTGAATCCTCTTCACCTGAACATGCAGGCATCAAAATTAAAGCACCCACAACACATCTAGTTTCTATTGGAGCACATCTGGCAAAGAGTGATCTATCATTTCTCTTAATAATTGGTTCCGCTGGTAAATGGCTTATACTATTAGGAAGATTTTTTCTAACATTCAAATGTAATCTGCCTTCCTGAAACTGAAATCAATTATTCCACGTTCTGCTCTCTAGGGTGATGACGTATTGGTCTACGTCAATGTGAAACATCCTTTCATATATCATTCAGAATTGGACAAAATATCTCTAGAGTAGTATTTCCCAACCTCAGCAATTTCTAGGTGTGTGGATTTCAAATCCCAGAATCTCACAGCCAGCATGGCCATTGATGAGAATTCTGACAGTTGAAGTCCACACACCTGGAAATTGCCATGACTGGGAATCCCTGCTCTAGTTTTCTAACACCTCCTCCCACATTTTTTACTTCATCCACTTCAGTAATATCACATCACTATCACGCTCCCTTTGGTCTTCATGGGCCCTTAAAAAAAAAAAAGACAGCCCACATTTGCCCAGTGCCATGACAAAGACTTTGATCTGTAGCTAATAAGAGATGTGGCCATCCCTACTATGTGAAATTGTTGCACCTACCTTTCTCTGTATTCTTTTGCTATGGCAGATTCTTACCTTTCTACAGTATGATGAAACGTAACCTAAACTTAATTTGTATTTTACTACACAACTTTTTTTTTCTTTACCAAGTGTCAATTAAATATGCCATAAACTAATTCCATCTAATTAGCTTGTTAGGAGTCATTAAGCTGGGCTTGACCATTGATGAACGTATGGACAAATGCCCCCCATCTTTCCAGACTTAATCTCCCCTTTACTTCACCGGCACACTGACATTTTATCTACTCAGAAGCCCATGAAAACAAAACTATATCTTCTCTTCATTCTTCAACATTAGTTGCATGTTGATTAACATCATCTTTTTCTTTTAATATTTAAAATTAACTCAGATTTTCCACATTCCATTTTTGTTTCCTAATTAGCTCTTCTTAATCTTTACTTTAAAAATGGTGTTATCTGTGTATCTCAATTTTTTAGTGTTTTGACCTCCTATTTTGATTCTGGCTGTCATCTTCTTCAATCCTGCCATCTTTGTGGCATAAGTTTAACGGATATTGTTTCAACATGTAACCTTGTCTCATTGCCTTCACTCCATTTCTCCAAACGCAGTATAGCTCAATGCAAAGGTTTCTTAGAAGGCTAATCAGATCTTCTGACACACATATTATCTTTGCTGTATTCCAAATTTTAGTATGATCTACAGATTCAAAGGCCTTGCTGTAACCAATAAAGCAAATCTCCTTCTTAAATGCTCTTGACCATTAGATTATCCATCTTATATTAGCTGTCTGTTCTGCTTTTTCTGAGATTTCTCTGTTGATCTGACATTTCTCTCTCTACATCTTCTTTGTAAGATCCTACTCAAAACAGGCTTGGGAGAGGAACTAATGCTGTGGTTTGGTAATCTGCATGTTCTCTTTCACCTGCCTTCTTCACTTTAGGTATACACACCAATCTTTTCCAATATCTAGGCTACACAATCTTGTTCCATATACGTTGACATACAGCTCTTAGCACTTTTATTACCTCTTCTCCTACACCCTTGAAATAGTGCACTATAGTTATTTCATCTGCACCTGATGCTTTTCTATTTGACAGCTGATCTATTGTTTCTTGTATCATACTTTCTAGTGGAGTTGTTTCCTGAATATATTCCCTCTCTATAAATATATCTGTCATTCTATAAATCCAATTGTAAAGGGTAGATTTTTCTCAAGTAGCCTTTAGCCACATTTGCCTTTATTAAATGCCATTCAAATACATTCATGGTTTCTCTTAAGTAAACTAACTTTAGCTAGAAAATGTTGCGTGATTCATGTCATTTTAAAAACATCTCTCATTTTGTTTTCCTTTTCTTGTTATTTTTTCTTGATTGGTTATATTTCCTTTTTCTTGCCTCACGCTACAGTTGCATTAAGTTTTCATTTATCTATCTTATTCCCCAATGTTTTCATCCATAATCTTTTCTTAGCTATCACAGTAGCTTGTCCTGAAAGTCTCTTCAATCTTTTTCTCTTGGAAATTCTGAGAATATATTTTTCAGTATCATTTTTGAATGATGCCTCTAATATCTTCTGATGGCTCCTTAAATTCTCTTTCAGCTAAGTTAAGTGGACAGAATATGTCCCTTGCAGTAATTTTATAGATTGGTCAGAGCCAAATCATGTTTACTTTCTTTAATTTTCCAAGTTTAGTCTGTACATTTGATACAAATGATTCAGGGTCTTTTCTACAATCTGTAACTGGAAGTGTCCTAGCTGAATGAATTGCATTTCCCCAATTCCTTAATACATAACCAACTTGATTTTGATGTTGTCCATCCAATAAAATTCAGGTGTAGAGCCTGTGTTTCTGTTGCTTGAAACAGGTGTTGCCACTGAGCAAAAATTCAGTTTGTAAAACTCATTTGATTAATCTCCATTCTTCCTGTAATTCCAGGTTTCTCCATATTTTCAACTTCAGTGCATTGGAATGTCCCATTGGAATGTCCCATATTTTCAACTTGCATACTATACTCTTCCTAGCTCTTGCAGTTTGACACAGAATTCCTCACTGTTTTGCATTGTGCAATACTGCTCTTCACTGGATGTCCATTAGTTCTGATAGACCAGTCATTTATTGGGTTAATCAACCCAATTTACTGGATAAAGCAGATACTGAACTTTGCCTTTTCTGAGTATCATTGCAATTCAGTTCCTTCACATGGTCTCATGCTCGCAAGCACCTGATTTATAGCAGCCCACTTTGATCCACCTAAATTCACTTATTCCTAAAACATATAATTTAGTGCATTTAATTTCTGCTTTGACAATTGCAAGGTTTTTTAGTTCAGTTGACCCTCATATTCCAGTACCAATTGTATGAGCTCCTCTTTTAATAAAGACACCATTGGATATATTTACAGCTTGGACTGGCCATATCATCAACTTCAGATCTGCTTCTGAAGGTTTCAGTGCTCTTCCCAGTAACTAGAGGAGTGTCTTTTGACCTGGGCTACTCTCACTGTGTGGCATACAACCTTATCTAAACATTGCAATGCAGCCATATCCAATTTTCTTGGCAACAACAGAGATGTGAGTTTTTCAGTGTCTTCATCTGGGTTTGATTTTGGAGTCTCTTGTTTTACGTTGGTTAATCCACAATCTGCCATCACATTGTAGATAATCCTCAGCTTCACCTTTCTTCTTTTGATCATTATAGCAAGGGTGACCCTAGCAGGCGTTGATGTTCCTGTTGGATTATTCTCAGAACCACTGAAACTCCAGCAATTTATTTAAAGTAAAAATTGTATATTAAGATTATACTCAGTGACAGGCTTTCAGAAGGGTTTTTATTTATTTTAATACTGCGGATCATTGGTTCCCATCAAGATGATTTTTAGTTTTTTTCCCCACATAAAGGAAGTTGACTATTTAAACCTGGGGGGGGGGGGGAAATCAAGGGTTGTTTCTAATTAGATGCACAATTGCTAATCCATCTGTTTACTCCTTGCTGTAGATTTCTGTGCTTACGCATGCTTGAATAATGATGAAAAATTAAAATATACCAAGAAGTCAAGTGAATATCTCAGAGTATATGAAATCATACAAAATGCTAGATAAAAATACAATTCCTCCTGCTTTTGAAAAAAAAAAAAAGTGATGTTTAATCAACATATATACCGTAATTAAAATTCATGGATATATTATTTGAAAATTGTGGCTTGAAAAGCAAGACTACATATATTTCATTGCCAATGGATATTTATAGGACCATCTCTCTCTAAGTGAATAAAATCTGGCAGGGTTGGAATGACCTACTGTCCCACCTACTAAACAATGCCATTTCATGGGACCTCAGAGGTACGCCTTCTCTGTCACCAGTCCTGCCCTCTGGAACAGCATTCACCCCCCACCCTCAACCCTAGTTAGCAAGACCCTGGCAACTTTTAGGAAGTTTCAAAATTTGCCCCTTCTGACACACACTGGGCTAGAGCATTTTAAAGACTGCTTACCAATATATTTTATGTTTTGTATTTTCTGACATGGTTTGGTTTTATTGACTGGCTGGTTTTATGATGTATTTTTAATTTGCTGTACATTAAATTGAGTCCTCTGATTAGGCTGTCTGTAAACACAAATTACAATAAAATAAATAAAATAAAACAAAACAAAACTGTCCTCAGTGTGATCCCTTCTCTTGGTGCACTCCAGATTCCATGTTCCACCTGACTTTTTCAATTTGAGACAGACCATGGCACCACAGCATCTACTTATGAAAGGGAAACTTCCCTCTCCCCCCACTAGCAGCTATAGTACTCACAACTTCTCTACAAATTCTGAATATTGTGCTTGGTCTATTTCGTGTCATCTTCAAACAGCTACTAACATCTTCACAAAATTTTGTGGATACCTGAGCTATGGTTTAATGCCAGTTCAAAATCCTCCCTCCCTCCCTCCCTCCCTCCCTCCCAACAGAGTTTCTTGTACCATAAATTAGGAAGTTGTAGTTCTGTGACCAAGACCATAGGCCTTCCAATGTAAGACTCCCTAGTTTTCCCTAGGTTTCTTCTAGAAAGTGTCATGGGGGGCTCGGAGTCCATGGGGGGTTCGGGCTCAGAGTTGGAGTCAGACAATGAGGATGGGCGCCCACCTCTCTCTGACGGAGAGTTTGGGGGCGGGCAGACAGCTCTCGATTAATGGCCGCCTGAGCAGTCAGAGGAGGCTGGGCTGGTCAGTGAGCAGCAGGACAGGAGCCGCTGAGGAGTGAGGACGAAGACTCAGAGCTGCCGCCCCCTCTCAGTCCTGGAGAAAGGAGAGCGGAAAGGAGGAACAGCAGAGGTTGGTGAGGTAGCCCCACCCTCCTAATAAGCTCCGCCCAGGTGGGCCTCTATAAAAAGGGAGCCACAAGCCCAGACCGGTCATGGGAGACAACGGCTGCTTACCGGACTCCAGGTGCCTGGACTCCTGATCGGAAACCCCGTGACCCGACTCTTGACCTTTGGACTTGCCTGACCAATCTCATTTTGAACGTGAAACTCCCTTAAGGCAAGCTCGTGGGACTTTGGGGGCTTGTTTCTGTAGAGTGTGTGCGTTTACACTCTCACTTCTTTGCCACCTGTTTGTTACCCCACAAGTTGACCCCACCAGTTTCTCCGCAAAGTTTTACCACTGCCTCCCTGGTGCATTGCATGTGATTGGGCTGGGACAGGACAGAAAGCCACAAAACAGATACATATTGGGAGTAAGGCTATGGGGTGCTTCACATTTGATTCCAAAAAGGTGCTCCAGAATATGTGAAGTTGTGACCATAGCACTACTTGTCTACAACTCTTTAAAACAGCTGCATCTTTTCCTGGGATCGCATAGTAGGCAGCTTTCCTGATCCTGGAAACAGAAGCAGCTGCTCTAAAGATGGGCCAGCAAGCATTAGGTTTATGCCTTGTATGTTCTGAAGCAGCTTTCCAGAACTGAGTCCAAAGTGATGCACAGCCCTGGCATGCCATGCCTCTGCCTTTAGCTCATTATCTCCAGTTCTGCCAAGATTGCTGCAGCAGAGGTTATGTCTGGTCCAAGAAGTTACCACATGGCATTCTGGAAGATTATGGTGACCCATGATTTATGAGAACACCGCTGATATGCCTACTACCTAACAAAATCACAACAAGTCTATAAAGGAGTGCAGAGATGCTTATTTCTTTCTCTTTTTGTACTGAAATATTATGTTCAAAAAATCATATCTGAATTATGCTAAAGTGGGGTGGGCTACAAATTCTGTAAAACAAAGAAATGTTATGGTTTCGTGGTTTCCGTGTATAAGGTTGTTGCAAGAATGAGACTTCAAAGGGACAGATTGGGATTCAACAGATTGGATTGGTCCACGAAAAGTCAGAGGTGGTGCTTTTAAACAAACAAAAGGTCAGTCAGCTTGCTGGGCTAAATGAATATATTTAACTTGCTATGAGGCGGCTGCTTGGACAGCACTCGACAGTTACATGACTATTTTATATCAGACATGGCTGTCACTACGGCTCCAAAGGTACATTAACGTTACACAAAGAGCATGGAAATGTCAGGTAGAGAGGGGGCAGAACAGGCAAAGGACAGAAAGAAGAGCACGTACCCATCACAGATGGACGAGGAACCTTCTATAGAGTGATAATGGAAAAGGCAGCTTGAACACTTCCAGGTATTCAGGATGACCCATTTTTATGTGCAGAACAGTGGTTCAACATTTAGTATGGGATAGTTTGCAAAATCCTGAGATCCTTTCAAGAGGGCAGTTTAAGGCAAGGGTGGGTAGGAATGGAGAAGTAAGAGTGCTATTGAGAGAATTCTACTCAATCTTCAATCTAGACCAGTGTTTCTCAACCTTAGCAACTTTAAAATGTGTGGACTTCAACTCACAGAATTCCCCAGCCAGCCTTGCTGGCTGGGGAATTCTGGGAGTTGAAGTCCACACATCTTAAAGTTGCCAAGGTTGAGAAAACTGATCTCAACTAATTCTTGCATCTGTTACTAAAGAATAAGTATGGAATCTACAACAAAATCTTGCAGTGTAGCTTGTTCCTGTTCAAGGACATAGCCAGCTGTTTTCTCTTCCCCAGCATTTAGGGTTTCCTTGAACTTGCAGAATTTTCCCTTTCACTGGAAAATGTTTAAGGGCAGAAGTTCATCAGGATAGTCTCTGAAGCCCCGCATAATTCTATGCCTAGGAATTATATATATGAATAGAAGCAAAAACTCTGATTTATACTCTACCGTTTAGCAAAGACATCAAAAGCCCTTAGTCAAATGGTAAAATTAAATCTATCAGCATGAAAGCAATCCTACGAATATTGACATAGAAGTAAGCTGCCCCGAGCTCAGTGGTACTTATTTCTTAGTTGGCTGGTTTGACTAAATAAATGATCCTCAGACCAGGGACCTATAACAACCTTTTGTTTTTAAGAAGAAATGTAAAATGCTTGAACAGAAGAGTTACCATTTATACCAATAGTGTGAAGTAGAAATAAAGCCGCATAAGGAAGAGAAAGAGAATGCCCAGTTTCTTATTTATTATTTTCTGTCTTTTGCTGTGCTAAATTGCCATAAACCATATTTGAAAGCCCCATTATTTCCTCCTTCACTTGCCAGAGCAAAAAGGATAGTTTCTTTATCTTTGCATTCTGGCTAAAGACTTATCTCCCAACTCTGGGAAACGAAAATAATAATGAAGTCCCGGAATGGCACTCTTGCTTCTATTACATCACTCCTCCATTTGGGGAAATATAAGTCTCCACATATGGATAGTTAGATCATAATGAACGTATAAACACAGTGTATGAATTCC
The DNA here is from genome assembly GCF_035149785.1 of Candoia aspera. Lineage (NCBI taxonomy): Eukaryota > Metazoa > Chordata > Lepidosauria > Squamata > Candoiidae > Candoia > Candoia aspera. The sequence goes on along the minus strand of NC_086157.1, from coordinate 108,702,947 downwards.
TGCCTATACTCAAAAAGGTCAGCCTTCCCAAATTGGATAGCCTCCAGATGTATGAACTTCAGTTCCCAGAATTTTCAGCAATGGTCAGGATGGCTAGAGTATTATGGAGTTAAAGTCTACAAATCTGAAGATTGCCAAGGATAAAGAAGATCCAATAAGGATCCCCCATCTATTTGTATATATTTTTTTCCTGCAGCCATCTAGCTTAGCTATTCCTTCCTTCCTGTGCCTTCAAGTCAGTGTTGACTCCTGGACTAGTCGCTGCAGTTTTCTTGGCCAGGTTTTTCAGAAGTGGTTTGCCATTGCCTCCTTCCTAGGGCTGAGAGAGAGCGACTGGCCCAAGGTCACCAGCCGGCTTTGTGTCTAAGGCAGGATTCAAGTCACAGTCTCCTGGTTTCTAGCCTGATGCCTTAACCACTGGCGCTCTATCTATTCCTTAGTGCTTCTTAAATTAGTAAATTAATTTTTAATTCCCAACAGTATACCTTCCAGATGTTTCAGATACAAGTCTACTTTGCAATCAGCATGATCATCGAGACATGCTGACCGATGATGGCATCTGTAATCCAATACATCTAAGAGTTCATGACTGGCTTCACCAACCACTGCAACTCTGCAGTACAAAATTTTTCCATGGCTGGAAGTCCTGTAACTTCACCCCTTCATCTCAATAAATCTTGTTAAAGAGAACTCTGTGAGAATGGTTCTTGGAAAATGGTTCTTGGCAGTTTCAGCAGCTGCCAAAAAGCCTGATAAGCTTTTTCTCTGTCTCTCTAGGTATTATTATCTTCTGTGGAAAGATAACATAATTTCCAAAGAGGTGTAACACATGCCTAGGGACACTATTCATTTATTTTAGTAAATGATATTATCAAAAGAAAAAGCATGACCTTCTTACATTACATAGCCCTGATAATTCCAGGAAAAGGGTACTTGTTGGGAAGAGTGGTGCCCTATGCCCATCTAGCTAATACACTGGGGTCATATCATACACAGATGGCAAAAAATGTAAGTGATCCACTTCCAAAAAACATCCTTGCTGTGATGGATTAGGGCAACAAGGAATTTTCACCAGAATGTATCTTTCAGATGTGCTGGGACTGCAATTTCCAGGAAGCACAGATGAAACCAGACAGAGGAAAAATGTTGGACTACAATAACATAAAAACTATTCTGGTCATTCCATATATACATACTGTATATCCTTAAAAATGCTTCCTTTCATCAATCTGGCAGACTGAGGATTGCGTTTAGACAATACAATCAAATATGCAAAACAGAGAGAGAGAAAAGAAACGTCTTTTTTTTAATACGGATATAGTTATAAATACTGATCTACAACATCTCTAGGCTGAGGCCATGGGTTCAAGCATTTCGTCTGTATAATGAGAAATCTTACTTGTAGCATTGCTTGACAGAGAGCTAGCTGTACCCAAAACTGGCTAATCTTATTTGCTGCAGCTAACTAAATTAAATTGGTTGAAATTAGTTCTTCTAATTTATTTTATCAAGATTGCAAATTTATGGCCCCTAAAATGCCTATGTAGTGTTACTAGCTGCACTCATCTGGGCTTAAAATGCTAAGCAGAGTCAAGCCTAACTTGTACTTGAATGGGAGATCTCCAGGGAATCCCAGGGATTTAAGGCAGACTGTAAAGCTGATAAAACCGACCCCCAAAAGGCAATGAAAACAATTTCCACTGTGCTGCTAATAACACTATATGTATATGTCCATGAAGTCTCTAAGAATCAAGTTCTAGTTGATGGAAAACTTTACTTTGATTGTAGTTGATATCTACTTGATATTCTTGGTCATGCAGCACTTGGATTCACAAGAATTGATGGAACATACTTGAAGTACTATAAGTACAATTCTCACTTGTAATTTCAGTAAATTTGCTGGCAGAATGCTGTGTTCATCTTTGATATCTAACCCACTGCATTCAGTCTGTCTCCTTCCTTGAGTCGATGGTTGCCTGACAGATGTTATTCTTAACAATATGTGAAAAACACCTTCTTTCCAAAGTTTTTTTTTTAGCTATTACATCAAGGCAACGAGATGATGAAGCACTTTAATCCATCAATGTGGATATGTCAGCTGAATAGTTAAAAAGTTGAAGAACAGCAATCTAGTAAGGTTCTCTAATTCATTCTGGACTTTTTGTTTTTAAATCCTTTTAAAAAAGAAACCTAACAGCCAACAAATGGAGAACTTCGTTTGATCTGCCTTTTTCGACAAGCGGATGTTGTCCATACCTCCCTGTCACCCACTATGTGTTTCGAAACACGCATCTCCTGCTCACCTAGTAAATATTGGGACAACGTTCTGGCCAAATAAAGAATGAATCAATTGTCTTCATCCCATTACATGTTGTGAATTGCTGGTTTTAACATGATGTGGAAAACTGCTGCTGGTGTGAAGCGAGAGTGGATGTTGTAACAATAAAGCCCAGAGGTATCTGCAGGAGCTGATGGTTTTTCAAACTGATGAAATAAGCAATGCATTTTGTACATGCATTGCAAGGGCACAACACTTACTTAATCATTTGTGGTCCGCTTGGCCCTCTTTGGAGACCTCTGTTATAGACATCTTTAGGCATTCTCCAAAGAACGTTATCCAAAGGATGTACAGGAGCATGCTAAGATGTACAGGAGCACACTCTTGCATGCACAATAATGTACACGCAAGACTAAGTAGCTCAGTCTTGAGTGTACACTATTGCTCTCTTTGTTCAATATTCTTACAAATATACCAAGGGAGCTTTTGAATGTAGAGCTGTACCTCCACTGACATCATTGTCATCCAAGGAACTCAATATCCTCCATATGCAGTTTATACAGATGCTTGTATTATGTGTGTAGAAATCTAACCTTCATGAACATGTTGCAGCAATTAAAAAGTTCTCTCTTTCAGAAATAAAAAAGCAGGGGAAATATCTGTTACACCTTAGAGATCAAATAAATGACACTGCTGCCAACGAAATGCCTGCTCTATTCCCAGTGCTTTGAGACACAGTAGAAGACAGGAACAGATCTCAAGATTAAAAGTCAACAGGAAGAAGCCAGACCATCAGCAAAGAATGTTGAGTTTTCCTGCACCTATAAAAATAAATATCTGTATCCCCAGTTGGAGAAATACTCCCTTGTCCTTGCATTTGAATGTTGTACTACTTAACTGCTCCTCTGCATACCGGAATTGTAATGATCTGATACTGTAAACAGATTTACATAAGCTTTCCCATTACATTCCTTTAAAAAAATAGGTTTGAGGAGTGAAGGTTAGGGTAGCATTTATAACCATTTTTTTACTCAAATTATATATCATTTTAAGGAGTAGAAATATTTTTGTAAAACCATTTTCAGGGGAGGGAAGGACCCTTGGAAAACCACTGATTTTTTTCGGTTGCTGTATGTACTGTACACATGTACATATTGGGGGAGATGGGCGGTGACAGAAATTTGAAATATAATTAAATAAATAAAAATGTGGCCACCTAACATGGCACAACTTTACCTGTCTAATATTAAAGGAGGACAGGGTACTCAGTGAAGTACATACAAGTTGCCGTATCTGCTACATAGGGCTGTTGCCACCATTGTTCTTGTGATTGTGGGACTGGTTGTCCACCAGTCTCCAGCGGGAGAAGGTACAAACCAGAAGATGCAAATTCCAAGTTCTGAAGCCTAAAAAAATTAGGTTCAGAATGTTGATTTGCCCTGAAGCCACCTGGCAGCACCTTGTTAAATCAGAGATCCCAGGAAAGATGCAGCTTCTGTAAGGTATCACCTATAGGTGTGGCATGTACTCCAGTGTACTGTATATCCTGCAGCATGTTTTCTCCTTGAATCAGGACCACTGTATGACCATCCCCACTTAACAGGCTATTGTCTCTGCAGGTGGCAGCACCTTGTCAACCTGATCTGGGCCTGGAAACGGGGAGAGGCTGGTTAGTTTGTGGATGGGGCGCCTTCTGGAAAACACAGGACTATAAGCTAGATTGGGGACTGGAAAAAACATTATTAAAAAAAGCAGTTGTGGGCCTGTCCCTGAAGTCACCAGAAGCTGAGCCTGATCCAAAGGAGAATTCACCTTCTATTCTGTTGCTAAAGTCCAATCTGTTTAATTTAGCACAAGGTTGTGTAAACTACCAACTGTAGATTGCAACATCTCGTTTCTGTACCCTCAACAAATTAAGACTGTATCAACAAAATTTTGTGATAAAACAAGCCAAATTTCAACTGTACAGCCTTTTCTAGCTGACTTTTCTCCTTCCTTCCTTCCTTCCTTCCTTCCTTCCTTCCTTCCTTCCTTCCTTCCTTCCTTCCTTCCTTCCTTGTGGAGAAACTGCTCCAATTTCCCAATTTCAGCCTTAAAAACTCACCAAAGCTCACCAAACAGCTCTAAACCACCTATTTGGGGGCCAATTTTAGCTTAATTTGTTCACTGGCGGGGGTTGGGGTTAAGTGTGGAAATGAGAGAAGGCAGCAAATTCCCTTCCCACCTTAAAATCCACCCCTAACCCCAGAAAAAATACCTGAAATCAGCCCAGAAAATAGAGATTTGGGCTTTTAATGTGAGTTGCATGATTAATTCCTATTTTGATGTTATGTATGCTTGAAACACATCATTTCAAATAGTCTTCCAGGGCCGCCTAGAGGGCTGGATGGGTGGTAGTCAATTACGCCAAGATGGTACCAACAGGTACAGACGTGGCCACCATCTTGACCTTTTTGAACCCCCTCTGGCAGACATCCCTGTTCTACATAGAGGGGGTGAGCATTAAGTGAGAATGGCATTAAGTGAGCAGCCTTCAGCAGCTCCAGGTTTTCTGTCCACGCATTCATATTATGGGCTCTCATCCAGTTTTTCAATGACTCTACACTCCTGGTAATTTCAGGGCAGTAGTGCCAACTGAATAAAGGTTTCTATGTACAAAAAACCCTTTGATGTGTCAATATCATTCCAGAATGTAATTGCTAGCTCTTCCGTTAGCAGTTTGTCCTTTTTATTTTGAAGAGCATGATGGTCTGAATTAAAATTCATCACTTCCCTCCGACCACACAAAAATGTCATAAATCGAGGCAATAAATTACTGCTACGGGTTGCTGTGAAATTAATACTTATATATGGGAAATAAAACCAAAAATTTATAGCAGCAATCAATCTGCTTTAATGTATGTAACTCTATCATCTGCTTTATTTACTTTCTTCCCTTCTCTTCCCTAACAAACCCCTTTTCCAGGAACTGCAAAATTGAAAGGCAATGGCTTGTTATGAATGATATTCTGGCCATTGCAAAAAATGTCACATTACAAGAACTATTACAGGACGTAAGGCTACTGATTAATGAAGACTGCATGAAGGTGGAAAAATATCATTGCCAACAGAGTAACTGCTGGGGGCATAAGCATCCAAGCTTAAGATCTGTAATATATCAATAATATAATTAAGGGCACCTTTTCTAAACCTGCACTCTCCAGTGAGACTGGAAATTTTCAGTTCCACAGCTGGAAGGCACTACATTAAGACTAAGCTACATATGGAATTCACATGATCAGAATTTCAGTACAAACGGAATCCACACACCCAAAATATAAAGATTAAAACCCATCCAATGGTGCAGGAGTTACCTAAATGGGAACTCATAAGGAAAACTAGGATCCTTAATTTGAAATAATATACGTTCAAAACCTATTTAATTCCATTTGCAAACTCTGAAATCATTAGTTCTTAAATGCATTTTGACTAGATTTTCTCAGTGGCATTTACTCTTCTTCTTTTCAGTTCCTCCAAATATTTCTGTTTGAGTTTTGAAGTACATGTCTGTCTGATATACAGTAAATACAATTTTGTAGGGTAGTTTTATCACTGAAATGCATTAAAATTCCTTGCTTTGTACTTTGTAGGAAGTATTTTCTGTATCTTATGTAAATGTACTTATACATTTAGGGCTGATAAAGTATTTTAAACATTGTAGTCAAGTATTTAGTTTCAGAAAATTATTGACCTTCACGTTTTTGTTCTAAACAATGGTTTATTTGACCTAAAGTACAATAGGATTTTTTTTACATATTTACATAGTACAAATAATAAGCTTTTGAAAGAACAATGTCACTGTACATGATACCCTGTATAAGCAAGTAAGGTAAGCCCCTGTTTTCAGGCACTAGAACCATAGATTATAACTGTGGGCAAACTGCCAAGCTAAATTCAGACATTATGTAAAGGCAACTTACTTCTACTTTGGTATCTAAGCTGAAAAGCAATGACATTTGAGTTAAGCTGTGCTTTGGGGGGTACAAGGGATATTACATAGCACCTCCCAGTCCTTGGGATTATGTAGGTACTGTTTGAAACTGCAGCACAATCTGGTTTTAGGTTTAAGGACTTACTTCCACATGCAATGTACATGCCATCTACACAAGAAAGAACATTTTTCTTTTCAAATCCAGAGCTCCACACAGTTTTAAATTTTATACATCCTGGGAGCTGGAAGTATAGATGAAAACCATGGAATGAAAGCTGAATTGGCAAACGTTTGTTACAGCCAGCATTTTATCTAAGGGAAGTTGCCACATTAAGAATGAAACTATGGCATACTGGTGATCAAAGCCAGTTTGTGCTTGCTGGCTGGGAAACCCCAACCATGTAAGGATGGAAAACCCAGAAGCAATGGCTAATTGTGACTGAGTGCTCCACCCTTACCCATTGTTGAGAATGAGGGAAGGATGAGTGACAGTGAAGGAACAATGGGCGAGAAGGGAACAACCAGCAACGGTCCCACCCGCAACAGAAGATTTGGGAAGCCATCATCAAGTGAACTGTCAGCACAGAGGGAGGCCACCAAGAATGCTGAGAGGAAGGGGTGGGCCGTGGAAAAGGTGGGAAGCTTCAAGAGGGAGGCGGGAGGAAGTAGAACCCAGTCGTGGCTTTAACGGAGTAAGATACAGATCTAATAAAGAACTCCACATACCCCTAGTGGCTTGTGCTGTGAGTTACTGGGCTTAGATCTTAAGATCAAATTTCTCACAAACCATAATTTTGGTCATTAAATCATAACAAGAAAAATGACTGTTGGCTTACGATGTCTACAATGAACCAAAAGAAGGGGAATGAAGGGTGAGATACAAGGATGGAAAGAGATACAGAATAGGTTTTAAATGTTGCCCATCCCTTCATACGGAAACAACTCAAGTGAATAATATAAACGTCATACAATATTTGTCCAATTTTGGGAAAAAAAACCCAGAGGTTTCTAACCAAACCCATACATTTGACTGGAAATAGTGTGCCCTTATATATCTGTCTACTCACACACATTTTAATAGTTTAACTAAAATGGCATATATTTGTTTTGTCATTAGCGAAGATGTTTAGTCTGTAAATTATGCAATGACAGTCAACGTATATGACTGTATTAGCAAGATAATGGGTGAGGGAAAAGTAAATTATGTCACTCAATATCCAGCCTTACACCACCCACTAAACCCTAAATTGGGGTTGACAAAATATAATTCACATGTTCACATAACATGCTATGCTTACTCATAATATGGCTTAATGATGGTTAGTTATGAAAATGGTTTTCTACGACACTCTGAACCACAAACAGTTAGATTCCAATACTGTGCCCATGCACTACAGTCAATAGTTGTTTCCCTTTAGATTCTCATACCCACCAACAAAAAACCTGTCTCTTAGTCTTGGTATTTTCAAAATAATGCACTTCTATTTGCCTTTCCATCTTTCCTTTATGAAGTCCCGTCAGAAAAGGCTGGACTTCATTCAAATGGTTTAAGCAGGCTTCATTTCAGAAAAAATAGGTTCCACGTGCAAAGAATATGTCTGACAACATCACAGCAAAACAGTTTCTGAGTAAGTTAAACATCAAATAAAGGATATTTAAGCCCACAACGATGTGAGCGTTGTCACATCAGAGATGCTCCCCAAATATGTCTCTCACATGGTTTCCTGATTAATTTTTCATTCTTATGCATAATTAATTGGATAACATTGACAAAAAATGGCCTCTTACATATACGTGAGCGATTTTCCAACTAGCCTTGTCATCTGGATTTTACATTGTATTTATTTGCATATTATATCTGTATTTATATTTTTATGGTATTTTAATGTTTTATCTTGGCTGTAAACCGCCCAGAGTCCCCACTTTGGGGGAAGATGGGCGGTGGCAAAATTTGATAAATAAATAAATTAAAAAAATAAAAATAAAAAAGCACCAAAGTATCTATTAAGCTGCAATTTCTATATGTCACCATTTTGAGTGTGCTACAATCATTCCTATTAAAGAGAGATATTTGAATTAGCATTATTCTTCCCTCAACACAAATAACAAATAGCACTATGACAAATTTAACTACAGTTCGAATGGTAGACATACCAACATTTGTACAAGCATCAGGGACAAGCCTAATTGCTAGACTGACTGTCAAATGAAGAAATCCCTGGTTATGAACTGTAAAAAATTGCCAAATTTTCCCCAGAGAGCATCAATGGGAAAATCTGAACCATTTACATATAAACAATTAATTGATAGCCAATTAACATTATATGCAAACAACAAAAGACATACTACTGGAACTGCATCTACTTTGAAGATTATTAAAAGGCCAATTCACATATTTTACATTGAACAAACTATGGGGAGCAATTCAGATGCAACAGGAGCTCCATCTGTGTTATGACTTGCAAATTGAACTTCAGAATATGTGTGAATCTGACACAATTTTCCATTTCTTTCCATTTTCGTGTCAACTTTCACCTTGTTTTAGTGTTCCAGATTCCTGAAAACTAACCACAAAGAGCTGTGAACATTCTCTGAAGTAGAAGAACAAAAGACTGTTGGAGGAAAAGCAATATATGCCAAGAAAACCTTTCATAATATGCATACAACCATTCTTGATAAGCAAGAAAATATCTCATACCGGTTTTGGTGTTGATGGCGAAAAAGTTCTGGGGGTTCCCACTTGTAATCCTGTACGACAACTTTTCAGTAGTGCTGGAATCAGGATCTTGTGCCTGTATCTGAATAACTGAAACATCCTTGGGGGAATTTTCCAAAACAGATGGATAATAAATGGGTTCAGAAGTCAAGGGAGCATTGTCATTTACATCTTCAACTTCAATGTAGACCTCAATGGTGGTATAAAGCGGAACAATGCCACGGTCTGTTGCATACACAGTTAGCCAGTAGGCCTGACTAGTCTCTCGATCAAGGATATCACCTGTGTATATAACTCCTGCAGAAAGAAAAGGGAAAAAAAATTGGAATTGCAGAAAACAACAGTGAAATATTTCAGGTACAAACCTCCCTAACAAAGGAGTCTGTGAGCAAACATTTTGGAAGCCATATTGTGAAACCAGATGATTGAATCCAGAGAGTGAAGTGATTATTTCAGATTGGTGTGCAAAAATCAGACCTTACTGCAGCAAAAGGCTTCTGGCACCATTCTCTTTTCTAGTTTTTTCTTCCTGAGCATCCTTCTATTGGGCTATTCCACCAATCTCCCAGTGCAAGGCAAGTATTCCTACTTAGGACCATTTTTGTTCTAATCTTCAGCCCCAAAGACTTTCAGAAATCATGGTTTCGGAGGCCCATGGGTTGCAAGTATCCCACAGGCCACAAATTGCTCGCCTGTTATTTAAGCCAAAGATTAGTACTTAATCTTGCGCTTAAGTAACAGCCTCCCCAATCTTCCCTCTACTCCATTTCTTCTGTAACCCATGCATAACGCCTGAGCAAAGCTTAGAGCTGTCAATTCAGTTTTAAACCACTCTAGTCAAAGTGTGGTATATTCCAACCAAAGTAGCAGATCTGCACCAACCTATTTCCTTCAATGCCAGAGCTGCACGAACTTCTTCAAGTCTCGAATACAAGGCCCCTGATTCAAGTCTTGGATCAGTGCATCAGGAATGCACAGTTCTGCAATTGGCTTTGCACATCTGTAATGGTATGTGGGAATGACCTTGGGAGACAGGGTGAAGAGATGCTGCCTAGGGAATGGTCAGATAAGAGAGAGCATAGCCCACAGCTGGATAGTGGGCAGGTCAAGAGGCTCAGAAGGGACCCTCCCTAGTTTCTCGGGCTGTAAAGGAGATGGCTGGAGAATTGTACTTTCAGACTTGCACAATTCTGTTAATGGAGCTTTACAATAAAGTAGAATAAGCTTATCTGATCGTGTTTCCTATCTGGTCTACCTGGTAAGGCTGACAACATTGGTTCAAAAACTTGGTTCTGAAAACCATGGCCTTAAAGTAATGTTTCCATAACTGAAACCTCTTTCCCAAAGGGCAAACCTGTTTTTTTCCCAACAAGACATAAACCTTTTAGCAGGAAATGTCACTTACCTTCTCACTTGGATTTTCTCATCTACCCACCCAGAATGCTCAGTCACTTCCGTTCCCACCTACTGCACATGCTGTCTCCTTCCCATCCGCCACATGTACTTGTAATCCCACCCCCTCACCAACATACTTTTGGCTTCTTCTCCTTCTCACCATGTCTGTTCTCTCTCTTTCATCTCTCCCCCCTCCCACACACACAATTTTTTTTCCCTGTATTTTGTTTCAAAAGCTCTGTATGTTAGGGAACACTGCAAATGGAAACACATTCAGATTTGTTTTTTTATGGGTCTCAATTAAAAAAAAAGTTTAAAAAGGTAACATAATGGTCCAGAATATTCCTGTACATCTCTAGTTACAGCTGAATTGGAAAGCAGGGCACAGGTTTTAATTTTTTAATATTTTCTATGTCCCATCCCTCCCTGTGGCAAAGTTCCACCTTGTTGATGTGCTTTTCAAATACTCTGCATGTGAAAAACAACAGGGTCCACTTGTACCTGATTCAAATACAATTTATTCACAAGTTCAAAACACTCTTAAGACTCTTGGCAACGTGCCAATGTAGCTGTTATGCATGGTAGGGAATTGAGAACTGTGATCTGTTCACTGCCTTCTATAAGCTGTTTCTTCTAAACTTCCACTAGACATTTGTTTCAGTGTATTAAGGATGCCAGGGGACGCGGTGGCGCTGCGGGTTAAACCGCTGAGCTGCTGAGCTTGCCGATTGGAAGGTCGGCGGTTCGAATCCGCGTGATGGGGTGAGCTCCCGTTGCTAGTCCCAGCTCCTGCCAACCTAGCAGTTCGAAAACATGCAAATGTGAGTAGATTAATAGGTACCGCTTCGGCGGGCAGGTAACGGCATTCCGTGTAGTCATGCCGGCCACATGACCACGGAGGAAGTGTCTATGGACAAACGTCGGCTCTTCGGCTTTGAAACGGAGATGAGCAGCGCCCCCTAGAGTCAGACACGACTGGACTTAATGTCAAGGGAAACCTCTACCTTTACTATTAAGGATGCCACAAATAAGCTTTTCTAGTCAGAATTAGTTATTCCTGTTCCCTGGTGGTAAAGGCTTTAAACCATACAACAACGCCAGTAGTGAGGACTAAAGACAAAATTCAGACCAAAAGACAAAGCAGTAAACATTTAGTAAGTAGGCTAAGATATTAAAGTACACAGGGATCCTAAATATGTGAATATTTTTGTTAGCCAGAAAATCCTCTTCTAATGCTTCCCTTTTTCACTGGGAAGAAAAAGTGGAGGGTAAGCTGAGCTACTGTATTTAAGCCAACTTGAGAAGCAGATCTATCTATCTATCTATCTATCTATCTATCTATCTATCTATCTATCTATCTATCTATCCATCCATCCATCCATCCATCCATCCATCCATCCATCCATCCATCTAATTTATATAGCCTCCCATCTCACAAGAAGTGACTCTGGGCAGCATACAATAATCAATGCCTATCAGCAATGCAGAATCACATTCAACTGCCAAGGCTTTGAATAGCAAATGACAAACAGTGAAACACAGGGTACAGCTCAGTTATGCAGCAATGATTTTGCTTTGTGTTATACTGCTTTGAAGACTGTTTCTGAACTGGGAATTTTATTGCATAACAAAGAAGCGCACAATGCACAATGCTATCATGCAGTATGTTGGCCCATGAAGTGATTCAGACAGGCAATGACAAAACAAAAGCTTTCACACAGTCCTAATCAAAATAGTTGATCATCAGGACATAAATACATCTCCAGCTGCCTGTTGGCTTTGGTGGGAAGGAGACAATGGACACGGACAAGTTTCAGAGAGAAGCAGGAAGATCCTTTAAGAAGAATGTCTTAATCAATGCAACTATATATCAGCATTGGGTTGGTGAACTAGGCTCATTCCTGGGAGGATTTTATTAGGAATGGCACTGAGTACTTAAAGATTTGTGGGGGTTTTGGTGGGGGGTTGCCATGATATCCTTGAAACTAGTGACCAACAGTTTTTCAAGCTTCAGTTGGACTGGCTCAAGTTTCAGCATACCATTTGTCTTAAAATTGGGAAACACTTTGGGTGACCTCGAAATGATTTCTGGATCAACTGGAATGCCATCATAACACCAACGCATCCATTCTCTACTTTTATTCTTTTATTTGCAAAAGCTAAACCAGAACATAATCCAGGAACTGTCATGTTTTCATATGAAAAAAAAAGTCTTAAATAAATGCTTGCTAGACAATATGAACTTTGGAACAAAGGAGAACACTGCTGACTTCAAGATTCAATGGGCTTTCAACCAGGGAAGGATGAGAAGAAAGAACTTAATTCATTAACTTACATACTGTGAAAGGACTCAAGTACTGAGCAAATTGCCAGTATCAACTGCTATTAATTATTTTTTCTTTCTCTCTGGCTTTTAAAGTAAAGCTTCCTTTGAATTAGACTCAGTTTCTGATGACTTCATGGCTACTTCCACATGGCTCTCTTCTGAACAATATGGAAACAGTCTGACCTTCACTTCTAGGATTTTTTTGAAGTCTAACCCACAACCCTAGAATTTTCTGGTGGCCTCCCCTGCAATACTATCTAGGTTTGACCTTGTTTAGATTTTTGTCTAAGCAAGGATGACTAGATGGACAGCCACAAACGTGAATTAACTCAATGAAAGAAATTAAGTCAGTTGTTGATCAGAAGAGATACTACAACTACTGCTGCTGAACTATAGTTTTACAATATACTTGTTCACATATTTTAACATAGTAGGTCTGGATTTATCTGTATTCAGAAAATAACCTAAAGCTGAATTTTTGTCTCTGTTTTTACAAGTTCTTGTTCAGGTGTTGTGGATTCATTATGTGGTTCTTTTAACCCACCTTCACAAAAAAAAAAAAACACCACACAATAGCTATTACTAGTGGAGGCAGGACAATACACAGTCTGATAATGTAAGACTACAGGTATTTTCTATTGCACCTGGTACAAAACTGCACCAAGTGGCATCCAGTCATTTTGGACTCCAGTTCCCATAAGCTTCCAGCCAGTGTGGCCAATTATCAGGGATAATGGCAGCTGGAATCCAAAAGAACTTAAAGGCAGCAGCTTCCTTGGCCTTTATTAGAAATTACATCAGGAGGTGCACAATACAGGGTTGCTATTTTCAGTTCACCAAGTCTTTTAATCAGGTTTCCCCTCTTTCTTGTTTCTGAGGTTTTCTGAATGACTCAATTTTCTACTTCTAGTTTCTCTGTGAAATAATATCACCCAATGAGACCTATTACTGAGTTAACCTTTATCTTGGCTTCTAATTGAGATATAGTATGCCCTCTTGTCCACCGAGCGCCTACAGAGAGCTGGCTTACTAAAATGCACTCAGATTAGGGAACCTGCTAGAAGTCAAAAGGAAGAACCATATAGATTTCCTCTCTCCTCCCGCCCCCGCTTTTCTTCTCTCCTTGTTCTTTTCTCTTCACCAAAGTTTTTTCCCCCCTAACACTGGACTGTAGGAAAAAGCTAAAGGACAAAAAATTTCACTCCAAGGAAGGGGATGGATGCACAAACAGACGGTCTTATTTCTGATTAATACTGTGAATTAATGCTGCATTAACTGGAAAAGAACGGGGTATTTTAATAGCTAATGTCTTCCTCCTGTGAAAATTTTCCTTTCGCTAACCCACAGCAAAGATATCCACATGAGCCTTCTTCCTTTCACAAAAAAGAGATCCCTATGTTCATTTCATGGTTCTAAACAAAGCATGATTTGTTGTTTTATTCCACCGGGCTTGGTGGAAACAACAAAAAAAGTTATTTTCAGTACTAGTTTGCAAGGATGCAATATAGCTTCCTGTTGTGTCTGAACTGACAAACTATGGTTTGTCTCAAAAAGGAGCAATGGCAGGATGGAGCTTAGAAATCCAAGGCTAAGCTATACTGTTATTTGATTTGCTGTGTTATCTATACTCAAATCTTGGGTCAGGCTGTGGCTAAGGAGGATCACCTTAATAACTGTCTATGGATTACTGTCTTAATCACAGTTGTCCAAACCCAGATGAATGACAAGCTGAGTCCTCCAGAAAAACCATGTGGATTCAGGCACACCTGCAAAGCAGAGCTGTTCCTGCACCACTGCAGAGCAGCTCCCACATAGAAGAGAACCTGTTATGGCAAACATAGGACAGGCGCCTCCTGAGGCCACTAAGAGAATGATGAAATGTTGGCTGAATTTAAAAGGAGGGAGGAAAAAAATCTAGAATTTAAATTCAGGAACACAGCCTATTGAACCTAAGGGCTATGATTTCTGCATACTGCAATGGACGAATCTTCTGTGACTACATGGCTTCATTCCTATCTGCAATACGGAGAATAATCTTGCTGACTAAGCCAATTCCTAAATTAGGAGTCAAATAACAGGAGAGCTGAAATTTACAGTCATGCCTCTGTGAAGCCTGACAGCTAGATTTATTCTTTGATACCCCCATCACTACAGGAAGAGAGCTTTTCCCTAGTGACCAAGGATTAGACTATGATTTCATGTGCTCTGGCAATCTCTATACCACCAACAAGTTGCCAAAGTTATGCTCCAGGATCAGAAGCAACTGTTGACCCAATGGACCAGTTAGCCTAGACAATGAACCATCTCGCTCAGAAGGGGGACAAAATCTACGAATGGACCTCTACCAATTCTAGCCCAAAATGCTAGAGGTGTAGGAGAGGAGAATGCAGAAGCTGCAACTCACCAGCATTGAGTAACCCCCATCCTCGCCTGGTAAATACGATCAGAATCCAAGTAAATTTACGGCCTGCTTTGCTTAATGTGAATTAGACATCCTGAGACCTGAAGATTTTCCCAACAGTAATATCCATGTAAGATTTATAATTGGCATAAGGCCAAAGGGAGCTACAACCTTTCTGATTTGAAACAGCTCAGACATGGACAATTGTGCTAATTTTGTGGCATGCCTGAGAGCTAAATTTGATGAACTGGACAAGCATACAATTGCTAACAATGAAATCCACTGCCTCCAACACAGAAAGTGTTTGGGGTGGGAGTACGCAGCTGAGTTTCAGCTGTTAACTCAGGATGTGGGCTGAAATGAAAGAGGCATAATTGACATCACTACACAGATTCCGTGAATTATGTCATTTGCATCAATTTATTTCATTTGTATAATGTCATTACACCAATTATGCAAATCAAGGTGAATGATGTAATTTAATATTTTATTGATATCTGGGATGACGAACCCCACACCTCAAATGGTCAGTTAAATCAAAATTTCACTTAATTAAAGTCTCTGAAAATGGAAGCTGATTGCAGTAGGGACTTAGATTCTTTTCAGGTAGAAGGAAAAAAAAAAGCCAGATACCATCCTGATGTATAGAATTCTGTACTGTCAAGGCCCTACCTACTATTTGTTGCTTTTTACAACAAATCTACTATTTGTTGCTTTTTAGATCATGCTGAAGGTTTCTAGACAGGAGCGAACCACAGTAGCAAAGCAATTGATCAACATATGGATCTGGCTTTCCTTTCTGCCTTGTCACTGCCCTAGGGAGAACATTCATCTTCAGTGACAGGTTGATCAACAGGAGATCTAAGGACGGCTGAGTCTAGGAATGCGCTGAACCTCCAAGCTGTAGTAATATACATAGAATGTATATACGTATATTCTATATACACATTCATTCTATGTATATATACATAGAACGTATATACAGAATGTTCTTCTATAGTCAGGTCTTCACCAGTATGGAACTTTGAGGGCCGCAGTTTTGGGTCTCCTCCATTTTGTAAAAAATCAGGTAGATTATGCAAGATTGAAGTCTGTCACAATTGTTTCATCCTGTTGGCCTATTTTATGTGTTGGACAAATAGCTAGAACAGGTTCAAAGACCAACTGTGGTGATCCAGGTTCAAGTTACTAAATTTGGCAAACATCTACATATGATCTTTATCAAGTATAGCTCATGAAATTAGCCACTTCTTAGATATTATGCCTCATGGTTTACTCTTTCCTCCACCAGGCCCCTTCCTTGTTTTATTTCCTCTACTTCAGCGTTTCTCAACTTCAGCAACTTTAAGATGTGTGGACTTCAACTCCCAAAATTCCCCAGCCAGCATGCCGAGGTTGAGAAACTGCTCTACTGTATTTTAGATTGTGAGCTCTTGCTAAGTGTCACACAAAAACACCAGTGAAGCCAGGAGGAGTCACTGATCTCAAAATGATGGGTGCAACTGAGCAAGCGATTCCACACCTTTCCATTGTGTGTTACATGCTTCACTTGCATGTTGAAAGGAGTGGGACTTTGATTACCTACCAATTTGATATTATTGACCACCCCACACTCAGATGTCTCTGGTGCCACACACAATGATGTTATCAAAATGATAAGAATATATATCAAGAGTCAGCATTGTACTAATTTTTATTTATTTATTGGTGTGTCTTGACTCCTGGAAACTGCCTGGGGAAGTCTCTGAAGTTTTCTTGGCAACATTTTTGAATGTGGCTTGCCACTGCATACTTCTAAGGGCTGAGAGAGGGGGACTGGCCCAAGGTCACCCAGCTGGCTTTATGCCTAAGGCAAGACTGGAATGCACAGTTTCCTGGTTTCTAACCTGGTGCCTTTAACCACTGTACCAAGCTGGTTCTTGTTATGCAACTTATTTCCAGGTAAATGTAAGTCTTTGCTAATCTGCACAAGGGGATTTGCAACAGCACTGATTCCAAATCACTTTGCTTCATCCTCTACTAAAGTCAGAAACATTTAGGCAAGTGCTCACACAGAGAGTGCCATAAGCAGAGAACGTCAGTTTTAGGAGAAACCAAATATGTGTAAATGAACACAACTGCAGGAAATTTTACATCAACTGTGTGCATATATGAATAAAACACTGAAAAACTGTCATGTCTGCTGGCCCACAGAGCTGGCCTTGAAGAACATTCAGAAGCTTCAGCTGGTCCAGAATGCAGTGGCATATGTGGTTTGGGGGCACTCTGTGATATGTCTGCGTACATGAGCTGCGATGGCTCTCAGTAGGCTTCCAGGTGCAATTTAAGTGCTGGCTGTCACCTTTAAAGCCCTACATGATATGGGGCCAAGTTACTTCTCACTTGTGGAATTGCTTTCCCCCAGTAGCTTCTGCCCATCCCACCAGATCTGGCGAAGTGGGCATGTTGCAGGTACATCGTCACTATAAGTCCCACAAAGCATGCTTTCTCTGTCGTGGTGCCTGCCCACCCCCCGATATGGACAGCTGCAACTCTACTGCCCTCTTCCCCCAGGCACTGGGGCTGAGAGGTTAGTTATGGGAGCTCTATATGTGATTAGTGGCTTCGTGAATTTACTGAGACTCAGTTTGGGATTTTAGGTTTTACGAGATGCCTTGTTCTTACTTTGTTTGCCATCCAGAGCTTCTTGGATAAATGAGCAGGTGCTTACATTGGGATAATAAATAAATAATACAGGGAATGAATTATGGTCTCTACACTGTTGTCCCACAACCTGATTTTGGACCCGCACTCACACTGGCTCAAGGATCAGAAGATTTCTAGTCTAAAACTTCCAGATGGTATTATATTGGACAAGGATGTTTTACACTGCTTAATGGAGGTTTCAGGCTTTTGACAAATGTCTATCCATCCTTATTTGGACATGCAAAGGCTGAAGCTTGCCTACCAGACATATGCTGTCAAACTGAATAACAACCCCTTACTTGCTGCAAGTGCCATAGACCTCTAAAGAACACTGGAATTCCTGGCAAGGTTTTTAAAGCATGTGTTACCCAGCAAACATCTGATGCCAGGCAATTAAAGGGCTAGTTCCACTGGGTTGCATGGAGCACTGTGAATCAACTAAAACATCTGCTAATTCTTGCAGCTAGCAGCAAGCAAGAACAACGAAGAAAAAACACAGAAAAAGACATGCCACAGCCTTACCTGCCACTTACAAATTTCTAACACAGGTAAACCCTACAAAACGTGCCAGGAGATCAGTGCAAAATCTGGCACATCATTAACCAGCAACTTTAACCACCTGGCTGTCTAAACACACCAAAACAATGGGCACAGAGTCCAGGTGTAAAACAGGGCAAAATGATTTGCTATATTAGGACAGGAGAATGCCTCTGGATGATGCTACAAATTGATGGAATTGCCCATCTCTCTCTGGTTTGTGTTTAGCAGGCAAAGAAAAGGAGAATTATTTCTACAAATTTATAATTTAGAAATGACAGCAGTGCATCTGTGTATGTGTGTCTAAACTGAAATATCCACATATAAGTAGTCTGGATTTTTTTAAAAATAGAGTGTTTCTTCTTTTCATGTTAATAGGAAAGGATAATTAGACATTTACATTACTTCCTGCTGGGTTGCAATATTAATCTACTATGATAAAACCCACTGGAAACAACACACCATTGGAACCTGGAATGTAAGATCTATGAGCCAGGGCAAATGGGATGCGGTTATTGGTGAGATGTCAAGATTAAAGATAGACATTTTGGGCGTCAGTGAACTGAAATGGACTGGAATGGGCCACTTCACATCAAATGACCACCAGATCTACTACTGTGGACAAGAGGACCACAGAAGAAATGGAGTAGTCTTCATAATTAATAGCAAAGTGGCTAAAGCAGTGCTTGGATACCATCCAAAAAATGATAGAATGATCTCAATTCGAATTCAGGGCAAGCCATCTAACATCACAGTGATCCAAATATACGCCCCAACCACAGATGCTGAAGAAGCTGAAGTAGAGCAGTTCTATGAGGATCTGCAGCACCTACTGGACAACACGCCTAAAAGAGATGTTATTTTCATCATGGGAGACTGGAATGCTAAGGTGGGCAGTCAAATGACACCTGGAATTACAGGTAAGCATGGCCTGGGAGAACAAAACGAAGCAGGACATAGGCTGATAGAATTTTGCCAAGACAACTCACTCTGCATAACAAACACTCTCTTCCAACAACCTAAGAGATGGCTTTATACATGGGCTTCACCAGATGGACAACACCGAGATCAGATTGACTACATCCTTTGCAGCCAAAGGTGGTGGACATCTATACAGTCGGTGAAAACAAGACCTGGAGCTGACTGTAGTTCAGATCATGAACTTCTTCTTGCACAATTTAGGATCAGACTAAAGAGATTAGGGAAGACCCACAGATCAGCTAGATATGAGCTCACGAATATTCCTAAGGAATATGCAGTGGAGGTGAAGAATAGATTTAAGGGACTGGACTTAGTAGATAGGGTCCCGGAAGAACTCTGGACAGAAGTTCGCAACATTGTTCAGGAGGCGGCAACAAAATACATCCCAAAGAAAGAGAAAACCAAGAAGGCAAAATGGCTGTCTGCTGAGACACTAGAAGTAGCCCAAGAAAGAAGGAAAGCAAAAGGCAACAGCGATAGGGGGAGATATGCCCAATTAAATGCAAAATTCCAGAGCTTAGCCAGAAGAGATAAGGAATTATTTTTAAACAAGCAATGTGTGGAAGTGGAAGAAGACAATAGAATAGGAAGGACAAGAGACCTCTTCCAGAAAATTAGAAACATTGGAGGTAAATTCCAGGCCAAAATGGGTATGATCAAAAACAAAGATGGCAAGGACCTAACAGAAGACAAAGCGATCAAGAAAAGGTGGCAAGAATATACAGAAGACCTGTATAGGAAGGATAACAATATTGGGGATAGCTTTGACAGTGTGGTCAGTGAGCTAGAGCCAGACATCCTGAAGAGTGAGGTTGAATGGGCCTTAAAAAGCATTGCTAATAACAAGGCAGCAGGAGACGACGGCATCCCAGCTGAACTGTTCAAAATCTTGCAAGATGATGCTGTCAAGGTAATGCATGCTATATGCCAGCAAATTTGGAAAACACAAGAATGGCCATCAGACTGGAAAAAATCAACTTATATCCCCATACCAAAAAAGGGAAACACTAAAGAATGTTCAAACTATCGAACAGTGGCACTCATTTCACATGCCAGTAAGGTAATGCTCAAGATCCTGCAAGGTAGACTTCAGCAATTCATGGAGCGAGAATTGCCAGATGTACAAGCTGGCTTTAGAAAAGGCAGAGGAACTCGGGACCAAATTGCCAATATCCGCTGGATAATGGAAAAAGCCAGGGAGTTTCAGAAAAACATCTATTTCTGTTTTATTGACTATTCTAAAGCCTTTGACTGTGTGGACCATAACAAATTGTGGCAAGTTCTTAGTGGTATGGGGATACCAAGTCATCTTGTCTGCCTCCTGAAGAATCTGTATAACGACCAAGTAGCAACAGTAAGAACAGACCACGGAACAACAGACTGGTTTAAGATTGGGAAAGGAGTACGGCAGGGCTGTATCCTCTCACCCTACCTATTCAACTTGTACGCAGAACACATCATGCGACGTGCTGGGCTTGAGGAATCCAAGGCTGGAGTTAAAGTCGCTGGAAGAAACATTAACAATCTCAGATATGCAGATGATACCACTTTGATGGCTGAAAGCGAAGAGGAACTGAGGAGCCTTATGATGAAGGTGAAAGGAGAAAGTGCAAAAGCTGGCTTGCAGCTAAACCTCAAAAAAACCAAGATTATGGCAACCAGCTTGATTGATAACTGGCAAATAGGGGGAGAAAATGTAGAGGCAGTGAAAGACTTTGTATTTCTAGGTGCAAAGATTACTGCAGATGCTGACTGCAGTCAGGAAATCAGAAGATCCTTAATCCTTGGGACAAGAGCAATGACCAATCTCGATAAAATAGTTAAGAGCAGAGACATCACACTGACAACAAAGGGCCGCATCGTTAAAGCAATGGTATTCCCAGTAGTAACATATGGCTGCGAGAGCTGGACCGTAAGGAAGACTGAGAGAAGGAAGATCGATGCTTTTGAACTGTGGTGTTGGAGGAAAATTCTGAGAGTGCCTTGGACTGCAAGAAGATCAAACCAGTCCATCCTCCAGGAAATAAAGCCAGACTGCTCACTTGAGGGAATGATATTAAAGGCAAAACTGAAATACTTTGCCACATAATGAGAAGACAGGACACCCTGGAGAAGATGCTGATGCTAGGGAGAGTGGAGGGCAAAAGGAAGAGTGGCCGACCAAGGGCAAGGTGGATGGATGATATTCTAGAGGTGACGGACTCGTCCCTCGGGGAGCTGGGGGTGTTGACGACCAACAGGAAGCTCTGGGGTGGGCTGGTCCATGAAGTCACGAAGAGTTGGAAGCGACTAAACGAATAAACAACAACATCTATATATCTATATCTCTTGTACCAGGTGGTACCAGCTGGAGAAGTACCAGGGCCTGAAGGAGGAACTAGAAAGGATGTGGAAGGTGAAGGTCAAAGTGGCCCCAGTGGCGGTAGGGGCACTTGGGGCTGTGACTCCCAAGCTGGGAGAGTGGCTCCAACAGATCCCAGGAACAACATCAGAGCTCTCTGTCCAGAAAAGTGCAATGCTAGGAACAGCTAAGATACTGTGCAGAACCTTCAAACGTCCAGGCCTCTGGTAGAGGACCCAAGGTTGAAGAAGACACATACCACCCATAGGGGTGAGAAGGGATTTTTTTTTTTAATGTAAAATCACATGAAAGTGCATCCAGCACACATTTGGATTATATAGAGGAGAGATCTATTAGATACCTCTGATATAAATGGTGAAGGAGATCAATGTCTGTCCCTTTCAAATGATACTCAAGAGGTAAATGTCTGATCAGATATCCTGGAAAAGCATCAATTGGTGGATAGTTCTGGTTGAATTCTGTTTGACTGGGGCAACAGGATAGGCCATGAATTCCTGCAGACACCTTCTGTAAATACTTTTGGAACACAAAAAGGGTAGATGGCTTCAGCCAGTGCTTTATTGAGAACATTTCCAAATATCCAGTATACAGCATCCAGTTTTTAAAAAAAACATATATTTTTAAACAGTATCCAGTTTTAAAAGAAAATGGGTTGGTAAGGAGCATCCTGGGAGGCTAAAGGAGGTGGCCTTCTGATAAATTAAAATGTTCTGAGTTGCATTGGCCACTACACCAGTACAAATTAAAATGCCTCACCATGGCAACTGTTCTGTTGGAGCATCTATTGGATGTTAAAGATAACAATACTGGAACTGCAGGTAAGTTGTTTATACCTTTAAAGTACCTGAAGGGAAGGGAGATCAGCACATGGCTTTTCTTTTCTCTGAAGTCCCATGTTTTGCTTTTCCAGCATTTAGTGTCCACATTAAGCTGCCAAAAAACTTCACAGAATAGGCTGAACTACTTCAGTATATCCCAGGTAATCAATCTCAAATAGCTGTTTCTGAAAGCTCTCTATTGCCATGTTATTTAACTGAGATCTAGAATGAAAGTGAAGGAACTGGAAGTATTCCTGAGGTATTGATACAAATTCAGAGGAAGAAAAATTAGGTGAAAAAGCTTATCTAATATGCAGACAAGAAAAATCAATTAAGCATCATTAGAAGAGAAATGAGTTCAACAAATAATGACTTGCAAACAAACACTGGAGAAAGCTGTTACTTTTTGTCTCTCCTGCAAATATGTAGCAAGGATTTAACATTAAAGATATCAAAAACCTACTTAAGTCGGTTCATCCTTGGGGAGAATAAATTTGGCTCCAAGTTTACAAATCTATCTATCTATCTATTTATCTATCTATCATATTTCTTCACCATCCATCTCAATAACGACTCTGGGCGGTTTACAGGAGAATTTAAAACAGTAAAAAATTGAATACCAATTAAAAGAGATACATTGTAAAATATACATATGCAAGTTTACTAAAAACTCTAAAATATAAAATATGCAATCTAAAACCCAAGATGGTGAGATCACAGTCTTGATAAAATTGCAAGGACCACATCAAGGTGCCAGCCACCCCCATGACAAACTATCCCCCCTCTCACCCCAAGCGAGGTGGCAAAGCCACATCTTGAGCCCCTTTTGGAAGGTGGGGAGAGTGGGGGCTTGCCTTACCTCTGGGGGTAGCTTATTCTATGGCAGAGAAGGCCCTCCTCCTGGACCCTGCCAATTGGCAAGTCTTCATGGACAGGGTCCATGGCATGCCCTCTCTGCCTGACCGGGTGGGATGGGTCAATGTAATGGGGATGAGATGGTCCCTCAGGTAACCTGGGCCCATGCCATATAGGGCTTTAAAGGTGATAACCAACACCTTGAATTGGACTCGGAAGCAGACTGGCACCCAGTGCAGCTTGCGCAGCAAAGGTGTTACAAATGCTGACCTTGGGGCACCTAAAATTGCCTGTGCGGCTGCATTCTGGACCAGCTGCAGCTTCCAGATATTCTTCAAGGGTAGCCCCATGTACAGCGCATTGCAATAGTCTATATGGGAGATAACAAGGGCATGAGTGACTGTTCGAAGGGCTTCTCAATCCAGGAAAGGGCGTAACTGGTGCACAACATGAAGCTGGGCAAAGGCTCCCCTGGCCACGGCTTCCATCTGCTCTTCAAGCAGGAGCCATGAGTCCAGGAGAACCCCCAGGTTCCACACTGGGTCTGTCTGGGCAGTGCAACCTCATCCAGAACTAAGATGGTATGTTCCCAGATGCAGAGGAGCCCCCAATCCACAGCCATTCCATCTTACTAGGGTTCAGCTGAAGCCTGTTGTTCCCCATCCAGACGCCTACAGCTTCCAGGCACCGAGAGACGGTGGTAACAGCGTCACTTATGTCACCCAAGATGGAGATGTATAATGGAGTATCATCAGGATATTGATGATACCTCACCCTGTGGTGACGGATGATCTTGCCCAGTGGTTTCATGTAGATGTTGAAAAGGAGCAGAGAGACTACCAAGCCCTGAGGCACCTCATAAAGGAGGGGTCGAGGGTCAGATCTCTTGCTCCCTATCACCACCGATTGGGACTGGCCCTGGAGGAAGGAGGTGAACCAGCACGAAACCACACCACCCACCCCCAACTCCCAGAGCTGACCCAAAAGGATACCATGGTCGATGGTATCAAAAGCCGCTGAGAGGTCAAGAAGAGCCAGGATACATGCACTGCCTCCATCCTGCTCCCTCCAGAGATCATCCATAAGTGTGACCAAAGTTGTTTCCATCCCATATCTGGGCCTGAAACCTGATTGAAAAGGGTCCAGATAATCCGTTTCATCCAGGATCCTCTGGAGCTTCAACGCCACCACTTTCTCAACCACCTTCCCTAAAAAGGGAAGGTGGGAGACTGGACAAAAATTGTCCGGCACAGTGGGATCCAGTGATGGTTTCTTGAAGAGGGAGTGTACCAGCACCTCTTTAAAAGCAGCCGGCAACACTCCCTCCTCTAAAGATGAATTTACCATCGCCTGGACCCACCCACACGTTACCTGCCAAGCTGCCTTCACCAGCCAGGAGGGACAGATCTAACTGACAAGTGGTGGCATTTACAGTCCAGAGAACCCTGTCCGCTTCCTCAGGCCTAACAGGGTCAAACCGTTCCCAGATAAGCAGGTAAGTATGTTCCCCAGGCATCTCCACAGGCCATGCCTCATGCTTGGCATCCAACTTGGAACGGATCTGAGCGATTTTATCCTGCAGATGCCCAGAAAACTCCTCTGCGCAGCCCTGTATAAGACTAAGTTCCTAGGAGACCCAGGGTCAAGTTCTCATTCAACCAAGTAGCTGACTCAGTGACACAGTATCAGTCATTCCCTCAATGCAAACAATCTCACAGGGATAATGTTAGGAGTGATGGCCGTGTACGTCGGCCAGAGGTTTCATTAAAAAGGGTGAGATATCAAAGCAAAAATAAATATATTGTTTACGAAATTGTTTTTCAAAACATTATCATCATGTTGGACTCACACTCTGTAAACATTCTACAGTAATCTCAGGAAAGATACAGTAATATTAAAAGATTCAGGGTCTCCTATTTATTTTAAGCATGAAGCAAATGATTCCTTAGCCTGAACGGACTTGCTATAGACAGTTATAGCATAAGGAGGGAGTCTAATCCTTCACTGATTGTATCAGCTGTCTCTTCTGTAACAGAATTAATTCAAGGGTTTATGCAACATGATCATGATTTACCATAATCATTTAGTAAAAATGGCTCTTCAACAGCATACAGTACAATTAAAACAAAATTACACTTTCTGACCTCATCAGTGAAAGAGACAATGTTAGGAAAGCCACATGCTGATTAACCCTTATCTTTCCCTCACAGCCAGTTCAGTGATAAGAGCTTCAACCCCAGAAAGATGGTTACCAAAAAAAGGGGGGGACACACAAAATAATATAATCGTCGTTGTCGTCATCATCATCATCATCATCATCATCATCATCATCATCATCTATTCTTAATAATAGCTTTAGTCAAGAAGGAGTTGTTGACCAGCCAAAGCTCCCATTTTTTACACCAGAGCCAGCCAATCCAGAAGTTTCAAAATCTGTGCCAATAGCTAAGGCTATTACAGTCTGCAGTTCTCTTCAAGACCTAATGAGGGCTCTAAGGCCGGAACATACAACCTAAGGATTTTATTGGGCTTTGCCTACATATATAGCCAACTAAGGCAGCAGAACAGACAGCAACTCTTCCAGTTCTCTCTCTGTGTCTCTGTCCCCTTTTTTAGTATTCTCCTAGGTGGAAAAGAAGAAGAAAGACAATTGTCCCCTTTCTTCTTCCTCCTAGGTGGAAAAACTCCCTGCAGAAACACAATAGGTAGGTAATTGTGGCAATCACCTCTTCCTTTTACTTACATTCTTGCTACTAATTTCTTTTTACTTGTGTGGAATTATTTTTACATGTGGGAGCATTCAAAGAAAGTGTATAATGATATTCTCTAGTCTACCAACTCAGGATTTTTATCCCTATTTTTGAATGCAGTGATGCAATTAATTCCCTGTCTTTGAGCAAATAAGGTATAATGCTAGGTGGCTCCTGGTCTTGTGATGCTACAAAATCAAAATGGAACAATTTGGCCTTGAAAGCAAAAGTAATATGCCGAAATGTATCTTTACTTCTCCTGTGAAAAAAAGGGTTTCATTCTTTCTACCTTATTCTCAGGGTGTGAGAATTTGTTTCCAGGTGACAGGGGCTGTTGGTAGTGCTTTCTGTCTTGTGTGCAGTTGTGTGATGGCTGTTGCATGGGCACAAATGGACACAGCTTAGAAGGAACACTGATGATAGACTTTTCAAGAGAGCTTGGTCTTTGCATGTGTCCAAAATGTGATAATTTAAGCCTAGGCATTTGTGCCTTGTACTTTGGATGGATTTGTTTTATGATTCATTTATAATTAGTTATATATTGCTATGCATTATAACTGCTATTTTGGGGCCTTGCTTATCTAAGGTTATCATCTTCTGCCATCTTCATCAGCCCATCCATCAAGAACAAATAGGGTCAAGTCCTTTTACAAAACTGGGTCAGTCTTTACAAAACTGTCATCTGATGGGGCCTTGGAAATTGGCCTTTTCAATAGTTGCCCATGCTTTGGAACTCACACCCTATGGACATTTGGTCAACTCCATCCCTCTGAAGCTTTAGGAAACCTGTTAATACGTATCTTTTCTATCTAGCACAGGTGGAAGGTATGTTATGAATGAAGTTGGCTTTTGCATGTACATGACTTTTGTATTTTTGGGCTTCACATTTTGATTTATTCATTCTTATGCATTTTTGGAGTTCTTTTTGACTTTGTAGATGTAATGTTATTTTATGATGGAACTATCAGCTGCCCAAAGTGGTAGAGGTTGGGCATCTGTGGTGGATTTCAGTAATGCTGCTGGTTCTCAGGAAGAAGGGAACACATTCCAAGGAGGGGGGCAAGATAAAAAGAGACACAGTCCGGGACTGGAATGGAGGAAGAATAAAAGGTTCAGACAAGCCCCGCCCTACCAAGTTATTTCCCCTGAGGTTAGGTAGACTAGCTTTAGTCTGGCAAGATTCTGTCTATATGGTGTGAGCAAATAAAGAACTGAAGTTTGGCTGAACTGATTCTCTGACGTTCTTGGGCTGGGCCTGGCATCAGACAGGAGAAACAAATCAATCAATCAATCAGTCAATCAAATTATGTTATTATTGGGGCTAAGTTTATTTTACTTTTATCTGGGCACTTTATTCTGTTTCATGTTGTTGTAAGATCCAGCAACAGAGAACAACAACAATAATGTTATGATCATTGTCATCATCTTGCCTGCTTGCTCTCGACATTCAGAACCTTTTTCTTCAGACTGGCAGAAGTCTGGTATCAGTACAACTGAAAGAAATTAAAATATTACAGCTGTGTTTTGAGCCCTGCACTGGTTTCTGATTAGTTTCCAAGTACAATTCAACGTGTTGGTCATTATCTATAAAGCCCTATATGGTTTGGCATTGAAGTATCTCCAAGACCATCTCCTCTGAATGGAATCAACCAACTTGACTCATTTGTCCTAGGAGAAACTATTGGTAAACCCTCATTTCTATAGGTTACATAGTGTGAAACCTTGTAGGTGCTGTATTTCTGTGGTAGTGCCTACACCACAGAAGATCCACCCACTTGAAGTTGAGTTGGTCCCAGAAAATTTGCCTTTCTGGAAATGATAAGGCAGCAGAATTGTTCTGGGGGGCCTTCAATGAGGTATGATTGTAATTTTGATTTTAATTAGTATGATTATGTACTTTTCATATTTTTTTTTTACTATGGACATTTTTATTTTTGTTTTTGCCTTGGGATTGTGGTGAGTCAAAAATGGTACAAATCAAACAAATCAATCGATAGATAAATAAATAAATTCCAGAGACTATATTGTGGATCTAAGAGACGCAGGTAAGATATTATTCATCAGTTCCACTTTGCCCTTGCCTGATATTCAAAGCAGACCTTCCAAATACACACGTTTTATATCTGATTGGGGCAGAGCCAAGTTTAAATAAACTACCATTTGTTATTTGGAGTCCAAGATTTCTCAGTTACTTCCCTTGAACATAATATTAAAGATGAAGAAGAAAATATCCCAGTGTATTTCTGATTTCAATTTACTAATGTGAGAGACTCCATTTCCTTGTTGTTTAGATCAGATACTGTAAATGCTTCGGCACTGCTGTGTTATTAGAATGATGCTTCACAGAAGGCGTCAAACACAACTCTTTTTTCATTCCCCACTCCTGAATTACCCAGAGGTAAATTAACATGATTTTTTTTCTTGCACCACTGGCTACTCAAGTTGCATCTGGCAATTCACAGTAACAGTTGGTGCATTCTGTTCAACATCACACCTGAATCCTGATGTCTCTGTTGTGGAACATATGGTTTCCTTTAATTACTTCGTTCATTCATTTAGAGATCAGCTTTCACAAAGGCTAGTATTCTGTTCAAAGAAGCAAGTGAGAACTTTAGACCAGCTATCAGAAATATCACTGAAAAGGCACCACCAAAGTTTGTGGTCTCGACATGATCCAAAGAGAAGAAAGATGGACAGGGAACTCCAAGATAATTATTGTGAAATAATTGGGGGGTTTGTAGCCCAGAGGTTATAATAAAGTAATAAAGTGAGTGGGCATGGTTCTGATCTGAAGCCAATAATGGTGAAGGGAGGACATACAAATTTTTCATCTTTGTACAAGCTGAGTACAAGACTGCAATCTTGCTATGGTTGAAGTCCCTCATAAATCAACTGGACAGCTCCAAAGAAAAATCAAGTCGTGCTGCAAGTGGTGTTAACTGCATATACAATTACTTCTTGTTTTCACAGTGACAAAACTGAAATTTTAAGTTCCTCTGAGCAAGTACCTCTTCCACTCTTAAACATATATTGACTATACATCAATCAATACTGGAAGTGAAATACAACAACCAGTAATGATGATGATGATGATTCCAATGTTACATAGGGTATTCCACTTGTTTGCATAGTGGAAATGGAATTTTGTTTCAAAATCATGAGCCATACATGAAAAAAATATAGACACAAAGAGAAAAATATACCCACAATTTGATAATCAATGTGCAGTTTGTATACCCAAAGACCCTGAAATTTCTGTTTTCTTAAATAGGTACAAAACATTAGTCCCTGATCATTTCAGAACTGAATATAGTTGAACTTTCAGCAGTATAAATGCCAGCAATGATATCCCGAGAGTATAGATTTGAGTATCTTCCCTGGGATGAGGAAAAAATAAGCCAAAAGATGTATAGAAAATCTACCAGCTAATTCTCACTAATATATTTTAATTAGCATTTTGAATATCGTAAGGATTCTGTGCCAGGTTTATTATTATGTAAACCAGCCAATGCACATCCAACATTGTTTTGCAAGAATTCATTGGAATTTCTGTGGATGAAAGAATGGTTCTTTCTTTAATTTTAATATCCTTAGTGTTTAATAAGTGAACAATGATGAAAACAGGCATTAATGTTGGCTTATATGTATATACCTGAGAACAGTATCCAGTTCTGGGCACCACATTTTAGAAAATGTCAAATCAATATGAAAAAGTTCAGAGCAAATTTCCCAGCCAAAGTGCCTACGTACGAAAATGTATGTGGAAGCAATTTTCCAAACAGAATGAACAAGTTTTACCTAGATTTACCATAACATGGTGTTTTTTTAAACACTCAGAGGTATTCAACAGCCTTCTCTCAGCTGGTTTAACTATTGTGATAAATAGGTCAGTAACATTATATTTCATCAGTGCTATTGTCAACACCTGAAAAGTTCAAGATGAATATGCGAACTGCCGAACTACATAGCATTCTTTGCTTGAGTTCACATAAATCACAAACGTTCTGTGACTCACTCACAGACCGAAGTAATTGCTGGATGTCTCTGATTATTACTGCATTTCCAGCAGTTGGACACCAACAGCAGAAAACTCTTTGGACTTTCCAGACAATAGACTAGGTAGAGAAATACTAAACTCAGCTTATGTTTTTGCATCTGGTATTTAGCATGCATAAGGGAATTATGCCAATGCTCACATGTTGCCCTTCATTGAAATAGAGACCAAGAAAATGAGTAATTGGCATTTATGCATCCTGCTGAATAATATACAAAATGCCCTTGCACATGGTTCAGAGTGAAGGACTGGGAGGAGGATGAAACAGAAGGAACTCTGGACATAAACAATAAACAGAAAACAGAGTTCATTAGTGGCTTATTTCATAAATATCCAAATTGTAGAACATCTGAGAAGATACTCAAAACTTTCAAAGCGAGTCCACCTTAATAAACTCACTAATGAAAGAGGGCTGGATGTTCCTAACCAGTTTCCAAGGTTCTGTGCCTTACCCCTAATCCTTGAATTAAAGTTCCTTACGAAAGTCTGGATGATTCTTATTTCCTTAGTCATGCCCTGCTGTACAAGGCTTAACATCCAAGAACAGCTGGGCATATATATTTTGACTGAAAAGCATTTTTAAAAGCACCTTTTGAAGTACGTACAATTGTATCTTCTTGAACATGGGTATCTATGGACAGGACAAAAGACAAAGCATGCATTGAGACATAAGCTACACGATCTACAGATCTGCACATGACACTGGGATGCAAGTATGAAAGGCTGGGTTTGCATCATAATACTATGACACAGATTTCGTTATACTCATGACTTCCAGGGAAGAAATGGCAGATTGAAGACGGCTCTGCAAAAAGTGGAACTAATGACCACAGCAGAATGAAGAGATGGCAAATGAATAGTTCTTTGCTAATTCCTCTCCAGACAAGGAGAGGCCTTGAGAGCATCCACAAGTGCTCCAAACAGGGCTCTAAAGATTACAATTAAAGGAGAAGAACACTTAAATTTTACTTACAAATTCAGAATGAAGCAAATATTTTAATACTGGAAATATTGATGGATAGTTTTGAACAAGGGATCCAGAAGTTAATTGTAAGAGAGTCTGCCTCTACAGACATACTGTGTTTAAAAGATATTATGGAAGAGGAACAAGTTTTACCTGACAAGATTGAGACTGATCTGAAAGTGGATTTAAAAATGACGGCTACAAGAAGGATATGGAAAAAGATGCTACACTGAACATACAAAAGAAACTGGCTGATGTCTTAATAATTAAAAGGGATATACAAATAACAAACCAAGAGAGTGACCTGGATATTTTCCTACACTTGGATTTACAAAAGAGGCTTTTTAAAGTTCTGAAGAATTTTAGAGAAGGGACAAAGAAAAAATGAAGTTCTAGGACATTATCTGAAGGGGCTAAAGATCAAGATTGTTAGAAGTAAAAGGAAGGAATATAAAGTTGGTTTATTTGATCAAGGTTAAAATAGATATGTTGTTATCTCTGGTAACCCTTAATGGACTTTTGCTGACATCAGGACTGAATGACAAGGTTTATAGATATGAGATGGGATATGGGAAGAAGAGATCATTTGTTGTATTTTAAGAGAAGGTGATAAGTTACTAAAATTGTTTATACTTGTTGGGATGAATGGGGAAGTCATTTCTTTATATATCTCCTTTTTTTCCTTTATTATATTCCTATTTTTTCTTTTATATTTTTCTTTCTTTTTTCTTTCCTGCACCTTTTCTTTTTT
Source organism: Candoia aspera (assembly GCF_035149785.1). Classification (NCBI taxonomy): domain Eukaryota; kingdom Metazoa; phylum Chordata; class Lepidosauria; order Squamata; family Candoiidae; genus Candoia; species Candoia aspera. The sequence goes on along the minus strand of NC_086157.1, from coordinate 108,671,104 downwards.
TAGTTTGTATTGTTGTATTTGTAATTTTCAATAAAATTACTATTAAAAAAAGATTTCATCATGTACATGTCATCAGAGTTTGCACCAGATGCTTCCATGACCAGGACACTCACTCACTCACTCATTCTTTAATTTATTCGACTTACTACCAGCCCAATTACCACCTGGGGTGGGAGGGGCAACAGCTCTTATTGGGGGTGGCTAGCACCATAGACCTCTCCCCATCAAATAAGAGCTTCACCCCTTGGGTTTGGTGTCTATTTTATTCTTATTTATTGGTTTATATATTGTAATTTATATTTTATGATTTTAACTCTGATTTTATTGTAAACCGCCCAGAGTCCCCCTCTCTTGGGGAGATGGGCGGTAATAGACGCCTGGAAAATAAATAAATAAATAAATAAATAAATAAATAAATAAATAAATTCAAAAGAGACTCTTAGTGGTTTATAATGCATCTCTAGAACGTCCAAGGTATAACGCTAAAAATAAAACATAACTCACCCCAATAAGCCATAAATGAATCAATAACCAATGGCATTGATTGATGCCCCAAAGGTTCTCCAAAATAAGTCATATGGTAATAACTTATGGAAAGCCAATTCTGAGAGATGGTGGGGAGGCTGGGAGACTAATGGATGGAATGTTCAACATAAAGAACTGATAGACGGTGGGGAGTGGGGGGAATCCTGTCAATACCTTACTTCATAAATGGCTACTAAGTGCAGGTGGCAAGAAACTCAGGAGGAACAAGTCAAAACTTCCTGAGACTTTCTGCCTTAATGAGCTTCTGGCCACCTGCACTTTGTAGCCATTTATGAAATAAGGTATTGAAAGACGGCAGCCCCTGCTCCCCCCATCTACCTGTGCAGAATCCAGGAAGCAAGATGGGTAGTCATATAAATGGTTTCAATCAATCAATCAATCAATCAATCAATATTCACCCACTTTAAGAGCATGACCACGTCATCTATCTACAGGGAGAGAATTGTGCACATGTCCTCCTGTATTTGGTATGCTTCCAGGTCCCCACTTCAATGAGGTGATGAGGGTGGAAGCTCACAGACACTGTTGGTGCACCTGCTCTTTGGAACAGCCTTGCCCTCCCAATAGAAAAGGAAAGAGTAAAAGAAAAATCCCCACATTTAGAAAAACAAAAAGACCTTCAACCTATACAACCATACAGCCAAATTCACTTAATATCCTGGCCTAATGCCCAGGGTGTGGCCAAGTTTTTAACAGCCAAGTTTTAAATTTAATAGCCAAGTCGGCTAAACAGTGGCCCATTTTTAGAAACATTTATCCTTAACATCTCCAAGTGATCAGCTTGTAGGTTGTAATATTAATGGCTGTCTTCCAATGATATTGTATTACATGCTTTTCTCACTCTTGTACAAATTTAAATGACTCCCCTTTCTTATCTAAGGGCTTCACTATCCAGTATTAATTGCCACCATATCAGGACTTCCTGGATCTTTATTAAAAAAGGAAGAGAGACAGTGAGACTTAACATTTTGCAATCTCTCTATGAAGCACGTCAGATGACTGCCATGAAAAAGCTTTTGAAGTAAGGGGATGATAGTCCTATTTCCGATCCAAACTCAATGACTCACTGGCATACGTAATATTATCCTGGGAACTGATGTTGTATCAATGGGAAGACAATTCCACCATCAGAGAACTTACATGTCTAGTTATATCTGCTTCAAAGCACTCCAGATGCACATTGCTGGAGTATATTCTACACCAGGGTTTCTCAACCAGGGTTCTGTGGCACCCTAGGGTTCCACAAGCGGTCACTAGGGGGTCCCTGGGAGATCATGATTTAATTAAAAAATTATTTCAAATGTGGGCAACTTCACATTAAAGAGGTTAAAAGGTAAAGGTAAAGGTTTCCCTTGACGTAAAGTCCAGTCGAGTCCGACTCTAGGGGGCGGTGCTCATCTCCATTTCTAAGCCTTGGAGCCGGCGTTGTCATAGACACTTCTGGGTCATGTGGCCAACATGACGACACGGAACGCCGTTACCTTCCCGCCGAAGCGGTACCTATTGATCTACTCACATTGGCATGTTTTCGAACTGCTAGGTGAGCAGGAGCTGGGACTAGCAACGGGAGCTCACCCCACCGCGCGGTTTCAAACCGCCGACCTTCCGATCGGCAGCTCAGCGGTTTAACCCGCAGTGCCATCGCGTCCCTTATATTAAAGAGGTAAGTTTCATTATTTTCAGTTTAAGGACACTGTTAATGTATATATACTGGCCTACCCATGAAACAAATATAATGATTTTGTAACTTCTGGCCTACATTTGAGCCTGAATGGGCAGGGGTTCCCGGAAGCCCGAGAAATATTTCAAGGGTTCTTCCGGGGTCAAAAGGTTGAGAAAGGCTGTTCTATACTGTATAGTTCTTCTCTGAATTCTGGAAGAAAAGCAACTTGGGAATATTACAAGTAGCCTAAAAACAAAAATATATTGTTGTATATTCTGGTATCATGTACACTCAGGGTAATTGATATTGATTTTGATGCACTAACTTCTATATTATAAATGCTGAGGATCATAGCTTCAGTTATTATGCATTCAGTGGTTATAATGTACAAATTCTGTACCATTTTCCTTTTTAGCTTTGCCCAAAAAACCTTTGATACCACTTTGATGGCTGAAAGCGAAGAGGAACTGAGGAGCCTTATGATGAAGGTGAAAGAAGAAAGTGCAAAAGCTGGTTTGCAGCTAAACCTCAAAAAAACCAAGATTATGGCAACCAGCTTGATTGATAACTGGCAAATAGAGGGAGAAAATGTAGAAGCAGTGAAAAACTTTGTATTCCTAGGTGCAAAGATTACTGCAGATGCTGACTGCAGTCAGGAAATCAGAAGACGCTTAATCCTTGGGAGAAGAGCAATGACAAATCTCGATAAAATAGTTAAGAGCAGAGACATCACACTGACAACAAAGGCCCGCATAGTTAAAGCAATGGTGTTCCCCGTAGTAACATATGGCTGCGAGAGCTGGACCATAAGGAAGGCTGAGCGAAGGAAGATCGATGCTTTTGAACTGTGGTGTTGGAGGAAAATTCTGAGAGTGCCTTGGACTGCAAGAAGATCAAACCAGTCCATCCTCCAGGAAATAAAGCCAGACTGCTCACTTGAGGGAATGATATTAAAGGCAAAACTGAAATACTTTGGCCACATAATGAGAAGACAGGACACCCTGGAGAAGATGCTGATGCTAGGGAGAGTGGAAGGCAAAAGGAAGAGGGGCCGACCAAGGGCAAGATGGATGGATGATATTCTAGAGGTGACGGACTCGTCCCTGGGGGAGCTGGGGGTGTTGACGACCGACAGGAAGCTCTGGCGTGGGCTGGTCCATGAAGTCACGAAGAGTCGGAAGCGACTAAACGAATAAACAACAACAAAAAAAAACAAAAAACCTTTCCCTGCTTCTTAAAGGTGATCAGAGAAAAGGCACAAAGTGTCCTGATCATCCAAACAGGCTGGTTTCTAAAAATTGCCTATGCAAATAACCATAATAATTCAGGACAAGTTCACTCATTTCAAAATGGCCGCCTACACTTACAAAATTAACCCAGGCGTTTTGGCTCAATAAGCTGTAGTTTGAATAAACTGCATGCTCCTTCACCCAAGCAAGTAAGCAACTTAGGAAACAGCTATCTTTGACCATATTGCCACGATACACTCATTAAAGTTTATCTTTAATGGTGAACATACATAATTGCATGTTAAATTCTCACCCCACTGACCTATGTGGTTTGAAAGCAGGCCCATTTATGTTGTATACAATTTATTTGGTGGTCTTCTAATAACTTACACTGTTACTAAGCAGAGTAATAAACTGAAGATAACCCATAGGATGTCTGTTTCTCTGGTTTGCAGAGGACAGAAACCACGGGCAGGGAGGATAAGTGTTAAAAAACTCAGCTGTGGCTATTTCTGAGCTCTGCAAGTTGGGAAGAGTAATTTCCTGACATGACAGTAAGGCTAAATATGGTAATATGTCATGTAAACTTACCCTTTCTGGACTACAGGAACCTGGAATTAAGTCCACACAAAGAAACAAGAACGGTAAACCTGAGTTTAGTCAAGTTTTGTTACAGACATATAAGGCATAGTCCCAAATTTGGCTATCATGTAACAAAAATCCAAAAAGCAGTGAATGCATCCGTTTGTACAAAGTAACTAGTGAAAGGGTACTCCCAACTCTTACATGGATCTGGCCTACAGTTTCCATGGTACTCATCTCTGATAGGTACATGCATGTACACACACACACACAAACACTACACACACACACGCATGACATATGCATTGTCTATTCTCAAAACTAGCTGCAAACAGATCCCATCAACAAGCTTTGCAGTGAAAACAGGAGTCGCAAACTCCTTTTGAAAAGTCTTCAACTCAATCCTATGCTCCTTTGTTCAAAAAACACTTTGATTTCACTTTAGCTCATTTCCCTAAAATAATGAATAGAACGACAGCCTTTCTCCACTAAAACTGTGACTGCCTGCTTCTCCTTTATGGACTCAGACACACGTGCTTTGGATGGGTATGATTTTAATACTGTACCCTTTCGGTTACGTAGTATTTATTACATCCATCAACATAAGCTCAAGGATCCCCTGATGTTTCTTTCAAGGTATTTAAATGTACTTATATGTGCAAAACAAGCTGCACCGTATTAGCATTGTATTAGTTTACATGACCCCAGAGTTGCTGGGTATCTCCCCTAGGCAAAATTCACATTCTTATAAATTGCTATTAAACACGAACATATGGAGATTTGGGGCATCCCGAGATGTCATTTTTCTCATAAGGTGAACATGTAGGAGATGAATTGTCTTTCTAAGCCTAGGAAAACAGCTTGTTTCCATGAAGCAATAAGAGTAGCTATTTCCCACATGCAATATTCAAGGTATCAGTGACCTTCTAATTGGTGAAAGATGTTCCATATTTCCTTCTGGTTTCAAGATGAAGGGCTCCTATGCATTCAGTTTTATTATTCTCTGAGAAGTCTTTTAAATGAAACATTTCTAGGAATTGGTGGGAGAAGGAGAATTGTAACTAAACTTCATAACTAAAGAGCTATGACCCAGTCAGAATAAAAAATGCCCCTCCAAATGCATACCTAAGATCATTATTTTGTTAGCATGGATACACTTTTAGAGGTAAAGATGTAACATCTGGGTTACTTTGACTTCTGAAAAAATTAAGCCAGTTTCTCTTTTTGAGGAGAAAAGGAATGGAAATTTGAGAGGAAAAAAAAATGAAATAACATATTTTACAAATTATATCATGTGTAACCTAGCTTGTTCATAAAATCATCATAGTAATGAACTCTACCATCTCTTATTCTTTATTTTATTAGCTTCCTTTATTGTGTTTTATTGGGTTTGGTTTTATGATGCACTTGTTTTGTATTTATTTCAAACTGTCAGATTATGGCAGGGTAGAAATGTGACAAATAAATAAACATTTGCTATATTAACTTTAAGAGGGTGCTTAAGACTATAGGTGATTTTTAGTTATACACAAATACTCTATGCTGAAATAATACAGCTCTGGAATATTCTATTTTTCTCACATGGGTTGATCCAAGTATTTTGAGTGGGGGGCAGTCCTGTCCCATTTCCAGAAATTTGCAGTCTAACCCAGAAAGCTCAGTTTGGTCCATCCATGGGGAAAAATGGGATATTCCAGAGCAAAATCACACTATCATGGAACATTTCACACCCAACTAGTGAGCTTGTTTCAAAATATCAGATGAATAAAAATTCAATATTTTACACAGTTACTAAAACATACTACTAAAATATAATATTTTGAGTTCAGAACTTCCATGCTGAAATGTATTTTGCTTTATTAAACAAGAAAAAGTAACCATCTTGCTGAAAATATAATAATTTTCAGTGCAAATGAAAAAGAATACAGATATTAAATTCATCTTTCAATATGATAAAAATTTGGACAAACTATACAGTCCAAGGTAACAATTCACATGGCAAACAACCCCCTAAGAGTCTTCAAAAGAGAATTAAAAGTTCTTTTTCTAGAATACTTCCTTTTAAATAAGACATTCAGCTCCTCCTATGTGGAATTCTATTCCTTTTTTAAATCTCAAGGGCATCTTTACAGGGCCAAGAAGAGAACGGGTTCCAGTGCCAAAATGTTTCAACTTTTAAAATCCTTCTAAAGCAGCAGAGCAAACATTTCTTTATTTCTAATCTACTTGGTAACAGAATAATGGACTGCTGCCCTCCCTAATCCACAGCACCGATGGTCTTTTTGTGAGGCTTAATCAAAGGACAGGGGTAGATCCTCCAAACTCTGAGAGAACAGGAAAATTCACAAAGAAGAAACATTCTTCCTTTCCTGGGGATAGCATTTTGAGTTAAAGGACCTTGTGGATTCTCGTAAATTTCAAGGCTCCCTGCAATATCTGGAAACACCTTCCTCATCCTGAGTGGGTGCCTGCTCAGCATGTCAATGCTTCTGATTTAATCAACCGCTTTCACCTGGCTTAGTCTGATAAACCGCATTGCTAAATGTTTGTTTCCTTGCTATTAACTTTTTTCTCCTTAGTGTTCTTTTTTTCAGGGGGGCTGAATGTCATGGTCCCCGTTCCAATGTTCCCGCAAACATCGTAACATGTTCCCATGCCATGCTGGTGCTGACATGTGTTGCTGTACGGGAGGGCGCTGCCTCCATTCTTTGGACCAGGCGCTGATGCGAGGACTCTGGAATGTGTGTTTGGGTTATCTTGTCTGGTCAAGGACATTTTCCCGACGATCGGCAGGAACCGTTAGGGGCACCTGCAAGGAATGGACTTGTACTGACTCTGGGGGAAGGGATTGGGAACTGCCTAGGCTTTTATTGAGTGAAATCCCGTGCTTTTGCCATTCTCAGCTTTGCTTGTGATCCTGCATACTATTCATTACTAAATCAGATATCCGTGAAAGTCTTGTGTGAGTCTGATAATGATTTTGAATAGGCAATCATTACATACGCATCTTGTGCTTGGACGGGTGACCTGTACCCATTCCATAGGAACAGCCATGATTCTGTGTACAAAGTCTTCTTGATGGATCATTTTTAAAGAGATCATGTGCAAAATATTGCAGTTATCAGAATCTTTGCCTTAAACACTGTGTCGAGGAACTTAAAAGTTCTAAAACGCTGTAAATGTTCTAAAATGTTTCACAAGCTTTCCCATGGAAAAGGTAAATAGAACATTTGGAGCAGTAAATTAAGCTAAACTTCAACGACACTGAAATTATCATATTGTTTATTTGCTTGGGGGGTGGGAGGAACAGCCAGACTTGCCCAGTCAGTTTTTAATGCTTAGAGAACATGAAAAACCTACGCAACTCCATCTGCCACTGTAATAGCAGATTCATTACCTCAGTACTGGCATACTGTGTAACCTTGGACTTTATGAATTAAAATCAACAGATAATTGAACCAAGGGTGTAGATGTATCTGCCCAAACACCTATGTCAAAGTTCAAAAGGGACCATCTTCAAGAATGATTTGCAAAAAAAAAAGATTATGGCAGAGATTAAGCAAACATCCTGTTTTAGAGAGATAAATGGGCACTTACTGCTTTTTTTCTGGGACATAAGAAGTTTCATTTTTGTGTTCTTATTTCCCAGGAGCTCAAGGAGGCTATAATTCCTGAGAACTTATTCCCACAGCAGTGTGGGAAATGAAGGCTTGCATACCTTTGTACATCAGTCCTTTTAATTTTGACTGTTGCAGCAAATGTTGACCAATGCAAGACTGAAAGAACAGCAGGTTGTGCAAAAGTAAATCTTGGTGGGGAAAGGGATGGGGGTGGTGTGTCCATCCTGGTACTCCTTGATCTCTCAGCAGCTTTCAGTACTGATGACCACAGTATCCTTTTGGGCCAGGTTGGGAGTGGGAGGCCCTGTTTTGTAGTGGTTCTCTTCCTTTCCATGGCCAGTTTCATTTGGGATTGATGGGGGTAAGAGGTTATGTCTGCAGCCCCTCACTTGTGGGGTGCCACAGGACTTGACTCTTTCTCCCCCTTTTTTTAACATCTACATGGAACTGTTGGATGACGTCCTCTGTCGGTTTAAGGTCAGGTGTCATCAATATGCTGACAATATCCAAATTATACATCTCAATCTTGGGCCAACCAAGCGATGCTGTTGAAGTCCTGACCCAGTTTCTGGAGGCTGTGCAGGCCTGGATGGGGAGGAACAGACTCAAGGTCAATCCTAACAAAACAACTGGCTCTGTTTGTTTGACCCCTTGGTTCTGGGGACATTCCATCTTTAGTCTCTAAGGGAGTGAGACTAGTGCAGTTTGGGGGTTGCCTTGGACCCTTGGCTCCTGTTAGCTGTGGCTAAGAGGGCCTCTGCGCGGGTGTGCCAGTTGTTCATGCTGTTCCTGCACTGAGGGGCCCTTTAGAGGCTCAGGTCTTGGTCACCTTTTGAGTGCGCTACTGTAATGTGCTCTACATGGGGCTTCCCTTGGAAACCACTTAGAAACTAAAACTGGTCCAGAATGCACAGGTGTAGTCAGAGAAGGGCATGTCACAGTACATACATGTGTCTCTAAAATTTTGTGTCTCTGAAGAGTTGCTCTGATTGCGTTAGCTTCCAAGTGCAATTCAAGGTGCTACTTATCACCTATAAAGCCCTACATGGCACAGGGCATGGCTACTTGAGGGATCAATGTGTCCATATGACCTCTTGTGAGGTCAGCTAGAATGGGTACCCTCTCGGTCCTCTCAATTAAGCAGTGTCAATCTGAAGGGCCACCTCAGTGATGGTGCCTGCCCTGTGGAATAGCATTCCCCTGGAGAACCGTTCTGCTCCCACCTTTTGATTTTTCATGAATTGTTAAAGACCTGGTTGTTCTCCCAGGCCTTGATTTAGAATGATGGTTGAGCCTCTTTGGTTTTTGATCCTGTCTTCTGCTCAGCTCTTTGCTTTTACTTTGATGTATATAGTTCTCTTTTCAATTTTTTAAATTGTAATCTGCCCAGAGTTGCAGTAGAGTCAGGAGGCCTCAAAACTGAAATAATAAAATGAAATTTTAATTATTTTGTCATTAATTTGAATTCTGAAATTAGTAATTATAGCCAGTGTATAACCTTCCATAGCTGGGCAAGGGAACTGAGAGACACTGTGACTCTATTGATTTTTCTTGCCTTCACGGTGGCATTTGATACCATTGGCCTTCTGAATTGCGTGGGAGATTTGGGAATTTAATTTTTTGTTTATTGCATTTTCAAATATAAACCAACCTGTGGAATCTTGGGAATAGGAGACACAGCTTTACAGTCATTCCATTCCTATCTCTGGGGTGGATTTTAGATGGTGTTGCTTGGAGACGGTTGCTGCTTGAAACAGAAACCATTATGCAGTGTCCCAAAGGGCTCTGGTCTATCTCCAATATATTTCCATATCCACATGAAACCACTGAGAAAGATCTTCAGAAGATTTTGAGTTGGGTGCTAGATCTATTTCTCTGTGACATCTCCAAGAAATGCCCGAATGCCTTCTGACAGTGAGTAATGGCCTGGATGAAGGATAATAAACGGAAACGGAACCTAGACAAGATTCATTGTGAGGAGCCATACTTCCAGAAAGCTGATAGATAGACCTGTTGTAAATGTGATTATGCTCTCCTAGAGGAGCATGTATGCATTTTGGGGATGCCTCTAAATCTGAATTTCTCTCTTGTTCCACAGATTGGAGCAACGGTCAGGAGCACTGTTTATGAGCTGAGGAGGTTCACTTACAGTTGCCACAAATTTGTCTGAAAGCTACTTCTCATGTGGATAAAAAGGCTAGCAGTACCAAAACAATACAGCAATGCAGATGTCCCACTTTCCAAAAGGGGCAAACTTCCAGCCTGTTGCACTGAAAAAGCAGGAGAAATTCCACCATAATTTGCCTATATAAATTTGTCTCGTTTGAAAGTAAGGCACTTGCTGGAATTCCTGTGTAGTAACTTGACCTTCCTTTTAATAAATACAACTAATCCTAAATTCTCATTCTTTTGTTTAATGTTTCCAGTCTAGACTGCAAGGAGGAAAAATTGTCAGGCAGTGACTTGAAGCTTTGCCTTCTCTGTTGCCACTCCAGCTCTTTGGAATACACTAGTTGTAAAGTCAAGATGTGCTGTTTTAACCACTTTTAATATCTCAATTTAATTTTTTTTCAACCGTAAATCACTGAGAGACTTTGGTAAGTTGGTGGTATACCAAGATGAATGAACGAATAAATAAATAAAATAGGAGTCTCTAGCAAACACACAGAACAGATGGTATATTGCCATATTCTTCCCCTAAGCTCGTTCTCTCTTCATTTCAGTGGGAATAGTTCACATATTCAGCAATAATGTTGGAATGGTTGAATAGTCTCTGAATTTATTGACTTTTAATTATGCAACATTCAGCTCAGTACCGTCTGAACTGAAAACTGTCTAAACAAAATTGATGATTCCAATGCATAACGTGTTATTTTCAGTAGAACAATAACGAATGCCCAGAGAACTTTTCCCTTTCTTTTCTGAAACATATTAGTTACTTTGACCAGGGAATCTCTGATGCTTTAAAAAACCACTTCCCGATAGCTGACGCAACTTTTTCTCAGCAAGATATGGTAACAGTTGTTTCCTGCTAAATAATATGAACAAATTTTCCCTTTGTCTGATAGTTGTGTGCAGCGTGGCATCTTGGGAATAGGAGACGAAAGTTGAAGCAATTATTTTATTAATTATTAGTGATGACATAATGTCACCTGTGAATTGACCCAAATCTTGGTGACTTTATGGACAAGTCCACACAAGCTTTCTTGGCAACAATATATCCATGATTTGTCACTGATTTTTTGGGATGGTTTTCTGACTTCCTAGTTTAGCCTAGAGCTCTGGAATTCCCTGTTGGTTTTCTATCCAACCAATCGTAAGGTCAAATTTTGCTTAGCTTTTGGGAGACAGCAAAGCTCAGCTAGATGCAGCTGTTTAGCTGGGGAATTAGTAGTGATACCTGAAGCCACATACTTTGAATTTTTAAATTGATACTGTCCTTTTAGAAAAGAATTTGCTTATCATCCCCCAAGCCATGGGAGATAGGCTATGATGAAAGGTAATATCAGCTGGATGATTGATTGATTTATGAAATTTATATGGCCACCCAGCTCCCTCACAGTGACTCTGGGTGGCTTACAAAAATAAAACCCCAAATGAAAAACCCACTATAGCCCCACCCCCCGGCAGCAACAATACAGTTCAAACAAACCACTTGATGGGCTCCGCATCAACCTGGGATCCCCAGCCCCTCTGGCCAAACCATGTCTTCAAGGCTTTTCGGAAGAGTATTAAGATGTGGGACAGTCTATCTCTGCAGGGATGATGTTCCACAGGGAGGGAGCCACCATGGAGAAGGCCCTTCTTCTCAGTCCCACTAGATGAACTTCCTAAATGGGGGGTACCCGTAACATACCACACCTCCCCAATCTGGTGGGTTGGGTAGATGTAACTGGGGAAAGGCGGTCCTTCAAATAGCTTGGTCCCAAGCCATGTAGGGCTTTAAAGGTGATAACCAGCACCTTGAACTGGACCTGGAAGCAAATCAGCAAAGATCGCACTCCCGCAGGAGAGGTGACACACGTGCAAATCTTTGGACTTGCACAAAACCATGCGGGCCGCCGCATTTTGAACCAACTGAAGCTTCCGGATACTTTTCAAGGGCAGCCCCATGCTGAGTGCATGATATGAAGTTGAGTCTGTCTTGATATAATAATGTATCCCAAAACACTAGAGTACTTATTTCCTGTATGCTGTATATTCTTGAAAATATATTTTCAGCAATTTGACTAAATAAATCTGTAAGAGGGAAAAAACCCATTCTCTCCTTCGATTGCAGTTGCCTTTAAAGATCAAAAGTTCCTATGGAAAGGGCAAACTTTCAAACTAGAGAACTTAGCTTCCCACCCTCTGAGGACACATGAACAGGGGCAGACAGAAAGATTCGATTTGTCTTCCACAAGGCAGCATGAAGTCTAGTTGTCTTTCCTTGCAGCTTTGTTTTGCTAAAAGAAGACAGATGACTACTTGGGCAACAAAATAATTCTGGTAGGCAAATTAAGTGTAAAGTGGACTGCTTTATAAACAAGGGCTATAAAAAGCTCTCATTTTTTTACTGCAGTTAATGTGAAGCAATCTTTTCCTAATTACCTTTGTAAACAATAAATGGCAATTATTTAGCAGCTCAGTTCATTCCATTAGCTAAAACCAAGTGGGTGTTATCTCTCTCTCTCTCTCTCTCTGTCTCCATGTATTATTCTTCATCAGAATATGTTTTATGGCGTCCCAATTTAAATCACATTATTGGCTAAAAGCATATTATGTTAACATTTCAGCTGATGTGTCTTTTTCTGAGTGCCCAAATCATAAGAGAAAGTTAAACCAGCAATTATTATTTATGCAATAAGCACAGTGTTTCATAGACACAATTATATGCAAGAGTATTATTTAAGCACTTCTAATCCTTGGGTCCCACTCACTCTATTGCAGCCCACTGGCCACTTATTGGCAAGCCAAATGTTCCAATTGTTATGAAGAAATACAAATAATAGAAATAATCTACTTTCAAACAGATCTCAAAACTGGCAATAAAGACTAAAGGTTGGCCTAAAATACACTAGATTTAGATTAAATTTGACACAGAAGACAATAAAACTAAAATTAGAAGAGAAGGATCTTGCTTAGGTGAAAGAGGTTGTTTCATACCATGCATCATTTTCAAAAACAGTCAGAAATAAACTTGCCACATGGCATTGTCTTTATTCTATTAAAAACCTGGAATAATTATTCCTAAAACATTTTTCCTCTTTTGTAGAAATGAGTATGTCAAGTTATACAGCTCTGATTTTTTTTTTTTAAAGCAAAGTATATGAAAGTCTCTGTAAGTCTTTGGGAAAGAACAAATATCAAAATAAATATGGCTTCAAGACTGATATAGACGTTGAGAGTTCTGCTTATGATCCTACCACTTGGGTGTCTTAAATGTACTGGCATATTAATGGTAAAATTTCTATGGAATGGTCAAACACCCGACTGAATGGACTAATTCTGACTGAAGGGGATTATCTGGATCCCTTTCAGTTGGGATTCAGACCCAGGTATGGGATGGAAACGGCATTGGTTGCACTTTTGAATGAGCTCTGGAAAGGGCAGGATGGGGTTATGCATCCATCCTTGTCTACTTGACCTTTTGTTGGCTTTTGATCCATCAACCATGGTATCCTTCTGGATCAGCTCAGAGGATTGGGCATGGGTGGCACCGTGTTTTGCTAGTTCACCTCCTTTCTCCAGAGTCAATTCCAACTGGTGGTGATTCGGAGGGCAGAGATCCCACCCTCAGCCCCTACTGTGTGGGTGCCACACGTTTCAGTGCTCTCTCCGCTCCTATTCAACTCCTACATGAGGCCTCTGGGTGAACTCATCTGTCGTCATGGGCTGAGGTATCGTAAATACGCTGATGATAGAAGAGAGTCATGATGTAACTTTAGAGAGACAGGTTAAATTATAATTGTACTTATAACTGCTGTGAAGAATATCGGAAACTACTTCTTTATACCTTTATATCTTTTTTTATATCTTTATTCTTTTTTTCTTATTACACTTTTAGCCTTTTCTTTTATTTCTCTCTTTCTTTTTCATTTTCTCTATTTTAGTTTGTATTAGTTCTTATTATTGCTGTTAAAACTTGTAATAAAAACTATGTATGTGGCTCCAACAGATCCCAGGAACAACATCAGAGCCGTCTGTCCAGAAGAGTGCAATGCTAGGAACAGCTAAGATACTGTGCAGAACCCTCCAACTCCCAGGCCCAAGGTTGAGGAAGACACATACCACCCACAGGAATGAGACAGGAATTTTTCTTTTTCTTTTTTTTTTAATTAAAAATGGGTCAGTTCCAGTGTTATCTTTTAAGGAGAGGGCACTATCCCTGAGTTAGCAGGTCCATGATTTGGGAGACCTCCTGTATTTGCGGCTCCTGCTGGAAGGGCAAGTAGCAGCGATAGCCAAGGAGGCCTTTTGACCAGCTTCAGTCTTTTCTGGGATGGAAGGACTGGCAACAGTGATTCCTGCCCATATCACCACATGCCTGGATTACTGCATATTTAGCAATATATTTTTATTAATATATTTAGATTAATAAGGATCAATGTGGCTTTGTAGCAGAGTGCAATTAAAAGTGCTAATTTTGGCCTAAGAAGTTCTGTATGGCTTGGCACCATGGTATTGCCAGGACCACAATGGAACCAACTCTCTGGAGCAGTCTTCCTCTAGATATTAAATCCTCTCCTATGGAATGGGCATTCCAGGAAGCAATGAAAACGGAATTGTTCTAGAGGACCTTTGAAGATTTACGCTCATCTTAATGGAGATGTTTGAATTTTGATAGGAGTTTTGGTCATCCCCATTTTTTAGTTATTATCGATGGTCCTACCACGGACATTTTAATATTTAACATTGTGATTACAACAGTTCCTTGTTTAATATTTATTGTAGAATATGGATGTTTTATGTATGTTGTTGTTACTGATATTTTATTTTGATTGCAAGCTGCTGTGGATCTCTGTGAATTCATAAATAAACATGTTATTTGCATATTTATGAACCAGAGTCACTGGTTTGAGATGGGCAGCTATATAAATTGAATAAATAAATAAAAATAAATATTTTTGCAATTGTCTTACAGTAAGGTAGCCAGAATAATTCCAAAAGAGATCTGACTAATGCAAAGCACACTAAGAAGCTATTATATATTCTATTTGGAAACCATGACTGCTATTTTCACCGCTTAAAACTGCATTAATAACCATTGGCATAAACTATGGAATTCATGTTGTTGTTTATTCGTTTAGTTGCTTCCGACTCTTCGTGACTTCATGGACCAGCCCACGCCAGAGCTTCCTGTTGGTTGTCAACACCCCCAGC
This sequence comes from Candoia aspera, assembly GCF_035149785.1. Taxonomy (NCBI): domain Eukaryota; kingdom Metazoa; phylum Chordata; class Lepidosauria; order Squamata; family Candoiidae; genus Candoia; species Candoia aspera. Next base: position 108,656,102 of record NC_086157.1, on the reverse strand, counting down.
TCCCCCAGGGACAAGTCCGTCACCTCTAGAATATCATCCATCCATCTTGCCCTTGGTTGGCCCCTCTTCCTTTTGCCTTCCACTCTCCCTAGCATCAGCACCTTCTCCAGGCTGTCCTGTCTTCTCATTATGTGGCCAAAGTATTTCAGTTTTGCCTTTAATATCATTCCCTCAAGTGAGCAGTCTGGCTTGATTTTCTGGAGTAGGGACTGGTTTGATCTTCTTGCAGTCCAAGGCACTCTCAGAATTTTCCTCCAACACCACAGTTCAAAAGCATCGATCTTCCTTCTCTCAGCCTTCCTTATCGTCCAGCTCTCACAGCCATATGTTACTACGGGGAACAGCATTGCTTTAACTATGTGGACCTTTGTTGTCAGTGTGATGTCTCTGCTCTTAACTATTTTATCGAGATTGGTCATTGCTTTTCTCCCAAGGATTAAGCGTATACTGATTTCCTGACTGCAGTCAGCATCTGCAGTAATCTTCGCACCTAGAAATACAAAGTCTTTCCTGCTTCTACATTTTCTCCCTCTATTTGCCAGTTATCAATCAAGCTGGTTGCCATAATCTTGGTTTTTTTGAGGTTTAGCTGCAAGCCAGCTTTTGCACTTTCTCCTTTCACCTTCGTCATAAGGCTCCTCAGTTCCTCCTCAGATTCTTCAGGAGGCAGACAAGATGACTTGGTATCCCCATACCACTAAGAATTTGCCACAGTTTGTTATGGTCCACACAGTCAAAGGCTTTAGAATAGTCAATAAAACAGAAATAGATGTTTTTCTGAAACTCCCTGGCTTTTTCCATTATCCAGCGGATATTGGCAATTTGGTCCCTAGTTCCTCTGCCTTTTCTAAACCCAGCTTGTACATCTGGCAATTCTCGCTCCATGAGTTGCTGAAGTCTACCTTGCAGGAACTTGAGCATTACCTTACTGGCATGTGAAATGAGTGCCACTGTTCGATAGTTTGAACATTCTTTAGTGTTTCCCTTTTTTGGTATGGGGATATAAGTTGATTTTTTCCAGTCTGATGGCCATTCTTGTGTTTTCCAAATTTGCTGGCATATAGCATGCATTACCTTGACAGCATCATCTTGCAAGATTTTGAACAGTTCGGCTGAGATGCCGTCATCTCCTGCTGCCTTGTTATTAGCAATGCTTCTTAAGGCCTATTCAATCTCACTCTTCAGGATGTCTGGCTCTAGCTCACTGACCACACAGTCAAAGCTATCCCCAATATTGTTATCCTTCCTATACAGGTCTTCCGTATATTCTTGCCACCTTTTCTTGATCCCTTCTTCTTCTGTTAGGTCCTTGCCATCTTTGTTTTTGATCATACCCATTTTGGCCTGGAATTTACCTCCGATGTTTCTAATTTTCTGGAAGAGGTCTCTTGTCCTTCCTATTCTATTGTCTTCTTCCACTTCCACACATTGCTTGTTTAAAAATAATTCCTTATCTCTTCTGGCTAAGCTCTGGAATTTTGCATTTAATTGGGCATATCTCCCCCTATCACTGTTGCCTTTTGCTTTCCTTCTTTCTTGGGCTACTTCTAGTGTCTCAGCAGACAGCCATTCTTGGTTCTTCTTGGTTTTCTCTTTCTTTGGGATGTATTTTGTTGCCGCCTCCTGAACAATGTTGCAAACTTCTGTCCATAGTTCTTCCAGGACCCCATCTACTAAGTCCAGTCCCTTAAATCGATTCTTCACTTCCACTGGATATTCCTTAGGAATATTAGTGAGCTCATATCTAGCTGATCTGTGGGTCTTCCCTAATCTCTTTAGTCTGATCAAAACTGTGCAATAAGAAGTTCATGATCTGAAATACAGTCAGCTCCAGGTCTTGTTTTTACTGACTGCATAGATGTCCGCCATCTTTGGCTGCAAAGGATGTAGTCAATCTGATTTCGGTGTTGTCCATCTGGTGAAGTCCATGTATAAAGCCGTCTCTTAGGCTGTTGGAAGAGAGTGTTTGTTATGCAGAGTGAATTGTCTTGGCAAAATTCTATCAGCCTATGTCCTGCTTCGTTTTGTTCTCCCAGGCCATGCTTACCTGTAATTCCAGGTGTCATTTGACTGCCCACCTTAGCATTCCAGTCTCCTGGGATGAAAATAACATCTCTTTTAGGCGTGTTGTCCAGTAGGTGCTGCAGATCCTCATAGAACTGCTCTACTTCAGCTTCTTCAGCATCTGTGGTTGGGGGATATATTTGGATCACTGTGATGTTAGATGGCTTGCCCTGAATTCGAATTGAGATCATTCTATCGTTTTTTGGATTGTATCCAAGCACTGCTTTAGCCACTTTACGATTAGTTATGAAGGCTACTCCATTTCTTCTGTGGTCCTCTTGTCCACAGTGGTAGATCTGGTTGTCATTTGTTGTGAAGTGGCCCATTCCAGTCCATTTCAGTTCACTGACGCCCAAAATGTCTATCTTTAATCTTGACATCTCACCAATAACCACATCCAATTTGCCCTGGCTCATAGATCTTACATTCCAGGTTCCAATGGTGTGTTGATCCTTAGAACATCGGATTCGCCGTTCACCACCAGCACCGTCGGCCGCTAGCCGTCCTTTTGGCTTTGAGCTAGCTGCGTCATCATGTCTGGGGCTAGTTGAACTCATCCTCTGTTCCTCTCCAGTAGCATTTTGACCATCTTCCGACCTGGGGGTCTCATCTTCCGATGGTATACCAACATATCTCTGGTTGTACTGATCCATCTAGTTTTCATGGCAAGAATACTGGGGTGGGTTGCCATTAAGGAAGGATCCCTTCCCCAGGGATCGCATTTAGTCTGACCTCTCTGTCATGACCTTCCCATCTTGGGTGGCCCTTCACGGTTTAGCTCACGGCATCATTGAGGTGCTCAAGCTCCAGCACCACGACAAGGTAACGATCCTTTGCTGAAGAATTCATACTTGTGTGAAAATTTTCTTGCATGTGTAACATCAATGCTGAAGATGTACTGGAAATTGAAAAAAATGCATATCCTTAAGAAAAGTTTCATATATCCCCTTGGCTTGTGATTTTCTTGAACTGCTCACACTTCAAGCTGGACTGATACAAGTGTATTGCTTTGGGGGGGAGTTCATTTGTATTGCATTGCCAAATGAGGACAAAATAAAAGCAGCCGATCAAAAAAGGCTTTCCCTAAAATATCATCAAGACATTATTTTTATTGTACTAGTGCAACTTCTACCCATCTGTTTTTGCTGTTTTATCTATTCCATCTGCTTCCATTTTCAGCCCTATATAATAATAGGGCTTCTGTGCAATGAAACAGAAAAGTAATTTGCATTGGAGAGTGGGAGACGAAGAGACAGAGAGAAAGACACACACACAGACTCAAACCTCCTTGCGTTATTGGCTTCACTTGAACTTTCCAGAAACAAAATGAACTGCAGTCCCACAAGGATTTCAGTATCCAGTGTGATATCCACAGATTTCAATTAGCAGCTCACACGCAGCCAGACAAAATAAATTGATTTAGCATCTCATTCCTTTGCAACCAAAATCTAAGCGAAGGGTCCCTCTTCCCTCCACCTCATCAACTGCATGTCATCCGCAAATATAAGTTACCATAATGGACTATCACGTAAATCAAATAATGGGCTCTCTGCTGTAATCACATCAGCAACTGCAATAGCATGTTTCAATGGTTATCCACTGGAACTCATTAAGAAGGCATTATGTAAAGTAAATTAAAATGCAGGGTCTACGATCTGCAGACAAAGAGATGACAAAGCTTATCATATGTATGCCATGGACTTCTCATTAGCAGAGCCCGCAACAGCACTGTCCTGCTGGAACAGGTCACAGCGCTCTAGGATATTTTGGTTTTCTAATGAGTGTGGCAGAGCCAGAGATGCTGATCTGGCTATGCAAGCAGTGCAGAAGGAGCTACCACAAGATGCTGGCAACCAAAATAAGAAAGTAGGCGGGCAGTTGGGAAAGAGCTATTTGGATGGCTCCTGCATTTTCCATGAGAACGGGTATGAGAGCCCACTTGGCAATAATAGATTTATCCTCAAGTGTGCACCCTCTAACTTCGAAAAGCCAATGATTGAAATAACAACAGATCTTCCTCCTCATCATCATCCAAAAAGCAAATCCTGCCTAAGTTTCAAATGTAGGTGAAATCTAGACATTCAGATCATTCACACGCACTGCAGCCTTCCTGGGAAGGTAGCGCTTTAGAATGAAGACGAGGGAGCTGCCTGTTTGACAGGTTTTGCTCTCTACTTTCTGAGAGATGTATCTAACGTACAAATGGGGTAGGGGTGGGGGACTTCGCCAAAAAGTTTTAGACTGCGTGACTATTGGGACATTACTACTTCATCATCTTTCTATCCAGGGGATAAGGCATGGGGAAGTGGTAGAGTCTGAAGATTAGTATACCATGTTGACCCCTCCTGGAATGTGACTACTAAATGAGAGTATGTCTGCACAGGGACAGCGCATATGGCTACAGGCAACCTGGAGTTAGTTTTAGCCACATCAAGCATAGGAAACATCTGCCCTCCACATCAGAATTGGCACTGTCCACGTGACATGGTGGAAAAGCTATCTAGTTCTCTGGTTGCTTTCCCCATTTCAAAGTGTTCAACTCAACGGGATAAATTGTTAACTCAATAAAAGCTGCTCAGGGACCGTATGCAAAGGACTGGTACCATCGGAGACACACGGTTGGGCTTTCTCTGTCGCTGCCTCCTACTTTTGAACAGCGTTCCTCCTGAGATGAGGCTGGCACCGATCCTGGTGGGTTTAGGAAAACCTTTAGAGCCCAGCTCTTCCAGAAATCCTTTGCAAGCTGCTACAATTGGTCTTCTCCTGTGGTAAAGTTAAGGTTACATCGATTTTTGTTCCCTGGTGTACTACGACAGGAGAGTATTCTTGCTATGTCCTACAACACAGAATAACATATACAGTATTGTTTTAATATTTTACTGAGAGTGAGAAATGTGAGGACAGAACTGATATTTTACTGTAAATGAGAAATGAGAATTGATTGAACAGCCTAAGTAAGTAAGCAAGTGTGTTCCCACCGAAAAGTCTCCAGTTCTAATGCTGGGCAACTGGATCAGTTTTAAGCTTCTAAAATTACTTAACCTCAATAACTTTTTTGCAAACACTTCCTCACTGACATTTCTTTACGGGCATCACCACTGCCAAGAATATCTTCCCAACAAAACCCAACATTTCAACTGTCCAGCTCACTGCCCATATGCCACTATTTGACCACCTAAATAGGCTTGTATTCCACCACATCTGCCTCCACCAGGCTGCCAATTTATAAATATCCAATATTTACTTTGCTTACTGAACAAAAAGCCATAATCAGCCATTGTGCATCCACATTTTTAGGCTTCAGACCCTGGAAAAATTGCAAATCTCCCTTCCACACTTCTTGTCTTCTGCACTGGTCGTTTAATTTGAAAGTGGTGAGACCTTAATACTAACACAAATAGCAGCTAGCATCAATACATCAGACTCTCCCCCACCAAAGGTATAATTATTCAATAGTAAAGACAAGCATTTAGAGGCTACGTTCACACAGCAAACAAAGCTTTAACCCCAAGTAAACAAAACACAATTGCTGGGTTCATGTAATGTGAAATGCCTGAACCAATATACCATATTAAGGCTTAATATAATGCCTTTGTCTATACAACATGTCCATGTCAACATGCCCATGTCAACGCCAACTGGATGAAGTGGCGCCCGGTGACTGGAGTCCTGTGTGATCATCGGATGCCCCTATGCCTCGAGTCAAAGGTCTACAGAATGGGAGTGCGCCCAGTCGCCCTCTACGGATTGGAGTGCTGGCCAGCAACAGCAAAGCACGAGCAGGCCCTGCATGTGATGGAAATGCAAATGCTCCAATGGTGCCTTGGACTAATGCAATTTGACCACGCCATGAACGACGTCGTCCGGCGACGACTGGGAGTTGCGCCAATCATGGCAAAACTGTGGGAAGGAAGGCATAGATGGTATGGACACGTCATACGCAGCAAAGAAGACTTGGTGGCGAGAACAGCCATACTCCTGGGCCCTGGTGGCCAGCGGCCCCATGGTAGACCCAAGAAACGGTGGATGGACCACATTAAGGAGGACATGGAATGCCTGAACGTCACCCCTGAAGATGCCTTGGATCGAGTCAAATGGAGATGGGTACGCCGACAAGCGGACCCTGCCATAGCGTGGGAAAAACGCTAGGAAGAAGAAGTCTATACAACATGTTAAGACAATGACTGAACAGTCTTTTACCTAGACTAGCATATTGTATGAGCTCAACTATACAGTGGGGACCATGCTAAGTTAATGCAGCAAAATCCAGGCATAACTTTCCCATAGGAAAGGAGGGATGGAGAATCTTTGGCCCACAGGACTTATCCCTCCCTTCTGGCTTGCTCATCCAGCCTATGGACCTTAAGAAAGGTCTTTTCCTCTCCCTGTTTGCCACTGCTTCCCTGTGTTTATTTCATCTTTCCTATTCAGGAAATGTTACGTCTTTACCCCTGAGAGAGCTTTGGTGGCCACAGCTGCCTTTTAGGAAACAACTAGTTTTAGATCCTTCACATTACAGTGAAGAGATGAACAAAGGAACCTAGAAGGTGGGGCTTAAAGGAGGAGGTGGAAATAAATCCAGTTCTTGGTCAGGTTCAGTTCCCTGCATTTCTCCTGATCATAAACAGCCATGCCACAATAAGCTTATAAACTGTTTTTTCTATTATCCACAGCCAGAAAACACAACAAAATGAGTATATTGTTGTGGTACCTTTTCATTAGCTCTCTTGAATCCAGGCAAACTGAAGTCAAGCTAATTACAGAAAGTAAGGGTCAGAAGGGACCTTGAAGAACATCTAGCTGAAGGAATCCATTAGTATAGCATCCCTGAGAGATGGACATCTAGTCTATGTTTAAAAACCTTCAGTGAGGGAGAATCCACCACCTCCTCAGCCAATGTGTTCTGTTGTTGAACAGTTCTTATTGTTAAGGGGGGAAAAAAACCCTGATGCCCATTTGGTAATTTATGTGGTATGTGGGAATGGGCCTGATGCACCTGCTCTACTCTATGGTGTTAGAAGTGGCAGATTCAACTAAATGTGGGCTTTGTAGCTCCTTCCCTCTAAACATTTTAAAATCTAATACTGTCAAGGCAAAATGCCACATATGGAACCCTGGGACAAGGAGAACATGCTTTTTCCTCTGTGTAATGAATGCCTATTCTAAAACACTCTCAGACTCATGAGCAGGAATTCAAAGATATCTGATTTATTAAAGAATAGTATGCAGGATCACAGAGAAAGCTGAGAATGATAAAAGCGCACCAAATGCAAACTAAAAAACCCTCGGTGCAAACGAGATCCCTCCCCCCATAGAATCTTCCCAGGGTCACAATCCCAGGTGCTCCTAACGGCTTCTGATGGTCCACGGGAAAAGTCCTTGAGCAGAGCCCATAACCCAAACACATCCCATTGAAATGAACACAGATACAGAGCTTGGCACAAGGTTCCACAGCAGCTCCCTCCCAAACAGAAACGGGCGTCAGCGCCATGGCATGTGAAACGTTACGATGTACAGTGCACGTTGAAACAGTGACCATGACACTCTGACAATCACAATATTAACTTTGCCCAGCAGCATTTCTGTATTAGTTTTGGACTTGCTCTGAACATGACAACACAGGGATCATTGCCATGGTTCAGCAAGTCTTTGATTTCCCCTGGTGACAGCTCTCTTTGAAGACCATCACTCATTCAGGGCAAAATGAAAACACATCAACAAGCTGGCTTGGAGGTGGGCAACTGTTTAATTATCTGCACCCTTTTTAACAAAGCCGAAGCCACAATGTTTGTGCCCTTCTCTCACCTCTGGAAGAGGAAAAAAAAGGGAAAAGAGAAGAAAATCTATCTCCCAAGACTCATTTGAAGCTGTCGCCTAATATATAATCTGGGCCCATAAAGTCTGCCAAGCAGTGAAAATTTAGACAAGAGGTTGAAGTCAGGGGAAAAACGGTTAAGGGCTGCACTTTAAAAGCAGAGGGAAAACACGAAGGAGACCAATAACAAGCCAAGGGAAATAGCATTCTACCCATCATCCACAGCATTAGCTGATATATCCACTGGATTTGCCTTGTTTGGGCTTAAATTCTGTTTGGGAAGACTAATCTAGAAACCAGCTACAGAAAACATCCACTGAGCCATGATACTTGGAATCACAGCTTCACACAAAGAATCAGGTGCAAAGCCAGCAAAAACAGGACCCTTCATTAGCATCCCACAGATCTCACTGCCGCAAGATGTTGAGCTAACAATTTGGACAAATGTCTTTCTGGGTCAAAGTTTTGATGATTGTATGGAAGACAAGGTTTTATTTTCTCAATTAAATTCCATCCCCACCCTTTATAAGAGCCGTTCCTGAGGTAGATTGAATCAAAGAGCCCCAAATCATCAAACTAGGTTGTATGGTCGAACACCGATAATGAGTCTGGATCTCTCCAGTTTCAAGACCATGCCTGAACATATCAGCATTCTCTACCTGGCTCCCTTCAGATATGTGGATTTCAATGCCCAGAATTCTCAGCAGCGGCCATTCTTGCTAAGGAAATCTGGGAGTCGATGACCACAACTTTCCATTGTCTGAAAAATTACCAAGCTGTCATCCCTACTTTGGGCAACTCACAATCTTTTAAGCTTTTCCCAGGACTATGTCTCTAATTTTCATTACTGATCAGCAGCAAATGGTTAATTGGCATTGTCTTAATCGAGCAGAATCACGAATTGTAAGAGGTAACGTAAGCCGTCAAGGCCAACCCTGGTTTAGAGATATTGTAAATTAAATAAATAAATAAGGAGAAAGAAGACCAAGAAACCCGAGGGTACGGGGAAGAATGAACAAATACAGGTTTTTCCTCAGGTGGTTTTCGTGTACTGTCTTGTTAACAATTCTGACTAGTTTTTAAAATGGCTTCTGTGGTAATCTGCTTTGAGATAGGATTGCATGGGAAGTGAGACCATAATATATTTCTCAATTAACAAAGCGAGCGAGCAAATACATTCCAGCAGAGAGACATATAGCCAGCAATTATTCTGAGGGAGACAGCAGAACAGAAGCTTCAGCCTCATGTGTTCTGTGGGACAATTGCCCAAAGGTGTCAACTGCCCAGAATGTAGCGACTGACTAAAATACCAATATGCAACATAGTTTGGAGGGTTTTATTTATTTCTGTATTTTTAAGAAAAGAACACAAAGCTTATTTTGCAGCAGATGACAATACCCAGCCACCCTTGGCTGAACCCAGAAAGAGCAAAGCAGAGTTGAACTTGGTTAGCATTTGGATGGGAGGCCACCAGGAAATATATTTGACTGGAAATCTGAAAAAAAATCCTTGAAGAAAGCAATGCTAGCCATTTCCATACTGTTGCTGTGAAAACTGTAAGATATGTCCCTGTAGTCCAGAGATGAGCTCAGCTTGAAGAAGTGTTATCACAGTATTTTTGTGTTCCTCATTTCAAAAATGACAGGAAATTATACTTCTGATTTTTGGCAATTGTTGTTGAGAGGTTCTGGGAGACTCATAAAAGGTTTTAGGGAAGTATGCAATCCTAAAGCTCCAGAATACCCCTGTAGGCCAGAAAAATAATTAGCCAATAGTCAGGAGTAACTAATTACAGATTAGGCACCCTGTGTGTCTGTATACCTTTCATGGTTCTGGCAGCTGATTTTATGGTTTAATAAAAATAAAAATTAAAAAAGGAAAGTAAAATAAAAATATAAAAGAAACTAAAAGCCACAAAATCATAAAAGAATAAGATGGATTGTATGTGAGAGGTTATCTATCTATCTATCTATCTATCTATCTATCTATCTATCTATCTATCTATCTATCTATCTATTGATCTATCACACTTGCCAGGAGTAAGCAGATTATAAAAATGACATATCAATCCAATATTAAAAACTATACTTGTCTTTCAGTTTAACCTGGCACAAGGTTATGCCTCGGTCCTGCAGAAAGGGAAGCAAATTGTGCGCAAATTCCTGTAAATTTTTTGTAATATCTTACTGAAAAGTTCAGTAAGAATTATAGAATAACTCAGTTGGAAGACTATTTAGGCCACTGAATCCAACACTCTTTAAGACAAATTCAAGCATCCCCAGCAGATGGCTGTCCAGTCTCTGCCTGAACACATCCAATGAAGGGGATGTTAACAACTGATATCAAAACAAGGATCCTTCCTTCCTTCCCTCCTTCCTTCCCTCCCTCTCTCTCTCCCTCTTCAGTATTACATTATAATGTTCTCTATGGTTTAATTAGAAGCTATGAAATCTCTGAAGGAACCATAATGAAGCAGGTAAAGGTAAAGGTAAAGGCTTCCCTTGACATTAAGTCCAGTCCTGTCCGACTCTAGGGGGCGGTGCTCATCTCCGTTTCAAAGCCGAAGAGCCGGCGTTTGTCCGTAGACACTTCCGTGGTCATGTGGCCGGCATGACTAAACAGAACACTGTCACCTGTCCCCTGAAGCGGTACCCATTAATCTACTCACATTTGCAAGTTTTCGAACTGCTAGGTTGGCAGGAGCTGGGACTAGCAATGGGACCTCACCCCGTCACGCAGATTCGAACCGCCGACCTTCTGATTGGCAAGCTCAGAAGCTCAGCGGTTTAACCCACAGCGCCACCGCAGAGGAGCACAAAAAAAAAAAAAAAAACAACCAGAAAAAGAGAAAAAAGTGCCAGTGCCAGCCATACCATTGTCTGATTTTACTGTACCTGTTTTTTAGACAAAAATCACTGTTTTCCTTCCAGACTCTGTGGAGCTCCAAGTGACGGTAGCCAAAACTCTGAATACTGTCAAGTCCTTATGAAAAATCAGTCTTATTGAAAACAGTAATAGTTTTAACAGAAAGTATTCCAGCCTGTCAGGAAGGTTAAGTATTCTATAGTCAAATCACACTGTCTGTTTAAACTAAGAAAGGTACTGTTTCCCCCCCGCCCCTTAAACTTTGGACACTAGCCTTACTGGGCTATACTTCCTCCCTTCCTTTTCTGGAAGCTGAATCAAAACTAGAAAAATTGCTATTACTTTATTCTTACAGAAATGCAAAGTTCAATTTGTTCCTTCTCTGCATGGCTCAACAATAGAATCAACATTCTTCCATTGTATAAAGCATTATTTAAAATGCTTTCTATAAATGTTCTCCAGCAAAACTAGATCGTCATCCAAACGCTTCTCTTATTTACAGTCTAGATTTGAATGAGATAGCAAAAAGCATTAGAAAAAAGCCTAAGAAAGCAACATGAAATGTCACATGGGAAAGCTGTTCTTGTAAAACTAGTCACTCTTAAATCAGGATCTCTTGTACTATTTCCATTAAAATCTTGACGTCTCATGATTTTATCCCACTGTAGATACCGTGCATCATTTCAATTAAAAATATGGTAAGTGAATGAAAAGTGACACACACTTCATATAGGGCAGAATAGGTAGTGGTACTGTGTGCAATGACATTACCACACAAATGCCACAATTACATACTTGTGCCATGACATCTGCTAAAAGTTCATACAGTAAATCTCGACATTTGCCTGAAAAAAATTGTCCTGTACATTTCAACATTTCTCCCCAGCTGGAGATGCCCATGAGAACATAGCAGGGAAGATTTCAATTTGGTTTTCTTCCTAACACACTCATGAAAACTGCAGTCCTACACATACACATTGGTCTACAGTAGGAGGCAGCACCTGGTCAGCCTTGGATGATTTTTGGAAGGCTCAACATTTTGTTACACTTCCTGTCTTCAGGGAGATGAGGAATAATGCTTTATATAATGGAATAATGCTGATTCTATTGTTGAGCCATGCAGAGAAGGAACAAATTGTACTTTGCATTTCTGTAAGAATAAAGTAATAGCAATTTTTACAGTTTTGATTCAGCTTCCAGAAAAGAAAGGGATGGAAGACCACTGGGATATCTCAGAGTTGTAGGCTAGATTGGAATAAGAAAAAGAGTTTAAAAAAAGCTAAAAGCTTAGCCTGGGGGTGGGGTGGGGGTAGTAAGGAGTGATCATAATCATTTGAAAGCCCGAGGGGTTTTCTATATAAAAATCAGATCAATTCTCCAGCACACGACAATCCTACAGCATTCATCCCAGCTGGCTAACACTGAAATTCAGTTAGTTTTGCTTGACAAAATGAATGAGAGACAATTTGAACTTTTTGTAGCAGTAGAAGCAGTAGTCAGTTTGGTAAAAAAGAAAAAAAACAAAGGCTTAATTTCTGGAACATACAGTAAAAATGAAATGGACTTATACCTACAAAGATCATTGAAGGGAATGGTTTTCTCTGTGTCCCTGTGACACTTTACAGAAGCAAGAGATCTGTCTGTCTGTCTGTCTGTCTAGCCACCCATCTCATATAAAAGTGACTCTGGGAAGCATACAACACTTAATTAAAAAAACAACGAATACATAAAAATAGTCACAGTTAAAAAATAACTATAAAAATGCACACAAAATAAGAGGGGATGATATAACCACAGTAAGGGAGTCATTGCAAAGAGTTGAACTCTGAAGAAGCAGGACAGAAAGATTATTCATGCTTTTGAACTCTGGTGTTGGAAAAGACAAAAGAAAACTAAAAACAAATGGATAATTTAAGAAATCAATCCAGAGTTCTCACTCGAGGCACAAATGACCAGGTTTGAATTATCATATTTTGGGCACATTATGTGAAAACCCAGCTGTCTTGAGAAGTATTTAACGCTGGGAAGATAAAAGAAAGAGAAGAAGAGGACGACCAGCAGCAAGACAGATGGACTTGATTACAATGGCAATGGGTATTCAACTGAAAGATCTGAAGGATCAGACTGGGGATCATCCTCAAGAATATCTCCCTGTGTGGTTGCTAAGAGTCCACACCAAATTGATAGCACATAATTGATCAATATACATGTGTGTACATGAAAAGAAAGCAGAGCTTTGAGACAGTATTGCCAACTCAGTAAGAGCATCACCTGTAGGTGCTAATGGTGTTTTTTGGCTGCAGAAAGCAGTCAATGATGGCTAATGTTATAGCCCATAAACTTGCCCACTCAGCCTTCTGTGTCCTCCAGGCCCATCTGCCAGGTCTACAAATCTGCTTCAAATACACAAATCTCCCACCTCCATTTTTGTCTTTTGAGACACATGGTCCTGAACACCCACTCCTTGCAAACTGTTACTGTGTCTGGTGGGTTAATATTTTACAACATTATGACAAATCAGCTCTGTATTTGCTGTTGTTGCATTGCTCAGTGTGGCATGCATGTGTTTTGCAAATATTTTCTTACTCATTTCCTTATTTATGATGGACAAGGGCTTTTTCCACATTTTCTTTTTCCTCCTCGTTTCTGAATCCTAACAGTTAAAGACCAAGTGGCTGGTAAGAACGAGTGGCTGTGGGTAATGGTTCTTCTGTATCCGGGACATTAACATCTCTGGTTCTGGATGGGGTTTCACTGCCCCAGACAGACCCAGTGCATAACTTGGGGGTCCTCCTGGACTCACGGCTCCTGCTCAAAGACCAGGTGGCAGCCATGGCCAGGAGAGCCTTTGTGCAGCTACGTGCTGTGCACCAGTTACGCCCCTTCCTGGACCAGGAGGCCCTTCGAACAGTCACTCATGCCCTTGTTATCTCTCAGATAGACTATTGCAATGCGCTCTACATGGGGCTACCCTTGAAAAGTATCCGGAAGCTTCAGCTGGTCCAGAACGCAACTGCGAGAGCTGTTTTTGGTGCCCCCAGAAGGGCACATGTAACACCACTGCTGCGCAAGCTGCATTGGGTACCATTTTGCTTCCGGGTCCAATTCAAGGTGTTGGTTATCACCTTTAAAGCCCTACATGGCATGGGTCCAGGTTACCTGAGGGACCACCTCTTCCCCATTACATCAACCCGTCCCACCTGATCGTGCAGAGAGGACATGCTACGGGCCCTGTCTGTAAAAGAATTTCATCTGGTGGGGTCCAGGAGGCGGGCCTTCTCCGCAGTAGCTCCCGCCCTGTGGAACATGCTGCCCCTGGAGGTGAGATTGGCCCCATCGCTCCTGGCCTTTCGGCGGAGTCTGAAGACCTGGTTCTGCCGTCTCGCTTGGGGTGGAGAGGGGAATAGAGCTACATGGGGATGGTTGTTATAGACCACTCCTCCCACACTTGGACTGTTTTAGATGCTTCACCACTTGGATTTTTTATTTTTTATTCTTTATTTTTATTTATATTATTTTTTACTGTATTTTACTTTTTGTATTATTGTGATGGCTTTAATCGATTGTTGTAAACCGCCCAGAGGCCTCCGATGGGAGGAGATGGGCGGGGATAAATTAGATAGATAGATAGATAGATAGATAGATAGATAGATAGATAGATAGATAGATAGATAGATAGATAGATAAAGGTATCCTGGGGCAGAAACACTGTGATACATGATTGGCAAGGGCAAGCAAAAATGATAATGTTATGGACCCTGCCATGAGGGATTGCCGATTCACAGGGTCCAGGAAGAGGGCCTTCTCTGCCATAGCACCTGCCCTTTGGAACAAGCTACCCTGGGGGTAAGACAGGCCCCCACTCTCCCGGCCTTTTGGAAGGAAGTAAAAACATGGCTATGCCATCGGGCCTGGGATGGGAGAGGGGACAACTACTCATGGGGGTGGTTGGCCCCGTGAGGGTGCCAAGGTTAAGATCTTCCCATCTTGAATTTTATATTTTATATTTTGTACTTGTATTTGTGATTTTATGTATTTATATTGAACTGTTACTATTTTTATTCTTTGTAAGCTGCCCAGAGTCGTCATGTACGAGATGGGCGGCAGAGAAATTTAATAAATAAATAAATAAATAATCTTGCTTGCCACTCCAGAATGAAACTGAATAACCAAGCTTCTGAAAATACTGTATTTAATGGATTCCAGCAGAGAAATAAATCCTTATTTGTACATGAACATGATGAGAGTGCACACCTGTACACATGAACACACAGTTAATGGGGAAAAAAACAATTAGCAGGATCTTAACTGGAGAAAAAGAGAAAAGCAGAGACACCATAGATTTCCAGGTGGAACTGAAAGAACTTTGATTAAATCCCATTGAGTCCTGCGCCCAAATCCAGGCACCACAGTTCAAGGACAGTGATAAACTTGAGTGAGTTCAGAGGAAGACTACCAAGGTCTGGAAACCAAGTCCTTTGAGAAGCAGCTGAAGGGGATTCAGGTATGTTTGGTCTACAAAAAAGACAACTAAGGGGAGATGTGATAGCAGTCTTCAAATATCTGAAAGACTGTCAGACCAAAGAGGGAGTGGAATTATCCTTTACTACCTCAAGGCCTCTAGCAGTGGAAAATGACTTGATGGCTCATCATCATCATCATCATCATCTCAAAAGGTAGGACCAGAACCAATGAGTTAAAACAACGAGAAATGTGTTTTAAGTTAGACATCAAGAGGAATTTCCTGATAATATGAGCTTTCAGCCAGTGGAACAGGCTGCCACGTGATGTGCTGAGTTTCCCTTTTCTAGAGATCTTCAAACAGAAGCTCAATTGTCATTTGTCTGCTGGATTCTGCACTGAGCAGAGATGATCTCTTCTAACTCAGTGATGCTCCAATTTTATGAATCCTAGTCCTGGAACGGAATGTGTTGTCAAACCTTTTCTGCATTATGAAGGTCTATCCACTCACATCCCGCATCCGTGCTTGGATAGTTGCAAATAAAATAAACACTGCAAAGGATCTCCCAATGTTCCACACTCTAATTAAATGGAAAATAAAATCTGTGCAACTGTCCATAGGATGTTTCACAGCGGAGAAGTACGGAGTGCAGAATAATCAGTTATCAATTATATCCACTTTTGATATTAGGGACACTGCATTCATTTGCTGTTTTAAAAAGAGATTCAGCTTTCTGTTTATTTTTCAATAGAGAGGATAAAAAAAGGGGAGGAGGGAAACAAAGGTGCACTTGTTGGGAAGCTGGCAAAACAAACTCAGTGGTTTTGCTGCTGTAAACATTAGAAAGGGGAGATGACCTATTACATCATCTAGTAACAGTGCCCTCGCCAAGAAGAGCTTTTGGAAATTGGTTGAATTTTTTCACTGGTTGAATTAAAAAAAAAAAGTCCTAAGTCTTCTCCGCAAACTGACTTTACAGGCTGCAAATTATAAATGGTTCTTAGCTGGTCTGCCGTGCCAGCAGCAATGGCACAAAAAAAGCCAAGAACATTTCAGTGAATTTATCCTTTAATCTGCTGTTAATTTATTGTCTTGTTTATGCAGGATACAGGGAATTAAAACACACACAAACACACATTAATTTGCAAAAGGTAACATTCCATACAAATTAAACAATAGGGAATTGATTGAAGCAGTGTCCTCCCCCTAAATATTTTCAGTTTACCAGATGACATATGGTTAAGCAGTAAGCCACACAGAAGCAACAGTATTATCATACCAAGTTCTAAAGTTTGTGATAGTTGTTGTTGTTATGCCAGAAACTAGGACAGCTTACCTTCTGTAATTTGGAAGGAACTATCAAACCACAATTTTAACCTACTATGTGCTAAATATGATACATTATTTCTGCATGCACACATCACTGACAAACTACAACTGAGGGTGCTTCCCCAACTCCATGATGAAGGTTTAACATTGTTTTATCTGAAGATGAATTAAAATTTTATTTCCTAAAAATAAGTAGGAGAGCTAATTTGGTCTAGTGGTTAAGGTGCTGGGCTAGAAACCAGGAGACTGTGAGTTCCAGTCCCGCCTGAGGCATGAAAGCTGGCTGGGTGACCTTGGGCCAATCCAGCTCTCTCAGCCCAAGCCACTTCACAGGGTTGTTGTTGTGGGGAAAATTGGAGGAGGAAGGAGTATTAGGCCTGTTTGCCACCTTGAGTTATTTAGAAAAATAATAAAGGTGGGATAGAAAATAGATAGATAGATAGATAGATAGATAGATAGATAGATAGATAGATAGATAGATAGATAGATAGATAGATAGATAGATAGTCCTGCCTTAGGCACAAAGCCAGCTGGATAACCTTGGGCTGGTCACTGACTCTCAGCCCCAGGAAGAAAGCCCTTCTGAAAATCTTGCAAGAAAACTGCAGGAACGAATCCAGACAGTTACCAGGAATAAAAGAAAAAGAAAAAAGAAAATTAAAGATAAGTAGTGTAGATATTTCTTGCCCAACCCCCCAATGAAAACATTAGTTTTAAAGGGTTGCAATGTCAAGGAGGGTTGAAAACTCCCATCTTGATGAAAAATAGTAACAATAAAAATAGTAGCAGCAGTAGCAGCAGTTTCGGGTGACTTCAGGAGATTAACTCTCTGCCAATATCATCATTTCAGGAAGGCTGGCCAATTATTCCTACATCTCCAACTGAAAGGAAAGCTAATACTACTTAGGAAATACACTTTTGATCAACAAAATATAGGAAATTTTGTCTACTAACTCCTGAAGGGCATTTTTTTTCCTCTCTAAAATATTTATTTACAGGAAAAGTAAAAATATATTCATTTCTTTTCAAGGCTGCATTCACTTGACATTTTAGGAACATCAACTGGAGTCTTGAATGCAAAATTCAATAGTTTCTTCCACATTTCACTCCATTCTCCTTTAGAGAACTTTTCTTGTCCTTAGATACATATGATTAGGAACAGACAAATATGTCAATCGCCATTTCTCTCAATAACTATTTATTTTTGCTGTCTTAAATTGAATCTATCCCACTTCCACATTAACTGTGATTTGGACTTGGTGCTGTAGCACCAGCAAAGCATGCTACAATCTAGATCATGATTTGGGGCACAGTTCATACCTCCTTCATTGTGTCTGAGCTAACAAAAAGCACGACACCAACTTGTACTATTTATTTACTTCTGGTCTCATATTTGCAGTTGACTGGACCTCGGTCAATATGGTCACTGCCAGTTACTTGAAACCAGTTCCCAAATAGTAATTCAAAATTATCCTTCCATGGTACATGATTCCGTTTTACAGGGGCCAATTTCTCCTGCTCCTTTCTCAACTTACAAAAACCCAAAGTTCTACACTGGCAAATTTTAGTACCATGTTGAGGAACCCACAATACTCAAGAGTCACCACCAACTTAGCTGCCATCTTTTGCCTGCACAGAGCTGAATACAGATATTGCAGCAAAGTACTCCTAGAATAGACCGAAGCACACGCAAAAACATTTCTGGAGAAAGATCTGTTAGAAGAAAACCATTCACTGGTTAGTTTGACACATATCTCTGGGAGATCCGTCTGCTAGCATATTATTCCTAATTGTTTATCCTTGGCTTCATTTGTCTCAGTACCTAAAATTTCCTCTCCTGTTTGAAAGAGAAAGCATTGGGCCCCTGATCTACTAATGGTTTCCAGGCCCAGGGAGTTTGGGATGTCATCTGCTGAAAAAGCTTCTTGTTTATCTAGATCCGCCTGTCAACCCAGATTTTCCACCCACCAAGAATCTCACTCTTGGGAATTAAGTCTGCAAAGCATCCAGGCTGCCCACAGTGAAATATTCTCTGCGGTTCTGAAGCAGGAATACAATCAACGATTGAGACAGAACAATGGAAAACAATATGCAGTGCCAGCATGTTTCTTCATCCGGTGTTACTTCAAAGAAATAAACAAACAGGGGATTCAAAATTATAAGGCAATCAGGTGTTCCAAAAATATGCTGGATTACGAACGAAACAATGGTAACATCAGCATGAACTTCTGTCACTGTGCCATGCATTTTTTTTAAAAAACACATTTAAAAGAAGTATGCGCAACCAAAAACACTAACAGCGGAAGGGCATTTTCAGTAGAGCTTTAACCGCCATCTCAGACCCCTTGAGAAATCACTGGAGACTTTCTTTTTCCCTTGGAAAATTTTGAAGGAATTGATCACCCAATTTCTCTGCCCACAGATTTGGTGGAGAATTACAAAAGTCTGTGTTGACAAGCCCAGCTGCAAGAGCATTAAATTTAGCCTGAATGATGGACAGGAATTTGGAAATCCATGCTAAGATTCATGTACTACTCATTTACTGGAATGTAGCTTTCCCTCTCTCTTTTTCTCAGATGGTTCACTGCTAGACCATACAGACTTCTCGCTGTGACAAACCACTGAAGTCATATGGTGTAAACCCACTAAACATGTCTACCAAACGAGACGCAGCTAAAAATTAACAGAGCAGCAGGAATATTGAAAAATGCAGAGTTTTGTGTTATAGCCACAAGAGGACTCCTGATTTCACCACAAGCAACCGTTCTCAGCCCAACAGCCCTCTCAAAGTGAAGTGCGCTGCAGGAGACGAGTGTGCTTGAGCGCTATTCAGACTGAGGCATTGTTATTTATGGGAACCACATTACTTCACTGCTCCACTTGACATTACAGGACAGAAAAATGTTGTCTTAATGCAAACTGAAAACACATTTGTTGGCCCTGATTATTTTAATAACTCAGCCACAGATTAATTTAGCAAACTGCTTTAGATGTGTCTGTGGGAGGAGAGGGCAGCAGATATAAACATCTCATTTTTAAGTAGCTACGATTCTGCCATCCAGGTTAATCCTATGAAAGCAATGAGATTCAGGATCTATATTGTATGGATCCTTGGAAATCTGGTCAATTTTACTGTCTGTGTTAGTAGGGCAGCCAATCCCTGATGAACATAGATTTTTCCCTCCCTTCCCTCTCTCTCTCTCTCTCTGGATGCTATTGTCATTTAAAATTCCCCAATGAAGACTTTTAAAAACAAAATAGTATAAATGTCTCTGATGCAAACTCTTTGTTATTTCCCAGACATCTCTCTCATCAGGAAATGTTACCTTTCTGGAGCACTGTTGACAAGAGAAAATGAATGGTAAAAGGTTTTCTTCAATGTTAAGGTCAAGGCCAGGGGGTTTCAAACTTTATCATGTTCTGGAATTGGTTAGTTAAATAATCAAATAATCAAATAAATAAATAAACAAACCAGAACCCCTAATCCAGAGGCAAGACTCTAGTGATGGAAAACTGGCTGTGTTTGAGTGAACTCTTTTTAAAATCGTTGCTGATAAGCCTTTTACTATGGAGCTGTGGTGGAATCTTGGGGTTCTGCACAGCACAGTTTGAAAAATACTGGTCTTTGCTGAAATGTAAGTTTTTGGCAGATCTCATAAACCTACCCCAATCAATCAGTCAACACACACCCTCAGCCTTGTATTAGTACACACACACACACACACACACCTTCAGCCTTCTATTAGCCCAGAAACAATTCAGACTCCTCCAGCAAAAAGTAATATGGTAATATTTTTTTTAAAAAGTTTACATTTTCATTGTCAAAAAGACATTTTATTTTATTTTTAACAAAATCTCTTCATCAAGCTGAAATGTTTGGTTGCACACAAGCTATGTGCAAGCCTGGCTATACTCAGAGGCAAGGCACATGCCTTGCACATTTCAACACAGAATCACACAGTTAGAAGGGATATCAAGGCCATCTAGACTGACCCTCTACTCAGTGCATTACTTTGGAAAATGCTAAAATGTTTTGGAAAAATGTCTATCCAGCCTTCGGCTAAAGACCTCTACCAAAGAAAACCATATTACTCAGCAAGACAATCCATTCTACTGCTTGGCAGCTGTTACCATCAGGAAGTTCTTCTTAATGTCTAATTTGACTTTATTCTTCTGTAACTTCAACCTACTAGTTTTGGTCCTGTTCGCACAGAACAACTCCATACCCCTCCTCTACATGATAACCCTTTATGTAACTAAAGACTGCTATCATATTTCTTTCATTCATTCATTCATTCATTCATTCATTCATTCATTCATTCATTCATTCATTCATATAGCTGCCCATCTCAAACCAGTGAATCTGGGTGGCTAACAATCATAAAGGCAATTAAACAATTAACACAGTACAAAAAGAAATTAAATACAATTAGCAGCCAAGAGATATTACAATTTGTTGATGTCAACACAACCAGGAAAACAGCCCTTCACACACTTGGGACCCCATGCCTGAGCACATAGCCACATCTTCAAGGCCCTCCAAAAAGCCAGCAGGGTTGGGGCCATCCTAATCTCAGGAGGGAGGATGTTCCAGAGCTCAGGGGCTACGGCAGAAAAGGCACATCTCCTGGTCCCTGCCAGCCAACATTCCTTGGCTGACGGGACCCGGAGCATGTCCAACCTGCCGGATTCTCATCAATCTTCTGATCTGCAGGCTAAACATATCCAGTTCTATTAACTGCTCCTTGAAGGACTTGGTTTCCAGACCCTTCACTATCTTGGTAGCCCTCCTCTGAACTCAGTCTAATTAGTCTCTTTTTTAGATCATGGTACCCAGAATGGAACACATGGCACTTGACCAAGGCAGAGTGGAGGAGAACAATTACTTCCTGATTTACACCCCAAGTTTAATCCCTTGAAAGGACAGGTAGGGCTTGGAAACCCTGCCAAGTTCCTGCCAACAGTCTTCCTGCCAACATGAGCTAATTTCTTCTCCAAGCAGAAGGCAAATGTATGCCCCTTTTCAGACATGACACTTTTAATGGGCACATCACGTTGCAATATGAAAGGATAATGGGAGTGTAAAAAGAGAGAAAATGTTTTCGTATACCAAGAAGTACATGTAGCTGAAAGGTTTCCACTGCTCCCTTTTTAAGAGTTAGAACCGGAGTTCCCTTTTATTCTTAAGCTGCAGAAGATCTACATGTAACATGGGGGCGGGGGAGGAGAAAAAGCCCATCTTTCTAACTCATTCTTTGTGCTTCTCACTATTAGTCTGTGTTTGCCAGAAAGGAAGTCAGTCTGCTCTCTACCTTGGGACTGGAGTGATCTTAAGGTTGAAAAATGGGAAGAGGAATTCATGCAAGGAAGTGATAAGCAGTCTGAGCTATGAGGGCAGGCTTTGGACTTTGTTTTTTATTCATTCTCATGGCACCACGAGAAACAAAGAGCAAGAAAATTATTGTTTTAAACATTTACAACTTATATAGATGTGATATTTAGTTTACCTTGGTGGAGCTGGTTTTGCACTGGGGGGAAGCAGTCAGGGGGACTGAGAAGATGGTATGGACAGAAGAGTGAAATTTGTGCCACCTGCAAGATGCCCTCCAAACTGCAAAGAACACTATTTTTAATAATAGGAAGCATGCATTCTCAACTTTTCCCATAGTATGGAAAGGGAAGCAGTCCTAAATGAATTATGATGGGGGCATAGCGTCTTTCTCCCCTGTTTAATAGGAAAAGAAAATTCTGCAGAGCCAGTTTGGTGTAGTGGTTAAGGCGCCAGGCTAGAAACGAGGAGATGGTGAATCCTAGTCCCGCCTCAGGCACAAAAGCTGGCTGGGTGACCTTGGGCCAGTCCCTCTCTCTCAGCCCAAGAGCCAATCAGGCGTGGTATGAGAGTTCTAGTCCCGCCTCAGGCACAAAAGCTGGCTGGGTGACCTTGGGCCAGTCCCTCTCTCTCAGCCAAAGAGCCAATCAGGCGTGGTATGAGAGTTCTAGTCCCGCCTTAGGCATGAAAGCCGTCTGGGTGACTTTGGTCCAGTCCCTCTCTCTCAGCCCAAGAGCCAATCAGGTGTGGTATGAGAGTTCTAGTCCCTCCTTAGGCATGAAAGCCGGCTGGGTGACCTTGGGCCAGTCCCTCTCTCTCAGCCAAAGAGCCAATCAGGTGTGGTAGGAGAGTTCTAGTCCCTCCTTAGGCATGAAAGCCGGCTGGGTGATCTTGGCCCAGTTGCTCTCTCTCAGCCCAAGAGCCAATCAGGTGTGGTATGAGAGTTCTAGTCCCTCCTTAGGCATGAAAGCCGGCTGGGTGACCTTGGGCCAGTCCCTCTCTCTCAGCCAAAGAGCCAATCAGGTGTGGTATGAGAGTTCTAGTCCCGCCTTAGGCATGAAAGCCGGCTGGGTGATCTTGGGCCAGTTGCTCTCTCTCAGCCCAAGAGCCAATCAGGTGTGGTATGAGAGTTCTAGTCCCTCCTTAGGCATGAAAGCCGGCTGGGTGACCTTGGGCCAGTCCCTCTCTCTCAGCCAAAGAGCCAATCAGGTGTGGTATGAGAGTTCTAGTCCCTCCTTAGGCATGAAAGCCGGCTGGGTGACCTTGGGCCAGTCCCTCTCTCTCAGCCAAAGAGCCAATCAGGTGTGGTAGGAGAGTTCTAGTCCCTCCTTAGGCATGAAAGCCGGCTGGGTGACCTTGGGCCAGTCCCTCTCTCTCAGCCAAAGAGCCAATCAGGTGTGGTAGGAGAGTTCTAGTCCCTCCTTAGGCATGAAAGCCGGCTGGGTGACCTTGGGCCAGTCCCTCTCTCTCAGCCCAAGAGCCAATCAGGTGTGGTATGAGAGTTCTAGTCCCGCCTTAGGCATGAAAGCCGGCTGGGTGATCTTGGCCCAGTTGCTCTCTCTCAGCCCAAGAGCCAATCAGGTGTGGTATGAGAGTTCTAGTCCCTCCTTAGGCATGAAAGCCGGCTGGGTGACCTTGGGCCAGTCCCTCTCTCTCAGCCAAAGAGCCAATCAGGTGTGGTAGGAGAGTTCTAGTCCCTCCTTAGGCATGAAAGCCGGCTGGGTGATCTTGGCCCAGTTGCTCTCTCTCAGCCCAAGAGCCAATCAGGTGTGGTATGAGAGTTCTAGTCCCTCCTTAGGCATGAAAGCCGGCTGGGTGACCTTGGGCCAGTCCCTCTCTCTCAGCCAAAGAGCCAATCAGGTGTGGTATGAGAGTTCTAGTCCCGCCTTAGGCATGAAAGCCGGCTGGGTGATCTTGGGCCAGTTGCTCTCTCTCAGCCCAAGAGCCAATCAGGTGTGGTATGAGAGTTCTAGTCCCTCCTTAGGCATGAAAGCCGGCTGGGTGACCTTGGGCCAGTCCCTCTCTCTCAGCCAAAGAGCCAATCAGGTGTGGTATGAGAGTTCTAGTCCCTCCTTAGGCATGAAAGCCGGCTGGGTGACCTTGGGCCAGTCCCTCTCTCTCAGCCAAAGAGCCAATCAGGTGTGGTAGGAGAGTTCTAGTCCCTCCTTAGGCATGAAAGCCGGCTGGGTGACCTTGGGCCAGTCCCTCTCTCTCAGCCAAAGAGCCAATCAGGTGTGGTAGGAGAGTTCTAGTCCCTCCTTAGGCATGAAAGCCGGCTGGGTGACCTTGGGCCAGTCCCTCTCTCTCAGCCAAAGAGCCAATCAGGTGTGGTAGGAGAGTTCTAGTCCCTCCTTAGGCATGAAAGCCGGCTGGGTGACCTTGGGCCAGTCCCTCTCTCTCAGCCCAAGAGCCAATCAGGTGTGGTATGAGAGTTCTAGTCCCGCCTTAGGCATGAAAGCCGGCTGGGGGACCTTGGGCCAGTCCCTCTCTCTCAGCCCAACCCACCTCACAGGGTTGCTTTTGTGGGGAAAATAGGAGGAGGAAAGAGCATTAGGTATGTTCCTCACCTTGAGTTATTTATAAAAATAATAAAGGTGGGATTAAAAAAAAAATCCAAAAAAATCCATTAAAGCTTGTTTGGCTCTAACTTTAGCATTAAGACAGGCCTGTTAAACTGCAATGCATAAAGGAAAAATTGCTTTTTAGCATGATGATTACTACCAGAATGCTTAAAATCAAACTTCTAAAAACAAAAGAATGCTTCTTCGAACTATGATTTCAATGGTGTATCTGTAATATAAAAGAGACACGTATAGAAAGATGGGAGCCTCTTAGCACAGAATTGTGGTATGTTATAAAGTGAATATTGTTCTTGAATATATATTGGATATACAGGGAATCCTAGGGCCATAGACTAGATGGACAGACAGGCAGAAGGAAGGAAGGAAACTGGAAGAAAGCAGTGACAAATTTTCATGCTGTTACCAAGAAAACTGCATGGATGTGTCCAGTCACTCAGAGATGAGCTCATCTTAACGGATTCTTTACCTTATGTACACGTTCAAGAGGGCTGTGAAATGCTTTTGATTCCATCTGCAGAACGTGCTTCAGAGTGCCAAGTCTCCCATGCCATAAAACTGTGGCATCTTTTCCTGCAATCCTGCAGCAGCTGCAAAGATGAGATCCAGGGGGAAGTTCTGCATGGCCTCACACACTCAAATACCGCATACCAAATTCAAGTGGGCCAAAAATGTCTCTCAAAAACTTCCTAATAATGGTCCTAAATGTTTTGCATGAAAAACTCTGTCCTTCAACTGAAACAGAACAAGGGAAATTTGTTGGTGGTGTTCAGGAGATATCAAACCAACTGACCAATAATTATTAGGCTGAGGAGAAAGAGATTGAAGCAAATCACTAGGAGTGAGGAATAATGGGCTGCGCACCTTTGTACAGATGTATCTAAAGAGATGCTACGTTTTTAATAGGTTGCATATTAGGGTTATGCTGCACTTTGGAGTCAATCCCCAAAATGTACCTCAGAGATAAAGATGTTGCCAAAAAATGGCACCTGCTAGGTAGTCAAAGACAGTGGCTCCTTAATCTTCAGCTGTCAGAGTTCATGACAGTGTTTATGAAAGGATATATGGGTAAAGCTGCTCTCTCTCACAGGTAGCCGGTAAATTTTATTCGTTTCTTTGTTTGTTTGTCAAATTTGTCACCGCCCATCTCCTCCGAGCAGAGGAACTCTGGGCAGCTTACAATATAAAACAATAAATTCACAATAAAATTTCAATATAAAACACATTATAAAACCGTTTCGCAGAACTACCAAATATAATAAAATCCGGATGGCTATGGTCTCATTTAGTTGTTGTATAGGAGGGCCACTTCAAGGTACTAGCCAGCCCCAAGTATGTCGATTCTCCTCCCTGCCCCAAGCCCAGTGGCAGAGCCAGGTCTTCAACTTCCTCCGGAAGGCTAGGAGCGATGGGGTTAGCCTCACCTCCGGGGCAAGATGTTCCAGAGGGCGGGAGCTACTGCAGAGAAGGCCCGCCTCCTGGACCCCGCCAGATGGAATTCTCTTATCGATGGGGTCTGTAGCATGCCCTCTCTGCATGATTGAGTGGGACGGGCTGATGAAACGGGGAAGAGGCGGTCCCTTAGGTAACCCGGTCCCATTTATTTATCTATCTATCTATCTATCTATCTATCTATCTATCTATCTATCTATCTATCATGTTTTTATCACCACCCATCTCCCCCACATGCTATGATGATATCAGGCACATCATGATGGCATCACAAAATGACACATTATGTACACGGTGTCATTTGCATCACCTGACTGTTGATATCATGACGTGCATGGCATCACTTGTCTTCTCTGGGTTTCTCTTTCAGACATCTATGTCTTCATTACAGTATCTCCATGGGTGTTTTCAACCACCGAAGCTTTCCTCTGTCATTTTTTCTGCCTAGGTAGGCACACTTCCAAGCAAAATACTGGGCTGGCTGTCACCACCCAACATTTTAATTCTCTTAAACTGCGTCTAGGGACTATATTGAAACCAGGGACATCTGAAGGAATAGTAGAGGCTAGTGTCTTGCTTTCAAAGCATTCGTATTTTTTATTAATAAAGAGAGAGAGGGAGAGAGAGGCATGCGCAAAGCAGGTAACGAAGGAGGGTTTCTGCTGCAAAACTGGTGCTTTGCAGTTGGGTTTGTCCTGCTCCTGTTAAAGTAACTGGAGTAATCTTGGCAGGGAGAAGGTCCATCTATGTGGAAGTAGCCAAGGAGTAAAGCCTGCATCAGGGTGAAAAGCTGCCCACTTATGGTGACATAAATTTCCTCCCAAGTAAAAATATAGAGGCTTGCAGCCAAAGTTCAGAATGAAAACAGCAATTCTAACTAGGATTGCCTGTTACAAATTAAACAATTATCGAACTTAATGAAGTTGGTTTAAAATGCAAATGCACAGCTGACCCCCTCTGCAACTGATTCAGTGGTTCCCACCACGATTCCCAATTTCCCGTGACATTTTTTAATGTCTACACATTGGCAGAAGCTTTGCCACATTTCAAAGTTCTGAAGAATGCCTGTCAGCGTTGTGTGGTCTCTAGTCACAGTGATGTTAATTTAAGAGAAGAAAGCTGCGTGAATTCCGATTTGCAAATCTATTCTCATTCCACCAATCTTTCATTGCATCAGCTGTTTTAAGCGGAAACTAATAAACAAAGGTAGTGAAAGCCACCAGAATGGATAGTCGCTGCAGAATTCTGTTTTCTGTTTACACAGGCCCCCAACCATCCTGGACTGGCTCAAAAATACAAAGTCGTTATTTGGGTTACTTACCACTCATGGCCATCGTGGGTGGGGGGAGGAACAAAATGTGTACAGGTAGTCCTTGTTTACCAATCACAATTGGGACCAGCAACTCGGTCGTTAAGTGAAGAGTGGTCCGCAGCTGTGCTTATTGATCGTAATAAAGATTTTATTTTTTGATACTTCAGCTTTCCTTTGCTTTATAGACTTGTGAAGGTCATAAATGCGAGGACTGATTGTAAAGTTACTTTTCATCACCATTGTAACTATGAATGATCACTAAATGAGGACTATCTGTATCATGACACAAATATCACAACTTCCATACTTGTACCAGACACTGAGATGCAAGTACATAAGGACAAGATTTATATTATGACGCACACATCAGCATTTTTGCACCGTCGTGACATACTGCAAATGCCCTTCCCACCAGACTGTATCATAGAAACAACATTCCTAAATTTTCAAACATAAGTGTCATGAGCACTGATGGTGAGCAGGAGGGGGCCCCTATCCAGGGGGGAAAACATATGTGTAGTAATGAGGAGTTGAGCAGCCATTCAAAGAGACACAGAACAGACCCACCTTGAGTTTTGGGGTTTATCTGTATGGGTTTTCTCACGCTTCTTCAGTTTGTTAGGATTTTCTGTCTAATGTAGATGTCATGAGTAAGGATGGCGAGCAGGGGGCTCCCATCCACGCTGTAAAGCGCATGCGTAGTACTGAGGAATTAAGCAACCATTCAGAGACACAGATCAGGCCCGCCTTGACTTTTGGGGTTTATCTGTATGGGTTTTCTCACGCTTCTTCAGTTTGTTAGGATTTTCTGTCTAATGTAGCAGTAATAAAACACTAGACTTATTCCTCATCTCAGCGTGGTTCCTGACTGTTAGGACAACAAGACTCTTCCGTTAATTTAGTTCACATCTCCAAATCCTGGTAGTCCAGCCTACAGATGTTAAATCATGTCCATATACAGTAGCAGATTTGGCATGGCTGGATGAGAGGAGGGATGTCATCCTCTCTGAAATCTGTCCAGCTGGATTTTGAGTCCTTCAGCACCTCAACAACACGAGGGGGTGGCACTGATGGTGATTGTTAAAGATACTTTGTCTATGACCAGGAACTCTGTTCCTGAGATATGGAGGTATGAATATCAATAGGGTAAGTTGGACTGTACAGAAAAGCTGCATCTTTGGGCTGGTGGTGGAGAATCCCCAACTCTTGGTATTGGGGGACTTCAACCTCCAGGTTATGGAGGTTGGTTCTGGTAAGGCCCAGAATTTCATGGCCTCCATGTGCTTGGCTCAAGTAATCTCTGGTCTGACTCATGTAGACAGTCTTACATTAGACTTTGTTTTTGTCCCTGAACAGATGTTATGTGATCTGAATATGGAAGAGATTTCCATCACCCCTTTGCTGTGGTCAGATCATGTCTTGATCCAAATGTAATTTCACCCATGATCTCCATGGGGCCCTAATCAGATAATCCATACCAGATGCCTAATGAATCTCTATAATTTCCAGAGGGCTATTTTGGAGTTTCCCAGCATTCTAACAAGCAACTCAATTCAGTGCCTAGTGAGTCACTGGCAACGGGAGGCAAACTGAATATTGGACTTGATTGCTCCTAAATGACGTCCATCTGCTTGATGATCCCTTGTTTTTCTGTAGACCTCAGAGCAGAAACAACTCATGGTACACCAGTGGAAGAAGACAAAAAGTGAATTCAACCAAGCACAGGTACATGACCACATTCAGGCCTACAGTGTGGCCATAAAAGGGGGGTGAGCAGCATTACTTCTCCTCCTTTACTGCATTTGTAGGCTGTCATTCAACAGCTGTGTTTCAGGTCAATAATTCCCTTTTAGGGACAAGTCAAAATCAAGATCCTTCTGTGCTGTGACCAATTTGTACAGCATTTTAGTACAGACAACCCTACTTACATTTTATTTTCCAAATCTCTTGGCCATCAGCTTCTTACATTTCTTCGCTGTCTTCGTGATGCACGCAACACACAATTTCTAGAGATAGAGCTGTAACCGTAATTATGGTCCGACAAGCCAGGCATCATGCCAAACCATAACTGATTTTTTCTTTAGTTTGATTTGGCATAGTATTGGAATTAAGTCATATAAAATGATGAGGACATACAAAATGATGATTGAATTTCATAAAGACTTTTTCATGGCCTCCTTAAGGCAGACAAGTTTGCCTGGCATCTAATTAGGAAATAATTTGTCTTATATTCTAAAAAACCCCTTCGTTATTGTTATGGCATTGTATGAATACCCTGATAAAATAAAATTTTAAATGCCTGGCATATGTTTGTGCTTAAAAAAAAATCAGTGATGTTAAATTGGCTGCTATTTAATTGAAACTTTTTCCCAATTACATTCTTTTTGTACAAAAAAATGAAGGCATTATTGGCTTTGCTATATTTATCTCTATATTTCTTATTAACATTGCTGATTTATTGCTGGCAGAATTCTTTACTGCATATTAAATTTTTCTACTTAGAATGAAGGCTTTAAAATATATTTCTAATAAATGGTACTTACCAAGTCATAATTGTGCCATTTATATTAAATGAATATATATTTATTTATTCACTGCCAACTAGACTCATAAGGTTACCATCACAGACAATCCCTCTATCATAGTTTATTTAATAACTACAGAACCTGTGACCTGTTTGTCATCCTTTCTTTTCTTATCTAAATAGAGAAAAAGAATGACCATGGGCGGGCGAAAAAGCAGTGGGACAGGAGCGACTTCTGACTTCCTGCTGGCTTCCCCATTGACTTTGTAGGAAGCTGGCAGGGAGCACTGGAAGTCACTCCTCCTCCTTGGCTGACCCATGGAACTGCCTGCCACTTTGCTGGGGTGAGGGGGAACAAAGGGAGACATAGACTGGAGGAAAACTGCACCCCTGCTCCCCAACCTGACTTGTCCCCAAGGGGCCCCTCCCTCTAAGGAGGAAGAGGGTTCACCTGTCAACTGCCAGCGCCCTCCAGCCAGCCCTACCTCACCAGCCGGCATCCAAGTTGCTCCCTTGTCCTACCCTCGCCACCCACCGCTATTAAGAGATTTCAAATTTCAGCCTTGGTTCCAAAGCAGCCAATCTCCACTCGCCCACTGGGCCTTGCCGCCAGCCGATTGAGCACAGGGGCTAGAGGGAGGCAGGAAAGAAGGGAGGGATATGCCCTCATTTCTTCCTTTGCACCACGCAACCTACAGGTTTCCGTTAAGTGTAGTCAGAAGGTGTGGTGGCACTGAAGCAGCCACAACTTTGCCAAAATTTCAATCACACAGGAGTAATGGATCCTGGATTTTGGATGCATTCTGTAAGCCCATTTGAGGTATCTTGTTTCAAAAAATTGTTGCCCTATGAGGCACCATTTTGCCCAATTGAAGGTTACAAACAAACAGACAGACACAAGAATTTTAGTAGTATATAGATATAAGCATACATTTAGTATACGTGGCTGGATTCTTATCACACTTCCATTTCAATGTATTATTGCCGTGCTCAAATGAAATAAACCTATGAACTTTTCTTCAGCAATGGCTACATTTCTTATACCTTTCCACTGGTGGCTATTTAGCACTCAAGCCAAAGTAACAGTGTATGTATAAAAATAATTATATTACATAATACTTTCATCATTCTCGGAAGCAAAGGGGCATTCTAGAAAGATCAGGTCAATCCTCCAACATGCAATTATCCTACAGAATTCATCTCAACCAGCTAGAATTGTAAAATGCAGATGGTGCCCCTCAGCAATATGTACAAAAGACAATCCTAAATTTTTTGTTGTGAGAAGTGGGAAGTGGAATCAGTTTGGTCAAGAAATAGAGAGGCTTAATTTCTGAAACTCAAGAAATAAAAAGGGTTTACACCTACAAAGGTATACACAATTGTGCAGGAACAGTTCTCCTTGTGACATTCTATGGAAGTGAAAGTTGGATTTTGAAGAAGCAGGATAGAAAGTATATTCAGACTTCTGAACTTTGGTTTGGGGAAGATTGCTGAGAATATCACAGACAGCCAAGAAAACAAACAGATGGATCATAGAAAAAATCTATCTACAGTTTTGACGCAAGGCACAAATGATTAGGTTCAAACTATTGTATTCTGGACATATTATGCAAAGACCTAGCTCTCTTGAGAAGTCCATAATGCTAGGAGAAGTAAACAGAAAGAGGAAGAGAGGGTGATTTGGATGGACTCAGTTACAGTGGTGATGGATGCACCTTTGAAAGACGTAAAGGGCCAGGATGGGGACAGATCATCCTGGAGAAGGTCTATGTACAGTATGTGGTTGCTAAGCATTGGCACTATATAATTGTAGTTATGGCTAGGATGTGAGCAGAACAGGACAGGCACACAGTTGTGCTAAAATGGGGATAGGGATTCCACTATACCATACATCCCTTGCCAAGTTGAGTGTTTTACACCTTGAAAAATGGGAAGATGGTATGGTGCAAAGCAAAGTCCTAGCCACCAGCATGTAAGCTTTCTAGAAAAAAGAAATGATCAGCAGGCACAGCCCAGTGTTTTGTTTGGAAGTATGCCCACCTGCCGGAATAAAAGACAAAAATAAGCTGGAGAGAGTAATGCCAGAGGGGAGATGGGAGGGCAGGAAGATGTTACGCTGTTAAATTGGTGCTGTGCAGCTGCTTGTGTTCCTTCTTTGCTATTCTTTCCTGAGAACACCCCCAGTGTGTATCAAAATTCCAAGGATCCCATAAATTGCAACCCATAGAAGACATGGTGACAACTTAATTTCCCTACATGTCTTCTATTAGGAGAGCAATAGGTTGTGGAAGGCTGAAAGGTGGTTCAGCCTTGATTAATTTAACTGAGTTTTCATGTCCTTTATGTATAGGCATATATCACTATGGGCCAAGAGATGCATGTTGGGGTAAGCCTCAAAGTAGTATAGCCAGCCATTTTGAACCCCCCCCCCCCGCTTTTTTTGGGTTAATTTATTTATTGCCAGAAAAGTTCCTTTAAAAGAAACAGAACATATTTATCTACTAATCCAGCTTTTGAGATGATAAAGGTAGACCCAGGAATGGCAGGCAGATGTGGGACCCGTTTGCTGTTCTTCTGAACTTTGATTTGTGTCATTAATTTTAAACAGAAATAAATTAGACGCAGTTAAAATACACTCCAGGGTATCCATGCCACACACATCTTGATAAGAAAAAATGAGGAAGATTAAATATATATTGAGAAGACTAAGCCTCTTAATGAAATGTTTTAATGAATATTAAAATGTTTTGGAATGTACGTCTAGCGATATTAATTATTATTACTATAAAAAGCACAATCATCACTTTAGGTAGCAATAGTAGTGTTTGAAGTTGTGATGGTATCCTGTAAAACTAAAATGCTCAATATGACAATATTGTTCTATAAATCCCAGAATAATGTCAGAGATACAAAAGAGGTACAGGTTGGTGTAAATTCATTTTACATTTGCTTTGCTTTCCATTTTGAAGAGCAAATTTCTTCTTTGGGGTTTGAATGAAATATTTTAATAAAATATAAATTTGCAGTTACATTTTGAGAAGGGTCTTTTTTTTTCTTATTTACTTAAGTTTGAAACCTTAGAGTTCTTGGCCTTTTCTTTTTAGAGAAAACATTATCCCTAAGTTTTCACAGCAATCCATGATTTTCCTCAGACGTGGCTGTCCTATGCTATTGGCACTGATGTCATCTTGGAGGAGTTGTTTAAAAAAAGGAGGAGGGGGGAGGTATTTTCAAATTTTCTGAATTTTTGCCTATCTTTGACAATGAATGCTGTTAGGGTTTTACCTGGACCCTGTTTGGATACAAAGTTCACAAAAATCCCCAAAGCTTGGCCCTTGTTTCATTCATTTCATTAAAAAAGTCATCCAAGCTGTAATGTAACTACCCAGAGTCGTCGTATATGAGACGGGTGGTGGAGAAATAAGACAAATAAACAAACAAACAAATAAATAAATGTGCTGATGTCAAAAAGCAATCATCTCTCCTGAACTCAATCAATCAATTACACTGTGACTACTTCTGGCGAGGTTACTTTATTAAACCATCAGGGCCCCAAAGCATCAATGGTCACTGTGAAAAAAAGCCTGCATTCCATACCTTGCTGTATTTTAAACCCAAGGCCTAGGCCATGGCTAGGCCAGCTTTGTCGGCCCAGTAGCACATGTGGAATTTTGATAGCATGGCTGTCCAGGTTGGTCGTGGCAGCCATGAGACATCCATTTACCCCACCTTCCCTATGATTATCTCAGAAGGGTGACAGAGGTTGTGGAAAGCTTCTTGAAAACAAAGCTGATGACAGAGGTGAATTGCCAATTACCATCAATTAATTAATGGAACAAATGTGTCTTCTTTTTTTTAAAGGAAGGCAGGAAACTGATGGAGGGAGTTCCAACAGAGGCATCTACCCATAGATTTGGTCATCCCACGAGTCAGCCAGGCACAATTTGAGTCATCCCACGAGTCAGCCAGGCACAATTATTTATGGGTTCATTATTAAAATCTATATTCTGCCTTTCTGCTGGGAGAAGGTGGCAGAGGATGGCAGCTTGCTTCTCCCGTTTCACCAGCCCCTGTACCAGTTTTGTAAATGTGAAGTGACTTTCTTCTCCCTCTCCTCATTCCGATTCTACTGAACATCACAGCTGATGTTGGTCAGTGTTCTTCATGATTCCAGCTTTCCCCCAGAGAAATCGCTTGGAAATCGTAAAGGTAGCATCTAATTATATATGAGGAACAAAACGGCGCTGCTGTTTAGGGCTGGCCTGTCATAATTTATTCCAAATTTAGGCTATCCTATTTCTTTCTACGTCCTTGCACCTAATCTAAATTCTAAAATCCCATAGAATTTTTGCTTGGTCATTTTCAAGTATTTCACCTATGATGGTATATTTCCAGGAACATGCAATTTACTTATTACTTATCGCAATTCATTTATTAACTGCAAATCTGTACTTTTTTACATAAATGCCAGTGCAATCTCTTCTCAACTCTATTATGCCTCTTTTAGTATTGGTCTGTGCTGTTTTGCTGCTTCCAGTTATTATATTTCATCCTTACCGCAGCACAATCAACATTTATTACCCAAACTGTTTTTTTCCCTATAAAAAGAAGCATATTAATTGGTAATGTTCCATCAGGTCATTGTCAACTCTTAGCAGATAGACAGATGATGATGATGATGATGATGATGATTATATACAACAGTGTGAAATTACAGCTGCCAGTTCTTTAGCTGGTGTTGGCCTTCATTCGCATCGAGTTCTTCCCAAGAACCTAGGATTGACATTGTTGTGCTGTTATTTCCACTACTATTATTCGTAAACTTAAAAAAAAAAATCTCTGCCCTGAGAGTTGGAAAGCTGGGGATATTTAAGATACGCCATTTAAAAAAGGTAAGTCTGCATGAATCTCTTCCCTTTTAAAACCAGCAGAATTGCAAAAATGCCTGACTTTGCCAGATCAGTCCAAGACACGGCTCATCCAAAGGCAACAGGCAAGCATCACAGGCGAGGCGGGATTTCAACCTAGCTCTCCTACTGTCAACTGCTATCTGCTCTGCACCCAGCAAATCACATGAGAATGTGCTTTGACTGTGGAATGAAAAGGTTTTTAAAAAAGCGGTCACATTGAAAATGCAAACAGATCATTCCTATCAAAACCACTTCGATGTCAAAAAAACCATGAATGCCGGCTTTGCTATGCTTTTTTTTTTTTTGCAGCCTTTAAAACATCTCCCTCCACCCTCCCCCTCCCCTTCTTAATACTCATCCTTCTAGCTCCTTTTTTTGACCTCGCAGTAATAATAAACCATAAGATTAAAGAAAAATTCCACCAGCCTATTTACCCGGAGCCAGCTGCAGAACTTAGAACTTTAATTTACAGAAAGAGAAATGATGTTTCCCGCCTTTGTAGTCAGAAACGATAACCTTTCAACCCAGAGCTCTGTTTCTGAACTGACAGATTAAGGGGGTGTGAGGGAGGAAGGGTTAGGTTCTGGGGTCAGCTTCCACCATTCCTGGTTCAAATCTTCCTACTCTACTGAAATGGGAAGCTGACAATTGCATTCGCTGGCTGCTTTTACGTATAGTGACGCCGAAATGTTCTCCCACTAAAAACAGAAGACAGCCCGCTCTCAGCTTGTGCCAGCAGGCTGATATAAATTTGAACTTGCAAGAAACATGCAAGAGAACTACACCGGTGCCAAGCAAAACTGAAAATGCTGCTAAAGTCCAAGGAGGCATCCGCCAAGGAGGCTAACTGTATGATCTCTTAATGAAGCTCTGACCTTACAGTTTTTCAACTGGCCCACCGTGTTGGTTGAAAAAGCTTCTTTGGAGAGCTACAGTAGCTGAGTGGATCACGCTAGTTCTCGCGATATGGAGAGGCTGCATGACTCATGGTGAAAAAGGTGAAAGGTCCCCTGTGCAAGCACCGGGTCATCTCTAACCCTTTGGGGGGACACCGTTGCTTTCATGACATTTTCTTGGCAGACTAGAGCGGGGTGGTTTGCTATTGCCTTCCCTAGTCATAATTACCTTTCCCCCGGCAAGCTGGGTACTCATTTCACTGACCTCGGAAGGATGGAAGGCTGAGTCGACCTGAGCCGGCCACCCGAGAGAGAATCCGGCTTCCGCTGGGATCGAACTCGGGTCGTGGGGAGAGTTTCGGTCGCAGTACTGCCGCCTACCACACTGCGCCA
Source organism: Candoia aspera (assembly GCF_035149785.1). Classification (NCBI taxonomy): domain Eukaryota; kingdom Metazoa; phylum Chordata; class Lepidosauria; order Squamata; family Candoiidae; genus Candoia; species Candoia aspera. The sequence goes on along the minus strand of NC_086157.1, from coordinate 108,620,172 downwards.
CACGAGGCTCTTGCATGACTCATAAAGAATCCCAATTTTATCAATGCATGAGGTGCTGCTCTGGATGTACCTTCTCTGTGGAGTGGCAAAATCAGAACAGTGACTCCCACTGTTTCACTTCTTCCCAGGATCATGCAGTTGCTTTAAAGGGTTCTGGACAAGAGCTACATTTCCATTTCCATGTGCTCAGAACCATTTTTTGGAAATCTAATTCAAAGCACTGCAGAGGATTAAATATTACCATTCCTTCTATATACCATTTTCCAATTGCTACTGTCCCTGTTTCCATTGCTTGGCCAACCCAAATGGGAAAAAAAAAATGCTCTTTGTGGATTTGTGGAAAGGACACCAAGTACTATAGGTCATATTTATGCAGAAATATTGAAAATTCAAAAGGGTTCATAAACTTTTAAGCACCGCTGTAAGTGACTTAATTACACAATCATTTCTGCTGCTCGAAACTACTGATATTTTTGTCCCCATTCTGAATCCTCGAAGTTATTTGACACTGCAGTTTCTTTGGGTTCATTCTGCTTGGGGATATTCTCAGCATCTCTGCTGAATACAGACCCTGTCGCCCGAATATCACTAACAGCGCCGTATCCCATTTCAGATCATTTGCTGTATCACAAACTTTGTTGCCAACCATAAAGGAACAGATGGCGTTCTCTTGCCCCAGAACAGGCGCCGAGCTTTTGCAGCATCCGATGTCAACTGTGTCATCAAAAGTTCTCTCTGCAATTTTTTTCAGAGCTGCTGCAGAACCATGCAAGATCTGAGCAAGATGCCACTTTACTGCCACTTTTTTCTATTTTTTCCATTTTTGCTTCTTTTGGCTGCATTTTCTTCCTGTATTCAAAAAAAACTGCACAGGAAAGAAATTTGTTCCATCTTTGAGTCTTATGACCCAGACGAAGAGGGGGAAAGTCAGCTCAAGTTAGCATTCATGTATCCACATGCATGTTTCAAGTAGATGCTCTAAAGATGTTCTCCCAAAATGTTTGAGAATTGTTCTCTCTTTAGTTCCATTCTGTTACTTCATGGCATGTGTCACATCTGACAATTCTGAGACTTTTTTTTTTAAAGATTCCTAGTAGAGTTACCATTCTGGAGTATTTGGACCAGAAGTACTTCTAGGTGCGAAGATTACTGCAGATGCTAACTGCAGTCAGGAAATCAGAAGACGCTTAATCCTTGGGAGAAGAGCAATGACAAATCTCGATAAAATAGTTAAGAGCAGAGACATCACACTGACAACAAAGGTCCGCATAGTTAAAGCAATGGTGTTCCCTGTAGTAACATATGGCTGCGAGAGCTGGACCATAAGGAAGGCTGAGCGAAGGAAGATGGATGCTTTGGAACTGTGGTGTTGGAGGGAAATTCTGAGAGTGCCTTGGACTGCAAGAAGATCAAACCAGTCCATCCTCCAGGAAATAAAGCCAGACTGCTCACTTGAGGGAACAATATTAAAGGCAAAACTGAAGTACTTTGGCCACATAATGAGAAGACAGGGCACCCTGGAGAAGATGCTGATGCTAGGGAGAGTGGAAGGCAAAAGGAGGAGGGGCCGACCAAGGGCAAGGTGGATGGATGATATTCTAGAGGTGACGGACTCGTCCCTGGGGGAGCTGGGGGTGGTGACAACTGACAGGAAGCTCTGGGGTGGGCTGGTCCATGAAGTCACGAAGAGTCGGAAGCGACTGAATGAATAAACGACGAAAAAGGTAGCTGGTACAGAACATTGCATGAATGTTCTCAATGATTCCATCATTATACTCAAAAGGGAAGGGTTGGCAACTATAACCCTAAGTCAGAACCTGGTTCATGAAAGAACCTGTCATTTGGCCCAGTTAATGCAAACCTCCTCTCTACTCACCAACTTTCTCTACAACTTGGCAGAAGCTAACTAGTCATCTGTGCAAAATAAAGGTGGGACAAAAAACAAACAAACAAATAAAACCTGAAGGAAATCACAGTGGGTGGAGGGAAGGTAGGGAAAGATAGGAAATAGACTGTGTGAAGCTTCCATCTGAGTCAGAAATTCGAACTGAATTGTCAAATTGAATTGGATGCCTCTGAATCAATTTGGCAATACAAATGAGATGCATGCATGCTCTTCCCCCCCCCCAAATCAGTTGGATTTGATTTACTGAAATGGACTTGATTTGCTGAATTGTCTTGAATTATATTGGATCAACTGTCCAAACAGATGATTTATTGGAGACGATCTATACTTCCCCTTTTACACGTCCTCTACTTCCTGCTACGAGAATCAAGAAATAGACTATGGTTTAATAGATCCATTTGTTCCTTAAAATCGTATCAATACCACCACCATCCTTGTCCCCCCAAAGGTCCAGAAGGTTAGACTATCCATTCTGGGCACCAGAAAAAGTGCTTTTTGTAGTCCTGCAATAAAGAATGTGAGGCATTAGCAGGCTGCACAACATTATGCTAATATTTTTCATTATTTCCCCCAAATTAAGTTTCTAGAGGCCTATTTGCAACCCCCCCTGCCCAATTTTACCCTTCCCCTCTTTTGGAATCAGCAATTGTATTGGTAATACAAGCCAGCAATGGGCTAATAGCAAAATATTCAGATGGCTGACCAAAATAATAGACCCATTGGCAATAAGCTACTAGGAATTACAGAGACAAGTTTGCGTAACAAAGTGCATTATGAAAAACAGGCCCAGATTTAAACTATTGTTCAGCCAAGAAAAAATGATTTGGGCCAACTGCTTTCTCAACCTCATTCCAATCTCTCCAAATGCAACTCATAAAAATGTACAGCTGTCCATAATATATTATTTTTCAAACTAGCAGTGCCATCTTTTCTTTTTTTTTTAATTCCCTCGAATAGCCAATTTGGGTAACGAATGCCAATAGAGATTAAGAGTGAAAATGGATCACGGGGAAACCAAGAAGAAAATGTTAGCAAGGTCAGAAGAACTCTGAGGCTCACAGAAGCTCAAATACATTTTAGGAGTCGAGAGTCACAAATGGGTAAAAAGAGATGGAACTGAAGTGGGTGGAGTGAAATGGCAAAGCATAAACCTCTGGGGTTGTCAAAACAGTCAAGATGGTGGTTGCAGCCACACAGATGAAGGCCCGCCCCCTTTTTACATTTGTGCAACACACATTAAAAAAGGTGGGGCTTCCATCACACTATTGTAACTGCCATCTTGCCTCTTTGACACCCTGTGCAGACAGCCCTGGACAAGCTTATCAGCCTGCACGACAGGAACACCAACCAGTAGCACCCTCCAGATTACGAGTGTATTTCAAAACTTTTTATTTCTTGCCGCTTTTTTAATAATAGCATTTATTATAGATTACGTGGCTGTATTTTTGTTGGAATTCCTACCGTAGCATACTAAGACCACCACCTTTAGGTAGTCAGGTATTTCCATCCTGATGCTCCCAACTGATTTTAACAATTCTATTTTATATTTCATGAGCGTTTTCTGGTGAAACTATTCAAGGATTCTTCCTTTCCTCATTGCATATTCCCAGCTTGGCATTCCCCAGTGAGGCTCAACAAAGCTTTGAGGCCTATTTCTGTAAACGCACAGTATCCCCTTCCAACCCCAGCACCTTCTTCTGAACACAAGTATCCGATAGTTTTGTTTATTCAAGAGCAGCAAGTTCACGACCAGCATTTATTAAGGGGGCTGGAAGAGAGACATTGTGAACAAAGATTAGAACTTTTGAGCCTTTCACTTACTGTAGATGTCAGCTTCCCATCTGAAACCTTCCTTTCTCCTAAAGGATCTTAATCTTGCAACGGTAGGGAATAAACCACTCAGGAGTGGAGCGTTAGGCTGAAGAAGTTCTCCAAGTTCGGCGTTTCATTGCGGTCGCCTCGTTCCCTGCCTACATAACATCTTCAGGGCGATGACCTTGGGGGTTTTAACTTTCCCATTTTTGCTTTGTTCTTCAAAGCAGCCTTGCAATATTGAGCAGTGGGCCGGGGTTCTTACCCCCACTGCAATACAATGATGAAATAAAAGTTTATTTCTAAAGCCCAGACAACCTTCAGCAGCCTTCTCCAATCTGGTGGCTTTCAGGTGCGTCACACTAGACGTTTATGCTGAGACCGCACAGCACTAGAGAGATGCCGAGTCAGAGGAGGCTAACCTGGAATCCAGGCTGTTGAGATTAACGTGGCATTAAAGTCTGGATGCATTTTCTGCCCACAGGCACATGTGTGAAGTACAAGATTGTACGCCGCGTTACTGATTTTATTTTATTTTATTTATCAATCATGTTTTTATCACCGCCCATCTCCCCCACACGGGGGACCCTGGGCGGTTCACAAATTTTGCTTTTCATCTCCTGTCAGAAATTACAATTGGGCCAATTTTTTTTTCTTACTCTTCAATTTTGCTTTTAATGTTGCATGCTTTGTTTTTAAGACTTTAGCCAGCCTTTCAGAAAACACAGATGGACCATTGAGAAGTTTCTGTCTATTGTTTTGTGGGGTTCATCCTCGGCGACCACTGTGGAGGGGTTTTGTTTATACTTTGCCAATATTGTTTTTGGTTTTAATGTGTTGTTAGCTGCCTAGAATTGCATTTGTGAGATGGGTGACCATATAAATCAAGGGAACAAATAAATAAGTAAATATGTTATTGAGCAGCTAGAGAATTGAATATGTATTACAGGTAGTCCTCGTTTAACAACCATTCATTTAGTGACAGTTCAGACTTACAATGGTGCTGAAAAAAACAACTTGTGACCAGCTCTCAGACTTACAACCATTGCTGCGTCCCTGCAGTCACATGATCACAATTTGGGCACTTGGCAACTGGTTCATGCTTATGACCATTGCAGTGTCCTGTAGTCATGCAATTGCCATTTTCAACCTTCCTGGCTGGCTTCTGGCAAGCAAAATCATGGGGAACTACGTGAATCACTCAATGACCAGCATGACTTGCTTAAAGCTCATGGTGATTTGCTTAACAACTGTGGCAAAATAGGCCATAAAATCGGGTCAGATTCACTTAATGACCACTTCACTTAGCAACTGAAATTCTGGGCCCAATTGTGGTCACTAAATGAGGACTACCTGTATGTGTTTCTGTGTATGTGTGTATGTATATGTGTATATATATATATATATATAATTATTTTTAACAACTATTGCTATGTAAAACAGCTCTGTTTAAAAATCAGATCTTTGGTTCTTTTCCTATTTGGAAAAATATTCAGAACCTCTCTTGCCATGAAATACCCAGTGTAATTAAGCACTCCATGTAGGACTGTTTCAGAGGGACAGCACCAGTAAATCATGGCTTTGAAGCACTCTTGATTAACAGTTCTTCTTAGAATTTGTGACAGTTTTGAAAATTGGGCATAGAGTTACAAATGTAATGCAATGCATATGTTAACTCATATACTGATGTACAAAGAAATTCAGCTATTTCTTCTTTTCATTGCAAACTTTCTCCTTCCCTCTCCAATATTTGTACAAATGGGAAATTCTCACGATCTTATATTCTTTAAAAGCTATCATGGAGCAAATTTCAAAAAATAAGGAAAGAACTATGGACTTCTCTACTTTGGAAAACGTCATGATCAACCATGACCAAACAAAGTCTTCTCTCTTGATCCACTGTGTTCACACACTGCATCAAGTCATGGTTTGTTTAACCATGATTTACTGAATGGACCACAATTGGCTGGAATCACACAAAGCCACAGGGGTATACACAGGGAGGGTATAAAAAGTCATATGTCATATGATCACATGACCATTTGATCGAAGTCTTACCCTTTCACATATGTACAAGCAGGGTTCAATTGTGCAGTCACAACCTCAGTCTTGGCATTTTTGACCCTCTCCCCAGCATCTTTGCAATGCAGTTATAAAGCATGATTTACTAATTGCAACTGGTGGGGTTGAAAAGATGTAGTAAGCCAAAATCAAACAAACCACATTTGGAATTAGTGTGATGAGTGAATCTAACCACCAAATTGGAAATCACAGGTTATAACTTCCATGCAACCTGCTTGGAAATGTTCTCAGAGGCCTGGGTGAGTTTCTTTATACAAAGTTCTGGGAGCTTATTTTGAGGTGGCAACCTCACCAACCCCTTTCAGGTAAGAGCTATTTCTTGTGAGATGTCCTGGGGTTCACAAATTCTGCTCTGGAATAACAGCAGGAATTCTATTGGCAGCAATCCTGGGTTGGAACCTGCTAAAGGATGGGCCATCAGAAAGCCCAATTTTAAATACAGCCTCAGTTTTAGGTGGGAGTGTAATTATTTCCAATCAATAATTGCCTTGTTTACCTAGCATGCCCCAGATTTCAGGTTTTCTGATTACATACGATTGCATATGTGAGATTTCCATTTTAATAAAATATATTGAGATACTATATTTGCCGTCTTCCCCTAGAAGAGGTATTGTCATTCCAGTTTGAGGCTGTCAACATTTCCTCACTTACAAAAGCAGACAGAATCCCTACTGGACAGACCTGTCAGGGCCATCCACCTAGATGGATATGTAGAGGCAAAGAAACTGCCTAAATAACAAAATAATAATAATAATAATAATAATAATAATAATAATAATAATAATAATAATAATAATATACAAGCATATGTGTACTGCTTCAAACTGCAATCTCCTACCTTCTCAGGTTCCTTTAAACACACCCATGGCCAGCCACCAATGTATTTTCCCCTGGAATAATGAACAAGTAACATTTCCAATCCATACACTCTTCAGCATCACAAATTAACCATAGACAGATAGATAGAGGTAGAGGTAGAGATATCTCATTAAAGAGGTAAGTTTCATTCTTTATTTTTAGTTTAAGAACGCTGTTAGTGCATATATACAGGCCTACCCATGAAACAAATGTAATAATTTTGTGACATCTGGCCTATATTTGAGCCTTGAACGTGCAGAGGTTCCCCAAAGCCTGAAAAATGTTTCAAGGGTTCCTCCAGGGTCCAAAAGGTTGAGAAAGGCTGCTCTAGATCATGCTAATCCAGCCATGGTCCAGCATCAACATGGAAGGAAATCTTTCATATCAGGAAATGTTTTGTGTGCCACCAAAATGATGTCACCAATGATTAAAATTGAAACAATCTTTTGAAAATATTGCCTCTAGCATAGAGGATCGTGGGAAAATCCAAAATGGCAGACGATCTGGGATAATGTAGAGGAGTAATTCACACGGCAACCCTTTATTACATCTTTCTTGAAGTAAAAAAAAGAAGGAAAAGACTCATTCAAGTTGAGCCCAATTCCTGGTGCCCACATGGATACATCCAGGCAGTTTTATTTGGCAACAGTCGAAAATGGTTTACCATTCTCTTCTTCTGTGATATTTTTCAACCACTCAGTTTAATCCACGGCTCTTGAATTTCCACCTGGTCGCCCATCAAGTCAAAACTAGGTCCACCCCTGCCTAGTGTTTTTGAGGCAGCCAAGATCAGCTAGGTACTGCCTCCAGCTGTGACCAGAATCTGAAGAAGGTTGTTGAAAAACCAAAACCACAAAACGGGAGTTTGTTTAGAGCTAGAAACTGGAGGGACATTAGCTGTTTACTGCCCTAATCAATACTTGAAAGGAAGGAAACCAGATATGAAAGCTTATTAATGTCAGCCCCCAGGAAAAGCTTATTAAAACTGCAAGAGAATGAGGTTCTCTTGTGCCTATCAAAGCCTATAAGCCAGACTTACTTTGAATCAAGGTTTTCTCATGCCTATCAAAACTATAAGTCAAGCTTAGTCGGAATCAAAGCAACCCAAATGTTCTGTTTGTACTACCACCTATCGCTGGCTACCAATCTTCCTCATTGGCTTCTGACCTCAGCCAAGCAAAGGGTGGGTGGACAAGCGTAATGGAGACCCAAGCTTGTGTCACACCACCACGCTGGCAAAGAAGCTTGGAATTTCAATGAGTTATACAAGTTGTCAAACAGAAAGGGTAAAAATTAACTAGCTCATTAGGCAAGAGAAACAAAGCTCAATACAGTCTATACACAAAGGGATAAACAGGCTTCATCAGAGAGGCTTGTTTTTCCATGAAAAATACATGTCATGGCATTGCTAGAAACATAATTAAACTTTTTTTCCTGGCAATTGGTAGATCAGTATGTGTGTGTGTGTGTGTGAGAGAGAGAGAGAGTGTGTGTGTGTGTGCACAGAGAGAGAAAAAGAAAATGCATCACAACACAGCTTTTAAATTAGTTGTGGCCTGTTGTGGTTCCCCCCCCCCCCTATGCATATGAGCATCACTGCACAGTTAAAAATAAAAGAGAAAGGCCAGTGTGTCAAAACATTAAAGAAGTACACAAGCTTTTGATGATTATGGCTGCAGTGTACTTTATTACTTGTTAGTCACTCTGAATGATCCTTTCTACTACAAAGGCAGAACATAAAATCTAATAGAAGAGAATATCTGTAGCTCAGGGTTGAACTGTGGAGTTCTTGGTGCTCTCTGAGCTTGCAGACGCTTCATTACCCAACTAGGGAACTTCATCAGCGTGAGGGAGGGTGGGGTTTTAGAACATAAAATTTTAAAAATGTACTTCCAGAATTTTCAGTGGGTCTTTGCCCCTTCTGGGTTTGGGGACAGTTAATGGTTATTTATTTACTGTAAAAGAAAAAAAATCTAAAATTCAGAGTGAAGGGCACTAGATAATTCTGTCTCCTGCTGATATTGTTCATGTGTCAGCCTCTGCAAATATTCATGTGTATAGCATATATGATAGCCAGTGTTGTATTGGGCTGGGGTGAGGAGACCCAGGTTCTTGTCCCTACTTAGCCATGGAAGATCACTGGATGAATTTGGGCTAGTTACCCTCAGCCTGAGAGGCAGTACGGTATAATAGTTATAGTGTTGGAAATAGGAACGAGGAGACCCAAATTCACCATCAGCCATGGAAATGCATTGGATGACTTTTGGCCAGCCACCCCTCCCCAGCCCAATCTATCTCACAGGGTCATTGCTATGGGGAAAAAAAAAAGAGGGAGTGCTACGTATGCTGCCTTCACCCCCAGATTGAAAGGTAGGACATAAATCAAGACATGAATTAAAATGTCTGCAAGAGATAACTCTTCTCCTGTAGATTTAAGTACAAGTGTCTATATCCAGGTTTTCTGCAGGACCACCTTTCCCCAGTTACATCTACCTGGCCCACCAGAGCGGGAAGGCAGGGTATGTTGTGGGTCCCTTCAGTTAGGGAGGTACATCTGGGACCAAGGAAAAGGGCTTTCTCAGTGGTGGCTCCCTCCTTTTGGAACATCATTCCCCCAGATATGGTTGGCCCCCTCCTTGCTCCTTTTCTGGAAGGCCCTGAAGACGTGGTTCAGTCAGCAGGCCTGGGGACCCCAGATTGAGACGGAGACAATCAAGTGGCTGATACGAATGGGTCTGCTGCTGCTGGGGGGTGTCCATTGTGTTTTTATGGTTTTTAATTCTGTAAGCTTGATTGATAACTGGCAAATAGAGGGAGAAAATGTAGAAGCAGTGAAAGACTTTGTATTCCTAGGTGCAAAGATTACTGCAGATGCTGACTGCAGTCAGGAAATCAGAAGACGCTTAATCCTTGGAAGAAGAGCAATGACAAATCTCGATAAAATAGTTAAGAGCAGAGACATCACACTGACAACAAAGGCCCGCATAGTTAAAGCAATGGTGTTCCCTGTAGTAACATATGGCTGCGAGAGCTGGACCATAAGGAAGGCTGAGAGAAGGAAGATCGATGCTTTTGAACTGTGGTGTTGGAGGAAAATTCTGAGAGTGCCTTGGACTGCAAGAAGATCAAACCAGTCCATCCTCCAGGAAATAAAGCCAGACTGCTCACTTGAGGGAATGATATTAAAGGCAAAACTGAAATACTTTGGCCACATAATGAGAAGACAGGACACCCTGGAGAAGATGCTGATGCTAGGGAGAGTGGAAGGCAAAAGGAAGAGGGGCCGACCAAGGGCAAGATGGATGGATGATATTCTAGAGGTGACGGACTCGTCCCTGGGGGAGCTGGGGGTGTTGACGACCGACAGGAAGCTCTGGCGTGGGCTGGTCCATGAAGTCACGAAGAGTCGGAAGCGACTAAACGAATAAACAACAACAATTCTGTAAGCCACCTGGAGTCACCGTGTGCGAGTTGGGCAGCCTTATAAATCTGTTTGATGATGATGATGTGTCTATTTCAACCTGAGGCCAGATTCTGCATGATCCAAGTCCTGGCTCAAATGGAAACCAACATGATTGTCTGAGTGAGATCCATTTGACCAATGTCAGCAAAGGTATATGGCTTATCCAGCCTGCTCCCTTGATGACCACACGAAGAGCTTAGGTTATTCCTATTTACTTACGTTGCAACTAAAAGTTGCAAGACAAGTTTTTCATACCACTGATTTTCAAGAAAAGTTGTAGGAGGACTCTGGAGGCTTTAAAAAAGGGGAAGCAGGGGTGCCACAGAGCTATAAGTTTCTCTTCCTTAAATTACAGAGTTCCGAATTGGACTATAATATAACATTCATGTCAATCAACTTCAGTGACATTCACAAAAGTAGGTATATTGGCTTGCAGATGTCTCCTTCCTTTGACTTTGTATTCTCTTGAGTTCCCCAAAGGAGCTAAGACAATAAGCCAATTAGAACAATCAACACCTGGAGTGCAAAACATCTAGAGGGTGCCAGTTTGGAGTCTATACCTGTAAATACCAGCACCCTGTTGTTAGGATGACAAGCTCAGCAAAGGACATGAATACATTTCCTTGTTTCCTCATTATGTACTTATTTTTTGTTTATTTTTGCAAAGAAGTGAAAATGAGAGGAAGGCAATGCTGAGAAGAGAACAAGGACATGAGATGGTCTGTAACACCAACAAGTCTGAAAGAACATGCTACAAAGAGTTTACTACGTAAGTGTGTTTCCCCAGACACACTTAAAGCAAAGTACAGAATGAATGCCGGGATTCTAAATAGCATAATCTTTTCAAAGGGAATCTATTAATTTGTTGGTTATTTTCTTCAACTCATTCTCATTTACCCACCCCTCCAGAGCTGAGCATTTAATACTGCATTATTGAACTTAACATATACACAATATATATCTCAAAATCCATTTTCCATCCCTTATTATCTTCCTGCATTTGTTTTATGCGAATTTGTATTTTTTTTTAATCTGATTTTACTAAGACTACCAGTGTTGGAAGAAAATATTTTTCCTATGTCCCTTCTTTGGTTCTGCTTGTGCTGATGACTTCCGTGCACAGTATACAATATACATTACCTCTGCTAATGACCTCTCATTGTGCATACAGATTTGCGAGATGGAAAAAACTATGGGAGGGACTAGAAGCCCCAGTCAGGGCGGTCAACTAGGGAGATGCACTATATATTTTTCCTAGGCCCAGTGGGCCACAGGAGACTTTCTGCTGTCATCTACATGGGTAGTTTTGCTGGAGTTTGGGAGGAAAGAATGGGAATTGATGTGTTTTGCCTCACTGAGGTTTAGGGAACTCCTTTCTCTTAGTGATTTGACTGATTCCACAACTCAGTACCCTTAGTCTTAGGGATGCTGGGGGGCACAAGCAGACCACAGATTCCTCATTTAGTTTATGGGATAGCATACTGTGTGAAGCAGCTCAATTGGACTCATTCCCACCAGGAAGAAGGTCCTTGTCCCACGGCCATGGCATTGCCTTGGAAAAGACAAGGGGAAACCTTTCACTTTCACCTTTGAACTGAACATGAAGAGGCAGTGAACGTGACCAGTTTCATCCTATTTAGGACTCATCAAATGTAGGCAGCCAGATACTATTCTATCGCAGTCAAACCCTCTATCAGGAATTGAACTCATGGACTTTTGAACTTTAGATGAGAATGGTATCTACAGCCCACCTTCACTTATGTTCTCAGAATAGTAACTATGGATGTCACATTATGTCAAGTCCCAAACAGGGTGAAACTGATCATATACCTGCCTCCTGGTGGTCAATGTTAGAGAAACACAATCCAAAGGTGGTGGTGAAAATAATGTGACATCCCCCATGCAAGGCATAACATAATGTAACATCCACCTCTCTCTGCTCTGAGGCCCTGAGAGAAGGGGGGCTGTATATATCATCCCAAAGAGTGCCTTTGCCATCTCCTTCTTCTTCAATGATTGGTGCCCTTCCAAGACAAGGAAGATAAATCAAATCCATAAACTATTGATACCAACAGTCAGACTACCATGAAAACTGCCCTAGCCTTTTCTAATTGCCTAACCCTAGAAGGTGTTAGGGATGATTTTATTTCCACGGCAAAGGAAGTATTTCATTTCATTTCATGCTTAAAAAGCAAGAAAACCCCCAATTTTATCTCTCCTGGTTTTCTTTGTTCCTTTTTCCTTCTTTCTTGAAACAGCAGGCAGAAGGAATGATCTGATCAGATGCACAGCTAATGCAGCACACAAGGGAGGCTAATCAATGGAAGTCCAACTGAGAATGTTGCAAGTTAAAGCCGAAAAAACACAATTCATGCAAGCGAAATGTGCTTGCACACCTAAATATAATAAAGCAATTGCTTAGTGTACAGACCACGAGCTATGGAAATAATCTTAAATCAAGAGAGTGGCTGTTTCTTAGCAATTTCAGAGAAAGGAGAAACAGTGTAATTGGCAATCAAGGGTTCCTTTGGGAGCTTCTGAACAGCCAGCTCAATTTGTCCGCACGTGGTTAATGTGTCTGGGGCAGATTCTGCAGCAGCGCAAATTGAAAAGGCAGTTTCACGTGTGACATAAGTCAGTTGGAAGGAATGTGCATGAACACAGAGCACACCGTTTGGAAATGTAAATATAGTCGGGTCTCCGATACCCTGCCAAGACACCAACTATACTGTTTAAATAAGACAGAGCAAATCTGCCCACCTCTTCTTCCCTGGCAGAAGTCCATATTTAACTTAGGATCAAGCTGCAAATGCAGCGTATATTAAAGAGTGTGGACATTTCCATTCTTCCTGTAACTGAGGAGCCACACTGCCTTTCTGGCAGTGGTTCTCCTCCTCCCAATATCCTTCTCACCTTATCTTCACAAGGAGTTTCCATGTTCATCCAATACAATGACAAGCCTGAATTGAAGATGACAACCCCCAAAAGATCATATGGAAAAAAAAAAAACTGATCTGCCTCCATTTCTATTATGTACAATAATATCCTGTTCTAAAAGTAAAATATTTGGCCGGGGCAGGGAAATTAGTCTTCTTTTCAGGTAAATATACCAGGCTGGCAGAGTCCTGAAAATAGCATCTAGGTACCTGGACAGCGTCGTGGCAGTGATTTGTGACCTCTGTTTTCCTTTCTTCTGTTTAGATTCTCTTGGTCAACATACCTGAGGTTTTATCCCTGTACTATGACATCTCTTCATTCACATGGCCTATGGCACACTCCACAATCTGTTGTCCCTCTCTACTTTTCGTATGGAGTTGAGCAATGCTGCAACTCTTCCTAATGGATTTATACAACTGCAGGATTTGTTTTGCAGCCTTTTCCTCTATTAACTCAAGCAAGGGTAAAGAGATCTGTCGGCTGGAAATCCAGGCTAGCATTTCTGCTTCCAGAGTCTGCATTTCACTGCTCGCTTACACAGCTAGGCAGCTGTGAATAATCACACCATCATTTCATTATTACTAATATATTATGTTTAAGTCTGCATTCTTATAACTGTGTGTGGGCAGTCATTGGACTTCAAACAAACACGCACAACCTGAAATTATAGTACTACTGGTAAAGCAACCCAAACCAGGGACCCACTGGGGAGAGAAAACTAACACTGAACTAATTACACTCCATTAAAAGCTACTTACATATGGAGTAATCTACTATGCCACCATTTACAATTGTCAAAACTGCAGTGCTTTCAGCACAAGCATAAATAATAAAACAAAGTCAGTGTTTTAAGCCTGCCCACTTCTCCTTCAATTAGCACATTATGCACTGGCGGAAGACTTAAGCTAAAATTCTCTGGGTCCAGAAGGAGCAGGATGCTGCAAGTCCCGTTGATTAGGGACTGCCAGCTTGCGGGACCCACAGAGCGTGCCTTTTCTGTCATAGCACCTTATCTGTGGGACACCATACCTTTCCTCCACCTCACGGCCAGGATCCGACTGGCCCTGATGTTGCTGGCCTTTTTAAAAACTTTGAAGACACGGATTTCTTTCTGGGCAACGCTGGACCTGCAGTAACCCACCATCTCCCCCTTTATTTATTTATTTGTTTGTATGTTGTTTGTTGGCTAAGAGTGCCTTTGGAGTATGTGAGGGGATCTAGAGGCATCCTTGCACATAAATGTGTGATTAGAGATTGGTAATTGATCACCACCCAGAGTCATGTTCAAATGAGATGGGTGGTGATGAAATTTGAAACAAACAAACAATAAATAAATAAATGCCTGTTCAGCAGGCCACTTTCTCCACAACTAGATTTCTCCGCTTACAGTCCTATTCCAAGAGCTACACTGCCTGCCCATCAGCTTCCGGGTGCAGTTCAGAGTATTGCACGGCTCAAGTCTGTTTAACTTCAAGACCAGTGCTCTAAAGTGAGTCTGCTCATCAAGTAGGATGTGGGAAGGTGGTTCTGCTGAGCATCTTGTCCTCTAAGGATTTTTCATCTGCAGGGACCTCACAGAATGGCCTTCTCAATGGGGGCACCCCTCTGGTGGAATATCTTGCCTCGGTATGTAGAGACCATCCCTTCCCTGATGCAAAGAATCAAAACCCTGGTTCCAGGGGAGGGGATTCAAGAATCAAAACCCTGGCTCCGGGAGAGGGGATTTGGGGGATGGACTTGGCTGTTATGGCTTGTTGTTTTCTGCCTGTTGTTTTTAATCCTTATTTTCACTGAATGTCACTCACAGCTATTTGGAGTGGAGCAGCCTGGAAATGTCAGGAATATATAAATAATAAATAAACCTTAATTTCTGCATTCCTCAAAAAGTCAACATAATAAAGAAAACAGATTCAGTTTATCTAAGGGAGAAGCTAAGGAAAAAGAACGGCTAATTCTCTATATACAGTAATCTGCAATCAAAGCTGAGATGCAGGCAGAAAACATAGTAATTGTCTTTGAACAGTGATCTAATTTTCCCCTGAAATGCCCTCAAATGAAAGGTTTCCTTTAATATATAATACAGGAACTGAGAGCTAAATAGTGGTAATTTGACAGCATGCAGAACTGTGGATGCTTTTTATTTTTATTTCCGCTCATCGCATTAACTCTGAATCGTTTCAGCTCTACATGCTGGAAGGATGCAACCTCCCTCCCTGCTAAGGAAACTGCAGAGATATGATGCAGTTGGAAACTGGTGTGACACTCATCAGATGCCAAGCAGTAGAAGCTCATTAACTGAATATTTAACCAGAAGCTGCATAACCTGTTTGAGAAGAGATAGCCATGCTGCAATGCCAAGTTTCCTTCCCGATATGACAAAAAAACAGGCCAGAAATGAGAAATGCGTTTTCTTGAAAGCTCCAAAGCTCCAAAATGAACCTCAAGAGATTAAACTGTATTTAAGGAATATCTTAAATATAACAAGGAATCCCACCACTGCATAGCATTTGTGGTGTGTGTGTGTGTGTGTCTGGCTAAACCACAGAAACGTGGGTAGCAAAACTCCATTTAAAATCTGCAAACTCTCCATGCATGAGGATAGGAAAGAAGATGGAAAAGGGAGGGTGCCTAATGAGCAAAAAAGCCATCCTTCTAGAGGATTATAAAATACTAAAGTGGGAAAAAAGACTAGGAGGTTGACCATTCCAACATTCCTTTAAGTGGATTTGAGAAAAGAGAGCATCATGAACCATTCTCCTCTTCCCTTATTTTTACCTGCATCTTGAAAGGTCTTAAAAGGTTTTACATGCATAATTCATCATGTGAGCTACATAATTTCATGTGACTTTGGAGGTAGTTGAAATACATGGTGAAGAGATAATGAACACACTAATGAAACCCCAGTCACACAGCAAATGGGTTAGTTGAAAACTGTGAAGGAAATAATAGGCTTCTATGACTGGACCTTCCAAAGTTGATGCCGTAGACTTCCCTCTCTCCCTCCTTCCCTTCCTTCCGTCTTTCCTGTTTTTCTGGAACATCTGAAATGTTTTGAGTCTGATGCTGGGCAGATAAATTCTCCTGTGTTTTCTCCTACTGGTTCTCACTCTGTCTGATAAATGTGAAGCTGTTTTCAAAATCGCCTTTGAAGGAGAAGAGCATTCAGATGAGATTCTCATGGAGGAACACTTACCAGTTATAAAGTGAGCAATAGCTGTACTACACTTCATTGTACAATCCTTTATTTTATTATAGAATCCTTTCTCCGATGTTGGCCTGCTTCCCTGTCTTCCCACACTTCTACAGAAATCCAAGAGAAGACCTCAAGAGGGATCTCTTCCCATGAGACTTTCTTGGTCGTGGTCATTGCTTTAGGGGAAGTTCGAACCTTGAGAAACTGTTGTGGAATTTCTCCTTTCCTTAAGAGACATTTGGAAAAAGCATTCACCCAATGTCTTCGTCAACAAACTGGGAGGAGAATTTTGTGAGATGGTTTCTGTCCAGCGTTATTTGTGGCACTTGATTGACACCACAGTGCTAATTCATCATCTTTGTTCATTCCTCTTTGAGCCTTCACTTAAATGTGAGGAAACAATGGTAAAAAAATCCAGTTTGGTCTAGTGGTTAAGGCACCAGGCTAGAAACCAGGAGTCTGTGAGTTCTAGTCCCTCCTTAGGCATGAAAGCCAGTTAGGTGACTTTGGACCAGCCACTCTCTCTCAGCCCAATTCACCCCACAGGGTTGTTATTGTGGGGAAAATAGGAGGAGGAAGGAGTATTAAGTGTGTCCCCCACCTTGAGTTATTTATAAAATTAATAAAGGCGGGATAAAAAGACATTTAAAAATGTGTGGAAGAGGCATGACTTTACAATTCCAATTGCTGAAGCTATCATCAAAGCCAGTAACTTTTAAAAGTAAGAAATATAAGAAAAATCCAGGATTCTTTCATGAATCTAATTATGCTCATCGAAGTGGATATGAAAAAATAATCTTTGTCCAATTAATCAGCTAATGGAATACTAAAAGTAGGCATTCAAGTCTGTTTATAAATACCTTTTACACAGTACAGAAAAGATGCTATTAACGTTTTGCGGTAGAGGTCATCATGATTTCCTTACAGGCAATTTTGTAGCTCCCCAGAAGCATCCAGCTACTATACATCTTGCTTTTTATTCAAGGAGCTGCTCAGCAACTCCATCATAAGGGGCAATCATAAAACACACACACACACACACACAAACTCAAAGCGCTAATATAATTGAGTATAAGGGAAGGATCAGCTTCAGTGGGCCTAGTTCAGACTGCACAGGTTCAACTTGAAAACACACTAAGATTTTCAACCAGCTGACTTGCAAATTTTTTAATTAAAATCAACTTAAAAGGCAGGATTGTAACATACTGTTATAGTGAAGTTGGAACCTGATCAAAGAAAATGAGTGGCTTGCCCAAATAAACAGGACATATGAACTTTGGCCTTCCAATAAATTGAATTATCACTCTTAGTCTGTAATCAGTAATCACTAAAATTGGGATATCTTGCATACTCCATTCAAAATCTCATACAGTATGTGTTTATTCAGGAGAGATGGTGACATTGTACAAATTGTTAATATGTTTTCTACTACAGATTAAGGTTACTATGGTAACTAATCATTTTGGCCAGGTAAAGAGGTCATTTTGGCCAGGTAAAGATGTAGAAGCAGTGAAAGACTTTGTATTCCTAGGTGCAAAGATTACTGCAGATGCTGACTGCAGTCAGGAAATCAGAAGACGCTTAATCCTTGGGAGAAGAGCAATGACAAATCTCGATAAAATAGTTAAGAGCAGAGACATCACACTGACAACAAAGGCCTGCATAGTTAAAGCAATGGTGTTCCCTGTAGTAACATATGGCTGCGAGAGCTGGACCATAAGGAAGGCTGAGAGAAGGAAGATCGATGCTTTTGAACTGTGGTGTTGGAGGAAAATCCTGAGAGTGCCTTGGACTGCAAGAAGATCGAACCAGTCCATCCTCCAGGAAATAAAGCCAGACTGCTCACTTGAGGGAATGATATTAAAGGCAAAACTGAAATACTTTGGCCACATAATGAGAAGACAGGACACCCTGGAGAAGATGCTGATGCTAGGGAGAGTGGAAGGCAAAAGGAAGAGGGGCCGACCAAGGGCAAGATGGATGGATGATATTCTAGAGGTGACGGACTCGTCCCTGGGGGAGCTGGGGGTGTTGACGACCGACAGGAAGCTCTGGCGTGGGCTGGTCCATGAAGTCACAAAGAGTCGGAAGCGACTAAACGAATAAACAACAACAACAAAGAGGTCGAATTTAATTGTCCCCTTTTCACATGTTAATGCTTGCATTGCCTAAGGGAAGAACTTGCCTGGACTTGTTTTAGTTTCAGTTTCCCTTCTGTGCAGGCTTGCAGAGTATGCAGCTGAGAGAAATCTCTCCTCTCAGCAAACAGCCTTTAAATATGTTTGTTTTCTGTAAATAAAATTATTTTTATAGAAATGCCCGGTGTGTGACTTTTCTGATCTCTCCTGGGCCAAATGCTTTCCTAGCAATCTGCCAACAGGTTATGGGCCCAGTAAGCAGCCCAGTAAAACCCA
This sequence comes from Candoia aspera, assembly GCF_035149785.1. NCBI lineage: Eukaryota > Metazoa > Chordata > Lepidosauria > Squamata > Candoiidae > Candoia > Candoia aspera. The sequence goes on along the minus strand of NC_086157.1, from coordinate 108,601,507 downwards.
GAGAGAATAGAGAGGTCAGCTCCACACCTCATGCACAATTTAAAGGCAGGTAGCAAAGACCTGTGAAGATTTTCTTTGGAGTTGCCTGGAGATTTTCCAGCAACTGTCGGTCTACAGGACAAAGAAGCCAGCTGAGGTGACTTGCAAAAGAAGGAAGAAGCCATGGCTACCTCCCAGCCCTCAGCGATGCCTCTGGAGCGCCTATCAGAGACCAACTATTTGAATTGGGCCCTGAAGATGGAGATGTATCTTCGCAGAGAGAATCTTTGGCTGCCAATTGGTGAGCAAAACCCCCAAAATCCCAGTGCTGAATGGCTTAGACAGGATGAGCGGGCTAGAGCCACCATTATCCTGGGAGTTGAGGACAATCAGCTAGTCCATGTGCGAGGTATGCAGTCTGCAAAGCAACTTCGGGACGCTTTGAGAAACTTGTATGTAAAGGCAACAGCAGGGAGTAAAGTTACCCTGACAAAAAAGCTGTACAAAGCCTACCTTGCAGAAGGAGATAGCCTTCCTGAGCACCTGCATCATATTCAGCAGCTGTTTGTTGAGTTGCAGGACAGAGGAATGGAATTTATACCTCTCACAAAATCCTATATCCTCCTGTCCTCACTGAATGAAATGTGGGACACACTAATTTGTACTCTGGAGGCTATGCCTGAAGCAGACCTCACCCCATCGTATGTTACACAGCGCTTACTCGCTGAATGGGAGAAGAGAGAGGAAAGATCCCCCCCCCATCTCTTCTGGAAAGCTGCAGTACCAGAAAACAAGGGAAAAGAAGGGAAAGGAAGCTGAGGCCACAGCACTAGCTAGCCAGCGATGCTTCACTTGCGGTTCAGATGGACATTTGCAGAAAGACTATGCCTTGAGACCCAAGAGTAGAAAGACAGAGAAGAAGAACACAAGGGCAACACAGAAGAAGGCTCTTCAGACAACCCAAATTGCACAGGTTGCTGAGAAGGGTAATTCTGATGTATGGGTGTTAGATTCTGGGGCCAGTTGTCATTTATGTAATTGTAAAAGCTCTTTTGTGTCACTGTCTAAAACTGAAAGACAAAGTGTATCTTTGGCTGATGGGTCTGTGACCAAAATTATGGGACAAGGTGACTTGTATTTATCCTGCTTGGGAGAAACTATAAAAGATGTGTTGTATGTGCCAAATTTACAATCAAACCTTTTATCTGTGGCACAATTAGCTGCAACAGGGTATGTCATAACATTTAAGAAAAATGGTTGTGAGATACGTAAAAATGGAAAATTGTGTGCTACTGGTATATTAAAAGACTCCTTGTACATTGTGCAAAATGCAAGGAAGCCAAGCTGCAAGGCTGCAGTTGGCAACACGCCATATCATGACCAATGTGTACACCTGATGCACAGGAGATTTGGTCATGCTAATTTTAAGTATATAGCACAAATGCCACAGCTGTGTGCTGACCTAAAGATAAAACCCTCTGACAAATACTTAGACTGTGTAGTTTGCAAAGAATGCAAAACATTAAAAGCTCCTGTGAGTAAGCACAGTGACAGAGTTACAACTAGACCTTTGGAAATTGTACACTCTGACATTATTGGTCCTTTTGCTCCAAGTCTTGGACAAGCAAGGTATGCAATGACCATCATTGATGATTTCTCAAGATACACATTTATCTACATCTTAAAACACAAAGATGAGGCATTTGAGAAATTTAAAGGTTTTGTGACGTGGGCAAATGGAAAATTCCCTAGGCCTGTATCTGCACTCCAATGTGATAGAGGAGGAGAGTACCTTTCTCACAAATTCAAAAGGTTCCTAGTGGAAAAGGAGAGAGAACAAATTCTTTCTAACCCTTACACCCCTCAGCAAAATGGTGTTGCTGAAAGAAAGGGCAGAACCTTGCAAAATGTGATGGAATTCATGCTTAAAGATTCACATTTATCTTTTAAGTATTGGGGAGAGGCAATATCTACTGCCTGTTATGTCCAAAACAGATTGTATAACTCTGTGATTCAGGACACTCCATTCCATTTGTTTTATGGTGTGAAACCAAAGGTAAACCATCTTAGAGTGTTTGGTAGCACTGTATGGGTTCACATTCCAAAACAACTGAGAAGGAAAGGAGGCTCCACAGCAAAGAAAGCCATCTTTGTTGGCTATGAACAAAGCCAAAGGAGCTACAGGTTCATAGTGGGAGAGAAATTGATAATTAGCAAAAGCGCTTCTTTTGCTGAACAAAACTGGGGGAGATTAAATTCTAGCTCTCCAGTTGATCTGACCACAAGAGAACAGCAAGGACTTGCTGATGGTGATCTTTTGCCTGATGAGGACATTAAACCAGAAAAGCAAACTGAAGATCTGTCTGATGAGACAGATGCTTCTCAGGAAAGTGATAGGAGTCAAAATTTAAGCCTTGTATTACCTTGTAGATCTCAGAGAAGTAATAAAGGCGTTCCTCCATCACATTTTCAGGCTGAAACAGTAAAGGCTTTTCACATATTCACAGAACCTGAGTCGTTAGAACAAGTGAATGCTTTACCACCTGAGATTGCACAAAACTGGCATTCTGCCATGCAACAGGAGTTAGCATCCTTGAAAGAAAATAAAACATGGAAACTGGTAAATCTACCTCCCAATGAATGCTGTCTAGGTTGTAGGTGGGTTTCAAACTGAAAAGGGATGCTGATGGCAAAATCCAAAAATATAAAGCAAGGTTAGTTGCAAAAGGGTTCACTCAAAGGAAAGATTTAGACTTTGACAAGACTTTTGCACCAGTTACTAAAGGTGAATCAATTAGATTACTGTTAAAAATTGCTGCACTGAAAGGAATGTCAGTTCACCACTATGACATTCAAACTGCATTTCTCTATGGTGATTTAGACCACAGATTATACATGCAGCAACCCCCTGGCTATGAAAAAGGGGAGAATCTAGTCTGTGAACTGCAGAAGTCAATCTATGGGTTAAAACAAGCTGCTAGATCCTGGAACCAAAAATTAGATGAAAAACTGCAGAATTTTTGGTTTTGAAAAAGGAAACGCAGATCCATGTGTATGTATGAAGAAAGACAAACAAGGCTGTATGTATCTATGCATTTATGTTGATGATTTGCTGCTGTTCACACCAACAGAAAAACAAAGGCTTGATTTTAAACCTGCGTGAAAAGCCAATTCACATTAAAAAGCCTTGGAACGGTAACAAATTACCTAGGTTTGGAAATACACAGGAAAAAGGATGGTAGCTTTCTGTTAAACCAAAGGGGAAATAATGTTCATATATTGTGAATGGAAAGACATACAGAGTTGTCAAAGAAAACGGTTTGTGTCTTATTCTGTAGTATAAAAAGGGGAGTGTTAATATGTTTTCTACTACAGATTAAGGTTACTATGGTAACTAATCATTTTGGCCGGGTGAAGAGGTCGAATTTAATTGTCCCCTTTTTATGTGTTAATGCTTGCATTGCCTAAGGGAAGAACTTGCCTGGACTTGTTTTAGTTTCAGTTTCCCTTCTGTGTAGGCTTGCAGAGAGTATGCAGCTGAGAGAAATCTCTCCTCTCAGCAAACAGCCTTTAAATATGTTTGTTTTCTGTAAATAAAATTATTTTTATAGAAATGCCTGGTGTGTGACTTTTCTGATCTCTCCTGGGCCAAATCCTTTCCTAGCAATCTGCCAACACAAATCACCCAGTCTTTAGCATATTTTTTCTTGCATGCAACAAACAAAAAACCAAAGCAACTTCAAATTAAAATACAGATAGATAGATAGAGAATATAAGCCTACATAACACTGTGCTTCTCTTTTTTAAAAAAAGATATGCAGTCAACATTCCTCCTTAATAAAATTCTGTAATTTTTCAAAGTCTATTGTTCAGTATTACAACTTAAGTAACAAAGTAGGCTTTTTTAAACCTGTGCATAGCCATAAAATTAATCCATCAGACTTCCATAACAATTCAGTAAGAATTAATATCCATTTAATATAAAACATTATCAAATCTATTGCTTAACAGACAGCTAGAACTGGTATTGATGTCATTCTGAGCATGTGGAAGAAATCCATTTGTGACCCCATGTGTCATGAAATTTAGCATAATTACACACTTTCTCATTTGGGTGATTTTTTTCATTAAATTAGTTCGTAGCATGGTTACATTTTCTCATCATTTTATTACATTTACCTTATGGTGAACAGCTTTTCTTTCCAGCCAAAGCTCTGAAAGATGAATTATGGGCGGGGAAGATATGCTTGCTCAGAGGTAGAGCACATGATTGGAACCTCTAATTAAAATAACGAGCAGGGAGCAGATAATGAGAAATGGCTTCTGTCTCAGCAAACCAGCATAATGCATCTGCAAGAGAACTGCAACTGCAGACAATACTTGGCTAGTTGTATTACAATCCTAACATATTACTGGACTTCTGGTGAGGAATGGAGAACCAATGCCTCACATTTTCTCTGCTCCGTGGATCGTGGGGGCATTACAGCTGAAAAGGCAGCTGGATCCTCTCTCTGGATCAAAGAGAAATCTTGATATTACCAGTATGTACTATGGACAGCTGCTTTCTGCAGAAACCAATGTTTTTGCAGCCACTTGTGATCAGCTGGGAGTCGCGGGTTCCATCATGCTCTGAGCTGCCAACGCAGCCTTTTATAGCTTCAAAGTTCAATGAAACCTCATCTTTTAAACCATTTGGAATTGTTTTTTTAAATTGATTCTTTAAGATTAGATTGAAAAACCTTCGGAATCTCAAGTTTAGCATTCGCTAGGTGAGCCTCTCTTCAATCCACTTAAAAAGAAAGAAAATTACATGTTTTCAGCTTTGTAAGATCCTAATTTTTTTTTTTTTTTTGCAATATACAGCAAAAGGGTGACCATACTGTTGTTTTGGGAAAGTTTTTAAATGCTAAGGGCTTGGATGAAGTTGTTAATGCTGAATATACTTGCTGGGGATGAAGGGGGAAGTTTCACCATCTTCTTCCTTCCTTCCTTTTTTTTTTTTTTGCAGGGGGGAGTTCTGCACCTCTTTAATATTTTTTTTCTTTTTTTCTCTCTTTTTTAATGTATTTTTGCATTAGGTTCCTGTATTAGTTTTATTTGTTCAATATAATTCTTCATAAAATTATTGAAAAAAATCCTAACTTACTATCAGGCATTTGTGTATGTTCCTGAAAGTAGTGGTCACACAGAACAAGGTTTATTTTTAATGTATATGCTTACACTTATTTGTACCCTGCTGAGTTATTTTTACTGTGCTCTGAAACTAAAAGGGCTTTTAGCATCAGGCTAGAAACCAGGAGACTGTGAATTCTAGTCTTGTGTTAGGCACAAAGCCAGCTGGATGACCTTGGGCCAGTCTCTCTTTCTCAGCCCCAGGAAGCAAGCAATGGCAAACCACTTCTGAAATCTTGCCAAGAAAACTATGGGGACTAGTCCAGGCAATCGCCAAGAGTCAAGTCTGACTCGAAGACACACATATATACTGAATCATCATCATCATCATCATCATCATATTATTATTATTATTATTATTTTGTAGAGTGGAGGTTATTGTTACTATTATTTAATACATATTATTTATTAAATAACAATATCATTAAATTATTGTATTATTTAAATAACAGTAATAGTCCCTGACTCAACCTTACGATTTAAGAGGGAAAAAAGAGGATGGAAGAGGAAAAATACAGGCTCGTTGTTGTTGTTTATTCGTTTAGTCGCTTCCGACTCTTCGTGACTTCATGGACCAGCCCACGCCAGAGCTTCCTGTCGGTCGTCAACACCCCTAGCTCCCCCAGGGACGAGTCCGTCACCTCTAGAATATACAGGCTCAGACAACAGTATTTGAACTAACTGGTACTATTATGATCAGGTACTAAAAACAATTCAGGTAGCCTGATGGAAAAGCTGCCAAAAAAGTGATAGTTGAATAGAACCCAAAGGCTGCTGGATTCCCAACAGATACACTGGAACATCCCTGCTCCTCTTCTTTCCCTTCATGATGCAGGCTGATGGGATGGAAACATTTCCACCAAGAAAAGTTATGAAAAAGTTCCAGTGCCAAAGAGAGAAAAGGCATCACTAATCCTAAATTCCACTCTAAAGTGTGGACCCTGGTCATCCATTTACACACCAGGGTTCAGCTGTGAAGACACCTGGTATGATTGATGCCAGGTATGATTGGTCATGTGTTCTACTAAAGCATTTTTCCGCAGTGGTTTTCAAGATTTCTCCTCCAATAGAATGTTGGAGTAATTTAAAAGGAAGACAACAGAATATTGACCAAACTAGGTAATGTCCTAGCAGAGAGAGGAATGTTGCTTCCTGCTGTGATACATATTAGCAAATCTTAGGCAAAGGTAAAGGTTTCCCTTGACATTAAGTCCAGTCGTGTCCGACTCTAGGGGGAGGTACTCATCTCCGTTTCAAAGCTGAAGAGCCGGCGTTTGTCCGTAAACACTTCCTCCGTGGTCATGTGGCCGGCATGACTACACAGAACGACGTTACCTGCCCGCCGAAGTGGTACCTATTAATCTACTCACATTTGCATGTTTTCGAACTGCTAGGTTGGCAGGAGGTTAGCAAATCTTAACCTCCATCAAAATGTAGATCAAATATGGAAATGAAAAACTAGAGGAATTTTATGGGAAAGTGCTTCAAGAAATAGTTGGGTATATTTGTCTTCAGCTATGCTGGCTGAGAGTTCTATCAACTGAAGATCTACCATACTGCAAAGGCTTCTGAATGAGGAAGGAGATGTAAAGGCAGGAAAGTCCCTTCTTTACAGTTTTTCTCTTTCACCTTTATTGTGCAGTCCTCATTCTATTTCCTGAATGATTCAGAACAGGGGGGAAAAAAAACACTGGTTATGAAAAAATTAAATAAGGAAAGAGCAAAATCAAAAGCAGGTAGATAATTCAATACTGACCTGCTGCATGGGACAATCTTGTTAAGAAACACCCCATTAGGTATGCATAAATATAGTAATAAGGCTTTTTCATTTTTCCTGCTTTAACTTTGTTCCATCCTTTTTCTGCATTGCTTGCAATTTCCAACCCCAGAGCAGTTTGGACTTCTTGGTCACTATGAAAACTATGGAGATGATGCCACATTTTATTGGCTGAACACATAGTGAGTGAGATTAGAAAAGTAATTGCAAAAACATTGTTGTGAGCTTCCCCAACCTGTGTGTTTTCTCAGTGTGCGAATGTTGTCAGCAGTAGCTAGGGTATTCTGGGCTTTTAGGTTCCTAGTTGGGCAACAGTGCATTATTACATACTTCCTCCCACCACTTTTTAAATTTGCATTCAATCGAAATAGTTATAACATTGCTGAATAGTCCCAGAATAACATCCAATTTTTTGATTGCAAAAATTTTGTGTTTCATGTCCCATTATCTCTCTAACAACCAGCATACTGATAGCATAATTGCTAAGTAAGATGATTTTCTGGAAATGAAGAAAATTATCTGAATAGTTTAATCTTTTTATCTGACAACACCAAGTATTTATGAATGTCAGCAAGGAAAGTCTCAGGGTTTTTATGACTAAATATCAAATAATGAACTTTTGTTCAGCATAGCTAATGTCCACAGTGGATCTGCCAAACTGGCACAGGAAAATGGTATATTGGCTTGGCAGCTATCAAAGAGGTTCTAAATCTGATTTTGTGGATATATCCTGCTAAGATGGACTTTGAGCCAAGTCCGTATCAGAAAAAAACAAAATAGAAGTTTTTGAGCCTTCCAAATAACATTCAAATACTTGTGATAATTTGAATTAACAGAATTCTGCCTCTTTTTCTACCTGTTTACCTACCTACCTACCAACTACTCTACCTATTTTCATGATTTATATCCCATTACTCTGGGAGGCTCACATCAAACTAAAAAATTCTCAGAAACAATAAATGTAAACTATCCAATAATCAACTGTGATGATTAAAATCAAAAACTGTAGTTGAACGTTGAAATTAAAATTAAGATATCCACCCAGATCTCAAGGGATAGTGTGTTCCCAAGAAATGGGGCCACCAAGAAGGAGTGCCAATCCCATTAATGTTTTAAGGAGAGAGTACTAGAAATATCCCTTCTTATTTTGCTCAGGCAGGATACACAGATTCTACCTGGAGGAGATGGTTTCATAATAACCTGCACTCACATTATATAGGGCTTTGCAGGTCTTAACTAGCACCATGAATTTTACTTAGAAGCATTTTGTTGTTTATTTGTTCAGTCGCTTCCGACTCTTCGTGACTTCATGGACCAGTCCATGCCAGAGCTTCCTGTCGGTCGTCAACACCCCCAGCTCCCCCAGGGACGAGTCCGTCACCTCTAGAATATCATCCATCCACCTTGCCCTTGGTCGGCCCCTCTTCCTTTTGCCCTCCACTCTCCCCAGCATCAGCATCTTCTCCAGGGTGTCCTGTCTTCTCTTTATGTGGCCAAAGTACTTCAGCTTTGCCTTTAATATACTCAGAAGCATACTCATAGCCAAATGTAGTACCCGCAGTATGGGAATAAACTTGCTAAAGCTGCTCTCAACCTTTAGCATGAAGGCCTCCACATTCCATGCCAACAGATGTTTCAGGGTAGACTTCAAAGGCAGCCCCAAATAGAAAAGAATTGCAGTAATCAAATGTTGAGGTAAGGAGGGCATGACTAACTGTCTGTCATGAGTAAGGATGGCGAGCAGGGGGCTCCCATCCAGACTGTCAAGCGCATGCGTAGCACTGAGGAATTGGTCAGCCATTCAAAGAGACACAGATCGGGACCGCCTTAACCCTTGGGGGTTATATGTCTGGGTTTTCCCCACGCTTCTTCAGTTTGTTAGGATTCCTGTTAAGTACTAGCAATAAATATTAGAGACCAGTTCCTTGTCTCAGTGTGTTTCCTGGCTGTTAGGACACTGTCCTTGGGCACCCCATTCTAAAAAGATTCAGGACCATCAGACCAGCAAAAGATGGACAAAGGCTTCCCTGGATGATCAAGTAGGAGCTGGGAATACATGAGACCATCCGGGCTGCAGATCGATCCCTTCAAGGGGAGTAGTGTTCCATCCAGAGACAGCATGGGGGCCAACCAAAAACCTGGTAACTTTTTTGTTAACTAATTTATTACAACTTCCCCACTTTGTCAACTCAGGGTTGCTTATCGTAATAAAGGTCTGTGCGTGACATACTTGCGTATGCATATATGTATATGTACCTATACCAGGTGATTTCAAATTCTGCAGTGCCAGGGCCTCCTAAAAATTATTCATTTCACAGAATGGAAGGAACAAACTGGCAGTGACCCAGCTCTGAGCACAGAGCTGTTTGGGTTGCACGTTGGGATATACAAGCTATTGTTTGTTTGTTTGCTATTCCCATTTATACAGCTGCCCATCTCATATATATGACTCTGGGTGGCTTACGAAGGATTAAAACAAATATAAAAACAACAGGAAAAAAACGATACAATAGTTTTAAAACAAGAACAAATATAAAAGCATATAAAATACCAACATGAAATACATAAAACTCACAACTGAGAAAGGCCCATTCATTGAAACAATCAGTATGGCCACTGCACTGGATCCACCACACTCCGGGGTCCCCATGCCCATTGGCAAAACTATGACTTCAGGGCCCTGAGAAAAGCCAACAGGCTCAGAGCCAGTCGGATCTCTGGATGATGTTCCAAAGAACAGGTGCCAGGGCAGAAAAGGCTCTCTTCCTGGGTCCTGCCAGATGACACTCCCTGGCTGACAAGACCCACAACGTGCCCCTCCTGCCGGACCTGATGGGACAGGTAGATGTAACTGGGGAAAGGCAGTCTCCCCACTAACCCTCAAGGCTGGCTTGATCCACATTATTTAACAGAGAATTTGAAGTACTCTGTAAATGGTGAAAAGTACCAACCAGCTATAGATTATGAATTCTGAATTCCCTCAAACCAACACAGCTGGTCCTTGAGTTTACAACCATTTGAACACTGCTCTGTCACTAACTTTACTTACAGTTCTGCTCTGATAATTAATCCAGCTGTCATTCTACTCCATAGAGTCAGGTTCACACAGAGTGCGCTCAAATAGAGAAGCTAGCTTAAAGCAACCCCCCAGCAACAATTCTGGAGACTAGTGGCAGGCTGCAGGCATGGTTCCAACATTACTGTACTTCTAAACATTGGTTGACCTTTTTCGGTCCCTGAAGCTTGGAACTGCTGATCATGGAAACAGATATGGCTGTTGAAACAGGTCACCGATGCTATGCTCACCTGTGCATTTCGAACCATCTTTTCCAAACTGAATCCAAAGCACTGCCCGGTTCTCGTGTCTGCATTTGAATAGGCCACACGTTGCTCTCCAGATGCTGAACTACAACTCCTATAAGCCTTAGGTAGAATGTCAAGTGACAAGGGATAGGAAGAGTAGCAATCCAGTAACAATTGAAGAACCACATATTGGCATAAGGATATTCCACCAGACATTATAGGTACCCTTCTCCCTAATGTAGGGCAAAATCTTCCATTAAGGTAAGTATCTGAATGGCATCTAAGCCAGACTGGATCTTACGTGGCTTGTGCAATACAATTTTCATTTAACGGAGACTCTATGTTATGTACAAACAGAAATGTGCAACTGTTATATGCTGAATTGTATAGATTAAGGAAATAGCCATACAAAAAGAGACACATAAATACCTGTAAGATGCCTAGAAAAGGGATAGGCTGAAGAATGCAACATACGTAAATGAATATGGATTTTCTTGTGCATGTATTTTAAATTTTGCAGATGAAATACAACACTGACCAAATAAACTAATGGCTGAATACAAGTGGTGCTGAACTCGGTTAGATAAGGATGATTCAACAGTACCTGTGTGTGAAATGCAACAGTTTAAATCTTAGCCTGAGAAAATGTGTGTACCTTCAGAAAAGCATAAACGTATATAGAAATAAGCTGCTTTCTATGAAAATAATATTATAACTGCTGGAATAAATAATATTCAGCAAAATTGACTGAGCCCATGCACCACAACAAGAATGCAGAGAAGAGGTGAATATAAACTACAGAGGATGAATAAAAGGGTTACTGACCAGGTGTCAGTGGCTAAAACACTTTTTCAAGAGAAATGGAGTGGGGGAAGAAGTCAGGATTGAAGGAAACTGATGGTTGATCAAAAAAAAAAGGAGAAGAAAGTTTAACAACTGTACATGGCACTGAGTGCCTGTAACAGAGGGAAGATATTACTAAATATATTCATTCAATTAAATTAATTCCCTCTAAGCTTTTTTATACACATTGTAGATAAGATTATTGTATACACTGGAATTTACCACATTGCTGGGCTAAACAGATTGGTTAATTTCAGAATACAGGAAAATCTAGTTAGGTTTGCTTATTTATTTAAGCACAAAAGCCCAAACAGAAAATAATTTCCTAAATTGTTCTGACATTCAAAGGATCAGACACTCAATCTGCTGAAATGGAAAAATAAGAACAGGATGGTGGGGAGAAAGCTTACAAACAAAACTGTTACTACTGTAAGTGTAACTGTACTTACAGTTACACTTACATTTACAAAACTGTAAATGTAAGTGTTGATGTTATGCATATAACTGATAATAATCATGAGGATGACCTCTACATAATAAGAAAGAGAAACAACAGCTTCTACAGTTAGACACACTGTCCTATGGAAGAGGACTAAAATTTAGACTAAAATTTCACAAGATTCTTACAGTCCAGTCCTTCTATCTGGAACAGTCAACCTCTTCCTCTGAGTGTGCTCCTTCAAAAGGGACATGAATGAACCAGTGAGTGATGAAGAGGACACACATGAAGTCAGCCAGAGCAGCTGAATCAAATCTGTCAATCAGTGAATGAATGACAGATGCTGCAGCCAGACTGCCTCCCACTCTGACTAAATTCCCCAGAATTTAACTGCTAGTTAAGAAGTAAACTACAGCCTGAAAGAGAGTCATCTATACCATCAGTCCTAGAGAGTAACTATTATCTCCATTCACTGATTATTGTGAGTATAGAGGATGGTCTTGAAGGACAGAGGGAAGAGCTGCTGCCAAGGCAACGATCAGATAAGCGAGGTTTGTGCCTAGACCAAGAAAGTGGTTTACAAAAACTACTCAGATAGTCCCCCCCCCCCCAATTCACAGGAAGATAAAAGAGGGAGGGAGGGAAACACATTCAGACTTTCAAGGTTCTGTTACTATAGCTGTTCTAATCAAAGTAGCTTTAGGTCTACACAGTGCCTGTTTCTTAGTCTGGTTTACCTCATAGGGCTGACATCTATCTTGCAAATCTCAAGGTCTTCCCTCTGTCCTTCAAGGCCATCCTCTATACTCACCACACTCATTCAAGTTGGAATGGACATGTTTTCTCTCATCTCACTAAATATGCGCAGATCAGTGTAAATCAAAGTCTGCAAGACAATCCCTACTTTTGAACCGTTGAGCTGAGGATGCCTCACTGGAATACAAGGCAAAACATTTGCAAAAAATGTGATCTCTACTTCAGTGTTGATCTCCCTAAGCCCAGAGAACCCAGCTAAAAGCCTGTACAAATCCATTTTACCACCTACGTTGCAAGGCAAAGTTCTGGTCTGGCATTTTCTCACTTATTTTAACTTTTAATACCCAAATAAAGACTGTTAGATCATTTATGGTCAGAAAGCGGGTTAGTTGTTTTTTCCCCCCAAAATATATGAATGCAGAGGGGGGGGGGGGAAAGGACCCCCTCTTCAAATAAGTATCAGCCTTTTCACAGTATTCCGTTTTCCTTTGCAGCCTTTCTTGGAATTACTAGGTGACTATGAAGCACTGCATGGTCAAGTGATCATTCAGGAAGTGCAGCAAAAAAGATAAAAGCCATTAAGCAAAGAACTGTATGTTGTTATGAATTTTTGAGGGAGCATGACATGTTAGAAGAACAAGGGTAGCTCCTCAATCTTTTATACAAGTAAGGCAGGTTTTGAAAAAGGAAAAAAAAAGTGACACATATTTGCCAAACTTTGTTCCTACTAGTATTCTTCCCACCATGGGTCTACTGGGACTGAAATACGTTCATTTCAAGAGGATTCTTGGCAGAATTCTCTTTGTCCTTATTTCTCAAAGAGGCCATCAAAGATAACTGTCCTGTGAGAAGAACAGCAGGACCATCTGTTCAGGACAGTGATGGTACTATTTGGTCACACTTGCTGGAGAAGGCGGACCTAAGGTCACACTTTATTACGTCTATAAACTGGTAAGGTGAAATTTAAATCAGGTCCTGTTCCTATCATGGCACCTGCAACTTTTTAAAACAGATTTACTGCAAGATGGTTTTACATTTATCTGTAGAGATTTCTTTTTTCTGGGCACATGCCAGTGAAGGGAGGCTAGATTTCTTTTTCTAATTCCAGACTAAAACATCAAGCAGTGCTGGTCCTGCTAATCCAACTCCTCTTAAGTCACCATTTGGGGAAGTGGGTAGGAGGGAGAAAGCACTGGCTTGAAGCCCTGGAACAGGAAATTGGTTACTTGTGCTAATTCTCATAAGGGAAAGGGGAATATGCATATGAGTATTTTCCCTTGAACAAAATTTCAAAGAAAGAACCAGATTTTAACTGACCAAAGACTGACTTCAGTGAAGTCAATCTTCCATTTTAAAATAGAAGTAGTAAAAATTGTATTTAAGCAGGATTCTTAGCATTCCCAGGCATGGCGTGTGTCCAGACATTCAGATACAGGCTGAAGAAAGTATTTGTTGATACAAGTGAAATAGCAAGTCAGCTTGGACATCTTTTTGCAGATGTTTGCAAGAGGAAATTAGGTGATGACAAGAACCTGACAAGAAGCTTTCCTCTACTCCACAGGATAATATGGACATTTCATCGAATTGCCATGGTGGTGAATTCAGAGTGGGTGTAAAGCCCTTCGAGGGCACAGAGGAGAGTTAAATAAGACTTAAGGAAGCTCCTGTAATTTCCAGCCCTTTTCATTCTCAGCTTTTTAATTATCAGATCTACATCCTTCCTGGCCTATTAGAAGCTCTTGGGAGGTATCAAAACAAGTGTTCTCCAGACATTTGCTTGCAAAGCCCATTGTGCACAGAACATTCATGCCCAAACTACCACAGACATTAAATGTGTCTTTACTTCTAACATGCTGAGGGAGGAGACAATTAAATTTGCAGGGGGTGGGGGAGGGAGATATTAACTGGAGCAGAAAATTACATAGAGCTTTTTTCTACTGTTCTATTACCCTGGGGTAAAACATTCTCCTGAATGGGTACATGCTTCCTGGGGACAGTGAGGAAAGGAGAACAGAGAAAGAAGAAAATAAGTAAATTTCCTCTCCATGTTTACTCTGATACCATTAAGTATCAATCCCCATATTCTTAGTTTATTTGCATTCAGTACAAACAGCATTCATGTGAACATTGCTCGCCTTGGCATGGAGGAACTCAAGAGAGACACTGAGCAAGCATTGTTTCTTGTTTCCTTGTCTGATAAAATATCACTGGAGAATGTTGTAGGTCACTTATGCCTGTAGTCTCTGGTTCAGCCCTCAGTTATCTCTAACTCATTGCAGTTTGGATTGGTTGGTGGGGGAAGGAATTAGAAAGGCTCTTATGCTATCCAAACACGCGTGCAAACACACACACCTTCCTGAAGTAAAACCATCCCCCAAAGCAGAAGTGGCCCAGAGGTAGCTAGAAACAGTAAGCTGTTTGATCCATCCTAGCTAATTAGTGTAAAAACATTTCCTCATGGTTTAAATCTGCTTCTCTATATTTTGCTGGCCGAAACCTTAAGACTTCTTCCTGACATCTCTCAAGGAGCCAACTCAGAATCCACTGAAGTTCAGCTGAAGTTTTTGAACAGTGTTAGCTATGAACTGAAGTCTGTCATTGTCAAAGATTCTAGACTGCAAACTAAACTCTTTTAGCAGATATGGTTGAGTATAACTGTCAGCTTTAATGAAGGATTAAATGAAGCAAAGAAAACCAACTGGATGGTGGAAGGTGCTGAGGAGAAGAGCAACTAGCAAAGGCAACATTACTCCCAAAAGGACCTGTTTTCCAGTGAAAGAAAAACAGAAAATATTCTCCCAAGTAGATCTGTTTGTCCAAGCAGAGATAAGGTAAGCCAGAATTCTTCCAATTTCCCCTTTACTTCTAAACACGAGAGAGAAAAGGAAGGGAGAGGGTATTTAAGAGAAGCAAAACTGGATCACCAGGGAGCCCAAACTCTGCAAGCCATTGCAAGTGCTTTTTCCACTGATACCTATCCATGGAGTAAGGCTCACATTCAAAACTTAGACATGGTGAAACAGAGACGCAAAACCAAGGAGACAGGTAGACTCAGGATGGTAGATATAAATATAAATAGCAAAAGAAATAGACAACGAAAACATTGGAGTCAAAGTTCCCATGACATTCCCCAGTTCAGGGAAATCTTTATTTTTTTTGTACATAAAACATCACCTTATCAGTCAAAACCAAAACTTTGTGTCTGTGGTCTTTGTGGCCAGCCCAAAGGAATCTTGATAGTTGCCCCATCTTCTAGAGGGGCAACTATCTAACTACTTTAATTGTCATGTTTTCATCAAGAGCTTTCATCTACTGTTGCTTGCTACTAATAACAACACTTTTTATTTACTTAACCAACATTTTCTAAGGATTCAGGATTGGCACTGAATCACATGCCATCTTTGTAACTCAGCAGCAATGTGAACCTCGATCTCTCCTATCTGGTCCAGTCACTACCTACACTAGATATAGTAGCTGGATGCTAAAGCCACATAAATGAAAGAGAATAAACAGAGCTGCTACTGTATTTAGGATGGGATAGCCTTAAATTTCTTTACACTTTAAACACCATAATTCTGTGATAAGGGACAAGATAATTGCCTATCTAATGAGAGCAACTGGATTGCATTAGCAAAGTCCTCATTCATCAGCCCCAGTCAGAGTTGTTGAAGCTATATTCTCAACCAAAGCAACTGTTGCAATGCAATGTAGATTGCACTAGTGAGGGCTACTTGCAACAGTTCTATAGATCATTTGTTCACACTCTGTTTTACCAATGCAGTGTTTACAGCTGAAAGCCGAGTATGGTCTTTCTCAATCCATTTCAGCTGACACAGACATTTTCTTTTCTGTTCTGCATTTCTGTTAATATGACCTTGAGTTCACAAATCTCAGCAACCATCCCTAGCTAACAAAAATGGATCATTTATCCATGATCTATCAGCAATGTCTTTGCCTCCAGAGGTATTTCACCAAGCTTGTTCACTTCCAAAGTCCTTATTCACCCATCCATCCATCCATCCAGTTGTTACTTTGAGGAGAAAGCTAGAAAAAATAAATCAGAAGAAGGAAGATACAACTTAGACTGAAAGAGAAAAAAATGCTTTCAAAGTTTAGAGTGATAAGCATAAAACTTATTAGTTACACTGCTATCCTATTCCTTTAAATGATCTCCCACATAAAAATATAGACTTTGACCTTTAAGGACTAAATAAAAAAATGTTTGTTCAGTGGAATACCAGAATGGAAAACACTGGATCAATAGCTAGTTTAAAGGGGTTATGCATAAAATGAAAAGTATGTTTTGTTCAATTCTGGAACAAAAAATTGCATTCCAGGTGTTCTTTCAAACTGTTTCAGATTGCCTGAAGTTTGGGAGGGGAGAAAAACAGGAACATTCTGGCTGTTCCAGATTTTGGGCAAAATAAAATTCAGAGGGATCTTGGAATGATTTTAAGGTTAAAGGAGGTAAGACTTCCTTCCCACACCAACCTCAGTGTGTCCCAGAGTTCCATCTGACTAGCTGATTCTCCTGTTTTTCTTCCCTTCCCTTTCCTGTCTCGCTTCAGCCACCTTTGCCAAAGTATTTGGCTTTTTCCCACTCTTCACTCTCCCCGAACCCAGGATCGTTTCAAACCAGAATTATCACATTTTGGCCCACACACTTAACAAACAGTCTGTTTCCTCCTGTATATGGACCTAAACACCTGTAACACATGTTTTTGGGACTAGTCATGGATGGCATCAAACTTTACCTTCTGTGCCTGGAACACTTAATACATGAAATGTGTTGCACAAACATTTGTTTGCACAAATGCTTTGCACTCTGAGTTGTAAAATGCACCATCTCAACAAGAAGTCCTCATATTATCTCTGAAGTGCCATTTAACCCATCTAAGGGATCCTATCTAAAATGACTTCTTCCTGCTTCTAGAGTTGCAACACACAAAAATAAGATCAGTGTAAGGAGCATGTTACATAGTTTAATTATATAATATAGAATCATGCCTGGAATATTAACTACATAGAATGGAGTTGCCAGGAAGAAGAGAAGGGGAAATTCTGACTCCATCAAAAGCCTATTTCAGCAGCTTAATTTGTTGTTCAAGCTATATATGTTAAAATAGAGAGCCAGTCTGGTGTAATGGTTAAGGTGCTGGGCTAGAAACCAGGAGACTGTGAATTCTAGGCCCCCCCTTAGGCACGAAAGCCAGCTGGGTGACTTTGGGCCAGTCACTCTTTCAGCCCAACTCACCTCACTGTTGTGGTGAAAATATGAGGCAGGAGTATTAGGTATATTTGGCACCTTGAGATGGATGGATGGATGGGGAAAGAAGGAAGGAAGGAAGGAAGGAAGGAAGGAAAGAATCTAATAATAATAATATCCCTGTTTCATGGTATAAGAGTCCTGTCCTCTTTCTACATCTGATCATGTTAACATTTGGCCTTCAGGCGAAGTTCATGTATTCCTCAGCCTAACTGCTAAATGCCTACACAAGGGCTTCATTCAAGCTTCTGACAAGAGCGATCTGCCCTTCCTCTTTTGCCTGGGAGAGTCCAAACAAGATGCCAAAATAAGAAGAATGATAAAGAATGAGACTCTGCACTTCTGAATCAGGTCCAACCCACTGATTGTTCAAGTCCTGTCCACTATTTGGTCCCCAGATTATGCCCTTGGGAATATCATGATTCAAATGAACCCGAGCTTGGAAATATGAAGCTTTAGTAATAATGCTGGAAAAATTGTTTAAGAGAATGCAGTGATGTGCTATCTGGCTGAAGATCAAGCTGTCCTCTAGTTCTCAGGCATGTGATCCAGCTTTCTCCAAAGTTCTCCCTCTAGTTCTGCTGGTGTGGTCACTGTCAAAATTTGCAGCCAGCAAGCCCATCTTCAATACAGAGGATTCTGGGATCAACAGTACAAACAAATCTGGGGTAAACCAAGTTGCAGAATGTTGGCTAATTTAATTGATGGTGGCCTTCCCTAACTCTAGGAAGAAAACATATGTGGCTTTGGTAGCCAGCTGATTTTTAAGAGAAGCCAACGAGGACTCTAAGGTGTGCAAAGCATTCACTACCACGTGCATCACTTCTTTCCATGTAATCTCTTGAATAGATTCAATCTGGTTTATTAGATCCTTTCCCTATTTCATTACCTTTACATCTCCAAAATATCCCTTTTTAAGAAATTCTATTAAAGCCAGTGTGTTGACTCTTAAAACAGTGACTGAAAGCCAAGAATATTAAAAGCACACAGAAGCATGAAAAGTGGGTGTAAACATGCATTTTCTTTGGGCTGCAGGCACACAAGGTAAAAAGTGAGCTGAGCAGATACAGTTTGAAGGAAGTCAAATCAGCTGAGTATGCCTGGAGATTTGCAAGAATCCAACAACTCAAGTCAGAATAGGACACACTAGAGTATGTCAGTTCCAGACAAGTGAGCCAGGTTAAATAGGCAGACTCGGTTGCAGCAAGACATGCAACTAGACAGGTCAAGACAGCTTAATGGCTTAGAAACAGGGTAAATTGAATCAGCACCAGGGATAGCTCCAGCTCCATTCTGAATGCTGGAGCTTGTCACTGAAAGACCGTAGTTTAATGACTTAGGAAAGATTCAGATGGGAAGAGGGAAAGGTGCTTCAGGCATGAGTGACACTCACATTCCACCTGTTGTCAACTCCTTACAGAAGTTTGCACATTCCTGAGCTTGTGCAGCTGTCTTCTGCAGTTCAATCTCTCAGGCCTTTGGTAGCTGCCTGAATCAAATGTGATTTTTTTCACCTCCACCTCTTTCTTTATCAAGGTTTACTAAGATAAAAGCAGTTATGATTAACAATAATTTCACCAAGTGAATGATTTCCAGTTTAGGGCCAACATATTTAGGTGTAAATGAGGGGAGTACTTTATTTTATTTTTATTTATTTCCATGCTGCTCCAATCCTAAATGACTCTAAGCAGCATACACACTTAGTGAAATAAAGTAATTGACTTTCTGGGGCCTTTTTTCCCAGCCTCATAGTGCTTTGGAGAGGAGGCAGATCTTTCCTCTGATAATGCAAGAGTCAGCTGCTGTGAATTATCCCCACGGCAGTTGCTTGAATCTTCGTCAGTCTGAGAAGCCACTTTATACAATCCCCCCAAAAGAAGCATCTGCTTTAAAGGGGTGTTGACGGGTGAACGCTTCAAGTGCACCCAGAGATATTCCAAGCCACCTCTTCCCTTTGCAGTTGGATTGCTGCATAGCCCTATTAAGAAGATCAGTTGGGCTTGACTTTCAAGCGGCTTATCTCCCTTGGAAAAACTGCTGAAATATTAAAGGGCAGGTGTGGATTCTTCAGCCTTGTGTTCACACATGACAATGAAGCAGGAAAGGCTACAGGGGCATCATGTGCTGAATCTGAAAAAGGACGAGGAACCTCTTCAGGTTGGTGGGCAGTGTCATACACTTCCTCAAACGGACTGGCCACAATCTGTTTAAAATGGATCCTCCTCAGGACAATGTTTAGAAATATGGGCAGGGAATAAAATGTGCTATGGTGCTGAAAATCACCCTATATCTTACAAGACATCCAGAAAAATGTCTGTTCTCTCTTACTCTAGAAGCATTTCAAGGTTATGAATAATCATCTGCATATCTTGGCTATTTGAGATTTTTATTTATTCAGTCTGTCCAAAGATGCCCTAGCTAGTCTTATCTATCTATCTATCTATCTATCTATCTATCTATCTATCTATCTATCATATTTTTATCACCGCACATCTCCCCCACACAGGGACCCCCTCTTACTGTTGTGCTTGTTAATACAATTGGAAGGTCTCATGACAATAAGCTATCAGCACATGCATTTCATTTCTTGTTCCTCTGCATTTTAACTTCACTCAGTCTTCACTATTTCTACAACAATGAAACTGAACATGTTTTGCTTATAGCAAAAGACTGTGCAGTGAAGGCTCTTTGAGAAGGAAACCAAGGAAAAGTGGGGAAATAAAGCAGAGATTAACCACTGTATCTCCTACCCAACATCTTTTTTCAGTTACACTCAGAAGTGGATACAGCACTGATCAATGAGTCCATGACTATATTATCATATTAAAATATTCAGAAGAGTTTTCATAGGAAAACAGATTTACCTTCTTAAAGATGGTACTAAGGATATAGCTGATCACTTTTAAGACTAGTAATGATAAATATCCTACTCCTTCAGGAATGTATTTAAAAGACTGCAGGACCCAGCTCCCTGCAAAATAAAAGTTTTATTTAGGATCCTTTAAAACTATTCTCCTGCCTCCCAGGCAACACACAGGATCCTGTGTCTGACAAACTGATAAAAGGAAAACTGCAAAACAATAATGGTAAAACATGCAATGATATTTACAACATACTTAAAAACAAGTGACAACAGTAGTTAATACTAAGTAATGTTCACTTCTGAATGTAGCATCAGTGTTGTCTGCCAGTGCAAACGTTTTACTAAATACAACATTTCAATCAGTTCCCAAAAGCTGTCTCCAACAACGCAAGATCCAAGCTGACTTCTTCAAGGGAAGTAATTTATATGGCAGGTTAAAGTCACCGGAAGAATGAACAGTTTTGTTTTACATGCATTCCATTAGCATTTTCACTTTGATGTCACCTTTCAAGTAGGTCAAGAAAGGGGTCTGCTAATTAACAAACAGCTGATGTTTTTTGAAATTTGATGCATTTTGCCAATTATTTAAATGTCCCATATTCTACTAAATTAAAAGTCTGGAAAAAAATCTGAACTAATTTCAAGCATTTAACCCGTAATATGTAATACATACAGTCTTGAAACGCTTGGATTTAATTGGAAACAGGTGATTCAGAAGATGCAGGAATACAAAAGTGGCACTTGGCTCATTAAAACAGCCGCACCTGTTTTCTAAAATAGCAGGGAGGCTGCAAAAACCTCTTTGCAGTAGCCAAGCAATTCTGGAAAAGTCACAGACAGGTGCTCCATCCCTCTCATTCTAAAGGACCTCTTCTCCCTCACATCTGAAGCACCGTAATCATATCTGCAATCTCCTCTGTGAAACAGTCCATACTACTTATCTCCACAATAATCTACTCAACAATGATCAAAAGCTTGGTAACTGCTCTTCTTTTCCCATTATTTTAAGAAACAGTGACATAAATATGTATTTAAGGGTGCCCTGTTATAATGATGCCGTCATTAACCCTAACATGAGTTGCAGATGGAGAGATGGGCCATTCACTGGGACCTTTGTTCAACCACAGTGTTGAAATTCACTTGCTCGAGTAATGTTCTCAGACTCAATTTTGGGAGTGAACAGCCTGAAAATGAACACTTTTCAGCCTTGGATGTGAATTGCATTACAGTTATTCTTTAGCAGCTGCATTCCTTTAAATATCGTATGATTCTTGGTGTTGAAAAAAAATCTGTATAAGGAGAAAAGAACAGATTCGGGATGAAACAAATGCAAAAATGCTATTTGCAAAAAAAAGGGGGGGCGGTAAAATAATTATGTGGAACTGATATGGACTGGAAGCAAACTGACTTATACTTCCATGCACAGAGTTGCTTCCCTAGAAGTGATATCCTAATCTAGTGGATTGTGGATCAGTGATGGACCACTCTCCTCCTTTTCCCTGGCCTGAGCCTGCTACCCATTCAGCCCACCCTTTGCCTATGTTCACTACCAGTCAGCTGGCCAAACTAGAGTCACTTGCTAGCAATCTCTTCACATTCATCACTAATCACTGCTTTAGAAAACACAGATCAATTACTGAAAGCTGGTTCACTTACATCCAAGTAGCAATATGAATGGGTTTCAAGAGCAGTTAATGACTATGACTCTCCATGTGCTATGATAAACCATGATCTCACACAAACCACCCCACAGGAATAGAAAATATGGCAATGACTACTGAAAAACAGGATTTCTTTGGGGCTCGAAATCCACTCTCCCCAGCTCCTTAGTACTTAAGAGATTTCTACTGAAGAATATTCTTCACCAGCAGGCTTGTACTAAGAGCTGTTATTATTAAAATCAGAGGGGACACAAAATTAAAGTGGTAAATAAATAGTCAATTTGGATTTAAAATTGTGGGGACAAAGATATTTTTAAAGTGCCTTTAAAAATGTAGGGGAAAGGAAAGTATA
This sequence comes from Candoia aspera, assembly GCF_035149785.1. Taxonomy (NCBI): domain Eukaryota; kingdom Metazoa; phylum Chordata; class Lepidosauria; order Squamata; family Candoiidae; genus Candoia; species Candoia aspera. Next base: position 108,579,096 of record NC_086157.1, on the reverse strand, counting down.
CACAAATGCAGTTGTAATCATTTAACTTTATCTGCCAAAAATTGAACTCCCATATTCTTAAGGATGAAACAGAGGAAGGGGACAGTTACTTAAGTGGGTGGCCCTGGAATTTTCTGAATGTTTAGTGGCGCACATGGATTGAGGAAAAACTGCCTTATTCCCTTATCTAGTACAAACAAGATGCATGGGACTCCCATTATTTCCAAATAGCTTGCCCAAATTATGATAGCTAAATTCCTACCTGGAAGATACCAGGCTTCAGAAGACTGATATAGTATGTGAAGAAATTGCCTTGATAGAATCCAGAGATGGATGGGTGCGTACACACATGCCAACATAAAATACTGTATGGCTTTATGCAACTAACCAATTTAAGAGGACCTCAATATGAGATAATATGGTTAACAGAAATGGTTATTGCAGCCCTCTTTTTGTAAGAGTAAGAACAGTAAAAGATTGCTTTTACTTTTTTATTTATTTCCCCTTCCCATTTTTTGCTTAGCTCCACAAGTTTCCAGGAATCTTATAAGCAACCCACAGCCAAGGTCAGTTCCAAGTAGTTCCAAAGAGCAACACATAAAATAAATAGATCTCTCTTCTTAACAATTAATTCAAGCCAGTGACTTTTACAGCTGATTTATTGCTCAATAGGGTTTTAAGTCTGCCACTATCTTAAAAGACGTTCTCCCATCATTTCTGCCCATTAAGCAGAGTTATCTTCCCTTGGAATGTGCAATTACAAGAGTGCTAGATATATTCTAGAATTCACTCTCAATTTGTTCAAGTAATGTGTGAAAACCTAGATGGTGCTCCACAAGAAGGAAACATTGTCCAGAATTCTCAGTGATGCACAAGGTTTTCAAAACCAAATTCTCCAAGACAGGTTTTTTTTTTTTCAATCTTCAAACAAATGTCACAGGAACCTTATCAAAACTACTATCCTATAGTTCAGAACTGACTGTTTCTCTGAGAGTTTCTTTTGCCCTATCAGAAGATGTCAAAGATTGAACCTGAGGATCTTTGTGTCTAAACATTGGGCTACAGGGATGTGGCAGGATGGTTCAGATGACGGATGTCTACAACGAAGATGTGTGTCATGCACCAATTAACCACAATTTAAAAGACTGTAGAGCAGAAAGACCTCTCTGGTTGACATCAGTAAATGGGCAGGATTGTACTGGAGGAGATATTCTCTGGTGCAATCCTGTTTGATCTCCAATCCTATCTCCTATTTTATGTAAAGCTATCTCCTATCTGGGACCCTCTGCATTAAAACATGATGTAGAACAACAGGGATGGGAACGGATTTTACTTGCAAGACTGATGTCAAACCCACTAGGTAGACCAGACCAAGAGATCAACTCCACAGAAAGGCTACTAGAACCTTTACTGAAACTGGATATAATAACAGGATCTTGCAAGTCTGATTGTGCTGTGCCTCCTCTTCCTTCTTATAGTTCAGTGACTTAGGGAGGCATCTGCCTGAGACACTTCCCAATGTTATCTCATTGTTCTGGACTTAATAAATGCTTCAGCTCATTTTGCCTAGGCAACGGTTCCTGCATATCTCCATCAACTGTCATCTTCCTTACTCTCTACAGTTATAGATGTTGCAAAGCCCTGTCTCATAATCCCACCAACCACACCCCAAAAGGCAGTACAGCAGCAAGATCTCTCCAGTTAGCAAATGGTCAGGACTGCATAAGGAGACTGTCCTTCAGAGATCTTGATTCACAGCAACACATTCTAAAAAATTAATTCTGGGGGGAAAAGGCATGTTTATGGACTACAAATAAGCATAAAGTAAGAAGATCTCTTCTGAGATAAGTCAAAGAGCAATTTAAAAGTGTGTCTTCACAGTGGTCAATCAGGTATCTGCCAAAAGGTAGTGGAGCATGGCAGAATTAGCTTTCTACCACTGGTGCTTACCAGTAACCTTCTTCCAAAGACATACTGTCTCTGACCAAAGAGGTAATTTACTTTATATCCATTATGACTACTAGCCATTGATAGCCTTATTTTTCATAATGCCCTGTGCGAAGAAGCATTTTCTCTTCCCTTTCCTAAATCTCTCACCATGCAGTTTCTTTGGGGTTCCAATATTAACAGAGGGAATAATACATTACCCACCATCTCCCACTATGTATAACTATAAACCTCTACCATATTCTTTCGGAGAAACAAGCTGTGTGTGTGTCTCTGTGTGTGTGTCAATTGAGGAAGTCCATTTTTATTATCCCAATTTATAGGCAGGAAGAGTTTATCCTTCACTTCCTAAATGCAATTTTGTTGGCATTTCTCCATCACCAGAAGTACACTTATGAGACTTACGAAAAAAGCCCCCCTGATTTGGGATGATTGAGAAAATAATGGCTCCGAGGGCATGTATTGACCTTTCCCTTAAACTCAGAGAGTTCCACATATTGTTAAATCTTCTAAGGCATTCTGGCTTCCCTTTTCTACTCCTTTTCCAGGTTCACATGATACAGGATATATGTGTATGTATGTGCATTATGTATACGGACATACTTCTTGAAAACATTCTCAAGATGTAACAGAGAATCACATTTCCATTCTGACCATCACTAGGTTTCAGATGCAGAAGCCTTTGAAAGGCTTTGTCATCCAAAACCTAGATCTCTGGACAGTGTGATTTCCAACTCTGCTGCCATTACACAATCCAAACATCAACATAGTCTCTCAAGAGACGTTTTATATGTTTTCACTGTTTTTTTGAATACACCAGACCCCAGAGTGTATACAGCTGTCTAGCTTTCATAATCAGCTTTGGATATTGGTGTCTGATTAAACAGCTTGAGATGGCCAAGAGAGAAACTTCTGGTACTTTTAGACCAAACAGAAAGATTATAGGCCTTCAGAGAACAAAACACATCTTCACCATCCACCATACTGACCATGTAATTTACTTCTCTATTTAAGAAACATGTCCTAGGCCATATTAACCACTGTGTTACAAACCGTACACAGGACCTTTTTTAATGGTGTAATTTCTGAAAGCTTCTATATTTGTCCTATGTTGCTTGAAAATAGTCCTCCTCAGAACACATAAGACCTTTTTTTTCTTTTTTCCAAAAAGACAACAAATCTGATAGTTACATTATAGAGAATTATGATATTGTTACTTTGCAGAGAGGAGAGTTTTGTACATGGCACGGAGCCTGGTTATCTGAAGGACTGCCTACCTCCAACTGCTTCTGCCCATCCGGTAAGTTTGGGCACAGTGGATGCACTCCAAGTCCCCTCAGTTAAACATTGTCATCTTGTGGGACCAAGAAAGCGTGCCTTCTCGTCACTGCCCCCACTCTTTGGAACAGCATCCCCCCAGAGATATGGACAGCACCCACTCTCCTGGGCTTCCAGAAAACCCTTAAGACCTGTCTCTGTTCCCAGGTTTGGGGTTAATGTTTTAATGGAGGCCTTGTTGTGTTTTTATTATTATGGCTGTTTTTAGCCTGGGCTGTCTGTTTTGTTTTATGTGTTTAAACTGTTTTAACTATTTGGATTTTGTAAGCCACCCAGAGTCTACTGGAGTAGGCAACCAAAGCAGCAGCAGCAGCAACAACAACAACACAATTTTGTAACTGATATATCCATATTACATATCTGAGCAGGGTTGGGATTTCTCCCCCCACAATTTTGGGTGATGGATTTTTGGAGGTTTTCTGAACTATGTTAGCCTACTGTGCTGCACGTTTTCTATCACAAAATGGTGAAGAGCCATTTTGGGATAGAAAAACTCATTTTTAAAAAGGTTGGAAGGGTTCCAGCAGCCAAAAAAAAGGGAGAGGGGAACCTGCCCTAGTTTAGAGACTACAAATAACCTGAGATGTCAGCTTGCCTAATTGCTATAGAAGAGGATAGGAAATTAAAATGTGGTTGAAAGTTCTTTGGCAACGCAGATGTCCTAATAGCACCACCGAAGGATGGTAGAGTACTTCAGATGGTGCAGAAAAGCTGATCAGTAAGATTCTAGTAGTTGTGCAGATGGGTATCAGTCAGTGGTGGAGATGTCAACATCAGCAAGATGGGAGGCAAAGCATCACAATCCAAGTCCTGCCTTTTTTGTACGTGAAAGTCACGACACCAGAAATGCAGAGTAAGCCTTTTCTTCTTGGCGCCTGGAGAAAGGCTGCGCCTGTGAATTTTCCCTAGGCCCCAAGAAACACAACTGTATTTCCCACTGAGAACCAACATGTGATATCGATTCCTATTTTAAAAACTTTCAATCATTTCTTTGGCATAAAAGAAGACAATAAGAGGAAGGAGATATAGTGAATTTGTGCCCTCTGTTCCCTCCCAGACATAGGGCAGAGTTTAATGCAAAGCTAGTCCTTAATGAAATTTCTTCAAAATGCAAAGTAATGACTTCTAATTTCCTCACTTAATTTAATGTTACAGCTACTCCATTAATGCCACCACCTATTACATACTTAACAACCAGCTTGTTTAGCTGCAATTTTATCATATGGATGCATCCCCTGCCTTTCCCTTCCCTGGTTTTGATAATGTTCAGTAATGACAGTGGGGAAGAATCATAATTTAAATATCTGACAGCCTTCAGACCCTTAATCACTTCTGGAAAATGAGAACGTTTAATGCTTTTTGCATTAAAAAAATGAAACAAGCATGAAGTTCAAATGTCATTCTATACTTAACATAATTCTAGATTAATCAGTGCTGATTCTGAATTACTATATTCCCATTCTGCATATTTTACTGGTTATTTAGAAAAGCTCCCCCAGTAATATTTATTTATCAAATTGATATGATAAATTTGATATATAAATAAATACAATAAAGAACAATGCATCCACCAAGGTAATCATCAGTCTGACAATCCACTTTGCACTTCTAATTTTGCTGTATCAGACTTCACGTTTTTGATGGGGTCAGGAATGTGCAGACTGGGCCGCATAATTTACAGTTGTCACCCCATAATACCCCGCAGGAATGGAGTCACAAAGAGGCACCATTTGCTTTTTACTCAGAACAGAGTAGTGGCAAAGGGAAGTTTGCAATTTTGCGTCCCTACTGGGACAGATGTCAATCACTGCCATTACAATCGGGAAATATGTGCAGGCAGAAACATAAACAATACTTTCATCAACCAGCACCTAGTTTTCGTGCTATAACCGAGAAAGAATGGCAAACAGACTGAAAGGTGTCTGTGTATCAGTTCCCTACATGCAGGCTAGATTAAAACACATACTTCCCCCTTAGGAATATTTCCAATTCAGTCACATCATAGGGCTCCCATATTAGCTGCCTTTTAAGGGTGACAATGACTCTGTCATTCTGCAGGGTGGACAGAAATCCTGACTTTGACTCAGATGGAACACCTTTACTTATACATTGCAGAGAGAAGAAGGATCCACCTACCAGTTTCTTCATCTATGTTAAAACGTCCAAGCCCACTGCCATCTCTGATGGAATACTGAATCTCACCATCTCTGCCGGTGTCATCATCCCTAGCATTAACTTGCAAAACGCTTGTACCAATACGTGAATTCTCCTTCACGGACCCAATGACTACGAAGTCAGAAAAATAAGGAGTGTGGAGATTTTCATTCACATCCACCACTTCGACTTCCACGAAGGAAACTGAGGATAAGGAAACTGGGCGCCCCTTATCCTTGGCTCGTACTGTTAAGTTGTAGAACTGCTGCTTCTCGTAATCAAGTTCTTTACTGAGACGGATGGCCCCACTGGATTTGTCTATCTCAAATCTCCCATTGTAATCATTCACCAGAGAGTAACGCACTTGTCCTCCAAGACCAAGATCTGGATCTTGAGTTTCAAGCCAAGCAATGACTGTACCAACGGGTAAATCTTCCAAGACTTTCACGCTATAGCTGGGTGGTATGAAAACTGGAGCACAATCATTGACATCATCCAAAAAAACCTTCAAGGGGACAACAGAGAATTGCTGGTGCCCATTCTCTGCTCTATCTCTTGCCTCTATCTTTAATGTAAAATTTGCCTTGGCTTCCCTGTCTAAATTATCACCTACATAAATTATCCCCGTGGAGCTATTGATTACAAATTGTTGTGTGTCTGTCAAGACAGAGTAAATCACTTCTCCATTTGCTCCCAGATCTCGGTCCCTGGCCTCTACCTGGATAATCTCGACACCAATACTTGTACTTTCCAAAATATTAACTATGTAACTTTCCTGCAAAAATACAGGCTTGTTATCATTTGCATCTTCAACGGTTATGGTAAGTAATCTCCATGTGGCTTTCTGAGGGTTGCCTAAGTCGTAAATGGTAATATTAAGAAGATATAGCTCAGTCTTCTCACGATCCATGGCCATAAGGACCTTAAGCAGACCAGTCTCCATTTCGAGATTAAAACAGCTGTCAGTATTGCCAGATGATATGGTATAGAGTACCTTCCCATTAAAGCCAGAATCAGCATCATAAGCCTTGATTCGATATATGGTAGCACCAACAGGTAGATCTTCTCTGACTGATATGTCAGAGGGAAAGGATTTATCAAAATGTGGGGCCTGCCTGTTCACAGAATAAAAATCAAGGAAGCCATCTTCTGAATTAAGTTTCACGTTGGCTTTGGCCTTTTTCAGCAGCTTCTCTGCCAGCCTCTGAGCAACCCTTGTCTCTCTACAGCTAAAGGTCTTGGAAGAAACTTTTCCGTGAACTACTGAAATGTTGACAAACATAGAATCAGCAAAATACTCCCCATCGGTTGCTGTTATCCGAAGTCCAAAATTACTGGTCTTTATGCCAGCACCAACTAGAGACTTTTTAAGCTGTAGAACTCCTGAGTCTGAATTCAGGTAAAAAAAACCCAATTCATTACCTGAAATGATTTTGTATTTCACAAGCTCCAACTCATCAATATCTATAGCAGACACAGCAGTGATATGCCCTCCAACGGGAAAATCTGATGAGATGACTCCTTGACAAGCCACCTTTTCAAAGAGTGGCTTGTTATCATTCACATTGCCTATGATGATTGTGACATTAACCTCACTTTCATGGCGGTAAGGTGAGCCCCAGTCTGAAGCCCTCACAATAAACCGGTAACTCTCTGGGGATGACTCAAAATCCAGTTCTTCAGATGTGCTAATAACCCCAGTAAACTGGTTGATGGAAAAGGGGAGTGAATTTAAACTAGCAATGCTGTATGTGATATAGCCATTTTCCCCCCGGTCCTTATCAAAGGCAGAAATTGATAGAATATTAGTCCCCACAGGGACACTCTCATTGATATAGGAGCTGTACAAAGGCTGGGTGAACTCTGGAATATGATCATTGGCATCTTCAATCCTCACGGTAACAGGTGCTTTCAAGTCCCCTTCTTTATTTGTTACTTCTAAGTCATACAATTCCTTGTCAACAATTTTTAAAGGACGTGCTGTGGTAAGTAGACCTGTCCTGGGATTTATCTGAAAATATTCAGCATCTTCATTGGGAGTTAACTTATATTCTTCTCTCTGAGTTTCGGGTGTTAATTTAACTATGGCAACAACTACTCCAGGAGGGGAGAATTCACTGATTGCTACGTCATACATTTCCTTTTCAAACTTGACTGGATTGCTCTCCTTCTTGGGACTGGCAATATGGACCAGTTTCATAGCTGAAAATTTTTGAGGAGACCCCTTGTCTTTGGCTTGCAAAGTAAGATTGTAACCATATGGAAAACTGTCCCAATCAATGGCCTTTTTCTCTTTGATTTTGTACTCATTCATCCATCTCCCCTCCTTGACCAGCTGAAACTGCTCCAAGGGATCTCCAGCAACGATAGAAACAGATTCAATTTCACCATTAGCACCTTCATCTTGATCATCAACATTAACAACAGCATAGGTAGACTCTTTATCCAAAGAGAAGGGAACATGCGTTACTACATTAATAGTTGGGGCGTGCTCATTTATACGTTCAATATGTATATAAAGTTTGGCAGTGCTGCTGACTCCATTGTTACCATATAGCTTCATCCCACGGTCCACAGCCAGAACTTCGAGGTCATAGCGGTTTTTCTCATCATAGTTTAGCCTGCCACTTAAGGAGATAACCCCACTAGTGGGATGGACTGAGAAGAGATCAACTTTATTTTTGAAGTAGTAATAGAATTCACCATTAGAACCAATATCAGCATCTGTTGCAGTAACCTGTGCGATACTAGTCCTCAAAGGTGTGCTTTCAGCTATTGTTACAGAATAGGTGGTAGGTGAAAATAAAGGCCGTAAATCATTCATGTCCAAAACTTGTATGTTCACTTTTGTCCATGCTTCCAAGTCTTCTCCCCGGACAGAACCTTTTATTATCAATAAATAATTGTCCTGGATTTCTCGATTCAGTATGGCAGAATTTCCCCCTTTAGTTCTTATCCTAAGGAAACAGAAATCAGCTATTGCAACTTCCTCTGCTTTGAAAAAACCTTCATCGTCACCAGATACTATCCTGTATTTGATGTCCCAAGAAAAGTCAGCCGTAGCGATGCCCATCCTGCTTTGACTGTTCAAGTAAGTCCGTGCCGCTGAGTTTTCGTACACCGTGGTGTTGTAAATGGAATGTGTGAAGTGGAAGCCCAATGGTAAATTCCCTTGAAGGCCATGACAGATGTTAGCCAAAAGCTGAACAAGCAGGAAGACAAGGCCAGATGCAGGGGCCAAAGGATATGACCAGTGGCCCATATTCTTCTCCATCACATCATTCTTTCATCCTTTAAAAATAAGCAAAAAGATGGCATTGATTAGCAAGAAATGTGGTTTGACCTATGAAATTATTTTAAAAATTGTATAAATGGAATCAGTTCTGCTTTCCAAAGCTATATTCCACCAAGCTGAAAGTCACCTATCAGCCAGAAAGAAGCTTTACAATTCTCAACTTACAATTGTTTGTAAGCCGCCCAGAGTCATATATATGAGTTGGGCAGCTATTTAAAAAAAAAGAAAGAAAAATAAATAAATAAATTTCTTTTTATAGCCTCAGACCAGTGGTAAAAATACATCAGAGTGCCTGATAGGTGGACAAACACAACTGGTAGCCTATAATCAGTAAGGTGGGTAAGATTCCAGCCTGTTTTAGCATTTCATCAAGTTCTAGAGCAATATTAAAGAGTTATGGATTGCCTGCTAATGGTCTAAAATGGATACTGTTAAAGCGCTCTTGGCAAAAACCAGGATTCTCTGTTTATTAAAACTGAGAACCAGATGGTTTTGTCTGCAATATCTTAATGTTGCTGCACTTGCTCTTTTCAACCCAACAGGTGTTTGTGAAATTATAGCAGCATCGTCAGCGCATAGAAGTATTGGGAGTTTGCGCTGTGCTAATATGGGTGCATGGAAATCCAGGTTATATAATAAGTCCACCAATGAGTTAATCCACAGGTCCAAAAAAGGAGGGGGCCAAACATTACATCAGAGCACTAGTACATTGCCCATCTTCAATATCCAGTGAATAATACTGGGAAAGAGGCATCTTTAAAGTCTGCAAAACAAAATAACTTGTTTTCATTTTATTTATTTTCTAAAGCAGAGCCAACATTTTGTCAAGACAGTTCCCCCCACCTTATTTCATTTACAGATACACCCTGCTCCAAGGACTTCAGTTATAGCACATATCTGACGTTCTCTAAGACTGGAAGATAAGCAGGATCAGGCCTTGTTGCTACTTGGATGGGATACCACCAGGGAATACCAAAATTGTAGCTAGATTTTTTGTTTAAAAATCCCAGAAGGAGCCAGCAGCAAACCATTTCCATATTTTATCTAAGTCTGAAGTGAGATTTCTTAAAGGAAGGCTTTAAGAGTTGGTATAACATTCAGCCTACTACAACAGAGTAAAGCCTTAATTTAATAGAATAATAGCTGGGATGGGGTGTCTGCTAAAGCAGAATGTCCACTTTGGGATTTTTCATGCCCTAAATCATACTCATACACGAGAAAGCCTACTTTACTGATAAGAGGAAATACTCATTTTCAGGAGAAGCAGCCAATATTTTCCAAATTTGACCCCCCCCCCCCCAAAAAAAAACAGTTTGCGATGCAGTCTGGCCTGAAATGTGGACAAAATTAAAGATCTAGCAGATTTTGTCAATTAAATGTAAGAAACATGGATTGAAAACCAACCTAAACTGAATGAAGAACTGCTCAGAATTCATAATAATTGGGTAATACACAGTTCTGTTGATTTATTGGCTTGTTTCTGTAAGGAACTTCAAGTTAACTTTTAAATAAAATCCTCACTGCAGCTTTCAAAGACAGCTGGAGTCAGCTGGCATCCAAATTGAGTAAAATAACATAAAATAATTAAAACTTTACAAATTAAACACTCATGCCCACTATATATTTGCACACCTGCAAATGTACAACATATGTATGTTTGCATATGTGCAAATATATAGTGGCCGTGAGTGTTTACTTTGTAAGGTTAAACATGTATCACAACAGCTAACAAGCCCATTTAAAATAAAAGCAGTTAGCAAGTCTCGAACGTTATTAGTGTTTTCTGAACAAGTAACTGTTGAAATCATTCATCCTTGCATATTTGGCAGCAAAGACAGACTAGGGTGGAACAGAGCCAATACACACAGCTTCCTTGACCTGCATGAAGAGGGCCCTATAACTGTTTTTTGAGCATAGGATTGCATGCCTCCTCTTGCGTCTTCCTGCAGCAGAGACCGCAAGGACAGCTTATACTTGTACTCTGGAAGTGGCATTTTCCTAATATATCACCCGAAGACACTTATTCATGCACAGGCAAGTAAATTAACAAGGTGCATTTGAGAGATGGCCTGAAATTATGTGACCTGGACAATTTTGTGCCTCCAGTTCTGCCAGTTTCCTGAGGGACTATCCCTTTCAGTCTGGTCCCCAAACTCTTTGCCAGACCCTCAGCAATTCTAGCTACAAAGGAGACCATAATTTTGGCTCCAAGGGCCTCTTCTCTTTTTAAAAAATGGGCTGGTTGACCTAGAGTGGGCAAAACTGGAAATTGACAAGACCATGCCTGATTTACAGCACCTAACTGAAAGTGTAATTGAAAGAATTCAGTTCTTGTAGTTCTGTAGCTTGCTAGCAGGGAATTCCCTTCCCAGTAGCCACTGTTCCTAGGGAAGTTCACTGGCCACATCTCAGCTTAACAAATCCACTTGACCCCTAGAAGACAGCAGAGACAAAAACACTAACTCTTTGCTGCCACCTAGTGACTGAAACAATGAACCATCAACCCACATTTATACAGGTAGTCCTCGCTTAACGTCCACTTGTTCAGTGACTATTCAAAGTTACGATGTCGCTGGACGAGGGGTACTTACAATGGGTCCTTGTAGTTGTGGCCATTGCATCATCCCCATGGTCACGTGATTTGGGTGCTCGGCAACCAGCTTGCAATTATGACATCACAGTGTCCCATGGTCACGTGATTGCCATGGAGGTCGCAAATGGCGATCACGTGACTGAAGGATGCTGTGACCATGCAGGATTCACTTAATTAAGGCAACTGGGACTGCTGGAACTGGAACTGGTCATGTGACATCGCCCCTTACAATTGTGTTGCTTAGCAACAGAGTTCCTGGTCCCAATTACCATTGGTAAGTGAGGACTACCTGTAAAGATTTTTTTTTTTTTTAAATTAATCAATCAGTGATACAAGAAAGAACAAAGGAAAAAAAAACTGCGGTGCACAGAGTTACCAGACCATTGTGCATGCCGATCACAAGAAACTTTTTCGTCTGATGGGTGATGTTGGGCAGAGCTGGAATTTCAAATCATGGCAGCTGGAATGTTGTGTGTTAAAGCTGTATGGACAGCAACACAGCACAGACTCATTCCAGGTGCTTGGTAAGGGCACGCTGTGGGGGCGATACAATTTGAGGTAGGATAAGGGCGGTGATGAAATGTGATAAATAATAAATAAATAAGTTCCCATTGACTTTGGGATGGGAGGGGAGCACAGCAAAACAGCTGTCTGGATATAGATGGGTTTTGTTCTGCAGCCTATTGACTGCTATATCTACCATTAAAGAAAAAACACTTCCTGAATCAGATTAACCTGTGACTCTGAAGTGTTTTGCCTTCACCTGTAATATATAGATTTTATTTATTTACTATCCCACCTTTATTATTTTTATAAATAACTCAAGGTGGCAAACATACCTGATACTCCTTCCTCCTCCTATTTTCCCCACAACAACAACCCTGTGAGGTGGGTTGGGCTGAGAGAGAGGGACTGGCCCAAGGGCACCCAGCCGGCTTTCATGCCTGCGGCGGGACTAGAACTCTCCTACCACATCTGATTGGCTCTTGGGCTGAGAGGGACTGGCCCAAGGTCACCCAGCCAGCTTTCATGCCTAAGGTGGGACTAGAACTCACAGACTCCTGGTTTCTAGCCCAGCACTAGACCAAACTGGCTCTATGAACTGAGGATATGAAATTTCACAACATAATTGCCTTCAATTCATTTTCTCCCAAATACCCCTGTGGTTGATCATCTGCCACAGGAACACCCTTCCTGTGGGGAAAAGATGAGTTCCAAGTAGGGGAAGAAAAAAAAATCTTGAACTAGGCAAACATTAGCATAACACTGCATATCCTTTGCAAACAAGATTTAGATTGGAAACTGTTCTTGGATAGCCTTCTTCCCCCCCTCTGAATTCTTGGCTTAGCAGCTGGTCAACTGGGATTCTTTAATGTAACAAGAACCATTTTTGTTTTCTTCATTCTTAGCAGGTAGGAAATTTAATGAGATTAGAGGTAACCAGTCATAAAAGGACTGGGTCTAAATGCACAAAACCCATCCGGTAAATATGTCTCATCCCGAACCAAAGAACTCAAATGAATATGATGGTTTCAAGTGGAAGATTAAGTGTGTGATTACTTGTGTGCGGTCTGGAAACATTCAAGAAAGACTCTACACAGAACTGCAGTGGCTTTACATACAGAGGCAAGAGGCGGAAGAGAAGAGAAAGAGCATCTGTTTTGTTCAGCGTCAACTGAAAATGGAACTCTTCTCCAAATCCACCAGTCAAGGTGACTTTTAATTACACATAGTAGTTCCCTGACAATAGACACTACTAATATTCTTGGAAGATTAAGTAAACTCTGTTATTCACCTTGTAAATGCAAATTCCCTGAGCCCAAGACAAATACTTCATTACCATATTGATGAAATTTAGGACTTTCTTCTTGTCTTGGCAGAGCAGAGGCATGCAACTTTACCAGCGGTTACAAGAAATGCACACAGACAAAAGAGGAAAGAACATCCGGGAGCAGTTTGACATGCAAGAGAAGTAAACACAAGCCAGCATTCAGATGCTGATGTGGACAGCCTGCCCAAACTGATTGTCTCAATTAGGGTTTAATAGTTTGAGAAGAAGCAACAGCAACAGAGCTCAGATTAAAGTGTTCCCCGCTTTTTTTCCCCTCTTTTTTTATTTTCCGTAGCAGACCACAGTTTACCAAATCGTGCACAGTGACGTCTATATTTTTACAGGCCAATGTTGTTAGGGGGTTCTGTTTGTCTTCCTGTCTGTTAAACTGCAAATGATGTCACTTGTGGCAATTTACCTCATTTGCGTAGTCACATCATTGTGCAAATGCCATCAGTGATGTTCTTTGCAGCCATTGGTGTCATTTGCAAATGACGCGTAAGCATACCGCGTACACAGGCAATGCGAACTGGCACAAATGATGAATTTTCATCTTTTACATAATGGCATCATTACATGAATGACTCAAATCAATGCAAACCTCAGAAAATTTATGTAACTGTAACTGCCTCATATACATTACTTCAGATACAGGAGATCTGTCTATAATTTTGGGAGAATCTCCAGACAGAAATCTGGTCTGTTACATCCCAAGTTCCCTAAATGGGGCCATGTGAAATTAAGGTTTCACTTCATTGGCCAGTATTGGTTTCTGAATCATTGAGTCAGAGATGAGTGGCCTCTTTTTCCTCAGAGAGAGCATATCTTTTAATTAGGTTTTTCAACCTCCATAGAAGACATGACCTTCAAGGTAGGTCAGGTCAAGAAACAGACTCAACAAGAAAGCCTGAAACTCTACTTTACTGGTACAGGCTATAGTAACAGAATCTTGGAAATGTGACAATGTTTTCCATTCCCTTCCTCTTAAACTAATGAGCATTAAGGTGGGGTCACTTTAGGTTTCTAATGTTCTTTTCCTTTCCCTGGTTTAATTCATGTTTTGTTACCACTGCTATCCTTCCCCAAGGTCACCTCTGTCTAACAGTGCCAATACAGTGGACAGCAGTGACATTTTCAGCTCTTTGTTTAATTCTGGGGTGTAGCAGAAAAGGTTAATAAAGAAAATATTCAGAGGCATCACAAAACTATTTTAAGCCTTAATTTGTAAACAAAAAATGGGGAGAGGGGATGTTGGCAGAAATGGCTGCTTTGCTGCCACCAAATTTTATTAACACAACTTAGGAGGTAGTGGAATTGGGGGGGGGGGGGAATTGCAGCCTGCAATTTTGAGAGGATAGCTGGTACTCAGGACAAACCATACCAGGCAAGACAGTCTTGATTAAGTATAAAGCCTTATATGCAGAAAAACAGTTTTAACCAACTCTTACTTGCCACAAGATTCCTAAAGTATGTAAGTATCTTCATGAGTTGGGGGCGAATATACTGAACACCTGTCTTTGAAGAAAACCTTATTATTTTGCCATTAAGATTTCAAGGCACTCACACTTCACTCGTTAACATTCTCAAAGTGATCTTTAACTTCTGAGACAAGGCTCTCACAATCAATAATTTAAAACAGAACACCTGGGAACTTCACTCTACTGTCCTATAAAGTCTACTGAGAGAATGAAGAAAATCTATAGAATTTTACGTCCTGGTCTGATGCTGGAAAATGAGTGACTCAAAGCAAGATGGAAGCCCCACAGAACTCAGAGGGATGCCAAGCGTTCTAAATTTGACACGTCTACATGCTAATCTTATAGAACTCTCTAACATAGTTACTAGTCATCATTTAAGAATATAGTTTCTTCCCAAAAAAGATTTTCCATCACATCCATAATTGGCTTTACTGCACACATCATAAAGATGCTTACAAGCTTGCTATCTATTTGAGAAACTTATCTCCATAAATAGGGTACTGATAAAGTATGATGGCTATTTCCAGCACCAATGCAGAAAAAAAAAATTGCATTTGTGCATGTGTCGTTTTTTGTTTTTTGTTTACTTTCTGGAGGCTTAAAAAAAAGAGGAACGGACCCACTGTTCCATAAAGTAAAAGAATCCCAAAATGTGGTGAGAGGAAGGGTACAATAATGACCTCACAAGACTTGAGGTGAAAGGAAAGAGGAAAATTGCTCATCAACCTTAAGATCCCATACTAAGTCAGAGGTGGGCAACCTACAGATGTGGGGCTACATGCTGTCATTAGCCAAACCTCAAAAATCCCTTGTAAGAAATCATTTCAGTTCTCGTATCTTTCTTTTGCTCATTGCTTGCTCCTTTGGAGAGGGGAGAGCATGCAGGACGTCAGAGGAAAAACAAGGGTGAGAAAAGAGAAGAGTAGCAGAAAGGGGGAGGGGAAGAATATACAAAGAACACTCGTGTCTGCACCCACTGTTAGGTCTGACTCCATCAATTGTTTCCTTTGGTCTTGATGCTATGAAGTCCCTAAGAGATTACACATGAGGAATGTGACTCATCACAGGCCAAGTCCGTTCCTGGACATGGCCTCCAAGCCCAAATGCTTCTACTCTGTTGCATAATCCAAGAGAAGAAATGTGAGGCACCCAGACTTCATATATTGTAAACTACTCAGACTTCAGCAGGAAATGGTGTAGAAAGTCTAATAAAAACGACAATGAAGACAGTCTTCTCTGTAACAGGGTCTAAATTACAAAATTCCCTCCCCCCCAAAATGTGATTGGAGCCAAATTAAAACCCTTGCCTTTTTGGAGAATTTTAGCTGGTCAATTTCTTCTTTTGTATTGTGTGGTCTTGTAAATGGTTTAAATAACCACTCTGTTTTTATTATGCTTCAGGATTATATAGCCTTGTGTACATCTTATTTTATTCAGTGCTTTAGAAACTTGGATGAAACCTTACTAAGAGATATTTGCAAAACTCACCATTCCAGAGGAAAAGCATTATGGTGTTACCTGAAATGGTCTGTTTTTCTCCTGGAATGCACTGATCTGGCTGTTTCAATGGTGGTTTGGTAGTTTCCCATAAACCATTTCCTTTTCTGGGAAGTTTACTTCCAGAAAACCACTGTGGGAACAGACAGACTGGGATATTCTGGAACAAAAACATCCATCCCCAAAATAGAAGAGTTTTGCACACTATTAATGTATCCATATTCTCTGGGACAGCTTACTTCCCACCAAAGCAAGGATTACTCCTGGTCTTCCTGAAGGTCAAAACACTTGGTTGTTCCAGAAGGCCTTTGGGACTTGAATATTATATACTGTAGCTCCTGGTGCCAGGAACATTTATTATATTAATTATAATTTTTACCTTAATTTTATATTGTATTTCAGTTATTGCATGCTATCATATTTTATAGTTATTATTACATTGGCTGCAGCTGTTGCTTTTATGTACTGCTTAACATAGCATTGACTAAAATGGCTTATCAACTCACAAGTAATAACAGCACCCAAAAGAATAATCTGGTGGTGATGAGTATGATGGGCATTTCGGACACATAGCAAATTTGAGAATATCAAGCTGACTTCAACAAAAGCAGACACACCAACCATACAGCTTCTCTTTTTTGCAGCATACCGAAGCTAGACATTGTCATCTTCCAAGGTGTAGTTCCTGCCGGTAAGCTATGTTTGTCATTGAAATAGAAACACATGATAACTGTATTTTTTTTTTTTAAAAAAATCAAGCTGGCCATACTATGCCTCCACAAAGTGTCACTGCTTCCTTACAAAGGGCATCTCTTGTGCCTGAAAATAATAACTGCTCTGGGCATAATGCAGTTCTATATGTCGTTTTGTAAAAAAAAAAAAAAAAGAGCTTAAAACAGCTTTTGTCATCCCAAAGCTCAAATGAGCAGAATTTCAATAAAGGCAGTGCTCCATTTTGCACCTGTTCCAGGAATTTATGGAAGTATTATCTGTGGTTTGTGTGCCTCTGAGCCATAGATTTTATTTTAGTAAATGAACTGAGAATTATATTACTTGTCTTTAAAAAAAGGGGATGAATAAAAGGAGACACAAGAAGACTTCCTAGGCATTGAAGCAAAATGGAACTATGCTTCTCAATCATTTTGTCAAGCCACCATCTTGAATATATATATGGTAGCAATGTTAATAACTTCTTTGAGAAAAGCAGTGGGTTGCATGAAGATGAACACACATTTAACTAAACTTGAGTATAGTTCATATGATGACTGTCCAGTCATGCGTGGTTAAGGGGATGGACTGATAGGAAGAAGACCGAGGGTCTACTCCGCCCTCAGCCAGAGAACCTCACAGGATGTCAGCCCTTCAGGAAACAGATTCCATAAATCTTGAAAGCCTGACCTTTTCCTTTCCCTTTCTCTTATACCAAAGAGAGCCAAGACAGAGTCACTTTCAAGTTTCTTTCTAACATTGTCTTTCTTTTCAGGGCCTCATTCATATTTTACTGACAGGATATAAAATATTTTTTTAAAAAAATACAAATAAATTTGTTTTAAAGTCATATCATCTATTGGATCTATTGAATAAATATGTATCAGTTTTGCCTCAGAAATTTCAATTTTGTAAGAACTTCTGGAGGTACCTGGGATTCTAGCAGCCTCTGCTCTACCAAGGATATTTTAATGCTCTGATGAATATTCTACTATGGTTAGGTTTACAGGTAATGCTAAGCCATAAATCAGGTTTCAGAGCCTACCCATTACGCTAAGGGAAAACAAGCGCACCGCATTAGTAGGATGTCTGAACCCAGCTGCTGAAGTTCACCTAAATTCCAAGGCCAAAGCAGAAATTCATGCTTGGGTCCAATAGCTAAGGAAAACCAGCAAGGAATAAAGATAGTTCCGTGGCCACTAATTAATTGAATCTATTTCCAATTTGAGCTGAAAAAATTCTTCTCTAAAGACCTTGAGGTCTACAACCAGTTAGAGGAATGACTGGGTTTACCTGTAGTGGCTTGGTGCACATACATTGCTTAGTCATAGACCACACAACCATTGCAGTGTCTCCGTGGTCATGTGATCACATCGAAAGCCAAAAAAGGTTGTAAAATCCGGTCAGAATCGCTTAATGACCACTTTGCTTGGCAATCAAACTTCCAGTCCCATTTGTGGTAGTTAAGCAAGGATTACCTGTAGTGTTGGCAGTTGTTGCTGGTTTTCTGCTCTAATTATAGCTTTTCTACTATTAGTAACAGAGCTAGCTTATTAAAGAGCTGGGTTTTTGAATCTCTGCCTGATAGTTTTCAAATATGAGTAACAATCTGGGTGAAACTTCACATATGATGTGTAAGCAATAACGGCTGGGTTTCCATACTGATTTAAGTCAAAACCAAGCCAGCCACATTACAAGTGAGCACAAAGTGTCAACTCAGGAAAAAAATAAAGTAGTGAAAATTTTCTCAAAAGGTTCTAAACATCCCCAGTCATTCCAGTAGCTCCTTCCATGATAGTTTACATATTAATTCACCTTCCCTCACATGTTTTACCTTGTTTCTGTTAAAAACAAATATGCAGTTAATACAGGTTGAAGCCAAGACTTTCAGAAGTATTTAACGTCACCAATGTTGGCTGCATCAATGTCAACTCAGTAACATTACCCAGGGCACATGGACTACTCCAAGCAAGTGCAACATTTCCACAGTAGCTCAAAACTGCAGCCTGCTCTCAATTTAAAGCAAATTGTACGGGTTAATTGACAAAGGTAAGATTCTCCTCCTCCTGTTACCCTCTTTGGTAATGAACATACAAAGGATTTATCAGCCTTTGCTCCCAAGTTTTCCTCTTCTGAAACCCCAAATTACTGGAATAATTATAGCAAGAAAGCATCTTGTGCTGGTATGCAAAAATGTTCTGTAGCCAAGGAAACTGTAATGGTGAAATCAGAAAGCATGATATTCCCTGTAACTCTTAGATTACCACCATGAATTTCTAAAGCTTCTGGACCATTTATCACTGTGAAAACCGTCAATGTCACTAATGCTGTGGTAGCTTAAACACGTTAGAGCCCAGGAAAGCAGGAGATGTAAGAGAAATGATAATAAGGTGCTTCGCAAGACTGATCC
The DNA here is from genome assembly GCF_035149785.1 of Candoia aspera. Classification (NCBI taxonomy): domain Eukaryota; kingdom Metazoa; phylum Chordata; class Lepidosauria; order Squamata; family Candoiidae; genus Candoia; species Candoia aspera. Next base: position 108,559,866 of record NC_086157.1, on the reverse strand, counting down.
TACAGCTTATAATGCAGAACTGTCCCCTCTTAATATCTTGTTATGGAGTAAGGACAGAAAATATCACATAGTGATAGCATATATGTAAGATACTGCCATTTGTACAGCGTTTTCTCCTTCTCCCCTATTTTTAAAAATGTTTCATTTCCACAAATAATTGCAATCCACAGAAAGCAGCAGGGGGGGAAAAATGACATGTTTTAGTTTCCCCACAGCTCACAATGGGCACCCATTCATGATCGCAGCAAACTTTTTTTTTAATAAGAATTTTTATTAGATTTAAAGCAAAGATAAAAACTACAAAAAAGCAAGAAAAAAACTACAAAAAGGAAAAACCTTTAAAAAGTGTGAAAACACAAGAAAAAAAAAAGAATTTTAAAGATTATATAAAGAGGTGACTTCCGACTTTTAACAGCAAGAATATACAGCAATCTCCATAATCAATCCCTTACTCTATATCAAACCAAAGTCACATTATTTCTATAAATCATTCCATTAGCACATCGTAAAAATCACTAAATACAATTGCTCCTTCCCCTTATATTAAGAAAAAAAGAAATATATAAACCTTCTATTTAACTCCCCCCCAAAAACCAACATTTATTTAATTATTTCTGTCCACTATAATAAAGATCAAACTAAAAAACATGTAAATTATCTACTCTTATAAGTAATAAAGCTGCAATTATAACAATCTTAATTCTATTAAACCTAAAACCAAACATTGATTGTTTATACCTTATTAATATTAATCCAAGTCATTAAAAAAGAGTATGAAGTCAAACAAGCCTTAAAAGCAATCCAAATCAACATTCTTAAATTTTTATGTAAAGATCGTAGCAAACTTTTCAATTCTAAGAAGTCCTGCTGGTTTTGGTGGTGGTGGTGGTTGTTGTTTTAACTCCTTAAGACTTTTTCTGATCAGTCGAACCAAACTTCCACAGTGCTGCATTCCTGAAGCCAAGTCTGAAAGCAAAGCCAAAGTTTTTCTCACTTTCTGTAGTTGCTATAGAATATAATTTTCTGGAAATGCAAGCGGCTTGGCAGGATCAGAAGTCAAGAGCATGTGATGGAGCATGCAGGATCTTGGGTTCAACATTCAAGCTGTACATTCTCTGCCAATCAAGATTTGCCATCTATAACAAATAAGTCCTTGGATATGCTTTTTAAAAAAAAAAAAATCCGTTCAATCGAGTCCAATTCATGGAGACTGCCTGGACAAGTCCTATCCGTTTTCTTGGCAAGGTTTTTCAGAAGCGGTTTGCCATTGCCTCCTTCTGAGGTCTGAGAGAGAGTGACTGGCCCAAGGTCACCCAGCTGGCTTCATGCCTAAGGCAGGACTAGAACTCACAGTCTCCTGCTTTCTAGCTTGATGCCTTAACCACTACACCAAACTGGCTCTCTTGGATATGCTTTAAGGATATAAAAACTAGGATCAAGTGCATTGAATAGGTAAGTCCACCGTAGTAAAGGTAAAGGTTTCCCTTGACGTAAAGTCCAGTCGAATCCGACTCTAGGGGGCGGTGCTCATCTCCGTTTCTAAGCCTTGGAGCCGGCGTTGTCACCGTAGATGCAAGTTAAACAAATGTAAGCCATTCTCTCTTACTTGACAGCAAATATGCCATTTATCAATCTGGGATTCCAAATGGAGAAGAGTTTGAAAAGAAAAGTCGTAATTACTGGTTAAGCCAAAAGTAGGTAATGACTATGTAAACTCCACCCCAGGACAATCGTGTTCACCAAAGTTCATTATGGGCAGCCTTGGGAATAAGCAGCAGCATCATTTTCAAACTATGGTCAGCATACAGCTTACTGTATGGATTATCATAACTTCATCAACCTTGACTCTTGAAGCCCCTGGAAAGCCAAAAACATTGAAGCACAGTCCCTGTTCACAAGGAAGTCCTCCACCCTAGGTTAAATAATCTCCAGTAGATGCTTCCAAGGCAGACTCCAGATTAGCCGGACTAATTGTCTATTTTCAAAACCTTTTAGGCTTAGATTATATCTCCCCTCAAGGTAAATATTTAAAAATGTATTTTACATTTACATATTTACAAATGTAAGCAATCCCCTCATTGTAAGTATTTCTTGCAACAAAACAGTTGTGATAGCAGGAATAATTTAAGAAGCTATTAAGTTTTAAAAAAGGCCCATTCTTCCTTCCCAAAATGGATCCACTATACGAATATGTTATTGCTAATGACATGTGGCATGCTATAGTATCAATAATAATTTATTAAATTTGTATGCCTCCCAACAACTCTCGGCAGCTCACAACAATTGAACAAAAAGATTATAAAATTACAATAAAATCAATAAAAGATAGAAGATGGCAAGAACAACAGATCAGATGGAATGAAGTGAGGGGTCTTACTCCCCCTTCCCAAAGGCTTGGGTGAAAAGTCAAGCTATATTGCAACAATTGCAAACAATTACAAAATGACATTTTTGGCTTTGGAGTGTAAATAAATTCGGATTGATTACAAAACTACATATGATACAACATCACTGGTTTGGGAGGGGGAGTTCTATTCTGAACTGTTGGCAAAGCTAATAGATTGAGACCTCCATACTAAAAAGTTCACGAAAAACAAAATCTAATTTGCCTGCCACTATGAATAGATAATTTAAACTATTTTTCTTGTGTTTGCCATACACACCCAACCAGTTTTGCATTATTTCTTCTCCAAAATTCTAGTTCAACAATATACTCTAACAACCTGCTTGTTTCTCTCTTGGTGACCTTGTGCATTTTAACTTGCTTTCTACTGAATTTTATAAATTCTTGCAATATTTTATGTATTTATTTGTTTGTCCAATTCGTCCCTGCCCATCTCCTCCCATCGGGGGACTCTGGGCGGTTTACAATAATCAATCAATATTCTTTCAGTATGCATGAAGTAAATAACAGATTTAAGGTTCAGTTTCAAAAGATGATTCTCAGCACATGAGACCAAAAATGCAGCCCCTGCCTGGAACTTTTTAAAGCACCGGTGTCTTTTCTAAGCATTACTCCAGGGATAACATCTATGTCACCTAGAGGAAAGGTGGAATATAAAATTTAGCAAGCAAATAAATAAAGTTCAAGCTATCTTTTTCTGAGTGTATATTTGAAGATTCTTTGCTTAATCTAAGAAAGTCAAAAGGAAGAACAGAAAAAGAAGAATCACAAATTATTATGTCAAAGTACAGAAGATAATTCAGGATAGAATTTATTCAGAAGGCAGGGAGAGGGTTAAATTTTTATTAATCCTTTCCCAGACAGTTATTTTTCCATCCCACGTAGGGAGTCATCAGAGCCATCAATCCACCAAATACTGTAAGTTTACAATTCATTTATTCTACTTCCCTGTCACATTTGGCTACTCACATCAGCTTCCATTTCAAACTCAAAGCTATACACTGTTTAAAAAGAAACCCAACAACTTCACATAACAAACTGTTCCAGCAAAATATACTTAGCAGTACTAGTTCTGGTTAAGAAAACCTTTTGGAAAGAGAAAGTTGTAAAACGTGACAAGAGGTTTCAGAACTGAGGTCAAGTCTGAAAATGCATTTCAAAAAAGAACCTGGGGACCGCTGAAGAAGAAAGATTTATTTATTTTGTATGTATTTATTTATTTATCACATTTAAAATAACCACCCATCTCATGTAGTGACTCTGGGCGGCATACATAAGAAAACAATCTGAATACATTTAAAAATCATTAAAATACAACCAAAATAAATTTAAAACATAAAAACAAAATGGCGGAAAAACATACAAGAGAGTGCACCCCAATTAACCACCATATAATCATCTAGCAGGCTCACTATCATGGGATCCCCAGGCCAGTTCACAGAACCATGTTTTAAGGGTTTTCCAGAAGGCCAAGAGAGTTGGAGCCAGCCTCACCTCAGGGGAAATGATGTTCCACAGGGTGGGGGCCATGGCAAAAAATTTTCATCCCAGGTCCTGCCTGATGAAACACCCTGGCCGATGGGACCCACAACATTCCTCTCCTGCTGGACCTGGTGGGACGGGTAGATGTAACCAAGGAGAGGTGGTCCCTCAAATACGGCACAGAGGGACATAGACAGAAGGGTCAGAGATCCCTATTACCACAGAAATTGTTGACTCTACCAACCAGCCTACTCTGTGATCAGATCTCACTTTTTGCAGAGTCTGCCAGCCAACTGTTTTGCTTTGCCAACTTGCTGTCTTAGCCTCTCTTCCCCCAGGCTCCGTGACAGGAAACTATACGGGAAGAACTGCGGCAGCTCACACTTCCCATATGATACATTAACTGCTACAGTTCATTTGCTCCTGTTGATTAGCTCGGCGAGAAGTATTCACTAAACTGACATTTTCGAGGAAAAAAGAAAGTGCCTGAGAAAATGGGCACCAAGGGTTCACAATAGGTAGCTATTGTGTATATGTCTTTCTCTTCTTTAGCTGATACTTTAAAAGGCAGATGAAATTGCTTATAGCTTCCCTATGCAATTTTGCAAGAGAGAGAGAGAGGAAAAAAATGCAGAAGCACGCTGGCGACAATTTGCAGGAGAAAGGGTGTGCCCATGTCAGAGCCTCCATGGTCTGCAAACTTTGCAAAGAGTAGCTGTCCTACTTCTCCCTTCCCCCTTTCCTCCTTGTTCTGCATGGCCACCTTAACCAACACATCATGTGGGACTTCATTCAAATGCTAATAGCTTTCAAACAAGTGAGCCCTGTATTTTCTCTCCTTTGGGTGGTAAGCCTGTTTTTAGAATCACTGATCCTCCCCTTTGTCATTTCCATGGTGGTGGTGGTGGCGGTGTTGGTGAATCTTGATTTATTCAGTTATTGGGGGAGATGGGAAAGCGAAGAAAAATAGAACTAACGCAAGGGGCAGGGAGAGAATATGCGGCCACAAAATTGTAATGCATTTCCTAAAGAGCTTGATGCACTATTGCTGTTGACTATTACTCCCATATCCCATCTAGTTTCCAGCCAATTTTCTCAAAAAATTTTGGGGGGGTTCTTGGGTTTAACTCACATGGAGCAAAGCAGGAGGTGATCAGTAAATTAGGTTCTGCCCTTCTTTAAATTCTCAGGAATGTCACGGACAAGTGCTGTATTCAGTATTGAAGATTCATCACATCAACAAACCATGATACTTTTCAATTTCTTCTGGGGTGTGTTTTAGACAAATTTTCCGCTTCAAAAAAGTGCTACTGGTAGTGTTTTTCTGTCCCACATCTCTCCAACAGTTTGAACTCGTTGGCTGGCCCTGCTCCCTATCTGAAAGAGTCTCCTAGGAAGAGTTTCCTGAAATTTAACAGATGAGCAGAAAGCCAGGAACAGTGCAGAGTGTTAGAGAGGTAGATGTACAATAAAAAAGAGGATATTTATGCATATTCTTCAACCACTAAGGTAAGGGGAAGTTCCCTACAGCTCACTCATCAAAACTTCACTGTTTTTTCTTAAAAAACAAAAATCTTTATTCAGAAGACAGTAAAACACTTGCATACTTTATTACAGGTGAGGTTCAATCAGTGCATTTTGCCAGCACTGAAATTTAGAAAATGAGTTTATGAAAGAATCTCCCTTCCTTGTCAACTTCAGTGCTGATAATGATGGATCAGACAAAAAAACCAAACTGTCCATCTCCTACCATTATGATCGTCAACCAAATGCCAATCTGATGCATTGACCCATCATCTTCTAGAACAGAAATTGCTAGAGCAGAATAGCATTAGCAAATAATCAACTGGGAGAAAACTGAACAATTTTCAGTCACCCACCATAAGGAACATTTCTTAAATCAACATCTATTTATGGCTACTGTTCTAGCTCTTGCTTTCTTTAAATCAGTCTCTGAAGAGGAAAAGGAGTTTTCCCTCTTTCTGCATCAAAGCAGAATGTTTCTACTGCACTTCTGGGTGATTAATATGTCTGTCCTGTTACTCTCAGTCCAGCCCGGAAAAGGAAGGAATGTTATATGTCCCATCTCCACATCAACCATGATTGGATAATTTGGTTATTCAATATCTAGGGACACAGCAAAATACCTAACAGTAGAGCAGACATTCTGTTGGATTTCTGCATTCAGGAAACATACTTGAAACAGAAATTCATGCATTACATAAGTTGGTTTTTTATTTTATTTTATTTTTTTAGGGTATGTAATTCTCATGCTCATAAGGATCATTACCTTGTCGTGGTGCTGGAGCCTGAGCACCTCAATGATGCCATGAGCTAAATCGTGAAGGGCCACCCAAGATGGGAAGGTCATGACAGAGAGGTCAGTCTAAATGCGATCCCTGGGGAAGGTAATGGCAACCCACCCCAGTATTCTTGCCGTGAAAACTAAATGGATCAGTACAACCAGAGATATGTCGGTATACCATCGGAAGATGAGACCCCCAGGTCGGAAGATGGTCAAAATGCTACTGGGGAGGAACAGAGGATGAGTTCAACTAGCCCCAGACGTGATGACGCAGCTAGCTCAAAGCCGAAAGGACGGTTAGCGGCCGACGGTGCTGGTGGTGAACGGCGAATCCGATGTTCTAAGGATCAACACACCATTGGAACCTGGAATGCAAGATCTATGAGCCAGGGCAAATTGGATGTGGTTATTGGTGAGATGTCAAGATTCAAGATAGACATTTTGGGCGTCAGTGAACTGAAATGGACTGGAATGGGCCACTTCACATCAAATGACCACCAGATCTACTACTGTGGACAAGAGGACCACAGAAGAAATGGAGTAGCCTTCATAATTAATAGTAAAGTGGCTAAAGCAGTGCTTGGATACAATCCAAAAAACGACAGAATGATCTCAATTCAAATTCAGGGCAAGCCATCTAACATCACAGTGATCCAAATATACGCCCCAACCACAGATGCTGAAGAAGCTGAAGTAGAGCAGTTCTATGAGGATCTGCAGCACCTACTGGACAACACGCCTAAAAGAAACATTATTTTCATCCCAGGAGACTGGAATGCTAAGGTGGGCAGTCAAATGACACCTGGAATTACAGGTAAGCATGGCCTGGGAGAACAAAACGAAGCAGGACATAGGCTGATAGAATTTTGCCAAGACAACTCACTCTGCATAACAAACACTCTCTTCCAGCAACCTAAGAGATGGCTTTATACATGGACTTCCCCAGATGGACAACACCGAAATCAGATTGACTACATCCTTTGCAGCCAAAGGTGGCGGACATCTGTACAGTCGGTGAAAACAAGACCTGGAGCTGACTGTAGTTCAGATCACAAACTTCTTATTGCACAATGTAGGACTAAAGAGATTAGGGAAGACCCACAGATCAGCTAGATATGAGCTCACTAATATTCCTAATATGCAGTGGAGGTGAAGAATAGATTTAAGGGACTGGACTTAGTAGATAGGGTCCCGGAAGAACTATGGACAGAAGTCCGCAACATTGTTCAAGAGGCAGCAACAAAATACATCCCAAAGAAAGAGAAAACCAAGAAGGCAAAATGGCTGTCTGCTGAGACACTAGAAGTAGCCCAAGAAAGAAGGAAAGCAAAAGGCAACAGTGATAGGGGGAGATATGCCCAATTAAATGCAAAATTCCAGAGGTTAGCCAGAAGAGATAAGGAATTATTTTTAAACAAGCAATGTGTGGAAGTGGAAGAAGTCAATAGAATAGGAAGGACAAGAGACCTCTTCAGAAAATTAGAACCATCGGAGGTAAATTCCAGGCCAAAATGGGTATGATCAAAAACAAAGATGGCAAGGACCTAACAGAAGAAGAAGAGATCAAGAAAAGGTGGCAATAATATACGGAAGACCTGTATAGGAAGGATAACAATATTGGGGATAGCTTTGACGGTGTGGTCAGTGAGCTAGAGCCAGACATCCTGAAGAGTGAGGTTGAATGGGCCTTAAGAAGCATTGCTAATAACAAGGCAACAGGAGACGATGGCATCCCAACTAAACTGTTCAAAATCTTGCAAGATGATGCTGTCAAGGTAATGCATGCTATATGCCAGCAAATTTGGAAAACACAAGAATGGCCATCAGACTGGAAAAAATCAACTTATATCCCCATACCAAAAAAGGGAAACACTAAAGAATGTTCAAACTATCGAACAGTGGCACTCATTTCACATGCCAGTAAGGCAATGCTCAAGATCCTGCAAGGTAGACTTCAGCAACCTCATGGAGCGAGAATTGCCAGATGTACAAGCTGGGTTTAGAAAAGGCAGAGGAACTAGGGACCAAATTGCCAATATCCACTGGATAATGGAAAAAGCCAGGGAGTTTCAGAAAAACATCTATTTCTGTTTTATTGACTATTCTAAAGCCTTTGACTGTGTGGACCATAACAAATTGTGACAAGTTCTTAGTGGTATGGGGATACCAAGTCATCTTGTATGCCTCCTGAGGAATCTGTATAATGACCAAGTAGCAACAGTAAGAACAGACCACGGAACAATGGACTGGTTTAAGATTGGGAAAGGAGTACGGCAGGGCTGTATACTCTCACCCTACCTATTCAACTTGTACGCAGAACACATCATGCGACATGCTGGGCTTGAGGAATCCAAGGCTGGAGTTAAAATCGCTGGAAGAAACATTAACAATCTCAGATATGCAGATGATACCACTTTGATGGCTGAAAGCGAAGAGGAACTGAGGAGCCTTATGATGAAGGTGAAAGGAGAAAGTGCAAAAGCTGGCTTGCAGGTAAACCTCAAAAAAACCAAGATTATGGCAACCAGCTTGATTGATAACTGGCAAATAGAGGGAGAAAATGTAGAAGCAGTGAAAGACTTTGTATTTCTAGGTGTGAAGATTACTGCAGATGCTGACTGCAGTCAGGAAATCAGAAGACGCTTAATCCTTGGGAGAAGAGCAATGACAAATCTCGATAAAATAGTTAAGAGCAGAGACATCACACTGACAACAAAGGTCCGCATAGTTAAAGCAACGGTGTTCCCCGTAGTAACACATGAGTGCGAGAGCTGGACCATAAGGAAGGCGGAGCGAAGGAAGATCGATGCTTTTGAACTGTGGTGTTGGAGGAAAATTCTGAGGGTGCCTTGGACTGCAAGAAGATCAAACCAGTCCATCCTCCAGGAAATAAAGCCAGACTGCTCACTTGAGGGAATGATATTAAAGGCAAAACTGAAATACTTTGGCCACATAATGAGAAGACAGGACACCCTGGAGAAGATGCTGATGCTAGGGAGAGTGGAGGGCAAAAGGAAGAGGGGCTGACCAAGGGCAAGGTGGATGGATGATATTCTAGAGGTGACGGACTCGTCCCTGGGGGACCTGGGGGAGTTGATGACCGACAGGAAGCTCTGGCGTGGGCTGGTCCATGAAGCCACGAAGAGTCGGAAGCGACTGAACGAATACACAACAACAAATTCTAATGCTGTAATGATAAACTACACGTGGCCTCTAAGTGAAATGTACCTATATTTTTAATTTGGTGGAACAGAGGAGAAACTTTTCAGCTATTAGCACGAACATTTATTTATGATCCAAGACCAAACACCTATTTCAGCTATTAGAAATTTGAGGAAAATATTTTTCTAGAAACACATTAAAGCTTGCAGGGATCAACAATAAGCAAAAATAATTCCTTGACATTCTTTCAAGCTGGTGGAGGAGGATGGAAAGACTCTGCTCAGAGTAGCACAGGACTTTAGAAGCACTTGGCACCTCTACTTGGTATGGATACATCTATAATTTATCTGATAAAGAGACAGAGATAGATAGATAGATAGATAGATAGATAGATAGATAGATAGATAGATGATAGATAGATAGATAGATAGATAGATAGATAGATAGATAGATAGATGATAGATGATAGATGATAGATAGATGATAGATAGATAGATAGATAGATAGATAGATAGATAGATAGATGATAGATAGATAGATGATAGATAGATAGATAGATGATAGATAGATAGATGATAGATAGATAGATGATAGATAGATAGATAGATAGATGATAGATAGATGATAGATAGATAGACAAGATAGATGATAGATAGATAGATAGATAGATGATAGATGATAGATAGATAGATAGATGATAGATAGATGATAGATGATAGATAGATAGATAGATAGATAGATAGATAGATAGATGATAGATGATAGATAGATAGATAGATGATAGATAGATAGATAGATGATAGATAGATGATAGATAGATAGATAGATAGATAGATAGATGATAGATGATAGACAGATAGATAGATAGATAGATATAGATAGATAGATGATAGATAGATAGATAGATAGATAGTAGATAGATAGATAGATAGATAGATGATAGATAGATAGATGATAGATAGATAGATAGATAGATAGATAGATAGATAGATGATAGATAGATAGATGATAGATAGATAGATAGATAAGATAGATGATAGATAGATAGATAGATAGATAGATAGATGATAGATGATAGATGATAGATAGATAGATAGATAGATAGATAGATAGATAGATAGATAGATAGATAGATAGATGATAGATGATAGATAGATGATAGATAGATAGATAGATAGATAGATAGATAGATAGATGATAGATAGATAGATAGATAGATGATAGATAGATAGATAGATAGATAGATAGATGATAGATAGATGATAGATGATAGATAGATAGATAGATAGATAGATAGATGATAGATGATAGATAGATAGATAGATAGATAGATAGATAGATAGATGATAGATGATAGACAGATAGATAGATAGATGATAGATAGATAGATAGATAGATAGATGATAGATAGATAGATGATAGATAGATAGATAGATAGATAGATAGATAGATAGATAGATAGATAGATAGATAGATAGATTTGCACTTCAAAATACCTATGTATGCATAGTTCAATACATTTAAATTGTGCCAGTACACGATTTAAAATCCAGATAACCCAGTTCAAATCCACATTTCAGTCCAAGAAAGGTGGATTAGCCTAGCAAGATTTCTTCTGAGCATATTGACTGGGTATTCTGAGAGCTGAAATTCCAAACACTACGCTGAGTAAAGCTGACATTTAGAAATAGAAAAGGACTAAATCCTCCTTCAGCTACTCAGAGATTCACCTGCCTCCATTCTTAACCTTGACCCTGTGAAATGAGCAAGAGATATACATGATCTGATCAGTCAACCACCAAAACAACAGCTCCTTTGTAGAGATTTTTACCACTGTTATATCACCGTCCTGAACAGGTCATGTTATAAGCGCCTCCTAAAAGTACATCCTAGACATTAAAGATGAACTGCGATACGTATGCATCCCAGATGATTCATAACACCATGGATACATATGCATGTTAAGAGAAAGTGTTCATTAAATTGCAGGCACCAGGGGAAAATACATTTCAATATATATATATATTTAAAAATTGCAAAAAGCGCACATGCTACTAAAAGTGTATATCAAAGTGGGATGGTCAAAAAGGAGTGGCGTGAAGTTCCTACAAATTCCATCCAACCCCCTTTCCCCGCCCTGAATTCATAAAGAATGCAAACCCAAGGATGAATCAAACTTGCTGCCAGTTAAACTGAAAGGCTGAGTAATATCAAACTGCTCCATTTTCAAAGGCTGCTAAGAGAGTTATGCAAAGTTTCCAAAGGATGCTTTGCATTGACATCCTACTGAAGTTCTTTGTGAAGCACCATGGTCTCTCTGATTCTAAAAACAATGTGATAGAGCTGCATGGCTTTGCTTTGAAGCTTCACCCAACAGCTCTGCTAGCCCAAAGAGTTGCCTATTCTGGCTATAAGAATTGCTGAATGAGCTTCAAGGCAACTCAAGCACTTTGATAAGAAAATTGTATTGTCTCTCTGTTGCAAAGTGCTTTGTCAACATAATGCACAACCACCATGCACTTCTTCTAATGAATAACACAGCTCTGTGTTTCCCAGATGGGTCACTGCTAGATCTGTTTTCCAACTCATGTCATCTCTCTCAGACAGTTCCAAATCTTGCTACTGCTACCTATATAACTCCAGTATTACACTCTCCCCATTTTATCCACTGCAAATTCCTGGGCTATGTGGCCAGGCCTGGAGTGTTGAGTTGTTATCCTGGCCATGGTTCAAGATACCTTAGTTTCAAAACACATTTAACCAGACCCTCTTCTCTGGAATATGTTTCCTTTGCTACCATCACTCATCAAACTGCAAAAGAGTTAAGCACACATGGATTACATCAATGGAATCATGTCACAAATTTGGCAAGTGACACTGACAGCAGCACAACCTCAATTTAATGCAAGTGCACTGATAAGTCCTAGGTCGGTACAAGGATTAGTAACTGTGGCACTGAAGAGATCCATGCTCTTCACAGAAAATCTTTTCTTTCATACTTTAGAAATTTTCATTTTTTTCCCTTTAATTCTGTTATTGTAGGAAAAAAGAAAGACACAGAAGGGAAAAGAGGAGAAAACATTAAAATCATTAAGGATTTATAAAATATAAAAAATATGTATAAGAATTCACAAGATTTTAAAAGGAAAAGGAAAAACACTTCATCAGTCTTACATACTTAAACCGACATAAAGAAATTCAAAATATGAATTTGATAGTAGGACAAATCAGAGCTTCCCCATAATCTCTAGGCTTCTGCAGACTTTCCACTTAACCTGAAGAATGTTAACAGGCAAGGCTTAAGGCAAACTTGTACTGTTTATATGCAGTCGCTTGCCCTGCAAGTGTTGATGGGGGAGTGGTTTTCTCCTGGGTAGTTCCTTGATAGTTCCTTGATCTTCTTGATAGTTCCTTCTCCTCTACCAAGGAGAAGACCACACCCCACCAACACTGGCAGAGCAAGCGACTGCATATAAACAGGGAGCAGACCCCACACTCACTTGCACTGATGATGTTATCTAGTCGGGTAATGAAACGTCTGCAAGCCAACCACCAAGCTCAGTGAGCACCAAGGAATCCACAGCTCAACCCTGAGCTACAGATGTTCTCTTCTATTTCATTCTAAGTATATTGCAGTCTTTCCAGACAAACTTGGGCAAAGTATATGCAGCCCTCTCTGTGCTTCCTTTAGTGATACATCTGGGTGTGTCTGTGCGCATATATGCACTGGGAAGCACAGGGCAAGCTACATTCACTCTGCTCTGGATCCTGTGACCAGGATGACAAAGACAGAAGGACTGTCCCAATGGGACAGTCAACAATACTTCAAGCTCCTGCCCAACTGGCTGTCCCATAGTAATATTTTCTTTTTCTCGAATGCCCTTTCTCAGCCCTGAGCCTTATCTGGCCTATTTTCCAATGAAACCCTTCTTTCGCCACCTTCTCCCTCCACACCAATTTTGATCCCATTATATTCAGTTTTCAGAGCATTATTGTACTGATGGACAGAGATAGAATCTTGACTTACGTAATTTATTTCCAACATTCTGTTCAGTTGGAAAAAACGCAATGACAGACTTGTTGTGTGAATATAATGCACATTCCAAAATTTGCTACTTGATATGAAACTTAGTTTTGTTCCATCCTTGATTCAGCTCTTTCCCCAAGTAAAAAGTTCTTCAAGTTTGAAAATGCAATACTTCATAAATGCTGCATCATACGCTGAGCTGATGATTCCTGTGATATAGTTAATCCAAAAGTGAGGGGACCAAAACAACCCATGGCTAAGGGCCAAATTACTGTGACTCTTACTTTAATGTGCTTTTCCCCATAATTTTTAACTGAACACAATGAAGTTGTGAAATTTTCAATGCAATCCATAACTAAAAACTGGGGAATGAGTTTCTCCTGATGTTTTTTTCTGCTAAAATTGTCCTCTTGGTCTCAAAAGCTTTCTCAAAAGCCCCCTGTATAAAGGAAATGGTGCATGGACCTACACCTTCCCAAACTGATCTTCTATTGCAAATGCAATTTTCAGATACTAATTTAAACAAGTTCGGGAAAGGATGAAAGCTCTGGCTTCCAGAATTCCAATTCCTTAAAAACAGCTCCACATGACAGGGAAGGAAAAGAATGGAGATCTCAAAGTGGAAGAGTCAGCAACATTTCAAGCACTGCCTAAATACCTCTCCCATGAAGATGTACTGGGGAAATCATTCTGGTTTGGTTTTGTTTTTTAATCTCTGTAAGCCTTAGTTGGATGCAGCTCAATTTTGAATTAAATCTTTCTTTGGTGGACTTTTTCTGCCATATCAAATATGGTCCAGTTTTGTTTTGGTTTTGGAGAGTTATCCTGCTGATGGACAGAATCCCAAGCCTTCGTAATTTCCTTCCAACCTTATGTTGGATTGAAAATATTTTTTTTAAAAAGGGGGGCTAGAAGAAAAATGGCATGGCATGGCAGAAAGATCAGGGAAAACTCCGTAAGATTGGGAATCGCCTGAGTTTTCCATTAAGAATGTCTCAGAAGGAAAAAAGCTGTTCTTCTATGACAATACCAAAGTACAAACTACACATGTAGAACTTCCAAATAGAAATGTTTCATGTAAGTTTCTTGGCACATGAGTGGTGCTTGTAGATTATTATATTCACCAGGGTATAAATGAATCTGTTGGGAGATTTCTCTTACTCATCAATAAATGTACGAAGACTCATAGTCTTGAAACCCAAGGCCACCCAGGATTTGAAACCCTTGAAAGAGGCACCACAGGACAAAGTGAATCAGTGCAAATATCTTGCCCAATTCTCAGAGCTCTGTGGAAACTAAGAAGCATCCACCACATGGTTTACACCATACACGGTAAATTCTAAAACTTTTGAGTCTGCAGAACTAAGATGAGATCTTACCTTGCAAGAAGTGTAGAGGGAATCCAACTTTACCACAAACAGGATGAAAATGATCTGGTCTTCTTCATGATTTGTTTTCTTTGAAATCACATGGCTCTGTGAAACATATCTGCCCTCTAACACAGCCCTGTCTCGGTTCTTACACAACGACTCCTCTACAGTGTGCTAAAACACATTTGCATGTGCCCTGGGATTGTGGTGAAGAAGAAGCAGGGATACTCCTCTACTGTTGATAGTTGGGAGGAGGGAAGCCACTTATGATCCTGTCTGACTGGCTTACAGACAATTTCCACCCCTGCAAGGTTTAATCAACTCCTTCTTTAACAGAGTTGGAATCCAAAGCACCTATTTGCATATCTACCCCACCCATTGCACACTATAGCTTTCTCTCACGAGCAAAATCACAACAAGCAAGCGCTAGCAACAGAACAATGCCCGCAGACTTTTGCTGGAGAGGGGAGGGAACGTTTAAACAACCTCTCTCACCTTTGAGCTCAAATAACAAAGCCTTCTAAACTCAGCCGGTTCCCCTTGCTGTGAAGCAGATCTCAGAGGACTTGTCCGTCTCATAATCTCGAAAGCAACAGCCAGAAACAACTGCTCCCAGCTTCCTTCATTCTTCAGCAAGCTAGGAGATGTGCCTGCTGCCACGGTAACCAGCAAAAGCAAAAAAGGGAATGGCCCGGCCTTAGTTTTCGCTGAGAAGCGATGGGTTATAAATAGAGAAGGAGGGAGAGACGAGAAAAGCAAGGAGGAGGGCTGAGATGATGGGATAATCACAAAGTAAGACTTCTTTTTGCCAAGTAACTCAAGGCAACTGTAGGGACTTGTTCAAGTTTAGCATTCCTTGTCTCCGGGATGTCCATGAAGAAGGAGATGGGGATGAGAACAATCTTGAAGGAGGGGGGACCGATGGATGCAGGGATGGATCTGGGGGGGAGGGGGGGAGAAGGGAGAGAGATCTCCTATGTGACATAGGCACAGAATCAGAACAATG
Source organism: Candoia aspera (assembly GCF_035149785.1). Classification (NCBI taxonomy): domain Eukaryota; kingdom Metazoa; phylum Chordata; class Lepidosauria; order Squamata; family Candoiidae; genus Candoia; species Candoia aspera. Next base: position 108,544,110 of record NC_086157.1, on the reverse strand, counting down.
CTTGCAAGGGCAGGTGTAGCAATTTCTCCTCCAGGGTAGGAGTTTGCGAGAAAGAGTCACCCTGAAGCTGCATTGTGCAAATAACGAACAACCCTATTGTTTGTCTCTTCCTCTGATGATAAAAATTGGTCTTTGTATTTGAATAAATGACCGGAGAGGGTTAAAGAATTTTACCAACTTGCATGGGAGGAAAGGAGGGGCAGAAACATCGCCTTCCTTTATTTCACTCATTATCACACACTGAAGCTTCCGCGTTATATGCACTTTGGATTTATGCAGCTTCACTTACATGCATTTTCCTTCCCTCTTTTGCCTGCACCTCCTAACCCGGCAGTTCAATGGAGCGCTCTGGAGCCCAGGGGGATGGGAATTCCACTGGACCCAATTAACACTCTGCTTTGCTGACTGCTCAGTGCATGATTGATTTAAAAATAAACTGTGTTTTAGCATCCCTGGATTAAGCAAAACAAAAACAAAAAACACCACACACACATCACAGTCCAGTAAAATAATCTCTAGCTGCTAAGAGCGCTACCTCAGTTTCCACTGCGGGAAAAGGAAGACTGATGATTCAACAGCAGTAATGAAAAGAAACTGCAGCAAAGAGGAACAATGGTATTAACTCATCTGGCTGGTCAGTTGTACACAATCCAATCCTGGGTACTCACTGTTTAAATTAATGGTTCTAGCCTTGATGAAAGAAACCACTGAGAGATTGTTTAAACTCAGGAACTCCACCAGGCCTTTGGCCAAGCTCTGTTCGTATGAGATCGCCGTGTGTAAGGGATGGTGCTCCATCTGAGGTTCAACTAAACACGCCTGAAACTGCAACAGCTCTGTGTAAAACCAACTATTCACGGACACGGAATACGTAAAAGACGGAAGATTTATACAATCTGAAGAGAAACCAGAATATGTCGACCAACATATTTGGAAGCATTTGCTTGGAGAACTGGCTTAGTGCCAAGGAAAGAAATCCCCCTTCGTTTTTTTCTACCAGTTCTTCAATTTCACGAAAGAGTAATTCCTTTAGAAATTTGCCTCCCGTGGGAATGTTTCAGAAGTGTTGCTTCTGTGAGTACTAACAGGAAGTCCTGCTCTTAGAAATCATTGGAGAATTTCTTTCTCCTGGTAACGTTCAGAGAAATGCCCCCTTCCCATTCCTCTGGCCACAAATTTGGCAGAAAATTTCAAAAATGGGCCCAACTTTTAATTATAAATACCCAAAGGACTAATAATCTCACACCTGAGCTTGGTTTTCTTCTTACAAATACTGATGTAACCTGAACTCCAAGTGCCCAACACAAGACAGAATGAAAGATCGCCTCCAGTAATTGTCTCGGCCTCTGATATACCATCTTATAAACCTCCCAGCAGCTAATCTCTTCCAGGGACTGGTGAGCTTTATGATTCTGACTCCCAAGGAAATTATCTTTCCAGGGAACCGAAACTAGTCATCTGACATTTATTTATTCATTTATTTACTCATGTACAATGGCTTGTATGCCATTCAGTTTCAAATCACTCTGAAGGCCTTACATCAAGCAACAAAAACATCAAAAAACAAATCATAATAGTCAAAACAACAACACATCCTAATGGTGACACCAAATGGGGACAGGGCAATCTCATTGTCCTCAAGGGCTTCCTTGAAGAACCATGTTCTTCCTCCCTGAAGAACCATCTCTGGAAGCCTAGCAAGGGTTTAAGACCAGGACTTCAGCTTTCTATTTCTCTATTCATTGTCAATGATCTTGTTCATAGCCCAGAAACTATGGAACAGGATCAGAGATTGGAGCTGCAGAGTCTGTAGATACCACAGGAATTGGATCTGTTTCAGCCTTCACTCCTGATGTAAGCTCTTAATCAAATCCCAGACTCCAGGATCTTCATCCAAAGGCATCTCCCATTCTTCCATTAAGGAGGGACCCCAGGACAGACAGGAAATTCTTTAATATTACTCTAAGATCTAAAATGTACTCTGCATATCCATTCTACATAGCCCCGTGAGTCTCAGAGAGTTGGTCTATACGGACTAACAATACTGAAGAATTCATGCCTATTCCACCCATCTTACATCCGGCAACGTTTTGTGGTCAACTGGCATTCCAGAATGCTCCTGGAAACAAGCTGATTTTTTTTTTCAAAGAATTCCCACATTATTTGAAAGAACAATGGGCTCTTGAAGAGGTTTTATTAAAGGATAAGGCATTTCTCAGACACTTCGCAGTTTATAAAACTCAATCTCCATCTTCCCCCAGATTTCACCTGCATTTTTAATAAAATATTGGAGCGAAACATTGTGAGACCCAGAATTTGTTTTCCAAACCTAACAATTAAGTGGAATGGAACTATCCCGAGCCTATAATCCTTTCTCCACTGTGTCATCACACCACCAACAGGGATGTTAAAAAGAACGCAAGAGAAAGCAGGCAAATAATATGAGCACTGTTCTTTAAACTGGGACCGCTGCTTTTTATTTTTATCATATGGTTTTCTTTGATGACACTTTGAGGATGCTGGTTGAAAAGGAGAATTGAAGTTCATGAAATAGAGTACACACACACATGCCCAGACATAAATGTATAAAGCCATTTCAAAATCAAATATTGAAAAAAAACAGGCAGCCTCTTTGAAGCACGAGGGATCAGCAAATCCAGTAACTACTGTAAATCTGCGTTTGATTTTCCAGAATGCGCACTTTGTTGTGCAAATTGGCTTCACACCTCAGGCCAACAATCCCACTGCATCTTTTCATGTAATGGAAAGGCCGTAATAGTCTGCATGACTATCAAAAGTAACCCAGGTGTCAGCTTTAAGCACACCTTCTCTGCTCAGAATCTTAGATTCAATGAATTTATCATCTGCAGACATTTAATCTTTTCTCTCGTGTTCTATGAGTATTAAAACGAAAAGAGCAGGGGGGGGGGGACCTTTACATTGCTAGTGCAAAACCTAGAAAAGGAATTTCCTACTGTGATTTTTTTTAAAAAAAATTACTTGTTTTCTATCTCATTCTTTTACCACTGTAAGAGATGGGGGAGGACAGCATACAATTTGACCCATCAGCAATAAAATAAAAATAGAAAACATTCAGCAAATTCATTGACAGAACAGCTGAGTTTACACCAGACTCCAATCTATCTTCTTGGATTAATGGGAGATCACATTTCCATAAGAATAAAGTCAATTTAAAATGCTCGTCTGGAAGAAGATGCCATTAATGGATGAAAGCTACTGAAGGCACACAGGGGTTAAATTAATGAATATTAACAGTCTATGTTTAAATTATTTTCAGGGCAATGATACTAAATCAGGGAAAAAAACTGAACAAATGAAAAGGCTTTGAGGTGTGAGTCTGCTGGCTTGGATATGTATTATTTTAAAAATACTACAGTATTTAGTCTTTTGCATGGAACAGCCACACATTACACAGCTTGAACCTGTGAGCTGCCAAGCTGAAGATGACACACTTGAACAGCGTCCTAGTTTTGGTGCCTGACTACAACTGCAAACACAGTGGGCCATGACCGTCCAGGTGATCCTATTTCACAACTGGAGTGAACTGACATGCCATATTGAACAACTAAGAACAGCTACTTCAGTGTACTACATTTATATTCCACTTTTCCTTCAGCAAATCAAGGCACTTGACACATTATTTTGTTAAAAAGATTAGGCTAGGATAAAGGCATGCTTTGAACACTGGGGTATAGCATGGTGGCTTCAACATGCGTCACTGAATTTGTCACAGTCCTTTGCTAATTCTCTTGTACGATACGGTAAGTTATAAAGCTGCAGGGCTGGGGTTCATAACATTATGTCAAAATCAACGTAACAGGTTACGTCTTAGCACAGTGTACGAACCCCGCCAAAATGACTAACCCATATTTCAAAGGAGGCTTGAGAATAATTTTATTGTAAGCCACTCAGAGTCACTTATATAGTGAGATGGGCAGTATATAAATTTGATTAATAATAATATATATCTAAATTTCTATAACCCTAGAGCAGGGATAGACAACCTTTGGATGGCAGAGACTTACCTTGGGAAGGGTGATGAGAGCCTCAAAGGGAGTGGGGGTACTTATACTGATCCTTGATCAAAAACATTTTGAATTGATTTGATTTGATTTGATTTGAAAGTGGGCTCTTCACACGCTCATCTGGAATTAGATTTGGGAGAGTTCTTTTTTATTATTATTGTAATCTTCCTCTTTTGTAAATGACAAAATAGTTTTCATCTGTTTCCAGTTTCAAAATGGCAGAAAATATCAATGGTTGTTAGCCAATTAAAGCTATATGAAGTCTTTATGATCAAAGGCTAGAGTTGGAGAGGGCAAAGGCAAGAAAGACATTAAGGCTGTGGCTTTTCCACCTTGCTCGTGTGTTTCCCAAAACATCAGGCCTACAATGCTTGTGTTGGAAACTGGATATAGAAACATCATTTTTTTCCCCCAGATGGGTTGGATTATACCCCAATTTCTAACCAGCACATGTGGAGAGCGCCAGGTTGGAGTAAAATGAGAAGTCTGAATGATGGACAAGTTTTGGTTTTGGCTCAGAATGTTGTATGAATCCAACAGCTTGTAATGGTTGCCTATTCTAAAACACCATCAGACTCATGAGTAGGAATTCAAAGATATCTGATTTATTAAAGAATAGTATGCAGGATCACAGAGAAAGCTGAGAATGATGAAAGTGCACCAAATTCAAACTAAAAACCCTCGGTGCAAATGAAATCCCCCCCCCCCCGTAGAATCTTCTCAAGTTCACAATCCCAGGTGCTCCTAACGGTTTCTGATGGTCTGCGGGAAAAGTCCTTGAGCAGAGAAAATAACCCAAACACATTCCATTGCACTGATTTCACATACAGAGCTTGGTACAAGGTCTCACAGCAGCTCCCTCCCAAACAGAAATGCGCATCAGTGCCATGGCATGTGAAACGTTACGATGTATAAACTACATTGAATCAGTGAACATGACATACTGCCCCCCCCAAAATGAAGAATACATTAAGCAGCAGGCTTCAAAGGATAAGCAAGGTGGAAACGGTTAACTAAATCAGGAGCGTTAACATGGTGGGCAGACACCCATTCAGAATGAGGAAAGTGTTTCCATTGGACCAGATACTGCAGGGTGCCTCGAAGCTTGCGAGAATCAACGATGTCCTTGACTTCAAAGTGTTGTTGGCCATCAATCATAATTGGAGCAGGAGGAGGAGGTTGAGGGTGCCAACGCGGTGAGTGGTGCACAGGCGTAAGCAAGATGCAATGGAAAACAGGGTGCAAGCGTTTCAAATTGTGAGGCAGTTCCAATTTAACAGTAACTGGATTGACAAGATGAACAACAGGTAAAGGACCAATGAATTTGGGAGCAAGTTTTTTAGAGGATTGAGGTGATTTGATAAATTTAGTAGATAGATACACCTGATCCCCAACTTTGAAGTCGTGTTGTAAAGAACGATGCTTATCAGCTTGAGACTTGTAAGCAGCCTGGGCATCAGCCAAAGCTTGTTGAATTACTGGCCAGGAATCAGACAGTTTAACAGCCCAGTCAGATGCAGAACATGTTTGGGAAGGGGGCTGTGGCAGTTCAGGAATGGGAACAAAGTCGTGACCAGAAACCATGCGAAAAGGGGTTTGTCTGGTACTTTGATGCACAGCATTGTTGTAAGCAACTTCAGCAAAAGGTAACAACTCCACCCAATCGTCCTGATGGTAGTTAATGTATGCTCTAAGAAACTGTTCAAGAGTGGCATTTAAAATCTCAGTAGAACCGTCAGTCTGTGGATGGGACAATGTGGACAGTGCTTGTTTAGTGCCAATCAATTTTAAAAATGATTTCCAAAATTGGGAAGTAAACTGTGTGCCACGATCAGAAATTAAATGGGAGGGGCTATCATGGAGGCGGTAGATGTGGTGGAGAAATAGGCTCGCTAATTGTGGGGCTGAAAGGATGGATGCACATGGAATGAAATGAGCTTGTTTAGAGAAAAAATCCTTTACAACCCAAATGACAGTTTTCTTCTGACTGGGAGGTAGGTCCACAATGAAATCCATAGAAATCTCGTCCCAGGGGCGGGATGGGCTAGCCACTGGCTGGAGAAGCCCCTGTGGTTTCCCCCCTTTTTGTTTTGACATGGCACAAACAGGACAGGAAGCAACATAGTCTTTTACATCACGTCTTAAGGTTGGCCACCAAAATTGACGGCGAACCAAATGCAGGGTTTTGACAAAACCAAAGTGTCCAGCAAGTTTATCATCATGGGAACGCTGCAAAACATCAGCTCTTAAGGTTTCAGGCACATAAAGGCGGTGGATCACCCACACCAGACCGTTTTCAAAAGAAACATTGTCTCTATTAGCTAGCAACCAAGTGTCAGATTTCAGCGCCTGCAGAAAGTCCTTCTGTAACTGACAAGGAACTTGCACTTTCCACTTCCCAGACTGGGCTGTGGGCGGGGTTGCCTGCGCACGGGTCTGGCTCCGAATGACAGCAACCAAGCCCAGTTGTGGTTCAGTGAGAACAGTCCCAACCACATCTACCACCTGGTCAAGGTCCTGAGGTAAACGTGACAAAGCATCGGCCAGAAAGTTTTTCTTTCCCGGAATAAATTTTAACTGGAAGTTAAAGTGACTGAAAAACTGAACCCAGCAAATCTGTTTAGGGCTGAGACGTCGTGGGGTGCGGAGGGCTTCCAAATTCCTGTGATCGGTCCAAACCTCAAAAGGGCATTTAGCGCTTTCAAGGAGATGGTGCCAGGTTTCTAAAGCTGCTTTTACAGCAAACACCTCCTTTTCCCAAACATGCCAATGGGGTTCTGTTTCAGAAAATTTCCTGGATAGATAAGCGCAGGGTTTTAAGTGATTTTCTAAATCCCTTTGTAACAAAATAGCCCCAATAGAGGAGTGAGAAGCATCAACTTGGACCACAAAGGGGCGTTCAGGATCAGGGTGCTGTAGAATAGGCTCAGCAGTGAAAAGGGTTTTTAATTTCTCAAATGCTGCCTGGCATTCATGTGTCCAATTCAGCACTGCCCCAGGGTTTTTTACTTTGCATGTCTCCCCCAAGCCCTTGGTATGGAGTAAATCAGTGAGGGGCAGAGCAATCTCAGCAAACCCCTGGATAAATTGCCGATAGAAATTACTGAACCCTAGGAAACTTTGTAACTGCCTCTGGTGCGGGGATGTTCCCAACTTAGAATCGCCCGATTTTTGCAGGGTCCATTTCTATACCCCGGTCAGACACTTGATAGCCCAGATAGTCAAGTTGGGTTTTGTGAAACTCACATTTGGAAAGTTTGGCATAGAGTCTGGCATCTCTAAGTTTGCATAACACCTGTCTGAGGAGGCGTTCGTGTTCTTCCTCGGTTTCAGTGTAAATGAGAACATCATCTAAATAAACCAGGACCCCGTTAAACAAATGATCATGTAATACTTCATTAATCAATTGCATGAAGACTCCGGGTGCCCCTGCCAACCCAAAAGGGAGGACATTGTACTGAAACGATCCTAGTGGGCAATTAAAAGCAGTTTTCCACTCATCCCCTGCTTTTATGCGAATGCGGAAGTAGGCTTCGTGAAGATTGAGCTTGGAGAAAATCTTGCCCTTTGACAAATGAGCTAACATGTCCTTCATGAGGGGCAGAGGGTACTTGTTGACAATAGAGATGGAATTTAATCCTCGATAGTCCATACAGAGTTGAAGCGTGCCATCTTTCTTTTCCTGGAATAACACAGGAGCCCCAACTGGGGAATTAGCAGGTTCAATAAACCCCCTTGACAGATTTTTGTCAATGAAGTCCCGTAATGCCTCGAGCTCCTTCTGAGTCATCGGATAAATTTTTGGCTTGGGCAATTGGGCATTGGGGACCAACTCTATTGAACAGTCAGTATTCCGGTGGGGGGATAACTGATCTGCTTCCATCTCCCCAAATTCATCTGCAAATTCTTGGTATTGAGCAGGCAAGCCTTCTAAATGTGGCAAATCAGGGTGCGGCGTGGCGATCGCTGCCCTTCCAACCCCCGCACGTGCAACTATCTCAGCTGAAGGAGCTTGGTAAAATCCATCTTTAAAAGTCACAGTTCTGTGCTCCCAGTTTATATAGGGGCTTCGATAGGTCAACCAGAGGATCCCCAGGATTACCAAGGGATTGCCAACAGGTGCTACAACAAATTTCAAAGTCTCATGGTGGCTGCCCATTTGCATTGCCACAGTTTCAGTGAAATGGGTTGCCACACACACACACACACACACCCCACTCTTGAACCATCCAACTGTGTGAAGATCAAAGGATGCTGGAGGGGGAAACTAGGCAGTTCCAAAGCAGCAACCAGATCAGGGTGAATTATACACCTGGAATACCCAGAGTCAACTAAAGCCCAGACCTCGGTAGTTTTTGTGTGGGAACCCAATTTCACTTTTACTGCTAAAGTGGGACAGTCAGCATTCACCATAGCATCTTCACGCCCATCCTCTTCCACCTGCCCGCTGGCGCCCTTCATGGCAGGTGGCTGGCGTTTCCCGCCGGCTACTTAGAGTCGTCTTCAGCCTCTCCCGAGAAGTAGATTACTTCTTCAGCATTGGCTGTCCCTTTGGCTGCTGTCATTTGCCGCGAGGGGGGGGGGGCGATTTGTCTGGTGGCTTCCCCGCTCGATCTCCAGCCTTGGCTTTTGGGCAATCAGCTGCTCGATGGCCCTCCTTTCCGCATCGGAGACACTGACCCCTCGCGTAGCACTGATCTCTCTCCTCATCCCAGGCTCTATAGCTTGGCCAGGCAGCAGTCGCAGCACTTCGGGGCCCTCTCATGGTGGCGGGTGGTTTTTCAGATTTTCTAGTTTGCATGAAGGTATGCTGAGCGTGCTCAGTCTTTCCTGCCAGACAGATCCAGTCGTACAATGACTCTGGGTCGTCTCTACACAACACCCAATGCAGGACGTCCCGGTTGAGTCCCTCTTTAAAACGCTCTATTAGAGTTGACTCAGACCAGTCAGTGATTTTCCCAGCCAGAGCTTTAAACTCTAGGGCGTAATCAGCTACTGACATTTGGCCCTGGGTAAGATCCTTCAGCACCTTCTTAGCTCTTGCCTTGGCCAGAGGATCTTCAAAATGCAGCTTTAACTCCCCCATGAAATCTTCGAAATAATCAAGTGCAGGGGAGTCAGCATCACTTAATTGAACACACCAGTCAGCCCCTCGACCCTTCAGCTTGGTGGCAATGGGAGTTATTTTAGCTTCTTTGGAAGGGAAGCATGCCCCAAACTGCCTCATATAACTTTTTAGCATTAGTTAAAAAGAAAGATAACTTTGTTGGATCCCCATCAAATTTGACAGAAAAGTCTCTCCCTCTGCCTCCAGTTGGAGTGGAACCAGCAGGCGCTTGAGTGCTTTGGCCCCAGGTTACAGTAGCTTTTCCTTTACGGGGTGGGGATACTGATGGCCAGGCTCTGTGGAGTGGAGATTCATCCCGGAGCTGTCTCTGGCCCTGCTCCGCCAGCGGTCTGGATGGGAGGATGGGGGATGGTTGCAGGAAGCTGGGATCTCCTCCGCGTCTCCCTTGCCCCTCCAGTGACAAAGACAGGTTTTTCAACATGTACTCCATCAATTCTATTTTGGCTTCCACCACTCTTAGTCTTTCAGGGGTTTGAGAGTCCCCTCTCCTTCGCGTGCCTGGTTTCCTCTCAGTTGACACCGTAGTAGATTCTTTGTCTGGGGTTAGCGGGAACCGATACTTCCAGGATGTCCCCGACGTCCCTGGTTGGGGTTCCCCCACTTCATCCAAGGTGATCAACTCTGCGAGCAATTCGCTGGGTGCCGGTTGCTTGGGCTCTTCCCTGTTGTCAGATCCCTCTGCATCAGAATTGGAATTTGATTCATCCCTTGACAGGTCTCGGGATTCTGAAGGTTCTGTGGTGAGATTCAGTTCTCCTCTCTTGACTGTCAACTCGGGCATCAAGGTCGCCATCTCCTCGAGTCCCCCGGTCGTGGATTTTGACTCAGCCATCGTTAACTATTTTCCTTCACGAGAGACTGATCTTGGTAGGAGCTAATGGTACAGCTTTGGGGATTCTCAGCTTTATGTAATGGTTGCCTATTCTAAAACACCATCAGACTCATGAGTAGGAATTCAAAGATATCTGATTTATTAAAGAATAGTATGCAGGATCACAGAGAAAGCTGAGAATGATGAAAACGCGCCAAATTCAAACTAAACACCCTCGGTGCAAATGAAATCCCTCCCCCCGTAGAATCTTCTCAAGTTCACAATCCCAGGTGCTCCTAACGGTTTCTGATGGTCTGCAGGAAAAGTCCTTGAGCAGAGAAAATAACCCAAACATATTCCATTCTCTTGATTTCACATACAGAGCTTGATACAAGGTCTCACAGCAGCTCCCTCCCAAACAGAAACGCGTGTCAGCGCCATGGCATGTGAAACATTACAATGTATAAACTACACTGAATCAGTGAACATGACACAGCTGTTTTGTTCAATGAACCTTAGTCAAACAAACTATGAATAATGTGATGGATGAACCCAATCATGGTGCCAGTCAGCAGGACACTGTTCTTCTGAAAAACTGTTCAAGTGAATGATCACACTGACAACATGTACTATCATACATGTACAATATTAGCCCTACTAGCTGAAACAGCGTAATAACTTTCGTTGGCTTGTGGGCCAGGTTTTGAAAAAAAACAAGAACAAAGGAAAACAAATCTTCATCTCCAAAAAGAAAACTGGGTGGTGGGAGGGTAAAACAGGTGGATGTAAATTTAATTTATTGGGCAGTTTAGAAACTTACTACACTAAATTGTAATAATAGAGTGCTGTCACTAATAATTAGTAGTATTCTTGTTGTTAGTATCCTCCTTAGAGTTCCCTACTACTTACCTAATTAAAAAAGGTATCTTTCTAATAATTTGTAATGTAATTCCCATCCTAAAGGTTTCCATTTGCCAAGTACAAAAACTGAACTCTAAAAGAGAAAATGGCCTCTATCTGTGAATATTCCTAACATAATAGATCCAAAATCCTAAATCATCTGAACTCTGAAGGGGCTTATTGGCTAAGCATATATTATAATTATCCAGCTACCCATCTCAAGGTTTGAACAATTAAAAAAAATGGCTAATCCCGTTCTGCAATTATTTGCTTGATTTCACTATAAAAATGTCAGAGATGAATATTCTGTGCAAACAAAAATTCCTCCCCTAAAATGCCTCTATAAAAAAACATGCAACCCAGGAAAAATACTTATTAAAAAAAAAGTCCTTGTTCTCATTTTTATAACAAGGAATAAATCAACATGGATGATCCATTTTTTATGACTTTGAAGTGTCGCATGCCTTGAAGTTCTATAGTTCATGTTTTGTAAGTCTCCTTCCTTCCCCATTTTCTTTTGATATGGGGTGAGGTAAGGGAATAAACTTTGCAGCTCCCCAGGGTTCATTAAGAAGGAAAGGGAAAAAGAATCACACCTTCCCCTTCATTTTCTTTCAAACCCTCAAAATAAATATCAAACTTACAAGGTTAACTAAGCAGCATTTGCTGAAGGCCATAAACCTTAAAAGTACAGAAGGATTGCTACTGAAAGGGTTTAGATAATGAGGTGCGTTGATGTCGGCTTGAATAAATTGGATTAATTGCTACATGGGGTTAAGACAATTTGTAGTTCCCTGATTTTCCCTCTAATCTAGAACATTTGTTATCTGGGTCAAAGGTTCATTGGGAGCATGTGCACAAATTACAACTTTTGGCATTTACTTCAAGTGCTTGAAGTCTTGGAAGACGGGCATACTGAGAAATCCCCCACAGGATTTATCCTGCCAGTTCTGGCATGTAGGACAGCATGGCTCCATTATGGTTGGTCATTAATTCTTGCCCTAAAGCAGTAAACACTAATTCTCCTTTCCTTTTTCTTTCTTTGACAAATCCTTCCAACTCAGAATGTTATACGGTGCTTGTTAATGCTCTGATAGGATAGATACTTCCAGATAACTGCAAGATGTTAGGAAATGGAATTTCTCATAGATTCCATGAATGCTGTTCCCTCACCGAACAGCATTAAAGCAGAGATAACAACGTTCTGGATCTGACCAGACATGTCCTTTCCATCAACGTGGCTTGGATGGTGCTTTGGATACAGATCCTGCTGTCTTCCTCTGAGATCTAAGGCATCCTACTTTTCAGAAAGGAGTTGCTGAATTTTCTCACTCTTCCTCAACATGGCCAGGGGGTGGGAAGGGGGGAAATCCAGGAAAATCAACAAGCATCACTTGAAAAAATCAGATTTGAAAACAATGTTAAAAATCTTTATCTCTGATACCCTAGTTTTCTATTTACAGCAAATTAACTTTTTAATCCAGAAGGTTGTTTTGGACTCCTATCTTCTCTGACCGCTGCCTTCCAAAACTTCAGCAATTATAACATTGGATGTCTGCAGAGGGAGGTAAGGAGAACAAATGGAATTGTGGCTTGTAATGGATACCTTCAATTACAATTCTTAGAATTTCTAACCAACATGGTTGCTCTGCAAATTATTAAAATATACATTATCATGCTAAAGCAGGATGCTCCAGAAAGGCCATATACAGTACCATTTGATTCTTGTGATTGAACTGATCTTCAATATGCTTTTTATAACCTGAAAGAAAGCCTGAAGATTGTCTTGCACACACACATCACAACAAGCATTGCACCAAGTATAAGGAAATAACATCTGAGCTCCTTTACATCCACCACTGTATGGGTGGAAGATGGGTGGAAGGATGTAAACCTGTCCTTCATAAATTACATACTGTAGTTGTTTCAGGAAAGTCCACCCTGCTACATGGTATAAAATATGGGTTATCATTAGCATTACCTAGCTGTCTGGAAAAGGCTCTAATCCTAGGAAAGCGTCAGGCTCCCTTCTCTTGGTTCACCTGCCACTAGAAGTTTCCACACATGTTAGCTGCCTTCACGCATTCACTGCATTCCCAAAGAACCAACCCGTGTGAGCTTCACATTCCTTTGCCTCAGGCATTTAGTCAAGGACACTTTGCTGCTGATGATAAGGCACCTGCTTTAACCAACTGCCGAGATGAGAGGGGGGAACTCAGGAGTGAGAAACAGCCTGTTTGCGAGACAGGGAGGAGGGATGAGATCAGAGGAGGGAAAGAATCATTTTAAATGTCTTGGTGCCAAATCCTCACTTGGAGCTTTGGCTACTATCCTGTGTTAATCGGATCCTCAATAAAGAATTCTTTAAGCTTCCTGATGGACTGTCTGCAGAATTTCTAAGTTGGGATCTTGGTACTAGGATCGTCACAGAAAGGTGGAAGGAAAGAGAAGAAGAGGATGACCAGGTAGAGAGACTCAGTTACAGTGGTGATGGGACCACCATTGGGAGACCTAAAAGACCAGGTTAGGGATAGATCATCGTAGAGAAAATCTATCTATGTGGCTGCTAGGAGTTGAAAACAATTTGATGACACCTAATGAATGGCGTGTGGGAATGACTTCGGGAAACAGGGGAAAGAGCCACAGCCAGGGGAATGGTCGGACAAGAGGCAGCTGAGCCCACAGAAGGAATATGGGCATGGCAAAGGTCTTAGTTGCTTGGGCTGTAAAGGTGATGGGGGGAAAAGTACTTTCAGATTTGCAAGGTTCTGTTAATGTAACTGTAACCTTACAATAAAGTAGAATTAGTTCATCTGGGTGTGCTTCTTGTCTGGAGTATCTCACAGAGCTGACATCAATCTTGCAAGTCTGAAAATACATCTCCATCTCTCCCCCATCACCTTTACAGTCCAAGAAACGAGGAAGGGTCCCTTCTGAGATGTTTGCCATGCCCCCATTCCTTTCGCGGGCTCAGCTGCATCTTGTCCAACCATTACCCTAGCTGTATTTCTTACTCCTGTCTCCCAAGGTCATTCCCACATATCATTACACATAATCAATCAATCAATCAATCAATCAATCAATCATTATTGTTGTTAGATTTTATTGTCCTTTATATTTGATCAATTATCTCTTCTTGGAACTGGGATATACTTTTAAGAAGGGCATTTATCATATAAACTGCTCCCTGCATAAATTGCCAGGCTTCAAAATGCAACGGATGGTTCCAAAACTGGAAAAATTTCTATAATTTTAGGTAGACCAATATATATGTCCATAAGGGTGACAATAAAACAAAGATGGAACCTTTTTTCAATGTTCCACCCAGTCAGCAAATCCCCTTCCTATGAACATACCAATCTATTTATTTTTAACAAATTTATTTACAGCATTGATCTCTCTCCATACCGGTAGTGCCCAACTCCAAAGGATCTCATGTCATCATGTGGCTTCATACAGATGTTACGCAGCACAAGGGAGAAATCCAAGCTGGTGGTACTCCGTAGGACAAATATAATTCCTTAATGCAAATTTCTGGGACCTAAATCCTGGCTTCAAACCTGGCTGGAATGGGTTCAGACAGTCTGTTTCCTCCACAAACGTCTCGGACTGACTGACCACCACTTTCTCACAACCCTTGCCCCAAAGGGAAAATTACAGTCAATTAACTGAAAGGGCTAAATCACTGCATCACTGTTCCATATTACACATACAATCAGAGAAAGGCGGCAGTCAAATGTATCATTTCTATATTTCTTACAGGTTGGAAAAAGAAAATTCTCCTTTTGTGTCATACATACTTTTACCATATCCTGAAATCTGGTGGGACCATCAAGGACAGATTAAATCACTTCAAATGCTCCTCCTAGCTCAGAGCCTGCCAGGAAATCATCTCTTTACTACAGGAGGAGATCAAGGCCGAATCAAATCCCATATGGGAAAAGTATATCTCTTGCAAATGTCTTCTGATTAATGAGGATTGCAATTATCTCCTAGAAATGGCACAGGGTAAGCCAGCTTCTTCTGCCCACTTAATCCTTCGGGTTCAGTATATAGTATATATATATATTTTGTAGACCGTTTCTCTTGCTTTTCCCTTCAAAACTCTAGGAAACTATCGGACACTTAAGCCTTTTAAATCAATAAACCTTGCTGGGATCATTGGAGGATAAAGGTGTTGTACAGATGTAAGCCAAACAGTTATGAAAGCCAGTTATTGTGTACAGGCAGTGCAGATTATCTGCCATGCCAAATAAACTTTTATGAAACGAAAGGCAAGGAAAAGGAAAATCTGAGACCTCGTGGTAAGTCCACCTGTAAGAGGCACAAAAATAATTCAGAAAAGTAGGAGTATACTTTTCACATTAATTTTGTTGATTTAATACAAGCAGGAGAGATCTATCATGAGGACATTGCTAGGCACTCTTGCACAGTCAGGATCTAGGAACACAAGTTACAGTAACATATACATATATCAGCTGCATACCAGCATTAAAAAAAAGTTATAGTTTCATTAATTTTCAGGAGCTGGGTGAGCATCCTATTAATCTATTCTCCTGCATTAATTATACACCAGACCACAGGGAGATCCTCCCACACCAATTTGTTTTCCAGCGATGATTGAACCTCCATTTGACTTTCTTTTAAAGCTTTTGCATTTAAACACACAGGAGCATCAGCCGTTCCTTTATCTGGTTGCAGATATCCCCCCAAAACAACGAAAGTGTGTAACTCTTGAATGATGAATGGAAGACATACTGCCTTGCAAAATTAAAATGGAGCGATTAACTGGGTCAACTGTGTTTAAATAAATAAATAAATAAATAAATGCAGTTGGCAACGGCGGTGAACTTTTCTATCTTTGCAGAACCCTCTGCACAAACAAGATGGTGGAGGAATGCCAGAAGGTTGCAATGGATTCTGAAGAAGTGCCATTCCGTGGTTCCTTCCCTGAATTTATAACAAAACTCCTGATAAGGACATATGAGCTGGGAGATCCTTAGAATTATAAACCCAGCTCACCTGCAGATCCAATAGAAGAGAGTATCTGTAACTCAGGGTTGAACTACAGGTAGTCCTTGCTTAACAGCCATTTGCTTAGTGATGGTTAGGACTTACAACAGTGCTGAAAAAAACGACTTACAGCCAGTCATCATACTTACGACCGTCATAGTGTCCCCACAGTCATGTGATCACAATTTGGGCACTTGGCAAACAGTTCACATTTATGACCATTGCAGCATCCCATGGTCACATGATTGCCATTTTTGACCCTCCTGGCCGGCTTCTGGCAAGCAAAATCAATGGGGAACTGTGTGATTCACTTAGCGACCACATGGTGTGCTTAACACCTGCAGTGATTCACTTAATGACCACTGCCAAAAAAGGTCATAAAATCGGGTTGGATTCGCTTAATGATCACCTCACTTAGCAACTGAAGTTCCAGTCCCAATTGTGGTTGTTAAGCAAGGGTCACCTGTATGGAGTTCTTGGTGTTCTCTGAGCTTGGTTGTTTGCTTGCTGACGTTTCATTATCCAACTAGGTAACATGCCAGTTTTGGTGGGGGTGCAGTTTCCTGGTACACTATGAAGGAAACCCCCAAGGACGAAACTACACCTATACCAAAACTGGCATGGCAAGCTACTACACTTACAGTATAAACAGGCAGCAAACCCCACACTCGCTCATACTGTTGATGTTACCTAGTCGGGTAATGAAATGACAGCACCAAGAACTCCGCATCTGTCTATGTCACTTTGGGGAAGATTACTAAGCTGTGGCATATCACAGCAGGTGGACCAAAAAGCCAATGTGCAATACATGATAACTACTCCAACGTCTGGATATTGCAAGGATTGGTCAGGGGAGACAAGCTTCTCTCTCATTTCTCCACTCCTTGTTGGAGGTACCCTAATAAACTTCCCAAGGAAGCCCACTGTGCCCACAATAAAATTTGAAAAAGAAAAGAAAATAAGATGATAAACTGAGGAATACCTGAACATCTCTCCTTGCTTCCTTCAAGTATAATATGGAATGCTGCCTTGATTGATTATGTGCCATCAAGTTGGTATCAACTCTTAGTGATAGATAGATTTTCTCCATGATGATCTGTGCCTAACCTGGTCCTTCAGGTTTTCCAAGAGTAGAATGCTCCATAGCAGGAATGAATTACCATAGGTCACATGCAACCTTCAGCCCTTTTATTCTTTTGGTCCCAGAGACCCCTAAAGACAGTGACTGAAATTCAGTACTACAACTGCATTTCTTTCAAAAGACAATTTTTTTCAACCCTGTTTGTGAATAAAACAAAATAAACTGCAGAATTAAGTATATGTTATTGCCTCTGTTCAGTTAATGTATTTGGACTAATCACTCATTAAACTCTCAGAATGCCCAAAGGCTTCTTTTATCATTTCACTGAATTTCAGAGATTGCTCAAATCAATGGAAGGTTTCCTACAATTTTGAGATGGAAAACATGACGAAGTTGGAACATAAGCTAAAAGAGGCATCATGTAGTTAACTGTCAATTCTCACTACACCCATGTGTTTGGTATTTCATAACCTGCTTCATGTCTTCACTCCACCAACTTCACATCACTTTGGCTTTCTCTCCCTGAAAAATACCTCTGAACATCCTGAGTGGCATGCACAGATGCCAGAATTGTTCCCTTTCTATGGAACTGAAGGGATTGAGAGAGAAAGAATATCAACTAAACATAGAAAGCAGGAAGTCAAGGTGCTAGAACCAAAGTTATCCAAGCCAATCCAGGAGGATAGTGCTGGAGAGAAGGATCAGATGGGAGGAGCAGACTTGGTCCAGCCAAAAGTTGAGATATTCAGAGAGAGATCACAATCTCAGATTCCAGTGGGGAGCTCAAAAACGGGCTGAATGAAATTGCATTCCAATAATTATCTTCACCTTTGATACTTCCTTATAAAGCCCCTCACAACTAGCCCCTCAGAGGCTCAGCACATTCTGAATATGATTCTCCCAAGGAGGCTATTTCTTCCAGAAGCTTCAACTTTCAATCAGGTCCTTCTCCACTATTCCACCCCTTTTTCTACTCAGCAGTAGCAGAATTGCTTAGGGTTCAAAGATTGGACCTGTAGCCATATCAAATGACTGGTTCTACCTCAACCTCCATTCCCTGACCCAAATCCCAGTCACCTTGGGTCCTCATCATCATGTCTTGACACTTCCTCCTCTTCCAAAGAAGAACCCTTCACATAGCTTGGCACCTCTAAAGACCAAATCAAGTATCTTGAAGAACAAGACGTATTTTTGTTTCTGTATCTGACCCATTCAAGAAAGCATGAGAAAGGTAATCTTTCAAGGAAAACAGGTGAACAGGAACTATTTTTTTTACATAGCATGTCATTAACTTACAGAATTTATAGCAAAGAAGATAGAATTCTCCTAGAAAGCTTTACAATAGGGAATTATTATTTAAACTGTGGCTCTTCTTGTGCCTTAAAACTCAGATATTAATCAGGTCTAAACACTGAGTTTCTTGGCAGGATAAATAAAGAACAAGGCTGGTATCTAGCACTTATAAAATAATCCTTTTATATATTGGCCATACATACTACAAGGTGGCATTCTGGAATAAAAAGACGTTTTCACAGTCCTGTTGACATAGTAGCTCAAAATGTCATTTCCTATCACTTCGTCTTTGTTAATGCAATGGGAGAAAGAAAATGTATAATATCCACCTTAATATTAAATTAGACTCAGATGAAGAGAACACATTCTGCAATGTTCAGAAAGAGTTAAATGCTTCAGTGCTTAGCTCTTCTCCTTCCCTGTGTCTCCTAATAAGAAGATTTATGTGCAATGAATTTCCAATTACTTATCTTCACCAGCTGAGCTGTCACTCAAATTCCATGTACTCTGGATAGTTTTATCTCCCCCACCTCCTTCTTGTTGTGAACATATGCATATAAAAGCACATTATTCTATCTATGGCAACTCTGAAAATCAACTAAATTAAATATAGACATATATGAAGTGAGAACGTTCGTATCTAAGATCTGAGGTTTGTTTTGGCTTTTGTTTTCTCTCATTCTCTTACACGTGGTGGGCAGGATGACTCCCTTAGTAGGAAAGAAGCTTAACAGGTCAAATTCTCAGAATCATTCAATATCAGTGTTCAAATTATTACATTACAAGGTATATCAGAAAGAAGCTGTATCAGCTGCTGCAAACTGATGAGGGAAGGCTACAGAACGGACACTTTACATGCTGACAAGGTGCAAATTAGGCTAATGCATTTTCATTTTCTATTCTCACTGAATCTGATGGAAATTAAAGCACTTTGTTTTTCTCATTTTATTGCTATTACTGAAACTCTTGAACTTACCCAAGTGCACCCATATATGTCGAGTGACTTATCTTACACTGGATAATCCATATGCTTCAGCAGGCTTCCACCTTCCTGATTTTCCATGAAATTTCAAGATAAATTATTGGAAGGGAATTATTCCCATAAGGCTTCTTCAGTTCAGGAAGAAGAGGCAGCCAGGGAGGCTGCGGGGTGATGGAGAGGTTCATCATATAAAAATAAATAAACAACATCTTCCACCATCTTGGAATGATAAAGTGACTCCAAAACCCCAATGACAGAAAATCTAAACAATTTCTAAAGCACGCTGAGAATCATGAAGAACATCAGAAGATTCTTTTGCTTTTAGTAACTTTTAGGAAATCAGGAAGCAGATTTTGGCATAATATCAGCTGAATTCACATCATCTCCTGGCAAAAGGATCATAAAGACCAGGGCTAGGAAGAGACCCCAGATGGTCTGAGTCCCTGAAGATCTACTTCCTGTCACAAATTAAGACCATTTTGGAAAAGGTACAACAGAATACTGGAATAGCATTCCAGAAATAACAGATATCTGGACTACTGCCTCCTCATAGTGACCAATTTCAATCCAATAAAGCATCCGGTCTTTACATAATGTTCCAAGAGCTTTTAGAAAGAAAAAGCTGGATTTCAAACAGAGATGGCCTTGAAACAGCCCAGAAGCTGCCAAGCAGAAGAAAAACATAAACCTGAGTTTGAAGAGAATAAAAAATAAGAATTAAAGGGAGAACATGAGAAAGGAAGAACTTTTACCAGGAGAAAAGAGTACAAATGGATATGTTAGGCATTTATGCTCTGTCTAATTATTCTGAAGAACCATACAAACGGTGGATTCCTTGGTGCTCTCTGAGCTTGGTTGTTTGCTTGCAGACATTTCATCACCCGACTAGGTAACATCATCAGTGCAAGTGAATGTGGGGTTTGCTCCCTGTTTATATACAGTAGTTTGCCCTGCCAATGTTGGTGGGGGTGTGCTTTTCTCCTTGGTAGTTCCTTGATTAGTCATCTACTATAACAGCCACTATGTAAGACAGACAGGCAGAAGACTAGCCAAGCACATCCATGAACACCAGTTAGCAATCAGAAGCTACAATGAAAACTCCTTAGTCTCACCACACATGGACAGGCTCAGCCATAGTTTCAACTGGGAAACTGTGAGCATCCTAGACCAAGCTAAATCCAAAAATGCTAGGGAATTCCTAGAAGCTTGGCATTCAGACAAATCAGCCATCAATAGACACATAGAGATAAACCACTTTAGCACACCATTCAAAAGAGACAACACAAAGCTAAGAAGGAAACAAAAAGATCAGAAAACATCCTCTCCAGCAAACAACACCCAGATAAGCAGGGATTAACACCAGACAAACAATCAAGCAGAAAACAATGCCCCAATCAAGGAATTACCAAGGAGAAAACCACACCCCCACCAACACTGGCAAGGCAAGCTACTGTAGATAAACAGGAAGCAAACCCCACACTCACTTGCACTGACAATGTTACCCAGTCGGGTAATGAAATGTCTGCAAGCAACCAAACACAGAGAGCACCAAGGACTCCGCAGTTCAATCCTGAGCTACATACATTATACATATAATATTCGCTTCTATTGGAACCATGCAACCAATGAAAAAGAGCTGAAAAGCTTAAAGGAGGTGTTTAGAAGAGAAGCTTTTCATCTCTCCATATATACAGACAGATGATTATAAACACAGTCTTGTAATGTGCAATTAAGTGTGATTTTATTTTCTCCCGAGACAACAGCACCATACCCCAAATGCTAAAAAGTGTGAAGTCTATTACCCCAACAACTCACCTATAAACATATAAATGGCAGGCTGCCTTCTACACCGAAGACCTTCCAATGATAGCAAACCAGACATTTGGCACATGATTTATTGAATTATTTAGGTGGGTGGTTTTTAAACGTGTTTCCCTGTGGTGGCTACTGTTTTTGAAAAAGTTTAACAACTTCAACATCTGTATCCAGAAAGGTTCATGTTTTATAGGTCTCTTTGAAAGGATCTGTGGTGCAAAAACTGTGTGAAGCAGCAGTTTGGGAGCTGTTACCCTCCTGTTATTGTTGGACCCTCTGATTTCAAAATGGCAGCCAGGGCTGCACTGAATTTTCGTGGATGGAACCCATGCAATCCAAGGCAAACTGAATTGCACAGGAAAGATTTAATGCACATATTTCAGATTTCCCTTGGGCACAGAACTATGTCCCACCCTCCTCATCAAAACAAATTGTCAGTGTTAATGTTTTCTACTACAGATTAAAGTTACTATGGTAACCAATCATTTTGGCCAGGTGCAGAGGTTGAATTCAACTGTCCCCTTTTCAAATGTTAATTTTTGCACCTGGGGGGAAAGAAGAACTTGCTTGGACTTGGTTTAGTTTCTGTTTTTTCCTTTCTGTGCAGGCATGTAGCTGCTCTCACTGAGGGCCTGCGAGAATGCAGAAGCCTTTTAAATATGTTTTGTTTTCTGTAAATACATTATTTTTATAGAAATGCCTGGTGTGTGACTTTTCTGATCTCTCCTGGGCCAAAGGCTTTCCCAGCAATCTGCCAACTGTCAGGCTGAGAATTACCCTGCATTCAGCTCAGCCAAACCATTAACATCGGTTGATGATGAGGTGTGGTTTCAGAAGAAAACCATTCCTTGACAGAAGGTAACATCAACAGTTGGTCCAGTTAGTAAAACATTAACTTATGTCTGATATACAGAAGCAATAGTAAGACTCAAATAGCAAAATCAGGCTATTTTCTTGCTTTGCTCTGCATTACTGGAAATCCAGGACTTAACTACAAATAGAAAGAAGATTCTATAGTTGCTTACCACATGGGGGCATTGAGAACATACGAGCTACTTGGCTTTTTAAAGCCAATGCTGCATTGCATGATCTTGCTGTGGAAGCTTATTTATTTTATCCCATTTTATCCATGAAAAATGTAAAAGATGTCAAATGCAGGAGAGAAAAACGATGTAGACATGATGCCGAAGAAAAGGTATACCAAGATATTAGCCTTGCACAGTGCAAATAAATCATTTAATACATACACTAAAAAGATACACAGATGCAACAAGGTTGCCATGATAAACTTCAAGATTTGAAGAGGGACTTCCATGAACTTTCCAAGAACTAAAACTCTATTCCAGGGTTCTTCAACCTGGCACCATTCAAATATATTAAACTGAACTACTACAGTTCCCATGCTGCCTGGAAATTCTGGGAGCTGTAGCTCAACAGATTTAGAGGGCATCAGGTTGGAAACAACTGCTCTGCAATAGCAACAGCTTAAGAAACAAAAGCAAAATCACAACCATTTCCAGCAATTAAATGAATGAAAATAACAACATGAGAAAAGTAACAAAATTAATTTTAAGGACTCCGATAACTAGATTATGGGCAAAGAAAGGAAATGGGAATTATGAAGAGATGGAAATTAAATCTTATAAAGAAAGTCTATGCTTAGCACTGAAAGACTGGGGAAAGATACAATAGGACTCATCAAGTAAAAAATAGATGCTAAACAATAAAGAAGAACAAGGGCTGTTCTCTACCATCCTACAGTATTTAAGAATGGTCCTAAATTAGAGGAAGGCAGATTTCAGTTGCATGTTGAGATAAAGAGTATCCTTGAAGAGCATCCGGAAGCTACAGCTGGTTCAAAATGCGGCCATGCGAGCAATCTTGGGTGCCCCAAGGATGGCACATGTAATACCTTTGCTGCATGAGCTGCATTGGGTGCCAGTCTGCTTCCAGGTCCAGTTCAAGGTGTTAGTTATCACCTTTAAAGCCCTATATGGCACGGGGCCAGGTTACCTGAGGGACCGTCTCACCCCCATCACATCGACCCATCCCAACTGGTCAAGCAGAGAAGGCATGTTACAGACCCCGTCCATGAAAGAATGTCGTTTGGTGGGGCCCAGGAAGAGAGCCTTCCCTGCTGTTGTCCCTGCCCTATGGAACCTTCTCCCCTCAGAGATGAGGCAGGCCCACACTCTCCTGGCCTTCCAGAAAGGAGTGAAGACCTGGCTCTGCCAGCCGCGTGGGGTGGGGAGGAGGAGCAAGCAATCCTGGGGGTGGTTAGCACCCTGAAGCTGTTCCCATAAATTAAGACCTTTTTAACACCTCTGTCTTGGATTGTACTTTTATGTAAGAATATTGTTTTATTGTGTTTTAATGATTATTTATTTTTGTTTTTATTGTAAATCGCCCAGAATTGCTCCCTGGGTGAGATGGGTAGTGACAAAATTTGAAATATAAACAAACCAACCAACCTAGGATAAACTAATGGGAAGCCTGGTTTGACACTGGTGGGGTCCTCTTCAGAAAGGCCAGAGAGACATTAGTTAGGGATGGTTCAATATGTATTCCTGCACTGAGCAAAGGTTTGGTTTAAATGGTCCTTTCAATGTTAGGATTCAGAGCACCTGCACTACAAATAGAATTTTATCTATAAAAATGAAGGAAAACAAATCCCAGAGGCACAAGTGACTTTCAATCCAATACATTTTTAACTAAGTTCTTTACAGGGATAATCTTAGGTAATCAATTTTATGCCCAGCCTCTGCTGCAAAGTAATTCTGAGATTACTGATAACATCAAAAAAAAATCCTTTCAGAGGTCATCTTGTACCCTCTTCCTCCTAACTAAAGTCTGTCCTTTACTTCATTCTAACTTTGATTAGTTTTCATGGAGTGCATGAATCGGCACAGTATACTTGGTCACCAGTATAAGATGTCACTTTAGGAACAGAGCCTATGCGTGTAAGAACCAAATGATACTCAATTTCAGCGACTCAGAATTGTGTAGATCAAACCAGCATACATAAGACTTCATTGGCTTAGATCCCTATTATCAACATCGTGTCCAGCAAGAATGGTAATGTGGTAGCTATGCTATGATATAAATTTGTTCTAGAGCAGGGTTCTCCAAACTGGTCAATATTGACCCCCAACGGTCAATGGGGCTATCCAAGTGGTAGATATTGGTGTCGTTATTATTATGCATAGTACTATTAGTTAAAGTAATATTTATTAAATTATTTTCATACAACAAATGTTTGTGGGTTGACGAACAATCTGAAACTTCACAAAGGGGTCAATGAGCTGAAGAGTTTGGGGACCCCCGGTCTAGAGTTATAAAAGGGATATGAAAAAGTTCATATTCTGAATCAGTGTCTGGAAGCAGTAATCACTGTATCATTTGGATGAAGTCAAAGCCATAGAGGTTTAATACAACCAAGACAGAGATGCCCCTTATCAAGAGACAGACGTTAACTATTTTGGATGGAATAGTGCTTTCTTTTTAAAATTAGGTTCACAGTCTGAACAGGTTCCAGATGAGATCAGAACTATCCATGATGGCATGAGCACATGTGGGCACTCTTCAAACTGGCTGCCAAGAGCATTTCACCCAGTCCCAAACTGATTGCCATGTTGGGCATATCAAGCCACTAGCTTATCAGAATCAAAACTGGCGATGCCAACAAAGAACTTAAGCACTTACCTACAAAACAACACCCCAGCCCGCCCCGCACCGAAGCAAACAAGCAAACAAAAAAAACAAGGTGGGACTTATTTTTCAATAAAATAACTTTTAAAAATAAAGAAATATTGGGGCACCAAAAGCAATGTCTGCAAGTGTCCACTAACAGAACATTAGAAATCCCAGCTCTAAAACCTCCCAACTATATATTTGAGCTTTCTTTGCAAATTTTTTAAAGATGAGCATCCACTACTGTCAAACCCTAAGCTGTTCAGCTGCTCTTTTCTGTATCTTCTCAGAGCCTGCAGCTTCTAAAGTGAGGAGAAGGTGGAAAAAATCGAAAGAAAGCTCCAGTTATGTGCACATGTGCCCTGTTGACCTCTGACTGTGGTAGATCATCAGCAGTCAAAGCACTAGGAAGACTGATGAGAAATGACAGAGGTCCCTTGTGGAAATGAGCTGAATTGAGACGTTGCCTTTCCAATGGCAGAACGGTGCGGGGCTGTGATGTGAAAAGTGGGTCAAGGACAAATATGGTAAGACAGACCACACAGACTAAGTCAGAGCAGGAGAAACAGGCAAAGAGTGAGCAGCAGGTCGTTCTTGGCCTTAAATCCCAGGTTGTCAAGAAAGGTCAACCTTCTGAGAAAAGATGGCTTCCTACTGCTGAAAAGCATTTGGTACTACAGCCTTGCAAATTAAGTCTGCAAATACTTCCAGCCTTCATTAAACAATAGTGTAAAGACTAAATGCTTTCAAATACTATTTTTCATAGCCGGAAAGCGACACGTAAAGGAACATTTGGAAAATGGTGCATGTTGACTTACTCTACCCATAATGAAGAACATGGCAACCATCATTGGAGAGTTGCTGCCAGGAAACTAGAGGGCAGAGGGAGGTGGACAGCGTAGAAGTAAAGCAATAGGGAGCAACCAAATCTAGACTTTAAACTTCCAATGGCAATGGGAGAAGCAGCATAGCATTTCTTGAGTAATATGAATGAAGGTTATACCAAAAGTTTATGGGTGTATCTTTCAGTGCTGCTGAAGTTTTATGGAATGCTGATAATAGTTATTCTCATGCATACCAAGCCCCTTTCTTGTAAGGTATGCATACCATAGCTGCAGTTCCACAGATAGCAATCCTTGAAAAATTAGTTCTCCATGAATTTCTAGAGAAAAAGGTTGGATCAGCATCTCTCAGACTCAGTTGCTGTTGCCCTTATTCAAATGTTGCAGCACAATTATTTCTAGTTCAAAGGTAGTGGAATATGGCTTCAGGTATGCATTTCAGACAAATCTGGAAA
Source organism: Candoia aspera (assembly GCF_035149785.1). Classification (NCBI taxonomy): domain Eukaryota; kingdom Metazoa; phylum Chordata; class Lepidosauria; order Squamata; family Candoiidae; genus Candoia; species Candoia aspera. Next base: position 108,518,054 of record NC_086157.1, on the reverse strand, counting down.
GGCAATGTTCAGAGAAAACATTTAAGAGACCATTAGTGTGTAAGATTAATGGAAATGCAGTCTAAAATGCAGTTAAATGCCTATCGAAGTAAGTTTTAATATGCAAGCCCATGAAATTATACTCTAAGGTACAAGATGCAATAGAGCAGTACAAAGAATGAAAAACTGTTCAACTGGTGAAAATCAGAAACGGACTAGGTTTACCTAATGCTGCATCATATATTCCAGTTAACAAACAACAATGCCTGAGTTCACACAACATGCTAATTCAAAAACAAATGTGCCAAACTATGTTTGGTGCAATGGATGAACCCAACTTACATGTATGATTAAAACAAATCAATTAAAACATGCTTTCTTTAAAAATTATGTCCAGTCGAACCTGATCCAGGGATTCTATTTTAACTTGACATATTTTTTTTTTCAAACAAGGACTTGAATCCAGATATCTGGAATGGTTACAGGCCAAGAGAAAGCCTTCCACAAAACAGGAGCATTTTGCATCCCCATCTTAGGCTGCTGGTGCTGCATTGTTCAACAGCAGAGGTTGGGTGGTCTCTGGATTTTTTTTAAGAAAGAGAAGAAGGGATGGGGAGGGGGAGGGATGCCAGACAGCTCTTAACTGCCCGGGCAGAGGGAAAACAGCAACTGCTGTCTTGCAGCTGGTAATGTATCGGGCAATCTGTCACACTGGCAGGATAATCTAGGGTAGAGGAGTGTGGGGCCAAGAGGATGTGCCAAAGGTTCATCACCCCCCAGTGAACCGTGAGGGCCCTCGATGCACCATCTGCAAGGAAGGCCACTGAGCAGAAGCAGGTGGCACCTAATGCTACATACCAACATTCAGAGGCACCCAACGCTTGGCCCATCTTCTTTTGTAGGTTTATTTGGGATTCTCATCCTTTTAGAATGAGCTTTTTTTGCTATTTCAGAAACAGCCCTTAAATGGTTCCCTATCCCACAAGAACGAGATCATCACTTACCCCCTGCATTGAGCTTATTAAAAATGTATCCACAAATTTATTTTATTGTAAACCGTCCAGAGTCCCCCTTTTTGGGGGGAGATGGGCAGTGTTAGAAAATTTGAGAAATAAACAAACAAACAAATAAATAAATTCTCCATTTGGAGAGTGGAGACCCTGTCTTTTGCTTTGTAAAGGGGAAGAGGGAACCTTTTGATCCAATCGTGTGCCTTTGGATTTGTTTGCTTTTTATACTTCAGTTGCCTCTCATTAAAATTAAAAGGCCTGCAGTCTCTCAAGATGGGAAGTTATGCCGTTACCAAAATACCAACTTAAGCAACACAGTGGATATAACCTGGCTTCCTGCAAGTCAAGGTTAGTTATTCAAAAGCCAACTTCCCAAATGCACACACGTAACCTTTTTCTGGCCATCTTGCAGCACCCTCTAAAATTACTCAACTCCACACTTCACTACATGCAATGTGGTTTATTCCCTGTAAAGTGTAGATAGCATCAAAGTTTAAGTTAAAAATGGTAGATGGCTTCAGCCAACTGTTTGGAATATGTCTATCTGGCCAGAAAAAAAAGACAAAGGTAAAGTGAGACAGCACAGGGTAACTTCACCACTTCGGCTTCTCAGAAGTGGGTGATTTGAGATTAATCTTGACTACCACCTGTTATTTTGTGAGTAGTGGTAGCCATTTTCTGAGAGTATTCCAATAGGCTCTCACAGCTTTGCTCATTATCCCAAAAGAATTGGCTATGTTTGCTCTGTTACATGTGTGCTGATGTTAACTATGATACTCAATTATATATTGTCATGGTTGCAGGATCTGGTTACAAAATTAAGGTTATATAGAAAGTATTGTATCACTGGTGCATATGATATGATATCAAAAACTCAGCCAGGTATAGAGCCAGTAAAGTCTAAGAGGCGCAAGCCAAGTGCCCAACATTTCTTTATCTTACATTAAGAAGAGTATCTTCAGCAAAGGATTGTTACCTTGTCGTGGTGCTGGAGCTTGAGCACCTCAATGATGCCATGAGCTAAACCGTGAAGGGCCACCCAAGACGGGAAGGTCATGACAGAGAGGTCAGACTAAATGCGATCCCTGGGGAAGGTAATGGCAACCCACCCCAGTATTCTTGCCGTGAAAACTAAATGGATCAGTACAACCAGAGATATGTCGGTATACCATCGGAAGATGAGACCCCCAGGTCGGAAGATGGTCAAAATGCTACTGGGGAGGAACAGAGGATGAGCTCAACTAGCCCCAGACGTGATGACGCAGCTAGCTCAAAGCCGAAAGGACGGCTAGCGGCCGACGGTGCTGGTGGTGAACGGCGAATCCGATGTTCTAAGGATCAACACACCATTGGAACCTGGAATGTAAGATCTATGAGCCAGGGCAAATTGGATGTGGTTATTGGTGAGATGTCAAGATTAAAGATAGACATTTTGGGTGTCAGTGAACTGAAATGGACTGGAATGGGCCACTTCACATCAAATGACCACCAGATCTACTACTGTGGACAAGAGGACCACAGAAGAAATGGAGTAGCCTTCATAATTAATAGTAAAGTGGCTAAAGCAGTGCTTGGATACAACCCAAAAAACGACAGAATGATCTCAATTCGAATTCAGGGCAAGCCATCTAACATCACAGTGATCCAAATATACGCCCCAACCACAAATGCTGAAGAAGCTGAAGTAGAGCAGTTCTATGAGGATCTGCAGCACCTACTGGACAACATGCCTAAAAGAGATGTTATTTTCATCACAGGAGACTGGAATGCTAAGGTGGGCAGTCAAATGACACCTCGAATTACAGGTAAGTATGGCCTGGGAGAACAAAATGAAGCAGGACATAGGATGATAGAATTTTGCCAAGACAACTCACTCTGCATAACAAACACTCTCTTCCAACAACCTAAGAGACGGCTTTATACATGGACTTCACCAGATGGACAACACCGAAATCAGATTGATTACATCCTTTGCAGCCAAAGGTGGCGGACATCTGTACAGTCAGTAAAAACAAGGCCTGGAGCTGATTGTAGTTCAGATCACGAACTTCTTCTTGCACAATTTAGGATCAGACTAAAGAGATTAGGGAAGACCCACAGATCAGCTAGATATGAGCTCACTAATATTCCTAAGGAATATGCAGTGGAGGTGAAGAATAGATTTAAGGGACTGGACTTAGTAGATAGGGTCCCGGAAGAACTCTGGACAGAAGTTTGCAGCATTGTTCAGGAGGCGGCAACAAAATACATCCCAAAGAAAGAGAAAACCAAGAAGGCAAAATGGCTGTCTGCTGAGACACTAGAAGTAGCCCAAGAAAGAAGGCAAGCAAAAGGCAACAGTGACAGGGGGAGATATGCCCAATTAAATGCAAAATTCCAGAGGTTAGCCAGAAGAGACAAGGAATTATTTTTAAACAAGCAATGCACGGAAGTGGAAGAAGACAATAGAATAGGAAGGACAAGAGACCTCTTCCAGAAAATTAGAAACATTGGAGGTAAATTCCAGGCCAAAATGGGTATGATCAAAAACAAAGATGGCAAGGACCTAACAGAAGCAGAAGAGATCAAGAAAAGGTGGCAAGAATATACAGAAGACCTGTATAGGAAGGATAACAATATCGGGGATAGCTTTGACGGTGTGGTCAGTGAGCTAGAGCCAGACATCCTGAAGAGTGAGGTTGAGTGGGCCTTAAGAAGCATTGCTAATAACAAGGCAGCAGGAGATGACGGCATCCCAGCTGAACTGTTCAAAATCTTGCAAGATGATGCTGTCAAGGTAATGCATGCTATATGCCAGCAAATTTGGAAAACACAAGAATGGCCATCAGATTGGAAAAAATCAACTTATATCCCCATACCAAAAAAGGGAAACACTAAAGAATGTTCAAACTATCGAACAGTGGCACTCATTTCACATGCCAGTAAGGTAATGCTCAAGATCCTGCAAGGTAGACTTCAGCAGTTCATGGAGCGAGAATTGCCAGATGTACAAGCTGGGTTTAGAAAAGGCAGAGGAACTAGAGACCAAATTGCCAATATCCGCTGGATAATGGAAAAAGCCAGGGAGTTTCAGAAAAACATCTATTTCTGTTTTATTGACTATTCTAAAGCCTTTGACTGTGTGGACCATAACAAATTGTGGCAAGTTCTTAGTGGTATGGGGATACCAAGTCATCTTGTATGCCTCCTGAAGAATCTGTATAACGACCAAGTAGCAACAGTAAGAACAGACCACGGAACAACGGACTGGTTTAAGATTGGGAAAGGAGTACGGCAGGGCTGTATACTCTCACCCTACCTATTCAACTTGTATGCAGAACACATCATGCGACAAGCTGGGCTTGAGGAATCCAAGGCTGGAGTTAAAATCTCTGGAAGAAACATTAACAATCTCAGATATGCAGATGATACCACTTTGATGGCTGAAAGTGAAGAGGAACTGAGGAGCCTTATGATGAAGGTGAAAGAAGAAAGTGCAAAAGCTGGTTTGCAGCTAAACCTCAAAAAAACCAAGATTATGGCAACCAGCTTGATTGATAACTGGCAAATAGAGGGAGAAAATGTAGAAGCAGTGAAAGACTTTGTATTCCTAGGTGCAAAGATTACTGCAGATGCTGACTGCAGTCAGGAAATCAGAAGACGCTTAATCCTTGGGAGAAGAGCAATGACAAATCTCGATAAAATAGTTAAGAGCAGAGACATCACACTGACAACAAAGGCCCGCATAGTTAAAACAATGGTGTTCCCTGTAGTAACATACGGCTGCGAGAGCTGGACCATAAGGAAGGCTGAGCGAAGGAAGATCGATGCTTTTGAACTGTGGTGTTGGAAGAAAATTCTGAGAGTGCCTTGGACTGCAAGAAGATCCAACCAGTCCATCCTCCAGGAAATAAAGCCAGACTGCTCACTTGAGGGAATGATATTAAAGGCAAAACTGAAATACTTTGGCCACATAATGAGAAGACAAGACAGCCTGGAGAAGATGCTGATGCTAGGGAGAGTGGAAGGCAAAAGGAAGAGGGGCCGACCAAGGGCAAGATGGATGGATGATATTCTAGAGGTGACGGACTCGTCCCTGGGGGAGCTGGGGGTGTTGACGACCGACAGGAAGCTCTGGCGTGGGCTGGTCCATGAAGTCACGAAGAGTCGGAAGCGACTAAACGAATAACAACAACAACAAGAAGAGTATCAAGAAATAACTGATAAATTCTTTTCTTCCTGGAGCAGACATAATCAAGTTAAGACTAAATAGCTAAACTGATTCACCGAAATCAATGTCACTGTAAATAATTAAAAATGTCATGATGGATGGGAAATTCAGGGCATCATAATTTTTATATGTATAAACAGTTTTCTACTAAGATTAGATTAGGTAAGATAAGATGAGAGCCAGTTTGGTCTAGTGGTTAAGGTGCTGGGCTAGAAACCAGGAGTCTGTGAGTTCTAGTCCCGCCTGAGGCATGAAAGCCGGCTGGGTGACCTTGGGCCAGTCATCCTCTCTCAGCCTAACCCACCTCACAGGGTTGTTGTTGTGGGGAAAATAGGAGGAGGAAGGAGTATTAGGTATGTTCACTGCCTTGAGTTGTTTATAAAAATAATAAAGGCGGGATAAAAATTAAATAAATAAATAAGATTATCTTTGCTTCAGTAATGACCTAGACTAAGTGTTTTAGATCTGGCACGAGCCCAGCATCTCTCTGCTGTTCATTAAAGAAATGTGATTTGTCCCCCAAGCTTTAAAGTTGCAGTAACTTTAAACGAAATTGCTTCCACACCTATTTTTCAAAATTACATGGAAGCCTGAAAAATGTAGTGCTAGCAGAATAACATGAGGTGTTGTCCTCACACAAGACCCAAAGCACTTGAAATAATTTTAAAACATCTGCAGCCATATTCAAATGTAAGTATAATCGAACCCGAAATGCACACTAAGCAGTTTAAAAATTGATCTTGTCCTCATATGATTTATCACTGAAACGGATGAAAGAAATGCAAAATTTACAAAGTTGTCACCGGTTTGTGGACAAAACATAGCTTGACTTCTCTTTTTTCATCTATCATAACAGATACTGATGTTCCAAATCAATCTCTAGGGGGTACAATGGGATGGATAAACTGAAACTTAACTCAGAAAGCCAGAGATAGCCCTGCTGAAGAAGCAGAATTGATTTAATTACATTAAATGTATTCAATTTAATATAGGCATCCACTCCAGAAGACTCAGGGCAGCTCACACAATCCATAAAAAAGTAAACAATTAAAACCCACCAACCCTAAAACAACTAATACAACAAACCATACAAAAAACAATACAACAGGGGCTTGACCAATCAATCACACCCACATTAACCCAAGCTTAGGAACAGAATTCTGGATTCTGATTCAGCCTGTCTGGAATAGGTTACAACAACTCTTGAAGGATCAGATCAGCAGTCTCGTGGTTCATCCAGTTGAGGTGGCTGGTCCATCTACGAGAGCCTTTTCTTAGCTTAAATTATTCCTGAGCACGTTACATGATCCTGTCAGAAGTGTTTTTGTATATAGACAGTAGTGTATTGTTGGGTTGCTATCTCGTTTATTTATATCGTATTATTGTATTTTTCTACAGTGTTGCTTATTTTAAATTGTGATCTGCCCAGAGTTGTTCCAGAGTCGGGTGGCGCCTTAATCTAAATAAATAACTAAATACCTCCAGAAATTATTACCGCAATGTTCTTTACTTGGTGAAACTCTGGAAGACTCTTCAGAAACTGAAATTAGTGCAGAATGTAGTTGCGAGAATGTTAGTTGGACACACCCAGCAGAATCATGTTATATTGGTCATCTAAGGACTAAACTGGTTACTAATTTGCTTTCATGAACAATTCAATATCATGGTGATGACCTTTAAAATCCTAAAAAGCTTAGGTCCAGATGCCTTATAGATCCATGCCAAATTGACCATGCTCTTAAGATGTGATAGATCAGTCCTTCTCTACTTCCCAACCATCACAGAGATTTAAGTTGAAAAAGATGAGAGAAAGGCCACATCCAAGTTGTTGAACGGGAGTCTAGATGGGCATTTTTTTTAGTAATTTTTCACTGTTTGGTGTAGACCTTATTTAGTTTGGGGCCTTATTTTTAGCTGCTTATCTTTCTGGTTTACAGTGCTATGACTTTCCCCCTCTTCTTTTTCTGAAATTGTTATTTCATTTCCCCCCCCCCCTTTACTGGTTTACTTGTTTGCTGCCTTCAATGGTGCGTAAAGGCTTATAAAAAGAGATAAGTGATCTTTTAAAAAAGAACATGAAGTAACAGCACATGAAATTGTGTGTGTGTGTGTGTGTGTGTGAGAGAGAGAGATACTCTGTGTGTGTGTGTATTGTATTGTGTATATAATATATACAGACATGTGAGAAATAAATAAATAGAATTGTAAACCGCCCAGAGTCCCTTGCAAGATGGGCGGTGCAGAAATATGAGAAACAAACAAACAAACAAATAAATATTCCTGGAAATGCCTACACATACAGAGAAAATGCATACAAAGCTGCACCTTGTGCAAAATGTTCTCCAACAAAGTGATTATGCTAGGGGAAAAAACATGCAAAAACATATTAGAAAATATGTTAAGTGCATAAAAATCCATACTATATCATCTCTCTGCATAAACATGAATGCTCCTACAGCTGGGTTCCAGCTTGCGTATCACTTTCCAGGATTCCAACTTACATGGCAGCAACTGCTTTTAGAGCTGTGGATTCTGCTGCACACAATCTGGCTGTATGCATAGACACCATCTCTTAAATTATGTCATCATTAAGATAAGGAAATGAGAGCCAGTTTGGTGTACTGGCTAGAAACCGGGAGACTGTGAGTTCTAGTCCTGCCTTAGGCCTGAAAGCCAGCTGGGTGACTGTGGGCCAGTCCCTCTCTCTCAGCCCAAGAGCCAATCAGGCATGGTAGGAGAGTTCTAGTCCTGCCTTAGGCACAAAGCCAGCTAGGGGGCCTTGAGCCAGTCCCTCTCTCTCAGCCCCAGGAAGGAGGCAATGGCAAACCACTTCTGAAAAACCTTGCCAAGAAAACTGCAGGGACTTGTCCAGACAGTCTCCAAGAACCAGACATGATTGAACGGATTAAAAAAAAAAAGATAAGGAAAGCTGAGGGACCATTCATTGTTCTTGTACTGGATTGAATACCTAAAGGTAATGGCTGGGTTATAGTTTATAGTTTAGTTTAATATAACCATGTTCCAGTTAATCTTAGCCAAAAAAATTCCTAACACAGCAGTCTGAACCAATTACTAGAGAAGTGGTAGATTCCCCTTTATAAGATGCTTTCAAACAGATGCTGGGCTGCCATTTGTCAAGGATGCTTTAATTAGGAATCTTGCACAAAGCATAGGTTGTACCCAGTCCAATTATATCAGGTTATTGGTTAGGAATGTGATTTAATTAAAAATGGCTGAAAATTAATAAAATAGCCAATTTTCCTAAGATCTATATGTTCTTAGGTACAATTTCATGAAATTTTAAGCATTTTACGTTATTCATAATAATCACTTTAGTGTCTGTAGCTTCACACAAAATCATGGGATCATTCCCAACTGGCTGACCTCCTATCTTTAGCTAAAGCTTTTCTTCCGTTTCAGCAAAATGGTTCTTCTTTGCATAAAAGTAATGCCATCCACAAGCCACCCATGTTTACACAGACCACAGAAAGGTCAGTTTTCTTTTCAGGCCCAAATTCAAACAGCAATATATTTTTGTGACCAATGTCTGAGACATCTAGCCAACTTTAAGTCAAGATGATGTAGTGAGTATTCTATGCCAGACCGAGTTTTAATATACACCCAACTACCATGAAAGAGGGCATTTTCAATAATCACTCATGGGAATGAGCTTTTAGGTTCTAAGTGCTAGCCTCCGCAGAGAACAGACATTTTTAAAGGTTTTCTGCTTTGCTTCACTCTGATTCTTAATCTCACTGGTGGAAAATAGAGAAACAGGAACTGTGCAGGTAGATGAAATATTTAGGAAATCATAATCAACTCTGCAGAGGGATGCAAACAGGTACAGGGTCAGGCACTAGATAGTTCAAACTATAAGTTCTGAGTTCAGATACTAGCCCCCGCCCTTCAAGAAAATGCAGGTTTGATTTCCATCCTAATGCTGTGCAATATTCGCAAACCTGATGCCTTCACATTGCAAAAAGGATGTGTGGAAACTCAAGTCATGCTCAATAAGCAAGCATTGGAGGTTTGGTTGGTTGGTTGGTTGATTATTTATTTATTTATTGCATTGATATCCTGCTGAAATACTTTGGCCACATAATGAGAAGACAGGACACCCTGGAGAAGATGCTGATGCTAGGGAGAGTGGAAGGCAAAAGGAAGAGGGGCCGACCAAGGGCAAGATGGATGGATGATATTCTAGAGGTGACGGACTCGTCCCTGGGGGAGCTGGGGGTGTTGACGACTGACAGGAAGCTCTGGCGTGGGCTGGTCCATGAAGTCACGAAGAGTCGGAAGCGACTAAACGAATGAACAACAAATCCTGCTGCAATCTGGCAACTCTCAGCAGCTCACACAATATGAGGACAATATTAAAACATCCACCATATGTTTAAAAATTACAATTCAATCATGAAATCAGAGCATCATAAAAACCATAGGTGTAACAAAAATAAGATCAACACAAATGCCTAGACAGGTATAGATACAGAGAGACGGAGAGACAGATAGAAGATAGAGCAGTAAATGACACTAGAACCCCCTGTAAAATAGTTTTAACATCTTCCTGAAAGCAATCAAAGGGTGCCAGCCTTATCTCTACCAGGAGTCTGTTCCGATGCTGTCTGGGGAATTCTGGGAGTTGAAGTCCACAAGTAACCAACCAACCAATCCTCCAAAGCTTGCTTATTGAGCATGACTTGAGTTTCCACACATTCTTTGTGCAATGTGAAGGCACCAGGTTTGCGAATATTGCACAGCATTAGGATGGAAATCAAACCTGAATTTTCTTGAAGGGGGGGCCAGTATCTGAACTCAGAACTTATAGTTTGAGCTATATGATGCCTGACCTGTACCTGTTTGCATCCCTCTGTAGAATTGATTACGATTTCCTAAATCTTTCATCTACCTGCACAGCTCCTGTTTCTCTATTTTCCACCAGTGAGATTAAGAATCAGAGTGAAGCAAAATAGAACATCTTTAAAAATATCTGTTCTCTGCTGAGCCTAGCACTTAGAACCTAACCGCTGGCTGGGGAATTCTGGGAGTTGCCAAGTTTGAGAAACACTGCCCTAAACGCATCTGGTTGGCCCTTGTGAGAAACAGAAGGTGAAGCAGCCAAGATTTAAGGGGAGAAAAAAAACCACGATCAGTCTGGACCACAGCCACTATACAAGTTCTAAAGATAGCCCAAACAATAACTCTCTTCCTTAGGGGAAACCATGATCCAATCCATAACACCATTTCCTCAGCTAGCCCACCCACCAACTTGCTAATTATCATGCACACTGTCTGGTCTGGACTGAGTATTCAGCTTCTTACAGCCCATTGCCTATTTCCGAAATTCACTGAGACAAGCAGTTCCAGATCTGGAATACATAAAAAGAAGAAATCAAGGCATCATTGTACTCATGTCCAGGACCATGCCAATTAATCTAAGTCCACGCATTCACATATTAATCTGTTTTGTGAAAAGCAAAAACCTTCAAAAAGACTGCCCAAACTTTGTACAGTAGGAATGTAACGTTCTTAACATTCTGTATGTATTTCTCCTTAACATACCCATACAGGCAGGCAAATGCTCACTGTTGTACACAAACAAACTAGATATAATTTCAATAGTATTTTTCCAGCATAACTTACTAAAATATGCATACTTCCTCAAATCTATGCATTTTGAATTCTGATTTGAGAAATCCTTGGATGTGCGAATCGTTTTAATAAACTGTGCTATATACCTTTTGGTGGGTCATGTCACTTTGCCTGAAAAAACTCAACGAAACAAAGACTGTACCAGATTTCTTTTACAAACCAGAGGTGTTCAATACAAGCTGCAGTGATGTCACACAAGTCATGACTTCATCAGGCAAATGACCCAAGTGTGTAATTATGCAACTTACAGAATTCACAGAATTCCACAATGATGGTCATGACACATGGGTCATCCCTGGCCTGCCACCCTGCAGATACCTTTAGTTGTTTGGTTTGGAAGCTAGAATTAATCAATTCATGTCCAATTTATTCCAACAGAGCGCAGGCAACTTGCAGTGTTCCAACGGAAAGTTTTGTGTGAGACTGTTTTGTTCAGAGCTCAAAACAAAACAAATTATTCATTATATTTATACGCCTAATTATGGCTGTCTATCATCTTCACAATTACAGGCAATGTGCCTCAGAATACCAGCTGTTTAGAAACAACCATGATAGAAAGACACTGCTTGTGCACTTTGTTGATTTTCAACACGGATCTGATTGGGCATTGTGCAAGCTGAACTAGAAGATCTTTTGCCTGATCTAAAAGAGCTCTTATTTTCTAACACTTGGTGCAAAATAGGTAGCTCAGGCAAATGAGCCAAGCATCATGACGACGATAAAGCTTTCTAGAGATCAGAAATCACAGCAACTGTGAATTTCAGATTCTATTTTCTGAAAGACCGCAGCAGTTTTGGAAGGCAGGGTACTTATCTAACTACAGTAATATTTTATTATGTAAGAGTGACAAGCTCCTTTATCACAGGATTTCTTAACAAGGATCAGAGAGAGGGTTAAACATTAGGGGGAAAAATCCAGAGTAAAAATAAGACATCAAAATGGAACAAGAAAAGATTTAGAAGCACTACAGATAAAAATCCGAAACTGAAATGAAAGGGGCAAAACCACATTGGAGGAAACATTTAGGCAGGATATTTGGAAGAAAACTGAGAGCTAAGCTTCACAATATTAAATGCACAGCGTACAGCCGCCCTTCTGTTTTCCTTTGAAGGATTTTTTGCTTTGCTTTACACCGTTATTTAATTTTCAAGTGTATTTATAGTTCACAGCAGCATCCATGCAAACTTCACCAATTGCATTCTTGCAGCAACAACCTTCCTAGGATGAGCTCAGAGAGAAGAAGCTTGGTGGGGTATCTCCATTCCAAGCCCAACATTTGAGCTACTGTATTATACCGGCTCACACAAGCATGCGTTCCATCCAAGATGCAGAAAGAAATCTTGCATAGGGAAAGCAGGTTCGCAAACCTAAATGGCACTGGAGCCCTAACCCCTCAGCTCCCTGCAACAAAAGCATAGCCTTCATTTTTCAACCATGAGCAAAAATAAAACCAGAGGGTTAAACTCTTATCCTGGCTGATCCTTGACACAAAGATTCAAAAATGCAGCTTTGATCAAATACGTCGGATTGCAGGTACAGCAAAATGAGGCAGACGTCTGCCCGGACACGCATCCTTTGCGGAACAACAGACAAGAGTGCTGCGTTCGAAGTAGTCCAGAGAAAGCAATTAAACTGACATTGTTCACATTAATTTAATGTCACTCCCGGTGAGTTGTGTGTAATGAACGAGTGACCCAAATGTCGTGAATGGCATCCTTCACTGCAATCGACATCGTTTGCATGATATAATGACATACGTACGTTATCATGAGTGAGGTACTCTGTGCCGTTTGTGTAAGGGTGGCATGACGCAAGTTGTCACAAATTCACCAAGTCTTTGGGAGATATCGACATCCATTCCCTGTAACTGGTCTGGTAAATCAAGCTCTCAAGGTTCTAGGAAAGCCTTTAATTTCACAGAAAAGCAGCCAAAACAAAGCCTAGCCTTCAAGCCCGCTACACAGAACAGGTCTCTAAGATGCAAATTCTACATCTTTCTTCTGCTCTTACGTGGTGACAGACTGGAGAGCTGCTCCTTCCTCAGAAGAAGTAGCTGGCCCCTGTGCATTGCTCCTGAAATGAGGCAGACCGTTCTCCAAACAGGGGAAGAGATGGGCGGTGAATAAATTTATAAAATAAATAAATTTATAAAATAAATAAACTGTATTTATTTATTTATTTATTTATTCATTCATTCATTCATTCGTTTTGACACCTTTGAGTCAGTATTGACTCCTGGTGACTGCCTGGACAGTCCCTGGCAAGGTTTTTCACAAGTGGTTTGCCATTGCCTCCTTCCTAGGGCTGAGAGAGAGGGACTGGGCCAAGATCACCCAGTGGGCTTTGTGCCTAAGGTGGGACTAGAACTCACAGTCTCTCGGTTTCTGGCCTGGTGCCTTAACCACTGCACCAAACTGGCTCTTGCTAGTTCTCAGAATATTTGCATCCTATCTTGCCTGCTCTTGACTCCACGCCTACGTATTTAACACAGGATGGACTTCCATTCTGTTGAAGGACAGGAGGAAGAGGTGTTGCCAAGCCAAGTGTCAGAGAAGCAGAGCTTGAGCTCAGGCCAAGAAACTCATGTGAGAAAACCTCTCAGATAAGCTCCTTCCTAGTTCACACAAAGATAAAGTGAGAGAAGGGGAAGCACATTCAGACCTGCAAGGTTTTTTTACAATAAAAGCAGTCCTGACCTGTATGGCATAGATTTCTTAGTCTGGTCTACCTTGTTGGGCTGACATCCCTCTTGTAAGTCTCTTCCCTCACTTGGTGTAAACGTGGGAGGGTTTATCTGAGATATTTTCTTGTGTTATTTTCTTGGCCCAGGCTCAAGCCCCTCTTATCTGACCATTCTCTTGACAGTGGCTTTTGCTCCTGCCCTTCAAGGCCATCCCTTCTTCACTCTACATAATCTGGCGAGCAAGCTGCTTGGCTCTCCTTGTTGAGAAAAACATATTCCCTCCTGCTCCTTGGTAATGGCTGGGATGAGTTCAGCCACCTGCAGATTCCACTCTGCAGGTGGCTCAACTGCAGGTGGCTCAGTCATACAAATGCTAATGTCTTTGTGGTCCTGAAGGAGATTCCACTCTCCTCCAGGACCACAAAGACATTACCATTTGTATGAGCCAATCTGCTAAAACACCCCAGATCTGGGAATGATGCGGCAACATTACAGGACTCATTTCAGAGAGCCCTATGGAGAAAAATATCTAGCAGTGGGTTGCAGAACTTCACAATAAGTTAAGGGAAAGCCATATCTCTAGACAGCTCATTGTATTTTTTGAAGGAGACAAACAGCAACAAAAGGAACTCAGGTCTGCTTCAAAGTGAATATGAGCTATTAATGGACAAAGTGTGCATTTGCTATACTCACAGAGTCCACATATCCAGAGGTAGAGAAAACCCATGAGGCGTCCTTTCTTCCGAGAAGAGCCACGTCTTTGCATTTAAAGAAACTTGAACGCCACCAGGTTCATTATTTCTTAGCATCAGAGATGAACCAGCCAAAAGAATTTAATTTAAAGTGAAGAGGGGAGGGTGGGAGAGAGAGAGATTAAAAGAACCACTTGAGCACTGAAAATGGAAAAGGATTTAAAAAGAGAAAAGAAAAGGGGAAAAATAGTCTCCTTTTTGTGATCTTTTTGTACTGTGCAAAGTAAATCCTGGACAATAAAGATTAAGAAAGAATTGGAGAAGGAAACTTGGATGAGAAGGACTTGTTTAAAAAAATGAAATACACCCACCAAAAGCTCAATTCCCAACATCTGCAAGTTACCATAATTACACACACACATGCACACACACACACACACATATTAGACAAGGATGTGAAAGGAAATGTGAATTAAAAAGATTTTTTTAAAAGAATGAAATACAGGTAGTCCTTGCTTAACAAGCACAGCTGAAACCAGAATTTTGGTTGCTAAGCAAAGAGGTCATTAAGCGAATCCGACCTGATTTTACGGACTTTTTTGCAGCAGTTGTTAAGCAAATCAGTTGTTAAGCGAATCACCATGACCATTAAGCAAGCCACATCGTCATTAAGCAAATCTCACAGTTCCCCATTGATTTTGCTTGCCAGTAGCCAGCCAGGAAGATTGAAAATGGCGATCATGTGACCATGGGATGCTGCAAGGGTCATAAATGCAAACTGGTTGTGAAGATCATGTGACCACAGGGACACTGCAATGGCCATAAGACTGAGCACCGGTTGTAAGTTGGTTTTTTCAGCACCGTCATAAGTCTGAACCATCACTAAATGAATGGTCATTAAGGGAGGACTACCTGTATCCCCAAAAAGAGCTCAATTCCCAACATCTGCAACTTATCCTAAACACACACACACAGACATCAAAACACATACACACATATCTCATTAAGTTAAGTATAAATTAACCAATTTATAAGAATGTTGCAATGGTAAGCAGGCACTTGTTTGAAGTGTGCAAACTGAGGGATGTCACATGCTAAAGGTATAAAATGGAATCATCCAAACTGCACCGTTAGAGACAGCTTAGTGCAATCGAGGTTGCGTGCCAAAAATATGTATTTATTTATCAAATTTTTATTACCGCCCATCTCCCCCCAAAAGGAGGGACTCTAGGCAGTTTCTGTTTTTTAAAGGTTATGGGGTGTGGGGAGTGAGGTGGAGAAGAAAATTGAAACAGATATAGAGAATGCTCACCCCAATGGGTGCTCTATTTTATTCATTCATTCATTTATCATATGTATACCCACCACAATTGAAGAAACTCTCAGTGAAAGCAGCAGGTAAGTACAGCCAAAACACAGGCATGGAAATGAAAAAAAGAAATCCATAGGAGAGTTCAAATTTCAATAAAACTGTAAAACTTTTCACAGACTGCCATCAAGAGTTGCACTATTCTCATCAACAAGCACAAAAATGGGGAACTGGAAACACTGTGTTTCACTTGAAGGACAATGGAAGGAGCCAAAGTTGGGTTATTTCTATCATCACCACAAGGCTTCAGTTCAGGGTCCAAAAAATAAAGGAAGAACCAACAACCAACCTGGCGCTGTAGCCTAATGAACTCTGCCATTTTTTGTGGGCAAAATCCCAAGAGCTGGCCTTCACCAATTCACTGTTCCACTTGCAAAAGGGAAGCCTAGATGCACCGCAAAATCTTGTGGCGTTTCACAAGATCTCAGCCAGAGCTTTCCACGCTCCTTATTTATTTATTTATTTGTGCGCCCCTGACCCCCAAACAACTCCAGGTGGCTGCCCTAAAGGTTAAAACCCATGGTAACAATGACTGAAATGAAAATTTAATTCCAAATGTATAGAGTTGAAATGCCTAAAAAAGGAAAACAACCATCCGCAGTGGATTCTAAGTGAACAGTCATGCCTCCTCATTTACAAGATTGGGTACTAATTCATCTTACCTTCATTTTGATAGGTGAGAAATGAATATATCAAGGGAAACAAATAGAGGGCATGATTTTAAAAAGAGCAGAGAAAGAAAGCGGAAACACTACTTTCCCTAAGATACCAGACTTCCTATAATTGGCATCTTTTAATCCTTCCATTTGAAATACATCATGCAAATTCAGTGACGTTTCTTGAGGCTCAGGGGAAAGAGGACCAATTCTGGAAGAAGGAAGGGTAGTACTAAGCAAACCACTCTGAGATGACCTCAGGGCTGGCTTACAGTATGTATATATGTACTATATGTATGTATACATACATACATACATACAGCTGGCAGCTTGGTAAAGTTATCAACCTGTATTTTGAAGCTCCATATAAAGTGCACTGCAATAGTCCACCCGCAAGGTGACTAAGATATGAGTGCCCATGAGGCGGGCCTCTTGGTCCAGGAATGGGCACAACTGGCAAGATTAATCTGTGCAAAAGCCTTCCTAGCCACCTGTTCCTCAAGCAGGAACTGAGTGCACACTAGGGCAACCCCAGTCAGGACCAAAAGTGGAAATTCCCAGAAATGGGAAGCCCGAGCATCCATAACCACTCCGTCTTGCTAGGATTGAGCTTGAGCTTGTTTCTCCTCATCCAGTCCCCAGCTGCCTCAAATCACTGGAACTAGACCTTGACAACTATGCTTGGTCAACCAGGGGTCAAGATATACAACTGGGCATCACTAGTATACCAGGAACTGATGGATGACCTCCCTCAGTGGCCTCATGTAGTTGTTAATCAGGAAGAGAGAGAGCACAAAGCCCAACTGTTATTGGAACCGGCTGCGGAAAAATGGAGAACCATTGTAACATCATGGCCCCACTCTCATCTCCCAGAGAGGGTCCAGGTGGGTACCATGATCAACGGCACCCAAAGTTGCTGAGAACTCTAGGAGGGCCAGGAATGTTGCACCATCCTCAACCAAGCTCTGCCACAGGTCATTGACAAGTGCAACCAGTGCCATCTCAGTACTATATAGAGATCTGAAACCAGACTGAAAAGGATCCGGCAAAATTATTCTAGGGTCCTCAATAAGCACAGCCCGATCACCTTCTCAGCAACTTCCCCAAAAAGGAAAGCTCGGAGACTGGATGAAAATTATCCAGGATGATTGATCCAGCCACAATTCTTCTGCCTGAACTGTTCTTCTGTCCATTCACAGAAGAAACAGCCTCATTTTGTTCTGTGTACAGACCCCAAACATGTATATTTTAATTTGGTTATGGGCTACGTAACATATGGCACAAGACCGAACAGCATTTCGTTCTGTTATACATCGGGTCGCCATGAGTCGTAAACGACTCGACGGCAACTAACAACAACAACAACAACAACATGGGCTACCTGCAAACACCTGGCCTGTACATGGAGTGACTCATGCACAAAATATCTTGTACATCCTTAATAACAGAAATGATTAATAATGGATTTTTTCAAGCTTTCACATGAACATGGGGAAGATGCTGGTATTGTTTCAAGAAATCCATTTATTAAACTTAAAGCAATGAATCCTTTTTTTTTTTTCAGCCTTGCTGAGATGCCTCAGAAAAGTGAAGCTTCTTTAATGAACAGCAGAAAAGGGCTGACCTCACATGAAGTTCAAAGTGCTACTTCTAAATCGTGATCAAAGTATGTGCAGCCCTAATAAGTAATGGCATCCTGTCTCTTCTTATATGAGTTATGAAAACTGTACATACTCTTCATATTCAAAATTAAAAGGCATGCCTTTACAATACTTTTGCCCTAGCATTCTCATCTTTTTTCTTATAGCTGATTTTCTGCAGGTGTGTTCATGAACTGCATAGGAATCTTTCCCAATTATTAAAAGGACAAAAATATTACACAATTATTGCCATCTTTATGGCTCTAAATGTATTGCTAGATTAATATCTCAGCCTCATATTAAATGGCTGAACAGCAGGTCACAAATCTTCCTTGATAATACAATTCCAAAAATATCTGAATGACTTCATGACTTAAAATAATTGCTACATATGTTGATACAAGAATGTCCATGCCTAGTAACAGGGAATTCCAGAGAAACCGCCCAGAGTCCCCCGATGGGAGGAGATGGGCAGGGACAAATTGGATAAATAAAATAAATTCATGGTGTGCTGAGCGCTAGCTAAAACTGAAATCCAGCTGGCATTACTCCATCCCTCAATATCATGTGGTCATCTAGTCATTCCAGGAAGTCCTGAAGAGGAGAAATGTCTCTGCAAAAAATACAGCATTGTTTTAAGTGCATCAGACTTTAAAACGTTTTAACAAAAGTTAGACATTCCTTGTCTGCTCTGTCAAAAGAAATAGGTGCAGTCAACTACCGAATCAATGGATTTTAAAAACAGATCTTAGAAGAAGTATCAGATTAAAGAAAACCTGGCAAATCAGGCAAGAGAGTGAAGAAGACTTTCGAAGCAGTGACTCACTCAGATTGTCTACCAATATGGGTGAATTGTTAACAGTCCTAGCATGTGGCAATGATTAATAAACAAGTGAGGCCACAATTTCACCCCACCCTCCCGCAAACCCACTCAAGAATCATCTGGTATATTAAAGACTACCATATTTTGGGCACATTACGTGAAGACCCAGCATCCTTGAGAAGCCCATTATGCTGGGAAACATGGAAAGGAAGAGAATGACGACCAGCGACAAGGACTTGATTACAGCGGTGATGGGTACATCACTGGGAGACCTGAAGGGCCAGGTTGGGGACAAATCATCCTGGAGGAGGTCCATCCTGGAGAAGGTCCAAGGTAGTAGTTTTGTCCCCTGGACTATTAGACTCCTGAACTCTTAATAATCCCTTCTTACTTCATGGTGGTACGTGTTGTATGTAGGACCGTGATATTTATTAGGGATAATGATTAGGGGAGTGGAATGGTAAAGAACATATATTATGTATTATAGTAATTATGTGGGCCAATTGCAACAAAATTTCATTTTAATGTGCACCTTGGTATATAGTGGAATGATAATAAAAGTTTATTCTATCCTATCCTATCCATGTGGTCACAAAGAGTCAACACTAACTTGATGGTACATAATCAACACACCCATCCATCAATGCTATGAACACTTAAGTTGTTGTCAAGTTCATCACACCCTTTATATAAAAAGGCTAGCCTATTTATAATTTATCATTATAAATAGGCTAGCCTTTTTCAGGTGCCACCAAGACTTCTTTTCCACAAGAAGACTGGTTTTCAAGACAACTTGACTTAAATAATGTTTTTCTTCAATCTAGACTTCCATAAACTGGATTGAACAATAATACAGATTAAGATTTATGTTATTGATTTCATGGCACTAAGCAAGATCTCAACCCATAACTTTCTGATTCTCTCAGCTGTTACAATGCCACTTAAAAATGGAGAGCAAGGCACAGTCAAGGAATGACTTGGACAACCCTTTACGAGCACAGGAAAATGTCAGGAGAGTGGCGATAACATTTGTGCAAAACACTAGATGGGAAATAATGCATGAGAGTCACAATTGCCTAAATGTGATGGACAAAACCTATAGGAGGAGCCTTAAAGGAGAGGATTCCATTCCAACTGCTCAGCATCCATAAGATATCTTGTCCAAAAAGACTGTCTAGATGGAGAGCTTACTGATCCAACATTCTGTTTCAACTCTATAATCTTGTATATTGTGATTTCAGATCCCACTCAGGCTCCCTGAATCTTTTATCTCCTTTTATTGGCTTAAGACCACTAACATGTTCTTGATAGAAGATTCCTACAGCATTTCCTCTAAATTTGCTCCATAAATACGTCATACTGAGCCATAATGTGGTGTTTCCTTTTGCTTTAGCACACTGTGTGATCCCAACCACTGTTAATTTGTTAAATATATGTGAATCAATATATGTGAATCAAGCCAACTGTTTTTTTTTATTATTTTATTTATTTAAATGTATTGGCCACCCAACTCGTTTCTTCACTAAGGCATGGTCAATTTTTTCTCTTTCCCACATGGCAAATTGTAGAAAAGGGATGGATCTGAATGGATCTCTTCCACATAGGTTTCGAAGGGCTTCAAAAACTGAACCCAAAATTATATGCCTAACCCTAACCCTAAGGTTTCTAACTACCCTCCCATAAGTTCCTCTGATTCAATGGTGCCACAGGATCCAATGCTTTCCTCAAGTTGATGAAAGTGACACACTATCATGATGCAAACTCAGCCCCTTATAAATGTAAATGTGATGTCATGATACATGTACAAAAAAGATGGAGCTTGCATCATGATCACACAATGCTTTTATCAGTTGTCCCTGCCGTGCCCTTCCCTGCAGATGCCATTGTTCTGATGTCGATTGGACTTAAGTCCAGCAAAAATATAGGATTACACTGTTACACACATACAAGCTGTCCTCATTTAATGACCATTCATTTAGTGATGGTTCAGACTTACAACAGTGCTGAAAACGACGACTTACAACTGGTGCTCACACTTACGACTGTTGCAGCATCCCTGGGGTCATGTGATAGCTATTTGGGCACTTGGCAACCGGTTCACATTTATGACCGTCGCAGCATCCTGTGGTCACTTGATCGCCATTTTCGACCTTCCTGGCTGGCTTTTGGCAAGCAAAATCAATGGGGAACTGCATGATTTGCTTAACAGCCATGTGGCTTGCTTAATGGCTGTCGTGATTCGCTTAATGACTCCCGCAAAAAAGGTTATAAAATTTGGATTCACTTAATGACTGCTTTGCTTAGCAATCAAGATTCCGGTCTCAATTGTGGTCATTAAGTGAGGACTACTGTAACCCTTAGTCATGGTCACAGCCACAATTCCTCAACCTAGTTCTCAGCAGATGTGTTAGGAACACAGCTGCAAGAATCTCCATCCGTTGTTACTGTTTTTCTGGTTTACATTTTATTTATGGCATGGAGCTGGGATATCTGAGGGACCGCCTCTCCCTGATTACTTCAGCCCGTCCTATTAGATCAAGCAGGGAAGGCATGTTACGGATTCCATCTGCCAGGGAATTGCATTTAGTAGATCCCAGGAGGAAGGGCTTCTCTGCTGTGGCTCCCTCTTTGTGGAGCATTTCCCCCCCTGAAATTAGGCTAGCTCCTTCCCTGCTATCGTTTAGGAAGTCCCTCAATACCCGGTTATGTTGTCAAGCCTGGAGGTCTTTGGGAACATTGTTAGATGGCTCCGCTGTGATTGATATTATGCTCTATCCACGGGGTTGGTATATTTTATACTGATTTTATAATTATGTGATAATATACTTTTAATATGGGACGCGGTGGCGCTGTGGGTTAAACCGCTGAGCTGCCGATCGGAAGGTCGGCGGTTCGAAACCGCGCGGCGGGGTGAGCTCCCGTTGCTCGTCCCAGCTCCTGCTCACCTAGCAGTTCGAAAACATGCAAATGTGAGTAGATCAATAGGTACCGCTTTGGCGGGAAGGTAACGGCGTTCCGAGTCGTCATGCTGGCCACATGACCCGGAAGTGTCTATGACAACGCCGGCTCCAAGGCTTAGAAACGGAGATGAGCACCGCCCCCTAGAGTCGGACACGACTGGACTTTACGTCAAGGGAAATCTTTACCTTTACCTTTACCTATACTTCTAATAATCATTTTATCTTTTTATAATGATTGTCTTTATTTATTCATTGTTTTTACCTCATTGTTGTACGCCGCCCAGAGTTGCCTTGTGTGAGATGGGAGGCCATATAAACGTGTGTGTGTGTGTGAGAGAGAGAGAGAGAGAGAGAGAGAGGGAGGGAGAGAAAGAGAGAATTTCCTACCCTCCTGCCTTAGCTTTCTTCCAATTCTTTGGAAGTTTGATTAAAACTGCTGGAGAAACATTAGGTAGAACGTAGGTACAAGGAGGTAGAGTGAACAGGTTATACATAAGTGTGAAATGTGGTTAGTCACTCAGTTTATAATTTAAAATGCTGTGTCAACCTAGCCACTGTATTTTGTAAACCTTGGCTTACAGCTGATCATACTGCAATATGATACTGATCGTATCTAATTCATCAAAGTATGGTTAAAACAAATCATAACACAGCATGATGTGTGAACTTGCCAGCATAAGCATGATCAGAAACGAAATATTTAAGTCTGCAATATCAAACATCATACAAGCTCAATGGAAAACAAACATTTTTTTCATCTACAAAAAGAATAAATCCAATAATTCTTATACTAATTAAATGACATCACCTAAATGCATCATAGGCTATGAAAGGCTTCTGCAAGTTCTCTGGCAAGTTATAGTTGTTTTTTGGAGGAAAAAAAAAAACCCTCCACCAAAGATCTGTCATCTAAATGAATTTTGTTTTCTTCAAGGCATTTTTCTGGGCTTTCTTTTTTCATAAAATAAAGTGTTTTACCCCATCATTAAATGAATTAAACAGGATGAAGTGTCATTTGTTTAAGGAGAAAGGAGCTCTGATTAGGGGCCATAAGTGATATTGTCAGAGGGACAATCCAGAGCACTCACATATTGGGTGCTCCAGAGAGTGAAGCTTGAATGGGTCTACTGATGCTGCCAAAAATGGCATTCCTATCTCCCTTTTTTTTCCCCATATAAATGCAGCCAAAATGTATCTTTTCCTCTACTTTACATTAACATTCTTGTGGTTGGAACCCAAATACGATAGTGTTCAGGAACCCAGGGAGTGAGGCACATTACTACAATTTTTCCAAAACAGGCAATTCCCAATAAAATTCCATGCCACACCTAAAATGTCTTAACATGTGTGTCTGAAGAACCCCTCATTACATTAAACTAGAAATAATGACAGTCAAGGTACCCACTGAGGCAAGTGTGGCAGGCCTTCTGTGCATCCAGGAAGAAACCCAGTTCCTGAGGAAGGCATAGAGCTCCTCTACCCATGGAGGAATTGGCCAAAATCTTGTGTAGAAGAGCTTATTATGAGGATGAAGCACACCTTCAGAGTACCAAGATGGAAAGGGCCACTCCTGTGCAACAGATTATGACTAAATCCATGTCCTTGTTGATTCCATTCACCATATTGTATTTCTTCCCACTGTTTTGCTAATTTCACTGGTTCTTGGTTGGCCACACTGAGGTCCTATGTCATGCAACAGTCTGCCCCAAACAAAAAGGAGGAGAGGTTGCATAATTTTATCTTACCACAGTCACAGATCTCTGACCCACAGATCTCTAAAAGACCCATTTCTCTCCTGTTTCACCAGGAAGCCATTTTATTTAATGCCCATGTTATCTTTGAGATATTTTAGTCATGTCTGCCGTAGTTCTTCTATAGCAGAATTGGTAGCTAATGCTTTTGCTGCATTAAGAAAGCTTTAGTGTGATCTCAAATGTCTTTGCTCCACAGTGTGGTTATATACAGTATCCTCCAATTGTCTTTCATTCTGACTAGCTACAGTTATCCAGATGTCTGGAAGAGATACCACAGTGAGAATATACAATTTATTTGTCTTATCGGCTTTAAATAACCTGTGATAATTTGGCAGCTGTTCTTCAATAATGGGTCAATTTTCCTTGCATGAATGGAATGTTCCCATACTAAGCATGCATATTCAAACAGTAACAGAAGAAAAAGGCAGAGGTTTTGACGACTACTTGGTAATCCCCCCACCAAGAAGTTTGGAATAATGGTGTTTTGGGCACTAACTTGATTTCTCAATTTCTCTGTATTTTAAATGAAAGCGTACAGTGATGCCCTGACGTATACCCAGTTTCTATCGTGATCCAACTGTGTCCCATTCCAGTTAATATTTAATTATTTTTGTTTCTCTTGTGCAAATTGAAGAGAATGATCTGAGTTTTCTACTTGGTCTCAATGGACTGGCAGCATAATAGGTGGTCAGCAATCCAGATGTTGTCAACATCTTTTGAATCTAGGTAAATTCCTGGATTGTTATGGTTAGATCACCAGCATAGATGGAAATTCTGTGTTTGGGTAGATTAATGGATCATTCATATACATGTGATCTACAGTAGAAGTGGTTATGTGTCAGCCTTCGAGGTAGGCAAGTTCAAGAAACAGACATAGTAGAGATTCCAGGAATGTCTTTTATTATTGCAGGGTAGAATAACACAACTTTTTCAGTTCCTCTCTACTCCATCTTATACCAATGAAAATCAAGCAGGGTTATTTGATCATTCCTTCCCCATTCTCGAGGCCAGATCTACATTCTTTCACAATATGGAAACCGTTACATTAAATATTACATTAAATACAATATTTAGTTGCTGCACATTTATCATGCAGGATTCTGAGTTACTCAGGCAGAGAAACATCCAAGCTTGAATTCCAGCAATTGTTCTCCACATTGTTCTCTGGAGTCAGCGTGGCAGCAGGTGTATCACAAACCTATTAAAGTACACACATGCTTTGATTTCTTGTAAGACCAGGAAGGCAGGCTGTCCCATAATGTCAATTGCAAAGATCCTATTGAGGAGGGAGAGGACAGCGCGTTCCTCAAGTAAATCTGTTCCACGGTCCTTCTTTAATTGTCTCTTTCATACACTTCACATTCATTTTAATGGTGGAGAGGAAATCAATGGTATTTACTTTTAGGGAATAGGCTTTTTTCGTTCGCCCTCCCCCCTCTCTCCTGCTTTCATTACAACTATGTGCCACAAACTCTATTAACATTACGTCAAGGAACATCACAACTATTTGTGGATCAATCAAACGAGCAAGAAAAAAAATAATGCTACTTTTTTCTTAGAGGGAAATGAAGCTCAGACTGTCTTAGGTACCAGAGAAGTCAGAGGTCTGGGAGAGGGAGGCACGGGGGTTGTGCGACAATAGAGCATTTTCTTAGATTCATGTAAAGTACAAGTCCCTTTTTAGCAGGGACCACTAGAAAGCACTGCCGTCCAAGTGCCAATTTTACTTTATGCGCATTTCTATGCCCTGGTCAAATGTCAATGTGCAGAGAGAGAAGTAATTAGAATTCAGGTCACTACACTGGGGGGGAGAGATGGGGGAGAGAGAGAGATGAGACCTCTAACCATGCATTAGTGAATTAACCAACTGTTTCTGGGTGTGTGGGCCTCTCTCAATATTCTGAATCATTTTGTAGCACCACCACATTTTAACTGCTGACCCCCACCTCCCCGAGTCTAGCATGAATCTCTTCTAATTCACCTACTTCAAAGTTCTGAATTATTCAGCTAATGTGCTCCAACCCAAGCCTATTTAAGACAGGGCTATTTTCCCACTTCAGAGAATGCAGGGGGTCAGGGGCACCACATTTTGCATTCCATTCCAGGAGCCTTACATAAAAGGCTCTATAATCGACATCTTCCAGCCTTAATCTTCTTTAGAAGAGAGGGAAGAAAATAAAGAGAGAGAGAGGGGGAGAGAGAAAGAGAGAAAGACTTTACAAAAGAAGAAGAGGCACCTGGAGGGGACAACCCAATTCCTGACCTACCTCAACTGTTCAGTAATGAAAGTTATTCTTGAGAAACAGAAGGCATCTCTTTCTTCAAAGAGCAAAATGGTAGGTCAGATGTGGTGACAACAGGGCAAATTTTCGCAGCGTTTCTAAAATGGGTAACCGCTGCCATTCTGGGGCCTATAGCTACTTGGCTTCCAAGCATGCCTTAGGAAATATGTAATGTACAAAACAGAAGTGAGGAAACAGAATCTACAGATGCTACACGTACACGCATCGCATCACAGATTCCGGCATAAAAATATGGACCATGGTAACTCCCATGGTAGGAATGATGGGGGAGGGGAAGGGAAGACCCATGGCAACTCCTACGGGTACTTAATTTCTTTGTGGCATAGTAGCCTACTAATCTGGTACCTACCACAAGTGTTGGGCTGCAGGACCAATGCAAGTGTGGAGTGCCAGGTTGAAAGAGGCTATAAGCAATTTCTTGAGCATGTCCTAAAACACTACTTCTGCAAACAAATGACAGAAGGAAAAAACAAGTGGGAAGAAGCTTCAAAGAAGAAGAAGGGAGAATCAAAGGAGAGAGATGAACAAACCCTGGTTTCCTTTTCAGCTTTGATTTCCTTTCTGCCTTAAGAAAACCAAACATCTCATGGGAAGAAGAAGGTGTGCCTAGTTACCTTCCAACGCTAAAATGGATTCATGACGTATGCCATGCCCATTCACGTACCATTCAACCTGCAGTAATTCAAGAATTAAGACTGAACATTTGCCAGATGTTTTTGCATCTATTTCTGGCGTTGTCTGCTAGCCTTTCAAATCTTCTTTCATCTTTTCAGTTTAGATCCATTTTGCACCAGGTTTTGTTTGGTCACAGGTCATCAGAGACCCTGTACAGAGCATGTGGATGCTGCATTGCTAAATAACAAGTCAGAATGGTTATACAGTATGTTGATATCTCTGAAGAAACTACCATGTGGACGTTGAGTGGGAAAACAAGGTTCCTTCAGAATACAGCATGAAGACGTCTGCTGTAGGAACATGTATTTTTCCTATCTCAAGCCCTAGCCCAGTTCAAAAGCCTTTGTGGAACATGACCAGTCTTTAATTACAGGGTTCCCAAACTGGGGTTCTCCAGATGCTTGGAACAGCAATTTCCATCATGATGGACAGGAGTTGTAGCCCAACAGATCTGAAGACCATTTGCTTGGGAAGCGCCGCTCTACTTTAGAAGTGGGCAACCAATAGCCTACATATGGCTCCCCAACTATGCTGTTTATGGCTCCCTAACAGTGGCATCTGCAAAGAGGAGGGGGGAAGTCAAGCTGGTGGGTAAGACTGCACAATTGAAACCCTCACTTTTTTTTTTATCTACTGTATATCACACATGTTGCATGTACTAAAAAAGGGGATGGGCTTTGATCATGCAGTCATGCATGCCTCGACTTTTTTTTACCCCCTCCATGCAGACACCCCTCCCTGAAAACATGCAAAGAGAGGCAAAATGGCTGGATTTCAATGGTACAATTTTCCTGGTTTTGTTTCAATGGTGGAAATGGGACACTTCTGGGCAACAAACCATTTTCATTCTGATCCTTAAAAAACTGGGGGAGGGAGGCCAAAATTGCCCTTGCCCATTCTGATGATGTCAGCACACCACTAGAAAGCTCTGCTACCCTTATTTGGTCATGGAAGGTTAGGGCCATTATTATGACCCCTCACCCAAAGCAAATATTCTAGAGGTGACGGACTCGTCCCTGGGGGAGCTGGGGATGTTGACGACCGACAGGAAGCTCTGGCGTGGGCTGGTCCATGAAGTCACGAAGAGTCGGAAGCGACTAAACGAATAAACAACAACAAAACCCAAAGCAAGTTTTCTATCCCTGCTCTACTCTTTCCATAAACTGAACAAAGAAAAAGGTATTTTCCATACTAAGCTATTGATTTCATTAAGTATTTCCCATATCAAGCTATCCCACTTTTAAAACCAGGTTCTGATATTGTATACCTCAAAATATCATTCTGCTTCCCAACTCTTGGATATTTCCAGAATCTGTGTCAGTCCAACTTTGCCAAATGCAAACCCCCTTCACAAAAGCAGCGCGTTGCTTCTTCTTGTCTTCCCTTCCAGTTGTGCATTTTGTGTTCAATAGCACAGCACAGCACAGCACAGCTCTCACACTGTCTCTGGAAAGAAATAAACTCACAGCAACATCCTTTTATAGAACAAGGACAGCTGCTGCGTAGTTCGAAATATGCCATCACATAGACAGAGAGTTCCAGACTGTCATTTTCACCCCGGAGAAGCATCAGTGCCAGCAGATGCAAATTCTGTTCTGAATTGTTCCATAGTTTTAACATATGTGAACACACAGCCTTGGGGGCTCTCTGGGCAAAACTGTATAATAACCAAGCATCATATTGGGGCACGTTGGGGCGGGGGGATGTAGAGGGAGATCAACTTTAAGATCTCAATTGCCTCATATGCTTCTGAAAAACGAAAAGGGAGCCTTTTCCCCCTTCTAAAATTGCCCTTACTCCATCCTGTCCCATTCCACATTCCTCATACATGATGTCCTAACAGCCAGGAACCATGCTGAGACAAGGAACAGGTCTCTAGTGTTTTATTGCTGCTACATAACAGGAAAATCCTAACAAACTGAAGAAGCGTGGGAAAAAACCCAGACATATAAACCCCAAAGGCTAAGGCGGGCCCGATCTGTGTCTCTTGGAATGGCTACCTAATTCCTCAGTACTATGCATGCGCTTTACAGCCTGGATGGGAGCCCCCTGCTCGCCATCCTTACTCATGACACATACATACATATGGTTTGGAACGATCTGAGGGTAACAACTCTATTCAAAGCTCCTTACCAGCATACTTTTCATATGGACTTCTTTCTCCCTAAGAATCCCACAAATTTGAAGGCTGGTTGTGTTAGGCTGTGAAGGCGTCAGGTCTACTCTTGAGGACTCAGCAATGACTTTCCTCCACAGCACTTTCATCACTTTCATCTGCAGATGGTACCTGTCTATAATGGAGAATCTCCTCTATCCCCAGAGGGGATACCTGTCTCAGAAAACTACAATTCCCAGAATCCATGTGCAAGAGGAATTCAAAGCCCATATGGGGTGAACATATGCACAATCTCAGGCAAGTTCCTCAGACTAGGGGAAGGCCTTTCAATATTTGTTTTGAAGTTCAATACTGCAATCAAGCATTTTGGGCCTATCTTCTTCAAATACTACTGCTACAGTATTCTAATACATTTCCCAGAAGACCCACCAAGCGACTGAAAATAAAAATAAACCAAAGTCTACAAACTACTGATTCAGAGAAATAATGCCCCAAATGTCAGTGCAACAAACTGAGATTCTGAAACAGGAAGGGGGGAAATACCAAACACATTATGTCTGTGTTCATGCAATAAGCTTCATCAGGACAGTAGAAGCAGCTACATTCACACAACATATTAAGTTCAGTATTAATTTTGGTTTTCTTTCTGGTGACTTAGTTTATGATTCAAAGTATTATGCAAACCCAGGAATCAGTAAGCATGTATGAATGTGGCTGATGTGTGCCAACATTGTATAGTGGTGTCACCCTAGATGTGGTCATAGCCATTAACAACCTTTCCATTTGAAAACTCTTCATATAAATTATTCCACTAAAGGAAAAATTCCTATATTACTTGCCAAATGCAACGAACAGTCAATTGAACACATCCTTTTGGGATGTGTTAACTCCAAATGTCTGTTAAAATGAAAATTACATAGTTACATAGTTTGCGGTGATTTTACATCATTTACATAATGATGTCCTTCGCATCAATTTGCACCATTTGCCACATGATGCCATTATGCAAATGATGTAAACTGATGTAACTGACGTAATTAGTGTCACTTGTGCGATGACACAACATACTGTAAATCAATGTAAATTTAATGGTCTTGTCCAGATTATTTTGGAAGCAATGGACTTGTCCATTATTTCAGGGGAATGTCTGGATGGAAATTTGGTTCAATGCACCCAAAGTCAACTAAATGGGAGTCCCTTAAGTCAAAGCTTTACTGAAATGGGAATACTGGAAAATGTTCTATGATGTCCCTTCTGCTGCCCCTGAAACAGGAGTGGGCTATTCTTTTGTAGCCAAGAAGTATACCTTTTAAAGTTTTCTGGGGAAGGAGTCCACCAAGTCCTGCAGAGAACATGGTGCAAATGCAGTGATTTCACCAGACAGTAACTGGTGTCCCCCTCCGGGAGTGGGGGACAATAAAATACATGTATTAAGACCACTAGGGAATTAATACACCTATTTTACTGCTTGTTTTTTTAAAACAAAAATGGTGTGGTCATAATATGACAGTTTGGTACCCAACATTGTCTGTGCAATCTTAGAGATCTCAGGGGTTCCTCAGAAAGGGGCTGGAGGGTTATACCCCATCCTTATCCTGAATGCCGCTGACAAACTTACTGTTGGGGAATCTTGTGACTTGCTTGCCAAGTACATTCAGAGGAATAAGATTCTGCCGAAGATCATGGTCAATGCAGGTGATACAACATCCTGCAAGACAGAAGCAGGCTCTGCTACATGTTGGCTTCAAACTGTTTTTAATACTGGATACTGCCCAGAGTTGCCATGGATTCAGGCAGCCTTGCAAATTTTATGAATACACGAGAAGTAAATCCGTAAAGAACTATTCCGCAAGAAAATGGAGAGGACGCAATGGCAGATCACGTGGTTTGAATGCATAAGCTTTCAAGAGCTTCTACCTTCACCTGAACTTTTTCTTGAAGAGAAATTAGCCCTCCCCTCCAGATGACTGTCGATTTATTTCTCATTCCTCCTAGAGAAGGGGGTTAGCTGCTGTTAATAAATGCAACACTTCGTTTTGATTATTTTAATGGCCATGGTGGAAGAGATACTATTTTTCCAGTTAATGAGATCCTTCCGACATGAGGAAAAAGTGAGAAAATTGTCAGCCTGTCTAATCTGTTCTAAGAAGTCTATCCCTTTCCCAATAAAAAATTACTGTTCCATCATGTCATGACACACAGTCCTTTTGTTCACTTTCTTTCAATGCTGTGTTTAGATATTATCAGAATGTTTAACGTTGTCTATGCCCACCCAGCAGTCACCTAAAACAAGGTCCTGCAAGTATGCACAACAATAAAAATGCAGTTTCAAAAATCACGGCACAGCTTTTAACTGATTAAATATGTTAGTGATTTCTGACATTTGGTGGCTTTGGTCCTGGGGTGGAGATGGTGGGCTGATGGTGAGGAAAAGAAAATCTAGCTACAGGTTCTGACAGTGTACTACCCCAAACACTTCCCAGAATCCAGTCCAACACACAGAGCATAGTAGCCACATTTCTCATTGCCACAAAGAGTGTCTAATTGCCAGGAAGACAGGCCGAAGGATAACCATCTTGTTTGCTGCAAAGGCCGCTTAAAAATTGGTATGAAGAGATTCCGCATTCATCCAAAGGCTATGGGGCTTTTCCCGTTCATCCCCACAAGGTTCTTCTGAGTGTGAGTGTAATGGTATGTGGGAATGACCTTGGGAGACAGAGGGAAGAGCCACAGCTAGGGAGACAGTCAGGTAAGAGGCAGCTGAGCCCATAAAAGGAATGTGGGCATGGCAAATGTCTCAGAAGAGACTCTTTCTAGTTTCTTGGGCTGTAAAGGCAATGGGGGAGAAACGTACTCTCAGACTTGCAAGATTCTGTTGGAAGAACCTCCCAATAAAGTAGAATTAGTCCATCTGGGCGTGCTTCCTGTCTGGACTACCTCGCAAGGCTGACGGTGGGGGACACTCTCCTCACATACGTGATGCTGAGCTGCATATTAGGCAGAGCAGGTAAACTGAAGCTGCCTGATGACTTCCCTGAAAGGGAAGGGGACAGATAACAGAAGCCAGGGCCGAAAGGAGTCAATGTAGGGGTGCAATAAAGGACATTGTTTATGTTAGAAGGTTCTAGTATCAGTAGAAGGGGTGGCCTTGGAGTCTCTTTAAAAGAAAGAGAACGTAGAGCTGCTGGGTCAACACATAGTAAGGTCAGGCTATGTTATGAGAACCTGCTTACCTACAGTTAAAGGTAAAGGTAAAGGTTTCCCTTGACGTAAAGTCCAGTCGTGTCCGACTCTAGGGGGCGGTGCTCATCTCCGTTTCTAAGCCTTGGAGCCGGCGTTGTCCCTAAGGACACGTCCGTGGTCATGTGGCCGGCATGACTCACGGAACGCTGTTACCTTCCCGCCGAAGCGGTACCAATTAATCTACTCACATTTGCATGTTTTCGAACTGCTTGGTGTGCAGGAGCTGGGACGAGCAACGGGAGCTCACCCCGCCGCGCGGTTTCGAACCGCCGACCTTCCGATCGGCAGCTCAGCGGTTTAACCCGCAGCGCCACCGCGTCCCTACCTACAGTTAGGGGTCGTATTATATCTGATATTGCTTTTGTAAGTCCTATGTATTACTTACAGAGGGTATATAACCTGCAATCTTGTGGGCTTTGTGGTCTTCTGTGTTTCTTTGATGAGGAGCCCAATGATCACTCTAGTGGTGTACGTCAATAAATTTTAGTGGGCTTTTTCCCCATAACAACCCGGTGTAGTCGGCACACTTCCAACCTTTGCTGGAAAACAACATGCGATAGGCCAAGGGACGTAGAAAGACAAGTGTCACATAAGCACCCTTTTTTGCATTCTGCAGGGTGGGCATGATTGAGGGATCAAAATGGCTGCCTTAAGCAGGACCTGATAATATCCTGATCTGGATATTATCAAAGCCAATCATGTATTTATGGTCCAAGATCAGTAAAGGATATTGTCAACATACCACCCAGAGCATGATGGAGCTCTTGAACCAACACTGTGCATCCTTGAGGTAGGCTAAGATGGAAGAGAATCGCGTAAGTCAGGATGAACAGCTTACTATGGAATTTGAACCCAAATCTAAACAATTCTAAGAACATAAAAAGATCTCTGCTAAATCAGACCAAAGACCTACCCAGTTGCCAACTGTGATCGAGCAGATCCCAATGAGAAGTCCATAAACAGAATATGAAGGCAACAACTTTTTATATTGCCCCATATCTGATTTTCACTGGTGAAAAACCCTCAATTTACTTTGGCAACTGGCCCACTAAATCCAAAACTCTTTTGCCCAATTAAAGAAAATGTGCCTGATTAAAGTTACTCAATTAAACAAATCTTGGTCAGCTAAACAATTAAAATGAAATGTCCTAATTCAATTTACTTAAATTTGCATATGATTAAAGCAATTGCTTTGAAGTAAGGATTTTTTCATTTTTAGAGGTTGAATTCCTGTCCTGCAACAAATTCTGTCTTAGGAAGCACCTTCATTTATCTGTGACAATGAAGTTAAAATGCCTCTTTTTATATGTTAAAGGCCTGACATTAAAAATAAACATGGGCTTTTAGCGGGCTGCTTACCTAATCAGGGGTGCCTTTTTAGTCAATTTAAAGAGATTAAAAACAAAATGTAACTGAATGATTATACACCACTAAAATCCAGGAATGGACAGTTTCTAAAAGGTCAGGAACTTCAACATACTCATACATTGCTGGACATTGCAGGAGACCATCAGATGACATAGAAATGTCACCGGAAAGGAGGGAAGCTTCAAGTTTTTGGCCTACTTTTTTGTTTGTTTTCATGGGTTTGGATGGCATTGGATTAAGGATGGCACTGGGAGAAAGTAACTATCTATACGCCAAAATTCAGTCTTTTCAGGACCCTTGGAGGATTGATGAATTCTGTATGAATTCTACCGGTTGACCACTTTTACTACTGCTGGGGACAAATGATGAAAAGTGTCTTGCAGTATCACAACACAAACTACATGACTTATGCGCTTGAGGCTCAGGTCACAAGAATGGAAAACAAGTTCCTGTTATGAAGTCACAATGCACGTTGTGTCATTTTTTTCACCATCGCAGTTTGTACCAGGCACCCATGATTATAGATACTTAAAAGGCACAAAGATGCCCTGCTCAGCTCCAGGTGGAACATGGACACAACTACACTGTCTTCTTGACAGCAGTAAGGAAATTTATTTATCCATGCCACTGTATGTAACATTAAAGTTGAGTAGACCAACCTTCCTCAACCTCATGAGTAGGCAACCTTTTAACACCCCAAAACTGCACTTGCTCTAATTCAGTATTTTTCAAACTTGGCAACTTCAAGATGTGTGGACTCCCAACTCCCAGAATTCCCCAGTCAGCATGTTCCTTGGGAAGCACTATTTAACAGTGTCCAAAGGAGGAATTGTGTGTGTCAGAGTGTTGTAAGCAGTGTTACAGCATTGTGACACAAGCCCAACTCCTTCCATAATAATAATAATAATAAATTTACATGCTTCCTGACTCCCAGCAATCCTTCCTTCCTTCCTTCCTCCCTTCCTTCTTATTACATTATAATTTCAAGAAAAAAGGAAAATACAGGTGGTCTTAACAACCACTCATTCAGTGACCATTTGAACCCATGGTGGTGCTGAATGAGTAGTAGTTACAACTGGTTCTCATACTTATGTCAATCACAGCGTCCCTGTGGTCATGTGACCGTGATCCAGGTGCTCAGCACTCAGCTTGCAATTATGACGTCACAGTGTCCCATAGGCACGTGATTGCCATTTGCAACCTTCTTTGCCAACTTCCTACAAGCAAAGTCAATGGGGAAGCTGGCAGGACGTGACGTCCTAACTTAATGACCCGCAATGAACTGCTTAACAACAGCAACTGGAACTGCTGGAATTTCCGTCACTAAGCAGCGTGGTCACATGACATCAGGCTTTATGACCACATTGCTTAGCGATGGAAATTCCAGTCCCAATCGCTGCTGTTAAATGAGAACTTCCTGTAATGCTGATACAAATACACATTTAAGAGTATACGAAATATAATGAACAAGGAAAAAAAGTATAAGTATTAAAATGCAAGTGGATAACTAACAAATCTTGAATAATTAGCAGAATAATTAGAATAAATATGGCTAATATATTCTAATACTCCTTTAACAACTTAAGAGAGCAGAAGACATTTCACACCCAATTTTTAGTCTACACATGTCCCTATTGAACGATAAAAATATTTAGTTGGTGCAACTGAAATTGTTAAGATGAAAAAGAAAGCTATAAATAAAAAACAATACATTAAAAGAATGCTGTAAGTAATGTGGGGGCTATATATCAGATTGAAGTATAAACTCCAGAACCTCCCTGCTTCTTTTTTATTTGCATTGTGATGTAGCATGCATGCCCAAGGGGTGCTGTTTTTGTCATTGTGATGGAAACAGTGAGGACCTGTGGATGCCACCTATGGCTGTTCCAGAGAAATGGCAATTAGCACTCCAACAGAGCTCTGAAGTACTCTAGTATTTTGTTCACTCCTCCCCCCGCCCAAAAAAAAATCACCCAACATTCTCAGCTTTTAAGTCAAATGAAGTCATGAAACTGGGACATCCCATTTCACCCATTCCTAAATTCTATTCCCAACAGGAACTAACCTAGTAAACTAGCTTGATCTGCCTTAAGACAGGAAGTTTTATTGTAAACCGCCCAGAGTCCCCCATGAGGGGGAGATGGGTGGTGAATAAATTTATAAATAAATAAATAAAAATAAATAAGTTCACCATGTGAGATGCAGAAGCAGCAGATGAAAGTTATCACAACATATAGATGGATGTTGCCACCTACAAATGTCTAAGCATCTAGTTTTAGGATGGAGGCTAGCTGGAATCACTCCTCTGTTTTTCCCCCACAAACAACATCCTGTGAGGTAGGTTGGGGTGAAAAAGAGTGATTGGCCCAAAGTCACCCAATGAACTTCCACAGATGAGACTGGATCTCCCAGTTTCCACACTGCCAGTCCAATACCTTAACTACTACACCACACCGGCTCTCACTTTCCTAGAGGACC